>NC_073639.1:17917500-19167500 GCF_029407905.1 Bubalus kerabau
AAAAAAAAAAAAAAAAAAAAGAACGATAGTTTAGGAATAAGGGAGGATGTTGTATGAGGGGTGGCAGTGAAGGGGCTGTTTATTCCTCACCACACCCTCCCCTGCCCCCTGGCAGCCACGAGGAGAGATTTTCCCTTCATTCCTCCCCTCTCATTCTGCAGGCTCCACTCCCTGCCCATCAGTGAAGCTGGAGAAACCAATCAGATTGATGACTTTGGGGAAAGAACTGTTCTTGCAGAAACTGACCCCGCTTTCCCCCTCTCTACTTCGGAGCCAACTGTTTGCAGAAAGCACAGCATCTGATCTGATTCTTCATGTTCTTAGCATACACAACCAGGCCTTCACGTGGTTGTGGTGGGGAACCTGGCCTTCACCGGAGAGGCGACCAGACCTCCAAGGGGGTGGCCTCTGGCTCCAGAGTTGTGCCTATGCCCAGCTGAATTGGTCAGAGTTCAATTCTGGAGTTCTGTATTTAAAAGCTATTCTTTAGCCTGCACTTTATCAATAAAAAAAGTGGCAATTTAATCTGTATCTGCCTTAGTCCTTGTTTTTGATCTTCATTGAGGAACCCAGTGAACAGATGTCCTAGGAGGAAAGGGTATTTATTTCCAAACCTACTCAAAACCAAACCAAGAGAAATGAAATGTTAATTTGCAAATCTTCCAGTAGGTGAGGTATGGTAATATTTTTACCACAAAAACCATTCTTAAAGCAGTTACAAAATAAATGAATTGAACTAACCCATCAGAAGGAAAGTTATGACCAACCTAGATAGCATATTCAAAAGCAGAGACATTACTTTGCCAACAAAAGTCCGTCTAGTCAAGGCTATGGTTTTTCCAGTTGTCATGTATGGATGTGAGAGTTGGACTGTGAAGAAAGCTGAGCACCAAAGAATTGATGCTTTTGAACTGTGGTGTTGGAGAAGACTCTTGAGAGTCCCTTGGACTGCAAGGAGATCCAACCAGTCCATTCTAAAGGAGATCAGTCCTGGGTGTTCTTTGGAAGTACTGATACTAAAGCTGAAACTCCAATACTTTGGCCACCTCATGCTGACTCATTGGAAAAGACCCTGATGCTGGGAGGGATTGGGGGCAGGAGGAGAAGGGGACGACAGAGGATAAGATGGCCGGATGACATCACCAACCCGATGGACATGAGTTTGGGTGAACTCCGGGAGTTGGTGATGGACAGGGAGGCCTGGTGTGCTGCAATTCATGGGGTCTCAAAGAGTCAGACACAACTGAGCGACTGAACTGAACTGAACTGAATCCATCAGAGAAGAGTTTTCTGAATAGTGGCCCATTCAGCAAAAACCTTTGTATAAAATGTATCCTCCTGACTACTATTGTTAGATATATAAATTGAATAAAGGTTATGTTCAGAGCATATGGGAAATGGTTGGTTCTCTTTTATGCTTAGATATAAGGTCAAAAAGAATGGATAACTTTAACCACTCAAAATAGGTGAATCCTTAGAATAAATTTGGCAGCTTGATATTCTCTTTCCTAAAGTTTTCCTTCTATATTTATTTCCAAGGTAATTTTTCTGGTTAGAAAGGCATCTTGTAAAGAAACTCAGAATTAAGGCAAATGTTAGAGACTTAAGAATGGAATTTAAATAGATATGTGTGTGCATCCATAAATATATAGATATCTATATACATTATACATATAATCAGTCTCTCATCAGGAAACGCCAATCTGTAAGGCCTCAAATGGTTTTAACGGCAGCAAAGATAACTTATTAGCAGCCTTTTTTGGCATATCATGCTCTTTAAGTACCAAAGAAAGAAAAGAGTGGCATAAACCCAACTGCTCCCTTTTAAAGAATTTATATCACTAGGCAGGGCCATAAACCTCTAATAGAAAAGGTCACTCTGAAACATGCCAGTAGGCAAAAAGAACCGGACACAGTGTCAGTTATAAATTATCAAAGGCCTTCAATAATTGAGATAAAAGGTAAGGGAGCTTAAATTAGCAAGGGTTTATTTCTTTCTCAGATAAAATCAGGTCCAGGGGTAGGCAGTTCAGGGATTGCTCAGAAGCGCCATACTATGATCAGCATTCCAAGCTTCTTCTATGATTCCGTTGTATCTTTCTTAATGCCCATCCTCATGGGACCTCATGTTTATAAGATGGTCTCTGTAGCTCCAGCCATCATATTCACATTCTAGTCAAGAAGAAGGATAAAGGAGGAGTAAAATAGTTGTTTGAATTATTGAAGAAATTTTCTGGAAGCTCTGCTCATCAACTTCCTCTAACATGTCTTCTCCTATCTATATGGCAGGTTGGAAAGTGAATACTTGTATCTGCTTTAATCATGGGTATTAGGTATTAATATCCAGTATAGCAGTTTCTGTCCGGGGATTTGAGATGGTTTCATCAAATAATACTAAATGAAAGGGGTGGGGTGGGGGAGTCTGTTGATAATAGGAAAACACAAATTTCTAGCATCTTAAAGTTTCTCACCATCACGGCAAAATAAACACCCTAAATACCTGCAAGGTGACATGAAGTTAAGAGGCGCATGTGGTAGAAAGCAGAGAGCAGAGAGTTTCAGGTTAAGACTTCCGTCAAACCTCCTACGCATGTTCATTATCAAAGAGCAGGTTCGGTCAGAAGTCATAATGAAGATGGCGCCACTCTCATTTTGGACAAAGAAGGAAATATTCTTTCTATCGAAACTTAAGAGATTTCCTAAATATGGATGCTTATTTTGCAGATAAAACCTTCTAGGGTTTAAAGAAATTACCATCTACCACGTTTTAAACGTATTTTAAGAAAGTACTCTCAATGCAGATCTGCAAAAATTGATCAAGATCCTAAACCTTAAGATATACATATGTGCTGAGGCATTTTATGATAAATGGTAATAACAATTACAGGGTTTCCCTTGTGGTTTAGTGGTAAAGAATCTGCCTGCCAATGCAGGAGACATGGGTTCTATCCCTGGGTCAGGAAGATCCCCTGGAAAAGGAAATGGCAACCCACTCCTCTATTCTTGCCTGGAGAATCCCACGGACAGAGAAGCCTGACTAGCTACAGTCTGTAGGGTCACAAAAGAGTCGGAAATGACTTAGTGACTAAAACAACAACAACAATAATAATAATTATAAGAACAAAGCCTCCTAGAGCATGTACTATGCACTTGGCTTTAAAAGCTTTTCTTAGATTATCTAGGTATCTGCAGAAGCTTTCCCACAATACAAGAGAATAAGACAATGATGCGGGATTTCTGAAGGCATCCTCTTGATTCCTACTGGTGGCATTCTGATTTGAAACCCACCACAACTTCTAAAAGAACAAGGCAGATTTGCCCTTAATGCAATATGGACATAATCTGGTTGACATGGAAGTACAGAGGATGCCAGTACTGGTTTCTGTGTTCGTGAAGGTTTTGTTCTCATGGACCTTGGCAATGTTTTAAAAAACCTTGCTTCCCGGCTAGTATTCATGAAGCTCTCCAAGCTACTCAATGAAGGTTTGTTTAGGTGTGTCAGCATTGACATCATCACGGCCAATCCATTCCTCATTACCAACGGACTAAAACAGAAAATTGTGTAATAGGTCACTTTTTATTAAATCCATATTCCACCGCCATATTCAAAGACTCAACAAAGAAAGTGAGACTCAATCGATGTAAGATTTTCATTGGCAACACAGCTAAAAATCATCACTGAATTTTCTTTCCTTGGCAACACTGTATCTAACAGTGTGCTGATTGACCAAGAGACATTAAATTAAACCCATAAGGCTAGAATGTCTTTCATTCTCAATGAGAGACCATTCTGTCCAGCATCACTCTCAAACACTAAAACTTTTTCCAAAGCAGTGTTCATGCTAATCTTTCTTACTGCTCCAAGCCTTGGACCCACTACAGAAATTGATTCAGGCTCTATTGTAATTCATCAAAATCACTTAGGCCATCAGTTAACATTAACTAGCAGGAGTGAATTAACAAAACCTTGTCTTGCGGCCAATCTTGCAGACTTGAAATGGAGATTATTCCCTGGGTGAGACATATGTGGAGAAGAGACGACAGCAGAAATCACGGTGGCCATTGTCTGTACAGTAAAACACACTGAAACAGCTTAGAAGCAGAAGAAACTACAATATTCAGCAACAGGGCTCCAAACTGGGGCAGCAGATCAACCAGGAACAGGGAATTCAGCCATAAGGCAAATAATTACTGTAAAACTCAATGAAAGAGCTACTAGCTTGGGTAGCTTTTGCTGCTAATGGCTGCAGTTTCGAAACACAGGTCAACCTCCAGGGAGGACCTCCTCGAAGACGCAATCTCTTAAATCATATTCGGAGTAGGTGGCAACTCTTCCGTTATGTTCAAAACAGAAATTACATGTGTGCATCTCTTATTCATACATCATTCATTTGTATTTGCTCACGAAGAGATATGTCAGTTTCAGTTCAAATTCCCAATCCTGGTGTTCCCCACCTGCCATAATCTGGAATCAATCTACCTATTTAGTTTAATCTTTCTAGCACTATTATTTATATTTTATGTGCTAATCTTAGATGCATTATTCCTAGCAGGAATTTTTGATCCAGCCAACCTAGTCTTCTTACTGTCATCAACAGGCCCCCGTTCCCACCCCTATCTGAGTAGAATGCTCTTCCTTCTCTTCATTTCTTCATAAGCCCCTCTCTAACCATCCTGAAGATTAACTCTCTAAAATACTCTAAAATAATTTCCCTACATTGACCATGTTCTGCTGTGATCTCTAAGGGAAACCATCTGTCATCACTGTTCATTGGACACTAAATCATGAACTATCTCACATTTTTATTTAGTAGCGACTTTGTCTTTTTACCCCCTCCTCCCCTCCAAATGGACTGTAACCTTCTCATGGTAGGGATTCACCCTCCTCTATACTTTAGAGAACACCAAAGACAGAGCTCTGCAGGATCACACTGCAAACCAAAGCTTTTGCTGAAGTGATGTTTTTGCCAATCCTTTTGGCTGCTCCAACACTTGGCCTTACTACAGGAGCTGATTCAGGCAATGCACTGGAATTGTTTGTGTCCCTAGTAAAAAGAAGTAGCAGTAGTGAATTATGGTACTTTTCATAGCACTTGGTGCTATGATCACATCTTTGCTCATAGTATGCCAAGAGGATGGCAGAATGCATGTTCTTATTTGCCTTTTAAAGATGAAGAATATGAACACCCGAGATATTGTGCCTTATCTAAGGAATAGACATCTAGTAGCAAGCCGGACACGACTGAAGCGGCTTAGCAGCAGCAGCAGCAGCAGCAGCAGGATGCCTGGGAATAGGGCCTGTGTTTCCCATTCTAAACATGACCAAATAAAATGATTTGATATAAAAATATAATAATCAGCAATATCCATCTGGACTTTCTGTACTTAGATTTTGCTAGGAATCTGCAAAGGCAACATGACTGGAGCTAAGATTTTATGAGAATTGCTGGACAATAACAAAATAGTTATTTACCAATGGTTCGATTTTATACTCTTTTTTGGTTTCTTCTCCCAGGTTTACAAATGAAACTCAGAGTCGGTGAACTTTCCAAATGAAGCTTCTCACATAGCTGAGCTATCTGGTGGCATTTAAGAGCCTTAAAACTGCCACTGATGATTTCTTTTTCTATTCATTTCCACAATACAAACAATGTTATGAAAAGTAAACTGTCAGAGATATGCTTACAAGTTGAGTCTCTCAAATCTTGCCCCACTTCCCTTAGGCATGAGAAGGAAGTGGGCAGAGGACGGGGCAGCTGGCTGACTGCTTAACGCTGCTCCAGGACCATTATCTATTCCCTTTGTGAAAGCCTTTTCCATTTGTCCTGTCAAAGCCTTATTTTTACCTTCATTTAATTGACGCAATGAAAAGCAGAGGCCTAGCAATGAGAATGACTATACTCATGTGCCTCCTCTCTCTTTGGGGATCCCTTCACTCTCACCCCTTATAATTTAGCCCAGAGGTCCACTCAAGGCATCCACTTGGCTCATCACCCACTTCTTGGGGCAGTCTCTGTGCTCTGACGTGTAACAGAAAAGCCATGATGGTCTTAGGACTGCCAGATTAAATAAAGGATACCTTGTAACATTTGAACTACTGATTAAAAAAAAAAAAAAAAAAAAAAGATGTTTTAGCATAAGTATGTCCCATGCAATATTTGGGACATACTTACCCACAATATTATTCATTGTTTATCAGACTTAATTTCGCTGGCCATTCTGTATTTTTATTTGCTAAATCTGGCAACCCTAAGTGCACTGTTTGAGATCAAGCATGCCCAGTTCTTTCACAGCTGTTTCAGATCCATGGGTCTTTTGCACTGTGGGGTCCTGTTGCTGGGCAGTCCAGTCTCTCCTGGATGCAGGTGGTTGTCAAAGAACACGTCGAAAGAATCCTAAGAGCTGCTTTGCCCTCTTTGTCTCTGAGCACTGCCTCAATTGTTGCTCTATGTTGAAAGCAGAAGAATTGCTTGTTTCAAGGTAGTATCACAAGAGTAGAATTTTGTATGCAATGTTTTAATCATTGTGTGTGTTTACATGCTCACTTGCTAAGTCATGTCTGCCTCTTTGCAACCCCACGGACTGTAGCCTGCCAGGTTCCTCTGTCCGTGGGATTTCCCAGGCAAGAATAAAGGAGTAGATTGTCATGCCCTCCTCCAGGGGATCTTCCCGACCCAGGGATCAAACCTATGTCTCTTGCATTAGCAGGTGGATTCTTTACCACTGAGTCACCAGAGAAGCCCATTGAAATCATTACTATTATAAAAAGAAATTACACTTTACAGTACGGTTTGTTATCGTAATTGGTTTTGATACTACGTATTACTTAGTTTGTAAATAAATGAAGATTTTTCCCTCCGACTTAAGATACTTTAACCAATCTCTTTTAAAAAAATAAACCTCCAAGAAAATAAGGAACTTAGTATTTAGCAATATCACCTGAGTTGTTTTTTTTTTTTTTTTTTTTAAGACTGGGCTTGAATTCTAAGGAAATTACTGGAAGTGCCATTGAAGAAATCAACACCTTCGAGAAGTGATTTATGACCAGTGAGCTTTCATGTTCGTTGGGCATATTAAATCTGTGTGTTGATGAGAAGGGTCTAGAAGCTAGAAGCTGCTCATGATGCTTACGATTTATAACCAAGATGTATTACAGAGATGTGCCTGTAATATTGCATGCAGATATTAGAGGGCTTGGAATTTAATCATCACTTCTCAGAAAGGTTTGCTTTCTATCTTTTGCTGAAAACGAAAGAAAATGAATCCCAGGTCTTTCAAAAACATGGTACTATTTCTAAAATAGCTTTAGAGATGATTTAAAAATTAAGATACATTTTGCTCCCCAAATCTCACTGAACTAGTCTGGCAAATAATTAAAGAAAACCAATCTTTTGTTAAATGGAATTCATTCCTTTAGGAAAAGTTTACTGAGTGTCTGCTATGCATCCACCCCTGTGTGGACACTAAGGATCTAGCCATGGACAAAACAGATTAAAATTACACTTTTATGGGGCTTACTGCTACTGAAAGACAGATGCTAATATAAGAATGCTTTGGAAATGCAGTTTTCTGCCTAATTAATTATACCATTTGTGAATCAGAAAATGCTACTTAATTTAAGATCTTGTTAAGACCTTTCTAAATTATACCAATGCCTTGTACTTTCAACAAATATTTAGAGCCCTCACCATGATACTCTGCTAATTCCCCCAGTCAGGTGCCAATAAGCAGGAAATAGTGACGATGATAACTCATCTTCCTCTTTCCTTGAACTGCAAACCTGATTGCTTTACCACCTGCTTTTCCTTGAGTATGTTATCCACTGATTTTTTTCCATCATTCTCCACTATTTGCGAAAGATTCTGGACCCTAGATTTTTATGCTGCTTTCCAGGCAGAGTTGCACCAGTAATTTGAGTGCTTTCAGTATTCACTTGAACAAGCAAAGCGTCTAACACACCAGCCATCCAGTCCTCTGAGATTCATATATCCCAAGTCCATAGTTTTCCTTAAGCTATCCTCTCGTCTGGACATCTTGAGGAATGTTTTCGTGAAAAAGCTCTCCAACTCCCTACGCTTAACCTCCAGCCATCCGACCACTCCATCATCTGTCCTTGCTCACTCTCTTCCTGCCTGCCTGGCGGCCTTGGGAATGCCTTTTACAATGATCATTTCCTCTAGCCATTCTCTCAACACATGTCCATTGAGCATGTGCTGTGAGCAGACCATCATGAAAGACACAGGTTGCAATAGTAAGTATGAGAAACACGGTCAATGGACTTGCAGTAAATAGGGGAAACAGTGGGTAATTATGAGCACAGTGAACATCAAGGAAATGGCAACCCACTCCAGTGTTCTTGCCTGGAGAATCCCAGGGACGGGGAAGCCTGGTGGGCTGCCGTCTATGGGGTCGCACAGAGTCGGACACGACTGAAGCGACTTAGCAGCAGTAGCAGCAGCAGCAGTGAGTTTACCGAGCCAAGGGGCCTAAGACGGTTTCTCTGAGAAGCTTGTCTCTGAGATGATTTCTACATTTCAGTAGAAATGGAAGAACCAGGAGAAGCTATCCAGGGTATTCCCCCAGAGAGAAAAGGGTATTCCCTCAGAGAGATCAGCATGTTTAAAAACTCTGAGGTCTGAGACAGTTGCACTTTTTAGGTATGCAAAAGAACTGATAATACCCCAGCAAGTCTGGGATATAGAAGCTGTGCCAAAGAATAAAGATTGCTAGAGTACCAAAGGCAGGGACCAACGAGAGTGGGTTATTGGGTTACCGCTTAATGATTTGACTTCATCCTAACAGAAGGAAATGGCAACCCACTCCAGTGTTCTTGCCTGGAGAATCCCAGGGACGGGGGAGCCTGGTGGGCTGCCATCTATGGGGTCGCACAGAGTCGGACACAACTGAAGTGACTTAGCAGTAACAGCAGTAAGGAGTGTTTGCCTAAACTAGACCTCCTAGTCAATCACATAAATTACTCTGACCAGTATCTATGACATCTTTGAACCCCGACCCTGAATCAAATGAAAATCTACCTCCTCTAATCTTTTTCCTTGGTAATTTCATGCCAAAGAGGGAGACTGCATAAACAAGATGATTGGCATCCTTGTAGTTTCTGCCTTCCCAACTCATCTGGAATTTTTTTGTCATTTATTGCTGTCTTCTCATTTTCAGCTCTCTCATTCTTCTCAATGCACAATCCGAATCTTGTCCATCCTTTGTAATCATCTGCCCCCCAATCCCTTCCCATACACAGATGGCTTTGTTTCCAACACAAGCTGGACCATTGAGCAGGAACTCCTCAATGTCATACTCACACTTTGCCCCCACGATGATCTCCTTGCCTCCATTCATGGGTTGAGGGTCCTTTTCTCAACTCAGCACCTATTTCTCCACTTTTACTACTGACTATTTGCCCATAGCTTGCTCCTTTACTTATCTCTTCACGCTGCATCTGTAGCATGACTACCACTCATTTTTTAATTTATTTTTTTTCTGTAGGGTGCAGACAATGTCTTTGTATCTCACATTTCACCGTCAAGGAATAATCTGATTATCCTGTGGTCTTGCCTTGTGGACCATGGGTTCTTTGAGCGGGTGATCTTGTGTTCCACCTTCTTCTGTCCACAGACATCATCTCTTTCTCAGAACAGAACTTGCCTCCCTTCCCGGGCCTTTCTGAAGCAGGACACAAGACGACAGTTTCCTCTTCATTCTACATCTTTGAGGTTTTATATGTACTAATAAAACATGATACAAAGAGGATCTGGTATATAAAATACTCCCCATGTTCAGCCGGGAAGATGTGTTTAGATAGCTAGGAATGTCTTGAGTACTTTAGAGAGATGCCTAAATTCAGGGAGTCCTCTGGTGTTTTGTTATAGGTTGGAGGTTGGGCTGAGGAGCCTCTGGGAGGAAGGTAGAAATACTGGGAAGAAATGAGAAGAATGCTGATATACTGCCCAGTGGTTAAGACTCTGTGCTTCCAATACTGGGGGCATGGGTTGAGTCCCCGATAGGGAGACTAAGATCCCTGGGGCAGTGGGTAGCGTGGCCAAAACAAAACCAAAAACTGAGTATCTAGGGCCAAAAGACAGGCCAGGGAGAATCAGAAACTTGCTTGGAATGTATGAAGACACTAAGAAGCCATAGGTCTCTAGTGTTGGGAAGAAAGAAGAGATCAGGGAAAAAGCCATGCTCCCCACTTGCAAGGGAGCCATTCATAACTAAAGACAAACAGAAGTCAAGGATTTTCTAACTTCAATGATTTGGCTTTAATGGAATTTATTTGCTTATATTTTGAACCTGGAGGATAGCGAAAATATCTAATTTTGCTTAAAGGGAAGCCTCTGCTTGGGCTGGATGCCTGTCTACCATGCTGTCAGAGTTCCCTGCGCCGGCCTCCATCTCAGCCCTTGATGGGACTGCAGCCTACGATTGTGGCAGGTGAGCCCCACAAGGAAGATACCTGCCCTGGGGACAAGTGCATCTATCCAAGGGCAGATCCTTTTTAATTAATTCAAAGCTATCATGGAAGCCAGTAACAGCCCTGGACTCAGCACATCGTACATCCTCATAAGACTATGAGGCTCACAAAGGCAGGGTCATGTCTTATCATTTTTCTGCCCCTGGTACATAATACTAATAGCCAACACTTGTTGAGGTACCATCATTATCCCCACTTTAGACATCAGAACTGAGTCACTGAAAGATCAGGAATCTTGCCCAAGGTTACACAGCTGGCATTCAAATAGGATTGCTCTATTGCATTTTTTAAAAAATACCATGCCTGTTATTTCCGATAGTACCAGGCATCTAGTAAGTTCTCTATATAGGGATAAATCATATGTAGACTGTAAACAGTTGAATGTAGGCAAAATTTCCTATGGTTCAACTTGATAAGTGCTTGGTGGTGGTCGTGGTGATGGTGGTCGTTTCACTTAATGAAGACATTATTGTTCATTAATTTTACACTTTAGACAAGAGAAGAAATGGAATGCTGATTGTATCGTAAACTTGGATTTTTCACATAGTCTGCAACTAGGTTTATAGGAGCTGCTTTTATCATGACAGAGTTTAGCTACATGGAGGGGGGCAAGGAAACTTTGGGGAGAAGGCAAAACAAGTGGAAGCAGACAGTCTGAGCAGAGAGCAGAATCCAAGACAAGAATAGAGAGACGGGTAGTGGCCCCCAAATCCTGTCTTCAGAACTGTGGTCAGTGTTAGGCAGGACGTAGGTGACTTGTTTTTAAAACAGTATTGTTTGTGAAGTAAAGCTTTCATCTGCTTTCATCTACTTCATGTCTTAATTGCTATGACTCAAAGTTTCAGCTTCTTGATGTTTTACCTAACAACCAATAGAGAGAAAAATTTCCAACTCGTGTGTATCCAAATAGTATAGTTTAGCCTCAAGAGCCTCCGTATGCACACACAAAGCTTTAGCAACACACACACACACACATACACACACACAATTAATTCTGGCAGAGGTTAATTGCATGAGAGAAAGTTGCCAATTACACAGCACAAGTGCTAATCTCCCAAGTGACTAAAGTCTATTAATATTACAAGGCGACTGTTTCCAAATTAAAAAAAAAAAAGTTTCATCTGCTTTTATTTTTTCCGGACTACTTTCTTTGGGGTTGTTTACCTTCTCCCGTTGGAGAAGGAAATGGCAACCCACTCCAGTATTCTTGCCTAGAGAATCCCGGGGATGGGGGAGCCTGGTGGGCTGCTGTCTGTGGAGTTGCACAGAGTCGGACACGACTGAAGTGACTTAGCAGCAGCAGCAACCTTCTCCCGCAATGCAAACAGCCCCTCAGATACAGATGCGGGCCACTTTGTCTACGCGGCATGGTTGGAGGGACATGGAGTTGGGTGGGTCACAGATAAGCAGTTAGACACCAGGCAACAGTGGGCCTAATTCTTCCAAGCACTCTGACTCAGGAAGGAGGCTTCAGAACATCTGCTCAAGAATGTTTTATTTTTCAATGATGTGGAAAATACGTGCAGGAAAAAAAGAGAAATTAAAGTCATTCCACAAGGATGAGTGAACGTTTGTGAGTGAAGGGTTAGCTGTGTGGACACAGCTTTTGGTTCACCCTGCAAGAAGACTTTTATAATCCAGTTAAAGCTGTATGTAATCTGGTAAATACTTTAATTACCAACATTTTAATGGGCTGCAGGTTATCACAAGGTGGATTCCCCTCTGTCCTCTTGCTGTGATTTCCAGGACTCATTGACTGTTGACAGAATTGCTTTACGATGACCCTACGACTCACATATTAGGTCACAAATTATATAAGTGGCCTTGCCCTCCTCCCTGGTGGGCCTGAGTCACAAAATCACCATGTAATGTGTCCTATGTGGACAGACCGGCTGTCCCTTCCTGAGCAGCAAGAGGGCTATTGAAGACCGAGATTCTGGAGAGTGTCTAGGCAGTTTTGTGAGGTTTCTCATTAAAAAAAAAAAACACCAAAAAAAAAAAAAAAAAACAAAAACCACAGCAGCCTCCTGATGCTAGGCAAAGGTTAAATACTGTCTGTTACTTTAAGAACTTCATTGTCTTGAGTAACCAATGAAAACTTACAAACAAGTCTCAAGATCACGCACTGAAATTTGTCAGACACAAAGGAGGCCGTTTCATGGAGACCTAAGTGACTGAACCCTCATTTTGCTTCAAATTCCTTCAGGATCCTGAATGCTGCCTATCCCAGTCTTCCAGAAATCATTAGAATCCGCCTTGAGCGTCCTTCCCTTTGGGCCATACTCTACTTGAGGGAGGGGTAATAGTTTTGAAGGGACAAATGGTCCCAATTTCAGTTGCCTATTAGACCTGGGCAGCGTTCTTTAAAGTTCAGCGCACTCCTTAAAAATGCAAGTAAAAAACCCTCAAGTTGCCGCCTCCTCCTCTTCCTCGCCAACCTCCCCCCTTCCTCCCCCGCAGAGACCGCTTAACCTAATGAGTTGCGGTTTGTTGATGCGATGGGAGTCGCCTGCTAATAGTTGTGTTTAAAATTCCTGCCTCTTATCTTATTTACTGATTGATGGGAACGTGACTTTGCAGACCTCGCTCCCCGACCATCCTTCTCCCAGGCGGAGTGAATCATTGGACGCAGGGAACGTTACACAACACGTTCGCTTCCTCGTTAAAATCCCCACGGGCCACACAAACTCGCCGGATGCTCAGCCCCCCCCCCCGGGAGCATCTGCGTTGTGTCTTATCAGAACCACCTGAAGAGCGCGGCCACACAGGGCGTCCTTCCTTCATTTCAAAAATCCACAATGGGGGGAGAAAAAAAAAATCGTCAGCCCACTCTAGCATATGACAAAAGGCATGCCTGTGTGTGTATTTTTCCACTGCTTTTCTTCTTAAATCAGGCTCCCCGGTTGGAACAAAATAAATAAACAAATAAACAAGTCTTGGGGTTACTCTCAAAGAGATCACATTAAAAAAAAAAATCTCATGATTTCCTACGGTCCGTCTGTTTCTCGGTGTTGTTTTTCTTGTTTTTCTTTTTCTGTTCTTTTTTTTTTTCTTCCCCTTGTAGATTCTGAAAAGAAATAAGCGGCTGTAGGCATGGCCTGTGGCTCTCTGGTCGGGCTCCTTGGGTGGTCTGAGCCGACTTTATGATTTATTCAGCTAATGGGAAGGGAGCATGACCCCCAGTGGCCACAGAAAGAGAGCTGCATGTGGGTTTAATGCTTTCACCACAAAAATGTCTGCTATGACTAAGCTCTGCGGCTGAAGTCACTGTCTGAATGGTGCTAAAAAGGAACTTAGGCATTAAGTGTGCACTATTTACTATAGATCGCCTCTTGGGATTAGGCCAAGGGGTTCCTACTCAGTTTCAAAGAATAGCGTGGAAGCTGCTAGGAAAATTAGAGCTGTGCAATTTATTTTTACCAGTCTCCCTGGTGAGTTACCCGGTGAAGGATTTACCTCATATGCTTTTTTTTCCCCTCTCCTCTGTTACTAAAGAGTCATTTAAAATGTGCCAGTTGGTGCATTTTACAGTTATTGTGGACGTATCCCTATTTTTTTTGTCGTTGTTGGTCAGGGCCCTGAATCACTGTGTGATTGTTCTTAAATGTTAATTTGAAACTATAAAAGAATGCCTAATATTGAGAGAGAGAGAGAGGCTTTGGAGAAAGTTCCCTTTGCCACACGCTGCCAGGCTAAAGAAGCCTCTTTGATCCAGGGAGGGTCCCACTTCCTGACAGCAGAGTTATTGGTGCAAAGAAATGAGCACATTTTGCTCCACGCCGATGCTTTTTGCCTGAGAGAAGGGGATGGATGGAGTGAGCAGGAGGGGGGGCTGTTTGTAAGTGTGACTAAGATGGATGGTATTTACTGTCCGTGTAATACCTGCAGTGAAAGTTCCAGCACGTTTGCTTCTGCTGGACTCACAAATTTGTAGCATTGGGAAGTGAGTCCCTCTTATGTATGTAGCTCTGGCTCCTGGGTCCAGAACCCAGCCAGTCTTTTCCAAATGTGCCTCGACTGCAATTTGGACTTCAAGGTCTAGGGAACACATGGGCCAGTCCAAGTCACTGGCTTTCAAACATCACACGTGTGAAAGTCCCACATGACTTAGCTGCTTAAACTAATTGACAATTACTAGACTTTGCTCTTGTGCCAACCAGAGTTTATCACCCACAGGTATATGGACCCTTTCTCCCCCACCTCTCCACACCCAATCGTGCTTAGGGACTCTATCTTCAGTTTCTGCTTCTCATTTTCCCCTGTGAAAGCATTTTCCTTGTATCCCTGCAAATCAACGTCATTTCGTGTAATAAGGGTTAGCAACAGAAACTTCAGGGCTGAGCTCATTTCTCATTAAGCCTTAGTCTCAGTCTTATTATATGTTCCATGGGCCTTTGTGATCTTAAACACATATTCAGCAAGGCCTTCATTTTCCCCATCTGTGAAATGGAAAGAATACTCAGAGCTGCATCAGAGTGGTTGGTTGTTGGGTCCCTAGAGATTAACAAGGCTATCAAAAAGAGAGTACTTGATCTTTCATCTTGCCCAGGTTTGAGAAGACAGTTGAGGGTCAGGAAAACCACTTTTCTAAGGCATTCTGTTCTCCTTGAAGGTAGATTAAAAAATAAGAAATCCCAGAATCCCACCTTTTCACTCTGTCTTGTTTCCTATCTCTTTTTCTGCACTTTACAGATTCTAAGGGGCAGAATTCTTTTCAGATATGAAAGGGTGATATCCTGGCTTAGATCCTAGAACAAAAAGAAGACATTAGTGGAAAAACCAGTGAAATCTCAATAAAGTCTGTCACAGAGTTAATAGTATTGTACCAATGTTAAGTTCTTATTTGGAAATGCATGTATCATGGTTTTACAAGGTGTTCACATTAGGGAGAGCTGAGTGTAGGATCTGCAGAAATTTTCTGTACAGTTTCATCTCTTCTGTAAGTCTAATATCTAAAAATAAAAAGTCTTTTTAACAAACCCACAACAACTATTACCGTCTGATTTATCTGGGCCCTGATTGATAATCCCCATCTCTTCCCCACACCCACTCACTCCCCATACCCTGGGCCATTTTTGCTACCTGTATGAAAGGTTTATTTGTATAATGGTAACTAGAGGGCTGCTCCTAATGGGTTCCAACTCTTAATGTCTTAGTATTTTCACAAAACTTTCATTAGTTGCCTGCACATGTTAGTTACATGTTACACCTATTGTACTAAGCAATTTGGGCCTCTTCTGTATGGACCTTGCCATATGTGAGAGAAAAAGAAACCCAGTTATAAATACAAGCACCAGAATAAAAATGGAAATACCATTCAACGTATGAGATGTGACATTATTTTTGCAATACAGGGCAGCTGTTTTTACTGCACTCATCCACCAGCTTTGATGAGGCCTTTTTGCCAGCTGTCTCACGTCCCAGACTCAGCACAACCCCAGGCAGGTTGGTGCTTAGTCAATGTTTTCAGGCTGAATGACGCTCAGCGCACATCTCGCAGGAGCAAAAGAGCCACAGCCGTCGCATGGAGGACAGGCTTTTGATGACAGAGGTTCAGTGAACACTGAAGATGGTTTTGCTTTTCTTTCTGGGTGTCCTTCCAGCCCACATAAAACGGCAGGATGAGTAAGGTAGGCAGGGGAGATATCCCCTGAAATACAACTGCCTTTCAGGCCTTTTAAATGCACCAGGTTGGTTTTGGCATGGCATGTTCATCCTTGGGTAGAGAGAAGCCCGGGAAGAGAGAAATGTTGAGCAAAAGAATTGCAAGGGACTGGGGAGAATCAGGACCAAAGGAATCTTCGGCTGGCTCAGATGTGAGTTTCCCACCCTAACCTCCGAGTAAAGCAAGCCGCACAGATGGGTCTGTCTCCGTCTGCCTGTTTCTGGCACACAGGTGTTTCAGCTTTATTCAGCCAGGAAGCAGCTCCCCGCCCCCCTTGTTCAGGGGAGGGAGTTTTGGGGAGGTGGGAACACCCACGATTGTTTCTCAGAATAAGAGGGAAGCAGGGGTTGGGGGAGGGAGCCCAGCCCACCCACCGCTTAGAGATTCGCTCGCTTTCCTGCAGGTCAGCCTTCTTCGGCAAGGTGTAAATCACAGGGCAGATGCATGATCCGGGAAGTTTTCCAGATGCACGTCGCACAAAGGCCCATGTGTTCTCCTGGTGCGGAAATCGCATGCCATCGGAGCGGGTCTGGGACAGCAGACCAGGATTGGGACATGTCCTCCTGTCTGCAGGTCCTTCACTTAGCCGAGAGCGGCGCGGCAGACGCGGTGTGGGAGCGCTGAAGCCCAGCGCGTGGACGGTTAAGAAAAGCCGCATTGTCCCCAAGGCGGAGGCAGCAGACCCGCCTGATGGGCTCCTCGACCGAGTGCAGCGCCAGACGGTGCCTGCCAGATGTGCTGGCGAGGGCGGGACCCACGAAAGTCAAGGGAAAGCCGCTCCAAACCGGCCAGCACCGCACCGGGGAGCCTCTGTGGTCCGGCTCCCCCACCATGAACTTGGCGGCAGCACCGATTCCAAAGCAAATGTTCAGTTCTTGCTCCTTCCATCTGTAATTGACCCTGACTCTGTAGGACCTAGGCAGTTAAGCTGCTTGGGCATATATATTCTTTTTTCATTCCCTCTCCCATTTTTGGAAGTGAATTTTCCAGGCTGAATCTAACTTGTTTTCTTGAAAGTAAATCATAGGCTAGGAGGTTACGTTAACTTCCAGATCATTTGGGTGACATTTGGTTATTTCCTGCCCCTGTCTGGAATTAATATTGCATCCTGAAAGCTCTGAAGGAAGGGCTTATTCATAGGGAACAAACATTTCCAGTTGTGTTAACTTCTCTATTATTAGGACCCTTTCATTTTCCTTTTAATAGGATGCTTGTCCTCTGTTTTGAGTGACAACTATGTCTTGTCACCTCCATCAAATTTTCTATGATCTGACTGTATTTCCTCTGGCAATTGCTCTTCTAGAGCTTGTTTAGATGTTTTACTCTTAGGAATCTTCACCACATGGTGTAAACATGTTTTCAGTGACTGCAGGGAATGTGGAAACTTACATTTATTTCTGCTCAATTGTCATCATTATTCTTAGACTGGTATCTTGGTACCACTGTTTCTTCCTTTAATAATAGCTCTTTTCCCCTGTTGTTCCCCTTCAGTTAATGATTCTATTTCTCTGGCATTTGTAACAAGCCACCTCAATTCCTTTTAGGAAGTTGTTAGCATATAAAATACAATTAATTAGTGAAACGGGGGATGCAGAGCAAAAACTAACAGGGCAGGAAATATGTTTAGAACTCTACAGAGGATATTACCCTCAGCCCCAAAGGCTCCAGAAATAGCCCATAATAGGATTGTGAATTATGGAAATTCCATTCTCCGGAATCCATTTGAGGTCATAATTCAACTGGAAATTATCTTGGTTTTTCTGGCTTATTTTCCCACCCTATTTGCAATTCTGTTTTCTAGTCTCCCTCAAAACCACTAAATAAATCCCAGACATATAACTCTATTAAGAAAAATAAATTTCTTATCCACCTGTTAATTGGACTCAAATGCTTGAGAGGTTGAGACCTGAATATACTTGACCTCACCCTGCTTTCCAGGCCCAGCATGAAAGGGGAGAAGAGTAATGGATTAAGCTGGAAATGCTTTTTTGTATTTGAAGACATTTTAACCTCATAATCTTTAAATTTTAAAAAATCTTTTTTTCTACAAAGAAAAAATATATATTTTTTTAATCGAAATGACCTGACACCAAAATCAGAAACTTGCTTTAAATTCACAGTGTAAATAATGGTGTTTATATCTTTACCAAAGCCAAAGATAGCATGAGACAGTGGACATTTTATTCAAGTGTGTGTCAGTCGCTCAGTGATGCTATGGGCTATAGCCTGCCAGGCTCCTCTGTCCCTGGAATTCTCCAGGCAAGAATACTGGACCCGCAGTCAAATGAAAGGTATTAACAGGTGACAGGTAGGTAGAGGCCGAAGATTAAATAGTTTTTCAGTGTGATGATCTTTATGATAGTCAAAAAAAACAGTGGAAAGCAAAAACTTAAAAGCCAGTTTTAATATTCATAAGTTGCAGGCAAATCCAGTCATAGTTTAGTCTATAAAGAAATAAATATAAATAACTTCTGCACTTACTTAATAGACACAGATATTCTTTGGATTTATAGTTACAGGTGTATTTTTCATATATAATTGTTTCCAGGTCCAGCTGCATCCTTATCACCACCTGCAGCATCATTTCTGACATGGAGTCGTGACCAGCATGTTGAGGCGTGTGTGAATGTAATTTTGCAATATCAGTGATTTGAAAGTGAATCACGAGGTGCCTGCCATGTAGCCATCTCTAATTTTGCTAAAGAGTGTATTTCAAGGAGGCTTTGTGGGTAGAGCTGAAGTCAAGTCTTGGCTGTGTTACCAGTGACAAGTGACCTTGAATTAGTTATTGAACCTTTCTGGACCCCCATCTTGGGGTCATAATAACACCTACCTCATAAGGTTATGAGGATTGAGTTTAAATGAAATGCAAGCTAAAATACATGTGTTTGGTGAGTCAAAAAAAAAATTGAAAAACTTATTATGAATGAAACTGCAGAACCTGTGAGATTTGTGTCAGCTGTAGGTCACTCAGTTTGTGAGTGAGCAAGTATCATGGATCATATCTGTATATGTAATGCAAATAAAGATTTATAATCATATTGTTTTCTACTTCATTAAGAAGTGTGCTGGACTTCCTGTAGTAATTACATGTAATGTGTGATAAGGGCTGAGGTTATTTTAACATTATAGAAAAAGTGAGCCCACAAAATTGGATGACTTAGGACCTTGAATATATCCCAATTAGGTTTAAAAAGTGTCTTTATTAATAGATAGTAAGAACTTATTTTCTTTATGAAAATAAAAGGCCCAGAAGAGAAAACCAAGAGTTTGTCCTATAAGTGGATGCTGAGAAAATATGGAGAAGCTTAAGAAAGTGACCAGTCTCAGCCCGCAAATAGTAAAGATATATTGTAGCAGAATGTCAATCCACTCCTGAGTTGGACCATGATGCAAATCTATTCACCTTATGCCCTGTTTTTGAATAAAAATAATTTGTAAAATTACATACAGTAACTGCTCCAGCCAGGACAAAATATGTTGGAGTGAGATTAAATGAGTGATGGGGTATATTAAGAGTACTTAATTTGTGATCTGAAGCTCCACACAAGTAATATTTCACTTTCAGCAGGAATACAATTTAGGAGAATGTATGAAGGCCCGTGTGCGCTTGTGTGCTAAGTTGCTTAAGTCATGTCCAACTCTTTGCAACCCTATGGACTGTATCCCACCAGGCTCCTCTGTCCGTGGGGATTCTCCAGGCAAGAGTACTGGAGTGTGTTGCTGTGCCCTCCTCCAGGGGATCTTCCCAACCCAGGGATCAAACCAGCATCTCTTACATCTCTGGCACTGGCAGGTGGTTCTTTACCACCAGCGCCACCTTGGAAGCCCATGAAACCTGTGGCATGTTACAAATACATGAATTCAGGAATTTTGACCACCTTAGTTATATCTACTGTGAAAGTCATCAGATATGGGAGTATGCAAGGGTCTGTTAGCCTTTCAGCCACTTGCATTGGCAGCTATTTATCACGTTACTACTACTAAGTCGTTTCAGTCGTGTCCGACTCTGTGCGACCCCACAGACAGCAGCCCACCAGGCTCCGCTGTCCCTGGGATTCTCTAGGCAAGAACACTGGAGTGGGTTGCCATTTCCTTCTCCAATTTATCATGTTACTGGATATCAAAGAATTGCATATATGACAAAAGAATCAGTGCAACTTCTAAGGGGTGAATATTTAACGAAGTGGCTTTTCCTTTGCAATATAGCCTGTTGCTTTGTTCTCCATTCTTCCAAATGCTTCATGTCCCTTTCTCAACCCAATCCTTATCTGTAGCCTGTGTCCACACAGACCTGAAGATGGTGATGAAAGATGCAGCAAAAAGAATGATATGGGCGACAAGGGGAACAGCTGAAATCACAGGATGGTAGAGTTGGCAGGAACCTGAGAAATTATTAGTCTGACCGCCTGGTTTGGTGTATCAAAAAGTCTTGGTTCTAAGAGGCACAGTGACTTTAGAAACCATGAAAGTTAATGTGACATCTGACGTTAGAACTTAGGATTCTTTTTTTTTTTCCTTATTTAAAAAAAAAAAAAACTTTTCAAAAATTTTACTGGATTCCAGTTGATTTAGAGTGTTGTGTTAGTTTCAGGTGTACAGCAAATTGATTCAGTTATACATATACATATGTGAGTGTGAATGTGTGCATGCCAGCCAGGTGGGACTCCTTGTGACTTCATGGACTGTAGCCTGCCAGACTCCGTGTTCATGAAATTTTCCAGGCAACAATACTGGAGTGGGTTGCCATTTCCTCCTTCAGGGGATCTTCCCGACCCAGTGATTGAAACTGTGTCTCCTGCATTGCAGGCATATTCTTATGTCCATGCTTTTTCAGCTTTTTTTCTCATACAGATTATCACAGAAGATTGAGTAGAGTAGAACTTAGGATTCTTGATTCCATTATCTCCTCTCTTCAGCTAATACCCAACTGGCCCCAGTTCCACCTCGAATGGACCTGTCACCCTTCTTTTTTCCTCACCTGGTTATAGTTTTCCAATGCATAGCTAGATTATGGCCAAAAAAGGCAAGTGAGAAGCCAGATAATTTATTTAACCTCACACACTGATCAAATTAGTGAGGATGTGATCAACTTGAATGCTATCTTATCCTTAGTTTCTGGAGGAAAATACATTTGTTTTGAACTTGTTCTAGACTGGGTAGTTTTTATTTGTGTATTTGAATTCTGAAACACTTGGTATGCTTTGAGGAATCAAGATATCAATTTCAACGTGAACATTAATTTAGAATATAATGACTGGTGACAGAAAATTGAGGGTGATAAAATTTGATACATGATACGTTCAATTCTTTGAACAGGGTGTTAGCATTCTTGCATACCCTCTGCTTCAAGTCTTCCAGAAATCCTTAAAACTAAATTGCTACAATAGTACACTTGTGAAAGACTCCCATGAGTTATTGGAACTCGCGTTGATGTGAAGTGATTTACAGCTATGTACTCATTTGTTGTCTTATAAGCTTTCTGGTGTAACACTGTCATCTGTCATGGCTGGAAAGTTTATTATTTCTTTGGACTCCTGCTCTTGCCATTAACCAATATTCGTCACTGTTCCATGTGCCAGGTCTCTCTCAGACATGAATTTCAGACTTCTGCATCTTTTTACCCTGTGTCTTGTCTTTATTATCTTGTTAAGCTCCCTCCGGGGATATTTTCCCCGTTGTAGATGAAGATTTAATTCTTCTGACTTTTTTCTTTTTTTCCCCAATGATCATCTCACGTCATGTTGACACCATGGCATCAACAGGCAGCAATTTTTATTTGAAAACCATCAGTATGCCATAGGAGTGCCTCCGAAGAGATTTTCAGCTTCTATCTATTATTTTCTTAAGAATCTTTTTCTTCTTTACTAACCTCAATCACTGCGTGGGAGATGGAAAAACATGTTATTGTGTTGGCCAAAGACTTTGTTCAGGTTTTTCTATACCATGTAATGGAAAAACCCAAACGGACCTTTCGGTCAAATCAATATTACTAATAATTGTATGTGTGTGTTAAATCGCTTCATTCATGTCTGAGTCTTTGCGACCCTATGGACTGTGGCCCGTCAGGCTCCTTTGTCCATGGGAATTCTCCAGGCAAGAATACTAGAGTGGGTTGCCATGCCCTCCTCCAGGAGATCTTCCCAACCCAGGGATCAAACTTGCATCTCTTCTGTCTCCTGCATTGGCGGGTGGGTTTTTTTTACCACTAGTGCCACCTGGGAAGACCACTAATAGTTGAGTGGATTTATTGAGTAAAAGTTTACCATATGCTAGCCAGTCTGCTCCAACACTCCAACTGAATCCTTACAACAAACTAAAAGATAGACAGGTGCTCTGTTAGTCTTTTTATTAGATAAAAGCATCTAGACTCCAACAAGTCACATGACTCAGGGTCCTCTAACATTAGTAAGTGGCAGAGTAGCACGGGAAGCCAACTTTATCTGACTCCATCATTAGGGCTCGGAGCCATCATAATATATATTTCCCAGTTGGCTCATCTTATCTCTTGGGAAGTTTCACACGTAAGTTAGAATGTCATTAGGTTCTTTAGGGCAAGTGTTACTGATGGCAGTTGTATTTTACAATGGCTTATCTTTGCAAATGATACAAAAGAAATCTGAACTTCAGGAGGTTTTTTAAAAAATGTTATTTTTTATTGGAGTATAGTGATTCACAATGTTATGTTAGTTTAGCTTAGAGAGTTGATATTTGGGGTCTTGGCCCTCTCTTTTCATCTTTCAGGACAGACACATAAGGCACTGGAGAAATTACATTGTTGGAAATGACTGATGAATGCTAATAGTTTGAATACTTTTTTCTGGGCATCGAAAGGAAGTGAGGATGTTGCTATGATTTTCCCAGATGTCGAGAAATTGCACATTCAGTTTGCTGTAATATTATTCCTTTGGCGAAGTTCCTTTTTTATGACAATCCTGAACTTAATGAAAACCACACCCTCTCATAAATGAGTCCTAAACATTTTGTAACTGATGTCACTGTCCTCCTCCATCTCTTTCACTTAGAGTTGCTTAACCAGGATATGCCCTTCTTTCTTTTGCCTTGTTCACACTTAGGCTGAAAGCTTAACTAACTCTATTCAGATCTAAAGAAAGGAGCAATGTGTTTTTGTCCTTCGTAAGAGCAACTGCTCTATGTGTAAAGAACAGCTTTCTATGGACTTTTAAGAGAAACACGCATTCCCAGCCCCCACCTCTTCGTGCGCCTGCCTTCATAAGGAGCATCTCTGCGTGTTCCTTGCCTCACTATGAGGAAGAGAAGGAGGAAGTTCAGTTCTAGTTAAAAAAGAAAGTGTCCTTGTTTCTAGTGAAAGAAGTAAGAAGGAAGTAAGTAGTGGTAAAATAATATATTTCAGGCACATTGCCCAGCCCTCCTCCATTCTTTTTAGAAAAGGAACCACGTCAAGGAAAAAAAGCAAGTTCTGGTCCCAGATCTTCTGAATTCTGGGTTACAAAGAGTCATAAAGGTAGTGATTTAATGCTGGTTTTCTACCCACACAGAGCACAGACCCACAGTTCTGGGCCCTGTGTTAGTGCCAGGCTAATTCATAGCCTTAGAAGGGCTAACTTAAGTTTTATCATTTTGTGTCATTTGAATGAGTTAGTTAATTTCTTCGTGTACTGCTCACAGCCAGGTCTAAAAGGGTGTCAGCCCTGGTGGTGTGTGCATCCCAGGAAACTGAGGCAATTAAGGAGGTTGTTCTGACCGAGGACAACGAGGCCCTCATCCCATACTCAGGGGAATATATTGAATTGCATTGTTGGCAATCATTTAAATGTTCTGGGTACTTCGCTGGTGGTCCAGTGGCTCAGACTCCTTGCTTATGCAGGGAGTCTGTGTTCGATCTCTGGGCAGGAAACTAGATCCCACATGCCGTGACCAAGAGTTTGTATGCTACAACTAAAAGATCCTGCAGGCTGCAATGAAGATCGAAGAACCCACACGCCACAACTAAGACCCGACACAGCCAAATAAATACACAAGTACTTTAAAAAGAAATGTTCTGTTTCATCATTAGTTTATTAATACATCTCTAGGCTCTACAAAGCACTCATACCAAACTTGGAAGCTCTCAATCATGTAAGCATTGATCCTGACTCACAGTTGTCCAATTCCTTAAACAGATGAAATTAATGCCTTGTCCTTTAACAACTAAAATTTGGTAGACTAGAAGCCTTTCGTATGAAGAGTTCTTAAGAATAGATGCAATGAAATGTAAGGAAAATGTAGGGATTCATTACTTTTGAGTTATTTGCTTTAAAAGATGCCTTTTATTATTTATTTTGAATTGTACAACTTTCACTTTTATTTATTTTTTCTTGTTCTAATATATATTTTTAATATAAATTTATCTATTTTAATCGGAGGCTAATTACTTCACAATATTGCATGGGGTTTGCCATACATCAACATGAATCCGCCATGGGTGTACACGTGTTCCCCATCCTGAACCCCCCTCCCACCTCCCTCCCCATACCATCTCTCTGGGTCATCCCAGTGCACCAGCCCCAAGAAAGTGAGTTTATAATGTGTATATTGAGGATAGAGTGATAGAACACAGGAAGTTTATCTCAGTTATGTTCAAGAACAAGGAACTGCATATGTTTAATTTATTTATTTACTCATTAATATAATGGATTCAAAAATATGTATTGAATTACTCAGAGGCTTCCCAGGTGGCTCAGCGCTAAAGAATCCGCCTGACAAGCAGGCAACGGGGTTGGATCCCTGGGTTGGGAAGGTACCTGGGAGAAGGAAATGGCAATACATTCTGCTATTCTTGCCTGGGAAATCCCATGGACAGAAGAGCCTGGTGAGCTACAGTCCACAGGGTCACAAAAACTTGGACATAATTTAGTGACTAAACAATAATAACAACTTGAAATGTGGCATTTTCAGAAACTTCTGAAGTTCAGGTTCCTTTTGTATTGTTTGCTAAGATGAAGTCCAGAGAAAGACAAATATCTTATGCTGTCACTTATTATCACTTATATGTGGAATCTTCAAAATGCTAACCTATCTCCACATTGAATCATAATAATTGATGCATGAAAAGACTCCAGGCAAAAGCATGCTTCATTACTGATGTTCATTCATTCATTCACTCTCACTAAATATGCCAGATGCATTATCTTCCAGAACAGCATTCTGGAAAAAAGCATTCTTGAGCTCCTCCGTCCTTGTTTTTAACTTGTGATTTTATATTGGAGTATAGCCAATTACCAGTGTTGTGATAATTTCAGGTACACAGTAGAGCAACTCAGCCATATATTTACACGTGTCCCTTCTCCCCCAAGTCCCCTCCCACCCAGGTTCCCCATGACACTGATGAGCTCCACCATCCTTAACACAAAATCTAAGTTAGGGACATGCTCAGGCAACTTGCTCCCCACTCTTCCTCCTTGGCTGTCTCCTCTGATTCCCATTTGGCGTTTGGAACAGCAGCTTAAGGTATGAAAGTCATTAGTTTCAAAACTGGGAAAGGCAGAATGCACAGAGAAAAAGTTTCCGAAATCAGGTAGATGAGAATCTGACTTCCAGTTTAATTTTAAATATGTGATTTCTTTTCTCACCCAGAAAAGATATCTATTACAGTGGCCCATTTGTAAGTCCCTGAAGATTTCATGTGGACTGACTCTATCTGGGTGTGGGGAGGGGAGATTAGAATGCCCTGGACCCAACAGGTCAGTCATTTTTCTAGGATTCATTGATAATTGACATGCTCATAATATAATAATCTGGAAAAACTGGCTTAAGATGGACTTTTAATGGCAAATTTTAAATATTAGAAAAATGGTTTTCATATTCTACTTTGCTCATTAAATTTCAAAGTTAAATGTATTCTAAATATTCCTGATTGTAGATACAGTGAGAAAGTGGATTTCCTACACTGTAAGGATACAAACTTGAACCTGTTGGAAGCTCAATAGACAATAATGAGACCCTAAAGAAAAAGATGCCATCTGTTTTTAATATGAAATTACACATGTGAAGGAGAAGACTTTCTGGTGGCTGCGGGGCTGGGTAGGAAAAGATCATTAAATTTGGTCTGAATTTTGTTGGTTTGAACTGTTAGATGCTGCTGCTGCTGCTAAGTTGCTTCAGTCATGTCCGACCCTGTGCGACCCCATGGACTGCAGCCTACCAGGCTCCTCTGTCCATGGGATTTTCCAGGCAAGAGTACTGGAGTTGGGTGCCATTGCCTTCTCCAAGGTAAAAAACTGATATAGTAAACAGATACTGTTACTCTATGGGCAGCCAATTCCTTATTTGCAAAATGAAGATAACAGTAATGTCTGCTTCAAGAGTTGTTGTGAGGATTGAATGGATTAATAAAAATAATAACAATGATAATAGTAATAATAATGTGTTAGCACTGTGTCTAACATATAGGACTTGCCAAATTACTGCTAGTCATTGTTGCTGTTGTTCTTTTTATTATTTTTATTGCAGTGGAAATAAGATGATATTCTACAGTAGAATTAGGTGTCTACTAGAACCAAACCTTAATGGTAAAGATTTCTTGGTTAAGTTAGGAAGGAAATCAGGACAGAATCTGAAGTGGGAAAATAACCCCACTAAATATGCTGATAGAGTTTGGTGACTCAGAACGGGAAAAAGGAGTTAGTATGTCCATAATCAGCTGAAAAATTAGTCAGGCATTTCCTGTGGGTAAAAACAGGGGCATCAGTGCTTCACATGAGCCCAGGACAAGGACAGTTCTTTGAACCAACGATAAGTTGGTCTGCTGCTGCTGCTCCTAAGTCGCTTCAGTCATGTCCGACTCTGTGCGACCCCATGGACTACAGCCTACCAGGCTCCTCTGCCCATGGGATTTTCCAGGCAAGAGTACTGGAGTGGGTTGCCATTGCCTTCTCCGAAAGTTGGTCTAGTGAGAATCACATATTTGATTTTAATTCTTCAGGGAACCAGGGCACAAAATGAGAGAGCCAGGCCTGAGCCAGGGAGTGGAAATGAAGTCATTTCTACCTTGTAAGTTACACAAGTGAAAAACGATCACCATATGGGCAACTGCCTGGAGAGGAACTGGCTCTCTCCTAGAAAGAGAGAAAACAAGCGAGAGGAGCCTTACTGTTTCCGGAAAATGTTTGGAACAGAGCAGATACTCAAATAATATCTGTTGATTAAATGACCAACTGATGGACTGACTGAATGAATGGATGAGTTGCTGTCAGCTCAAGAACATAGTTTTTTTTTTTAATTTTATTGTTGGAGCGCGTGTGTGCATGCTAAGTAGCTTCAGTTCTATCTGATTTTGTGCGACCCTACTGACTGCAGCCCACCAGGCTCCTCTGTCCATGGGATTCTCCAGGCAAGAATATTAGAGTGAGTTGCCGTGCCTCCCTCCAGGCGGTCTTCCCTACTCAGGGATGGAGCCTGCATCTCTTTCACATACCTGCATGGGCAGGTGGGTTCTTTACCACTAGCGCCACTTGGGAAGCCCATTATTGGAGTATGTGCTGAGTCGTGGCCGACATTTTGCGACCCCATGGACTGCAGCCTGCCAGGTTCCTCTGTCCATGGAATTTTCCTGGCAAGAATATGGGAGTGGTTGTCATTGCTTTATAATGCTGTATTAGTTTCTGCTGTACAACAAAATGAATCAGCTATATGTATACATATATCCCCTCTTTCTTGAGCCTGCCTCCCTAGCCCAGCCCTCTAGGTCATCACAGAACATAGAAAGAGCATGGGTCTTAGACATGATCTCACCTTCCCTCTTGCTGCATGTGGAAACAAGGAGTTCAAATCAGTGTGATTGTTTAGGATTCAAAATTACAATAGATTTTATGTAAAAAAAAAAAAAAAAAAGCAGAGGTTTTGTTCATTAATTTTGTGCCAGAGGAATTAAAATGCCTGAGAAGTAGATTAAGGTTTGAACTGAGAGATAAATCTGATGTTCACTGTGAGTGGCACTGAGCAAGTTCCTCCATTTCTGGTGATCTGGGCTTCCCGATCCATCAAATATGGGAAATGAAGGAGTTACCCCTGGGTCTCCTCTAGTTCTGACATTCTCTGACTCCATGAAAGAGGCCTGGCACCTGTTTTCAATTTCATCTCGAACATGAGTTTCCTTATTCTTTAAACCTGCCTTTCTAGTAAGCTGCCACATTTATGACCGGGCTTGTAGTCATTTCCTTTTATTCTAAAGAGAATATATATTCAGTTTTTCAGTTCTAGCTTTTCCACATTATAACCTCATCGTGCTGAAACCATTTGGGGAGAACAGCTGCTAGAATCATCTTTGGACTTTAAACGTGGTCATGGTTTTGAGGCTACAGTGGCCAGGCTCCCTTTGGAATGCTAATCCTGAAACAGTGGTTTCCCTACTCTGATGAGAATTCAAAGTGATGTGTAGTACCATTGGAAGCTGTTTTAACTTATCTGGAGCAAGAAGGAAAGCCTCGTGACACCCCTTATCCTGGACTTCATTATTTCTGCCTTCGGCTTCCTCATGCTAACTCTCACTAACCCAGTAGACGTCTTATTGAGGGACCCAAATGATCTGCTTTTCATTACTCACTTGCTTCTTTTTTGCTTCTTTTCTCTTTATTCCATCACCACAGCATTGACTATCATCATTATCATCCAAACTGGTTCATGCTTTCAGCCAGGCACCTAAGAAAGATGAGGACTGGCTTAGCAGCAGTAGCAGCAGCAGCATCAGACCTCAAGACAGTCTAGTAGGGTCGGGCAGAGTGATGCTCTGACCCTCACTTTACACAGTAAAGAGACGCTTCTTGGTGGGTCGGGAAAAAGGGTGTACCCTGAGGTACCCACAACTCTTTGCTGACCTGTTTAGGTGGAATCTACATTGTGATAGTCACTAGGGAAGTCTTCTCTTTGTAGCGTCTAGATATACTTGACTCTCTAATGGTTGAACTATCAAAAAGACTTCATGATGGGGCAGGCCTGTCTTTGGGATGTCTGATTTACAGAACCTTCCCCAGGTCCCTTAAACCACCTGATCTATCAATGCATCACGCTGCAGAAAGACATGAGAGCATTCAAAGAGAATGGTTGTTATCTTAGGCATTTACTCAGAGCACCCACTCACTCATCCACTCAACCCATGACTCCCTCTTCTTGGGTGCTTCCAGATCCCTGGGTCTGCTGCAGACTGCCTCATTGCTTCAGCACTTTTTGAGGTCTTGGCTCTGGTTTTGTGTGTAGGGTCCTTCTGAGGGTAATACTCACAATATTTAACAATGTATGGAGCAGGAGCATTGACCAATCAGGATACTGACTGTAAACAACCAGAACAGCAATTCAAGGTGTTCACTTTATCTCTTCTACTATATCCTGATTCAGTCTTCTCCTTCAGTTCCTGCAGAAAAGGTCCTTCTATGCTTGAGCATCATAGGATAGCCACGAAGTACCCTCATCTCCCCTGCCAACCTTCCCTGCCCCATCTCTATGCCTCAACCAGAGATGACAGATAAGATGGGTCCTGCAACAAGAACTGAAGTTAGTGTTATAATAAGTTACCATATTTGTAGCTTGGGTTACATTGTTACCATATTTGTAGCTTTACTTGTTTGACTGAGAAAGGTTCATCTTCTGGCTTAGAGGAGAAGCTAAGCAGATGCTAGTGAAGCCCATTCATGTGCCTTCAGGCCTCACTGTTTTCATGCCAACAAGTTTGACTTTGGCAATGATCTCTTTGAGGATTTCTGAGGGTGGAATCTACTTTGCCCTGTACATGTGGCAGAAGGGAAGTGACAGAGAATTAATGCCCCTTCTAAAACGTGGTGGATAAAGACACCAGCTCCCTGGCCTCCTAGCTGGGATCACTTTGAGGTGAACATGACACCACAAATAGTATGCCACTCTGACGTATTGATGATTTTGAGCAGAAGGGGTGATGTCCAAAAGGGTAGATGTACAATGTGTTCTCTGACCTTTCCTTTCTACCTAAAAGCAGGACATAAATTTCCCAGGGGAAAGGTGCACTCCTTGAAACAGGAAGAAGAGAACATTCTTATCACCAGAAACAGGGAGTCCATGCCAGGATGAAACAGAGCAAACAAACCTACTAAACAACCCTTGTCTTTCTTTAGTTTCCCTGTATATTTTCTAGTCATTTCCCCACAGTTCCCCGCCCCCAGCCCAAACCCCCTTTGCCTTTGTCTCATCACATCTCCGATATTGATCATTCTTTGTTAGAATAGTAGCACAAGTGTTTAGGCCTACTGACTTCTTTGAAGGCTCTTGTGCCATGTTAAAATAGTAACCTTAAAGGAAACTTGGATGCTTTTCTCCTGTTCATCTGTCATTGGTCAGTTTAGTTCTCAGGCCCAACTACAGAATGGAAAAGGGTAGAGAAAAAAAATCTTTCTTCTCTTTCAGAAGTATATGGTCTTCACCAAGTCCCAGGTGTCCCCAAGGAGCTAAATTTCCGGTTATCCGCAGTATAACTAGAGGGTTTGAAAACATACCCTTAGGAGTTCCCTGATGGTCCAGTGGTTAAGAATCCGGCTTGCAATGAAAATGGGACATGGGTTCAATCCCTGGTTGGGGAAGTAAGATCCCACATGCCTTGGAGTAATTAAGCCCATGTGCCACAACTACTGAGCCCATGAACCACAACTAGAAAGTCTGTGCACAGCATGATGCGATGAAGATCTCAGTGCTGCATCTAAGACTGGAGGAACCCAAAGACATAAATGAAAAAAAAGAAATAAGAAAGAAAACATACCCCTCACTGGCTGCTTTCCTTCCTCTGTCTTACTTCCCCACGCAGCTAGCACTGTGTGTACTGGGATCTCCTTCCAAATTAACGACTTGTCTCTGCATTGCTGGTTACAGTCTGCTTCTGGGAGAGCCTGAACTAGAAAAGAAAGGACGCTTTTATTCATTCATTCAAATCTTCTTCGTGTGCCCACTTGATAAAGGTATTATTTAAGGATACAGGAGTGAACACATCAGACAAAAACTCTACCCTCTTAGACCCTTAGAGTAAATACAATAATGAAGTCATTATACATAGAATGTTAAATGGTGATAAGTGCCAAAGAGAAAAATAAGCCAGGATACAGGGGTTAGGAAGGGAGGGGTTCAGGTGTGGGTTACACATTTGAACAGGATAGTCAGGGTGGATGTCTCTAAGAAAGGGACATTTAGCCAGACATTTGAGGGAGATGAGAGCCAGACACTTGGATGCTGGAGACAAACCTTTGCAGCTTGAGGAAACAAACTCAAGAGTAAAGTGGTAAGAGTAAAGACCCTGAGGTGAAAATGGGTCTGGGATATTTGACGAATAGCAAGAAAGCTGTTTTGGGGGAAAAACAGTGAGTGAGAAGGTGGCTGGTAAGACAGGAGATCTGAGAGGTAACTGGCCGGATGACAGAAGGCTAACAGCCCCTTGGGAGGACTGAGTCAGGGGAGAGACTTGTGAGGTATTTGAGCAGAGTGGTGGCAGGAGCTGACTTTGCTTTGATAGGGCGATGTGGACTGCTGTTGAAAAGGTGTAGGCAAGGCTGCTGTGTATAATTGCTGAGGTTGTGTTCTGTGTGAGGACATTCAGCCTCAACTCTGTGGGCTGCACCATCAACCCTGGCATGAGATTGCATCTGCCTGAAGAAAGGGCCACGTTTTTCTGATTCTCATGAAGGTGCTATGTAAGCCAGCAGCGGCTGTCTAGGGGCTGAGGCAGGGGCTGGAGAATGGAAAGCAGCAGACCAGAATGGTTCACAGTCTTTTGACATTACGCGGAGCAGAGATAATGAAGGCTAGAAATGGGTGGTAGCTGGGGAAGTGTTGAAAAGTGGTTCCATTCTGGACATATTGAAACTAAAGCTAACAAGATGTCACCTCAGATTGGATATGGGTACATTAGTTCTTTTTTTCATAATCAAAAAATATTTTATTGAGTTATCATTTTTATACCACACAATTCACTTGCTTCACTTATACAATTCAGTGATATTTTTGTATATTTACAAAATTGTGTAACTATCACCACAAGCATGGAGTTTTTTGGGTTTTGTTTCTTTATTAAATTTTTTCTTTTGCCAAGCACCATGTGGGATCCTGTGCCACCTGCATTGGCCCTAACCACTGAACCACCAGGGAAGTCCCAGTGCTTTAGTTCTTTATTAATGCTACTTCAAAGCACCACAAACTTCAAACAACATAAACTTATCTGATAATCTTGGAGGTCAGGAGTCTGAAATCAGTTTATTGGGCTAAAGTTAAGATGTTGCTGGGTGCTTTACCAGTGGCTCAGCAATAAAGAATCCATCTTCAATGCAGAAGACACAGGAGATGCAGGTTGGATCCATGCGTCAGGAAGATCCCCTGGAGGAGGGCATCACAACCCACTTCAGGGTTCTTGCCTGGAGAATCCCCATGGACAGAGGAGCCTAGCAGGCTACAGTCCATGAGGTTGCAGAGTTGGACACGACTGAAGCGACTTAGCATGCACAAGGTGTTGCTAAGGCTGGTTCTTCTGGAGGCTGAGGGGAGAATCTGTCCCTTGACTTTTTCAGCTTCTAAAGCCTGCCTGTGGCCCTCTCTCTTTCTTTAAAGGCTGTCACTTTGATGCTTGCTCATAAGCACGTAGCATGTTGCCTCCTTCTCCTCCTCCTTTGCTCCTCCTCTGACTCCCCCGGGTCTCTGTTATAAGGACTGTTGTAATTGCATTGGTCACCCTGGAAACCCATAATAATCTCCCCATCTCAAGATTCTTAATTTAGTCACATCTACAAAGTCCCTTTTGCCATAAAAGGTTCTGGAGATGAGTACATGGGCATAGTTGGGATGCCAATATTTAACCTACCGCATGGAGTGTGTGTCCTGAACAACTGAAGGATGGAGTTGCCATGGCAGGGGCAGCTAGTTTGTAGAGAGCAGCAGGGGGAAGGCAGAGCTGGAGTTCAGTACAGACATGCTAATTCTGATTAGATGCTTGTGATGGTCTCTTGGTATAAACTTGGCTAGGCTGTAGCTCCCAGTTATTCTAGCAAACATGTGTCTAAGGGTAGTTGTGAAGGTATTTTGTAAATGTGAGTCAAACCTATGGTTGTTCTAGGTGGGCCTGAATTCCATCAGTTGGAAGTCCTTAAGAACAGAGTCAAGGACTTCGCTGGTGGCCGAGGGGATAAGAATCTACCTGCCCATGCAGGGGACATGGGTTTGATCCCTGGTCCAGGGAGATCCTGCATGCCACAGAGCAACTAAGCCCGCGTGCCACAACCACTAAGCATGCGCTTTAGAGTCCTCCAGCCGCAACTACCAAGACCGCACTCACGTGCTGCTACTACTGATGCCCAGCCCGCACGCCTAGAGCCGGTTCTCCTTACCAAGAGAAGGCCCGTGCACCACCGTGAAGAATGGCCCTCGCTTCCTGCAACTAGAGAAAGCCCATGCAAAACAATGGAGACCCAGTGTAGCCATGAGTAAATAAAAGAAACAAAAAATTATTTTAAAAAGAAGAACAGAGCTGAAATCTCCTTTATGAAGAAATCGGTCCTTCAGCTTCAGCCCATGGAAGAGAGTCCCAGCCTGCCATTCCTGGTAGTCCATTCTGTGTTTTAAAGACTTCCCTAGCCAGTCCCCACAATCCTGTAAACCAATTCTAATAGTTTTTTTTTCTTTTAAAGCTTTCCTCCTCATATTTATTTTATGTTAATCTTTTGGCCACACCACATAGCAAATAGGATCTTAGTTCCCCAACCAAGGATCAAACCTTGCATGGCAGCACAGAGTCTTAACCACTGAACTGAGCACCAGGAAAGCCCTTAAGCCAATTCTTTGTAATAGGCCTCTTAATATCTGACTCCTTCTGGTTCTGTTTCTCTGGTTGAATCCCAACTGATACAGTGTTCAGGTGGTGATATTGAGGATGAATTGGAATAGATGAGTCTGGATTTGAGAGAGAAGGTTTGGGTTGGATAAACATCATTTTAGCATAATGATGCAGAACCAAGCTGTGCCCTCTGTGGTGAATACTAAGAGCAAAGGAGACATGGGTAGGAGCTTCGTTTATAAAATGGTAAGAGTACAGAGCAAAAACGTTTCGTTGGCTTTGGCCATGAGGATAAAAATGGCTCTCTGGCTTCTGGCTTTTTCCAGCAAAGTAAGCTGAGGAATGGAAGGCTAGAGTGACAAGAGAGGGAAAGGAAGGAAGGAATGAGACTAAGTGGGGGACACTTCTAGCTATCAATAGGGAAAAGCCTTCATGTGGGCCAAAAAGAGATCCCATGGGAAGAGTAAGTAAATGTTTCCTACTTCCTCTAAATTTCAGACCATGAGCATTTATTAGCTCTGAGGAAGATGAGATTATTTCCTGTAATCACCGAAACCTGTGCTCATCTCCATGTCATGAAGTGCAGTGGCATGTTGTATTAATATGTAAATGCTCCTCAGAGGTAGAGTCTGGGCACAGAAAAGTGGAGGTTTGAACTATGGGGTGAAAAAACCACATTTTATTTGTAGGGTTCCCAGGTGGCTCAGTGGGTAAGAAATCCACCTGCAATGCAGGAGACATGGGTTTGGTCCCTGGGTCAGGAAGATCCCCTGGAAGGTGGTGTGGGGGAATGGCAACCCACTCCAGTATTCTTGCCTGGAGAATCCCATGAACAGAGGAGCCTGGCAGGGCTACAGTCCATGAGGTCCCAAAGAGCAGTCACGACCAGAGCACTGAGCATGCACACATATATATTTGCTGTACACCTGAAATTAGCACAAGGCTGTAAACCAACTATATTCAATTAAAAAATTAAAAACATTTTTAATTTAAAATTTTTTAAAAAGAAACATCTAAGGGCTGGAATTTAAAGTAAATTGAGGGGGACAGCACACAGGTGAAGTAGAGCAGAGGACAAGCTGGGTGTGTGCTGGCGGCTGGCAGGCAGTTAGCAGAGCTCTGTTGGTTGGTCAGCAACATGGGCTGCACTGAGCCCTCTGCAAGAGGCTCTCTGCTGGACAAGGGCAGACTTGACCTGCCAGGCCCACATGCATGAGCCACTGGAAGTAGGCTGCCAGGAGGGGAACAATGAGTTTGGTTTTACAAGCATTTTGTTTGAGGACACCCACATGCTATCTGGCAGGGAGACAGAAATCTAGGAGACTTTAGATCAAGGGGAGGGATCGTCTCCGCATCCCAGCTTCCAAGAGGCAATGGATATACTTCACAAGGTCATTTAATTGAATATGTACAATTTCCACTGCATCAACAAGTGAAAACCTTATATATCTAGTGCCATCTGATAGAAAAAGTGGTAACCCAAGAGGCAGAAAATGTAGCTCATCATCCAGCTGTGTGGATGCTCAGTCATGTCCAACTCTTTGCAACCCCATGGACCAGGCTCCTCTGTCCATGGGATTTTCCAGGAGAGAATACTGGAGTGGGTTGCCATTTCCTACTGCAGGGAACCTTCCCGACCCAGAGATAGAGCCGGCATCTCCCGGGTCTCCTGCATTGGCAGGCGGGTTCTTTACCACTATGATCACCCAGACTCTGTCACAAATAAGCTGTGGGAGCTTGTTCTTGGCATTGATATTTGGAGGCCAGAGTTTCCTCATTTATCTTCTCCTTCATGAAAGAAAGATTGTAGTCAGGATCAAACAAAAAAAGGTAATAGTTAGAAAATGGAGTGCAAAAGTCAAGGATGATTTTTGTTACTGTTTCTCTGTCTGGTTTGTCCCGTTATGTGGGGGGTGGGGTGGAGGAAGAACCACATCTTATAAACAAAACAAAACACAAAACAAGGAAAGTTATGTGGGATCGAATTTTCAAATGAGGTCCCTAACTGAGTAACTGTATTGAGTAATGACTCTAAAACCCCCCTTGGCGAGCACTGTTTAGAAAATAAAATCCCAGGTTTGACACAGTGGTAACAATTCCGCGTAGTCCATTCTCCTTTTTTTATTTTAGCTTTCCCCCTAGTTGGTGGGTGGGCTAACTAAACAGAGGCCTTTTCCATGCTACTTTGCTATTTTCTAAACAGAGCTGCTATGCATGCTCTCTGGTTTATATACAATGTATTGTTGTTTTTGAAAGCAAAGCACCCTTATAAATACTGTATTTCAAAGATGAATCTTTGCAGGAAATAATTATATAAGTTATTTTGCATTTGCATGAAATTTTCTAGTATTGCTCATTTGTATTTCCATATTTTTTTTTAATAGCTATCCCTAGGCTCTAAAATTGTAACAGATTTATTTATTTTTTCTCTTACAGATGAAAAGTTTGTGAAAATGGAGGAATCTGCTTTGTGTGCATTAAATACATCTTAAGACCTTATTGTTTTAGAAAGTTTCAATGAATTCTCAGAGCAGAAAATCAAAATGACATGATTTATCTGGAATAAATAAGACAACTCTCCTATTTAGATCATAATCTACATTTCTTAAGCTGAGAATTTTGTTACTTGTTTATTGCTATTATGGACCACAAATAGAGGAGAAAGGAGATGGTAACATTCAGAGATCATGTGTGAAAGTTACTCAGTTGTGTCTGACTCTTGGCGACCCCATGGACTGCAGCCCTCCAGGCTCCTCCATCTCTGGGATTTCCCAGGCAAGAATACTGGAGTGGGTTGCCATTTCCTTCTCCAGGGGATCTTCCCAACTCAGGGATTGAAGCTGGGTCTCCTGCATTGTAGGTGGACTCTCTATCGTCTGAGCCACCTGGGATCATAATCCCTCTCAAAATTCTGTAGTTGATGATCAAGTCTCATGCAAAACAAGTTCATTCTTTCAAAGACCATTAAATCTTGCCCATGTATAGGCATGAAAAAAAAAAGTGCATGTTAGTTTCTCAGTCGTGTCCAACTCTTTGTGACCCTATGGACTGTAGCCTGCCAGGTTCCTCCCTCCAGGCAAGAATATGAATTCTTCAGGCAAGAATAGTGGAGTAAGTAGCCATTCTCTTCTCCAGAGGATCTTCCCAATCCAGGGATTGAACCCAGGTCTCTGGCATTGCAGGGAGATCTTTACCATCTGGCTACCAGGGAAGCTTGTGCATAGGTATAGCCTTGGCCTTATTATATGACAGATTTAAAACTATCCCCTCCCCACACCAAATCATGATATGGTTCAGTTTTGTGAAAATTAACAGGTGTCTCATAGGAAAGTTTAAAATACTGAAACCGTAGAACTGGAAAGAATGTGGTTCAGAAAGCAACCTAACCTGGAAAGTTCTACTTGAAACTGAAAGCCTTTGGAAGAAACTTGGTTCAAAATGTTTTTTAATAAGCAATTCCGAGAATATATAAGCAACTCCTACAGCTCAACTCCAGAAAAATAAATTACCCAATCAGAAAATGGGCCAAAGAACTAAATAGACATTTCTCCAAAGAAGACATACAGATTTCTAACAAACACATGAAAAGATGCTCAACATCACTCATTATCAGAGAAATGCAAATCAAAACCACTATGAGGTACCATTTCACGCCAGTCAGAATGGCTGCGATCCAAAAGTCTACAAGTAATAAATGCTGGAGAGGGTGTGGAGAAAAGGGAACCCTCTTACACTGTTGGTGGGAATGCAAACTAGTTCAGCCACTATGGAGAACAGTGTGGAGATTCCTTAAAAAACTGGAGATAGAACTGCCTTATGAGCCAGCAATCCCCCTGCTGGGCATACACACTGAGGAAACCAGAAGGGAAAGAGACACGTGTACCCCAATGTTCATCGCAGCACTGTTTATAATAGCCAGGACATGGAAGCAACCTAGATGTCCATCAGCAGATGAATGGATAAGAAAGCAGTGGTACATATACACAATGGAGTATTACTCAGCCATTAAAAAGAATACATTTGAATCAGTTCTAATGAGGTGGATGAAACTGGAGCCTATTATACAGAGTGAAGTAAGCCAGAAAGAAAAACACCAATACGGTATACTAACACATATATATGGAATTTAGAAAGATGGTAACAATAACCCTGTGTATGAGACAGCAAAAGAGACTCTGATGTATAGAACAGTCTTATGGACTCTGAGAGAGAGGGAGAGGGTGGGAAGATTTGGGGGAATGGCATTGAAACATGTAAAATATCATGTATGAAATGAGTTGCCAGTCCAGGTTCGATGCACGATACTGGATGCTTGGGGCTGGTGCACTTGGACGACCCAGAGGGATGGAATGGGGAGGGAGGAGGGAGGAGGGTTCAGGATGGGGAACACATGTATACCTGTGACGGATTCATTTTGATATTTGGCAAAACTAATACAATTATGTAAAGTTTAAAAATAAAATAAAATTAAAAAAAATAAGCAATTAAGGTTTAGATTATACACTCATTTGGAAAGGGTTTCATTTTTACAGGGTAAATAATTTTCGTTTTCTCTTAGCAATGTGAACATTAAAGCAACTTTATTTCATGACACTCTGATGTCTTGGAGTTTGACTTCAGTTTCCCAAATTAAACATATGATACAGAAAGAGACCTGGCTTGACAGTGTAGCTAGCATAAATACATGTGCTTACAACCAAGGAACAATCAGATCAGACTCTATGAAAACGTAAAAGGAGAGCCTTGGTCTGCACTTAGACAAGTGCAGCATCTAGAAGTCAGCAGACGACCAGAATTCTGTGTCTGTGTGTTAGTTACTCAGTCCTGTCCAACTCTTTGTGACCCTATGGACTGTGGCCTGCCAGGTTCCTCTGTCCATGGGATTCTCCAGGCAAGAACTCTGGAGTGGGTTGCCATTTCCTACTCCTGGGGATCTTCCCCACACAGGAATCAAACTCAAGTCTCCTTCCTTACAGGCAGATTCTTTACCGTCAGAGCCTCCAGGGAAGCCCTTTCACCAGGAAGCCACCAGGGAAGACCAGAGTTCTCCCACATTCTAAATGCCCTTGAAGTGCCATGTCTGCTTTCTTGATGCCACCTTTTGAGAGATTCAGAAGAGCTGAACTATATCGAGAAGGAGATGGTGTAAATCAGTGGAAAGAGTTCTATATTTGATGGAGGTAAGTGCACCCTTCCCTCTGCTGTTCAGAATCTATGTAGTCTTAAGAGAAAATCATTGATTCTGTCTGGGTCTCACTTTACACAGGACGTCCATAAAGCAAAAGTGTGGACTTGATGAATAATTTATAAGGATTTTGTTCAGTTTTAAAATTCCAACATTTTTGGCAGGACATTTTCAAGTAATAATTAAGGTCTGTCTTTCCAGTGTTCTTTTTTTTGCCTCCCCTATGGAGGCACTAGTTTTCATTATTTAGGACAAGGGTAGAGACAGTAAACAATGATGTCATTTAAATTTTTATTGTTGTTTTTAAACTCATGTTAGCCACAATAATCTTGAAACCCAAGGCATTTGATTGCAAGTGTGAAGTTATTTGATAGAGGATTCCAAAAGCATTTTTTTTTTAAGTAGGAGAGCCAAATTTTAAACGGTGTCTATGTAAATAATGTGGAATGATTTAAGAGCCAGTTCTTTAGCAAAAAGAGATACAATTAACTTTCTGGGAGGGAGAAATAAGAGGGGATGTGACTAAGTCACCTTAACGGTGATGAATTCTTGAACAGAAGCCCAGTGCTCATCTCTTCAGCAAGTGCTAGGAGTGGGGAGAAATAATAAAAACTTCAAATTATTTTGAGGGTGTTCCAGTCCACAGAGAACCATTGGCTCACTTCCCAAGGAGGTTGCAAGCCTTCTAGAAGTACCCAACATTCATCATGGCTTCTGAGCTGTACAGCAGTAATGGTAGAATGAGCTTTCTAAGCAAAATGCTTGAAGGCAGCTTCACAGCATCTCAAACCCCCTAGAAAGATTCCCAGTGGGAACTAGATTCCCAGTGGGAACCCAGCAGTGGCCAAGAGAGAGAGAAGAGAAGAGATCATTCCCAGGCAGAGAGAAGAGGATAGAAAACAACCTGTTCTTGGACAAACCAGGAAAATATATTCATTCTGATTTGGATTCAGTGGAGCTGGACGTACACAACCAAAAACAAGCAAGGACTGTGTATCTGGAAGTCAATGGCAATGGACCAGATCTTTTTCATTTCATGATAACAAGAATCATAAGGATTGTGCCCCCAGATTTATCATCCACATGCTATGGGCTGAATTGTGTCCCTCAGAAAATTCATGTGTTGAAGTCCTAATCCACAATGTTATGGTATTTGGAGATAGAGCCTTTGGGAGGGCAGAAGATATTAAGAAGAGGTGGCAAGAATACACAGAAGAACTGCACAAAAATTATCTTCACGACCCAGATAATCACGACGGTGTGATCACTCACCTAGAGCCAGGAATGTGAAGTCAAGTGGGCCTTAGAAAGCATCACTACAAACAAAGCTAGTGCAAGTGATGGAATTCCAGTGGAGCTATTCCAAATCCTGAAAGATGATGCTGTGAAAGTGCTGCCCTCAATATGCCAGAAAATCTGGAAAACTCAGCAGTGGCCACAGGACTGGAAAAGGTCCGTTTTCATTCCAATCCCAAAGAAAGACAATGCCAAAGAATGCTCAAACTACCGCACAGTTGTACTCATTTCACACGCTAGTAAAGTAATGTTCAAAATTCCCCAAGCCAGGCTTTAGCAATACATGAACCGTGAACTTCCAGATGTTCAAGCTGGTTTTAGAAAAGGCAGAGGAACCAGAGATCAAACTGCCAACATCCAATGAATCACCGAAAAAGCAAGAGAGTTCCAGAAAAACATCTATTTCTGCTTTATTGACTATATCAAAGCCTTTGACTGTGTGGATCACAATAAACTGTGGAAAATTCTGAAAGAGATGGGAATACCAGAGCACTTAACCTGCCTCTTGAACTGAACTGAAACCTATATACAGGTCAAGAAGCAACAGTCAGACCTGGACATGGACCACAGACTGGTTCCAAATAGGAAAAGGAGTATGTCAAGGCTGTATATTATCACCTTGCTTATCTAACTTATATGCAGAGTACATCATGAGAAACGCTGGGCTGGAAGAAGTACAAGCTGGAATCAAGATTGCTGGGAGAAATATCAATAACCTCAGATATGCAGATGACACTACCCTTATGGCATAAAGTGAAGAGGAACTAAAGAGCCTCTTGAATGAAAGTGAAAGAGAAGAGTGAAAAAGTTGGCTTAAAGCTCAACATTCAGAAAACAAAGATCATGGCATCTGGTCCTATCACTTCATGGGAAATAAATGGGGAAACAGTGGAAACAGTGTCAGACTTTATTTTTTTGGTCTCCAAAATCACTGCAGATGGTGATGGCAGCCATGAAATGAAAAGATGCTTACTCCTTGGAAGGAAAGTTATGACCACCCTAGATAGCATATTGAAAAGCAGAGACGTTACTTTGCCAACAAAGGTCCGTCTAGTCAAGGCTATGGTTTTTCCAGTAGTCATGTATGGATGTGAGAGTTGGACAGTGAAGAAAGCTAAGCACCGAAGAATTGATGCTTCTGAACTGTGGTGTTGGAGAAGACTCTTGAGAGTCCCTTGGAATGCAAGGAGATCCAACCAGTCCATCCTAAAGGAGATCACTCCTGGGTGTTCTTTGGAAGGAATGATGCTAAAGCTGAAACTCCAGTACTTTGGCCACCTCATGTGAAGAGTTGAGCCACTGGAAAAGACTCTGATGCTGGGAGGGATTGGGGGCAGGAGGAGAAGGGGACGACAGAGGATGAGATGGCTGGATGGCATCACTGACTCAACGGACATGAGTTTGTGTGAACTCTGTGAGTTGGTGATGGACAGGGAGGCCTGGCATGCTGCAATTCATGGGGTTGCAAAGAGTCGGACACGACTGAGCGACTGAACTGAACTATTAATATATTTAGATGAGGTTACAAGGGTGGGACCCTCATGAAGGATTAGTGGTCATATAAGAAGAGACCAGAGAGCATGTTCTCTGTCCCCAAGTATGGAGATCCATGGCTTTCTGAAAGCCAGAGAGAGAACTCTCACCAGAACCCAGAACCTCAACTTAATCTCAAATTTCTCTGCTCCAGAAATGTCTGTTGTATAAGCCACCCAGGCTGTGGCATTTTGTTACTGCAGCCTGAGCAGAATAAGACACTAGGTCAAGACACTTTTGAGTGTGAAAGGGACATTAAGATTAATTAGAAATATATTTTTGAGATATTTATTCATTGAACAACCAATTGACTTTTTTATATTAGTCAATGAATAGAATAATTCTTTGCAAAAATTACTTGCAAAAATAAAATTATTAGTAAAAAATAAAATGTGTCCTTATAGATTAAATCAAAATAAAAAATTGTACTGATTAATATGTTTCTGGAGAATGTCTTACTATTTCAGTAAGGTCTTAGCTTCAAAGATCGTCTGCAGTCTTCATTTACATTTTATACGAATATATTTGAAAAGTATACATATTTAGTTTTCACTTTAGACTTCTCTTTAAATAGTATTTTAATTGAGAAAATATTAAGAGGTACTGAGTTACTGAGTAAGTATAGAGAAAATTCTACTAGGTAGAGGATAGTCTCAATTCTAATTTTTATGAAATGTGTAGCTCTATCAGCTCAAATATTTTTATAGATACTGTTTTTTGGCCTCAGAGTGTCTCTTTTCTGCAAATATCTCATAAAGACAAAGCTCAGAAAATAAATTTTCTATTCACCATTCTTTTTAGTGTTTTGCCAAATAGATGCTGCAAAATCATCTTTTTGAAGCAAAATTAGGTCCTTTCAATTTCCTTCCATTCCAGGAAAAAATATAATCCAATTACAAAAATGAAATTTGATCAAAAGATTTTTTCTGCAAGTCATTCCAAAGGCGTTTACAGAATTTTAAAATTAAATCTTGTACACTGTTTGAGTTCTCATTATTTAATTTGTTCATCTCCCAGCTTTTGTAGGGATAAATTTCCCTTTGTAGTTATTGCAAAATCTGAAGTTTTCTTACTTCCAAATCACTGGATATTTTGATAAAAGATTTCCCACCATTTCTAAAAAATGAGACTTATTAAAGAAAGCATACAATGCCAATATAGAACTAGGAGGTTAATTTGAAAAGTAGTTTTCTTAAAAGCTGAAATATTTCTAAAATCTGATTGAAACTATATAGCAAGAGAGAAAGCATATACAGCTTTGCAAATGCATTTTATACATTAAGATAAGCTTCATCAAAAAAATTTTATAGTACAGTTACTTTAATGTTTATAAAATTTGACATACAGTTTCTACTTCAAATGACAGGCTATTGTATTTCATTGGATGAAGTTATTATAACTTATTTGCCTACCAAATTCAATTCTATGAGTATTTTTCTCTAAAAGTTTAGTTTTTTAGTATAGCAAAAACCCTCTTCCAACAACACAAGAGAATACTCTACACATGGACATCACCAGATGGTCAATACCAAAATCAGATTGATTATATTCTTTGCAGCCAAAGATGGAGAAGCTCTATACAGTCAGCAAAAACAAGACCGGGAGCTGACTGTGGCTCTGATCATGAATTCCTTATTGCCAAATTCAGACTTAAATTGAAGAAAGTAGGGAAAACCATTAGACCATCCAGGTATGACCTAAATCAAATTCCTTATGATTATACAGTGGAAGTGAGAAACAGATTTAAGGGACTAGGTCTGATAGAGAGAGTGCCTGATGAACTATGGATGGAGGTTCATGACATTGTACAGGAGACAGGGATCAAGACCATCCCCAAGAAAAAGAAAGGCAAAAAAGCAAAATGACTGTCTGAGGAGGCCTTACAAATAGCTGAGACAAGAAGAGGAGCAAAAAGCAAAGGAGAAAAGGAAAGATATACCCATCTGAATGCAGAGTTTAAAAAATAGCAAGGAGAGATAAGAAAGCCTTCCACAGTGATCAATGCAAAGAAATAGAGGAAAACAATAGAATGGGAAAGACTAGAGATCTCTTCAAGAAAATTAGAGATACCAAGGGAACATTTCATGCAAAGATGGGCCCAAAAAAGGACAGAAATGGTATGGACCTAACAGAAGCAGAAGATATTAAGAAGAGGTGGCAAGAATACACAGAAGAACTCTACAAAAAAGATCTTCACAACCCAAATAATCACAATGGTGTGATCACTGACCTAGAGCCAGACATCCTGGAATGTGAAGTCAAGTGGGCCTTAGGAAGCATCACTATGAACAAAGCCCATGGAGGTGATGGAATTCCAGTTGAGCTATTTCAAATTCTAGAAGATGATGCTGTGAAAGTGCTGCACTCAATTTGCCAGCAAATTTGGAAAACTCAGCAGTGGCCACAGAATTGGAAAAGGTCAGTTTTCATTCCAATCCCAAAGAAAGGCAATGCCAAAGAATGCTCAAACTACCGCACAATTGCACTCATCTCACATGCTAGTAAAGTAATGCTCAAAATTCTCCAAGCCAGGCTTCAGCAATACGTGAACCGTAAGCTTCCAGGTGTTCAAGCTGGTTTTAGAAAAGGCAGAGGAACCAGAGATCAAATTGCCAACATCCGCTGGATCATTGAGAAAGCAAGAGAGTTCCAGAAAAACATCTATTTCTGCTTTATTGACTATGCCAAAGCCTTTGACTGTATGGATCACAATAAACTGTGGAAAATTCTGAAAGAAATGGGCATACCAGACCACCTGACCTGCCTCTTGAGAAATCTGTATGCAGGTCAGGAAGCAACAGTTAGAACTGGACATAGAACAACGACTGGTTTCAAATAGGAAAAGGAGTATGTTAAGGCTGTATATTGTCATCCTGCTTATTGAACTTATTATATGCAGAGTACATCATGAGAAATGCTGGGCTGGAGGAAGAACAAGCTGGAATCAAGATTGCTGGGAGAAATATTAATAACCTCAGATATGCAGATGACACCACCCTTATGGCAGAAAGCAAAGAACTAAAGAGCCTCTTGATGAACGTGAAAGAGGAGAGTGAAAAAGTTGGCTTAAAGCTCAACATTTAGAAAACTAAGATTGTGGCATCTGGTCCCATCACTTTATGTTAAATAGATGGAGAAACAGTGGAAACAGTGGCTGACTTTATATTTTTGGGCTCCACAATCACTGCAGATGGTGATTGCAGCCATGAAATTAAAAGATACTGCTTGGAAGGAAAGTTATGACCCACCTAGACAGCATATTAAAAAGCAGAGATATTACTTTGTCAACAAAGGTCCATCTAGTCAAGGTTATGGTTTTTCCAATAATCATGTATGGATGTGAAAGTTGGACTATAAAGAAAGCTGAGCATGGAAGAATTGACGCTTTTGAACTGTGGTGTTGGAGAAGACTCTTGAGAGTCCCATGGACTGCAAGGAGATCCAACCAGTCCATTCTAAAGGAGATCAGTCCTGATTGTTCATTGGACAGACTTATGCTGAAGCTGAAACTCCAATACTTTGGCCACCTGATACAAAAAGCTAATTCATTAGTAAAGACCCTGATGCTGGGAAAGATTGAAGGCAGGAGGAGAAGGGGATGACAGAGGATGGGATGAGATGAAATCACTGACTCAATGGACATGAGTTTGGGTAAATTCCTGGAGTTGGTGATGGGCAGGGAGGCCTGGCATGCTGCAGTCCATGGGGTCGTAAAGAGTTGGACACAACTGAGTGACTGAACTGAACTGAACTGAAAGCCATTATTCTATCCATGACGTGCTGTACATGTGTGTGCATGCTAAATCTCTTCAGTTGTGTCCAACTCTTTGCGACCCTATGGACCATAGCCGCCCGTGGGATTCTCCTTTGTCCATGGGATTCTCTAAGCAAGAATACTGGAGTGGGTTGCCATGCCCTCTTCCAGGGATCTTCCAAACCTAGGGTTCAAACTCATATCTATTACGTCTCCTGCATTGGCAGACACCACCTGGGAAGTCCCATGATGTGCTATGCTCTGCCAAATTTGCACCAATAGAAATACTGCAAAACACATAATTTAACTTTTAAATGGAACTTTTTAACTGAAGCTACAATAGGTTCATCTTCAAAGATTAACCTTCTTAAAGCATTACTTTATTATATGAATTTGATGAAAAGATCCAGTGATAAATTCTTAAATTTCGTACATGAAGCTTGAGATTAAACTTTTACTAAATGGCATCCTTTAAATGTTTACAGATTTTTTTTGGCAATAAAATGAACATATTACAATTATCACTTCATTTTCCATGGGTATATTGGAAATCAGTTTGGAAGGAAAGTTATTTGATCTCAATGAAAAGTCATGTTTCGGAGTAACCTGTAAACACACTTTCTGAGGATGCCCCTGTGAAGCTGATATATTTTGACACCATTTTCTAAAAGTAACCAATTAAATAGGTGCTGCTATCTTCAGAGCATTTGTTTCTTCCAGTTTTTATGTGATTAGTGATATCTCTAAAGACTCTGTGAAGTCAAAACTATTTTGTGCAGTTTCCATATTCACTATCAACTCTCTTGAGAAATGGAAATTTAGTATCTAATTGTACATTAAGCATGCATTAGCATATTGGTGCTAAAAAGGCTTATTACAAAAGAAAAGAAAAAGTGTTTACTGAATATGCCAGTTTTCACAAAATTGTATTTTCAGCTTCAAATCCACCTTTCTAGCTTCTGCTCTGTGATGCTGAAGATGAAATTTGTAAATTCAAATTTTGACGGGTACTTGCTAAGCTCTGAAAGAAGGGGAGTTAGAAACAAAAAGAAGGGAGCTGCCCTTTTCTATTGATTTCTGGTGGGATTCCTGAGTAACTTGGGGAGAGGGCTTTACTGAGGTGGGGCGTCCCAGGTGGGGCTTCCCAGGTTGTGTTAGTGGTAAAGAACCCACCTGTCAATACAGGAGACCCAGGAGATGCAGATTCAATCCTAGGGTCGGGAAGATCCCCTGGAGGAGGAAATAGCAACCCACTCCAGTATTCTTGCCTGAAGAATCCCATGGACAGAGGAGGCTGGCGGGCCAAAGTAGGGTCTCAAAGAGTCGGACACAACTGAAGCAACTTAGCACACACACACTTTATTGAGATATAATTGACCTGCAAAATTTAAGATATTTGAAGTGTGTGTCATGGCGATTTGATACACATATATATTATGAAGGGGTTTCCTCCATCTGGCTAATTAACACATCCATCATCTCACATATTAAAATATATTTTGCAAGCGCATTTAAGTTCTATTGTCTTAGAAAATTTCTTTTACATAACACAGTGTTAACAACTATAATCCCCTTATTTTACATTAGCTTCTAACTTATTCATCTTACAGCTGCAAGTTTGTACCAGTATGCTTTTCCAAAAATTTATTTACTTATTTATTTATTTTTGGCTGTTCTGGGTCTTTGTTGCTGTGCTCTGGCTTTCTCTAGTGGCAGTGAGTGGGGGCTGCTCTCTAACTGTGTTGGGGGGGTCTTCTCATTGTGGTGGCTTCTCTTGTGGAGCCCAGGCTCTAGAGCATGCACTCAGCAGTTGCGGTCATAGGCTTAGCTGCTAGGTGGTATGTGGGATCTTCCTGGGCCAGGGTTTGAACCCAAGTTCCCTGCATTGGAAACTGGATTCTTAACCACTGGACCACCAGGGAAGTCCAGCCTGTATGCTTTTGATTTCTGTGCACATTTCTGCACCAAGGCATCTTCACCCCATGTAGAGCAGGGCCTTTCCACAGCCACAGGTGAAAGTTTTTCCAACATTTTTCAGAACCATATTCATTTCTCAGCCTGAAAGGTAGCAGCTGCTTCTTTTTGGTGCTATTTCCATGATTCTTAAGAGTTTCTTTTGGCTATTTAGTTACCTTAGGGTGCTCTTCCTACCCAGTCAATGACTCAATATCCTTCTACCTAGTTACAGACTCTTTATGTTAAATTCTCTGTTCAAATAATTGGTGTGATTTTTGTCTCTTTACTGCACCCTGGCTGGTATAACAATTACTAGGAGAAGTAGACTCTGGAAACAGGCCCTTGAAGTTGGGATTTGCTAAATGGTCTGGCTGTGTTTTGAGACTTGAATGAAGTCTTGAGCCCTTGCCAATGTGAAATGAGATGATATGAATTCATTACATGCTGTGGCATTGTAATTAATCAAATTAATTGACCTGTGGTTAGTTATAATAATATTCCTTCTCAAGTAAGTATTTAGGGGGAAAATGACTACTTTACTTGACCTTTATGGCAATTAATGATGATTCTAAGGTCTTTGGCTTACAATGGGTCTTCTGATTACAGAGAAGTACTCATAAAAAGAGCTCAGGTCTTTAAGCACTCACCTCAAAATTTAAAAATAAAAGAGTTTCTGAAATCCTAAAAGCTCTATTTTATTGCAAATCTCTCTCTCTCTTTTTTTATAGCAACTGCACCAACCTATTTGGAAAAGTAGGTCCAATATTTAATTGCGTGCATTGCAGAATTACAATGTCAGTTGAATCCACAGCCTTTCCCAATGCACCATGAGAAAGCTAAGGTATTGGTTCGGCAGAAGTGGGACCCTGAAACTGGGAATAAGAACTACTGACTGGAGTCAGTCGAAGCTGAGAAACTGGGGTCCCTGAGTCACATCGTCTTTCTTGTCAGTGGGAACAGCTTGTCTCCCATGTCTGAGGATAATATCCTTCTCTCTGTTTGAAGAGACTGTAATGACTTCATTTGTCATACAAGGAGAAGTTTAATCTCCTTAAGATCCATCCAAACATCCTTTGGCCCCTATGCTCACGTTTACAGTCAGATCTCACTGTGCTCCTGGAAAGAAATTACACATTTTGACCTAAGAGGAAACAGCGTATATTCCAAGAGAACTGGAAGATTTATATTGGCATAAACCTAGGGAATATAGTCTGCCTTCCATATCTGCAGGATTTTCATCCAAGTTTTCTACCATCCGCGGATTGAAAATATTTGAAAAAATATTCCAGAAAGTTCCAAAAACAAAACTTGAATGTGCCACATGCTAACAACTATTTACATAAAATTTACATTGTTTGGGTATCATAAGTAATCTAGAGATGATTTAAATTACACAGAAGAATGTGTGTAGGTTATGTGCAAACACTGTCATTTTACATAAAGGACTTGAGGACCCATGATTTTGGTATCTGGGGGCTCCTAGAACTAATCCTCAACAAATAGCGAAGGTTGACTGTATTTATGGGGATAAATTCTCAAGGTGCTAGACCAAGCAGGACAGAATATAGCACTACCTCAGGCCAAATTTACTGATACAGATTTACCTACAAATGATTCCAGATTAAACGCACTAGCACTTTTTGAAAGAATTATATACTGTACTAACTAAGCTGCTGCTGCTGCTGCTAAGTCGCTTCAGTCGTGTCCGACTCTGTGCGACCCCATAGACGGCAGCCCACCAGGCTCCCCTGTCCCTGGGATTCTCCAGGCAAGAACACTGGAGTGGGTTGCCATTTCCTTCTCCAATGCATGAAAGTGAAAAGTGAAAATGAAGTCGCTCAGTCGTGTCCGACTCTTCGCGACCCCATGGACTGCAGCCTACCAGGTTCCTCCATCCATGGGATTTTCCAGGCAAGAGTACTGGAGTGGGGTGCCATCGCCTTCTCCAATTAACTAAGCTAGAGCAACATTTATCAGAATTCATTTCCATAAATAGATCTAGGTTAGTGTGGGCCACAAGAGACGTGTTACCTGAGCTTTGCAAAGTGGATGTGGAGTAGCGGCCATGTTTTCTTTGTGCTGGGAAGCTTGTACAGACCCCTGGGTGTTATGGAAGCCCCTTCTTACTGTCCCTGATCTGTTGGGTCCTTTTGCTGGCATTGGGAGCAGCAGTTTGGCCACAGCTCTTCTGCTTTCTTCTTTTCCCTTGGCTCCTCTAAATTCTAGGCCAGGTGCTGTTACAAAGGGTGTCCACTTTTTCTACAGACCACATGATCACAATTGGAAGCTTGGAAGTGGTGAGAGGTTGTATTATTTTTGTATCATTGCATTCACAAATTGCCACACACAAGTGACTTAAAATGACACAGATGTGCCGTCTTACAGTTCTGTAAGGTCAGATATCTGACGTAGCATTGGCTGGATCACAGTCCTTTCTGAAGGCTCTCGAGAGATTCCATTTCCTTCCTCATTCAGGCTGTTGGCATAGTTCATTCCTGGCTATTGTAACAAGGAAGTCATCATTTTTTTGCAACTGCCAGTTGAGGGTCATTCCTAGCTTCCAAAAGCTTTCCTCATTCCTCAACTCTTTCCTCACCCCCCACCCTCCGTCTTTAAGGCTAAACATGGTGGGTCAAGTTGCTCTCACTCCTTGTCCCTCCTGCCTTTCTCCCATTCCACCTCCCTATCTTCATATCAGCTTGACTAATAACATGAATTCCATCCACAAACTCAATTCTCTTTTGTAATGTCACATAGTTACAGGTTCTGGGTGTAAGGATGTGCACATCTTTGTGGTGCCATTTTTATGCCTACAGTGACAACCAACACGAGTTTTAGCTCATTCTTACAGCTTCCAACTTTTTCTACACTTCCTTGCTTCAGCATTAACCTTTGCTTTCTACTTCCTGCCCTACTGACCTCAGGCCCAGCACCAGATGCAGAAGCTTCATTCACATATAAACTGTTTAATTAGCTCCCACAAGTGCATGAGGTCAAGGTTCTATAATAAATCTCCTAGTCTATATCATCTGTACTGGTTCTGTTTCTCTTACTGAAGCCTGCCTGTTACACTAATGCATATGGAAATGACTTTAGCCATTTATCTGGCAAGTTGACAAAACAATAGACTCAAAAGTGGCCCACGCCAGAACTTCCCTGGCATAACATTGAGAAAAGAATTCAAAGGCTTAGGAAGATAAAAATTTTTGAGTGGATTCATTATGTGCCATCTGTACTCCCACTCCTCAATTCCATCCTAAGAGAAGGCCCACAGGCTGCCTCTTTTCCTAAAACTTGGAGAAATAAGTTAGTGAGGAGGACATCTGCACCTTTGACAATATCTCTGGTGTCAGTCCTCTGTTGGGTAAATGTGATGGTGGGGGATGCTGCCATTGAGAATGGCACCCTGATTTCAATCCCAGGGTAGGCAAGGTCAAGAGCTCTTGTAAGTCGAGGACAATGAAGGGCAGCAGGGATAAAGTATAATCAAATCTTTTGACCTACAGGCATCTTTGGGAGGAACTTATCTGTCATCATTCCCCTGGGAATGACATGGATGAGTAGCTTTCTAAAATCTTTCTTCATGTATATACCAAGGAAGAGGCTCCAGATTTAGCCTTTAAAATTTGACTTGAGTCGCTGCAATGGAGAGCTGTGGTCTCTTACCCACTTTCTGGACTTAAGCCAGCTGAAAGACAGAGCTTTCTCTTTGATGGGGAAGATCCTTACTATTGAGGAAGGAATCTTCAACATTGCCACAACTGTATGCTATCATCCTCTTCCAAGGAAACTGCAGCTGTTTACTAGAAAAAATGAAGTCGCTCAGTCGTGTCCGACTCTTAGCGACCCCATGGACTGCAGCCTATCAGGCTCCTCCATCCATGGGATTTTCCAGGCAAGAGTGCTGGAGTGGATTGCCATTTCCTTCTCCAATAAGAGCAAATAGGCATATTTAAATCTATTCTCATGTCTTTATGTATCTTATTGATTACTATATGTATATTAGTCACTCAGTCGTGTCCAACTCTTTGCAACCCCATGGACTGTAGCCCATTAGGCTCCTCTGTCCATGGAATTCTCCAGGCAAGAATACTGTAGTGGGTTACCATGCCCTTCTCCAGCCCACTAGAAGCTGTTTACTAGAATGACTATAAAAGAAAATATGTATATATAAACCTGTTTTCCTATTTTTATTTATCTTTTTGATTACTATATACTAACTCTGAAATAATGATAATTTTCTTAAAGCCCCATACAGTATTCTGGTCCATTAGTTTCAATGGGGGTTTATGGTGGTCAAGTAACTAAATGAAGTTTTAGACCAGATGTGAATCATATTAGTCTCAGTAGGTCCTCAAAACCACTTTGTGGTTATTTCACCAGTTTCTGGATTTGTAATTGGAACAGAATTTCCCTATTAGCTCTCTGACCTACAAAGGACCAAATGAACCTTTGAACTTTCCCTCCCTACCAGGATAGTAAATAAGAAATGATATCACATCCCTTGGGGGTGTGTAAAGATTAGTATCACCATCTAAGACTCCAAAGATGCAGTGTGGCAATGTCCATAATAACCTTTTTGCTTGCTTATCCCTTTTAGGAAGAGGACAGATGAAGCTTGGATAATGTCTATGGATTATTGTAAACCTATTTAGGTAGTAAACTCAGATGCAGTTATGCTGCTGAGCTACTGTCTTTACTGGAGCAAATCAGTACAGTCTCTGGAAACTGCTGTGAAGCTATTTCATAGAAAACACCTTTTTCTTCCATACTGGTATGCAAGAACCTCAAGAAGCAGTTTTTGTTGTTGTTGTTTTTTAATGGCATGACTAACAGTATATCTTCCCATTATCACCTCTCAGGGCTATATCAACTCTATCATAATGTAGTCTACAGGGATCTTGACCACCTTTGCCATCCACATGGGCCCAGTACAGTGATGACATTCTTCTGATTGCCTCTGATGAGAAGGAAGTGAAAAGCACTCTCTGTGCCTTGGTGAGACAGACATAATACCGAGCATGGGAAGCAACTTTAAGAAAAGTACACAGCTGTCCACCTCAGAGCAATCTGTGGGAGTCTGGGAGTCTGACAGAGTTGAGACCAAGCAAGACAGAATATAGCAATGCAGCACTAAAGTTTACTGATCCAGGTTTACTTACCAATAATTCCAGATTGAACACACTAGCTCTTTCTGGAAGATGTATATGATATTAACTAAGCTGGGGCAACATTTCTCAGAACTCCTTTCATCGTGAATGAATGCATTTTATTCTCAATGCTTCCACCTCTTTCTATCCTCAAACTTATCTTACGCTTTTGTCTACAGAACTACTTGTAGTTCTCTGATCTTCCTATGTTCCTTCTTTCTGCGTGTTCAGGCCCTTACTCATCTTCCTCTCTATGCCAAGAATACTCCTTTCTTCCTGGCAAGATCGTCTATTTGTCTGTCAAGGTTTGACTCAAAGACTTTACAAAGTTTTTGATCCTCTATGGATAAATGGACTACAGATAAACACGGAATGTGCTGTTTCCTAGACTATGTTATTGGTGTTAAGAATTGATGTTAAAAAAAAAACTGCAGAGATGATTGAATCAGTTGTTAATTTCTCTATTATCTTAGATTGTAGGAAATTGAACATTAGCACATTATCTAAGAATCACAATTAAAGTGGAATGAGAGAAAGTATGGTCCAGACAAGTAGAAAATCCTTTATAAATGCTTTAGGATATTTGACACTAATATAGATAACCACTTTAGTGCACAAACCTATAAAAATAATCCTGTAAGAAATTAACAGAACATAAAAGTAAATAAAATTGAAATTAAAAAATTATTCTCCAGTTGCCAGAATAAATAATACATTTCAAATGAAGGTTTCAGCCACAGATACGAGCCCTAGACATTGAATACTATTTTTTTGTTTGTTTTTAACAAACTTCAGGAAAAGGGAGATGGAATTTTAAGTTTAAGAAAGGTAGGGAGCTAGAGTTAAGTCTTCTGTACAAATTAAAATAGATCAGACTGTGAAAAGGGAAATACAAAGTTTTTTCACTTCCCAGGAATAAAGTCAACTATGTGGGATAATGCATAAGAAAAAAAAAACAAAAAACAGTACCTGTAAGAAATCAAATGCACCACTCAACAAAGCTTTGGGGTCTGGGATGATTCTGCTCTAACTGTGAGCACTTTAGATAATAAATTAATATAGATATGTTTTAAAAGAAATAACATAAAATCCAACATACAAGAAATTAAGATAAAATATGAAATCATCAGGTTTCAGGTAAAAGAAAACTTGAAACCAATCTCTAGGGTTATTTATTCCACCCAAAGTGTAGGACTTCTTACAGATTTATGGAAGAGAAAAACAGAGAGAGCTCATTACAAATGTGTTTAAAACTGAAGAAAGACATTAATTACTGAGGGATAATAAGCATATTCAATAGACAAAAAGGTCAGCTCCCCAAGAACTGGAGGTAATAGAATAATCTGAAAAGAATGATAAAATAATAGATTAATGACAATCAAAGTAAAATATAAACAGAACTCATGATAAAATAACAAGACTTTATTAAAAATGAATAGGCAGATTTAAAATAATTACAAATGGAGCATTTGAAATTTTTTTAAAAAGTACATAGTCATTAAAATTAAAAATTTATCAGATGAATAAATCAAATGAAACATAGCCAAAAAGAGAATTAATAAACTAGGAGATAGCTCATAGGAAATTACACAGACTAATAGCCCTAGGAAACAAAAAGACAATATGAGAAGCTAATAAATATAAAGAAAAGAATTACAAAATCCAATAAATGTTTAGGAAAAATTTTAATTTATTTTTTTACCTTGATCATCATTAAAATTATTTTATTTATTTATTTATTGTTTTATTTTCAGATTTTCGATTACCTCTAGCTCTTGAGAATATAGAGAACTGGAGAAAACAATATTCAAAAAGATAATGGATAAACATGCTGCTGCTGCTGCTGCTGCTGCTGCTGCTGCTGCTAAGTTGCTTCAGTCGTGTCCAACTTTGTGTGACCCCATAGATGGCAGCCCACAAGGGTCCTCTGTCCCTGGGATTCTCCAGGCAAGAACACTGGAGTGGGTTGCTATTTCCTTCTCCAATGCATGCATGCATGCATGCTAAGTCGCTTCAGTTGTGTCCAACTCTGTGCGACCCCATGGACAGCAGCCCATCAAGTTCCTCTGTTCACAGGATTCTCTAGGCAAGACTACTGGAGTGGGTTGTGATAAGCATGATACAGAATTGGAAAAGAAATCAAAGAGAAAAGGTAAATTACCTGCAAAGGAATTGTCCTTTTGGTTGATAGCAGACTTCATATTAAAGAATACAATGTAATCATATCTTCTGAGAGAAAATAATTTCCAATTAAGGGTTTAACTTCAAAAAATTATGACTCCATGATGAGGGTGAAATAAAGGCATTTTTAGATAAGCAGTAAGAATATTTATCACTCCTAGACAGTTCTCACTAAGGCAACAACAAACAAACACTAAGAAATATATTTCAGAACAAGAAAGATGGATCTCAGAAAATTAGAATGGAATGCAGATGTAATAAACTTATGTCAAGTGTGCATGCTAAAAATTTGATAGTAACCATTTAAAAAATAGATGTCAAATGTTTAACTTCTCAAATGCTTCTGTAAACATTTCTAGGGGCAGGATGGAATGTGTAAAATGGCAGAAATATATCTGGGCTGAATTACTAGTTAGAAGACTTTAAGTATTCAATTACTTTTCCTGCAAAATGAGAAGATGGTGTTAAATGTACAATTAGCTGTCCTAAAGCCTTGTGATTTTATTATCTATGATATCTGATGATTGGCTTAGGATTTATGTTTGTGAAAAAAAAAAAAAAAAGAATACTTTAGAATCACAGATACTCAGAATTGTAAAGAATCTTAAAAGGTCATGTAGTCTAAACTATGGTTAATATTTTAATCCTTTTTTTTTTCAGTAGAAAACTATTCACCTTGAATAACTTACTTGCCATAGCCCATATTTTAATCTCATTTTTTAACATACTTATGATTGTTAGTTCTTAGAGGAGTGGTGGGCAGAAGGAGGAATCACTTGAGACCTTTCCCCAAGTGAAAGAAATAGATTTACCTCCAACGGTTAAACAAGGAAATCTGCAAGTGGATGAGGCTACAGGTTGGCAAATTCACTGTAAGTATGAAACAAACAGCTCTCACATCTGTAATATTTTGTTGTAATAAAATTGAATCTATTAATTTATTGTTTGTTTTAAAAAAAAGGAAGTTTGTGATGGAAGAAGACGCCCACTCTAAAAAGCCCAGGGAAAGGAAAATCCCAAAGGCATACATTGTTGTCTAAGCTCTAGAGCATTCTGACAAAATCCACAGACTTCCAGAAAGTATTAGTGCTGTAATATGAGAGCTAAAACCTTAATTCTGTAAGACCCTGAGAGAGGAAGATCCAGGGCAGGTGAGTTTTAATAGTGACAAGGGATTTAGAAAAGACTAGGCATAAGGGAGACTAGACGGGAGCCATGGTGGGAAAGGAGACAGCAGCATAGACTTTGCACAAAGACTCTGCTCCAGAATCAGCTGTCTTACTCGTGGGAAGGAGAGAACCCAATGGCTCTACCCGAGCTTTAAGACACTAGGGATTCTCCCCTGGTGGTCCAGTGGGTAAGACTCCAAGCTCCCAGGGCAGGGGCACAGGGTTTGATCTCTGGTAAGAAACTAGATCCCCCATGCTGCAACTAAAGATCCAATGTGTCACAACCAAGACCCGGTGCAGCCAAATAAATAAAAATATAATTATTTTTAAAATAGGTTTTTAAAGAGAAAAAAAAAAAACAATGCAGGGAATTATTAATAACAAGTAACAGTTTGCAAAGGTTGTGTAGAATGAAGAAAAAGGATTAGAAGCAGAATGCTTTTCTGGAGTGATTTCCACAAATGGTGGAAATTTTGATTCAACCAGCAAATATTTTGCATGAGTGGATGGATACAATGGGAATTAAAAGACATGCTAACATCTGAAACAATTAGGTATATTTGAAAGAAAGCACTTTGAATATATAAAAATATTTATACTCAGAGAATTACTTCTTATTTTTACTGAAGTGATCTAGATTTTTCTCTAACTTTTCTTACAGACTAGAAGAAGCATGAATCATTGTAATAAAACTTTGACTTTCTCCTGTGATCTCACAGAGCCACTCGATCAGACTTTTGTTAGCACTGCCCCAAATAGGAAACTCAGTTCTCTGTGTTTGAGGACAGAATTGGGCTTCCCTGGTGGTTCAGACAGTAAAGAATCTGCCTGCAATGTGGGAGACCGAGGACAGAATTGGGTTTAAATCTATTATTTGTCACTCATAATGAAATTATTCTTTTTAACTCTTTCATCTGTCTTGAACTGAATTGATTCACACAGCTTTGATTGTAAAAGAAGATAAGAAATCTTCTAACAGCCAGGAAAATGGCAGCATATATACTATAAAAGGAATTTATTCAAAGACAGATAGTGTCATTTAGGAGAAACCTCCAGTAAAGAAATCAATAATAAACATAACAAAACAAAACAAAGAAACACTGATCTATTTTCCCCAAATTATTCTATGAAAAGACCTATGAACTGGTTTAAATCTAGACTTGGTTTGCTATGGAATTACAAATTTTAACTTGTTCTTTACTGCATCTGCCTGCAATGCGGGAGACCCGGATTCGATTCCTGGGTCGGAAAGATCCCCTGGAGAAGGAAATGGTAATCCACTCCAGCACTCTTGCCTGGAAAATCCCATGGACAGAGGAGCTTGATAAACTACAGTCCATGGGGTCGCAAAGAGTTGGACATGACTGAGCGACTTTACTTTCACTTTACTGAATCAATGATATAAAATGTCTAAATGAAAGGCTTTTGTGTATTTTCAAAAGAAATCAGCCCTGAAAATTTGTTGTGAACTTGGTAAAATCCTGGTGGCTTGGTTGTGAACTTTTAATCTGAGGGACCACAGGTTGCCTAAAATAGCATAGCCTATTGTTTTCTGATTCAGTTTTTTTCTTTCTTAAAAAATGTATTTATTTTTTAATTGAAGGATAATTGCTTTACAGAATTTTGTTGTTTTCTTTCAAACCTCAACATGAATCAGCCATAGGTATACATATATCCCCTCCCTTTTGAATCTCCCTCCCATCTCCCTCCCCATCCCACCCCTCTAGGTTGATACAGAGCCCCCGTTTGAGTTTCCTGAGACATACAGCAAATTCCCATTGGCCATCTATTTTACATACGGTAATGTAAGTTTCCATGTTACTCTCTCCATGCATCTCACCCTTTCCTCCCCTCTCCCCATGTCCATAAGTCTATTCTCTATGTCTGTTTCTTCACTGCTGACCTGTAAATAAATTCTTCAGAGTCATTTTTCTAGATTCTGTATATATGTGTTAGAATATGATATTTATCTTTCTCTTTCTAACTTACTTCACTCTGTATAATAAGCTCTAGGTTCATCTTCCTCATTAGAACTGACTCAAATGCATTCCTTTTTATGGCTGAGTAATATTCCATTGTGTATATGTACCACAACTTCTTTATCTATTCACCTATCGATGGACATCTAGGTTGCTTCCATGTTCTAGCTACTGTAAATAATGCTTCCATGAACAATGCGATATATGTGTCTCTTTCAATTTTGGTTTCCTCAGGATATATGCCTAGGAGTGGGATTGCTGGGTCATATAGTGGTTTTATTCCTAGTTTTTAAAGGAATTTCCATACCATCTTCTACAGTGGCTGTATCAATTTACATTCCCACCAAGAGTGCAAGAGCGTTCCCTTTTCTCCACACCCTCTCCAGCATTTATTGTTTGTATTTATTGTTTGACTTTTTGATGATGGCCATTCTGACTGGTGTGAAGTGATATCTCATTGTAGATCTGATTTGCATTTCTCTAATAATGAGTGATGTTGAGCATTTTTCATCTGTATGTCTTCATTGGAGAATTGCCTGTTTAGATCTTTTCCCCACTTTTTGATTGAGTTGTTTGTTGTTCTGGTATTGAGTTGTATAAGCTGCTTGTGTATTTTGGAAATTAATCCTTTGTCAGTTGTTTCGTTTGCTATTATTTTCTCCCATTCTGAGGGTTGTCTTTTCACCTTGCTTATAGTTTCCTTTGCTGTGCAAAAGCTTTAAGCTTTAATGAGGTCCCACTTTTTACTTTTTTTTTTATTTCCATGGGACTCTAGGAGGTGGGTCATAGAGGATCTTGCTTTGATTTATGTCATTGAGTGTTCTGCCTATGTTTCCTTATAAGAGTTTTATAGTTTCTGGTCTTACATTTAGGTCTTTAATCCATTTTGAGTTTATCTTTGTGTATGGTGTTAGGAAGTGTTCTAATTTCATTCTTTTATATGTAGCTGTCCAGTTTCCTCAGCACCTTGAAGAGGTGCCCCATTGTATATTCTTGCCTCCTTTGTCAAAAATAAGGTACCCATAGGTGCATGGGTTTATTTCTGGGCTTTCTATCTTGTTCCATTGGTCTATATTTCTGTTTTTGTGCCAATACCATACTATCTTGAAGACTGTAGCTTTGTAGTATAATCTGAAGTCGGGAAGGTTGATTCCTCCTGCTCCATTCTTCTTTCTGAAGACTGCTTTGGCTATTCGGGGTCTTTTCTGTTTCCATATGAACTGTGAAATTTTTTGTTCTAGTTCTGTGAAAAATGCTGTTGGTAATTTGATAGGGATTGCATTGAATCTGTTATTGCATTTGGTGGTATAGTCGTTTTCACAGTATTGATTCTTCCTACCCAGGAACGTGGGTAAACCATATAAACCATGTTAAAGATAAACCCATCTGTTTGTGTCATCTTTGATTTCTTTCATCAGTGTCTTATAATTTTCTGTGTACAGTTCTTTTGACTCCTTAGATAGGTTTATTCCTAGATATTTTATTCTTTTTATTGCAATGGTGAATCAGTTTTCATACTTAAGAATACTGGTGGTTTGGAATTTCAAGCTCTTTTACCCTCCTTTGTCTGCCTATGAACAATGAAAAGTGTCTATGAGTACTTTGAGGTTGTGTTTCATTTTTTTTTCCAGTGTTTTTCTTAGGTTTGCCAAAATTAAGTTGGTCACATCTATTCAATTCTCCAGAGTGAGCTAGCCAACCTGCATCTCACTGCAATAACTGCTCCTGCTTAGTCATTCAGTCAGGTCTGACTCTTTGCAACCCCATGGACTATAGCCTGCCGGGCTCCCCTGTCCATGGGATTTTTTTCCAGGCAAGAATACTGGGGTGGGTTGTCATTTCCTCCAGGGAATCTTTCCAACCCAGGGATTGAACCCAAGTATCCTGCATCTCCTGCACTGCAGGTGGATTCTTTATCACTGAGTCTGGTAGATAATACTTGCCCTCAGATGTAGCTTGGCCCCTGGTTAATTTACAACTAAAAAAGAATTTACATCCCAACAAAGGCTTTCTTTTAATCTCCTTCTCTCTTAGTATATTATAATAAATGGACTCAACTTACAGACACAAGAGAAGTATTACCACTTGAGAGTCACTCATTGTAACCATAAGAAATACTTAACACCAACCAAATGAAATTCAGGATCTTTGTCAATGTTACTAAAATGATTATAAGTTTGTAGCTGACAGAATAGATGACATATAAGAACAGATGTCATTTCTGTCCTCACACACTTACATAATATGGAAAAGATTGGTGACATAAACATTTTGGAGCCATTTCATTTCGGGAGGAATTCTTTTCAGAACTTTTGAAACTGTGATCAAGATTGACAGGCACTTTAAGTATCATTATTTGCAGCATTTCACATAAAAGTGTCACTAATTTGGGAAACGTACATGAGAAGTGCACTTGGATTTTTTTTTCCCCCTTCAATCTGCTTTCTCCTTAAATCTTAGTCTTTTATGAGAGGAAAAATGATAGCCCTTTAGTCACAGCATCATTTTTCAACCATCAGATAAAGTGATATCCAGTCAAGAGTTATGGGGGGTGGATTCTTTTTCCTAAGACATGATATAAAAATGTATGGAGATGATATCGAGTTTATTTTTGCAGGTGGAAAGAGGTTTTTTTTTTTTTTTCCCTATCAGTTGAAAAACGATGCCATGACTAATATAACATCATTTGCTACTCCATGAAGTCAGCTTTTCTACCAACGTAGGAGGAGGCCACTGTGCGAGAAGCAAAAATCTTTCTAACCATTCCTAGGAAGCATATTTTTTTCCGTGAACAGTATCTACAGTGAAAAGGGTTGGGAGAGGATGTTCAAACCAGCAATATCTTAGGACCACACATCATGGTAACAGCTGAGAACTTCGTAAATGGAGGGCTTCCCTGGTGGCTCAGTGGAAGGAATATGTCTACAATGAAAGAGATGCAGGAGATGTGGGTTTGATCCCTGGGTCAGGAAGATCCCCTGCAGGAGGGCATGGCAACCCACTCCAGTTTTTTTTGCCTGGAGAATCCCATGGACAGAGGAGCCCGGTAGGCTACAGTACATAAAGTCACAAAAAGTCATACACGACTGAAGCAACCGAACATGCACACGTGCTATAAATTGAACGTGAAGGCCAAGAACTGATTTGATTTTGAGCATTTTGTGCACCAATGCCAACAGTTGGCCAGAGAATCTGGTGGTAGTCACTTCACATCAGCTCTGGCAAACACCAAAGCCAATGGGATGACATTCTTCCAAGGGTCTCAGTTCAGATGCTGTTAATCATGCTCAGCTTTTCTTCCTGACTCTTAAATTTCTATAACTTTCACTCCTTTCCCACCATCCACACTAGTTCTAGCTAAAGAAGGAATTTAACTGTGACTTAGGAGCAGGGAAAGGATACTTCTGCCCATAAGCAAAGGGATGGACCCAACCCGCCCTGAGAATGCCTTAAGGGCTAGATAAGGATGCGTACTTAAACCATGATATGAAGTGATGCTTCTGGCAGGCCCAGCTCCCTCTACTTTCCTTTATCATTGCTTTTCCCAGGACGCTGGGAATCTGTTTACTTTGTGGAATACTTCCATGTTTCTTTCTGTTAATTTACTGTAGTCTTTGAACCCTAGTGAAGACCTCTATCCCAGGTCACTTAGCACCCTTCCTGAGGGTGGGCTGGGGACTGAGGCTTCAGCCTGGCCACTTAGCAAGCTCTGGTGGGGAAGAAGGATGAAATTAATGAGTAAGACAAGGCTTGAGAATTCACCACGGACATCCATTAGCCATGCTTCTGCTGCCCCAGTCACTGTGGATAAGCGACAGTTGACCTGAGTCACACCGCTCCCTGGGGTCTGAGGAGGACCAGAGCAGTCAGGGGTCAGAGGGGCTGTGTAAGTGCGTTCTCATGCCTATCAAATTACCCTAATGATCCATTTCCACGCCCTCGGTATTTCGGGGCAGGAATGTCTTCATAGGCATATTTTCTGGAAGAGGTGTGAGGGCTAAAATTTCACCATTCTCTTCCCAGAAAAGTTCACCTAGTCTCAGGGTAGGTCCGGTCCTGCTGTTTCTTCCTGAGCAGCAGATAGTTTGTGTTTCCTTCTTAATTTAAAGAATCTCTGTCACTAGATTTGTGTCTAGGAGGAGGAGGCTGGGTCTAGCAGGATAATAAATGAATTGGAGCTGAAAACCACCACTGAGGCAGGCTCTGCATACGCGGGGTCAGGGCTGTGTGCCCAGAAGGACCAAGGACGTGGAGGAAAAGATCAGGGGTGCTGGGTGACCTAGGGAGTGATCCAGGCGGGGAGTATGGCTTGGGGCAGCCCTGCTCTGAACATGGCAGCATCGTTCTCTCTGAATGGCTCTGGCATTGTCAGTGCAAATGGCCCTTAAACATTTTAAACTTATTTGCACTAGTTAGGTTAATGCCAAGATGGGTTGACCCCAAAAGTCATTTAAGCAGATCATGTCAATTCTCTTGTCAGCAAGACTGATCTGGGGTGGTCTCCGCCCAGCCAGAGAATGAGGCTGGGTTGTGGCCGCGATAGCACCAGATCCTAGCCACTAGACCAGTGGTCACTGACAAGGGACCTGACCCTTCAGCTTTGCAGAAAAGAATTCCCATGAAAAGATGCAAAGTTGTGAAAACAACTAAGTATTTATTAGGAGGAAAAGAGCACAGTACATGATGATAGACACAGGGGAAGACTCAGAGGGAGAGTTCCTAAGTTTCGCCCTTGTGAAAGTTGAATTACTTTTATGGGGCGTTTCTTCAGGGTTTCCTTTGGCCATTCATTTTGATTTGCCTGATTCAGAGTCCATATTTGATTCGGAGTCCATATCTCAGGATCCTCCCATGTGCAGCCAAGATGGATTCTACTGCAAAAGCCTATAGGTAGAACATCGCATTACAACACTACCCGTTTGACCTCCTAGGAGCCTTTCTGCACAACGTGTGGTTGGGGAGGTATCCTGATTTTGAGAATGAGAAATATGTGGACTGAGAAGGGCCCAACCCCTTCCTTAATTGTCCTGCTATTCTCATCTTGGAGTTTCAGTCCACAGGGAATGAATCTCCAACTGCTTCACCATGGCTGGGGGTTGGGAGGGCATCTACTTCCTTCCTCAAGACCACCACGCCAGATGGAGTTTCCAAAGGCCACAGAGAGACCTTGATGTTCAGACGCCCTTGGGGCTGACTGCCTCTGGAGTCTCAGAGCAGTGGAGTGGCAGCTTGTAGTCAGAGGATTTTGCCTGCAAACTTGGGGCTTGCGTGTGGCGTTCAGATAGCAACTGCAGGGTGAGAATGTAACCACAGCCAGAAGACTCGGAGGTAGGAAGGCAGTCCCGGGGGCGGGGTGGGTGGGTGGGGAGGAGCTCATTAAGGCCCTTATCTTGTTACTTTAAAACTTGTTTCTTAACTGAGAAAGTTTTCTAAGGACCAGATGAAACTTATCATGGTCGACAACCAACTTTTCTTGTATTCCCCCTGTGAATGAGGCATGGCTAGGTGCGGCAGATGGCAATATGTCAGGTAGTCCAACCCTCAAGAAAGTCACAATCAGGGACTTCCCTGGAGGTCCAGTGGTTAAGACTCTGTGCTTTCAATGCAGGGTATGTGGGGTCCATCCCTGGTTAGGGAGCTAAGATCGTACATACCTTGGGGCCAAAAACACAAAACATTAAACAAAAGCAAAACTGTAACAAATTCAAGAAAGATTTTTAAAATGGTCCACATCAAAGAATCTTTTTAAAAAGTCACAATCAAATAGAAGAAAAGACATATTTATATAACATACTATATATGTATGTTTGATATATATATGTTAATAATATATATGTAAAGGCAGCATATATATATATCCATATATGAATATATATATATGTATGTTTATATGAATAAAAGAGGAGAAGGGGACGACAGAGGATGAGATGGCTGGATGGCATCACTGACTTGATGGACGTGAGTCTCAGTGAACTCCGGGAGTTAGTGTTGGACAGGGAGGCCTGGCGTGCTGCAATTTCATGGGGTCGCAAAGAGTCGGACACGACTGAGGACTGATCTGATCTGATCTGATCTATATATAGGCTTCCCAGGTGGCGCTAGTGATAAACCACCCGCCTGCCAATGCAGGTAGACGTAAGACCCCTGTGTTCTGTCCCTGGGTCGGGAAGATCCCCTGAAGAAGGAAATGGCAACCCACTCCAGTTTTCTTGCCTGGAGAATCCCATGCACAGAGGAGCCTGGCAGGCCGCAGCCCATAGAGTCACACAGAGTTGGACACGACTGAAACGACTTTGCACTCATGCATATATATATATATATATATATATATATATATATATATATATTTGGGCTTCTGTGGTGGTTCAGATGGTAAAGAATCTGCCTGCAATGCAGGAGACGCAGGTTTGATTTCTCAGTTGGGAAGATCCCCTGGAGAAGGGAATGACTACCCACTCCAGTATTCTTGCCTGGAGAATTCTATGGACAGAGGAGCATGGGGTTGTAAAGAGTCAGACATGATTGATCAACTAACACACACACACACACACACACACACACACTACCATTATGTCAATCTTCTGTATGAACTGATATGCCTTTGCTTGTGGCTAAGAACATTGGCTTAGACCATTCCCTAAAGTCTCATTTTCCAATTATTTTTAAAAGGTTTCTAATTATCATAGTAGATATTCTCTGCCTTAACTCCTAAAACTAGTCACTCAAATGTGACTATTTAATATGGTTGACCTTTTATGTGCTGGCTAATTGTTAATCTTGTCCTTTTTCCTTGGAATCGAAGCTTTCTATCTTCCTGAGCCTTCCTCCATCCAAGACTCAGACATAGGCTCCCTTTTCTCTGTATGTCAAAACTGCAGGCCAGTGTTATATTCTTCAAAGTCTAGACCCCAGGTGTGGAAGGGCAGAGCCTCAGATCCTCTTGAGTTCAGAGGGAGGTAGGGAGGGTCATTGTAAAAGACTCTAGGCCTCAGTTAATCATTTGTATAAAAGAACAAACAGGTAAAAAATCTAAGGTCCCTTTCAACTATAAACTATTGAAATTCTGTGGGAGAAATATGATAATGGTCAAATCAGTGGTTAGAAAAAAAAAAAGAATGTACTAAATAAAATTGTGAGGGATGAATTTCATAGGATGAAATCACTTGGGGGGCAGGTTCCACGGAAGATGGTGAAACTTGAGCTTGATTTTAAACAATGTCTAGACTGAAGCCAGTGGGGGAGAATTGAGGAAGGGGATGCTACACAGGCAAACAGATTGTGAGCAAACGTAAACATGAGGCCAAGTGTTAGGGAGAATTAAGAAACTAATGCACTTATTCCCCTAAGACAGTAATTGATAAGAAAGGAGCTTGAGGTGGGCACTGCATGTCAAACATGAGTTTTCAGATAGTCCCTTGGGCCTGGCATTGGAGAGTGGGTGCAATGTCAGCTGTGATTTGTTATGGGTACTGTAGGTAGACAAGGATGGTGCCTAGATTGCATAACTTATTTCCTTTTTGGTGGTACGTAGTCTCTCTAGATCAGAGAAGACAATGGCACCCTACTCCAGTACTCTTGCCTGGAAAATCCCATGGATGGAGGAGCCTGGTGGGCCGCAGTCCATGGGGTCGCACAGAGTCGGACACGACTGAAGCGACTTAGCAGCAGCAGCAGCAGTCTCTCTAGATAATTGTGTTTCTAGAGAAAGTAACCACCACTTCTTGGGAAGAATCACTCTCCCCACCAACAGAGCCAACAGCAGTAGGATAGGCATCTCGGAACAATTATATCATCCTGTAGGAAGCAGGACTGTCTCGGGGTGTAATAATTTTGGTAGACAATAGACACGATGCATGCTAAGTATGGTCGAGCAGCTGTTGCCTATCGGCAGCAGGTCAGAAAGGAAGACAGATGTCTCAAGGGTGACCTTTTTGAATGAGTGTGTTTGGGAATTTAGGAATTCCCCTGAGGGTTAATGACATGCCATTGCTTGGCAACCACAATGAAAAGTGTAGCATTACAGACCGTAGGTGCAAACAAACCATAAAACTCTGACAGGATGGCTGGGGAAACCAGAGCGGGAAGGTTGAGGAGGGTGATGAATAGAAATTGATTTTATGGAAAAAACAAATAGGGGAATGGTGAGAAATGGAGAAGGAAAGCAGAAGGCTAAAATTACCTTAGGAAGTGTAATCTCAGAATTCTGCAGATTGAGATAGAATAGAAATGAGAGGGGAAAAGCAGAATGCAAAACAGGAAGTCTATACTGTGTAGAGAAGTCTGAGACAGAGTTTGTGAAGTTCCCACTTGAAGTTATGATTATCACTAGAATGAGATAGATCAACTCAAGAGGGAGCTATTGGCAGCCTGTATCTATTGTATGTAAAAAGCCATTCCATAGGCCATGTGAAGAAGTTCCATGCCAGATCTTGACCTTAACCTTGGCCAGAGGCTAGGAGAGCATCCATTTCTCATGTGTCATGTCCAAAGGCGTTAATGACCACAAAGAAAAGGGATACTAAATCTCCTGATCACCTAAAGATGCTAAGGCTTCTAGAAACTACTCCACTGATGCACATACTTCTTGATTTTACTATAAATTTAAACCAATGTGTGTGTGTGTATTTGTTTTAGCCCCTAAGTTGTGTCTGACTCTTTTGTGACCCCATGGACTGTAGCCCACCAGGCTCCCCTGTCCATGGGATTTCCCAGGCAAGAGTACTGGAGTGGGTTGCCATTTCTTTCTCCCAGAGGATCTTCCAGATCCAGGGATTGAGACTGCATCTCCTGCATTGGCAGGTGGATTCTTTACCACTGAGCCACCTGGGAAGCCCAATATATGCTTATTTGTGTGTGTGTATATATAAACACACACACAAATTAAATTAACCAGGAAATTCACAGTTCAGAAAGGATTTGTCACTTCACAAAAAAGATCATTAATACTCTAACAGGTGTTTAAATATCCTACTTGTACTTTTCAGGAGCACATCTATTATGAAAATAATGTACACTTGACTTTCTCTGTTTCCTTTATCTAAGTAAAAACTATTTTGCAAAACATACCATTTATATGCAAAATTTTCAAAAGTAATATATATTTACTATTGCCATAATGATAGGAGTATCTTTCATTTTGAAAGTATTTATCTACTTTATATTGTTCTTTTCAGAAGTGCTGATTTCACTGTGAATCAGGAACAACATATAATTAGCACTTGGAATATTCCATTAAACATCAATTTCAATTTCTTCCTACCTATTTTCAAATAATATCGATACAACCTTATACACTAACCATTTAACAAAAGTGACGTTGCCCTTCCCTGGTGGCCCAGTGGTTAAGAATCTGCCTGCCAATGCAGGGAACACAGGCTTGATCCCTGGTCCAGGAGAATTGCACATGCAGCTGGAGAACTAAGCTCTCGAGCCACTACTGAGCTGTGCTCTAGAGCCCGTGCTCTGCATCAAGAGAAGCTGCCGCAATGAGAAACCCATGAGCTGCCACTAGAGTTTCGCCCCTGCTCGCCACAACCAGAACAAGCCCCTGCTCAGCAACAGAGACCCACCACAGCCCAAAATTAAATAAATAAAAAAAGCTTAAAGTGAGAACTGATATTTAACACTTTGAAGGACCCCTTATTTTTTTAGTTGGAATTGAAAAGGATCTATAATAAAACAAAATAAGAGGTTTAACAGCAAGTACCTACAGAACACTTAATAAGAATTTAATATTTATAAGTGCTTTCCTACTAGTGACCCATTTAATTTTTACTACAACTCTGTGAAGTGCTTACAATGTTCACTCCTTTTATAGAAGAGGCTACAGAGACTGAGGGAAGTTAAATCCCTCACCCAAGTTCACAGAGGCATAGCAAGGGGCAGATCTGGAAATTATACACAGGGAGTCTTGTCCTGGTATCCATGCTCTTAGCCACTTCATTCTCCCTCTAGTAGCTTAGGTTTGTTTTGTTTGATCTTTTTTTTTCAGGTAACTAGATATTTATTAAATAGTCACATGACTCGAGATTTGATCCTTATGGGAGCAAGCGTCATTATCTTGTTTAACATAGACAATGACTCTCTAGTTTACTCACTGTTTTTTGTTACTGAACCGGTATGTTTCTTTCTTAGTACTTTCAGTCCTATGACATCTTCTAGCATGTTTATCCTTTGTTTGCATCACACTATTAAATAAAATCAGAGAAGGCAATGGTACCCTTCTCCAGCACTCTTGCCTGGAAAATCCCATGGATGGAGGAGCCTGGAGGGCTGCCGTCTATGGGGTCGCACAGAGTTGGACATGACTGAATCGACTTAGCAGTAGCAGCAGCATTAAATAAAATGGGGCTTCCCAGGTGGTACAGTGGTAAAGAATCCACCTGCCAATGCGAGAGACACAAGAGGTGTGGGTTTGATCTCTGGGTCGGGAAGATCCCCTGGAGGAGGGCACAGGAGCTCATTCCAGTATTCTTGCCTGGAAAAACTCCATGGAGTTGCAGGGCGGGCTATAGTCCACGAAGTTGCAAAGAGTTAGACATGACTGAGCACATACACACCTTAAATAAAATGACTAGAAATTCAGGCAAGACTGAAACAAACGATGTCTAGTTCCTTATTTTTTCTATAGTGGTTGCTCCCAACGTTTCCTGTACTCAAACAGATCTTATTTGAGAGAAGTATATAGGCATTGCTCCTCTGGCATGTCCTTTAGCTTGATTTTCTAAAAAGTCTCCTCCATCCCATAGGCAGAATTTCATATGGCTGATCAGGAGAACTCAATGTCTGTGGCAGGTAGAGGAGCTGCTGTGCTGTGCTGTGCTGTGCTGTGCTTAATCGCTCAGTCCTGCCTGACTCTTTGCTACCCATGGACTGTAGCCTGCCAGGCTCTTCTGTCCATGTGGGTTCTCCAGGCAAGAATACTGGAGTGGGTTGCCATGCCCTCCTCCAGGGGATCTTCCCAACCCAGGAATCAAACCAGAGTCTCCTACATTGCAGGTGGATTCTTTACCAGCTGAGTTATCAGGGAAGCCCAGAGGACCCTCTACTGTCTATCAGCTAAGCGAGCACATGCAGCTCCTATTTGGGCTGTCAAGAGTTTTCTTTGCAATCCTTCCTGAGCACGACATGGGCATTGCATCAAGGTTGCTAATGTTCCTTGAGTCCTCCTTCCAAGGACACTGGCTACCATTGACTGCATGTAGAATTTTGCCAACAATTCTTTCCTTTCCCCTGCTTTCTAATTTAGCCCACTGCCAAAGGAATAATAAAGAGATACTGTGTGGCAGGAAAATCAACTTCAAGGATGTTGTTTATGACAGTACTATCAGTACTGATACAGCCCTTACCCTAATCCCTGCCCAGCTAACTTATTTTTTGCAGTGTTTCTTATCCATCTTCTTTCTTTACTTGGCAAAAAATCGGAAGCTATCGGCTGTGAATTGTCATTATCTTCTTACTCTGTCAGTTCAAATTCAAATTTAGTTCTCATGATTTACAGGGCTCTTCTTCCTGTGATCCATTAGTTAATTTAATCTGTACCTCGCTTGCCTTTTTTAAAATTTAGCTTCTGCCTTATTTTTCTTAGAAGAAAAAAATGACATGGGATTCTGTATGTAAGTAGAATATGTTCCCTTATCATGCATGCCTACTGACAAAAATAAGATTAGGAAACTTGCAAGGATAGACAATGGAACAGAATTGAGACTCTTGAAATAAACTGTTATATCTATAATCAGTTGATTTTCAACAAAAGTGCTAAAGCAATAGCAACGGGAAAGGATTAATCTTTTCAACAAACGGCACTAGGGCATTGGATAGTCATATGTAAAAGGATGAACTTAGATTCTTATCCCACACCATATACAGAAATTAACTCAAAGTGAATTTAGTTTAGAAATAAACCCATACATTTACAGTCAATTAATTTTAGATGCTGCTGCTGCTAAGTTGCTTCAGTCGTGTCTGACTCTGTGCGACCCCATAGACGGCAGCCTACCAGGCTCCTCCGTCCCTGGGATTCTCCAGGCAAGAACACTGGAGTGGGTTGCCATTTCCTTCTCCAATGCATGAAAGTGAAAAGTGAAAGTGAAGTCGCTCAGTCGTATCCGACTCTTAGCGACCCCATGGACTGCAGCCCACCAGGCTCCTCCATCCATGGGATTTTCCAGGCAAGGGTACTGGAGTGGGGTGCCATTGCCTTCTCCGAATTTTGGATGAGATAAGACAATTTAATGGAGAAAGAATAGTCTTTTCAGTAAATGAAGATAAACAACTGATTTTGTGGTTGTTCAGTCACCAAGTCATGTCCAAGTCTTTGCAACCCCATGGACTGCAGCACACCAGGCTCCTCTTTCCGCCACTATCTCCGAGTTTGCTCAAATTCATGTCCATTGAGCTGGTGATGGCATCTAAGCCCCCTTCTTCTTTGTCTTCAATCTTTCCCAGTATCCGGGTCTTCTCTAAATATCCACATGCCAAAGAATGAAGTTGGACCCCAGTCTCACACAAAATATAAAAAATAACTCAAAATGGATCAAACACCTAGATGTAATAGTTAAAATCATAACACTTCTAGAGGAAATATGTGAGTAAATCTTTGTGATCTTGGATTCAGCACTGATTTCTTAGACACGACGCCTAAAAAACAGATAAATTAGGCTTTTTCAAAATTAAAAGTGTCCTTCAAAGAACATTATCAAGAAAATTAAAAGATGGTCCATACAATGTGAGGAAATATCTCAAATAAGGACTTCCCTGGTGGTACAGTGGCTAAGAATCCACCTGTCAATGCAGGGAACACAGTTCAATCCCTGGTCTGGGAAGAGTCCAGCTGCCACAGAGCAATGAAGACCACCACAGCTACCAAGCCCACACTCGAGAGCCCATGCTCTGCACCAGGAGAAGCCACCGCACAGAGAAGCCTGTGCCCTGCAGCAGAGAGCAGCCCCTGCTCACTGTAACTACAGAAATCAACAGCAAAGACCCATGCAACCAAAGCTAAAGTTAAACAAATAATAGAACACATGGGAGAGACATACATATGCACACACATATATAATATTTCTAAATAATATATCTGATAAGGATCTAGTATATAGAATATATATAAATAACCCTTACAACTCAATAATAGAAAGGCTCATTTGCATCTTCTTAGATGGGCAAAGGATTTGAATAGACATTTCTCCAAAGGTGTACAAATGACCACTAAGCACATGATAAGATGCTCAATACCATCTCCATTAGTGAAATGCAAGTCAAAACCAGAATGACAGACTACTTCACACTTACTGGGATAGTTGTAATTTTTCATAAGGGACAATGGCAGGTGTTGGTGAGCAGGTCAAGAAATTGCAACACTTATCCACTGCTGGTGGAGATGTAAAGTGGCGCAACCATTCTAGAAGATCAGGTAGCATTTTCTAAAAAAAGCTAAAAACTGATTTATGATATGACTCAGCAATTCTACACATAGGTACATGCATAAGAGAACCGAGACTATATGCTTACACAAGATCTTGTACATGAATTTTCATAGCTGCATTATTCATAATAGCCAAAGAGTGAAAACAGTCCAAATGTCCACCAACTGATGAATGATTAAACAAAAGGTGATATATCCACACTGCTGATGCTAAGTCACTTCAGTCTTGTCTGACTCTGTGCGACCCCATAGACGGCAGCCCACCAGGCTCCCCCATCCCTGGGATTCTCCAGGCAAGAACACTGGAGTGGGTTGCCATTTCCTTCTCCAGTGCATGAAAGTGAAAAGTGAAAGTGAAGTAGCTCAGTCGTGTCCGACTCTTAGCGACCCCATGGACTGCAGCCTACCAGGCTCCTCCATCCATGGGATTTTCCAGGCAAGAGTACTGGAGTGGGGTGCCATTGCCTTCTCTGTATACCCACACAGTGGAATATTATTCACCCATAAGAAGGATGAAGTACTGATGCATGCTACAATATGGATTACATTGGAAACATTATTCAACATAAAAGAAGCCAGGCATACAAGGCCTTATACAGCATAGTTACATTTACATGAAATGTCCAGAATAGGCAACTTAATTTTAGAGAGAGAAAGTAAAGGAAGGTTTGCTGGGGCTCATGGGGAGCAGTGATTAGGATGTGGCTACGTTCTGTCACTTATAGAATTTTGCTTGTGTCTCAAAAAATCCTCCTAAATAAGAGCTCGTATTATGAACATCCATTAAATGCTTTATGTGGATTACTTCATTTAACCTAACAAAATTGCTATGAAATGGGCATCCTTTTTAACCATTTCCATTTTTTTCAGTTTCATTTTTTAGTTTTCTCACTAAAGAAAGGGAGATAGAATAATTTACCAAACACAACTCATTTCACAAGCAGCGTTCTAATACAAGGTGATCTGATTCCCGAACCATCCTCTTAACCTTTCTAAGATGAGATGGTTTCATGGTTTTTCAGAAAACCTTGCCTTGAATTTATCAGGCAAACATCTTAAACAATTATATGATGATGGACTCACCAAGCATTTCCATAGGGAGATTACATTTCAGGGGAATTGGACTTTTGTCTAAACCATTAAAAGATAATCATAAAAATTGTTTTCAAAAAATTAAATATTATGTACAACAGAACCATCAGCTTAGTAGAAAGCAAGTTAGGTGGGACAAAGCGTAATGTTTAAACTTATGCTTTCCATTCTAACCTGCTCACGATTTTTCTCTATTTCACATTGTGTGTTTCAAACAGACTGTCCTGGCTTCAACTGTGTCTATGTGTCTCTGGCTAGGTTCTAAACAGCACTATACAGCATAAGTTCAGACTACATCCATGGTCCTCATTCTACTTCCTGTTTAGCTTTGGGCCAAAGACTGCATTCAAAACAGGCAGGTGACAAATATATCCATAGTGACCTCCAAACGACTAAAATGGTAAAAAGGGCACAGAGGGTCCAAGGCTCCTGATCACCCTCCCCAGACACTCAACCATAGGCCCCTGGGCTCCAAGAAGGGATCTGAGAGAAGAGAGAAAAGTCACTGAGATTCTTTGAATTTGTTAATTCATATGCAAGGTAGAGATGATAATCAGTTCAGTTCAGTTCAGTCACTCAGTCGTGTCTGACTCTTTGCGACCCCATGAATTGCAGCACGCCAGGCCTCCCTGTCCATCGCCATAACTTTCTCCAATATAACAGTTTTTTTGAGCATCAAAATGGATAACCAATGGGAGAGCCTTTGAAAGCTATAAAGCACTAAACAACCAAGTTATACTTATGAATGTGTAATGCATTTTGTGAATCTAATTTGATTTTGCTCTGGACTCCTACTAAACACAGATTTCCCTTTTAAGATAAGCTTACATTCTCCCATCATCTTGTGTGTGTGTTCAGGCCCTCAGTCATATCTGACTCTTTGAAACCCCATGGACTGCTGCCTGCCAGGCTCCTCTGTCCATGGAATTTTCCAGGAGAGAATACTAGAATGGGTTGCCATTCCCTGCTCCAGGGGAACTTCCTGACCCAGAGATGGAACCCACGTTTCCTGTGTCTCCCGCATTGGCAGGTGAATTCTTTAACACTGTGCCACCTGGGAAGCCCTCCCATCATTGTACTGAATATCACTTTTATAAAATCAGACTTGGCCCAAAATGTTGCAATCAATGCTGAATGACTTACAGCCCTGGAAAAAGGGAACACTAGAGTGCTTCCCTGGTGGCTCAGTGGTAAAGGATTTGTCTGCTGGTGCAAGAGACATGGGTTTGATCCCTGGTCCAGGAATGTCCCGCATGCCGAGGAGTAACTAAGCTCCCGAGCCACAACTAATAAGCCTGTGCTCTAGAGCCCAGGAGCCACAACTACTGAAGCCCGTGTGCCCTAGAGGTCATGCTCTGAAACAAGAGAAGCCATTGCAATGAGAAGCCCACGTACCGCAACTAGAGAGAGCGTAGGCCCCGCTTGCCACAACTAGAGAAAAACCGTGCAGCAACGAACTCAGGACAGCCAAAAATTTTTAAAAAGCAATCAATTAATTAATTAATAAAAAAATTTTTAAAAAGTGAACACTAGACCCCCCATCAAAGATATATCATTTATCCACCTAACAAAGGATATAATTACTTACAAATGAGTACCTCTTAACCTGGTATTCATTTTTCTTTAAATGTAAAGAAAATAATATTCCCATATCAAAAGGAAAACCAAATGTCCCTTAAATCCTAACAGCTCAGATAAGCTTTTTGTTGATTTTCTTTGTCTTTTTAGGATGTACCTCTGTTTTTAATGGCCAAGTTTTGCGAGGCTTTTATTAGTAAGATTAAGAAGACTTTATTTGTCTTTTGTTTCTGGATTAAAAAAAAATACAGAGTTCATATACTGGTATCTGGAGAATTTCAGACCTCATTCTTTGATTTTTCTTTTTCTTCCCTACAGACCAGTCTATCTCCCTGTGCCTTCTTAACCCCCTTTCCGAGGAATCCCTATGTGAGCTCACAAGTGTTAGAACTTGTGTGGCTGCCCCTACTTCAGATTATTTAGTGCACATTGCAGAACCAACGAGTGTATTTTTCTTGACCATGGGTCATTTCCTTGCCACATACCTAAACAGCTGGAAAGAACTGACACTCAGTGTTGGGAATTCACTCTACGTGATGTTTGCATTTGTGTCTTTTTTAGTAATGCAAAGGCTGGTTTGGGGGTGAATGTCAATTTTCTAAACTTCTCTTCAGCTAAATTTAATTTGATTTATCTGCTGCTTAGTATATTTGGCTTATCTTTACTTTTCCAGCACTCATTACAAAGAAATATTCTTGTTAAAATAAATACAGCTTACTATGCATGTTTTAACTGAGAAATTCTAAGAACCTTGTAGTAAGTGATAGATCAGAGGACAAAGTTACATATAAGGGGAAACGGTCAATTTCTATTAAATAAATAAATTTTTTGATACTGTGTATTGATTTTTATGGACAGTAGAGCAGTCCATCTCTCCAGCGAGTTTAGGAGCAAAGAGAAAAGCACATTGAATTAAATTTTGAACAAGATTTTAAGATGAAGCCTATTTATGCAAAGCAAAATAAAGCAGGAAAAAAATAAAAAGCTTTCCACCGAATGAGCCCTTTCTTAACATGTTATGGTGTAATCACCATCAGCATTTTATTTTTTGTTCCAATTGATGGATCATTCTTTGGTTTGACCTCTAGGCAATGTCCCTGAGGGTAAGCCATTGATCAAGCATCAAGTAAACCATCAACTCGGTTGCTCTCTGGCTCTGTCTCCCTAGCCAACGCTTGGGGTCCTCTTTGACTAAGCAAAGGTCAATTCAATTAAATTATTTAACTTATTCTTCCGTAAACTGGTGAGCTTACATTTCTTTCTTTTCTTGAAAGATGGCTGCCTCATTCAACTAAATTGACCCAATGGTTCACACAGCCTAGAGCACAACTCCTAACACTGAAATATTTTTGGAGGGAGCTGCTCACGGGGATTAGGTCTAAGTGACATGCTGCCTCCTCGGAAAACAGCTCTGAGTTTCTGGTCCTCCCTGTGTCTGTTCTCACTGCAGTTCCAGTTTCTGGGAGGCACAGATTCTAGATGACCTTATTTGGCTAATGTCACCCTATTATTAGATGGGGCAAGCATGATTTCACTTGTACACAAATTGAGTTTTTCAACTTTACCCTCAATTAGAATATCTCCTGTTTAAAGTTTCAAATCAGCCTAAAATGTCTGGCTGATTTATTTACCAACCTCACACACATTTTCTTCAGCAAGTTGTCTTTGATTCTTTGGCTTGCAACATTATGCTGTGCCAAATCTGAGAAGCATTCTGGAAAGTTTATTCACAGGCCAAGCAATCAAAGCTGTGCCTTTTTAGTTTTGAGTGGTTTTTTTTTTTTTTTTTTTGGAACTGCCACAATTTTATCATAAAAACAATTTCAAGCAGAGTTGTCTTCCGCACTCAAATCGACTGTTTTGCCCACATACATGTACAGGTAATTACCAGGGTTAACCGGTAATGTTACTTAAGTAATCGTTTTTATATTGTATAATTATGTAATTGTGATTACATGTGGCGTATTATTATAGAGGTTTCCAAAAGCACATGGCTTTTTAGTATAGACAGATAAATTCAAGCATAGCAAAGTAATTGGAATCATCCGAATTCATGTGACCTAGACTCTCAGAGAACTTATACTCTCTTTTCTTTCCTTTATTTTCTCATGTTCCTACAACTCAGAGTAAACATGTCTGCATAATGTACCCTTAACTCAAAAAGAGAAGAAGATTCTGGTTCTTGTGTGTTTTCAATGACATATAACATAAAAATTAGCAGGAATATATATATGATCTGAAAAATGCTTCTAGACACTTTTTTTTCCATGTTACAAACTTAGAAACAAAAGCTTAGACAACATCAACAATGTCAGAATAGATAATGAAGGTTGAAGTGAGACATAATCACAGATACTTAAGCTAGACTGTTCACCTCCTGTATTTATCCTCCATGTCTTTAGCCAGGAGGGTGATTATCACTCCCATCCTTAAAAAGTTCCTATCCTAACAATACTTTCTGTCATCCTGGGTGTTTTCACACTAGATTTATGTTTCTTCTGCTCTAAGATGCAATGAGAAAGATTCCCTCTAAGTCCTTTAAAAAAGATAGAGAATTCTACTAAACATATGTTTCCTTGACACATGGATGAAACTTATAAACATATAAGTTTCCTTGACACATTTGAAAAGGATAGATTGATTTGAAAAATGGTTGACACATCCTTTAGTTAATTTTTTCCTATAAATATTTCTATTTTATTATATAGTTTTTGAAAGTTTTTTTAGGAATGTGTTGAAAATAGCACCTCATGCTGGTGTTTAAGTTAATTTATCAGTTTCAAGCACTAATTTTTCACTAAACAATAAACATTTCCAGTTTGAATAAATGTGCTATAACACACAAATTTCTAATCATTGCAACACCTCAAATTCTTTAAATTCCTATAGTGTGGTTTCCATAAACTTGCAGGCTCTTTTCCAAACTTCTGCTCCAGCATAATTTTATTGTATCAACTTTAATAAGAAAAAATTAACTCTTGCAAAACAGAAACTTCAGGGTCTAGAAAGTGGATTAACGAAGCCTCTTGATTTCTTTCCCTCTGAGGCTAGCTTTGCATTTATTTTGCCTATGAAAATACAACACGCACACTATAGCCTAAGAATTCAGGTCTGTGTTTTAAGTCTTAACCTAAATTCTTACCAGTCTCGGGCAAAACTTTTACATCTCTTAGCATCCATTTATTGCCAGCATATGGGCATACTTGTTCATCCCTGCTTTTCCTATGTGCTGAAGGATTAAATGTCAAAGGGTAGAAAGTGGTCAACACTGTACCTTAAAGGTTGTTGTTTTTCTGTAGCTCAGTCATGTCTGACTCTTTGTGACCCATGAACTGCAGCATGCCAGGCTTCTCTGTCTTTCACCATCTCCCCGAGTTTGCTGAAACCCATGTCCATTGAGTTGGTGAGGCCATTCAACCATTTCATCCTCTATTGTCCCCTTCTCTTCCTGCCTTCAATCTTTCCCAGCGTCAGTGTCTTTTCTAATGAGTCAGCTCTTCGCATCAGGTGGCCAAAGTATTGGAGCTTCAGTTTCCGCATCAGTCCCTCTAATGAATATTCAGGATCGATTTCCTTTAGGATGGACTGGTTTGATCTCCTTGCAGTCCAAGGGACTCTCCAGAGTCTTCTCCAGCATCACAGTTCAAAAGCATCATTTTTTTGAAGCTCAGCCTTCTTTATGGTCCAACTCTCACATCCATACATAACTACTGGAAAAACCATAGCTTTGCTAGATGGACTTTTGTCGGCCAAGTAATGTCTCTGCTTTTTAATATGCTGTGTAGGTTTGTCATAGCTTTTCTACCAAGGAGAAAGCTTCTTTTAATTTCATGGCTACAGTCACCATCTGCCATGATTATGGAGCCCAAGAAAATAAAGTCTGTCACTGTTTCCATTGTTTCCCCATCTATTTGTCACGAAGTGATGGGACTAGATGCCATCATCTTCATTTTTTGACCTTAAAAGTCATTTTTTTAAATACAGGTCTGTATAGTGAAAGCTATCTATGTTTTTTCCAGTAGTTATGTATGGATGTGAATGTTGGACCATGAAGAAGGCTGAGCACTGAAGAACTGATGTTTTCAAATCGTGGTGCTGGAGAAGGCTTTGAGAGTTCCTTGGACTGCAAGGAGATCAAACCAGTTAATCCAACAGGAAACTGACCTTGAATATACATTGGAAGGACTGTTACTGAAGCCCCAATACTTTGGCCACATGCTGCAAAGAGCTGACTCATTGGAAGAGACCTGATGCTGAGAAAGATTGAAGGCAAAAGGAGAAGGGAGCAGCAGAGGATGAGGTAGTTAGATAGCATCACCAACTCAACAGATATGAGTTTGAATCAACTCTGGGAGACAGTGGAGGATGGAGAAGCCTGGCATGCTTCAGTCTGTAGGGTCACAAAGAGTTGGACACAACTTAGTGACTGAAGAGCGAACAACAACAAAAAGCTTTAAAATAATGACATTTTAACAAGGTGATCTTTTTCCTATTTAATTCTTGACCCATACTTAAAGTCTAGGTCATGGATTTTATGCCAGAGCACCAATCAACAAATCTCTTGATTTGGCCATTCATTTCTCCCCACCCTCCTTCAGAGTATCATTGTGTACATGACCCTTTTTTACTCCAAGTCTATACACTTCCCTGAAGTACTCGCCCCTGTCTTTCTCCAAACCTGTTTTACCCTTTTATATTTGCAAAGACGATTTATTTCTTAGCTGCACTGTGAAGTCTTTCCAATAGGTAAAAGTTAGTTTCTACCTAATTCTTGTTTATCTGTTTTAGGTATAAGGAGGTGTATATGTTAATCCCGAATTTCAAACCACAGTTTTAGAAATTCTATGATGGTTCAGTGTCCTCGTATATTCTGTTTACTTTTTTCCCCCCTTATTTCACAGCTGTTTCTTTCTAGCTTCTGCCTCTTTTTAACTTCAAAAACCATCATGGTTCCAATTTGTCTCCTGAATTTTTCCCATGCATCAATATCAGTGGCCTTGATGTAGTGACTCCATTATCTCTGTATTTTCTAGCACAAATTCTGAGAGTCCTAGACAGGTGTACTTCATCCTTTGTGGAACTATTTGCATCCCTGTTGCTGTTACTATTGCTAGGCTGTGAGTTCAGGACATCTCTCTAGTACACTGGGGGATGGACAGGGACGTAGTTTTTTGCTATTGAACAGTGATGCCTGGGCAATGAGGCTTGGAGATTCTTTGAAAGGCTATTGGTCTCACTTGTGCATTGATTGGATTGGCTTGGACAGAGTTTTCCACAACCTTGAGGGTTTTGGTTCTATCCCCCTAAATTCTACATAAGTTTGGGGGAGGGTCAGATGTTGAAAATTTTATTTTTTAATGGTATCCAAGGAAAACTTAATATTTACTTTGGCTTGAGTACCACTGGGTTAAGCAATTTTTGACCTTTTATACCCTAAAAACATTGGTTCTGTAATCACTTTTACAACAGAGATACTAACACCCTCTCTGAAAGGAGTGACCACAGCCCCTCCTTTTTTTGAAATCTGCAGAATGCTGTTTCCAAGAAATATTAATTTGTGCTTGGATAACAAAGGGAAGCGTTGAATACTAAATCCTCTTTTATATTGACAAATATTAGATTTGTGTTAGAAGATTAGATTCTCTGAGAAGGCTTATTGTAAAAAGAAATCCATGTCTTAACCATTGAACTAACTTAATTGCAAAAGTAGCAACTTTGTCTCCAGAAGCCTGTTAATATTCCTTAAAGTAGTTTTTCCTTAACAGAGTTTGGAGGCTGCAAGTCTGCACAATATTCTCTATGTAGTGAATTCTCAATGAATGCTACTGATTGACAAATGACCAGTAGAAAAAGGCAAAAGCTGAAATTCAGATTCATCAATCTTGTTAATTCTTAGCAGCTTGGGTAAAAGTTTTGATAAAGAGGTCAGAACTAATGGTTCCAATGAGGTTTTTAGTGTTAACTAAGGTTTCATTCATCCTAGCTGCCAGTGTGTTTGATTAATCTACCTGAGTACCTCCTCCCACCCAAAGAAAATTGTAATTTTGCTTCTCTACCATATGGTGGAGGAATAAGAACAGGACCTACAAATGTGGACTGTAAGCCATTCATCATCCTCTTAAACCTCATCTGCATTTCTGAGTTTCACATGCAGTAAAATTAATATCCACCCATTAAAAATACTGTCTAACCAGGGCCATAAATGGTACCCAACACGTGTTTGTTAAATCAGTCACAGATAATTCTTGCATCTTTGCTCTCTGGATTTTCTTTTCAACTACACTTAGAGCAGATACTGCAAACAAGTAGGTAAATCTGCATTACTGATATAAGGAAGAGGGAACAAGTGTTGGCCAGAAGTTGATCTTTGTCTCGGGTGGATTAATCACAGCTGAGGTCAAGAAGAATAAATCTATGTTCCAGAATGTCCCAGTTACAGTTCAAGACTAAAAGAAAACAAAGGAAGTTAGAGGGTAGAAAGAGGAAGGAAGTGAAGACTCTCCAAAAGAAAATACAGATGTTCTAAGAGACTCGTTATTATTTGACTTTGTAAAAAGTTCAGTTGAATTCACTGATGTTTGGTCTTAGTCAACCACATGCTGTATTGTATCAATTCTATCATGGAACACAAAAAAGAAAATATCATGGGGCCAATGTTACTGAAAGTTACACTAATATTCAAAAAAGGAATATATACTTTAATGCTTTTTAAAAGTAATATATATTATCTGTGCCCATATGCATACACACAACACATACACTCAAAGAATTTGCTCTCTCCTTCAGAAAACATAGCCAAATATTTTCCTTTGAAATTTTCCATGCTATTACTATTCAAAATAAACAAGGATTGTGAATAGCTATATCTTTACAAAAGTCACTGGTTTAGGTAAAAAACAGTTTAAACAGCTAGATGCCTGCAAATGCACTTAGAGTATGTTTATAATATAGAATATTCATTTCCAGTGGTATTCCACTGAAGCGGTTGCTTACATTTTTGGAAATGGGGAAATTGTTGCCACTTGGGTCAATCCATTTTCGTCTCTGACTACCCAGAAGCATGTGTGCCTATTAACCCTTCCAGAACCTGCCCAGACTCCTCGTCCATGGATTTCAACGAAACCGAGCAGGAAATTTTCCTTGTTGAAAAGCTTCTTGGTTGGGTGTCTAGATAGCATGGTGATAAGCATCGTATAAACAGAGAGGGATGGAATTCAGGTTACCTTTATCTACGCCTCCTTTCATATACAGTATGTGTCATAGACAGACACCAGTGTCTCACTGCATGACCACCCACAGAACATTACCCATTGTGACATTCTTCGGGGGAAATTAACAGAAATGTGTTGCCACATCAGTCTCTTCCAAGAACAGCGATGCAATAATAGTACGTAAAAAGTGACCAGATGCCCATGGAAGCTTCCTTCCGTCCACGGTTTTGGCCCGGGGGCATAATAAACACCTTAAATTCTAAAGCTATTTAAAGCAGAATGGTACAGAAAAAAACAGACTTACACACACAAACTCACGGATACACACATGAGTGTATGAATATGTGGATGTTGACTTATCATCTAGTTGGTATTTCCAATATTCCCTCACAATAGGCATGTAGCCATTCCTTCTATTAGTCTCCAAATTTTTCTACTACTTGTTATACATAATCATAGTAAACACATAGAGAATGGTTCCCTTTCCTTTCAAATAAGTTTCAAAAAGTCACAAGGCTCATTGGATTTTAAAAAGCAAATGATGGTTACAAACAAAGCCTCAGACTAGAAATATTCAAGCATATAATTGGTATTTGAAATCTTAGAAATCTGGATATTTTTTTTCCTGATATTTCTCTAGGAGTCACACTATATGAAATATATCTGTGTGTGCATTTCATAATAGTATTTTTTAAATATATTTTAATAGTTTATTTAATATTTTAAAATATATTTTAAATAGTATTTTTAAAATATAGATTTTGATGTATACTGTTTTCCCAGAGAAGCAGAAGTGACCTGAGGGCTGGCCTGTTAACTGGAAGGTCCATGGCAGAAATGGAAGATTTCTACACCATAAATTTCACTTTGTTTATACATAGATAGTATATTTTTGTCTGAGAAGGAACCTATACCATCAATTTTTTTCAGTAGTAGGTAGAGAATTTAGTGATTTGGAAGGATTAGATAAGAATGTGCACATGTGTGTGTGGGTGTGTGTGTGTGTATGAAGTCGCTTCAGTTGTGTCTGATTCTTTGCAACCCCATGGACATTAGGTAATACCAAGGATGGTTCTGGAAAGAGAACAGACCTGGCTGGAAAAAAGGAATTTGGAGGAGTCAATATGCAGGACCGCCATTTATTAGACATGAGTGAAGTGCAGACCATGAAGAGTGTGTGTGTGTGTTTTGTGTATGATGGAAGATGACAAAAAATACAACGTTTCCTGTTTTCCACCTGCATGAGATACTCAGTTACTGCAATTTGTAAGACTTGGCAAAACAAGCTGAACTATGCAATACCACACTGAGGTGAGTTCAGTTGACTTGAACTATGAAGACCCTTGAAAGCCCATTTGGATGAAGAGTTTGTGTGCAATCTCTTCTCCAGATAAACTTATAATTACAATCTCAGCTTGGGGACTATCACTTGTGTGGGTTGTGGGTTACCTTTTCACTAAAGTGAAAAGCAAGGGCAAAATAGAACTATAAAGACCATTTTTATTTTTATCTTTGGCTTGGGGATATTAGTTGATTTAAAAATTATCCATAAGCTTATGGAATCTAGTCTGTAATTATTTCTAATTCCTCAAAATTGAAAATTCCTCAGGGTTTGTTGTTTTCTTAGGGAGAGTTAGAGGTCTTAAAACTCACTCCTTTGGGGGTAGGAGTATGCTAGAGAGAAACTATTTTGGATGTTTGTTTGAAGGCATTCTCTCCATGTAAGTTAAGTAATCTTTAGAAGAACAGGAGGTGCTGATAGAATAATTGTGTTTACTCTTCCCACTTCATGATTTCTCTCTTATAAACATTGTTTTGCATTATTGGGCTCCACGTTCCTTTTTCTCATCTGATGTTTTACAAATATTTTTCTAATTGCCTGAGACAGTGTGGTCCAATAAAGTTAAATTGACTTTGGGTTGAACTTGTTTGTCTGATGTCTTGCCAGAGGTTATGGTCACCCACTTGAGCTGACTTTCACTCTGTTTCTTGGTCTCTGCCTCTCTCTCTCCCTTTTATGCTCCTTTGTGCTTGTTATCCTTTTCCCTCGTGCTCTCCTAATATACAACTCCGGAATTAATTCTCAGGACTTCATAAACAAATTATTTAAAAAGTTAGATCATTGATATAGCCTATCCTATTTATCTATGGATCTATCATCTATCTATCCATCTGTCTAAACTATCCATCCATACATCCATCTATCCACATCTTCCATTTATATACTTTTAACCACCTAAATCAACAGATTCTAGTTTCAACCCAATTTGAGAGAGAAGGTGCACTCAGTGCTTAGAAAACAAGAGTGCTTGGGATAACCCATTTGTTTGACGTCTGGAAACACTTTGCAAACAACCTCCAGGAAAATAACAAAGAAAATAGCACTGGTCTACCACAATGGAACAGATATGGTGTGTGATCAGTCAGCTGCAACCCACAAATAAACACAGACAGGCAATCTAGCAAGCAAAAACAGAAACCACGTTATTGTCCATCACAGACTGCAGAGTTTAGAATAAACTTAGAGCCTCCTATGTGTGACTTCTAGACTCTGAAAAGAAGGTTAAAAGCTTCAAGGACTCTTCCTGGTTTTGGACAGTAAGCTCCCGAGTTTCTCTTTAACCCCAAAGATCAACATTTATTTTAACATCTACCCACTCTGACCAAAGTCTAAGTCTTGGGCGTTCTCATTCCTGGTGCTGACTGCTTTAGAAGGATGGAGCTGCACAGCACCACAGGCCTTGGCCTCTCATGGTGCAGTGATGGTTTCCTTGTCATATTTCAAGCAGCGAGACCTAGAATGGGTGCAGGGAGACCTAGAATGGGTGCAGCGAGACCTAGAATGGGTCCACCGAGATGGCACCGTCAGAAATGAGCCTTCTTCACACACTCAACCTATTTTCACATGAAGTCGTGGTTAATATCTTTGGGCAGCAGCACTACTTTTACCAAGATTAATGAGCATCCTGTGCTTGCGTATAAAGTCTAAACAACCTTTCTTTCTTTGGGCTTCCCTTATGGCTCAGCTGCTAAAGAATCTGCACTCAATGCTGGAGACCGGGGTTCAATCCCTGGGTTGGGAAGATGCCCTGGAGAAGGGAAAGGCTACGCACTCCAGTATTCTGGCCTAGAGAATGCCATGGACTGTATAGTCCATGGGGTCACAAAGAGTTGGACATGACTGAGCAACTTTCACTTTCACTTCCCTTTCTTTAAGGTGTGCCTGTTTTAACAGGTCAGTCATCATGGTGGCTCAGGGATAAAGAATCTGCCTGTCAGTGCAAGGAGATGTGGGTTTGATCCTTGTGTTGGGAAGATCACCTGGAATAGGAAATGGCAACCCACTCTAGTATTCTTGCTTGGAAAATCCCATGGACACAGGAGCCTGGTGGGCTATAGTCTATGGGGTGGCAAAGAATCCGGCACAATTGAGTGACTGAGCATGCATACATAACTTTCTTTTATTCAGTATTTAAGGACAGATGACCACCCTCATCTCTGCATCATATTGCAATTAGAAAGGTGAATTCCTCATTTTGGTTCTTCTTTCCTATCCCCAATTATAGATTCATTTTCTTATGAATCTGTTTGTAAACTGGAATTGATCATAATCCAAATTCTGTATTTGCTTTTAGAAACAAATATAGAATTGTTTTTGTTTTTTCTGAGTCTGAAGCAACAACTGTATGCTTATGCTTCCAAAGTTTCATCTTCCCTCTTTAAAACTTTATTCCCATTGATTTCTTCTGAGTGGTCTACTTTGTTACTATACTTCTGTTTCCCTTTTTGTTTCCTATGGCCCTTGGGTAGGATCACATTCACTGATTAGGTTTATGGAGGTTGAAAAATGTGTTAGTTACTCAGTCGTATATGACTCTTTGCAACCACATGGACTATAGCCTACCAGCCTCCTCTATCCAAGGAATTCTCCAGGCAAGGATACTGGAGTGGGTAGCTATTTCCTTCTAAAGGATTATGGAGGTAAGTTTAATGTTAGTTAAGCACTAAGGAATCGGACACGACTGAGCGATTTCACTTTCACTTTTCACTTTCATGCATTGGAGAAGGAAATGGCAACCCACTCCAGTGTTCTTGCCTGGAGAGTCCCAGGGACGGGGGAACCTGGTGGGTTGCCATCTCTGGGGTCACATAGAGTCAGACACGACTGAAGTGACTTAGCAGCAGCAGCAGAGATTCAATGGAAGGGAGAACATATTTTGTCTAATATGTTGAGATGAGATGGGACCTGTGATTAAGGGTAGAAAAGAGAATACAAAGTACCTAACTCACTTGTCCAACAGACCTTAGATGCAGGTGGGAGGCTGGTCATTAGCTTTTACTTCTTGCATTGCTTCTTTTACAGAAAAATTGTAGAATAAACATAATCCCAGTGACTCAGGGACCAATGACAGAGGATAAACTCCAAATAAACTACCCTCTGACCTCCCTTATTGGTGTTCTGGTAAGAAATGATCTGCACCCCATTCCTTCCATCCCCACAATTTTACTCTCTCTACAAATTTACTGAAATGTATCAAAATAATTCAATAGGGGCTTCCCTGATGGCTCAGTGGTAAAGAATCTGCCTGACAAGGCAGGAGACACAAGTTCGATCCCTGATCTGGGAAGATTTCATATGCCAAAGAGCAGCTAAATCCATGTGCCACAGCTATTGAGCCTGTGCTCTAGAGCCCAGGAGCCACAACTGTTGAGCCCACGTGCCACAGTTACTGAAGCCTGCTTGTCCTAGAGCTGTGCTCCACAACAAGAGAAGCCATCACAATGAGAAGTCTGAGCACCCCAATTAGAGAGGGGCCCCTACTCTCCCCAACTAGCAGATTCTTTACCAACTGAGCCTCAAAAAGGGAAGCCTTTTTGAGAGGAGGAAAGGACATAATACCCATCAGTTCAATTACTAGGAATTATAAATTCTCTTGGGAAGGGACAGAGTTCTTCAAATACAGCAGTATTGTTTCTTCAATGAGTTGTCAGCTAAGGTGATAAGCAATGTTTATGGTCCAAAAATATGATCACTAATCCGTCTCAAGAAGGATCCAGAATGTCCTCACATCTCATTGGTGGAAAGATAGACTGAAGCAGAAAAGCAAGCACCATATTCATTTTTGTTCATGCTGCTTCTGCTACTGCTGCTAAGTCGCTTCAGTCGTGTCCTATTGGAGCCAATTCCTCCCCACTTTCTTCTCCCACATATAACTTTAAAATGGAATACAAGCCAACATTAATCCATATTCAGCCAATGCCTGGGACGCATCCAGGCTCTAAAAGACTTTCACCAAGGACTGAGGGAAACTTCTTGAAAGGGGAAAGGATGGAGATACTGGTGGGGCTGTAAATTAAGAGACTAGAAGAAAGAAGTGCTTGCAGGCTGGGGCTACTCCTTAGGCCAGGAGAGCCACATCAAAGGGGAAGTGACATGTCTAGGGACACCCCTCGGAGGGACAGCATCACAAAATGACTACTATTTTTAATGACTGCTTACTTGTTATTTATGTATTTACTCCTTTCCCATTCTAAAACTATTGGTTGGAGTTGCCATGAGCCAACCACCATTCTAAGTGCTTCCATGAACAAAACAATGTTCCTGCACTCAAGGGCAGGTTTCTTTCACAAGTGCAAGGAAATGGAAAATTTTATACACACAAACATATGTGTAATTTTAAATTGTGATACATCTCATGAAAGAATTAACAGGGGGCATGACAGAGTAGCAGAAATGTCATGGGGAGAAGGACAGATGTGGCAGCTTGACATACTTAACATCTATTCCAACTTCCTTCTAGTAGGTCTTCTAACTGCAGAGATCAACAATTGAAAATTGTATTTTAGACTCCCTTGAACTAGCATTCTGAATGCGACATAGGTTGCACCAACCATATGTACTCATGAAAGACTTGAATTCAGATATGAGTTAAGTGACAGACAGTTGGGTGCGAGGCACACATTTTTCTCATAAGGGTCTAGCAGACTCAGAGTGGCCGGTGAGCCAGCATTGATCTCAGCTATGTTCCTGGACGTGACGTTGGCAACTCCTGGCTTCTGGTCCCCGGGTGTGTGGCTAAAGTTGTACAGTTCTGGAGCCCGCAGTTGTGCTAGTACATCCTGTCCCCCTCAAAATAACAGTTTTGTTGGTATGTGTCGATTTTTAAAAATTTTTATTGAAGTATAATTGATTTACAATGTTGTGTTAATTTCTACTGTGCAGTAAAATTATTCAGTTATACTTTTTCTTATTTTTCATATTCCTTTCCATTATGGTTTATCAGAGGATATTGAATATAGTTGCCTGTGCTACACAGTAAACCCTTGTTGTTTTTCCTTCCTATATATAATAGTTTGCATCTACTAATCCCAAACTCCCAATCCATCCTTCCCCCACCTTCTCTTCTTTTTTGGCAACCACAAGCTTGTTCTCTACATCTGTGAGTCTGCTTCTGTTTTGTGTCATATTTTAGATTCTACATATAAGTGATATCATGTGGTATTTGTTTTTCTCTTTCTGACTTATTTCACTCAGTATGATAGTCTCTAGTTGCATCCATGTTGCTGCAAATGGCATCATTTCATTCTTTTTATGACTGAGTAATATTCCATTGTTAACATATACCATGGGCTTCCCAGGTGGTGCAGTGGTAAAGAATCCACCTGCCAATGCAGATACAAGAGACACAGATTCAATCCCTGGGTTGGGAAGATCCCCTGAAGTAGGAAATGGCAATCCACTCCAGTATTCTTGCCTGGAAAATTCCATGGACAGAGGAGCCTGGCGGGCTACAGTTCATGGGGTTGCAGAGTTGGATATGACTGAACACATTTATCTATCTGTCATGGTCACAGGGCAAAGGATCTTGGGAGAAATTATTGCTGCCATCTTTGAAAGCAATCTGCCAGAGACACATCCTAGTGAAATATCATGTAGGCAACTAAATACGAGTCCTTTGGACTACAAGGAGATCAAACCAGTCAGTATTAAGGGAAATCAACCCTGAATAGTCATTGGAAGGACTGATGCTAAAGCTGAAGCTCCAATACTTTGGCAACCTGATGCGAAGAGCTGGCTCATTGGAAAGACCCTGATGCTGGGAAAGATTGAAGGCAACAGGAGAAGGGGGTGACAGAGGCTGAGATGGTTAGAGATTATCACTGACTCAATGGACATGAGTTTGCACAAACTCTGGGAGGTACTGAAGGACAGGGGAGCCTGGTGTGCTGCAGTCCATGGGGTTGCAAAGAGTTAGACACGACTGAGAGACTAAACAACAACAGCATTGTTTCACAGTTTTAATGAGTTAGTAATCTGGGTAGTTCTCACAGTCTCTCATGCGGCTGTAGTTAAGTTGCTGGCCAAGCCTGCAGTCAGTCTGAAGACTTGACTGAGGCTGAAGGATCCACTTTTAAGATGGCTATTCAAGTACTTGTGGGAGGAATCCTTTCTCTTTTTCCATATGAACTTCTTTACAGGGCTGCCTGAGTGTTATCACATGTTAACTGGCTTGCCCAGAACAAGTAATTCAAGAGAAAGGGCAAGAAGGAAGCCCCAGTGCTAATAGATGAAGCCCAAAGTGGCATAATATAACTTCTGTGATATCCTGTGTGTTAAAAGCAAGTCAAAGTCCACCCACATTCAAGGAATAAAGAATTAAGGTTTCCCTTTTATACAGGGGAATCTCAAAGGATTTTTGGAGAAATTTAAATCCACCAGTAGTATAGATGTAGTCGTATACATTTCATTGGGAGAAAGTAGCTTCTTTATGATTGTTAATCTTTCAGGCTTCCTCGTTCAACGCAAGGAAAAATCTATATCAATGCTATAAATTTAGTTTCACTTATGTTTTCATCTCCTTCTGTGATTTCACTTTCCGTGGAGGACAACCATTTATGTTTTACAGTCTACAGTCTTATGCTGGTAGACGTAGCAGGGATCGAGAGGGGATAGCAGTGGATGATATCTACAACTTGGGTCAGTTACCTTTTATTGTATAACAAGCCACTCTAAAACATAACATTTTAAAACAAGAGTTGGCTGAAGGAGCTTCAGCCCAACTCCCTGTTGTCTCTGAAAACCCCCAAAAGCCACTCCAAGTAAGCACCCGAGAAAAATACTGTTCCTGCTTGGCAACTGTCACTAAGAGACACATTTTCTAGGTCCTCTTCCCATTTCCACCCTCTTGTCAGATTTCCTTCTCTGAGCCTCTTCAGGACAGACATTCTGGAGCTGCTTGTGGGTTAGGAGTAAAAGGGTGTGCTCCACGTTTTTCTTGGGCTCCAGCAGGGAAGGGGTGAAGGGGTTTTGGCCCCTCAACAGAGTTCTGACAGCAAGTTACAAGACGTGATTAGATTCAGTGGAAACACCCACTTCCTTTTAAACAGTCCAAAATGATATGAGAGATTCAAGAAGACCAACCTTCTGATCACTTAATATCTAATATCTACTCTACATCTACATCCAGCGTGAAGCTGCGTGCTGAAGCTAGAAAACTTCTGTCCTCAGAGAGCTTACAGCACAAGACAGAGAGCCAGAATACATAAAGCAGTAAGTGTGCAACAGTAAATCACTGTAACAGATACGGCTTCAATGAAAGAATGTAGGGATGAGGTACTCGAAAAGCTTCTTAAAGGAGACTATATTCCAGTTGTTTGTGCCAAGTTGCTTTAGTCATGTCCGACTCTTTGTGACCCTATGGACTGTAGCCAGCCAGGCTCCTCTGTCCATGTTATTCTCCAAGAATACTGGAGTGGGTAGCCACGCCCTTCTCCAGGGGATGTCTAGGCTAGCAGGGAAGCCCCATATTCCAGTTACTCTTGAATAACAAGAGACAAAGAGCTTTCAGGCAGAAGCAGCAGCAAACATGATAGAAACCAACATGACTTCAGATGGTGTGAGTGAGTGCTTAGTCATTCAGTCCTGTCCAGCTCTTTGCGACCCTGAGGACTGCAGCCCACTAAGCACCTCTGTCCATGGTATGGCAGGTACTGAAAACAGTAGACTCAGATAGTATTGGCTTCTGATAACTGCTATTTTCAGGATTCAGCTGAGGAGACAAGAAGGATGAGCATTCATTAGATGTTGATCTATGGAGGGAAAGAGTAATTCCATTTGTTCTAATGGCTCCTACTGGGGCAAGTCTATGTGGATCAAAGGAATACTCACCCAATCAGTTATCTTTGAGATGCATATTTAGGATATTTTTAAAGAAAAGAAAGGGAATAGTCCATTATGTGGAGTCCATTCCTTGAACCCATAGATAGTTTTACATTTTAGGATGTACATACCTAATTTAAGTACCTTGAATATCTTTACCAAATTTCCTGTAATTCTTAATGATCAGTAACAGAGACACTTAAGTAAAATGGATTTAGGAATAATTTTACTACCTTATTTAATTACAATAGATGTACCATGAACCAAATCCTTGATAACCTGACACATAAAGAAAATATGAGGTAAACATTTTAAGATGTGTAAAGAATATTCCTGATAGAATTTCAAAAAATTGAGTACTGTCAAAGAATTTAAGTCTTCTTAGAAATTTATCCTTTTAATAAAAGAGTACAATATTATTATCACAGATTCACTGTAATATCATTTTTTAAATCAAATCATTTTGACTATTAGATTAGAATGATTTATTAAAAATGTATTTTAGGCTAAAGATGGAAATTTGAAGTATCTCTCCTGTCTTTCTTGTAACCATCATCCTTCTACTTGGTGTTATATTTTATGTTTTCTTATATAAACAGGTATGTTCCTTAGATCAAGGGTCAGAAGACTATGGCCTGTGGGGTATCCAGCCCATTGTCTGTTTTCGTGGCTCATGAGGTAAGAGTGATTTTTCTATTTATAAATGGTTAAAATGTAAATAAAAAAGAATCATATTTTGTGACACATGGAAGTTATATGAAATTCAAATTTCAGAGTCCGTAAATAAAGAATGAGTCCATCTCATTCATTCGTTGGCATATTTTCTGACTGCTTTCTTGCTTCAAGAGCAGAGCTGAGTAGTTAATTGTTATTAAAGTAAAGTTAATTTGTAATGTTGTGTTACTTTCTGGTGTACAGTAAAAGTGATTCAGTTTTACATATGTATTCTTACATTCTCTTCCATTATAGGTTAGTACAGGATATTGAGTATAGTTCCCAGGTGAGTAGTTTCAAAAGAGCCTATATGATCCATGAAACCATATGTTTACTGTCTGGCTCTTTGTGGAAAGTTTGACCCTTATCTTATATAATAGGTTGGAATGCATTGCCAAAATATTGCACTGTATAGCCTTTATAATGAATATTTTTAGCTATCAGGCTCAGTAGTAAAAAATCCGCCTGCAATGCAGGAGACACAGGAAATTCTGGTTTGATCCTTGAGTCGGGAAGATCCTCTGGAGGAGGAAATGGCAACCCACTCCAGTATTCTTGCCTGGAGAATCCCATGGACAGAGGAGCTTGGTGGGCTACAGTTCATGGGTTTGCAAAGAGTCAGACACATACACACAGACTTCAGTTAAATGTTGAAAGTGTTACCCTTTTTACTAGTTTCAGAAAAGGGAGAACTGCAAGTACAAGAAAAGAAGTTTTTGGGTCAAATATTTGAACTTATACTTTCTGATAGGACATTATCCACTGGTGTTGAATCAAAAAGTTTTCATCTAAGCGTATAGAGAGCATTTTTGATGATTTTAATGTGTTGAACATGTATGCCTGTGGAGAATGCTGTGTGGCCACTCCTAAGACCAGTTGAATATAAATATAGAGGGTTAGAGTGTTTGCACACTTTTGTAGTCTGAAACCCTGGAGTGCAGCAGATGAGGTATAATCTGAATTGTTTTGGCATTGCTGGCCTCATTGAAACCCTTCATGCACTTTGCACATCTGTGTCTGCAACAAGAAGGGATCATTGTTCGGCTCTGCTATTGCTGTTTATGAATCAGAAGAACAAAAAGGCAACAGAATAAGCAAAATGTCATGTTCATACAAATCTTGATTAGGGTAAAATCATCTGGCTGGCATTGCCTGCATACAACATCACCAACAGGGCTGCCAGCTCGTGAGTGGAGCCTCCAAGGCCCCGTGTCTTGGATCTTCAAAGCTTGGAACAGCTTATTTGAAGGTTTACATGAAAGCTAGATCTACCCAAAATAGTTAAGATCTAGTCTCTGAGTCTTTGCTATTATTAACCAACTTGTCTTTAAGGATCCCTAAAGTCCTAGGAGGTGTCTGCATAACTGCAGCATCTATAATGGATGGTCCTTTGGTAAGGGTACTTACCAAAACAGGCTTGATTAAAATCTTCAAGCAGGGTTTCTCGACTCCAGCTGCATGGACATTTGGGGCCAGATCATTCTTTTGGTGATTCCTGTGCACTGTAAGATGTTTAGCAGTGGCCCCAGCCTCATCCCACTAGCCGACAGCACCCTCCCAGTTGAGACAACATCAAATGTCTCCAGACTTTTCCGAAGTTCCCTAACCCAGTTGAGAACCACTGTTTCAGAGGATTATGAAAATTTGCCTCATTCCACAGGGATCTCTGAGGAGTATTAGACCCTGAGAACAGAAATAGATTAAGAAGACTCAGAATCTGAGTTTATGGACATAAAATAATTATCTAAAAAGTGAAAATCTGAATATGTATCCAGATTTCCAAAATATGCTTACATTTTTGCTTATCATGGAGACAAACACAAAATACTGGGAAAATTTCCCTCACTTTTAAAAAGTGGTCATGGGGACAACTGAAACAGAGCAGGACCCTATGGTCCTTACCCGCCCAGCCTGCAAGGTCCTCTCCCTGCCTTTTGTCTGTGGAAAGCTTCAGTCAAAGAGTAAGTTTAATCAGAGAAGTGAGAAATGCAGAAACAGAGGGAAACAGTCAAAGGAGACCAAATAATAATAATGTAGTCATTAAACAGAGTCAGGTACATTTAATTCTTTCTCAAGAGCTAAAGATAATATTCTGAGCCATATCCTGTGCCCTGTCTTACAGATACTGAAACCCCCCACCAGGTAGAGAAGTTAACTACATGATGACCAGACTGTAGCCATGATATAACCTGCCACAGTTCTAAGAATTGGCCTCAAAGTAATGGAAACAAACCGACCTTCGAACTGAAGGTTAACTGTACCTAAAACAACCAAGATGAAGCCAGTCAGACCACTGATGACCAATCTGAAGATGACTGTCAGAGCTGACTATACCATGTAGCCCTCTTCCTCTGTCTATAAAAGCTCTTCCTCACTGACTGTCAGTAATGAGGGGGAGTCAGCCTTTGGGCAGACATCTGCCCTTGCCCTCTGGATGCTGGCCTCAGAAATAAAGCAAACTATTCCTTCCACCAACCTGGCCTGTTTATTGGCTTTTGAGCGGCAAGCAGCCAGACCCCACACATGTCTTTAGGTAACAAAATAACTGTTTGCCCCCTAAGTTATTGTTAGATCTGGATATTTCATCTGGAAAGGCTTCAGCCCTCTTGTTTCAAGCCTAAAGGTGAAGTCAACACATGGAAAAGGAAAGAGATAAGAGACTTCAGTTTATAAAGACTTAGCCAGTATGCCCAGGGTGTACTTCCTCAGAACTTCTTGTTTTATTAGATAATAAACTGCTTTAAAAAAAAAAATCCAATTTCAATTCTCTGTCACTTGCAACCAAAGCACCTTAACTTATATAATATTTTAAGAGCTGCTCAATCCTCCCTGCTTCATCCTCTAAACCCAGTCAACTTGTCCATACAAGCACGCACTGATGCTGTAGCCACTCTTGACCATTGCGAGCCTCTGGTGATAGCTCCATAAATTTACTAATATTTTTCTCTCTCAGTGAAACAACATCTTTATTTCATTTCTAATATTTTAGTATAATCCTATCTATTCACCAGAGAAGGAAATGGCAACTCACTTCAGTATTCTTGCCTGGTAAATCCCATGGATAGAGGAGCCTGACAAGTTACAGTCTATGAGGTTACAAAAGAATTGGACATGACTTAGAGACTAAACGCACAACAACATCCATTTGTTGGGAGAGATTAAGCTTCTATATAAGTAAACTCAAAATATATAACTGCTAAAACCGCATGGAAATTAATTTCTTACTCATTTCATGTGCAAAGATGCTTCTATGAAGTAATAAATCAAGAAACTAAACCTCTTCCATCTTGGCAGTCCACCATTCTTAGAGTCTTGACACTTCCACTTGCCTTGCAACCTGCAGGAGGAGAACTCAAAGAGAGAAAGCACTCCCTTCTGCAAAGTTGTGGCTCAGAAACAACATGTATCACTGCTGCTAAATCTACCCCTGCCCCCGCCCAATGAAGGAGATGTAGGAGACACGGCTTTGATCCCTACCTTCCCTGGGTAGGGAAGATCCTCTGGAGAAGGCAATGGCAACCCACTCCAGTATTCTTGCCTGGAGAATTCCATGGACAGAGGAGCCTGATGGGCTACAGTCCATGGGGTCGCAAAGAGTCCGACACGACTGAAGCGACTTAGCACTCACACACTTTGCTACCTTTTTAACTGACATCTCTCTCTTACATGTTTCACTAATTTGCACTTGTTTCTGACCCATCTTACCAGAATAGAGAAACCTGAGTAGATATCTTTTGACCTTGCTTCTTTATTAAAAAGCATAGTTGTATTTAAAAAGAATAGGAGGAATTTTTAAACTCCGGTTTGAAAAGAGACTTACTTCAGTTAAAAAGTGATAATCTAATTTCAAAACTCCTCAAATTTGTCCTGGGGAAAGGAAAAGAAAATACTAACAAAATTATGAGAAAAATGATTCTTTTGGATCTTTGTTATTTCTCATAAGTACAGCATTTCCAAAAAGAAAAATAACATATCCTTTGAAGTGACAGAGAATTTTGGTTGTATTTTAAAAATTAATGTTTTTCAAGTATAAACTCATTATAGTTTTACCCCATATAACAATATGTTCTCTTTGAAAAAGTAACTGTATCCCTGGATCCGTAATTTTCTTTTTAAAATAATAAAGACATTTTTGGTCTGACCAAACATTGATGAAATTCTAGCAAGCTGGTGCCTTCCTTATATTTCCTGGAAGGCATTGAGTAAAATAGTAAAAGATTTTTGTCAGATGAGTTGCTGTGTCACAGGAAATTGTGATAGAAGCTCATTCACTGGAGTCATTTAAAATTCAAATTGGTGAATTGGTGTTTCACATGTACTCAGTTACTTTCTAGTAGCTTCTGGGCTACAAAACCTTTTAAACTTAGAAAAGACACAAACATATTTCATCAGTTTCCCTGTCCTAATTTACTCACTTATTCAGTAGGTAATTATCAAGCCCCTAATACATGCTAAGTATTAGTGCTAAATAACAACTCGTAAGAAAATAAAACCACCTTGGCCTCAACTCAGAGAGATTTCAGAATAATTAAGAATAAGGATGAGGATGAGGAAACAGAATGCCAAATAAGGAAACAGTTATATGTTAAATTTCAATTGAGGTTTCTGCTACTAGACTTACCTATTCTACACCTTAAGAGTGATATTTGATTGAGTCTCGGAGATTCAGACAGATTTTGTATTGTAAAGATCAGAGTGGAAGGGTTCCAGAGAGGCTGTAAATAGCACATTTAAAAACATATTGCATTAGCCTAAGAAAGAGATTATTCTATTCTTTTCTCCAGAAAATAAAGTGATCACACTACCAAATTTATCACGCCTCATGAGATAGCAGTTTGTTTTGGGTTCATGGCCAAAGAAGCAGATTTATGTCTTTGTATTTATTTGTTAGGGAGGGACTCAAATGGATCTTATCCTACATGTTTACATTTAAAACTAATTCTTTCAGTTCAGTTCAGTCTCTCAGTCATGTCCAACTCTTTGTGACCCCATGGATTACCGCACGCCAGGCTTGTCTGTCCATCACCAACTCCTGGAGCTTACTCAAAACTCATGTCCATAGAGTTGGTGATTCCATCCAGCCATCTCATCCTCTGTCATCCCCTTCTCCTCCCCTCTTCAATCTTTCCCAGCATCAGGGTCTTTTCAAATGAGTCAGTTCTTCACTCAGATGGCCAAAGTATTGGAGTTTCAGCTTCAGCATCAGTACTTCCAATGAATATTCAGGACCGATTTCCTTTAGGATGGACTGGTTGGATCTCCTTGCAGGCCAAGGGACTCTCAAGAGTCTTCTCCAACACCACAGTTCAAAAGTATCAGTTCTTTGGTGTTCAGCTTTCTTTATAGTTCAACTCTCACATCCATACATGGCTACTGGAAAAACCATAGCTTTGACTGGACACACCTTTGTTGCCAAAGTAATATCTCTGCTTTTTAATACACTGTCTAGGTTAGTCATAGCTTTTCTTCCAAGGAGCAAATGTCTTTTAATTTCATGGCTGCAGTCACCATCTGCAGTGATTTTGGAGCCTAAGAAAATAAAGTCTGTCACTGTTTCCATCATTTACCCATCTATTTGCCATGAAGTGATGGGACCAGATGCCATGATCTTAGTCTTCTGAATGTTGAGCTTTAAGCCAACTTTTTCACTCTCCTCTTTCACTTTCATCAAGAGGCACTTTAGTTCTTAACTTTCTGCCATAAAGTTGGTGTCATCTGCATATCTGAGGTTATTGATATTTCTCCCAGCAATCTTGATTCCAGCCTGTGCTTCATCCAGCCTGGCATTTCACATAATGTACTTTGCATATAAGTTAAATAAGCAGGATGACAATATACAGCCTTGACATACTCCTTTCCTGGTTTGGAACCAATCTGTTTTTCCATGTCCAGTTCTGGCTATTGCTTCCTGACCTTCATTCAGATTTCTCAGGAGCCAGGTAAGGTGGTCTGGTATTCCCATCTCTTTCAGAATTTTCCAGAGTTTATTGTGATCCACACAGTCAAAGGCTTTGTTGTAGTCAATAAAGCAGAAGTAGGTGCTTTTCTGCAACTCTCTTGCTTTTTTGATGATCCAACGATGTTGGCAATTTGATCTCTGGTTCCTCTGCCTTTTCTAAGTCCAGCTTGAACATTTGAAAGTTCATGGTTCATGTACTGTTGAAGCCTGGCTTGGAGAATTTTGAGCATTATTTTGCTAGCGTGTGAGATGAGTGCAATTGTGCAGTAGTCTAAATAGTCTTTAACATTGCCTTTCTTTGGGATTGGAATGAAAGCTGACATTTTTCAGTCCTGTGGTCGCTGCTGAGTTTTCCAAATTTGCTGGCATATTAAGTGCAGTACTTTAACAGCATCACCTTTTAGAATTTGAAATAGCTCAACTGGAATTCCATCACCTTCACTAGATTTGTTCATTGTGATGCTTCCTAAGGCCCACTTGACTTTGCAATCCAGGATGTTTGGCCCTAGGTGAGTCATGAAAATCTTTTTTGTATAGTTCTTCTTTGTATTCTTGCTACGTCTTCTTAATATCTTCTGCTTCTGTTGGGTCCATACCATTTCTGTCCTTTATTGTGCCCATCTTTGCATCAAATGTACCTTTGGTATCTCTGATTTTCCTCTGTTTCTTTCTTCACTGGGGAAGAGCTGGGCAGAGCAAGGGGCAATGCTGGGGAGGAAAGCATGTGTCAGTGTGACATCCACTTACTTGCTTCCCACTCAGCATCTATTTCATATAATGCTCATCACAAAGCATTCAGAAAAGAAACAGATCCTAGTGTAATGCCTCATTTAATGCTTAAAAGAAAATATGTACCTTGCTGCTACTTATCTATTTTTTCATTATTATTGGAGTATAGTTGCTTTGCAATGTTGTGTTAATTTCTGCTGCAACACAAAGAAAATCAGCTACGTGTATACATATATCCCCTCCCTCCATAGCCTCCCTCCCACACCTGCTCTCAACCCTCTAGGTCATTACAAAGTGCCAAGTTGAGCTCCCTGTGCTGTAACCAGGGTTTCCACTACCTACCTCTTTTATACATGGTAGTATATATATATATATGTATATATATATATATCAGTGCTACTCTCTCCATTTGTCCCACCCTACAGATGAATGGATAGAGAAGATTTGGTACATATATACAATGAAATATTACTCAGCCATGAAAAGGTGCTATGTATCTCTTAACCCACTGTGGAGAGTGGGTCCCTGATTGTTAAGGAAAGAGATTCTGAAAAGAGAATTTTTTTCCCTGCATTTCTTAGTCACACCCAGTTGCAATAAGTTCCAGATATCATGTGCCAATTATACTTCTTATTTTAAAAAACTTTTTACCCTGTTGCTTTGAAGCTCCTGAGGCAGACCTGGGTTTGAACTCTTCACTCACTAACTATTTGACCCTGAGCAAGATATTTAACCCTTTCAACTTCATCTCTTAAGCAGCTAAAAATGAAGAAAGACACCTATCTTATAGGATTGTTTAAAGAATTAAATGAGATAATTGTGAAGGAAGATTCTTTACAATAATGAGCACTATAAATTAATGACAAAAATAATCGGGACCTTAATAATTCAAGTGTTAGAAAACACATTTTATCACTAAAAATTACTCCAGTATAACTTCTGATCAAGAATATAACCACTATAAAATAGATATCAACAGGACCTACTTTATAGCACTAATACTCTATAAAAACCTACGTGGGAAAAGAATCTGTAAAAGAAGAGATGTATTTATGTATAACTAAATCACTTTGTTGTATACCTGAGACTAGCACAGTACTGTAAATCAGCTATGTGTGAGTACATGTTAAGACGCTTTAGTCATGTCTGACTCTTTGTGACCCCATGGACTGTAGCCCTCCAGGCTCCTCTGTCCATGGGATTTCCCAGGTGAGAATACTGGATTGGGTTGCCATGTCCTCCTCCAGGGGATCTTCCCAACATAGGGATTGAACCTGTGTCTCTTACATCTCCTGCACTGGCAGGCACGTTCTTTACTGCTATTGCCACCTGGGCTGACTTTTCATTCAAGATGATAGAATATAAGCATTATTTCTACTTTGCTCCCTATTGAAAATTCTTCAAGAGATGGGAATACCAGACCACCTTATGTGTCTCCTGAGAAATCTGTATGCAGGTCAAGAAGCAACAGTTAAAACTGGACATGGAACAATGGAATGGTTCCAAACTGGAGGACGTCAAGGCTGTATATTATCACCCTGCTTATTTAACTTATATGTAGAGTACATTATGCTAAATGCCAGGCTGGATGAAGCACAAGCTGGAATCAAGATTGCCGGGAGAAATATCAATAACCTCAGATATGCAGATGACACTACCTTTATGGCAGAAAGTGAAGAGGAACTGAAGAGCCTCTTGATGAGAGTGAAAGAGGAGAGTGAAAAAGTTGGCTTAAAACTCAACATTCAAAAAACAAAGAGCATGGCATCTGGTCCCATCACTTCAAGGCAAAAAGATGGGGAAACAATGGAAATAGAGACTTTGTTTTCTTGGGTTCCAAAATCATTGCAGATGGTGACTGCAGCCATGAAATTAAAAGACACTTGCTCCTTGGAAGAAAAGCTATGACCAACCTAGACACCATATTAAAAAGCAGAGACATTACTTTGTCAACAAACATCCATCTAGTTAAAACTACAGTTTTTCCAGTAGTCATGTATGGATGTGAGAGTTGGGCTATAAAGAAAGCTGAGTGCTGAAGAATTGATGCTTTTGAAGTGTGGTGTTGGAGAAGCCTCTTGAGAGTCCCTTGGACTTCAAGCAGATCAAACTAGTCAATTCTAAAGGAAATTAGTCCTGACTATTCATTGGAAATACTGATGCTGAAGCTGAAACTCCAATACTTTGGCCACCTGATGTGAAGAGCTGACTCATTTGAAAAGACCCTGATGCTGGGACAGATTAAAGGTGGGAGGAGAAGGTGACAACAGAGGATGAGATGGTTCGATTGCATCACCAACTTGATGGACATGAGTTTGAGCCAACTCTGGGAGTTGGTGTTGGACAGGGAAGCCTGGCGTGCTACAGTCCATGGGGCTACAAATAGTCAGACACGACTGAGTGACTAAACTAAACTGAATTCTCTATTGAATCCCCAGTGACTAACACAGTACTCATAATGAATTACATACTCACTAAATTGTTTCTGAAAAATTAATGAACTGCCCAAGCTGAAAGAAATCTTCTTTTATAACAAAGCAGCATCCATCCACGTAGTAAACCATTGATCAGCAGCAGAGCACAAAAGCATTGTAAAGATAATCTAGTAGTCAGAGGCTATAAAATTTCCTCAAATGAACTTATAATAATGTATAATTAAGCAAATATTTAATACAGAATTGGATAGAAGGGCTGATCAACCATTTATAACTTTAAACCACTGTTCTAATGGGTATCATTTCTTTGGTAGGTTAAATGTGGATAAAGGTCCTCTGATTTCTATTTCTAGGTCAAGATTTCTGTGATATTAGACTGATAAGAGAAACAAAAAACCCCCTACTTTCCACATTTAGATTGTTGTATTGTATTTATCTGCAGCAGAAGACCATTCTGTTATCTTTATAATGCATTGTGCATCAGACCTGCAGACCATCAGTGCATGCAGGGCTCTCTCTACGGTGGTTAGAATAATCTGGTTCCATGATGGCGGTTATCACGGTTCTTTTTTTTTTTTTTTTAATTAATTTTATTTTATTTTTTAAACTTTACATAATTGTATTAGTTTTGCCAAACATCAAAATGAATCCGCCACAGGTATACATGTGTTCCCTACCCTGAACCCACCTCCCTCGTCCCTCCCCATACCATCCCTCTGGGCCATCCCAGTGCACTAGCCCCAAGCATCCAGTATCGTGCATCAAACCTGGACTGGCAACTCATTTCATATATGATATTTTACATGTTTCAATGCCATTCTCCCAAATCCTCCCACCCTCTCCCTCTCCCACAGAGTCCATAAGACTGTTCTATACGTCAGTGTCTCTTTTGCTGTCTCGTACGCAGGGTTATTGTTACCATCTTTCTAAATTCCATATGTATGCGTTAGTATACTGTATTGGTGTTTTTCTTTCTGGCTTACTTCACTCTGTATAATAGGCTCCAGTTTCATCCACCTCATCAGAACTGATTCAAATGTATTCTTTTTAATGGCTGAGTAATACTCCATTGTGTATATGTACCACTGCTTTCTTATCCATTCATCTGCTGATGGACATCTAGGTTGCTTCCATGTCCTGGCTATTATAAACAGTGCTGCGATGAACATTGGGGTACACGTGTCTCTTTCCCTTCTGGTTTCCTCAGTGTGTATGCCCAGCAGTGGGATTGCTGGGTCATAAGGCAGTTCTATTTCCAGTTTTTTAAGGACTCTCCACGCTGTTCTCCATAGTGGCTGTACTAGTTTGCATTCCCACCAACAGTGTAAGAGGGTTCCCTTTTCTCCACACCCTCTCCAGCATTTATTGCTTGTAGACTTTTGGATCGCAGCCATTCTGACTGGTGTGAAATGGTACCTCATAGTGGTTTTGATTTGCATTTCTCTGATAATGAGTGATGTTGAGCATCTTTTCATGTGTTTGTTAGCCATCTGTATGTCTTCTTTGGAGAAATGTCTATTTAGTTCTTTGGTTCTAAAGTGGTCTCTAGGGCTCACTTCCATGTTACCCTCATTTTGCTTGAACATGGAGGGCTCCAACTCACTTCAAAGACCATCCCATGTATAGAAAGACTCTGATGGAGTGAAACAAAACTCACTGTGAGTTTGAAGTTCATAGGAATGTTTAATAAGAAGAGATCATGATTATAACTACATTTAAAAAAAATCTCTTGCTTTAGTCATACAGATAATTTTTCATTATCTGTCACAGACATATTCACCCAAGATCTACAGGGCAAACAAACACAACTCAGTAAGGTACTGTATAGATTTATTTACAGTGGAAAAACACCACATTTGATAAGCATTCTTTAATTAGGGGAAGAGTTTGTAACTTATTCTTTGTTTTCCATTTAAAACACATTCGTTTTCCATTATGAGTCTATTTGTAAAAAGCACTGAACCTGAAGTTTAATTGCAAGCAAAATGTGCTTTCACCTTAGAGCAGCACTGTTTGATAAAGTGTGTTTCACGGGCAATTGTCCCTATTATTTCCAGAGAGTGTGGAAAAGTACCCCTCCCATCTAATTTCCCCTAAGGAATGTCTGTCTTCTGTGGAAGGGAATATACAGAGTAACATAAGCTCTGCAAGAGTCTGTGAAACATTAAGAACATTGATATCAAACATACCAAATATATCCTTTAAGTTAGAATATTTATAGCAGGATATATATTGGACACACTTGTTGACCCTGTATTTTGGTGCTCTTTGGAGCTACTACAGAACATAGATGAAGCATGTTTCTTTTTCATCCAAAAGAAGATGGTAGTGTCTATTGGCATATGTAAAGTAGTTTCTTTCATTTCAAAATAGGTTTTTATCTCTGGGCTTTGTGATGATTCGAAGACAAGTCAACCTGCCAACACGAGCCTGGGGAGCAAAGTGATGAGGATGTACTGGAAAGAACTGGAGACTAGAACTAATGCAGCCAGACCTGAGGTCCCTTCTTGGGTCTGTCACTACTCCCCGCTCCTGGACAGGTTGCCTAATCTCTCTAATTATTCATCTCTCTGGTTATAAGAGAAGAGAGAATATAAATGAAAGTGTATTAAAGAAATATGACTACTATTTTCACCAAGAAATTTTGCCCTAAGAGCAACCCATAAGCCTTCTCATGAATGTGTAATTTGGGCCTAGACAGTTGTCTTATCCCTCAAAGTATTGGAAAGATAATCTAGGGTATAACTTGTAGTCTTGTTAGCATGATTATTGACAAAAGTATTTAATGTGAAATTTTGTCAGGGACATGCACTTCTTGGAATGAAATTTGTCCAGAAAAAAAGCACACACAGTTGAAAAGTATAGTAACATGAAGAAGTTTTGAACTAAATTGGAATTTAGACAATAAAGAAAAAGCCCTGAGAAGTAAAAAGAAGCAAAATAGTTATTAAACATGCACTCTATGCAAGGGTCTGAAGTCAAAAAGATTCAGGTTTAAATCTTTTTCTGCCATTGTCTCTATAACTTTAGACACATTATTTAAACTCTCTTAGCCTTAGTTTCCTTTTTGGTCATAAGTGAAGAACCTTTGTGAGATTTCAGCCAGATGTCACATATGAAGTGCTTAGCTCAGCAGCTATTACACAGTAAACATTCAACAAGTAAAGCTGCTGGGTTGTGTTGTTCTAAACAGTAAGTGCTCAGAGTGGTAACTGACCGTGATGGATAAATACCTTATAATAGGATCTACATGAAAAAAAAAAAAAGTTAAATGAAGGTACCACCAAATGGCAAGCTGAACTATCAGAAAGGAAAGAATTAAAAGGTCAAATCATAGGAGCATGTTGATTAAAAGCCATCAAAGAAAGCACAAGAAAAATTAAACTGAGGGTAGAATGGGCATCAATTACTTTTGTCTTATTTATTCTTTGTGGAAAGAGGGGCTTAAATTCTTATCATCATTAATATAGAAAATCTTTGAATTTAGAAATTTTAAAATGGCAACCCACTCCAGTAACTTGCCTGGGAAACCCCATGGACAGAGAAGCCTGGCGGGCTACAGTCCTTGGAGTCGCAGAGAGTTGGACACAACTGATCAACTAACAACAACAACAAATGGACCACAGAGAGAAGGAGCGCTACTTTTAACTCTAGAAGCAAAACTCTATAATCGCGTAGTCATTGTTAAATAATTTTGTTTTGATTTACATTGGGTACATGATCTATACGCAGTCATGATCGGCCTGTGTACCTACCACCACGTTGCGAGTTTCCCCGAGGGCAGGAACTGTGTCCTATTCATTTTTCTATGCCCAGTGCCTTGCTCATTCTTGAGGGCTATCCCTGAAATGGACAATGCAAGATTTGCAAAGACAGATATATTCAAACATATTGTAGAAGGAAAGAAGTGTATCTACAGCCACAAGGGAGATGCCAATTGGAATGATGATGAGATACCACTATACCTTATCAGAGTGGCTAAAATGAAAATCACTGACAATACTTAGAGGTGACAAGAGGAGTAGGGAACTCGCATATGTTGCTGGTAAAAATGCAAAATGCTATAGCCGGTCTGGCAAATGGTTTGGCGGTTTCTTATAAATTTAAACATATGCTTCCAACAATGACCTAGCAAGCCTATTTTGATGTATTTTCCCAAAAGAAATGAAAACTTGCCGTCAAACAAAAACCTATATGCAAATATTCATAGTAACTCTATTCATAACAATTATTGATAAAATGTGGAAATGAACCGAACATCTTTCATGGATAAATGGATAAAACAGTGGTATGTGTCTTCTGTGATAAACCCTAACAAAAAAGAATTTTTTTAAAAAAAGGAAGTATATATTTTTCTATAACTGAATCACTTCACTGCACAGCAGAAATGAATACAACATTGTAAATCAACTATATTTCAATTTTAAAGAAGAACAGTGGTATGTCCATAATGGAATCCTATTCCGCAAAAAAAAAAAAAAAAAAAAAAAATCAAACCACTGATCCCTTCAAAAACTTGGATGAATCCCAAAGGCATTCTGCTGAGTGAAAGAGTCAGTCTCAAAAGAACGCATACTGCATTATTCCATTCGTATGACATTTTCGAAAAGACATAACTAAAGGACAGATCAGTGGTGCCTGGGGTTGGGTTGGGTGGAGGAGTGAGTATAAAGGCTTAGCAAGAGGTAGATTTGAAGGGTGACAGAATTACTGTGTCCTGATTATGCTGCTGATTACACAAATATATACATGTGTTAAAAATTCATACAACTCTACACCAAAAACAAAGTTCAATTTTATTCCATGTTGATTTAAAAATAACAGTAAGGTAACAGCCCGCCAGGCTTCCCTGTCCATGGGATTTTCCAGGCAAGAATACTAGAGTGGGTTTATGTGGCTGTGCTGGGTCTTAGTTGCGGCATTAGAGGCCTTTTAGCTGTGGCATGCGAGGTCTAGTTTCCTGACCGGGGATGGAACTCAGAACCCTTTCATCAGGAGTGTAAAGTCTTAGCCACTGAACCATCAGAGAAGACCCAACAAAAATAATAAAATTTCAAATACCAAAGAAATGTAAATTATTTATAACTAGCACTGAAAGTATAAGCTAAATACCTCCAACAAGACTTCAACCCCTGGGGGACTGCTTTCTATGGGAAGATCATGTTAAGTCGCTTCAGTCGTGTCCAACTCTTTGTGACCCCATGGACTGTAGCCTGCCAGGCTCCTCTGTCCATGGGATTTCCCAGGCAGGAATACTGGAGTGGGTTGCCATGCCCTCCTCCAGGGGATCTTCCCGATACAGGGACTGAACCCGCATCTCCTGCTACTCTTGCCTTGCAGGTGGATTCCTTACTGCTGAGCCACCTGGGAAGCCATAGATCATAAATCTTCACACTGCATCTTTTCCACTCACAACAAACCCAGAAATGTGCCCTGAGAGATAATTTTAAATTTTCCACTGAGTCTATGTGTTAGTTTCTGTGAGCAGATGGGTCAGTAATGAGCACCTTTTCTTATATACTCCCAATGCTGACTGGCTGCTAATAAAGCCTAATCTAAGAGGGAACCGGTATTACTTATCAGCAAGTCCCCCACATGTCATTTGCATTGTGGATGTGCAAATCATATTACTTATGTAATTTTTTTTTCTTACTTTGTATCTAGAGTTGGACTGTAACGAACAGTATGAATTCATGTGTTTGTGAGCTGTGTGCATGAGCCTGTGTGGTGTCTGTGGAATGTACGTATTTGCTGAATAACTAGACAAACTCATCTTTCAGCACCTACAACTGCTCAGGGACATTTTTAAGAAAACAAGATCTGACATGTCAAAGCTGACACTACACGATCTCACAGTAGGAAGCCATCATTCTTCCCACCCATATCCTCCCAAGGAGGCTTCCCTGCTGTGCTCTTTATTTCAGAAACTAAAAATGTTCTTCTGGGGACACTGTGTCTTCAGAAGTCTAGATAAATGGAGAGGAGTCATCAGGCCACAACTGTGAGAGAGATGTGGATGTTCCCTAAAAAAACGAGTCCTGGGCAGGGAAGCAACCTAAATGTCCATCAGCAGAGGAAATGATAAATAAGATGTAGCACATACACACAATGAAATATTACTCAGCCATTAAAAAGAATGAAATAATGCCATTTGCAGCAACAAAAATGGACCTAGAGATTGTTATCCAGAGTGAAGTAAGTCAGACAGAGAAGGAAAAATATCATATGACATCCCATATATGCAGAAATATAAAAAGAAATGATACAAATGAACTTATTTACCAAAAAAAGAAACAGACTTACCAGAGTTAGATAATGAACTTATTGTTGCCAGAGGGAAAGATTCAGGGGGAGGGATAGTTGGAGAGTTGGGGATCGACATTATATACTGCTATATTTAAAATAGATAACCAACAATTTCCTATTGTATAGTACAGGGAACACTGCTAATGTTATGTGGTAGCCTGGGTGGGAGGGATGTCTGGGGGGAAATGGATGCTCGTATCATGGCTAAGTCCCTTTGCTGTCTATCTGAAACTATCACAATATTGTTAATCGGCTCTACTCCAATATGAAATAAAAATTTTTTTTTAAAGAGTCCTGGAACATTTGGAAGAAGTCTGCAAAAGGACAGGCACTAGGAACCAGGCTCTGTCTACAAGGGTACCCTGGAGAGAGTTAATTTTGATGAGCACTCTTTTCTCTTGGGAAAGGGATACTGCGCATCTTCTAAACAGTTAAGTTTTGTCTGTAGCTGCTGTGTATTAGCTTCTCTTGGTGGACCCCAGTTGTTCACTGGAGCCTGAGACTGTTCCTACATTAGCATTGTATGACAAGGGAATAAAGACACAAGAGTGGGCAGCAAGGCAATGCCAGGATAATTCCACATCCAGCCTTGCAAGGAAGCCACATAGAGACCTGGGGACTTAGACTTTAGCTGCAGATTCCTGGGCCTTACTTCAGACAGGCAGATTCAGAATATTTGAAGGTGGAATTCAGAAATCTGCCTTTCAAAAATACAGGTCCCAGACAATTCTCACGTGGCAGACGTTTTGAGATTTTATTGTCAAGTTGACCCTTGAAAGTGAGTGGGCAGGCTGACCCTTGGCCATCTCTTCCTCTCTGTCCCCTTCCTACTTTTTCCTCCTTTCTTCTTCTCCTCCTCCTCATTATTATTGTGATTTTTATTACCATCGTTATCTTACCAGAGGAATGAGAAGGGTGGGGTTTTCTCTACCGCAGGCTAGTTTATTTATGAGTCAAAGATTTTAAAAGAACTATGAAAAGTGACATTGACCAGGATCCTCCTTCTACCTTAAGTAGGGAGGAGAAATGACTGTGCTGCCTGTCACTGAAAGAGAAACGCACCTCTATCATTGCAGATGCTGCACCACCGAAGCATCACTTGTCTTTACAAAGTTGCAGAGAAAGTTTCTCTCCTGGTAGAAAAGGGAACCATCTTACACTGTTGGTGGGAATGTAAAGTAATACAGTCACTATGGAGAACAGTATGGAGGTTCCTCAAAAAACTAAAACTAGAACTACCATATGACCCACCAGCCCCAGTCTTGGCCATAAACTGGGAGAAGACCATAATTCCAAAAGATATATGCACCCCAGTGTTCATTGTAGCACTGTGTACAATAGACAGAACACAGAAGCAACCTAGATGTCCACCAACAGAGGATGAGTGAAAAACATGTGATGCATGTGTGGGCTCGGTCATTTAGTCATCTCCGACTCTGCGACCCCATGGACTGTAGCCTGCCAGGCTCCTCTGTCCATGGGGATTCTCTAAGCAAGAGTACCGGAGTGGGTTGCCATGCCCTCCTCCAGGGTGGTACATATATACAATGGCATATTATTCAGTCATGAAAATGAATGAAATTGTGCCATTTGTAGAGATGTGGGTGGATCTAGAGACTGTCACAGAGTGAAGTAAGTCAGAAAGAGAAAGACAGATATCATATATTAATGCATATATATGGAATCTAAAAAAATGATATAGATGAACCTATTTGCAAAGTAGAAATAGAGACAGAAAATAAACGTATGGCCACCAAGTGGGGGATGGAGGGGTGGGATGAATTGGGAGACTGAGACTGATATATACATACACACATATATATATGTATTATATACTAATATAATTTATTTTGGGGGGCTCCAAAATCACTACAGATGGTGACTGCAGCCATGAAATTAAAAGATGCTTACTCCTTGGAAGGAATGTTATGACCAACCTAGATAGCATGTTCAAAAGCAGAGACATTACTTTGCCAACAAAGGTCCATCTAGTCAAGGCTATGGTTTTTCCAGTGGTCACGTATGATGTGAGAGTTGGACTGTGAAGAAAGCTGAGCACCGAAGAATTGATGCTTTTGAACTGTGGTGTTGGAGAAGACTCTTGAGAGTCCCTTGGACTGCAACGAGATCCAACCAGTCCATTCTGAAGGAGATCAGCCCTGGGATTTCTTTGGAAGAAATGATGATAAAGCTGAAACTCCAGTACTGTGGCCACCTCATGTGAAGAGTTGACTCATTGGAAAAGACTCTGATGCTCGGAGGGATTGGGGGCAGGAGGAAAAGGGGATGACAGAGGATGAGATGGCTGGATGGCATCCCCGACTCGATGGACGTGAGTCTGAGTGAACTCCGGGAGTTGGTGATGGACAGGGAGGCCTGGCATGCTGCAATTCATGGGGTCGCAAAGAGTCGGACACAACTGAGTGACTGAACTCAACTGAACTGAAATGAACTGAACTGATACATACTAATGATACTAGCTATAAAATAAATAACTAATGAGAAGCTACTGTATAGCCCAGTATAGAACTCAACTCAATGCTCTGTGGTGACCTACCTGGGAAGGAAACCCAGGCAAGAAGGGATGTATGTATACACATGGCTGATTCACTTTGCTGTCTAGTAGAAACTAACGCAACATCGTACAGCAGCTATACTCCAAAAAATTATTTCTAGAAAAAGAAAATTAAGTTTCTCCACTGGGGGAGAAGATATACATTGGTTGTTGTTGTTTAGTCGCTGTGAACCAATAAATGTATCTGTCAACCAGAAGAACAGGAAGGATTCAGTTTACATATATTTTTGTGGGCAGTCATTTTCAAAAATTGTTTCATGCCTCAGTTATAATATATGAATATATAGTTATAATATATGAATATTTCACATTCTGGAACATTTTCCAAATATGGTGGGCAGATAATACCACTTTTTCGACATTGCAAAACCCATCTTTATTCTTCTTTACTGACTGACTCGGGTTATACACTTCAACAACATTCAGGGTAGTTTTACAGCATTTTAAAACATTTGGCATTTTATGCTTTTTATGGTTAAAATGTACCCTTGGTTTGACAGGAAAAAAGTTAAAAAAAATATGAAACAATTGAACTCAGGAAAGGAAAAGTCTATCTCTTCTAAATGTGCAGGAGTTTCCTAAGTCAGTTTTGAAAGTCTTCATTACTAAAATATGCTCTATTTATAAGAATGTGAGTCATTGTGTTCAGTTCAATTAGAAATCTAGTATATGAGAGAAAGCTTTTCCACAAGTTTGAGAGAATTTTTTTTTTACTTTAAAATAATATTCTTCTATTATAAACCTGCTAGTTTAGAGACATCTGTTTGACTTTGAAACAACATCCTTGTGTGTTAGAATACTGACATATTTGTTGACTTGCCTCTATGTACTCCATAAAAAATAATGAGTGGGTGATAATAATGAGTGGGTGATAGTTTTTAGACAATTAAAAAAGCTCTGCATATACCAAAAGCCAGGCCCTGAATATAAGATAACTCTTCTCATGATACCCTAATATTCTACTTATTCCCATTTTACAGATAAAAATACTGATGTTCAAAGCCAGCATTTGACGTTAAACAAATTGCCCAAACTCCCATAACCAGGGAGGGAAGCCAATGGATCACAAGCTTAGGTCTGCTTGACTCCAAAGCCTTTATTCTTCCCAATGTGCCAGGGACTGCTCTGCTCCAGGAAAAACAATGCTGAAGCAAATAGGCCTATTCCACGACAGATGCACTTCAATGCATCATTTTGAGACAAATTTCTGAAGTTTCAAAATAATTTTTTTAAATCAATAAGTACTCTATCATGGCAATTGAAAAAATGATGGAAATACCACTTACTGTATTTCATGGCTACCACTCAGGAGAAAAAGTCAAGAATAAAAAGCACAAGTGGTCTCTTCCTTAGCCTTTCTTAAGTTCTTTTTTAAACGTCCTCTAATTTTTATAGTATTTTATATTTTTCAAATATAAGAATAATTTTAATAAATATTTTATAAATTTAAGAATTTCAGCATTCAAATAATACTTAAGAGCAGAAGAACTAATTTGGAAGAATACAATCTTCTTGAACATTGAGTTACTCTCACTCTGACTTTCTGACCTTTTGAAATTATTTTATTAGTAATTATTGCAATGTTACTTCTAGTAACAAAAATGATGGTTATGGGGATAGTTTCATTTTAATATAGTTTTATCATACTTTATCATATGTTTTTAAGTTTATAAGATTATTTTCAACGATAAAGCATTCACACTGTGGCTCTCACAGTGGATCCCTTTTTCTGGAAGAGACCTTATGATTGACCTTGAGGAAGGTAGGGCCCACCCAGATGTAACTCTTGGGTATCAGCCCTGGAGACAGTGAGGATCTTCTCTCTACCTAATTCCCCTCCTCCTCAGATCCCTACTATTTGAGTATCAAGGCAACACAGAGATGAACATATGACTTGAGACTTCAGAGTATCTACTTCCTGCCCAAAGTCATTCCTGTTTCTAACAAAAAACTCTTTAATGTTTTGATTTTACTTACCAATTTCTAATCATGTTTGTATACTTTTAAAGTAATAAAATGAAGTAACTAAAAGGTGGGTACATAGCAAGTGAGTGGTAGAGTTAGGATTTTCTTTCTGCAGTTTGTCCAATTGCGAAGTCTGTTCATTTCAGGGCAGCGTCTCTGCTTCTGTGGCTACTTTTGACCTTTGCATTCTATGATCTTAGTAAATCCAGGGCATATTTTGAAGTTGTCCTTTTTGTCTAATAAATTTAGGACATCAGTTTGTTGCCTATGATTGGCCTCTTTTTCTGAAATGCCAAGTGATGAAAAATAACTAGTTAAGTAAAGTTTCCAGATTCAATAATCAACTTTTAAAGCATATTAAATAATAAAAATAATTTACATGAGCTGATAGAGAATAGAAATGCAGAAATATTATAAAACTTGTTTAAAGCATCAACTCCTTTTATTTCAACCCAGAAATGTTGGATTTCAAATTACAGTGTAAAACTCTTTGGTCCATTTATAAACTAACTTTTCATAGGTTAATTTTTTACATTTTTCCTTTTATTGGATTGTTTGTTTACAAAAAGTCAAATTGATAAGTTCTGCCCTGAGGTAGGGTTTTGCCATAAGATTACATAAAAATAATTTCCTTTTTAAAAAACTGCTTTTGATTTTCTTCAGTTCCTTAGATTCTCAAGTTTAAAAGATCTAGAAGTAAGATTATTTATTTCCACATGGAGGATGAGTTCTTACAATAGAAAAAAGAATGTATCCCATTGAAATGTGTATAATAATACAGGAAAGAGAGAGGTTATGGGATGATCTCAGACAAAGGCTAGACTCTGCTGATAAGATCTTAACCAACTTCAAAATGGCATCCGTCAACCAGGTTACTTCTGGCTGAGGTAGTTTTATATTTCTTTTTAACTAGAAAAGTCGAGTAATTCCAAACAATATGTCTCAATAAATCTATGAATGCCACAAGTTTCATGATTTTTTTTTAAACACTGTGTTCTGGTGTTCATTTCTCTTTTACTATCTGTGTTTATGTCTCATTAGACTTTACAGGAAATCTGCTACTTGTTTATATTGCTGGACTTTGGCAAAAGACAGAGACAACATCTTTTCTAAAACAATTTCACATTTTTCAGTCTCATAACTCCCTAAAAAGTTATCTTTGAGCAAGATTTTTAAAAGTTCCATCACTTCAAAAGAATGGTCATTAACTCAATTTGAATCTCTTTTTAAAAATCTAATGGAAAGAACCAAAGCCATGTTGTAGAGTTTCACTTAACTTGGTAATAAATTTGGAAAAATATTCTACACTCTTTTTCAGGAGGAAATTATAGCAGGATTCAAAAACAAAATTAAAATCAAGGACAAGTAATTTTTCTGATTAGATATTTGTTAAAACATCTTTCATCTAAAATAGTGCTCTTTCTTTCTGTGACACAGAAGTTTCTTGTTTCCTAGTAACTTCCTGTTAGCCTCCCAGTTTGCTTCTTGGCTCCGGTCATTTTAGCCTATCAACAAACCTAAAACACAGCCATATTTGGCATGTGTATATATGTTTTTCTGTGTTTATGCATTCACATTTTTTCACTTTTTCTTTATTTACTTCTGTGCTTGTCCTCTTTTCATGTATTCTATACTCTATGACGAAAGGCTTCAGCTTTCCATGATCTTAAAAATTTCAACCTAAAAACTTGTCTACATATGGTGTTCTCCGCATCCCCTTACTGACTGATTAAAAAATAAAAAAAAAAAATATTCCACAGTATTCTTCAACTAGGAGTCAAGCAAGGAAAATGTCGACTACCTTATCACAAGAGACTTTACTGTCAACTTTTATCACTTGACTACATCCTTATTTTTCCCTTACTCGGTTAATGTTGGGGTAGTCTTCAAAGTAAGAAGTCATAATTACTATTACAGGTGCAAGCTATTTTAACACAAATATAAATTAAATGATAGAATAACATTTAAAACCTATACAAATTCTAATTTCACATACACACTTGTGAATACACACATATAAAGTGTTGTCAGTCATGTGAGCTTCTATAATATAAATCCTGCTAAAATTCAGTTTTGTTCTCTTTAAGATGGATCATGTGTTAGCAAAATAATAGAGGGATTTTGTGCTACATAAACCAAGAATTTAGAATACAAACCATTGGACCCACAGAATAGGTTTGTTTTATCTGAGCTTGGAAGAAAAGGACCTAGGAAAACAAACCTATTTGCTTCCAATCCAAATTATCAACTGAAGAGATTCTTCAACAGAATACCAGAAACAGATGTGAATGCCTTTTCTCCATGACAGCAGGCCAGTAAATGATTTCTTGCCGTTTCATCCCTTTATGATAAAACCTCAAGCTCCCATCCACACCAGGAGAGAGGAAAACCCCAGAAGAAATACGATACCATTTGGCTCAACTCTTTTTTTCATCTTCCCTGTAGATACTGGATGCGTTACCAGGTCTCTTGACTGCGGAGTTCACACTGACAGTATTTTTAAGATATTGCCTCATTAGGACATATTTCCTTCAGTCTGCAAATGGGACTTGCTTTCTGAGTTTTGGGGAATTGACACATAAAACATCTTTCCACTTCTGAAAGGGAGTGGGCACATGTAGTAATGATATGATGTACAAAAGTGATTGAATTTTTTTAAAGAATGATTTATTATTCTGGAGTGTATTTTCCAGGGAGAGTGAATGTGTGCTAGCTTTTGAACCTTTGGAAGCATGAGTTCAAATTTGGCCTGTATTAAGCAACAAGAAACAATGTTTGGCCTGGTCTCAAACTATTCTCTGGGTTTCTACATCATCATACCCCACACACAACTCAACAACAGTAACAGAACTGGAAACATCTGCTGGACAAAAATCCCAGATTTGGGAAGAGAGGGCAGTCAAATACACTCAATACCTCATTATTAGAAAACCAAAACTTAACTTCTGGTGTTCAAAAGCAAAGTCAGGAAGATATTTAAGGGTCTCATAGATTATGAGAAACTAACCAAAGGGTTCTAGAATTCTTTAGGGAAATCTGGATTTTAATTCTTTTCTTTTCTTTTACTGCACTGTTTACTTACATTTACAACTATTTGCTTACCTGGGTGGGCCCCACTTTGAAGCTCAATTTGTGGAGCAGTATCTCCTCAGAAAACACATAGCTTGTGGGTTTCAAAAGGGTGCAAAATCTCCAAAGTCCTTCTGAACTTAACCACAGATGTTCTGGAAGGTGGAAAAGGGTTGTGCTTTAAAACACCTGAGGATAGAATGGTCACCATTTAAAAGCTACATGGAATTATTTCCAGCAACTCTGTTGTCTTGTTTTTAGCAACCCACTCTCCTCTGCATCCTTCATCCTTGAAAAAAGAAAGAAATATAAATAAATAAATTTTAAAAAAGGTTTTGGGCAGCAGGCAGAGGACATTTAAGCTAAATATTAAACCTAAAATCATTTCCTGAGAGTATTTTTTTTGAGCCTGATATTTACCTTAGGTATGGAGTTCATCCGGAAAAGGCAGTACTTTTGCCTGGAAAATCCCATGAAAGGAGGAGCCTGGTAGGCTGCAGTCCAAGGGGTCGCTAAGAGTCGGACACTACTGAGCGACTTCACTTTCACTTTTCACTTTCATGTGTTGGAGAAGGAAATGGCAACCCATTCCAGTGTTCTTGCCTGGAGAATCTCAGGGACGGGGGAGCCTGGTGAGATGCTGTCTATGGGGTCGCACAGAATCAGACATGACTGAAGCGACTTAGCAGCAGCAGCAGCAGCAGCATGGAGTTCATCCTCTTACATGAGAGCAAGTATATATATATACAAAACCAAAGGTGAAGTACAAAAGAATCCAAACTTGGCAAATAGTTTCAGCCAAATAAATACACCCAACACCATCTTTAATAATATCTAAAATTGATCAGCTGTTGTACTTGAGGGAGAAAACTATAAGCAGGGGTGCAGCAAGGTCATAGGGGAAAACGGTGACCCCATAGGCAGCCACACTCACATGCCAAGTTCCTCCTGGTTAGGTTGACTGTGGAGTCAGACAGTTAGCATTGTCTTTCCCAGTGAACACAGTTTGGTTTGGAATCTGACTGGAAGCACAGAGCAAAGTCACACTGTATCAACATCTCTACCCTCCTGTGGACAAAACAGAAACAGAAACACAAAGTAACTGCGGATTTAGTCCATCAAAGGGTCTCCCACCCAATTCCCACTACTCAGTGGCAAGCCCCAGGGCAAGACTGAGCCCAGCCACCAGCTGGCTGGTGCAGAAACCCGAGAAGCAAAGGAAAGGGACAAGCAGGTTGGTGATTTCAGACTGAAACTGAACAGGAGACACATGGTTCAATTTGGCAAAATGTGATCACAAAACTCAAAGAACTTTAGAGTTACAGGAATGGAAACTATTACTCTTGTCTTCTAACTTATTACTCAAGCATACAAACTGGAGGAAGGTACAATCAGCTCCTAATCTAGTTCCCATCTCCCAGTTTAGCTCTTTCCAGCATGGATCAAACCAATGGCATTCCCGGGAAGCCTCTGGCCAGCGCACGATGGGCATCACATGGGTCAGTGCCTTTAGGTTTCAATCCAATGTGAGGCCAACAACCCTAAAGTTATTGTCTGCTTAGTTTGGTTTCCTTTGTGTGGTGCTGGATGGTGCCTGTTTTTGTAGCTTGAGGAAGTTAATAAAAATTGTAGTTTAAGAAAGAAAAACGCATACAGAATGCTGAGAAAGGAAAAGCCATTTCCCCCCCCAAAAAATAGTTTCTTGAAAATTAATTTGCTGATTGTGAGTTTGCTAAATAATCCTTAAATACTTTTGGTTGAGCCTGAGTCAGCCTCTGGCTATTACAAAGTGATGGCTGAATGAAACATTGGGTCTGTGAAAATTCCCACCGATTTCACATGGATGGTCAGGGAAAACTACTCTTGTGTAGCTATGTACCTCTCAAATGCAAAGAAAGTAAAAAGAAGCTTAAATTATCTATCTCCTTAATTACATAAATCAAAGAATGATAGGCACAGAAAAATGCTAAAACTCTTCCCTAGTTTAATGAAACTTTCACTAGAATGAGGCAAAGTAAGAAAGTACAGTGAGTTATCACAAAAAGATGAGTTTTTCCTCATTTCAAACATCTTATGCCCCGGGCAGCAAATGTTATTTCATTTAGAAAATATGGAAGGTAATAGTAGACTTATTTTTAATGTTATACTCAGCAAAACAAAACAGCAACATTTCCAATTAATGCTAAAATGACTTCTTTGATTTTCTTTTGTTTTTGTTTTATTTATTTTACTTTTGGCTATGTCTTGCAGCATGTGGAATCTCAGTTCCCTGACCAGGGATTGAACCTGTGCCCCCTGCAGTGAAAGCAGGGTCTTTACTGCTGGACTGCCAGGGAAGTTCCATCTCTCTGTGTTTCAATTCCCTTATTTATAAGGGCAATAATAATCACTGTTATTTTAAATATTAATATAAATAGAGGTTTTGTGAGGATCAATAAATTAATGAATATAAGAGTAATGTAAATGAATTTATATATTTAAGTATTTAATGCCGATTAGCATTATTATCAGAGAAGGCAATGGCAACCCACTCCAGTACTCTTGCCTGGAAAATCCCATGGACGGAGGGGCCTGGTGGGCTGCAGTCCATGGGGTCGCTAGGAGTGGGACACGACTGAGTGACTTCACTTTATTTTTTCACTTTCATGCATTGGAGAAGGAAATGTCAACCCACTCCAATGTTCTTGCCTGGAGAATCCCAGGGGCGGGGGAACCTGGTGGGCTGCCATCTATGGGGTTGCACAGAGTCGGACACGACTGAAGCGACTTAGCAGCAGCAGCATTATTATAATGGCAACCAATTAACTGTATACTGTAAGCAAGGGAAGCAATAGAAACTTTCTAGTTGAGATGATGAATAGAAATTTACTCTGTGGCATGGAATAGATTTAACTTCATTGGGAGAATAAATGCTGTCAGGCATTTTTAGTTAAAAGTCATCTGGAGAAGTTTCATGGATACTATGAGTTCTGGAAACGTTTTAAATTTGTCTTTAGATGCAGGGAGGGGGGTGGCTTTCCACTGAGATAAACTCAAGTGTAAAGATAAAGAAATAGAAATAAACAAACTTACAGTGGGGGGATGAGGAAGGATCTGTCCAACTGAAGGGGGACGTTCAATTTCAAGAAAGATGAGAGAAAGATAAACTTTAGTACATGCATTGAAGCCAGTTGATGAACCGCAATGAAATCCAAACCCAGGCATTGGTGCTGGCCCTGAAAAACAATAAGAGGTCATTGGCAATTCTAATGTTGGAGAGGAAAGAAGTGGCATGCAGAAACTGATGCCTATGTGCATAAGTATCACCTCAGACAGGGAGTCTCCTAAATTGAGAGTGTAGATGAAGAAAATGTGGCGACCACAAGGGGTCTCACCTTCAGGAGATAAGATGAAAGATATGTACAGCAAAAGTGTCTCCTAAGGACCTAAGAATTAACTGACCCAGAAATACAGTGGAAGGAAAGAATTCAGAAAGATCTTCAGTTCAGTTCGTTCAGTTGGTCGTTGTGTCCGACTGTTTGCAACCCTATGGATTGCAGCATGCAAGGCTTCCCTGTCCATCACCATTTCCTAGAGCTTGCTCAAACTCATGTCCATCGAGTTGGTGATACCATCCAACTATCTCATCCTCTGTTGTCCCCTTCTCCCCCTGCTTTCAATCTTTCCCAGCAACAGGGTCTTTTCCAATGAGTCGGCTCTTCGCATCAGATAGCCAAAGTATTGGAGCTTCAGCTTCAGCATCAGTCTTTCCAATGAATATTCAGGACTGATTTCCTTTACGATTGACTGGTTTGATCTCCTTGCAGTCCAAGGGACTCTCAGGAGTCTTCTCCAACACCACAGTTCAAAAGCATCAATTCTTTGGTGCTCAGCTTTCTTTATGGTCCAACTCTCCCATTCATACATGACTACTGGAAAAACCATAGCTTTGACTAGATGGACCTTTGTTGGCAAAGTAATACCTTTGCTTTTTAATATGGTATCTAGGTTGGTCATAGCTTTTCTTTTAAGGAACAAGCACCTTGTAATTTCATGGCTACCATCACCATTTGCAGTGATTTTGGAGCCCAAGAAAATAAAGTGTCTCATTGTTTCCATTGTTTCCTCATCTATTTGCACAAAGTGATGGGACCAGATGCCATGGTCTTAGTTTTTTAATGTTGGGTGTTAAGCCAGCTTTTTCACTCTCCTCTTTCACTTTTATCAAGAGGCTCTTTAGTTCCTCTTTGCTTTCTGCCATAAGCATTGTATCATCTGATATCTGAGGTTATTGATATTTCTCCTGGCAATCTTGATTCCAATTTGATATCTGGTTCCTCTGCCTTTCCTAAATCCAATTTGAACATCTGGAAATTCGCAGTTCATGTACTGTTGAAGCCTAGCTTGGAGAATTTTGAGTATTACATTGCTAGCATGTGAGATGAGTGCAATTGTGCAGTAGTCTGAACCTTCTTTGGCATTGCCTTTCTTTGGGATTGGAATGAAAACTGACCTTTTCCAGTCCTGTGGCCACTCTCAGTCCTGTGGCCAAATTTGCTCTCATATTCAGTGTAGCAGTTTCACAGCATCATCTCTTAGACCATATAATATAAGAATTTTTTAAAAAGTCACTAGAACTTTCACAACCTTTTTCTAGATACAAATTCTATATCTTTTTCTAAATACAAATTATATGCCTAGTCCTCATACACAAGCCAAACCAACAAACTCTTGATATTTGACTCAATTCAGTTCAGTCTCTCAGTCGTGTCCGACTCTTTGAGACCCCATGAATCGTAGCACGCCAGGCCTCCCTGTCCATTACCATCTCCCAGAGTTCACTCAAACTCACATCCATCGAGTCAGTGATGCCATCCAGCCATCTCATCCTCTGTCGTACCCTTCTCCTCCTGCCCCCAATCCCTCCCAGCATCAGAGTCTTTTCCAATGAGTCAACTCTTCGCATGAGGTGGCCAAAGTACTGGAGTTTCAGTTTTAGCATCAGTCCTTCCAAAGAACACCCAGGACAGATCTCCTTTAGGATGGACTGGTTGGATCTCCTTGCAGTCCAAGGGACTCTCAAGAGTCTTCTCCAACACCACAGTTCAAAAGCATGAATTCTTCGGTGCTCCGCTTTCTTCACTGTCCAACTCTCACATCCATACATGACTACTGGAAAAACCATAGCCTTGACTAGATGGACCTTTGTTGGCAAAGTAATGTCTGTGCTTTTGAACATGCTATCTAGGTGGGTTATAAATTTCCTTCCAAGGAGTAAGCGTCTTTTAATTTCATGGCTGCAATCACCATCTGCAGTGATTTTGGAGCCCAAAAAATAAAGTAGGACACTGTTTCTTTCCACTGTTTCCCCATCTATTTCCCATGAAGGGATGGGACCAAATGCTATGATATTCGTTTTCTCAATGTTGAGCTTTAAGCCAACTTTTTCACTCTCCTCTTTCACTTTCATCAAGAGGCTTTTGAGTTCCTCTTCACTTTCTGCCATAAAGGTGGTGTCATCTGCTTATCTGAGGTTATTGATATTTTCCCCAGCAATCTTGATTCCAGCTTGTGCTTCTTCCAGCCCAGCGTTTCTCATGATGTACTCTGCATATAAGTTAAATAAGCAGGGTGACAATATACAGCCTTGACGTATTCCTTTTCCTATTTGGAACCAGTCTGTTGTTCCATGTCCAGTTCCAACTGTTGCTTCCTGACCTGCATATAGGTTTCTCAAAAGGCAGGTCAGGTGGTCTGGTATTCCCATCTATTTTAGAATTTTCCACAGTTTATTGTGACCCACACAGTCAAAGGCTTTAGCATAGTCAATAAAGCAGAAATAGATGTTTTTCTGGAACTCTCTTGCTTTTTCCATGATCCAGCAGATGTTGGCAATTTGATCTCTGGTTCCTCTGCCTTTTCTAAAACCAGCTTGAACATCAGGAAGTTCACAGTTCATGTATTGCTAAAGCCTGGCTTGGAGAATTTTGAGCATTACTTTACTAGCTACTTTGGTGTATTTTTCCAATAAATACATTCTCCAAAATAGCATTTATTTACTCAGATAAACAAATGAATATGTAAATATTGCTAGTATATTCCTTACTAGAAGAAGATTCAGAAAAAACACAATGAAAATTTACATTTTTAATTTTCTTATCTTTTCATTTCATTGAACCCTTTAACTTTCAAGTAATGAGAAATAGCAGGTACACCAGCAAAAGCTCCAAGTTGGAAGCCAGAATATCTAAATTTCTGTCCTAGTTCTGCTACTGATTAGCTGAGAGGGAAAATCATTTAATCTCTCCATGTTAGTTTCCTCTTTTTCAAAATTAAAAGGTTAAACAAGTTAATCTCTAAAGTTTATTTTTAAATTATTGGGTTAAACAAGTTAATCTCTGAGATTTTTTTCCAGCTTTAATATTCTCTGATTTTAATTTCTTAGTCCTATGGCATTGGAGTCTTCCCAGTTACCAGATAAAGACAGTCATAGATAGAAGTACTTTGGGAAAAAAGAAATGAAGCTGTCTATAAAACTCTGGGAAACAGAGTCTGTTTTTTCTCTTTGGTATAAAATTATTTTTACTGATTGGTTTCAAGATTATTCAGGAGATGAAACCCATGAAATTGTCTATTCTCAAGAACATAAAGTACTAAATCTCATTTGAATCTATGGAGCAAAAATGCTAAAGGAAAGAAAGAGTATTTAAAATAAGATAAATATGATTTATAATCTCTCGCCACCGTGAAATATATAGAGTTCTTGTTTCCATAAATTTTGTTTAGAGAATATTTTCCCATTAAGGATTGTATACATATACGCATGAGTGTGAATATATATATATAGGTTACACATGTGCAGAAACTGAACCCATACCAGTGTGTGTGTGTTTGTGAAAAGGAGAGAAAGCATGACATGCACACATTATAGGCAATAAAGTTGAATAGAATACCTTTTATTCTTTGGAGACATGAGGCCCCACTAACTACTGAATAAAGAGAGAATTACGTTCAGTAATAGTTTTCACTCTATCCAGAAATGTAAAGCTCTATTTTTAGTTTTTTAAGGAACCTCTATAACATTCTTCATGAGGACTTCACAGGTGGCTGAGTGGTAAGGAATCCATCTGCCAATGAAGGGGATGCTGGGGATGCAGGTTCACTCCCTTGGGTCACAATGATCGCTTGGTGTTGGAAATGACAACCCACTGCAGTATTCTTGCCTGAAAAATCCCATGGACAGAGGAACCTGGTGGGCTACAGTCCATGGAGTCATAAAGATTCACACAACAGTCATAAAGAGCACAACAGCATACCATTCTCCATAGAAACTGTAAAAATTTACATTCCCACCAACAGAGCAGGAGAGTCCTTTATTCTCCACACCCTTTTGAGCATTTATTGTTTGTAGATTTTTTGATGATGGCCATCCTGACTGCTGTGAGGTGATACCTCATTGCTGTTTTGATGTGCATTTCTGTAATAATTAGTGATGTTGAACATCTTTTTGTGTGCTTTTTTGGCCATCCATAGGTCTTCTTTTGGAGAAGGCAATGGCACCCCATTCCAGTACTCTTGCCTGGAAAATCCCATGGACGGAGGAGCCTGGTAGGCTGCAGTCCATGAGGTCGCTGAAAGTCGGACACGACTGAGCGACTTCACTTTCACTTTTCACTTTCATGCATTGGAGAAGGAAATGGCAACCCACTCCAGTATTCTTGCCTGGAGAATCGCAGGGATGGGGGAGCCTGGTGGGCTGCCATCTATGGGGTCGCACAGAGTCAGACACGACTGAAGCGACTTAGCAGCAGCAGCAGGTCTTCTTTGGAGAAAAAGCTGTTTAGATCTTCTGCCCATTTTTTGATTGGATTGCTTGATTTTTTGATAATGAGTGGCATAGTTCAGTTCAGTTCAGTCGCTCAGTCATGTCGAACTCTTTGCGATCCCGTGAATTGCATCACGTCAGGCCTCCCTGTCCATCACCAACTCCCGGAGTTCACTCAAACTCACATCCATTGAGTCAGTGATGCCATCCAGCCATCTCATCCTCTGTCGTCCCCTTCTCCTCCTGCCACCAATCCCTCCCAGCATCAGAGTCATTTCCAATGAGTCAACTCTTCCCATGAGGTAGCCAAAGTACTGGAGTTTCAGCTTTAGCATCATTCCTTCCAAAGAACACCTAGGACTGACCTCCTTTAGGATGGACTGGTTGGATCTCCTTGCAGTTCAAGGGACTCTCAAGAGTCTTCTCCAACACCACAGTTCAAAAGCATCAATTCTTTGGTGCTCAGCTTTCTTCACAGTCCAACTCTCACATCCATACATGTGGATGTACATGTATGTACATGTACATTTCCAGTACATGACTACTGGAAAAACCATAGCCTCGACTAGACAGACCTTTGTTGGCAAAGTAATGTCTCTGCTTTTGAATATGCTATCTAGGTTGGTCATAACTTTCCTTCCAAGGAGTGGAAAAGAAATGCAAAAAAGCAAAATGGCTGTATGGGGAGGCCTTACAAATAGCTGTGAAAAGAAGAGAAGTGAAAAGCAAAGGAGAAAAGGAAAGATATAAGCATCCAAATGCAGAGTTCCAAAGAATAGCAAGAAGAGATAAGAAAGCCTTTCTCAGTGATCAGTGCAAAGAAATAAAGGAAAACAACAGAATGGGAAAGACTAGGGATCTCTTCAAGAAAATCAGAGATACCAAGGGAACATTTCATGGAAAGATGGGCTCAATAAAGGACAGAAATGGTATGGACCTAACAGAAGCAGAAGATATTAAGAAGAGGTGGCAAGAATACACAGAAGAACTGTACAAAAAAGACCTTCACGACCAAGATAATCACGATGGTGTGATCGCTCACCTAGAGCCAGATATCCTGGAGTGTGAAGTCAAGTGGGCCTTAGAAAGCATCACTACGAACAAAGCTAGTGGAGGTGATGGAATTCCAGTTGAGCTATTTCAAATCCTAAAAGATGATGCTGTGAAAGTGCTGCACTCAATATGCCAGCAAATTTGGAAAACTCAGCAGTGGCCACAGGACTGGAAAATGTCAGTTTTCATTCCAGTCCGAAAGAAAGACAATGCCAAAGAATGCTCAAACTACTGCCCCATTTGCGCTCATCTCACACGCTAGTAAAGTAATGCTCAAATGAGTGGCATAAGCTGTTTGTAAATTTTGGATGAGTTGTGCAATTTAGATTAGTGCAGGTGATTTATTTGGATTCAGAGGAAATAGCTTCAGGCATCTGTGGAGAAGAAGGGAAAACAGATTGAGAGCCAGAACTTTCCATCATTCAGCCACAGCACACTCAGATGTCACAGTTCATGGGCTCTCTGGGATATTGATCACCTCAATCACCTGGAGGTGGTTGTGCCTGGAGTCTTCAAAAGGTCAGTAGGTCACCTCAGCCTCAAACAGCTTCATCTACCTGCCCAGATGTGCTGTACAGATATGATTGTTTTCTATGTATTCCATCTGCAGGGCATTGGGAAGTACCGGTTTAGTTTATCCTTGAGAAATATAAAGGGCTATCTAGAAGCCCATATTCAGAAGAGAAGCAAAAAATACCGTTAAAATCAACATCCTGTTATACCTCCTTCTTAACACCTGAACATTCTGAACATCATTGACATCAAGTAAGTGTGCATTTGGATTAGCTCCCGGGTACCCAGTCACCAAATACTATGGAGTAAATAGTGGGACCAGTGGCTTTCATCACTCCATTGTACAGAAACGGTAGACTCATCTCCCCAGTGTTTTTTTGCAAACCCACACAAAGACATCAAATAAAGCACAGTCTTAGGTGCTATCCTATGAGAAAAGTTCCTTAAGAGATTTGCACTGAAATCTTGCCTTCTTGTACTCCAAGAAAGCTGTGATCCAGAATCCACCCTCACTGCTTCTTTGGGAGGGCTGCAGGACTCAGCAGCTAATAATTGGAACTCTGATAGGGAGGTGTTGGAGTAGTAGTTAGATGGGTGAAGCTTCAAGTTGTTTTCTAGTTACAAACTAGTATCCTGAGAATGTAGGACACTTGTTAATAGTGATTACATTACAAGAGCGCATTTTTCCATTTCTAAATCATAAAGATTTATGAAGCTGTGTAGTCATGCCTTGTAGCTGATGTTTCTAATGAAAAATAATGTAATTTCCCAGTGCAAATCACACTGATGTGACCTAGAGACATTTCTGTTTTGTCACAACGCCATTTAATTGGAACTGAAATTAGCCAGAATTACACCATGTTCCTGGCAAACAGTATGATCCAAAAATATCACCATAGTAACATGTGTATTCTATCAACAAGTCTCCTTTCATATTTTTTAAGGTCTAATTCTATCAATAATTCCAAAACACATTAAAAAATTGTTTTGGAACCCTCAGCTGTTGCTGTAAGGTATTTGTAACTCAATTTAAATGGCATATTGAATTTAAAAAATATATATTTCCCTTTATTTAAGGAAACATTTGCTTGCTCATTAGGCCAGATCAACTTTGCAGATGTAGTGAGAGCTTCCAGAGATGTTTTATATGACCAAGTGCTGAAATTCATTTTCTTTTTACTGTTTCTTTCATCACCTTCTAAGAAATTATATGTTCATTCCAAGGAGTTAGGTCTCAACTGACCACGGAAAGGTAACTTTTTTAAAGTTTGCTTCTTTAAGCTATGAGAAATCATAGAGGAAACGGAAAGTTCATATTCTCAAAGAGGTTTTAGTTCTCACTTCAGCAATTGCAAGAGAAATCTATTTTGGTTATATATAGATGAAATGGTTATAATTGGTCCTTCCTAGGTTTAAAGCAGGTCATTTCCTCCCTTCATCAGCTAGGTTCGTTAAGTGTTTATAGAAGTAACAATTTGTACAGGGATGAATTTGAAAAACGATCGTTAAATGTGTTAGGATGCCCTAGGTTGATGTGTGGGTGGTTAAAAGGGATGAAGGGAGGTGAATGGGAAGATGGAGGAAGGGAGGAGAGAAGAGATAATATTTTAAGGCATTTTACTGTCACACAAATGACATTGTGTAAATAGTAAATGAATTTTAAAGAAAAAAAAAAAAACAAAAACAGATCCTCCTAAAAAAAGGGTAAGAGTTATATAATGCTGAAAAGCAGTGTTTGTGGGTGAAAAACACGAGTGATGACAGAGGATGGGAAATTCTTCCAGCAAGCTATAGCTTGTGAAAGTTTGAAATGCTCTCATCTGAATGGCCGATTTTTTTTTTTTTTTTATCTTTCTGAACTGCACCTAGCACCAGCGGGATCTTAGTTCCCTGACGAGGGATTGAACCTGTGTCCCCTGCAGTGGAAGTGCAGAGTCTTAACCACGGGACCACTAGGGAGGTCCCTGAGTGGTCTACTGTGTGATCATGTGTGAACATTTCAGCTTTTCTGTGTATGAGAACCTTCATCTTGATGCGTGTGCTCATTTGCTCAGATGTGTACAACTCTTTGCAATCCCATGGACTGTAGCATGCTAGGCTCCACCGTCCATGGAATTTTCCGGGCAAGAATACTAGTGTGGGTTACCATGCTCTCCCCTAGGGGATCTTCCCAACCCAGGGATCGAATCTGCTTCTCCTGAATCTACTGCATTGGCAGGCTGATTCTTTGCCTCTTTGCCACCTGGGAAGCACAGATTGATACCATTAAGAATGAAAAAAAGGATTGTTTTGTCGAAAGATTGTCTTTGATTCATCATGCTCAGAATACTCCAGTGTTATTGCCTGGAGAATCCCAGGGACGGCGGAGCCTGGTGGGCTGCCATCTATGGGGTCGCACAGAGTCGGACACGACTGAAGTGACTTAGCAGCAGCAGCAGCTGCTCAGAGTATGGTAGATGAAGCAATGAACTTTTCGAAGATGTTGGCTTTATCTTTGTTTTGTCACTGTGGATAGATAAATGATCCAGAAAGCAAAACATTCCACATAAAGTCATTCGTTTTTCTCTTTGACTTGAACTCCTTAACTGTATCGCAGCTCTACGTGGACATTTTCATCTAGAACAACATGCTTCGTGAGCTCAGTGGCCTCATTTGAAATATCTTCTTGTTTGTTTCTATTTGTGTTTGTTATCTTTCTGGTTGCTTGTATCTTGTTCAATTCAGTTTATAGCAATGAGGACAGTGACCCAGATTTTATTTCCTTTAGCAGAGTTCTTCTTTATTCTTTGATAAACAGTCATTCATATCTCATGGGAAATTTTGACATAGAGAGACAGGACCACTTTTTGTTTAAACTATGAAAGAAGGAAGACTTTCTTTGGTAAAGCATTCATTTACTCAACAACTGTTTAGCTAATAACTATGCTATGCTAAGTATTGTGCGTGTCAGTGGATAGACACGTGTGAGCAAAATTGGCAACATTCTGCCCACTGAGATGGATGTCAAAGAGACACAGAACATTTCTAATGATAAATACCAATAATAGTCACAAACTTGGGAAAGATCTAGAAATTAAGAGAATGGGACCAAATTGGGGAGTTAGGCAAGGTCATCCTAAAATTTAATCTGATAACTGATGTTTAGGCAAAGTTGGAGCTACCCCACGCCCGAGGTCAGGGGCGGCAGCCGAGAGGAGCAACCCCACGACCAACGTCAGGAGGGGTGGCGGTGAGGAGATACCCCTCGTCCAAGGTAAGGAACAGCGGCTGTGCTTTGCTGGAGCAGCCATGAAGAGATACCCCACGTTCAAGGTAAGAGAAACCCAAGACGGTGAGTGTTGCAAGAGGGCATCAGAGGGCAGACACACTGAAACCATAATCACAGAAAACTAGTCAATCTAATCACATGGACCACAGTCTTGTCTAACTAAATGAAACTAAGCCATGCCGTGTGGGGCCACCCAAGATGGGCGGGTCATGGTGGAGAGCTCTGACAGAATGTGGTCCACTGGAGAAGGAAATGGCAAACCACTTCAGTATTCTTGCCTTGAGAGCCCCATGAACAGTATGAAAAGACAAAATGATAGGATACTGAAAGAAGAACTCCCCAGGTTCGTAGGTGCCCAATATGCTACTGGAAATCAGTGGAGAAATAACTCCAGAAAGAATGAAGGGATGGAGCCAAAGCATAAACAATACCCAGTTGTGGATGTGACTGGTGATAGAAGCAATGTCTGATGCTGTAAAGAGCAATATTGCATAGGAACCTGGAATGTTAGGTCCATGAATCAGGGCAAATTGGAAGTGGTCAAACAGGAGATGGCAAGAGTGAATGTCGACATTCTAGGAATCAGCGAACTAAAATGGACTGGAATGGGTGAATTTAACTCAGATGACCATTATATCTACTACTGTGGTCAGGAATCCCTCAGAAGAAATGGAGTAGCTGTCATGGTCAACAAAAGAGTCCGAAATGCAGTACTTGGATGCAATCTCAAAAATGACAGAATGATCTCTGTTCATCTCCAAGGCAAACCATTCAATATCACAGTAATCCAAGTCTATGCCCCCAACCAGTAATGCTGAAGAGGCTGAAGCTGAACAGTTCTATGAAGACCTACAAGACCTTTTAGAACTGACACCCAAAAAAGATGTCCTTTTCATTATAGGGGACCGGAATGCAAAAGTAGGAAGTCAAGAAACACTTGGGGTAACAGGCAAATTTGGCCTTGGAATACAGAATGAAACAGGGCAAAGGCTAAAAGAGTTTTGCCAAGAGAACACATTGGTCATAGCAAACACCCTCTTCCAACAACACAAGACAAGACTCTACACATGGACATCACCAGATGGTCAACACTGAAATCAGATTGATTATATTCTTTGCAGCCAAAGGTGGAGAAGCTCTATACAGTCAGCAAAAACAAGACCAGGAGCTGACTGTGGCTCAGACCATGAACTCCTTATTGCCAAATTCAGACTTAAATTGAAGAAAGTAGGGAAAAGGACTAGACCATTCAGGCATGACCTAAATCAAATCCCTTATGATTATACAGTGGAAGTGAGAAATAGATTTAAGGGACTAGATCTGATAGATAGAGTGCCTGATGGACTATGGATTGAGGTTTGTGACATTGTACAGGAGACACAGAGCAAGACCATCCCCAAGAAAAAGACATGCAAAAAAGCAAAATGGCTGTATGGGGAGGCCTTACAAATAGCTGTGAAAAGAAGAGAAGCAAAAAGCAAAGGAGAAAAGGAAAGATATAAGCATCTGAAGGCAGAGTTCCAAAGAATAGCAAGAAGAGATAAGAAAGCCTTCCTCAGTGATCAATGCAAAGAAATAGAGGAAAACAACAGAATGGGAAAGACTAGAGATCTCTTCAAGAAAATCAGAGATACCAAGGGAACATTTCTTGCAAAGATGGGCATGATAAAGGACAGAAATGGTATGGACCTAACAGAAGCAGAAGATATTAAGAAGAGGTGGCAAGAATACACAGAAGAACTGTACAAAAAAGATCTTCATGACTAAGATAATCATAATGGTATGATCACTCACCTAGAGCCAGACATCCTGGAATGTGAAGTCAAGTGGGCCTTAGAAAGCATCACTACGAACAAAGCTAGTGGAGGTGATGGAATTCCAGTTGAGCTATTTCAAATCCTAAAAGATGATGCTGTGAAAGTGCTGCACTCAATATGCCAGCAAATTTGGAAAACTCAGCAGTGGCAACAGGACTGGAAAAGATCAGTTTTCATTCCAATCCCAAAGAAAGGCAATGCCAAAGAATGGTCAAACTACTGCACAATTTGCGCTCATCTTACACACTAGTAAAGTAATGCTCAAAATTCTCCAAGCCAGGCTTCAGCAATACGTGAATCATGAAGTTCCAGATGTTCAAGCTGGTTTTAGAAAAGGCAGAGGAACCAGAGATCAAATTGCCAACATTCGCTGTGAGAAATATCAATAACCTCAGATATGCAGATGACACCACCCTTATGGCAGAAAGTGAAGAGGAACTAAAAAGCCTCTTGATGAAAGTGAAAGAGGAGAGTGAAAAAGTTGACTTAAAGCTCAACATTGAGAAAACGAATATCTTGGCATCTGGTCCCATCACTTCATGGGAAATAGATGGGGAAACAGTGGAAACAGTGTCAGACTTTATTTATTTTTTTGCAGTGATCCAAAATCACTGCAGATGGTGACTGCAGCCATGAAATTAAAAGATGCTTACTCCTTGGAAGGAAAGTTATGACCAACCTAGATAGCATATTCAAAAGCAGGGACATTACTTTGCCAACAAAGGTCCGTCTAGTCAAGGCTATGGTTTTTCCAGTAGTCATGTATGGATGTGAGAGTTGGACTGTGAAGAAAGCTGAGAGCCGAAGAATTGATGCTTTTGAAGTGTGATGTTAGAGAAGACTCTTGAGAGTCCCTTGGACTGCAAGGAGATCCAACCAGTGCATTCTAAAGGAGATCAGCCCTGGGTATTCTTTGGAAGGAATGATGCTAAAGCTGAAACTCCAGCAGTACTCTGGCCACCTCATGCGAAGAGTTGACTCATTGGAAAAGACTCTGATGCTGGGAGGGATTGGGGCAGGAGGAAAAGGTGACGACAGAGGATGAGATGGCTGGATGGCATCACCGACTCGATGGATGTGAGTTTGAGTGAACTCCAGGAGTTGGTGATGGACAGGGAGGCCTGGCATGCTGTGATTCATGGGGTTGCAAAGAGTTGGACATGACTTAGCAACTGAACTAACTGACTGACTGGTCAGAAAGAATAGGTGTGATGGTGGCTGGTGGAGAGAGTATGTAAGGAGGGAGAGATAGAAACTGTACCATAAGAAGTTAACAGCTGCATACTATTAAATATAAAATAGATAACCAACACAGAGAAGGCAATGGCACCCCACTCCAGTACTCTTGCCTGGAGAATCCCATGGACAGAGGAGCCTGGTGGGCTGCAGTCCATGGGATTACTAAGAGTCGGACACAACTGAGCAACTTTACTTTCACTTTTCACTTTCATGCATTGGAGAAGGAATGGCAACTCACTCCAGTGTTCCTGCCTGGAGAATCCCAGGGACGGGGGAGCCTGGTGGGCTGCTGTCTATGGGGTCCCACAGAGTCGAACACGACTGAAGTGACTTAGCAGCAGCAGCAGCAGATAACCAACAAGGACCTAGTATAATAGCACAGGGAATTGTATTCAATATTTTGTAATAACATACAGGGAAAGAATATGTAAAAGAATGGATAGATGTACAACACTTTGCTGTACACCTGACACTATCACAACACTCTAAATTAACTCTACACCAACATAAAATAAAATAAAAGTGTTAAATTACTATATAAAACAGATCAGCACCAGGGTCCTGTATAGCACTTGGAACTATATTCAACCTATGTTCAGTATCTTATAATGAACTATAATGGGAAAAAAATCTATAAAAGAATGTATATATGGCTTCCCTGGTGTCTCAAGTGCTAAAGAACGCACCCGCCAATGAAGGGGACGCAAGAGATGCAGGTTTCATCCCTGGGTTGAGAAGATCCCCTGAAGAAGGAAATGGCAATACTCCAGTATTCTTGCCTGGAAAATTCCACGGACCGAAGAGCCTGGTGGGCTACAGTCCATGGGGTGGCAACGAATCTGACATGACTGAGTACAGCATGCACGCACACACACACACGTGTCTGTGTATGCATACATCTCAAAAAAAAAAAAATTACTCTGGCTACTCTAAGGAAAAAATTCGAAGGAAGCATGAGTAAAGACAAAAAAATCCAGGTAGAAGGCTATAGTCCAAGCAAGATATTATACTGCACTTGCTTGGAGACACAGCAGTGAAGAGAGGAAATCAACAGGTTTGAGAGATGTTTTGAAGATAAATCAACAAGTCTTGAGACAATAAAGCTAGGAAGAAGAAAGATGAAAGATTACACTCAGGTTTCATGCAGTAGGCAGCAGCTTCCCTCGTGGGCCTTAATTTTCCCTACCTCCTGGTAAGCACACCCCGTGTTACTGGCTTACACACTTAATAGGGTTGGTCTGTGTGACCAGTGGAATATGGCAGACATGACGGCCTGTGACTGCCAAGGTAGCGTCATAAACAACATTGTAGCTTCTACCTTGTTCCTGCCCCCATGGGTCAGTTACTCTGGGCAAAGCAGCCCCATGAAGAGACCCAGGTGACAGGAAACCGAGGCTTCCTTCCAACAGCTATCGAGGAACTAAGGCTTCTTGCTAAGATCCACACGAGAGGTACAGCTTGGAAGAGAGTCTCCCAGACCTTAGTCGAGCCTTGGAACAGCTACAGACCACGCCAACACCTTGTCTGCAATGTCATGACCCCAAGCCAAAATCACCAGGCTAAGCTGCTTCTGAATCCCTTATGCATAGAAACTGAGAGCTGAATCATTCTTTTAAACCTCTAAATTTGGTGGTAATGTGTGACACAGCAAAAGATAAATAAAGCATTTGCTTAAGCAGTTGGAAATACTATTTACTAAGCCGCTGAGAATGACGAAAGGAAGAGATTGGTAGGGAAAGATCAAGAGTTACTTCTACACATACATGTATTCCTTGAAATATTCTAGAGTTGATGCCTTGCCATAAAATCAAATAAATGAATATGGAATTCAGAAATGTGATCTGAGCTAATGATACATATTTGGGAATAACGTATTTATAGATGATCATTTCAGGTATAAGAATTGATGCGATCACTTCGGAAAGAGTATGATATATTGAGAAGAGGATCTAGGAATCTCAATATCTAGATATGTATATATTTACACTTGTTTTACACCACTTTAGTTCACTTCACCTCTTGCTTATTCCAGCCACTGTCATAGCGACTGGTTCCTTGCTCCCTACTACAGGATTTGCACAGGTGCAAGCTGACACAGTCTCTTAGCAGCCCACACTGGATCTTCCCTGTTGTGCTGCCTGGAACACTCTCAGGAACCACACAGAACACATGCAAGTGTAACCTGAAAGTCAAGAGCACCTCTTGCCCATAGGATCACCAACGGAAGATCAGGAGGTGATGGATAAAAGCTTCCCCATTGCATCCCCGGGTAGTTCCGAGGTGCCTTTTATAAAGTTCCTCAAAAGCTTCTGCAAGATCTAGGATTAATTTCCCAAGTGGTGCCCAACTCATTCTGGCACCAGCTTTCCTTATTTTCCTTCTGCACTCAACCTGTTTCTCAAACTTGCTCCCTAAGATTGCTGCCCAGATAAACTATCTGCCTGCAAGCTTTTAGCTCTTTTCAGGGAAACTCTGGCTAGAATGGTTTGGTAGGAAAGGATCCACTAAACCGGCTCAGTAGATGTTAAAGGAGAAGCCAAAGTAGTAGAAGAAAACCTGAAAATGAGCATTATGATATCTAAGAGAAAATAAGAGGACAATGGTATGAAATGGTACTTGGAGAGCTAGTCACAAGACTTCACAGGACTAGTGAAGAAATTTGCACAACACTTTCCTTTTCATCAAATGTTCACATCACCAGACCTTCCAAGCAGTGTTATGAGGCAGGCAAATTGACATTATTTTTCTCAAGGTCCAGGTAGGATGAACACATCCAGAAAAGTGAAGCGATGGCTCCAAGCCCATTCAATAAGGGTCCACATGTTTTAACTCCAGTTCATTTACTTCACAAAACATTGCTTATCCCATGGTTATTGGAAATCAGCTTCACTGAGTGTGAGTAAATCCGATCATTTCTTTATACTCAGTGAAGCTGAATTCCAATAACCATGGGATAAGCAATTGTTTGTGAAGTAAATGAACTGGAGTTAAAATATGTGGACCCAATCATTGATAGGGGCTTTTCTGGTTGCTCAGATGGTAAAGATCTCCAGGGTCAGAAAGATCCCCTGGAGAAGGGATAGGCTACCCACTCCAGTATTCTTGGGCTTCCCTGGTGGCTCAGATGTTAAAGAATCTGCCTGCAATGCAGGAGACCTGGGTTCAGTCCCTGAGTTGGGAAGATGCCCTCAAGGAAGATATGGTAATCCATTCCAGTATTCTTGCCTAGGAAATCCCATGGACAGAGTTGGACATAACTGAGCGACTAACACTAATCATTTATAAGAATTTAATTGCAGATAGACACAGCTAATATACAAATAGTCTAATCCTAGAATTTTTCTGAGAAATTTTATGTTGTAGAAAATTGGATATTTTTTTAAAGGGCTTAATTCTGACAAAATAATCATAAAGTTTTACAAACTGCAACTATTTTATAGCCACTAAAATGTCACCTAATAAAAGCGATAAGGAAGCAAAAGGAAACACTTCCAGATTCTTACTAAAGACTCAAGCCCTGTCGACCTGAGAATTACTGTGAAACTCCATTATCTGAGAAAATCTCCAGGCCAAGGAAATTGGTGGGATAACTTGAAAATTTGGATTACAGCTATTCACATAATTGTCAGGATTTGGAGGTGCCCAGTTGAAGATGCCCCCTTTCCTTGCCTGAGTTCTGAACAATTACCTGAATTCTGAAGATTTGAAAGAGGAGTCAGTCAGCTGGAGATGAAGATACCAACTTTAAGTGAGAGCTAGGTTAGAGGATGTGGCTTAGATATGTAACCAATGCTTGGTTTGTTTATTTGGTAGTTTATTCGTTTCACCATTTATGCCCTGCGACCCTGAATTTCAGCTTTGTGAACATATAGATCCATAGTATTGGGTGTTGCTGCACTGGAATGTTTGGACAGGGAAGAAAAGAGAGGAAATACCCAGTACAGCCAACTTTTTAATAGTCTTGCCATTTACTTTTTATTTACTTATTTGGCCATACCATGTGCAGCATGTGAGATCAACACATGGAATCTTAATTCCCAGCCCAGGGACTGACCTTGCATCCCCTGCACTGGAAGCAAGGATCTTCACCATTGGATCACCAGGGACGTCCCTAGGCTTTTTCATTTAAGGCATGTTGATTGAAAGATGCCATGTGCCAATCAAAGAGAGGAATGGACTGGGAGGAGGAGCGTGAAAGGGCTGGGGCAAGAAGCCAGGAGTGCTGTTGTGTTGAATCCCATTCCTCTCCAGACTAGTCCAATGACAGTGTAGCCCAGGCGGGTTGCCTGGTGCTCTATTCGGCCCATGAAAGGGTTAGATTAGGAGGAAACATGCAGACACATACAGATGGCTGGCATGAAGAGTATGAGATGGCCTCTAAAGGAAGCATGCTTTGGATGCTCACGATTGCACACAGGGTGATATGGGAGCCTCCTGAGAACTGCCTGTCTCACCCCCTACCTGGTGGCTAGCCAGCAAGCTGAGTGTCCGGGGCTTTGCTTCCTTCGCGTCAAACAACATCACCAGGACATGCTTACATCTGATACTTTAAATATCACAAAACACCTCAGCTTGAAAGAACCATGTTTGTAAAACTCTTCTTTCAGGTAACCAGTTCTGATATTCCAAAACAGACACTGCTAAACCTTTGTTTATTAGACTAAGACCTTTTTTTAAAACAAAGCTTTTTAGTTTTTCAAAACAAATTGTCTTTTACCTGATTTTATCAACTGCACGATATTCCTTGCAACAAAGGCAATATAACATTACCATAAAAAGAGACCAAGATAGATGAAAATATCTGGGAAATATCAGAATACTTGAAATATAGAAACTTATGGGAAAAAAAATCCACTCTTTACCTTTCACAGTAAACAATAAAGCCAATAATAACTGAATATCATTTTATCCAGGCAATGAGACACAATCCAAGCAAAGACTTTCTTCTTCTGGAATTTATAGTGTTGCCCCTTAAATATCTGGAGCAAAATTTCAGCTCCAAAGAATACATGCTCTTAAAAAAAAAAAAAAAGAATACATGCTCTTGGTGATCATCTTTGACAATATATTCAAGTTCCCAAATTACTAATAACATTTGGAATATGCTTGATAGTCTTACCTTTTCTTTCCCTGGCTACATTCCAAGGCAACCTGTATAGACTGTGCAGATTATTTTATTAATAGTTAAAAGACTAGAATAAAACATACACTTGGATTGTTGTTATTTAGTCACTAAATTGTGTCCAACTATTTTGCAATCCCATGGACTGGCTCACTAGGCTCCTCTGTCCATGGGATTTCCCAGGGTAGGAATACCGGAGTGGGTTGCCATTTCCTTCTACAGGGGATTTTCCTAACTTAGGGATTAAATCTGTGTATCCTGTGTTACAGGAAGATTCTTTAGCTCTGAGCCGCCAGGGAAGTCTGATGCCTAAATACAATTGAGGAAAAATGTCAAGATAATTCTCCAAACCAGTAAAAATTGTGATTATGGTTAAGAATTAGTCCTGGGATTTTTCCATCCTTTTGAATTTCAACACTCAGAAATAGAATCCATGTATTTCAAATCTGCCATAGTTCGTGTATGAAAGACAGGATTTCATAAATCTGTGTTTATTAACTTCATTGTGTTTAAACGCAAAACTTTCCAGACACATAAACACCCAAAACTTGTTTTTTTGCTGCTGCTGGTTGATGTGTGCTCCTCTTGTTCCTCCTTTTTGTACCCCTGATGACTGTCTCTCAGTGAGTATCTGATAGAGAAAAGCTATATCTGTTGGGGTATTACCCTTGCCAGATAGTCTGATAAATAATTAGGAATCGAAGATGATGAGCAAGAATGTTTTATTTACACTGTTTTGAAGAATATTTTGTTCATCAACTGAGCGATTCTTTCTGAGCATTTCTGACAGCTTGCACTTGATTTCAAGGCAGAGTCTTGCACACAGGGTATAGTAGCTGAGGGCCAGCCAAACACCTGGTCCTGTTCTCAGTGGTCAGGGTGCCCTAGGCTAAAGGCATGATGTAGTTAACGGGGCTCTGCGTTGAGTGGGCTTCCAGTCACTGCTTTCTGAAGACTACTTATTCTGCCTTTCTCAGCATGCAGGTGCAAAATTTCCAGCTGAGTTCTAGTCATAAGATATGACTTTATACCTTGCTCTGGTTTCAAACCAATCAAAAAGTCTATTCATTCTCCCCAGATACTCTACATTTGGCTCAGTTGTGAAGGAGATCTGAAAACCCTTTCAAACATAGTTCCTGACTTAAAAAACAATCTACAATCCAATTTTTGGAGAAAAGGCCTTTTTTTCCCCCTCATCTTGCACCATTTTTAATTACATCATAAATGCTTGCTATTTACCTATTAATTAAGAAAAATCTTAAACTTTGGAGAAATATATAAATTTCCACCCAAGAGAAAAAGATTCGAATAAAGCACAGAGCAAAAGAATTGCTATACTTCTGTGTATATTGTATTGATATTAATAGTAATTGCTTAAGCTTACGAAGCAGTTTTTATGGACTCTGTGCTAAGTGCTTTACATACTGTATCTCATTTCATCTTCATATCAACTCTCTGACTCTCTGAGATAAGTTTTATTATTGTCCCCATTGGGTGGGTGAGCAACTCAGACTCCTCCTAGGAACAGTTCTGCCTGAAGTCATTCCATTGATGAACACAGAGCAAAGACCAGAATCTGAGCTTCTCTGACTTTTCGGCCCACACTCTCAGCTACTGGAGGATAGAGAACACCAGGGCAGAGGAAGAAGGTGCTGGGTCCTAGGTAAGCAAAATCAGAGGAGATTTCATGTCCAAGACTCAAAGTCAAAACTCATTGGGATGGGAGAGGCAAGGGCAGGGCCAGGCCCATGTGAATTGAGGCCCAATTCTGAATTGCCTGCAATGCAGGAGACCCAGGTTTGATCCCTGGGTCGAGAAGATCCCCTGAAGAAGGAAATGGCAACCCACTCCAGTATTCTTGCCTGGGAAATCCCATAGACAAAGGAGACTAATGGGCTACAGTCCTTGGGGTCACAAAGAGTCGGACACGACTGAGCGTGCACAAGTACATACGTACATCCGAGTTGTTAGGTTAAAAAGACTTAACTCCTGAGGAGCCAATACAGTCCCCTATATATGAACCAGTTCTCTTCTGAGAGTTCATTCTTAAGTCCAACTTTTTCATACGTCTAGCAAACTTAGCCTAGGTACCCAACTAACACAATCAACTATATAGTACTGTACTGTAATAATTTTATACTACTTTTCACACAAATAATACATAAAAAACAAACACAAAAGACAAAGAAAACATTTTTTAATCTTGCAGTACAGTAATCTCACAGACACATGAACTAATTTACACAACTGGAAGTGGGAATGCACGTTCACACCTCTGAAAGTTTGCAACTTGAAGGTTGCAGGGGACTTACTGTATTGAGCCTGTCAGAAGAATCAGTTGGCCCTGAGTGTGTGGAAAGGAAGGAGAGAGTGTCCAGGAGGAGGCCAGGTCTGACACACGGAGCCATCTTCTCAGGATGCTCAGGCTCTGGAAGCAACAGGCTAGTGCGAGCCCGGTATTAATATTATCACCCCAAGAACCTAATGACTGAATATCCTCCCGATGAAATAGAGAGTTGTTGTAATCCTAAATGGTGATCATCTGAGGTCAGGACTCTACCTCTCTCAGCTGTGAAGCAGGTATAAAATGTATTCCATACAAAAGAAAAAGATGAAGTGGAGGCTTTTCACATGTGGTGTGAGCTCCTTTTCATAACTGAAGGTTTCTTAGGACAGGAGATGGACTTACCTTGTGGCTCAGCTGGTAAAGAATCCGCCTGCAAAGTGGGAGACTTGGATTTGATACGTGGAGAAGGGAAAGGCTACTCACTCCTATATTCTGGCCTGGAGAATTCCAGGGACTGTGTAGTCCCTGGGGTTGCAAAGAGTCAGACACAACTGAGCAACTTTCACTTTAGGATAGGAGATAGGCTTTTCAAGGCCCAGTGAAAGCGAACCATCTTTGTAAACTGCTCTGAAGGAAATTACACTGGGAATCATGGATCTTGGACCTATTGCCTCTCTTTATTACCATTGCCCTGAGTACATCAAAAACTTGCCTTGCTGTGTCTTGTATTGCATTAGAGGCTAGCTGAAAGATTAAATTTTCTTTTTACGTTGCCATCTCTCTTAACACTAAACTTTCTTTCTGAAAGCTATAGCTGGCTTTGCAAAGTAATGCTTCCATCATTCTGAGGTTTGCCCTTATTACATAATGCAAAGTCAGTCAGATCATTCAGACTAATGCATTTAAGCCACTAATCCAAGTGATGCTTCTCTGAGCATGTTCAGGGTTTTAGGAGTTACTGGTTCATTGCAAGGAATTATGTTTTTCTGTCCTGTGCTTGCTTGTAGAATGTACTTCAGAGATGCCGAGACAGGTGGGGTCCACAGGGAAAGCCTTCTTGAATGCTAGAAATACCAGGTGGGAGCTACAGAGTCAGAAGTGCTTATCTATGGGTGGCACTGACAGTGGACGCCCTTTCATCAGACACAGCCAGATTTATTGCTATGTTCTGAAAGACACAAGAGAAGAAAGAGAGTCCTAGCCTAGGAGTCGAGGGATATGCAGACCATTCCTAGCCTACTGACTCAGTGTTCGACTGGTGACAAGCGGCTTAGCTGTACTCAGATTCCTCAACTCTGAAAGTCAGATGAAAATAGCCATTAACATATTTCCATGCCTTGGGCATGCTGTCCAATAAGTGAGTCTCTGACCTAAAGAAGTGAAGTGACTTGTCCAAGGACAAAAGTCCCTTAACGCCCCAGGGGGAGGGCTTCCGGGGCTCTGTGTACTGGATGGTCACCACAGTGCTGCTCAGCCCGCTTGGAAGACAAGTTTTGAAAGTTTGCTTTTGCTGAGTATTCAACTCAGCATTTCACGAAGTTATAGACCAATGTTTCTTTTTAAGGCAAATGTTAAAAATATATAAATAAGCGGCTTGCAAGTAAGCTTTGTAAACTTGAATTTCATCTTTGTTTAGAAGCTGACTCAGACTGGATTTTATTCAAACTCCTGTTCTAGCTCCAAAGAAAAATGGCTCCCAAATGTTAGCCTCTCAACACTGGTGCTTCACACTTGCCAAAAGGGCCTGGTATTTCAAAGATCCATTCAGCTCTGAAGCAGAGAACAGTGCCCCACATGTATGAAAGTGCACGTTCGATTCTCAAAGACCACTTGTCCATTTGGTTGTAATTCTATTTGTAAGCCCAAATTGTCTAAGATAGGTTTAAGTATGTAGCCATCGATGTATATGCATTTGCACCAAATAGGAGTAAGAATCTACCTTTAGTATCTTTAGACTAGGTACACTTTCTCCTTTCTGCTGGTATAGAATCTAGCAGGTATCATTTTCCCAAGAGGCTAGTATTGTCTACATCAACAATCAAGAAATTCACTTTTCCTCTGGGTAATCTCTACAAGCTGGCAGGCAGCTCTTTGGCCACTTTGGTGTCTTCACTGGCTGCCTTGCCCTTTACCCTGATGTTGTACAGAGTCCAATCAGCAGCTGCTGCTAAGTCGCTTCAGTCGTGTCCGACTCTGTGCGACCCCATAGACGGAAGCCCACCAGGCTCCCCCGTCCCTGGGATTCTCCAGGCAAGAACACTGGAGTGGGTTGCCATTTCCTTCTCCAATGCATGAAAGTGAAAAGTGAAAGTGAAGTCGCTCAGTAGTGTCCGACTTTTAGCGACCCCATGGACTACAGCCTACCAGGCTCCTCCATCCATGGGATTTTCCAGGCAAGAGTACTGGAGTGGGGTGCCATTGCCTTCTCCGAATCAGCAGCACTCAACATGTTTATTCCTTCACTCTTTGAGCCAGTGCTTAGCCATCTCTTGAATAAATGTTAGGCTTATAGTTATGTGCCATTGGTACTGACCCACTGGCTACATGCTTCAGGTTTTCCGTTTTGTGTGTGTGTGTGTTTGATTGTTTGCAATAAATATGGTTGGTTGTATCAACTCCCTATTTCTTCCTCCATGACAGAGTCTTACTCGTCTCCAGCTATTCATCCCTATGTCATGCAGTCAAGTATCTTCCAGGAACCTAACCCTTTTTCTCACCCCTGCCAGCCCAGTTTCAAGAATGGGAGTAATTAATAGATTCAAATTCTCCACTTGCCATAACCAACTCAGAAATAGACGTGTGCATAAAGTACAAACATGACAGGCCAATGAATAGCTCAGAAATCAAGAATGAAATAGATACACAACTGCTAACCACATCTGTTTTGATCAATATTCACATTTTGTTTTTCTAGAGAAGCTTTTTTTCCTGACTTGAAAGATCCCAAGAAAAAAAACCTGTACATGTTGTTCTTAGCCTGTCAATGAGTTTTTCTGGAGAGTTCAAAGAATTTAGATCCTTGGATAACTCACTTTGCCCAAATAGGTTTATATCTCTGATCTATGTAGTGAAGAGGATGAAAAGCTGAACTATATTCAGATTACATATGGTATGAGATCAGCAGGAGAGATTTCACCATAGACTCTGATATACTTTAAAGGGTAGATATTCCTATACATTAGACTTGCTAGAACATTCCTAGAATATTGGGCTCATTAAATTGGACAAAATAATCTTTCAAAATGTAATTATAGAAAAAGTTGAAAAGAAAGAAAGAGACAGACAAAGTTATACCCAAAGAAAGAGGCCATTCCAAACAGGAATGGTGGTATTATTTAGCAAAATTACAGGAGAGGTATGTATTTTTGTATATTTGTTTTGTTTTGTTGCAGGTTTGGTGGAATAGCATTCACATGTTAAACACATAAAAGAAAGTTCCATTCAATAATATTAACTGGTTTTTTCCCCTCTCACAGTATTTCCCTTAGCCCTCTGGTCCTCCACCCCTTCTAGTACTTAGGTTTATCTGTAAGACTTTCTACCTCAGGGAAAGACTACAGCAACGAAAGGCAGAGTGTTCTTTCTGCCTCTTTCTGGCTTTTGAGCTTCAAAACATTCAGGCTGTCGGTGAATGGAAAGGACTCATAGCGTGGATAAAATATTTTGAATACGACATCATGAGTCAGAGCAAATATTCCTCATCCCTTACTTCTTACCCCACCCTGGGCCTCAGACTAATGACAAACAAAGTCCTCAAGCTGAAAAGGAGAAATGCACATTAGAGATAAGCTATGAGAAAAAAAATTGGTGGTTCCAAAATCCTTTGACACTTCTCCCATTGAGAGGTAGAGGTCTATGTCCCTTCTCCTTGAATCTGTATGGCCTTCTGATTTCTTTTAGCAATAGGGTATGGCAGAAGCGACCTGTGTAACTCTTAAGGCTGGGCGAAAAATGGTAATGCAGCTTCAGGCCTTCCCTGTCAGTCCGGCAGTTAAGACTCTGTCCTTCCAATGCAAGGAATGTGGGTTTGATAACTGGTCAGAGAACTAGGGTCCCACACGTCATGTGGTATGGCTAAAAACAAATTAATTAATTATTAAAAGAACACATGTATACCTGTGGCAGATTCATTTTGATATTTGGCAAAACTAATACAATTATGCAAAGTTTAAAAATAAAATAAAATTAAAAAAAAAAAAAACCAACTAGGAATTTTAAAAAGGCAATGCAGCTTCTATCCTTTTTTCTAGAACACTGGCTTTTGGTGCCCCAAACTGCCAATCCCGAGGCACCCATGCTGTGGGGAAGCCAGGCCACACAGAAGGGTAAGAGTGTAGAAGCTCCAGTCAGCCATCCTCATTTTCAAGCCATTCCAGTCCAGGCTCCAGACATGAGTGAATGGGTCTTTAGATGATTTCAGCCCTAAGCCATTGGGTCTCCCCAGTTGAAGGCTAGACAACATGGAGCCATGCCTACTGTGCCCTGCCTGAATTCTTGACCCACCAAACTCAGTGAGATAATAAAAAGTAGTTGAAGCTGCTACATTTTAAGCTGATTTATTTTGAAGCAATAGTAATTGGAACAGAGGAGATTGCTTCCCTGTCTCTGAGCAACCTCTCACAGGCGATAAACCTCTTGGATCTGTCTGAAGGATCTGGCTTTTGTGCTGATGTGACCATGGTAATTTGCGATTATTCTGCAGATACAAGGCATCTTCACAATTACTTTGGTCTCTTTTTAGAGGAATATCAAGAACAAAGCCTCAACATCAGGAAAGACTAATCCTCAGTTTCAGTGTCTTCATCTAGTGGTGGTTGGGATTGCAGCACACAGTAATTTTATACGAGCTTTAAGGCTTTTTGCTAACTTAAACAGAGCTAACTGATGCTGGGAAAGATTGAAAGCAGGAGGAGAAGGGTACAACAGAGGACCAGATGGTACGATGGCATCATCAACTCAATAGACATGAGTTTGAGCAAGCTCCAGGAGATAGTGAAGGACAGGGAAGCCTGGAGTCCTGCAGTCCATGGGGTCGCAAAGAGTTGGACATGACTGAACTACTGAAGAGCAACAACGTGCCCAGCAGTGAGATTTCTGTGCTGCGTGCTAAATCGCTTCAGTTGCATCCAACTCTTTGCAACTCCATGGACTGTTTGTCCGCCAGGCTCTCTGTCCATGGGATTCTCCAGGCCAGAATACTAGAGTGCATTGCAATTTTCTTCTCCAGGGGATCTTCCTGACCCAGGGATTGAACCCACGTCTCTTATGTCTCCTGCATTGTCAGGCAGGTTCTTTACCGCTAGCACCATCTGGGAAGCCCCCCAAGAGATTACTGAGCCCTGTCCAAATTGCCAACACACAGTACAGTGTTTGTCTCAAGCCACTAATGATGATGCTGTTATACATATAGCAAAACTGGGATAGCTGACCAACTGCCCTAACAAACAGTTAATGCATCTTAGTGACGTAACACAATGAAATTTACTGTTTGCTTGAGTCAGAGTCCAGTGTAGGTTTATGGTGATGGGAAGAACCTCTGTTTTACTCAGCTGCTCAGGAACCCAAGCTCCCATTTTCTTGCAATCCCCCTCTCTCTGTTAGGTCCTTCACATCCTCTCCATGTATGTGACAGATGAGAGAGAGAGAGATGCGGGAATCATATGAGGAATATATTTATAGAGCAGGCCTGTTTATAGAAAGGGGCACATAACACTTTTACTTTCATTCTGTGGCCAGAACATGGTAACAGAGACCAAAGCACAGTATAGCTTTGAGAATACAAATAGAGGTTATACAAATAGAGAGGAATACAAATAGAGAGGAGAATACAAATAATGGTTAGGATATAACAGTCACTGCCTAGGGATAAATGCCACTTTGTATGTTTCTCAGTGCCTAGCATGATATCTGGCTTAGAATAAATGCTTCACAAATGCTTATGAAATGAATGAATGAATAAAATAGGTGGTGATGCTGTAGTGCTTCATTTAGTTTAAGATTTGAGAATTACTCATGGAAGGAACATTTGTCTCATCCAGGCTTATCTTCTGCTAAATCTTTGAATTCATTTTTAATTTTACAATAGAGCACTCATCAATTTAAAACCCAAGGATGAAATGGATATTGATGTTTTACTGTGGCTGGTTTCCTAATACTGAGATGATGACATAATAGCTTCTGCTTATCCTGAAATTTGTAAGCAAATCAAATTTAAAAGAGCAAATAGAAAGTATACTTAAAGTTAAGTCTCTGATTCCCCAAGACTTTATGTATGTATGCATATCATGATTTATACTATTCAATCAAGTTACGAATAACATAAGCACTTTTACATTAAATATGTTACAAATAGCCTGGTTTAAAATTTTACACAATATAATTTGTACTGTAATACATGATACCGTATAAGCATCAAGAACTGAAAAGTCAGAGAGATTTAGGTCCTAGTCTTCATTCTGTTATGAATCATTTAAATTTCTCTGGCTTGAGTTCCTTGAGGCCCTACCAGCTGTAAAATTCTGGAATTCTTTAATTCTCTATCATAAAACATAGAGGCATCCTTCATTTTTCTCTACTAGTCAAATCAAATAAATATAGAGCAAGCTTCTTCAAACAAACTCCAAAGAATTTGGAGTTTTTTATTTTATTTTACAGAGAAATGGGATTGTGAGTAAATAGACTATAAAGTATAATTTATGAACACAAGGAATTCAGGTAGAGAAGATTCAGTGGGCTCCAGGCAGCATTGGAGCAGTTACTCAACCATGGGCTAAGGCAGGAAGGGACAGCTAGCAGCCCGCTTTTATCCTTTATGTAGTCTTCAATGTTTGCCGATTACTGCTCACTTGTGAATGTGTTTTCAGGCTTGGTCTGTCCATGCACTCTATTTTGAAAAAACACCCTCAGAGGGTTTGCGTTCATCATTACCACTTTGAACTGAGGATTTTTAAATGATCAAGTCCACCATTGTGGGAAGGGGAGAATGTTTTCATTTGGAAGAGTCTGCTTTGCAGGTTAGGATTCTATAGACCCTGAGAGCAAGAAGAAGATTCTGGGCATCAAAATAATGGTGTCAGGATTCCCATCTCCTGAGAAAATTCAGCAGTAAGGACCACTGCAGCAAGTAGAAGGATTACACAGGCAACGGGGATCGTCACAGGCAAGCTAACTGGGCAAGGGGAGGGCCGAATACAGAGACCATCCTCTTGGTGGGTGTGAGGAAATTAACAAGATGGTGCCAGTCAGGCTCTCTCGCCCCACGCTCTCACAGTCTCTCGCCCCATGTTCTGTAAACAGTGATTGCATGGTTGTATAACGGCTGAGATCACTTATAGTGCTGAGTGTGCGTGTCGCGGGGGTCCTTGCTTGGTCACGGGCTACTTGTGCAATAGGTCTGTATGAGTTTTACCGTGAAAGCCCTGGCTGCTGCTGCATTGGGGCTACATTGGAGTGGCATCATGGTTATGTTACGTGAGATTATGTTATGGTCATGCTGTGGTTGCTGCTACAGCTGTTACATCAGCCAGGAGAGAGGCTGTGTTACGGCTGCCATGCCAGCCAGGAGAGAAGAAATGCGTCTGCACTTCCTATGGTTCCTCGAGTCTCCTTCCAGCTTCTTAGCTCACGCCTTGCCTACCCTGGGTTCAGCAAACAGTGCAAAGAGTATGGCGCTGTGAGCAGGATCTGCAATATAGTTGGGAATAAGGCATCAAGGAACAGAGACCAGAAGAGAAACCAAGAGTGGGTGGGGTTGGTTAAACTCATTCATTGACACCCTTTTCCATCAGTGCATATTCTAGATGTTTCTTCTTCAGTGTTGCCCTTAAACTATGTTAGGGTACACGCAGCTTAATTTTTGACCTCATCAATTCAGTGGAAAGCAAGTAACCCAGTTAACTCAGGGAGAAGAATAATTTATAGCATGGATATGTGGTTTGCATAAAGTATTTACCTTTGGTTGGCCACACTGATGTGGTTATAAACAGTGACAATCTACCCCTGAAACGTTTGCCATTAGGAACTCTTTTGACCGGTATCACTCTGAAATTAGAGTCTTGCCATTGTCTGCTGGCTACTCAATTCCTTTTCAAAAGAATGCTATAGAGCAGATTAACGGCACATTGTTCTGTAATTCTCTGGTTACTCTAACAGAGTCAGGGTAAATTGGAAGGAAGAAATGCAAACCAGCCTGAGGCAGCACTGCCCAATTTGATCAAAACGCAATGCAACCATCGTGGGTTCGAGTTTGGTGGTCCAAAACATTGGAATGTTTCAAAGACATCTCAAATGCAACGCCAGTGTTGTTTTATTTGGTTTGGGGTTTGCTATCCCTTTATGTTAAACAGGAGTTTGGAAAAGTCACACAAAAGACTCACTGTCTATTTTCATAGATGCCTACACACTAAGAAGCCAGTGTTACTGATAAAGGAAAACATCAAACATACTGAACAAAGTCTCCACTCACTTACCTCATGAACTTAGAGGAAGCTAAGGATGAATCAAATCTGATCTTTATTTAGCATCCTACCTCCCAGCAGCAAGTCTCTTGAAGCAACTGGATTTGAGTCTTGGAACTGCACATAAATTGATATTCACCTGGATCTCCCTGCTGTGACCCATGTAAGACCCTTGGATGAATAACACCATCCAGATCTTCTAAAGAAAGATGTTGGAACTATCCACTGTCTTTGAACCCTGGAGAAATATAAATATTACCCTCTAATCCAGGTTTGGAGGAGAGGAAGTTAAATTCAGAATTCAGAGCGGCCAATGATATCTATGTGATGCACCAAAACAGATTCTTCTATAGTACTATTTTTCAAAGTTTTATTTTGTTTGTTTAGCCCAGATAGCAAAATACGATGTTGTCAGTCAAGACAGACTTCAAACTGCCTGGGCCCGTTAGAAACGTTTCATTAATAACATGTGTTTACCATTGAGAGGAGTAGAGTTTGTGTGCTAAGATTTTGTTTGTCAGTCATTCACTGGAACCCCACCGTTAATAGCATACAATGGTTTGTGGTTATGCCACAATTTAACCCAGGTTTAAAAATACAAACCAGAGCCCTGGTGGTCTAGGAGGAACGGGGAGTGAGGGAAGATATTGGCTCAACCTGCTTTGTGGGCTGGTGGCTTGGCATGCTTTACAAACTAATCAAATTTATTGACTATGATCCTGAGGACAAAAAAAAAGTCACATGTTGGGGTGTGCATCCTGGTTTGACGGCAGTTTGGTGAGGTTCTGAATGTCTGAAGGGGGAAACAAGGCAGCTCTTTGGCATTCCTTTCCCCAAAGACAAATGAGAAACAGATATCACAGAATATGAGAGGGTTTTTTTTTTTTCCCCCAGCAGTCTAATAAGAAAAAGAGATTTTCCTCTGCAGTTTTAATTCAACTGTATGTTAAAGATCAATCAACAGAATTAATACTGACCTAGGTTGAAGAGGCAATGAAATTTCTATTAATTCAGTAGTTAGAGCAGTGAATATTCTAAATGTAGCACAGGGAGAATAACTGATTTTATGTGTGTTATCAGTTTACCTCCATAGGGTTGGCTGTAGGTTCATTGGGATCAAACAGTGCTCAATCTAGATGTACTTAGAGCAGATATATAACCCGAGGAGGTGTATTTACACTTTGCACAGATCTAAGTGTAAAATATTCATTTAAAATACAATAAAGCATAGTTATCTACAGTAATGGGTAGAAAATACCTTTGTGTTTAATGAGCCACCTCAGTGATGCAGAAAGATACTAAACCACGAAGAGCTGTTATATGATGTGTTTACGAAATCTCATAGTCATGGAAATAACACCATGACCCTCAACATTTGTGAAATCTTATATCACATGTGCTTAAAACCAATTTTCCAGTTGCTTACAATGTATCCTTTTAAAAATATTTGCATTTCAAAATAAAACAAGATCACATTGAGAGAAAATTTAACCCAGAAAAAATAAGAGGAGGTGGTCTTAAGTTATCCGTTTACACATTCCTAGAGGAAAGATTCAGGACTTAAAATCGTTTTAATGTTTTGAGCTTGTTTTCCTTTCTTTTTATCACTTTTTTCTTAAGCAAAAGAACAAATCTAGAGAGAAAGGGTTACAACTAAAAGATCCATTTTCCAAGTTCTAGGTACACAGAAAATGAAGAAGAGATGACTTTAAACTCACACTTTAGTTTCAAAAATCAAAGTCCACAAGTATACATTGTGTGAGGACTTCACATGCAGCAATGTGCTAGGAATCATGAAGGCTGGTAAAGATGAATAAAACTGGATCTACTGTTGAGTTGCTGACTATCTAACCAAATACACTAACATTTAAAGGCGGCTCTTGTGGTAAAGAACCCACTTGCTAATGCAGGAGACTTAAGAGGCATGGGTTCGATTCCTGGGTCAGGAATATTCCCTGGAGGAGGGCATGGCAACCTACTCCAGTATTCTTGCCTAAAGAATCCCATGGACAGAGAAGCCTGGTGGGCTACAGTGTACACAGTTGCAAAGGGTTGGACATGACTGAAGTGACTTAGCACACACGCAATGGTTTGTTAAACAAATCTTTCCATGTCTGGAAGCAAAACATTGCAATCCCTTATTTTTAGTCCTGTGTAATTCTTGGAGGTATTTCCTGTGACAATTTTGTTTGTTTATTTATAGCACTTTATTGTATAATAAACTTTTTATGTAATTAACTGGGATGGAAATGTTAAAAAGGGACAAATATTATTTAGGGTACTTGGTCCTTTCTCCAGGGACTAGAGGAGACAGCAGATATAGACAATGAATCTGGGGCTCCTCAAAGTGAAGAACATTTCAGCTGCACAATCCTTGACATCAGACTGAAAGAAAAACTTTTAGAAACTCTGCTTTAGCTCTCAGTTCAGTTCAGTCCAGTCCCTCAGTTGTATCTGAATCTTTGTAACCCCTTGTACTGCAGCACGCCAGGCTTCCCTGTCCATCACCAACTCCCAGAGCTTGCTCAAACTCATGTCCATTGAGTCGGTGATGCCATCCAACCATCTCATCCTTGGTCATCCCCTTCTCCTCCTGCCTTCAATCTTTTCCAGCATCAGCATCTCTTCCAATGAGTCAGTTCTTTGCATCCAGTGGCCAAAGTATTGGAACTTCAGTATCAGTCCTTCCAATGAATATTCAGGACTGATTTCCTTTAGGATCAACTGGTTGGATCTCCTTGCAGTCCAAGGGACTCTTAGGAGTCTTCTCCAACACCACAGTTCAAAAGCATCAATTCTTTGGTGCTCAACTTTCTTTATCGACCACCTCTCACATCCATACGTGACTACTGGAAAACCCCAGACCATAACACAACCAGCTTTAAATCTAAAGCTGGTCTGCCAGAAACAGCATTTTGAGGTTATAAATATTTAACGATATGACACTAATTTATTCATATGACAATATAAAAACCAAACAACCCAGTCAAAAACTGGTCAGAGGACCTGAATTGACATTTTTCAAAAGAACACAGACAGATGGTCAACTGGCTCAAGAAAAAGATATTCTATATTGCTAAATATTAGAGAAATACAAATAAAAACCACAATGAGGTATCACTGCACTCCTTTCAGAATGGCTATCATCAAAAAGTCTACAAATAACAAATGTTAGTGAGGATGTGGAGAAAAGGGAATCCTGGTACACTGTTGGTGAGAATGTAAGTTGGTTTAGCCACTGCAGAAAATAATATGGAGTTTCCTCAAAAACCTAAAAATAGAACTACCATATGATTCAGCAACTCCATTCCTGGGTGTATATCTGGAACAAAGAAAACACTCATTCGAAAAGATACATGCACACCCAATGTTCATAGGAGCACTGCTCATTGTATGGAATATTGTATTCTGTTCCAAACAATAGCCAAGATATGGAAGCAACCAAAGTATTCATCAACAGATAAATGGATAAGAAGATGTAATACATATATATAATGGAATAGTAGCCACAAAAAAGAAAGAAATAGGGCTTCCCTGGTGGCTCAGTGGTAAAGAATCTGTCTGTCAATGCAAGGGATATGTGTTTGATCCCTGATTTGGGAAAATCCCACATGCTGTGATGCAACCAAGCCCGTGCGCCTCAACTACTGAGCCTGCGCTCTTGAACCCAGGAGCCACAGCTACTGAAGCTGCGTGCCTGAGAGCCCGTGCTCTGCAACAAGAGAAGCCACCACAATGAGAAGCCCGTGCACAGTAATTAGAGATTAGCCCTCTTTTGCTGCAACTAGAGAAAAGCCAAAAGCCAGCACAGTCAAAAATAAATTAATTAATTTTAAGAGAGAGTGAAATAATGCCATTTTCAGCAATATGGATAGACGTAGGAAATATTACGCTTAGTGAAACAAATCAGACAAAGAAAAACAAATACTGCATGTTATCACACTTGGAATCTAAAAAATAAAACAGATGAATATATATAGCAAAACCAGAAACAGACTCACAGATATAGATAAGAAACTAGGGCTTACCAATGGGGAGAGGGAAGGGAAAATGGGCAAGGCAGGAGTAGAGGATTCAAAGATACAAGCTACTGTGTGTGTAATAGATAAGCAATAAAGATATATTTTACAAAATGGAATAATAGTCATTATTTTGCAATACTTTCTAATGGAAGATAATCTATAAAAATAATGAATCATTATGCTATACACCTGAAATTAATATAATATTGTAAATCAACCATACCTCAATAAAAATTTTTCAATAGAACTAAATTAAGCACTTAGGTTCGTCAGAGGAAAACATTAAGAGAGTAAAGGTTCAACCTACCAGGGAAGAAAAAGATAACTATTTAGAGATTATAAAGAACAACAAGTCAATAAGAAAAACATAGACAACTCGGTAGAGAAATGGGTTAAAAGACTTGAACAGGTATTTCATAAAGGGGATGTCAAAGTGGCAATAGTATATGAAAACATGCTCAAATACACATGGTTCATTAGTAACCAAGAAAATGCAAATTGAAGTACAATATACTGTTAAACAGTTGACAAACTGACTAAAGCAATAAAGACATAAAATTCCAAATATAGGCAAAGATAGAAGCAACTCAAATATTTACACACTGCTCGTAGTAGTGTGAATTTACATAACCACTTTGTAAAACTTTTCAGCACTCAACTAATTCCTCTCTCTCTCTCTCTCTCTCTATATATATATATATATATTTATAGACACAAATACATACGTACTTGCTTTTGCCAAAAGACTTCTTCACTGGAATGTTCATAGCAGTGTTATTCGTAGTAGTCCCAAACCAAACTGGATATTATCCAGATGTCTATCAGTGTATAAATAAATTGTGACATATTTGCTCCATGGAATTTTATACAGCATTGAGAATAAATGGCCTACAGGTATACACAATAGGGTAATTCTTACAAAAAAAATAAAAAAGATTCAGCAAAATGTCAGATATGAAAAACAAGTGCCTACTGTATGATTCCATTGGTATAAACTGCAAAAAGAGGAAAAAGTAAGCCATGCTGTTGGAATTCAGGATGGTGACTTTATGACTAGATGGGAACAGGGGAAGGTGTTTAGGGGGCTGGTTACGTTTTATTTGTTTATGGCCGCACTGTGTCTTCGTTGCTCTGCACAAGCTCCCTCTGGTCAAGCAGAGCCTGCTCTTCACCGCAGTGTACGTGCTCCTCACTGTGATGGCTTCTGTTGTTCCCCCAGCTCTAGGTACATGGGCTTCAGCAGTTGCAGCACTCAGGCTCAGTAAATGTGGTACACGAACTTCATTGATCCACAGCGTGTAGAACCTTCCTGGACCAGGCATGAAACCCATGTCCACTACATTGGCAGGTGGATCCTTATCCACTGCATGACCAGAGATCCCTGGTCATGTTTGTTTTGGATCTGGGTGCTGACTTCACAAGTCTTTCCAGTTTGTAAAAAATTCATCAAGGTATACGCTTATGATAAATATGCATTTCAATATATGCATTTTGTATCAGTAAAAAGTTTTGAAAATGGCTTTGTCTCATTGGTTCATATTGGTTGGGTAAACATCTGTGATAGATCTTCTTTCTATATGATCAAAGAAAGAATCATGAAAGATGAGGCTGACGGCAGACAAAATCAAACATATGGTTCATTTCTTCTCTAACCAGCTTCCTTTATTCTTTTTGTCTTCCTTTGTTTTGCTTATTTACTTAATGACAGAGCCACATTAAACAAATTTTGCCTAATTCTGAGAAATAACACTGTGCCAACTCTCTTATGTAGATTAGTGTCATTCAGTTCAGTTCAGTCACTCAGTCGTGTCCAACTTTGCAACCCCATGAATTGCAGCACACCAGGCCTCCCTGTCCATCATCAACTCCCGGAGTTCACTCAGACTCACGTCCATCGAGTCAGTGATGCCATCCAGCCATCTCATCCTCTGTTGTCCCCTTCTCCTCCTGCCCCCAATCCCTCCCAGCATCAGAGTCTTTTCCAATGAGTCAACTCTTCGCATGAGGTGGCCAAAGTATTGCAGTTTCAGCTTTAGCATCATTCCTTCCAAAGAAATCCCAGGGCTGATCTCCTTCAGAATGGACTGCTTGGATCTCCTTGCAGTCCAAGGGACTCTCAAGAGTCTTCTCCAACACCATAGTTCAAAAGCATCAATTCTTTGGCGCTCAGCTTTCTTCACAGTCCAACTCTCACATCCATATATGACCACTGGAAAAACCATAGCCTTGACTAGACGGACCTTTGTTGGCAAAGTAATGTCTCTGCTTTTCAATATGCTATCTAGGTTGGTCATAACTTTCCTTCCAAGGAGTAAGCGTCTTTTAAATTCATGGCTGCAGTCACCATCTGCAGTGATTTTGGAGCCCAAAAAAATAAAGTCTGACACTGTTTCCACTATTTCCCCATCTATTTCCCATGAAGTGATGGGACTGGATGCCATGATCTTCGTTTTCTGAATGTTGAGCTTTAAGCCAACTTTTTCACTCTCCTCTTTCACTTTCATCAAGAGGCTTTTGAGTTCCTCTTCACTTTCTGCCATAAGGGTGGTGTCATCTGCATATCTGAGGTTATTGATATTTCTCCCAGCAATCTTGATTCCAGCTTGTGCTTCTTCTAGCCCAGCATTTCTCATGATGTACTCTGCATATAGGTTAAATAAGCAGGGTGACAGTATACAGCCTTGACATACTCCTTTTCCTATTTGGAACCAGTCTGTTGTTTCATGTCCAGTTCTAACTGTTGCCTCCTGACCTGCATATAGGTTTCTCAAGAGGTAGGTCAGGTGGTCTGGTATTCCCATCTCTTAAAGAATTAGTTTATCCTTAATTTACTAACTGCTGTTACAAGTCAGGATGGAAGGTTAAGCTTTATGGTGAGTCATAGGACAAAGAAGCATATTTTCTGCAAGCTGCTAAGGAGAGCAGAACACCGCTGTCCCACACAGAGCCCTTCACACATTACACAGGGAGTTTACTAGATGCTTTCCCAATGAGCCTGCTTAATCTGCACCAAGATGAGTAAAAGGCAAGGCATGAGTATCAGAAAAGTGTATACTTCTTTTCAAGGTTTATAACAGAAGTAGCAGCAAAACAAATTGTGCAAAACATCTACTACACTATCTTTATTTAACCTGACAACCCAGTTCCAGGCACAGTGTGTTAGCTGCTCAGTCGTGTCTGACTCTTTGCAACCCCATGGACTGTAGCCTGCAGGCTCCTCTATCCATGAGATTCTCCAGGCAAGAATACTGGAGTGGATTGCCATTCCTTTCTCCAGGGGATCTTCCCGACCCAGGGATCAAACCTGGGTCTCCTGTATTGCAGGCAGATTCTTTACTGTCTGAGCCACCAGGGAAGACCTCGGTTCCCAGGGCTGGGGGCGAGGTGGGGGTGGGGGTGATGGTGGAGTCACAAACAGCTGAGTCCAGTGATGTCAATCACAGTTCAGGGAAAGGCATCGATCGATTCTGAAAGCGCAAGACAGTTGTATCATCGAGACCGAGTTGGTTTGGTTGATTAGCAGTTTACTACTACCTGTAAATGCCTTTATTCACAAATGCTTCTGTCTTGGCTTTTTGAGTGGATAAGTAGGGACCAGTTCATACATCAAAAAGGCAAGAAAGTTGTATTGATTTCTTCAAGGAGAGTCCTCTTTTTAGTACTGTAAAACCAGACTTTGAAAATTAAAAACGCAAGAAGTATCTTTGACATTTCTTCTAGCCCAAAATGACTACAAATCTGTTTCAGTATTTCCACCAAATCCTGGTCACCAAAAATTTTACTCAGCTATTTACAAATGGAGGTAACACAGATGTTGACAGAAACCCTAAATTTGCAGTGGCTTAATCTAATAGATGTTTATTTTCAGTCATTTGAAATGTTGTCTTCTACCTAGTGGGTGAGTTTCCTCCATGCCATGAGTCAGAGACCACCATCCCTAAGATCTTATCACCATTATCCACACTGAGCTGGAGGAAAGGGGAAAAGTGTAGAAAAGACGCGCATGCGCTAAGTCACTTCAGTCGTGTCCAACTCTTTGAGACGCTATGGGACTGTATCCTGCCCGGTTCCTCTGCCCATGGGATTCTCCAGGCAAGAATATTGGAGTGGGTTGCCCTGCCCTCCTCCAGGGGATCTTCCCAACTCAGGAAGGAATCTGTGTCTGTTGTGTCTCTTGCTTTGGCAGGCAGGTTCTTTTCTACTAGCACCACCTAGAAAGTGTAACTCCTACTTATAAAGCCAACTCAGTAACAACTTACAAACATATTCTGTCATGAGAAAACTATATAATTGTATGGCTTCCACAATATACAAGAAGGTTTGGGGAACTGTCACTCTTGACTGAGCAGTTGCCTCTCAGCAATGATGCCTCATTGTGGAAGAGGAAACATGGGTTTTGGTGGATGTGACCATCTTACTCTGTGTTCACTGTTCATACATTTTATTTAAGCTTAGAGGCAGGAGGTGGTCCTTTGGAAAAGAGTTGGGGAAAGATGAGACCAGTGGGTTTTTTTTTCTCAGACTCATCTTTATGGATTCTCCATCTGCCTTCTGATTTGATCATGGCCAAGAAGTTTCTGCATTCATTGGCACACAGATTTGGTATGGTTTAGCAGAAATACATACCTAGAAGCCCTACTGTGCTTGCTTTGGAACAGATGTGTTTTAGCCCACAAATGTCAATCTAAATTACTTTGTGTGTATTGTTTTCCATACTATTTTGAGAGTTCAGTCCCCCTCTTTTTTTAGAATATGTTATCATCACAGTGTGTGTGCACGCCTTGGAGTCGCTCAGTCATATCCAACTCTTCGAGACCCTATGTACTGCAACCGGCCAGTCTCCTCTGTCCACGGAATTCTCCAGTCAGGAATACTGGGGTGGGGTGTCATTTCCTCCTCCAGGGGATCTTCCTGACCTGGGGATCGAACCCACATCTCCTGCACTGCAGACAGACTCTTTACCCCTGAGCCACGGGGGAAGCCTCTATCATCTCAGTGTAAGTGTGGACTTCTAAATTTGTCTCTTTGACTTAGTTGTTTGACAGCAATAGCGTCAAGGCATTTCTCCCCTCTAGCAAATCTGTAGCTTTCCGGAGGTAGATTTCAGTGCTTCCCATCTTCAAGGAAGCACCTTGTTACCCTCAAGAGTGCAATAAACCACAGGTTATTAAACATTTAACTATTTATTTGCACTTGTCATCACTTACATTACTTACTAGTCCTGATCATGAATCCCGTTTTCACAATGGCATAGCTTTATCATTTGAGTAGCACTTTCAGATATGTTTATAGAGCTTTGGTGACTATATTTTGTAGTCACTCATTCATTTTATTTGCTGGGGGTCAGAACAAGTCTTTTTTCTTTGGACCTTCTTACTCTATCTCCAGGACTATTTCTCAGACACTCTTATTTCTGAGACACGTTTTAGTGGCTTAATATTTTAGGACACTCACCAACTGAAACGCATTGAATTGCAATCTCAGGATCTCAATAAGACAAACAGAACAACCAAGAGTGTCATGATAATGGGGATATTTGCATTTTGAAACATTGAAAGCAGATTAGAACATTTCTGGCTTCTGTAATAGCAAGAGCCCAGTCTCATAAAAAAGGAAGTACAGGCATTTCCTAGAGAAAACCTTATGTAATTGGAGCTTGGAAAGCCCTGCCCAGCTGTCTTCCTTGCTCCAACACCTCCCTCCAAGCTTTGTCCCCTTCTCTCAGCATCTTGCTTCAAGTACATCTATGCAGAGATACTTTCAGGAACATCTGTACTCTCTCATGTGGGAAGACAAGCAGAGTGGATATCCTACAGAAGGAAATACCAGTAAACATTAAAACACCAGGGAAGACCTTGGTTGGGGTATCTGCAGACACTTCTCAGGACTAAATAAGCCCATAAATATGCCCTACTTCATGTAGCAAGCTATTGAAACTCTGTAAATGCTGCAGAAAAGTTCTCTATTCCTTTACATCTCCAAATGCCAACTTCTGGTGTGTTGAGGCAAGGCCTAGATTTTCAAGGTGCAAGTAAAAAAAATAAACATTTGCCTCAACTTTTCTTTCCAAAAAACACCTTCAAATTCCTCATGAATGTTGGACTGCCATACTGTTGGCTAAGAAAGCTCTGTGTCTTGTACTTATTTAAGTTTTTAACAAATAGCTGCTATAAATCAATGAATTTTAGAATTAAAAGTTTCCTTAGCGATTCTGTAGCCTAAGCACATAGTACCTTTGATGAAGTGAGAAAACTGAAAAGCAAAAACATCTTAAGGGTCATCAACCTAGAAGCCAGTTATTATATCTGAATTTCTACAAGATACTTACTCCAGGAAATATATAGTAGCTTTTCAAAAAGAAATCAAAGTATAATCTCTTGATCCTAAAGTTAACTAACCAGTTGTACTAAATTAGTAGAATACATCAGTACTTTTCTTACTCAATGACTTGTGCTTTATTGGAACAACTTTGAATCCATACAAACATAATTAACATTAAAAGCTCAATATACAAAGGAATGAAAATAAAATTGGGTAAGAGACGTGGATGGGCCTAGAGACTCTTATACAGAGTTAAGTAAGTCAGAAAAAGAAAGACAAATATTGTATATTAATGTGTGCATGTGGAATCTAGAAAAATGAAATAGATGATCTTATTTGCAAAACAGAATTAAGAGACACAGATGGTGAGAACACCAGGGATTGGTGGGGCGGGGGGTGTGGGGGTGTGGAGAGGGGATGTGGGATGAATTGGGAGATTGAGATTGACATATATATATATATATACTACTGATGCTATGTATAAAATAGATATCTAATGAGACCCTATAGTATAGCACAGGGAGCTCTACTCAGTGCTCTATGATGCCCTATATGGGAAGGAAATCTAGAAAAGAGGGGATAATATGTATATGTCTGGCTGATTCACTTTGCTGTGTTGTAGAAACTAACACAGCATTGTCAAGCAACCATATTCCATGATGTATAGAACAGTCTTTTGGACTCTGTGGGAGAGGGAGAGGGTGGGATGATTTGGGCGAATGGCATTGAAACATGTATAATATCATATATGAAATGAGTCGCCAGTCCAGGTTCGATGCACGATACCGGATGCTTGGGGCTGGTGCACTGGGATGACCCAGAGGGATGGTACGGGGAGCGGGGAGGGAGGAGGGTTCAGGATGGGGAACACGTGTATACCTGTGGTGGATTCATGTTGATATATGGCAAAACCAATACAATATTGTAAAGTTAAAAAATAAAATAAAAATAAAAAATAAGATAAAAACAGTATATTTTCTGAGGTTCTTTGGCATTTATGAAGAATCTGATGCTTTTGAACTGTGGTGTTGGAGAAGACTCTTGAGAGTCCCTTGGACTGCAAGAAGATCCAAGCAGTCCATTCTGAAGGAGATCAGCCCTGGGATTTCTTTGGAAGGAATGATGCTAAAGCTGAAACTCCAGTACTTTGGCCACCTCATGTGAAGAGTTGACTCATTGGAAAAGACTCTGATGCTGGGAGGGATTGGGGGCAGGAGGAGAAGGGGACGACAGAGGATGAGATGGCTGGATGGCATCACTGACTCGATGGACGTGAGTCTGAGTGAACTCTGGGAGTTGGTGTTGGACAGGGAGGCCTGGCGTGCTGCGATTCATGGGGTCGCAAAGAGTCGGACACAACTGAGCGACTGAACTGAACTGAATGAATAAAATACAGGCTAATTATTAAAATTTTGTGATTATAGAGAAAAAAAACTGTTTTAGTCCTGCAATAGAGACAGGCATAGTTAATATTCTGATATCTTCACATTATTGGCTTTCATTTTTTGAGTAACTACGTTCTCTTTAATATTCTTTATTGTGATCCGATTCATCGACATTGTCCTCCTGTGGTAGTTTGTCTAGAAGATGTCTCTCATTGATCCTTACGTACGGCTATGCAGACCCCTGTGTAGTCCCCATTCACTGTCCCAAGACTGGCCTGTGCCATCAATAGCGTATGACAGAAATGAAGGAATGTCACTTTGGAAATTATAGGTGACTTCAGGTTTCACACTGGGTGGGCCGCCTCTCTCTCTCTGTGTCTCCTCTCACTCCAGGGGGAGCTGGCTGTCGTATTGTGAACAACACTATAACCGGTGAGAAACTGAGGCCTCCAGCCAACAGCCAGAAAACCTACCCATAACCACACGCATGAGTTTGGGAATGGCTTCTCCTGCCCCAGTCAGGCCTTGAAAAAACTATCACCCTGGCCAACAGCCTGACTGAGCTGTCAGGAAGCACCCTGACCAGGGCCATCAGATAAACCACGTCTCAGTCAATCCTGGGAACCTGGGTGAGGTAATTTATGTCTGAGGCTTCCCAGATGGCCTCATTTATGTTTATGTTTGGGCTTCCCTCACAGTTCAGTCCCCACTCCAGTACTGTTGCCCGGAAAATCCCATGGATGGAGGAGCCTGGTAGGCTGCAGTCCATGGGGTCGCTAAGAGTCAGACACGACTGAGTGACTTCACTTTCACTTTCCACTTTCATGCATTGGAGAAGGAAATGGCAGCCCACTCCAGTGTTCTTGCCTGGAGAATCCCATGGACAGAGAAGCCTGGTAGGCTGCAGTCCATGGGGTCGCACAGAGTTGGACACGACTGAAGCTACTCAGCAGCAGCAGCCGCAGCACAGTTCAGTTGGTCAAGAGTCTGCTTGCAATGCAGGAGACCCCAGTTCAATTACTGGGTCGGGAAGATCCCCTGGAGAAGGGATAGGCTACCCACTCCAGTATTCTTGGGTTTCCTCTGTGGCTCAGCTGGTAAAGAATCTTCCTTAAATGTGGGAGACCTGGGTTCGATCCCTGGGTTGGGAAGATCCCCTAGAGAAGGGAAAGGCTACCCACTCCAGTATTCTGACCTGGAGAATCCCATGGACTGTATAGTCCATGGGGTCGCAAAGAGTCAGACATGACTGAGTGACTTTAACTTTCACTTCCACTTTCCCAGGTGGTGCTAGTGGTAAAGAAGCTGCCTTCCAAGGCAGGAGACATGAGAGTTTGATCCCTGGGTTGGGAGGATCCACTGGAGGACGGCATGGCAACCCACTCTAGTATTCTGACCTGGAGAATCCCATGGACAGAGGAGTCTGGTGGGCTTACAGTCCATTGGGCTGCAAAGAGTCAGACACGACTGGAGCAACTTAGCATGCATGCAGTATATGTCTGTTGTATTAAGCTAATAGGTTTTGGTGTGCTTTGTGGTGTAGCAAGAGAAAACTAATACACCTACAGTTTTAGAGTCTTCAAGAAAACTGTTAATGGCTATCTAATATTCTGCCTTATAGATGTATCATGATTTAATAATTGGATTCTCAGGTTGATCTCAGTTTTTTGCTCCTTTAATTGTTGTTGTTTAGTCACTGAGTCACGTCTGACTCTTTTGCCACCCCATGGACTGTAGCCCACCAGCCTCCTCTGTCCATGGGATTCTCCAGCGAGAATACTGGAGTGCATTGCCATTTCCTTCTCCAGGGGATCTTCCCGACCCAGCAATCAAACTCGCACCTCCAGCTTCATCTCTTGCATTGCAGGCAGATTCCTTACCACTGAGCCACCAGCAGTTCAGTTGCCCAGTTGTGTCCGACTCTCTGCAACCCCATGGACTGCAGCACGCCAGGCTTTCCTGTTCATCACCAACTCCCAGAGCTTGCTCAAACTCATGTCCATTGAGTCGGTGATGCCATCCAACCATCTCATCCTTGGTCATCCACTTCTCCTCCTGCCTTCAATCTTTCCCAGCATCAGGGTCTTTTCCAATGAGTCAGCTCTTCGCATCCAGTGGCCAAAGTATTGGAGTTTCAGCTTCAGCATCAGTCCTTCCAATGAATATTCAGACTGATTTCCTTTAGGATTGACTGTCTTGATCTCCTAGCAGTCCAAGGGACTCTCAAGCATCTTTTCCAAAACCACAATTCAAAAGTATCAATTCTTCAGCACTCGGCTTTCTTTATGAGGCACCATGGAAGTCTAATTTATTGCAGTTTGCAATTGTCTGTATCTGTGATTAGTTTTTTTCTAGAACAGACTCTTACAAACACAATTGTTAAATAAAAACAATATTTTTAATGCTTTAGATATTTATATATTATGTTCCAAATTGATTGTACTTATGAGGAGTCTCATCCATTTCAATTTTATTGACTCACAAGAGGCAGAGCTGTGGCATGACTAAATTGTACTTGTTTATCACACTGATTGCTCTTGAGGTATAATTTAGCTTTATGTTGAATCACCTTTTATTTTAAACGGATATTCCCAAAAAATAGACCTCAATATCCATTTGAGTTTTGGTTATATTTGATGATTCAGCTATCCAATGCAAGCACATTATCTTTTCCACCATACTTGTTCTCTTTCTGTTTTTTCTCATCTCAGAATAGATTCACCACCCTCACAGTCTACTAGTCTGGAAGCTGGAGGGACATCTTAGACTATTCCCTCGATCTCAGCCCTTACACACCCTCTACCCCTTCTCTTTACACCTCCCTCTCCTTTCGAGTTCCACAGCTACTCTCCTAGTGCAATCCTTCTTCAGCTCTCTCCCAGACTGTTCCTCGCATCTTGATCGTCAATCTTATCTTAGCCATGGCTGTACTCTGTAACAGTGAACCTGTGACTCTTGGAAGTAGTATTAATAATTTGAGTTTATTCAACCCTACTTTCTTACTAGTATCTTCTACTTTTGTGGCTGCATTATTGAAAACTATATTGTTAATATTTTGTGTATAAAAGAATATACTTATTTTCATGAAAAAAAAAACCACCGCAAATTATACCTGCTGACTATAACAAGGCATGGCTTTCTAGGACCATATCAGTGAATCATCCAAGAGGGTTTGAGGGTTGCAGATGCAAATTTCAGCAGTGTTGATCAGGAGTGATGATCAAAAGTGATGCCCCGAGTGATACACATTCCTTCTTCTACTTCTACAGAACACTCACTCTAGAATAAGACCACTACATGCAAACCGTCAAGTTGCAAACTTTCAAAGATGCAAATGTGCATTCACTTGTCCAATCAGAAAAGCTAATTCACATGTCTGAAGTACATTGTCATTTGCGTGCATCCCCTACAAATGGTTGTGCTTTTGTGTACTTTGCCGTATAGAGCTGTATAGAGTACAGGAGTAGAGTGTTTTTATTTCAAGCCAAGAATGTCTAGAAGCAAGCATAAAAGCAGTGGCATATAGCCTATAGTGTTAGTTGGGTACCTAGGCTAACTTGGTTGGACTTCTAAACACACTCTCAGAATGGAACTCATTCATATGGAGGGGCCTTACTGTAGTTGGGGTTTTGTTTTCCTTCTTCTAAGAACTGCCTCCAGCCCTCCAAGTATATTTCACAATTGATATGGCATGGACCAAGGGCAGTGCCAGACAAAGTGTAGACAACAAGGAAAAAGAAGATGCATCCTTTTCCCCCTGTCTTTCTGCAGTTACTTACATTGGAGCATTTTAATGTTCAGAGGAAGAAAGATGGTCATTGTTTCAAATAATAAACTGAGTTTCTGTTAATTATTGTAAAATTTTTCTCCCAGAAAAAAATGAATACAGTCCATTTGACTTTGGATTATCTGATAGGATTTCCATGTCTATTCTGGGTCATCTATTTTGTTGGCCAAAATGACCAAAAAGACCTAAATGAAGATCAAGTACAAGTCTGAATATATTTTAGAGATACTTACTAGAATATAACATTTTTAATGTATCTCTTCTAGCTGACTAGTGTATAATGAAATATATTTTTAAATGATGCCTTCTCCAGATCTAAAAACAAATATATGCTTTCATTTCTGTGGGCACAAAGATAATTTCCACAAAGACAATTTCCAAGTTCAAGAGATGCACCTTCTAGGTCGAGGCTGTTTCTACTTAGTCTAATGTAACTATTATCTGAAGAGACATTCAATGGACATATTACAATATGATTCCCGTTTTGTTTGCTTCTTGTTATCTAAGCAGTCATTTTTCACTTTCAGTTAAAATTAGCACAGAGCATTCTTCAGGACAGCCCCTACATTCCTCACATATTTCCACAAAGGGCCCTCGGTAGGAGGCCCTTAACCCCATGATAGAGTTTTTTTGTCAGTATTTTATTAATATGATATTTTTCATAGTCGTAGCTACTTATCATTTGCTGGATGCAGTTAAAATCTGCACATACATTTTCTCATGTCATCCTCCCATCAGTGCTCTCATGTATTTATGATTATTATTATCTTCATCTTCTAAGTGAAAACCTTGAAGCTTGCCGTTGTGCACGCTGACCGGGTCCCAAAGCAAGGGGCAGTGTCAGGCTGGCCTCACTCCATAGCAAGTTCTCTCGCCCTGATGCTGTGTCTTCTCCTCTGACTCTGCCTAGTCATTCCATATCAGATTGACTATGACTTTGATTCTTCTGAGATATCTTCTCAGACTTTGAACAGGTCACTGTACATTAGGACCCTGATTTATGAAGCCATCCCACAGAGTATTAACTTGGATTTAACCAATTCCAAATGCTTCCTGCTCACAGGAGAGGCCTGTATATACTCTGTGTTCTAGTGGCTTAAACATTCAGTTTCTATTTTCAGTGCATGCTTGGGGGGCAAATGGTAGTTCTCCCAGGGCACTGCATCCTCCGGGTCTCATTCTCAAGGGACATCAGCTTTTGCCAGGATGAGCCCATGGTTTGCTTGCCCAACTTTAGCTTTTCCTACACACACACACACACACAGAAACTTCCAGAATAACCTGCTACTCCTAGAAAGTCTCTCTTGAACCTCAAACCATCAGTCTTTCTCAGACCTATTTCATGATATCTATTTACTGCTACTGCTACTGCTGCTAAGTCACTTCAGTCGTGTCCGACTCTGTGCGACCCCATAGACGGCAGCCCACCAGGCTCCCCCATCCCTATTTACTGGTAGGTATCAAATAAAAGTCTTGCAAATTAAACTACATTTTAAAATGGTTTTCTGTTCCCTAAAGTTTTGGGTCAGCCAAAAATTTCCTTTAGGTTTTTCTATAAAATGTGACAGAAAAATTAGGATGAAATTTTTGGCTGACCCAGTAATCAGGATCACAGGCCATATTTGATCAGCCCCTGGTAGAATGTTCCACTGCCCCTGTTCTTCCTCTTATCTCTTACTCTCTTCACTTCATGGGACCCTGGTGGCTCAGATGGTAAAGAATCTGCCTGCAATGAAGGAGACCTGGGTTCGATCCGCAGGTAGGGAAGATCCCCTGGAGGAGGGCATGGCTACCCACTCCAGTATTCTTGCCTGAAGAGTCCCATGGACAGAGGAGCCTGGTGGGTTACAGTCTATGGAGTCGAAAAGAGCTGGACATGACTGACCGAGTAACATTCCACTCCTACCCTACGTATTTTCTTGCTTATCTCTGAAGCATTTTGATGTTCAGAAGAGGAGAAATGGTAGTTATTCCAAATAATTAACTTAGTTCTTTGTTAAATCATTATATGATTTTTCTTGGGAGGATATGAATATTCTTTAAAATTTAGCTTTGGATTATATGGTAGAATTCCTATATCAGTTTGAGGTCATATACTGTTGCCTGAAGTTCTCTCAAAGATATAAGTGCGTATTAAATACAGGTTTAAAGTAGCATTGATAATGAATGATGTGTGATTAGCACTTTATAGTTTACAAAGCGCTTTTATAAATATTACATCATTTAACACTACAATTTTCAGGGGAAGGAAACAAAACTTTTCTTAAACATTGATCACAAGCTAGGCATTATATTAGACTCTCCCCTAATCTTCACAACAGTCTGTCAAGGCATGCATTACCTCCGTGTTAGAGATGATGAAATTGAGGCTCAAAGAGGTTAAATAACTTATCTATCATTGCGCAGCTTTAGGATTCAAGTTGAATGTATCAAAGTCCAAAACCCAGTGCTTGCCCTACTGGTGTTTCTGACATCCCAGCCTACTAAGGTAGTCCCCAGTCTCACTCCAAGGAACACAGCCAAAGCCAAATGGGGCCTTAGCGTATGTCGGATATCTTATTCCATAAACAATTTTTATCCAGAAGAAAGAGAGGCTTATGCACTTTTATCCACATCGTCGTTCTGTCTCTACATTCTCTCCTTCGAAGTTTCTTCCTTCAACTTCTCACTTACAGAAAAGTAAGCTAATTCCTTCCTGGCTTTCTTTCCTATGTCCAGGAATGGGATCTCTTGCTTCTAGACATGTGAAGTTTTCACTCCACTTCAGAATGTTTCTCAAGCCCAGGGATAACTCAATTGTACCAAGTTCTTACATGTATCACTATTCAGATTACATGTCCAGTAATGATCAGATTTGTACTTTGGCAAGACCAGACTTATGCTAGAGAGAATTTAGTCCTTCTGGATGACCAAAATGTGACTCATACCTTTTGCTACTTACTTGGATAGAACTGAAATAGAAATATGAAATGTCCTCAGGACACTCTGCTAATGACCCGGTATAACATAAATTTTCTGTTTTCTTTACTAGACCGAAGTTCCACTTTGTAATTTAGACAAAGGAGGAAGACTAGGTGAGTGAGGTATTCCAGAAGAGAGAATAAATGGTACCTGGGTGGCCTGAATTTTGAAATCTCTCAAAAAGGACATTTGTCTCTTAATTCCCTCTAAGACAAATTTTATAAACAATACATAACGGATTTTGTACCAAATGATGGTTTACACAAATACAGTTTACAAACACAAATACACAAATACATGTATATGTGTGTGATTGTGAATAGGTACTTCATTTCAAACAAAATTTGCCTTTATTATAATAAGAAAAATAGTCCCATATATGTGAAACATAATAAGAGTGAAATAAAATTAATTAGTGTTTGAGGTATGGGTAATACCTCTGATAAACACACTTGATAAATACAAATGCAAACCTGAGTTCCTAGTAGACTTTAGAATACGTGCTCTGCGAAATTCCATAAAAGACCAGCTTACAGACATAAGGCCTCCAATATTAGAATTTCTATATAAATATTTCCTGTGAGTTGACAGCTCTTTCTTGGTAATAGTTTCTAGGGCACCACGAACTGCAGTCTGTAGTCTTGCATTTAACTAAACTCCTCACACGAATCATACAACAGGTTCCCAATACCATGTTTTTAAATGTGTCTCCTAAGATACAGTGGAAAATGTGACTTTTATTTACAGCTTAATAAATAACTCAGTGATGTGAAGTGTTTTAAGTACAGCAATGTGCTACTTTAAACAAAGTAGTGAAAATATATAACTGACTGTGTCTCGTTGTTTTCACTTCTTTTAAGGTTTAAGTTTCCTTTGCCTGCCTGTCTGATTTAACTTTAAAAAAAAAAAAGCTTATGGAAAGTGGGAACCTTGGATACTTCAAAGTTAACCGAGATCAAAGTCAAATGAGGTCCACTGAATAAGGAATAAGCCTGCCTGCAAAATGTGTCACGTTGATATTGGCTTGAAGTCTCCTAGTTTATGGCTTGTACCAAAGATTTGACCTTGGATTTGTCAGTTATCTAAGCGCTGGGAGTTCTTATGGAAAAAGAATGGTTTGCTTAGTTTTGCCGGGAGACCGATTCAAACACAGACTCATCTGCAGGACCAGGTAACTCATTTCTCTTTTGGTAATTGAAGCATTGAAAATATGAGAGTTTTCTCACCAATTATCACATCTTTGTCCACCATATGTAACTCCTGACAAGCATATACCTTCCACATGCTGCATCTTATTCAGTTACAGAAACCTGGTCTTTTAGTATGAATTCTGCCTTCCTGAAATGGGAGCAGGCTGAGAAAGTTGAGATTAGCTATTACATCTTGTTTTCTCTGCTTGATGAAGCCTTTGGAGTGAAACAGAGTTTCCTTGAGTGCTTGCAGGATTCTAAGGTAGTTTTTGAATCTTCCCTTCCTCTCTGTAATTTTAGGGTCTGGGGATTTGGGCTTATGTTGAATTGAAAAAATGCAGGATCATTACCATGCGAAAAGGTAGTGTAGTCTGTTATTCAAAAAGATGCCATGGGTGTTCTTGAATGTTCTGCTTCACTGAAGCTCTCCTACACCACACATGTTACCAGTAAAGGCACAACGTTTTTTCCTTGAAATGGTCCATGGTGTTTCATCTGAAGCGGTGTGTGCCTGCTGCTGGGTGTTCTGTGGTTCTGTCTCCACAGCATGGCTCAGAACTCAATCAGCCAAGAGGCTCTTTGGTATCAGAGGGGGAAATAAATCACATTCTCCAGCAACACCCATTTGTTTTGAATAGTCCCATAGATAGATGGCTGTCTGTTTCAGGGAATATTTAATGTTAGAAAAAAACTAGTCCAAACAGTTTACTCTCCTTAAGTCTAAGCAGCAAGAGGTCTTCCAGTAAATGCTTCAAAACTGCCTAACAGGAGAGGCCAGAAACATCCCTCTGTAACTCAAAATGAAAACGGAAAAGAGGAAAAAAAAAGGGGAGGGGGGGGGGCGGGCGCTGTTCATCTTTATGACTTTAGCGACCTCTAGTGACCAAAACAGAGAACAAACTTACTAATGTGTTCTTTTTAAAAAGAAGGATCTTCCAAAGGTAGGAATTGTATATTTTATTTTGCGATTTTTATACTCATTCTATAAATAAAATAGCTGATTTTTTTTCTAGTAAACAACAATGTATTTTTATGGCATGATATTTAATAAGCAAAAAGAGGGGGAAAATATCCTTACTTGAGAGTATATTCTTTTTAGTCTTGTTCCTTTACATTTATATACAGGCACTCCAGCTACACACAAGAGTAGGTAATTCTCCACAAAAAAGATCACACAGGACAATTATTTTGCAATTTGTATTTTTTTTACAATATACTAAACAGTTCATATAGTATTTCACAACTCGTATTTTTTAACCCTATATTGTGACTATCCATGTCTTTAAATGTTCCTCTACACATTCTTTTTACTGATCATAATATTTCATCATATTTTTAAAGCATGTCCCTATTACTGGCTATTTAGGTGGTTTAAAAAATTTTTTTTTCTTGTATTCCTGGAGCTAAAGCTTTGAACTCTTCCAGTAATAAGATAAAGTCTTGGACATGAAATTTCTGGCTTAAGAAAATGTGCAAAGCAGAATGGTTTCTCAATATAGAGTGTCCAGTTGCCAGATAATTCTAAGAAAAGTGGTCGCCTAGACACGACGGGAGTGCCATCGAAAGGGAGCACATGGTGAACTTCTTGGCAGGAGGTCTACATGTAGACCTGCCACCCAGGCATTCCTTGAAGGGCCTGTGGCTGAAGAAGGAACCAAGAATAACCCAAAACACTGTGTGTGAGCTGTCTAGTAGTGCTTGTCCATTGGTGCAAAGTTATGCCACTTGGAAAAGGGGAATAAGTAGCGACTTATCAGGTTCTGAGCAACTCTGTTTGGTAAGCACATATAAACACAAGGTTCCCACATCAGCAAAAACCTCAAATTTTACACAAGGTATCCGTTCACCAGCTATCAGCTGAAGGTTATATGCAGAAAGTATTTGCTGAAGGCTTAATTTGTTTGAATGGTTTTTGCATTCACAGGGTAAATACAAAGTTCTCTTTTTTTCCTCTGTATAAGATAAATAAGGGTGAGTAAATTTTGCAAAAGCGTAAATGGGGAGAAAAGAATTTCTGAACATCTTTTTTGCAATGATCCACGTAAGGGTAGCACCTTGTGAAATACTTTTCGAATGTATAAATTACATTTCTTGGATATACTGCTTGCGTTTACACGGTCAAAGATGTGTACTGTATTCATGTACATCCCAGGAGGATGTAATGGGTTGGCCAAAAAGTTTGTTCAGGTTTTTCTATAAGATGGTACAGAAAAAATTGAACGAACTTCTTGACCAACAATATTAGACTGTGGTGTTGGAGAAGACTCTTGAGAGTCCCTTGGACTGCAAGGAGATCCAACCAGTCCATCCTAAAGGAAATCAGTCCTGAATGCTCATTGGAAGGACTGATGTTGAAGCTGAAACTCCAGTACTTTGGCCACCTCATGTGAAGAGCTGACTCATTGGAAAAGACCCTGATGCTGGGAAAGATTGAAGGCAGGAGGAGAAGGGGACGACAGAGGATGAGATGGTTGAATGGCATCACTGACTCAACGGACATGAGTTTGGGTAAACTCCGGGAGTTGATGGACAGGGAGGCCTGGCGTGCTGCAGTCCATGAGGTCGCAAAGAGTTGGACATGACTGAGTGACTGAATTGAACTGAACTGAATATTAGGCTATCATAGGGCTGTGTCATTTTTTAAAAGACACATACACGTCCCCTTTGTTTCTTAATGCCATCTTCTGGATTGATTAAAACTAAGACGGAAGGGATGGGTAGCATGAGCTAGAAAGACAGAGGTGCGTCTTCAAAGCAGTGGATGAGTATCAGGTCCCTGCCATAGAAGCATCACTTAGCAAAGTTGAAGGATGAGTCACAAGGTCCAGCCAACTGGCCTGTGTTCTCAAGCCACACTCTGAAGGTACTGCTGACCTCCTACTAGCTACAAATAACCACCCTGGCTTTCCTCTAAGATTAAATAATAACAGCCGAAGCTCAGCCTCCACGGAGAGAGGGCCTTCTCAAGCTGTGTCCTTGACCTTCTTCCAGCACAGGATACAGATGCCACAAAGCTACTAATGCCTTGATTAGAGGATCCGGGCAGAATCTGACATCCTGGGTCCCAGGTGTGGCATTGCCTCAAACTGTGAATTTCAGGCCCCTTCCGTCTGATGATGTGTGCCTTCTACTCTGTTAGAGTTTTATGATTTCAAGCTGAATAAATGCTGGCTAATGAAGCCAAAAAACAAAAATGAAAAAATAAAAAGAGTAGCTCAGCAGATCCAGAAAAGGTACTGAGTGTGGTCTCTTAGCCTGGCTAGAAATAACCAGCTCAAATCGCATTCGGTGTTTGAGTCCCCCTACTCAAAACACCACGAGGAATACACCCAGGTGTCTCCTCTACCCTGCTCACTCGAGGCAAAGACCCTGTGTTGAGCCAGAGTCATTTTTCTTTACTAAGTGATATCTACTGTCAAAGTGAGACATTTATGTTGTACTTGGTCTTCCCAGATAGACTGATTGATGATATCAGTTAGGCGTCTCATCGACAGTCTCAAGCCTCTTCTGTTGTTACTGTCGTTGAAGTATATAGTTGATTTACAACATTTCAGATGTACAGCAGTGATTCAGTTATATATAGCATATATAAAATGGAGTATATATTTATATATACACTATTTAAGATTCTTTTCCTTTATAGATTATTACAAGATGTTGAATATAGTTCCCTGTGCTATACAATAGGTCCTTGTTTTATTTTGCATATAATAATCTATATCTGCTAACCCCAAATTCTTAATTTATCCTTCCCCTCTTGTCCTTTCCCCTTTAGAAACCATAAATTTGTTTACTATGTAAATCTATTTCTGTTTTATAAAGTTCATTTGTGTCATTTTTTAAAAGTCTTGTGTCTTGTTAAAGAATATCTCTTAGGTTATTTCTGGGTTCTAATTTTTTACTAGCTATGGCATTTTGCAGAATCATTATAATCTGTCAAATTTAAACAAATAAATTCCTAACTCGCTATTGAAGAGATTGAATAGCTATCGGCAGAAACCTTGTTTTCTTTCTTATGACACTGTATTTTCTTGTGTCAATACATTCTTTTAAACCCCATCTAGACCTGTGGCGGATTCATTTTGATATTTGGCAAAACTAATACAATTATGTAAAGTTTAAAAATAAAATAAAATTAAAAAAAATAAACAAAAACAAACCCCATCTAGTGCCATTCACAATTTTGGTATTGAAGGCTGTGTATGAGAACATCTTCATATGACTCATCGGTTAAATCATACACACTGATAGGATGTGAATCTAGTATTTTTAACCTATAATAATTTTATTTATATTAGAAATATGAAAGTTAACAGAATATTTTAAAAATGCCTCCTCCCCTCAGTTTTTATTCTGAGACATTTTGTCCTGTAAAGATAGATATCAAAAATTTCCAGTCATTTCTTCTTTTTCCCTACTCTGTCCAGGATCTGAATAGAACACCCAAATAAAAAAAAAGATGCTGGCCTTCTGTACGGCCACATTCTATGAGGGGGAAAAAAACAACCCTGGTGATTTGGCTGAACCACATAAATGAGAAACAGATTTGTGCAATACGAGTTTGCTCCAAGCCACAGAAGGCCAACACCATCCTTTGGCATATTTTTAAGGCTAAAGGGTAATTGAATCCCTTCTACACTAGACAGATAGTTAAAAAAAAAAAAAAAAAGGAAGACTCAGCAGGGTTTGTCTGGAAGAGACAGTGCAGGCTCACATCTCACTTCTGGGAGTGTCATGACAGGACTACGGGGCACATTTGGATCATGCTAAACATCCCCACATGATTAGTCATGCACAAAAGGGCCCTTCAGTCCTCTGCCGCCCAGTGATGTGCAGTGACTTCCCAGAGTGTGGGCACCGCTGTCTTCCCTCAAGCCTTAGGACTTATAAAGTCGTCTGTCTTGGTCCCCCGCCAGTTCAGCTCAGCATCAGCCTTTGCTTTATTCTGTTAATGATTCCCTAGTTAGACACATCAAAGCCTGTCCTAATTAAGACTCTTTTGGTTACAAGTATCCCAAACCCACTTCAAAATAGCTTCATAGAACAAGAGAATTTCTTGGAAGGATGCTGGGCTACCTCACAAACTCCAGGCGTCACCAAGGGCGGGAATCCATGCAGTTCGATGAAGCTCAGGAAGTTTTGGTTGATAGTCACCCGAGAACTCCATCACTAATAGAGCTGAATTTCTAACTGCCTGTCTTCTGTGTTTCTCAAGAAAGTATCCTCCAGTGGGGAATCAGATGTACTCAAGTGCTGTCAGGTATCCATGTGTGAGCTCATTGGTCGTGGTCAAAATTAATGGTCACATAAAAAATTATATGTCTACCATGAGCCCACCTCTGAATTCTTGACAAGTGGCATCTTTATAAGGCTCCAGTTAGGTGCTACAGGAACCTGGAACTTAGTTAAAACAATATGGCTTAGGTCCCATCCATGTCTCCAGATCTCAAGGTGAGGCTTGGGACATTGCAGAAACAGTCCATCTAACCTGAATACATTTCAAACTTCTCTTTGTCTTCTGTCCATCAAAACCTCCATTCTCTCCATGTATCGGCTAGTAACAGCCACGCCTCTATCTCCAGTTCAGATTCCTCTTCCAAATGCCAAATTCAATCATTCATTTTCCTATTTGGCCTCTCCACTAGGATCTTCCAGAGAAGCCTCAAATTCATTATTACCAAATGAAGCTCGTGGTTTCCATCACAAAGCTGCTATGCCTCCAGAGTTTCTCATCTCTGTAAATCGGACTGCATTTTACCCACTCACACAAGTTGGACAGGTTGGAAGTAACCTTTTGCCTACCTCTCTCATTTCCCTTCTCCAATTCAACACAGTTCAATTCAGTTCAGTCACTCAGTCGTGTCCGACTCTTTGCGACCCCATGAATTGCAGCACGCCAGGCCTCCCTGTCCATCACCAACTCCCGGAGTTCACTCAGACTCATGTTCATCGAGTCGGTGATGCCATCCAGCCATCTCATCCTCTGTTGTTCCCTTCTCTTCCTGCCCCCATTCCTTCCTAGCATCAGGGTCTTTCCCAATGAGTCAACTCTTCACATGAGGTGGCCAAAGTATTGCCATTTCATCTTCAGCATCAGTCATTCCAATGAACACCCAGGACTGATCTCCTTTAGAATGGACTGGTTGCATCTCCTTGCTGTCCAGTGGACTCTCAAGCGTCTTCTCCAACACCACAGTTCAAAAGTGTCAATTCTTTGGCTCAACTTTCTTCACAGTCCAAGTCTCACATCCATACATGACTACTGGAAAAACCATAACCTTGACTAGGTGAACCTTTGTTGGCAAAGTAATATCTCTGCTTTTCAATATGCTATCTAGGTTGGTCATAAATTTCCTTCCAAGGAGTAAGCGTCTTTTAATTTCATGGCTGCAGTCACCATCTGCAGTGATTTTGGAGCCCAGAAAAATAAAGTCTGACACTGTTCCACTGTTCCCCCATCTATTTCCCATGAAGTGATGGGACTGGTTGCCATGATCTTTGTTTTCTGAATGTTGAGCCCTAAGCCAACTTTTTCATTCTCCTCTTTCACTTTCATCAAGAGGCTCTTTAGTTCCTCTTCACTTTCTGCCATAAGGGTGGTGTCATCTGCATATCTGAGGTTATTGATATTTCTCCTGGCAATCTTGATTCCAGCCTGTGCTTCTTCCAGCCCAGCGTTTCTCAGGATGTACTCTGCATATAAGTTAAATAAGCGGGGTGACAATATACAGCCTTGAAGTACTGCTTTTCCTATTTGGAACCAGTCTGTTGTTCCATGTCCAGTTCTAACTGTTGCTTCCTGACCTGCATATAGATTTCTTAAGAGGCAGGTCAGGTGGTCCTGTATTCCCATCTCTTTCAGAATTTTCCACAGTTTATTGTGATCCACACAGTCACTCATACCATATGAAGTTCTAAATAGTTGTTGAGTCAGTTCAACTCACTCTGTGACAGTTACCTTATTCAATCACTGGGCTTTACTCTCACATCCAATGTCTACTAAGGTCTTCTTCTTGTTTTCCTTGTCGGCAGTATTCCCTCCCTAAGACCTGTTCTCCATCCTGTGGACAGCATGGAATCAATCACACTGCTGTACATCTTTCAATGGTTTACCAGTTGTCCACAGGATAAAACCCTAAACTCTAACATAGTTTATGGTCTCATGGACTACAGTCTTTAGCTATATCTCTTGCCACTTCTCACTGTCTACTCCCCAGCCATAATGAGCCAAGTTCATTCTTCTGAACAGTACACACTTGTTTCATGGCACAGAGAGGTCTTTATGTAAAGGTTCTTTACCTACTCCTGCATGCAACTAAGAAACAATGTCCTTATCTTAGTATTTGACCTTTCCCTGCTCCTCCAGACCATGCCAATTAACTGTTCACTCTGTGCTGTGGCAGGAGGGAGTGTAGTGCTGAATATAAACCTGGGCCCTGGTGACACACTGCTTGGATTCAAATTCCCGTTCTATCATATGCTAGAGGAATGGTACCTACTTTGTAGAATAATGATGAGAATCAATGCTTTACCCATAAGAAATAATTAGAACAGAGCCTGATATTTAGTTAACATTCAATAACTTTTATTTTTTTTTTTTCGTTTCATACATGATATTTTACATGTTTCAATGCCATTCTCCCAAATCTTGGAATATAGTTGATTTATAAAGGTGTGTTAGTTTCAGGTGTACAGCAAAGGGAATCAGTTATTCATATACGTATATCTACTCTTTTAATATACTTTTCCTGTATAGGTCATTACAGGGTATTGAGTAGAGTTCCCTGTGCTATACAATAGGTCCTTATTAGTTATCTATTTTATATATAGTAGTGTGTATATGTCAATCCCAATTCTCCTATTTACCCCTCTCCCTGCTTATACCCTGGTAACTGTAAGCTTGTTTTCTACATCTGTAATTATATTTCTGATTTGTAGATAAGTTCATTGTACCCTTATTTTAAGTTCCACATATAAGTGATATCATATGATATTTATCTTTCTCTGTTCCTATTTCACTCAATATGACAATCTCTAGGTCCATCCATGTTGCTGCAAATGGGATTTTTCCTTCTTTTTTATGGCTGAGTAATATTCCATTGTATGTATATCTACCACATCTTCTTTATCCATTCTCTGTTGATGGACATTTAGGTTGCTTCCATGTCCTGTCTATTGTAAATAGTGCTGCAATGAACATTGAGGTGTTTGTATCTTTTAAAACTGCAATTTTCTCAAGGCATATTCCCAACAGTAGGGTTGCTGGGTCATACAGTAGATTTATTTCTAGTTTCTTAAGGAATTTCCATGCTGACTTCCATAGTGACTGTATTAATTTACATTTCCACCAACATGCCAGAGGGGTCCTTTTTCTCCACATCATCTCCAGCATTTATTGTTTAGACTTTTTTTAAAAAAATATAAATTTATTTATTTTAATTGGAGGTTAATTACTGTACAATATTGTATTGGTTTTGATGATGGTCATTCTGACTGGGTGAGGTGATACCTCATTGCAATTTTTATTTGTATTTCTCTAATAATTAGTGATGTTAAGCATCTTTTCATGTGCTTTTTAGCCATCTGTCTGTCTTCTTTGGAGAAATGTCCTTTCGAATCTTTTGCCCATTTTTTGATTGCTTTTTATATATGTTGAGAGTATTCAATAAATCTTCATTAATATCATGGATTGGTCAGAAGCAAGAATAACAGAGCCAACAGAGTAACAGGGTAGCACACATCCCATGGTACTATAACCTGAAAACAAATCTATTGTTTTGGGTTCAGCTGGCTTCCAGGGCCTAAACAAATTCACTCAAGTTTCTGTCTTCTGATCCCAACAGTGCAGCCAAGAAAGGAGAGATAGAAGAGATATTGGGATCTATAATCCCAGAACAAGCAAACATGTATTTCTTTGGATTAGTTTTTAAGAAATTGAAAGTTTGTCACTAAAAGTTACCCTTTGTTACTTGCTTATTGAACTTAGGACTTCCCTGGTGGCTCAGACAGTAAAGTGTCTGTCTACAATGCAGGAGACCAAGGTTCGATCCCTGGATGGGAAAGATCCCCTGGAGAAGGAAATGGCAACCCACTCTAGTACTATTGCCTAGAAAATCCCATGGACGGAGGAGCCTGGTAGGCTACAGTCCATGAGGTCTCAAAGAGTCAGACACGACTGAGCGACTTTACTTTGTTGAACTTAAAACCTGTGATACAACTACTCCTCCAACTTTGGCATATTAGGGAAAGGAGGGACTATCATCAGAAAAATTCTGTTATTGGTATCATAATCAGGTGCAGATATGAGACATCATAGGGGTTCACATGGGCTTTCCAGGTGGCACTAGTGGTAAAAAACCCACCTGCCGATGCAGGAGACTCAAGAGACTCATGTTTGGCATAACTAATACAATTTTGCAAAGTTTAAAAATAAAATAGAAGTGGAGGAGCCAAGATGGCGGAGGAGTAGGATGGGGAGAACACTTTCTCCCTCACAAATTCATCAAAAGAGCATTTAAACGTCGAGTAAATTCCACAAAACAACTTCTGAATGCCGGCAGAGGACATCAGGCACCCAGAAAAGCAGCCCAACTCTTCGAAAGGAGGTAGGAAAAAATATAAAAGACAAAAAAAGAGACAAAAGAGGGAGGGACGGAGTTCCTTCCCTGGAAGGGAGTCTTAAAAAGAGAGAAGTTTCCAAACACCAGGAAACCCTCTCACTGCCGAATCTGTGCCAAGCTTTGGAAGCACAGAGGGCAACATAAAAGGGAGGGGAAAAAAAATAAACAATTAAAAATCGCGGATTGTGAGCCCTACGGTATCTCCCCCAGCGGAGAAGCAGCGCAGACGCCTGCACACGGCATTAGCAAGCGGGGGCTGGGCAGGGAAGTGCGGCACGGGCTGTGTCCCTTAGAGTAAGAATCGGCCAAATGTCCTGAGCGCTATCTGAGCGAAATACTTTGGGCTAGCAAACCAGACTGTGGGATATCTACCACGCGAAAAGCCAGCCCTAACCTAAGACACCGCCAGGCCCGTGCACAGAACAAAGGACTGAACAGAGATAGCTGGCTGCAGACCTTCCCCCTCCGGTGACAGGCAGCAAGAGCCGGAAGGGGGCAATCGCAGCCCCAGAGAGACACTATCTATAAAACTGTAAGCAGGCTTCTTTGCTAACTAAAACTTCTTGGGGGTCTGGACGGTCAACAGCTGCCTGAGAAGGTGCTCCGGTTTTACACCCAGATAACCGAGTGGTGGGGAGGCGATAAGTCGCAGCATTGGCGCCCGCCAAACACCTCATCACCTGAGCTGCTCGGATCTGGGAAGAACGCAAAACGCAGGCCCAACCGAGTCTGCGCCTCTGAGGACTACCCGAGTGCCTGAACCTGAGCGGCTTGGACCTGGGAGCTCAGCCCAGGGCCGGCCTCTGATTGTTCCCGGCGGAACAACCTAGAGCCCGAGCAGTGTGGGCAGGGAGGCTACACGCGCCGTGAGCGGGGGCAGACCCAGTGTGGCTGAGGCACTGCGAGCGCACGCCAGTGTTATCTGTTTGCAGCATCCCTCCCTCCCTCCCCACAGCGCGGCTGAACAAGTGAGCCTAAATTAAAAAAAAAAAAAAAAAAAATAGTGTCCTCAACCATCCCCTTTGTGTCAGGGCGGGAACCAGACACTGAAGAGACCAGCAAACAGAAGAAGCTATAACAGAGGGAAACGCCTTGGAAGCTACAGGCCATAGATTAAAACCCTGTGGTTACTACGGATTACATAGGAAGGGGCCTATAGATCTTGAGAAATATAAGTCGGACTAAGGAACTGCCAAAAATGAACTGAACCCACAATACTCACAACAAAACCAGAGAAAGACCTAGATATATTTTTACTATTTTTACGATCAATCTTTCTTTCTTTTTTTTTTAATTAAAAAAAAAATTTTTAAGCCCTCTATTGTCTTTTAATTTTCACTTTTATAACTATTACTTTACAAAAAAAAAAAAAAGACCCTATTTTTTTTTTCTTCTTCAGCAAACTTCATATATATATTTTATAATTTTTTGACCGTGTTTTTTTTTTTTCTTTTTTCTTTTTCTTCTTTTCTTTAACATTGTATTTTTGAAATTCCAAACTCTACTCTAGATTTTTAATTTTAGCCTTTTGATATAGGTTATCAATTTTGTACCTATAGTTTTTTTCATAATTTCTGTGACTTTTTTTTTCCTCTGTTTCTTTCTCTTCTTCTTTTATATAACATCGTATATCTGCAATTCCAAACTCTACACAAGATTTTTAATTTATGCTTTTTGGTATTTGATATCAATTTTGTACCTGTATTTTCTTTATAATTTTTGCGACATTGTTTTTGTTGGTTTGTTTGTTTTCTCTCTTTCTTTTTCTTTTTTTTTTTTTTTTAACGTTGTATTTTTGAAATTCCAAACTCTACTCTAGATTTTTAATTTTTGCTTTTTGGTATTAGTTATCAATTTTGTACCTGTAGTTTCTTTATAATTTTCACGACCTTGTTTGTTTTTCTTTGTTCGTTTTTTCTCTCTTTCTTTTCCTTCTTCTTTTCATTAACATCGCATTTTTGAAATTCCAAACTCTACTCTAGATTTCTAATTTTTGCTTTTATGTATTTGTTACCAATTTTGTACCTTTAAGAACCCAATCTTCAGGACCCATTTTTCACTAGTGTACGAGATTACTGGCTTGACTGCTCTCTCTCCCTTTGGACTCTCCATTTTCTCCACCAGGTCACCTGTATCTCCTCCCTAACCCCTTTCTACTCTACCCAACTCTGTGAATTTCTGTGTGTTCCAGACGGTGGAGAACACTTAAGGAACTGATTACTGGCTGGATCTGTCTCCCTCCTTTTCATTTCCCCCTTTTATCCTTCTGGCCACCTCTGTCTCCTGCCTCCTTCTTCTCTTCTCTGTATAACTCCGTGAACATCTCTGAGCGGTCCAGTTGTGGAGTGCACATAAGGAAGTGACTACGGGCTAGCCCACTCTCTCCACTATTGATTCCACCTCATCTCATTTGGGTCACCTCTAACTCCCTCCTCCCTCTTCTCTTCTCCATGTAACGCTGTGAACCTCTCTGAGTGACCCTCACAGTAGAGAAACTTTTCATCTTTAACGTAGATGTTTTATCAGTGGTGCTGTATAGAAGGAGAAGTTTTGAAACTACTGTAAAATTAAGACCAATAACTGGAAGTAGGAGGCTTAAGTCCAAACCCTGACTCCAGGGAACTCCTGACTTCAAGGAACATTAATTGACAGGAGCTCATCAAACGCCTCCATACCGACACTGAAACCAAGCACCACACAAGGGCCATCAAGTTCCAGGGAAAGACATAACAAGCAAATTCTCCAGCAACAAAGGAACACAGCCCTGAGCTTCAAGATACAGGCTGCCCAAAGTCACCCCAAAACCATAGACATCTCATAACACATTACTGGACATTTCATTACACTCCAGAGAGAAGAAATACAGCTCCATCCACCAGAACATCGACACAAGCTTCCCTAACCAGGAAACCTTGACAAGCCACCTGTACAAACCCACACACAGCGAGGAAATGCCACAATAAAGAGAACTCCACAAACTGCCAGAATACAGAAAGGACACCCCAAACTCAGCAATTTAAACAAGATGAAGAGACAGAGGAATACCCAGCAGATAAAGGAACAGGATAAATGCCCACCAAACCAAACAAAAGAGGAAGAGATAGGGAATCTACCTGATAAAGAATTCCGAATAATGATAGTGAAATTGATCCAAAATCTTGAAATCAAAATGGAATCACAGATAAATAGCCTGGAGGCAAGGATTGAGAAGATGCAAGAAAGGTTTAACAAGGACTTAGAAGAAATAAAAAAGAGTCAATATATAATGAATAATGCAATAAGTGAAATTAAAAACACTCTGGAGGCAACAAATAGTAGAATAACAGAGGCAGAAGATAGGATTAGTGAATTAGAAGATAGAATGGTAGAAATAAATGAATCAGAGAGGATAAAAGAAAAACGAATTAAAAGAAATGAGGACAATCTCAGAGACTTCCAGGACAATATTAAATGCTACAACATTCGAATCATAGGGGTCCCAGAAGAAGAAGACAAAAAGAAAGACCATGAGAAAATACTTGAGGAGATAATAGTTGAAAACTTCCCTAAAATGGGGAAGGAAATAATCACCCAAGTCCAAGAAACCCAGAGAGTCCCAAACAGGATAAACCCAAGGCGAAACACCCCAAGACACATAGTAATCAAATTAACAAAGATCAAACACAAAGAACAAATATTAAAAGCAGCAAGGGAAAAACAACAAATAACACACAAGGGAATACCCATAAGGATAACAGCTGATCTTTCAATAGAAACTCTTCAAGCCAGGAGGGAATGGCAAGACATACTTAAAATGATGAAAGAAAATAACCTACAGCCCAGATTATTGTACCCAGCAAGGATCTCATTCAAGTATGAAGGAGAAATCAAAAGCTTTTCAGACAAGCAAAAGCTGAGAGAATTCTGCACCACCAAACTAGCTCTCCAACAAATACTAAAGGATATTCTCTAGACAGGAAACACAAAAATTGTGTATAAATTCGAACCCAAAACAATAAAGTAAATGGCAACGGGGTCATACTTATCAGTAATTACCTTAAACGTAAATGGGTTGAATGCCCCAACCAAAAGACAAAGACTGGCTGAATGGATACCAAAACAAGAGCCCTACATATGTTGTCTACAAGAGACCCACCTCAAAACAGGGGACACATACAGACTGAAAGTGAAGGGCTGGAAAAAGATTTTCCATGCAAATAGGGACCAAAAGAAAGCAGGAGTAGCAATACTCATATCAGATAAAATAGACTTTAAAACAAAGACTGTGAAAAGAGACAAAGATGGTCACTACATAATGATCAAAGGATCAATCCAAGAAGAAGATATAACAATTATAAATATATATGCACCCAACACGGGAGCACCGCAGTATGTAAGACAAATGCTAACAAGTATGAAAGGAGAAATTAACAATAACACAATAATAGTGGGAGACTTTAATACCCCACTCACACCTATGGATAAATCAACTAAACAGAAAATTAACAAGGAAACACAAACTTTAAATGATACAATAGACCAGTTAGACCTAATTGATATCTATAGGACATTTCATCCCAAAACAATGAATTTCACCTTCTTCTCAAGCGCACATGGAACCTTCTCCAGGATAGATCACATCCTGGGCCATAAAGCTAGCCTTGGTAAATTCAAAAAAATAGAAATCATTCCAAGCATCTTTTCTGACCACAATGCAGTAAGATTAGATCTCAATTACAGGAGAAAAACTATTAAAAATTCCAACATATGGAGGCTGAACAACACGCTGCTGAATAACCAACAAATCACAGAAGAAATCAAAAAAGAAATCAAAATTTGCATAGAAAGTAATGAAAATGAAAACACAACAACCCAAAACCTGTGGGACATGGTAAAAGCAGTCCTAAGGGGAAAGTTCATAGCAATACAGGCACACCTCAAGAAACAAGAAAAAAGTCAAATAAATAACCTAACTCTACACCTAAAGCAACTAGAAAAGGAAGAAATGAAGAACCCCAGGGTTAGTAGAAGGAAAGAAATCTTAAAAATTAGGACAGAAATAAATGCAAAAGAAACAAAAGAGACCATAGCAAAAATCAACAAAACCAAAAGCTGGTTCTTTGAAAGGATAAATAAAATTGACAAACCATTAGCCAGACTCATCAAGAAACAAAGGGAGAAAAATCAAATCAATAAAATTAGAAATGAAAATGGAGAGATCACAACAGACAACACAGAAATACAAAGGATCATAAGAGACTACTATCAACAATTATATGCCAATAAAATGGACAACGAGGAAGAAATGGACAAATTCTTAGAAAAGTACAACTTTCCAAAACTCGATCAGGAAGAAATAGAAAATCTTAACAGACCCATCACAAGCACGGAAATTGAAACTGTAATCAAAAATCTTCCAGCAAACAAAACCCCAGGTCCAGATGGCTTCACAGCTGAATTCTACCAAAAATTTAGAGAAGAGCTAACACCTATCCTGCTCAAACTCTTCCAGAAAATTGCAGAGGATGGTAAACTTCCAAACTCATTCTATGAGGCCACCATCACCCTAATACCAAAACCTGACAAAGATCCCACAAAAAAAGAAAACTACAGGCCAATATCACTGATGAACATAGATGCAAAAATCCTTAACAAAATTCTAGCAATCAGAATCCAACAACACATTAAAAAGATCATACACCATGGCCAAGTGGGCTTTATCCCAGGGATGCAAGGATTCTTCAATATCCGCAAATCAATCAATGTAATACACCACATTAACAAATTGAAAAATAAAACCCATATTATTATCTCAATAGATGCAGAGAAAGCCTTTGACAAAATTCAACATCCATTTATGATAAAAACTCTCCAGAAAGCAGGAATAGAAGGAACATACCTCAACATAATAAAAGCTATATATGACAAACCCACAGCAAACATTATCCTCAATGGTGAAAAATTGAAAGCATTTCCTCTAAAGTCAGGAACAAGACAAGGGTGCCCACTTTCACCATTACTATTCAACATAGTTTTGGAAGTTTTGGCCACAGCAATCAGAGCAGAAAAAGAAATAAAAGGAATCCAAATTGGAAAAGAAGAAGTAAAGCTCTCACTGTTTGCAGATGACATGATCCTCTACATAGAAAACCCTAAAGACTCCACCAGAAAATTACTAGAACTAATCAATGGCTATAGTAAAGTTGCAGGATATAAAATCAACACCCAGAAATCCCTTGCATTCCTATACACTAATAATGAGAAAACAGAAAGAGAAATTAAGGAAACAATTCCATTCACCATTGCAATGGAAAGAATAAAATACTTAGGAATATATCTACCTAAAGAATCTAAAGACCTATATATAGAAAACTATAAAACACTGGTGAAAGACATCAAAGAGGACACTAACAGATGGAGAAATATACCATGTTCATGGATTGGAAGAATCAATATAGTGAAAATGAGTATACTATCCAAAGCAATCTATAGATTCAATGCAATCCCTATCAAGCTACCAACAGCATTCTTCACAGAGCTAGAACAAATAATTACACAATTTGTATGGAAAAACAAAAAACCTCGAATAGCCAAAGCGATCTTGAGAAAGAAGAATGGAACTGGAGGAATCAACCTCCCTGACTTCAGGCTCTACTACAAAGCCACAGTTATCAAGACAGTATGGTACTGGCACAAAGACAGAAATATAGATCAATGGAACAAAATAGAAAGCCCAGAGATAAATCCACGCACCTATGGACACCTTATCTTTGACAAAGGAGGCAAGAATATACAATGGATTAAAGACAATCTCTTTAACAAGTGGTGCTGGGAACTCTGGTCAACCACTTGTAAAAGAATGAAACTAGAACACTTTCTAACACCATACAGAAAAATAAACTCAAAATGGATTAAAGATCTAAACGTAAGACCAGAAACTATAAAACTCCTAGAGGAGAACATAGGCAAAACACTCTCTGACATACATCACAGCAGGATCCTCTATGACCCACCTCCCAGAATATTGGGAATAAAAGCAAAAATAAACAAATGGGACCTAATTAACCTTAAAAGCTTCTGCACATCAAAGGAAACTATTAGCAAGGTGAAAAGACAGCCTTCAGAATGGGAGAAGATAATAGCAAATGAAGCAACTGACAAACAACTAATCTCGAGAATATACAAGCAACTCCTACAGCTCAACTCCAGAAAAATAAATGACCCAATCAAAAAATGGGCCAAAGAACTAAATAGACATTTCTCCAAAGAAGACATCCAGATGGCTAACAAACACATGAAAAGATGCTCAACATCACTCATTATCAGAGAAATGCAAATCAAAACCACTATGAGGTACCATTTCATGCCAGTCAGAATGGCTGCGATCCAAAAGTCTACAAGCAATAAATGCTGGAGAGGGTGTGGAGAAAAGGGAACCCTCTTACACTGTTGGTGGGAATGCAAACTAGTACAGCCACTATGGAGAACAGTGTGGAGATTCCTTAAAAAACTGGAGATAGAACTGCCTTATGATCCAGCAATCCCACTGCTGGGCATACACACTGAGGAAACCAGAAGGGAAAGAGACACGAGTACCCCAATGTTCATCGCAGCACTGTTTATAATAGCCAGGACATGGAAGCAACCTAGATGTCCATCAGCAGATGAATGGATAAGAAAGCTGTAGTACATATACACAATGGAGTATTATTCAGCCATTAAAAAGAATACATTTGAATCAGTTCTAATGAGGTGGATGAAACTGGAGCCGATTATACAGAGTGAAGTAAGCCAGAAAGAAAAACACCAATACAGTATACTAACGCATATATATGGAATTTAGAAAGATGGTAACAATAACCCTGTGTACGAGACAGCAAAAGAGACACTGATGTATAGAACAGTCTTATGGACTCTGTGGGAGAGGGAGAGGGTGGGAAGATTTGGGAGAATGGCATTGAAACATGTAAAATATCATGTATGAAATGAGTTGCCAGTCCAGGTTCGATGCACGATACTGGATGCTTGGGGCTGGTGCACTGGGACGACCCAGAGGGATGGAATGGGAAGGGAGGAGGGAGGAGGGCTCAGGATGGGGAACACATGTATACCTGTGGCGGATTATGTAAAGTTTAAAAATAAAATAAAATTTAAAATCTTCAAAAAAAAACAAAAAAAAACAAAAAAAAAAAAATAAAAATAAAATAAAATTAAAGTGGAATGAAAAAAAAAAGAAAAAAAGAGACTCATGTTTGATCCCTGGGTTGGAGAGATCCCTTGGAGTAGGAAATGGCAACTTGTTCCAGTATTCTTGCCTGGAAAATTCCATGGACAGAGGTGCCTGGCAGGCTACAGTCAGTGGGGTCTCAAAGAGTCAGGCGTTATTGAGGACCAAGCACAAGCACAGGGGTCCACATAATCACACAGAGGGGATCTTTTCTTTCCCTGGGGAATTTACCTGTTTGTTGATTTCTTCCATGGGGACATTAGGTTGTGGAAGTGGGAGAAAAAACTATCGGAACTTTTGGTGGTTCATCAGGGCTGACATAACAGATTAAGAACTAGAGGAGCCCAACCACAAAGCTTGTTTTCTCCTACAGGACACTTGCTGAGTTCTAGAATGGCACAGTAATCTGGGGAGCTAAATTGAAAATTAGAACAAAACCCATTTACAAAAGAAAAGGGGCCTGTAACAAACCATGATGACTCTCTTCCTTAAGGCATCTCCATGGAAGCTGCATGGATAGGAAGTTTCAAACTTAAGGTCAATGTCCTGCACAAAAGAAAAAATTACTGGGCATGCAAAGAAGCAAGAAAATGTGGCCAATAATCGATATTTTAACAACTAAAAGCTGGTGATTGTAACAAAGTGAATACACCAAATTACGCCAGTCGAATGCAGGCTTAAAATTACTAAAAAGGTAAATTTTAAGTTAGGCATATTTTACTATAATGAAGATAAATAAATAAAATAAAAGCTGAAATACAGATTTCCAGATACTGAGTCAACAGACAAGGACATCAGAATAATTAAGATTAGTACATTCAAGAAATAACAGTAAAGTTACACAGAGTGAATGAAGTAAGTAGAATTTCAACCATGAATTGGAACCTATAGAAAAAGAATTAAACATGCATTCAAATTAAACATGCAAAATCAGCATGAAAGAACTCATAATACAGGACCACATATAGAACTAAATTTGGGCTTCCCTGGTAGCTCAGTGGGTAAAGAATCTGCCTGCAATGTGGAAGACCTGGGTTTGATTCCTGGGTCAGGAAGATCCCCTGGAGAAGGGAATGGCTACCCACACCAGTGTTCTGGCCTGGAGAATCCCCATGGACAGAGGAGTTTGATGGGCTACAGTCCATGGGGTTGCAAAGAGTCAGACATGACTGAGAGACTTTCACTACTACATAGAACTAAATTTGACGGCAGACTAGACATCACAGATGAAGGATTATTAAAGGTTATTAAATGGAATTCAAACCAAAGTACAGTAAGAAAAAAAAAAAGAATTGGGTGGAAAACCCATATGTGTGAGCAACAGTTAAGAAGTCTAATGTATGCATGACCAATATCTCAGAAGGGAGAGAAAGACAATATTTGAAAGGTAATGGTCAAGATTTTCCAAAACTGCTAAAAATATCAACTTAAAAATTTAAGAAACTCAGATCCCAAAGAAAATTACACACAGTCATATCATAATCAAACTCCTGAAAAATACAAGACAAAGAAAAAACCTGAAAAGCAGTCAGAGGACAAAAACACATACTACTTTCAGTAAAGAAACAATGCATTGGGAAAAGATGGTCTTTTCAACAAAGGGTGCTGAAACAGTTGCATAACCACTATAACTAAAGAAAGATCTACTTGTCCACACAAAATCAACCTGAGTGAGTCTCTCAGTCTTTATGTTAAAGGTGAAAAAATCCAGACACAAAAGAGTTCTAATGCGTCATTCAATTTTTAGGATGTTCAAAAGCAGACAAAACCAACCAAAAGTATTAGAAGACACAGTCGCAATTACCTCAATGAAAGATTGAAGGCAGGAGGAGAAAGGGGATGACAGAGATGAGGTGGTTGGATGGCATCACCGACCCAATGGACATGGGTTTGGGTAAACTCCGGGAGTTGGTGATGGACAGGGAGGCCTGGCATGCTGTGGTTCATGGGGTCTCAAAGAGTCAGACATGACTGAGCGACTGAACTGAACTGAACTGAACTGAGGGTCGGTATTGACCAGAATGAACAAGAAAGAAAACAGTGGGAATGTTGTAAAGTGTTCTATATCTCGATGTGACTGGTGATCACACACACACACACACACACACACACACACACACACACACGTATATGTGTGCGTGTATGTGTATCCATCACATTGCATCTGTGAAACCTGTGTGCTACAATTGTTTTAAATGTAAGAAATTGCTGTATATTTGTCCTTTATTTCTTATGGCTATGCGTCCCCAGTATTTCCTCATGTAGAGAACCAGGGCCAAATGCCTGTTTACAAAGGGAAAGGGCAGTATGGATTGACCTCCTAGACACTGAAAAGCACACATGTGCACGTTTGCGGCTAGAACCAAACAGTTGTGCAGACTGTTACTTACACTGTTTTCTCTGCCTGGAATGTGCCTTCTTCTCCCTTGACTTGGTTATTCATTCTCTAGGCGTCCTTGCTTGCTATGGAAAGCCTTTCCAACCCCCAGGTTTGAGTTCAGAGGCTCTATTATGTGCTCCCAGACTCACATATTATAAATGCTGGCCACTCCATAATGCCCTTGCCTTCTTTCTTGTTTGTTCCCCAGGTAGGCTGTAAGTTCCTGGAGGGGAACTTGAATTATGGAAGGTTGCACCTCCAGTGCTTGGTAAGAGCTCACTAATCGTTTATTGGACAGTTAAATGGATTCAAAACAAAATGGACCTGTTAGTCCTCAACTGAAAGATGATGCATGACCCCTGCCAGTAGAATAACACGATGGGATTGGAGGCAACCTGGAGCTGTTGCCCGCTGCCTCCTCACCAATGAGAGTTCCTGACTTCTACGCCATGGTTGAGTATAGCTCCAAAACACAGCACTTTGCATTAAAACTGTAAAGAAAGGAAACTGGGACCTGGTTAAAATCTTGTGTCTTTTGGACCTTGGACAGGTCTCATCTAAGTTGGATTTGTACAGCCAAATGCAGAAAGGAGCAAGACAGAGAGTATAGATGAACATGGTTGATTGTATCATTGTTCTCAGTTATTCACTGCCCTGCCTATAAGGGTTTTATATTTTCTTGCCATTGCTGTACAATTTACAGGATTTACCTTTGGAGCAAGGGTACTTCCTTGCCCCGTTGATGTCACTTTGGGCTGTGCCTTGTTTTGGCCAATAGAATGTGAGCAGAAATGATGGATGCTGTGTCTGAGCTGAAGCCTAAAAAGCCACTGTCCCACTGGGGTGTGTTTTCTTTTCCCTCTGGAACAAGAATTTCAGATGCGCGGCTGCTCCCTCAGTCTGGATCCTGGAATCTGAAATCTTCACAGACAAAAGCAAACTGTGAGCAGGAAGTGAAGCTGAGTTGCTGTAAGATGCTGAGGTTTTGAGATTTTATCTGATGAGAAGGCCGTCTAAGTTCACAGTGGCAAGCGTCAGGCAGAGGGCTTGGCTAGCTCAAGAAAGCCTACCCGTCCCAACGGAGAGCCCCAGGGCAGCATCACTGTATGGGAATGCAACCTCACCCCTGACAGATCTTCTGGGCTTTCAGAGGGGCCAGATTATTAATTAACCCCCCTCCTGATGTTTCATTAAAGTATACCTGCTTTTATTCTATTTATTTAAAAAATTTTTAGTTTCATACTCCAGTATAGTTGAGTTACCAATGTTGTGTTATTGTCAGGTGTACAGCAAAATGGCTGAGTTATACATATTCATATATCTATTCTTTATCACGTTCTAATTAAAATATTGGGGCTTCCCTGGTGGCTCAGAGGGTAAAGCGTCTGTTTGCAATGTGGGAGACCTGGGTTCAATCCCTGGGTCGGGAAGATCCCCTGGAGAAGGAAATGGCACCCCACTCCAGTACTCTTGCCTGGAAAATCCCATGGACAGAGAAGCCTGGTAGGCTACAGTCCATGGGGTCACTAAGAGTAGGACATGACTGAGCGGCTTCACTTTAACCCTTTAAATTAAAATATACCTCCTTTTAAATATCAGAAACTAAATTAATGTTTCAAAAAGTACTTACAGTCAAATCAAGTTAAGGGAATATATTTGAAATTTCTTATCCACCCTTTTCTTACGCATAAGAGGAGAATGATAATATCTGTTCTGCCTCTGTAACAGGGTTATTTTGAGTGTCAGATATGTCTAAATTTGTGTTTGTTTAATTTTAATTTTGAAATGATAAGATAACAAAAGAAGGTCAAGGACAGAAGTTAAACCACGCTGGGAAAGCAGGCTGGAGATTCCTAAGGTGACAAGATACCAAGGGGGCCCGTAGGGCCAGCACCATGTCTCAACTTTGCTGAGCCTCCATATAAAACATGAAAAGCAGATTTCTGCATAGGCAGAGCAGACTAGCCCGCGACCATCTTCAGGAAGAAGGTCATTGTGAAATAGTTGGAGCATAAGGAACTGACAGAAAGAAACTGTTCCCTCTCAGAAAACAAGTCTGAGCTAGGTTAATAGATCCAAGCTCACTTTCCTAGTTTGCAACATTATACAGCATTATAATGCATGCTTTTCCTTGATTAATGACTAAGAAAAAATAGCCTAAGGGAGTATACATATAGTCCTTAGAAATGGGAAAAGATCCCCAGGTTTAAAGGTATTAACTTGATATTCTCCAAAGAGAGGTTGATTTGCCTGACACTTTTGCACGATATCTCACAGGTAGGATTTGATGGTGATCCTGAACATGGTCTCAATAAGAATATAAAGAAGATTGGGGAAATGCCAGAAAGGAAAAAACGTAATCTAACGTCGTATTTTTTGTGTTTTCAGATTTCACATTTTTCCTTCCATTACGCATATGCACCACTAGAGGGCACCATGCAGTCTTGCGTCCACACACTGTGTGTTATGCTGGGTCCCACCTCCAGTTACTGCTCTGAGAGCTGTACAGGTTTAGTCTGTCTCCAGTCAGATCGCATAGTGTCAGCATGTCTGACTGCAGAAAGCTGCATACCCATCCTTGATCCAGGTCAGTTCCTGCGCCCCACGTCATTAGGAGCTATCTGATCCTTCCAGGTGACCAAGAGCAAAGAGTCCATTCCTGTCCTGTGGCCTCTGGTTCATGTAGGGGCTTCCTATGTCACCCGGTCACCAGCACTGTGGACAATTTCTGGGCTGCCCCTCAGCTCTATAGCGTGTTCTGCCAGATTCTGGAACTAGGACGAAAGTCACAGGACCTACAGATACAAGAAAAGGGATTGTGCAGAATAACAAATGATAACATTTCAGTGTGTGTTAGTGCTCCAGCAGCTTCAAGAATGGCGAATGAAGTGATTCTCCAAGAAAGCACAAGGTCTCATGAAGAAAAGTGTTCTCAAGGCCAATCAGCTCAGACTGAATAAGGTAGGAATTTGCCTTTTGGGCTGTTTCCTTTTCTCCTCCCTGCCTTGTTAGGGATCCCCATACAGGAGTTAACTTGAAGCTAAGATATAATATAGGGGATATCTCAGTTCAATTCAGTCACTCAGTCATGTCCAATTCTTTGTGACCCCATGGACTGCAGCATGCCAGGCTTCCCTGTCCATCACCAACTCCCGGAGTTCGCTCAAACTCATGTCCATAGAGTTGGTGATGCCGTCCAGCCATCTCATCCTCTGTCCTCCCCTTCTCTTCTCACCTTCAGTCTTTCCCAGCATCAGGATCTTTTCCAATGAGTCAACTCTTTGCATGAGGTGGCCAAAGTATTGAAGTTTCAGCTTCAGCATCAGTCCTTCCAATGAATATTCAGGACTGATTTCCTGACTGATTTCTATCTGTCTATCTCAATATATGCACGCGTGATTGCTCAGTCACTCAGTCGTGTTGACTCTTTGCAACCCCATGGATTGTAGCCCACCAGGCTCCTCTGCCCATGGGATTCCCAGGCAAGAATACTGGAGTGGGTTGTCATTTCCTTCTCCAGGGAATCTTCCCAACCTAAAGAACAGTTGCTGCGCCTCAAGACTCCTTGAGATTAGTTACTTTCCCATTGACTGATTTGACAAGTATTCACTAGTATTATCAACTGTGCCCCAAACACTCAGTGGTAAATAAGACAGCCATAGGCAGGGCATGCCTGCTTAGGACTTAACAGTCCACTGGGCACACAAAAATAATTACAATGCAATATGGTATGTTCTATAAAAGAGAGAAACAGAGTATGGTATTAGTACAGACCTGGGACCCCGATGCAGATGTCGGAAGTCAGGGAAGGCTTCCTGGAGGAGGAACTATCAAACTAATATCTTAAGCAGAAGAGAAGTAGGACATGTGAGAAGAGTATAAGCATGTTCCAGGCAAAAGTAACACAGCACAGAGGAAGAAAAGAATCAAGCAGGATTTTATTTCTGTGTATACAGTTTTTGAGGTGGCTGTTTTCCACTTCTCTATTTTATCCTGAGTCTCCATATCAACTGTTTTTGAAAACATGACTTTAATAGCTGCTTAATAGTCTCTTGTAGGGATAGTAGCTAATTTATACACCCATTTTCAAAGGAAAATAAGCATTCTAGGGCTCATGTTAATTGCTCTCCTCTTCAAAATGTCTGAAATAATCTTTATTGCTCATATTAATTCCCCCCTCAGGTCTCTTTGACTTGGTTATCTGTTGAGAAAAAGTTCTGCAGCCCAACCTGGTATTTCCCCGGCAGCAAACAGTGAATTTAAGCCAGTTACTGGTTTGCTGAAGATTGGTTATGCTGATTTATTGTAAACCTTGCTGCAGTTGTCTCATGTGCATCGGTGGGGCCTTCAGAGGGGCTCCAGGATTCTGGGGCTTTCGGACTTTGCACTGGTCCTCAGGGGCCCCTTTGTGCCCCTCAGCCTCCTCCATGTCTGCATCTCAACACTTCCTCTATCCCCCACTTTCAGGGAGCTTGGGATGTCAACGGATATCTATCTCCATCTTTTCCCCAGTAAATATATTGTTTGCGGTGGCTCCATTTCCTGAAGCTGCAAATATCAGTTTCATAAATAGACTTCTCTAAAACCATACGTGGGACTTCCCTGGTGGCTCAGTTGTAAAAAATTTTCCTGCCAGTGCAGAAGGCGCAGGTTTGATCCCTGATCTGGGAAGATCCCACATGCCATGGAACAACTAAGCCTGCTTGCCACAGCTATTGAGCCTGCGCTGTAGAGCCCAGGAGCCAGAACTACTGAAGCCCGTGTGCCCTTGAGCCCACGCTTCACAACAAGGTAAGTCTCTGCAATGGGAAGTCCAAGCACCACAGCTAGAGAGTAGCCCCCACTCTCCGCAACCAGAGAAAAGCCCACACAGCAACAAAGACCCAGCACAGCCAAAAATAAAAATATGCGGGTAAAAATAGACATAGACGCTATTTGACAAGCTGCTGACTAAGCAAAATTATTTTCTGAGTCAAGCAGGAAGGACTTCCACAATTCTTAGAGGAAGTAAGACATTTGTGATAGAGTATCCAAACACCTTCTTTGGGGCTGTTTCAGATCTAGTTCATGTTGTTGCTGTTCCACCTCCTTGTAAAACTGATCTTCTGTTCCTTAAGTAACCATACGTCTCATTTTAATCTGCTTTGCAACGAGTTTTTTGGGTTTTTGAGTTGTTTTTTTTTTGTGTGTGTGTGTTCACATTTATTGTCTTAGCGTTCATTTATGCATCCTTTTTTTTTTTTTTTTTTTTTGCTAGCACAAAGTCTTTATTGAGATTGACACATGTCTAAAATGGCTTAGATTTTTTATAATTAATTTTTACTGGAGTGTAATTTTTTTCATAATATTGTGTTAGTCTCTACTAAAGTGAATCAACAACAGGAGGAGGAAATGGCAACCCATTCCAGTCTTCTTGCTGGGATAATTCCATGAACAGAGGAGCCTGGTGGGCTAAGTCCATGGGGTCACAAAGAATCGGACACGACTAAGTGACTTGACCATCACCACACAATTGTTTCATAATATTATGTTAGTCTCCACTCTACAGTAAAGTGAATCAGCTATACATGTACATATATCCCCTCTTTTTTGGATTTTCCTTCCCATTTAGAGCACTGAGTAGAGTTCTCCAAGCTATCCAGTAGGTTCCCATTGATTCGATCGAACCTAAGTCTTTGGGATTGTGAGAGGATTCTTTACCATCTGAGCCCCCAGGGAAGCCCAAGAATACTGGAGTGGGTAGCCTATCCCTTTTCTAGGGGAACTTCCCAACCCAGGAATCCAATCGGGGTCTCCTGCATTGCAGGCAGATTCTTTATCAGCTGAGTCATTGGGAAGCCCAATTTTAGGCCTTCACAGTCTAATTCTCATTTGTCCAATCGGGTAGCTCCTGACTGCTATTACCTTGAACTGCTCTCTGAGTTTATGCAAAGTAATTTTAACAGGTATTAGCCAGTTCCCTGAAGTGGAGACTCAACTGAAGGCTTTAATAATCCCTTATTAGGCAGATACCCACATATCTTTATGAACAGACAATGTACAGTTTGGCATCATTTAAAAATGCCACCCAGCCTATCAACCGATGCCTAGAGAATGTGAGCCTGAAAGATAACAATGTGTAGGCTGAGGCCACAGATGTCACATCAGTCATCCTTGGCGGTTTTCTTGCACTGACCTTGGGAAGCCAGCTTATGATCTCAGGATGGACCGAAAAATGATCTTTCTATTACTATTGTCAGGTAGGTAGATTTTTTTTTTTAAGCAGGATTCTGTTAAATGGGCAGAGAAGGCAATGGCACCCCACTCCAGTACTCTTGCCTGGAAAATCCCATGGACGGAGGGGCCTGGAAGGCTGCAGTCCATGGAGTCGCTGAGGGTCAGACACGACTGAGCGACTTCACTTTCCCTTTTCACTTTCATGTATTGGAAAAGGAAATGGCAACCCACTCCAGTGTTTTTGCCTGGAGAATCCCAGGGACGGGGGAGCCTGGTGGGCTGCCATCTATGGGGTCGCACAGAGTTGGACATGACTGAAGTGACTTAGCAGCAGCAGCAGAAGCTGTTATATGGGACATAGGACTATAGATAGAAGAAAAACTATCTCATTTTAGTCCTATTTGACTTAACTGAATAACTGAATGAGTAGTATTCAGATCCTGGTCTTGTTGTTTAGTCAGTCTCATCTGACTCTTTTGTGACCCTGTTGACTGTAGCCTACCAGCTCCTCTGTCCATGGAATTTCCCAGGCAGGAATACTGGAGTGGGTTGCCATTTCCTTCTCCAGGGGATCATCCCGCCCCAGGGATCAAACCCACATCTCCTGCACTGGCAGGTAGATTCTTTGCCACTGAGCCACCAGGACCCCAGCCCAGTCTGGTGGATGGATTTTTTATTGAGAGTGGGTTGGTAAGGTGGGGGAAGTTACCCATGGCTGGATCACTGTGAGAGGGATGCTGTTCAATTGTAAGCCTAGGCAGCCTTGAAACAATTTAATCAAATACTCTGAAAAACAAGTCTGTGTGAAAGAATGTGTTGCTTTTCTGGCATTTTCATGAGTTTAACTTCTAAATTAAAGAGTCATTAATGAAGGTGATGGTGAGTCTATGTTCCTTATTTTTTAAAAAGTTTCACCAAAAGTTATGATTTCCTCTTTCTCCTGTCAAAGAATTAAAAGCCACATATGAACCCTGAATCCAGGCGACGGCAGTGGGGGGGGAGGGTCATTATTTTCTACTTCGTGGTCCATTACTGAGAAGTGATACAAGGAAAAGAAAGAAAGAGAGAAGTCTTATTGATTGAAGGATTATGTGGTTTAGGCAGAAATGGAAATCAATTCATTAAAATAAAAAGTTAACATAGGTGCATTATGAAGTAGTATCAAATTAGCATTATTTTTGGCCTCTTCCTGAGAATGTTAGGATTAAAAGTTCTTCTCAAATACAGCGTTTATGTGTCAGAAATACTAGTGCCCAGCACCTAGATAAGGAGCAGGCAATTATTTGAAATCTGTTTAGCTCCCTCAGACGTGGTTGTAATTTGAGTTACAGAGAGTCTCAAGAATCAACTGAGCACTCTAGGAATTGGAGGAGGGATTCAGGAATTTCTTAGATATTCAGTTCAGTTCAGTTCAGTCGCTCAGTCGTGTCCGACTCTTGCGACCCCATGAATTGCAGCACGCCAGGCCTCCCTGTCCATCACCAACTCCCGGAGTTCACCCAGACTCATGTCCATTGAGTTGGTGATGCCATCCTGCCATCTCATCCTCTGTCATCCCCTTCTCCTCCTGCCCCCAATCCCTCCCAGCATCAGAGTCTTTTCCAATGAGTCAACTCTTCACATGAGGTGGCCAAAGTACTGGAGTTTCAGCTTTAGCATCATTCCTTCCAAAGAAATCCCAGGACTGATCTCCTTCAGAATGGACTGGCTGGATGGTTGGCTAAAAAATTCATTCGTTCATAAGATGTCATGGAAATATCTGAACAACCTTTTCGCCTGACCCTGCACTAGGGGATAAAGTGTGTAATGGTTAAAGCACTGATATGAAAGAACTAGTTTCAAACCTGGCTTCACATCTGAAAGCCAGGGAGCATTAAGGCAAGTTACTTTCCCTCCCTCAGCCTCACTGTTTTCGTCTGTAAAACGCAGGAAATGTTGGTACCTGCCTAAGGCTGCCTACAGTAGTCGCCTAAGGACTAAACAAAGTCATTAGCGTAATGTCCTTACTCCAGCATCTGGCAGTAGTGAAGAGGTATTTAGCTATGCTAACAATTATAACCTAGGAAACAAACCTGGGTATAGGATGGTGACTTCTGAGAAGTGAAGGAGAAGGGGAGAATTCCAGGAAACAGAAGACTAGCAGAGTTATCTTCCTGGAGAAGGAAATGGGAGCCCACTCCAGTATTCTTGCCTGCAGAATGCCATGGACAGAGAAGCCTGGCTAGCTACAGTCCACAGTGTCGCAAAGAGTCGGACTCGACTGAAGCGACTTAGCACCCACGCTGGGGGCACTAGTGGTAAAGAATCCTCACGCCAAAGCACGAGACACGAGAGGCACGGGTTGATCCCTGGGTCGGGAAGATGCCCCTGGAGGAAAGGAATTTTTTCTAAGTGATTTGATTCCCAATCCCTGAATTCCTTCACTCATTTGTGCATTCAGTAATTATGCATGAGGTACCCTATACCAAGGCCACGACAGTGCCACGAATGAGCTCCTGAGTTCATGTTCAGGGCGGGTGGGGGCAGGGAGAGGGAGGGAACAGAGGCATTCAGCAGAACAAGTATTGAAATAAAAGAGTGAAAAAGAGCACCCAGAAATAAACCAGGGAGGGTGATGGACATAATGCAGAAGGCCAACATAGAGAAGGGTAGCAGAACCTTTTTCTTTGAGTTGGTGATGTGTCTGATGAAAGTTGAACAATGAGAAGAGGCCAAACTTGCAAAATCTCGGGAGGGTGGTGGAGGTAGAAGGGAGATGAAGGAAGAAAATTCTGAGGCAGAAGGCAGAGCGTGTTCGAGGAAAAGCCAAAGCTCTGATTTGAGTATAGGGTCCTGATGCTAAACAGCACTTGGAGAGAGCTCTGGGTCCATAGGTCTTGGTTATCTGTGTGCATCTCACCTCACACGCCTGCAGGCACACCGTTAGAATGACTCAGCAAAGAAGCAAGGCTTCTCCTTTTCCTTCAGTAATCTAGGCAGAGAACGTTTCTCTCAATTTAATTGTTACAGGACTGAGTTCTGAACTGGGATTCAGGGACCACAGCACTCTAAATTTCTTAAAAGCCCAATCTGTGTCTTTGTTTTTGTCTCCCCCACTCTGCTAGGCTTACATATGTGTTTAGTCTCTCAGTTTCATCCATGTGATCCCATGGACTGTAGTATATCAGACTCCTCTGTCCATGGAATATTCCAGCCAAGAATACTGGAGTGGGTTGCCATTCCCTTCTCCATGACATCTTCCTGACCCAGGGATCGAACCTGCATCTCCTGTATTGCAGGCAGATTCTTTACCATCTGAGCCACCAGGGAAGCCTGCTAGGCATGTACGAGGCTCTCAATTAATAATAGTTGAAGAAACAACAAATGATCAGAATTTTGTTGCAGACCAGTTTAAGTGTGGAGAACTGATTGACTCACATGGGTCTCATTTTTGTCCTGCCTATTAAATAAAACAGACTAGATGGCATCAAAATCCTTTTCATCTCTAATCTTCAGTGATGCCTCAAAGGTCAGCCTGAGATGATCCATAGGCTAGTTTCCAAATCTCTAAATCTCTAGCTTGGTGTGAAGTTGGGTTTTTAGAAAGAAATGAACACTCTCACTCTGAACCCCTAGAGAAGGATTTCTAAGACGGGGAAGGAGGCACAGTATCTCAAAATCAACTTGCACTGGTTTCAAATTGGAAAGTTGGATTTAACATTCTTGTGATGAATTTCTTTGTACTTTGGTCTTTAAACGATGACTGATAACATCTATGAACCTATTGGGGAAGCACATTTTAGATAATTTTCCCAAATGTCTTTATAGGTTATATTTCCAGAGAACCTGTTGCAACACAGCGTACAGAGACCGCTGTCACTCAGAGTTCACCAGGTAAGTACCAACCAAAGGAGATGGGTAATAGATTTCCAGCCATTAGTATCATATCTGTGTATTTAATAAGCACCTATCTGTGTGATATTCTATGATACATGAGTCAAATTAAAGCAACAACACTAAAAAGAAACATTTCAGGGTTAACTCTGGCTATTGGAATTGGGGTAATTTTTTTCTGCTATTTCAGTTCAGTTCAGTTCAGTCATTCAGTTGTATCCAACTCTTTGTGACCCCATGAATCCCAGCACGCCAGGCCTCCCTGTCCATCACCAACTCTTGGAGCCTACCCAAACTCACGTCCATCAAGTCGGTGACACCATCCAGCCATCTCATCCTCTGTCATCCTCTTCTCCTCCTGCCCCCAATCCTTCCCAGCATCAGGGTCTTTTCCAATGAGTCAACTCTTCGCAAGAGGTGGCCAAAGTATTGGAGTTTCAGCTTCAGCATCAGTCCTTCCAATGAACACCCAGGACTTATCTCCTTTAGGATGGACTGGTTGGATCTCCTTGCAGTCCAATGGACTCTCAAGAGTCTTCTCCAACACCACAGTTCAAAAGCATCAATTCTTCTGCGCTCAGCTTTCTTCACAGTCCAACTCTCACATCCAGTAGTCATACTACTGGAAAAACCATAACCTTGACTAGATGGACCTTTGTTGGCAAAGTAATGCTTTTTAATACTTTCTAAGTTCTCTGGAAAAGAATCATAAAATATAATTAGGAAAAGTTTTACAATTTTTCAAGTTAAAGCAAACACATACAACCTGTGCTTTCTAAGCTGTCTCTATCATTAAGCAATGCCAGTAAACATTAATAGAGAAAAACCTAGATATCAGCATACTAATTTCATTGTCCTTATTTACTGCTCAAATAAACTTGGTTGTGACATATTCTGAAACTGATTCTAGGGATCTGATAGAGAGAAGAGCAAGAATTGACAGTAGACATATGAGAAAACCCAAGGTTAATATTTTCCCATTTTCTGTTTCTCTTAGTTGAAATATAATTGATTTACAGTGTTATATTAGTTTCAAGTGTGCAACATAGTGATTCAGTATTTTTATTGATTATGCTGCATTTAAAGTTTTATGAAATTTATTGACTATATTCCTTGTTCTCTACAATATATTCTTCTAGCTTATTATTTTATACATAATAGTCCATACTTCTTAATCCCTTACCTCTCCTTTGCCCTTCCTGCCCTCCACTTCCTACTGGTAACTACTAGTTTCTTCTCTGTATCTGGGAATCTATTTCTGTTTTGTTATAGTCATTTATGTTATTTTTTCGATTCCACATATAAGTGGTATAAAATATTTGTCTTCCTCTGACTTATTTCACTAAGTATAACAGCTTTTAGGCCCATCCATGTTGTTGCAAATGGCAGTTTCATTCTTTTTTGCAGCTGAATAATATTCCTGTGTGTGTTTCTGTGTGTATCTCTGTGTGTGTGTGTGTCTGTGAGTGTGTGTGTCTGTGTGTGTCTGTGTATGTCTGTGTGTGTGTTTGTGTCTGTGTGTGTGTGTCTTTGTGTGTTTGTGTGTCTGTGTGTGTGTGTCTGTGTGTGTCTGTGTATGTGTCTGTGTGTGTCTGTGTATGTCTGTGTGTGTGTTTGTGTCTGTGTGTGTGTGTCTTTGTGTGTGTGTGTGTCTGTGTGTGTGTGTCTGTGTGTGTCTGTGTATGTGTCTGTGTGTGTCTGTGTATGTGTATGTGTCTGTGTGTGTGTGTCTGTGTGTGTCTGTGTCTGTGTGTGTGTCTGTGTGTGTCTGTGTGTGTGTGTCTTTGTGTGTGTGTGTGTCTGTGTGTGTCTGTGTATGTGTCTGTGTGTGTCTGTGTATGTGTATGTGTCTGTGTGTGTGTGTCTGTGTGTGTCTGTGTATGTGTATGTGTCTGTGTGTGTCTGTGTATGTGTATGTGTCTGTCTGTGTGTGTCTGTGTGTGTCTGTGTGTGTGTGTCTGTGTGTGTCTGTGTATGTGTATGTGTCTGTGTGTGTGTGTCTGTGTGTGTCTGTGTATGTGTATGTGTCTGTGTGTGTGTGTCTGTGTGTGTCTGTGTATGTGTATGTGTCTGTGTGTGTCTGTGTCTGTGTGTGTGTCTGTGTGTGTCTGTGTATGTGTGTGTGGGTGTGTGTTATACATCTTCTCTATCCTCTCATCTGTTGATGGACTCTTCGCTTGCTTTCATACCTTGGCTATTGTAAACAATGCTGCTATGAACATTGCAGTTCATATATTTTTTGGAGTTAGTGTTTTCATTTTCTTTGTGTATATACTGAGGAATGGAATTGCTGGATCCTATGGTAGCTCTATTTTTAGTTTTTGGAGCAATTTCCATAGTATTTTCCATTATGGCTTCACCAATTTACATTCTCACCAGCAGTATTGTGTTTTCTCCACATCCTTGCCAACTTTTGTAGATTTTTTTGATAGTCATTCTGACAGATGTGAGGTGATATCTCACTGTGGCTATGATTTGCATTTCTCTGATGATTAGCCATGTTGAACATCTTTTCATGTGTCTGTTGGCCATATATACGTCTTCTTTGGAAAAGGCCCATTTTCTGTTTTCTTGTAGGAGTTGTTTCTTCTATGATACAGTAACTCACCCACAAGTCCCCGGCTGCCACACTCTACTTGCTAAGAGTCGTGGGACAGTGGCAGCATATAGAATCTTAGGAAGGAATTCACGGAGAGACTTCTACCGCATCTTGGGAGTCAGGCAATGTTCTGACCATGTCTGTCTCAGAAAAGCAATTGACTCCAAAAATACTAAAAGCCCCAAGCCACAAAACACTGTACATTCTTTTCTTGGTTCCCAAGCACCATACCAATCTCCAGTACATAGTGAAGGAGGAGAGTTCCGACCTCAGCTTGTCTAGAGCCTTGTCTTCCTTGATATTTTGATCAGACTATTCTTTCCTCATTTAATGGTCTTAACACCCTTGATGAAAGCCAGTTACACAGATATAGGAGTTAATTTCTAGACTCTCAGTTCTATTCCATTGATCCTTAGGGCAGCACCATACTGTCTTGACTCCCATTGCTTTATAGTAAGTTTTGAAATGATGCAATGTAAGTCATCCAGCTCTGTACTTTTTCAGAATGATTTTGGCTTTTTGGGGTCCCTACATATGAGTTTTAAGACCAATTTTTCTATTTGTGTAAACCTTGTCAAGATGATGTAAACTTTTCCAAGATGATTTTGGCTATTTGGGGTCCCTACATATGAGTTGTAAGACCAATTTTTCTATTCATGTAAACCTTTATATAAGTATATCTTTGTATACTTAATTCATTTAACTAGCCAGTAATTCTACATGATTGACAATTATTATCCTCATTTTATATATTATGAAACAAAAGTACAGAGTGGTTAAGTCTGCTGCCCATAGTCTCAGCTAATAACTAGTGAAATTAGTTTGAAACCAGGCATTCAGGCTCTAGAGTCTGTGCATTTAATCCACACATGAAACTGCTTATTCATCATCCACATTGATGTTCTGAGTTTGGCCCTATCTTATTCTTTTCTTCCTTTTTAACTTTTTTTTTTCTTTTTGATTGCAACATTTGGCATGTGGAATCCTAATTCCTAGACCAAGGGTCAAACTCACACCTCCTGCATTGAAAGTGAAGAGTGTTAACCACTGAACTGTCAGGGAAGTCCTGGCTCTTCCGTACTCTTGCAACATTGTCACTTAATGCTCTGCTCATGCTTTCACTAAAGTGAATCCTGTAGTAAAGGCTCATAGTCTGTCTTCTCCTTTTATCACTGAGTAGGTGACTGCAGCCATGAAATTAAAAGATGCTTTCTCCTTGGAAGGAAAGTTGTGACCAACCTAGATGCCATATTAAAAAGCAGAGACATTACTTGCCAACAAAGGTCCGTCTAGTCAAGGCTATGGTTTTTCCAATAGTCATGTATGGATGTGAGAGTTGGACTATAATGAAAGCTGAGCACTGAAGAATTGATGCTTTTGAACTGTGGTGTTGGAGAAGATTCCTGAGAGTCCCTTGGACTGCAAGGAGATCCAACCAATCCATTCTAAAGGAGATCAGTCCTGGGTGTTCTTTGGAAGGACTGATGCTAAAGCTGAAACTCCAGTACTTTGGCCACCTCATGCAAAGAGTTGACTCATTGGAAAAGACTCTGATGCTGGGAGGGATGGGGGCAGGAGGAGAAGGGGACAAGAGATGAGATGGCTGGATGGCATCACCAACTCGATGGACGTGGGTTTGGGTGAACTCTGGGAGTTGGTGATGGACAGGGAGGCCTGGTGTGCTGCAATTCATGGGGTTGCAAAGAGTTGGACATGATTGAGGGACTGAACTGAACTGAATGAACCCTAATTTTATGACTATGATGGTAACCTTTTGCTCATTTTTATCTGGGCTAAGTGACCTTTTTCTCTAGGGCTCTCCCTTTGATATTGCTACTAATTTCTCAGTCATGATGATATTTAAAAGTCAAAAGGAAAGAAAATAAATCCAGAGCACAAAAGGTGAACATACTGCATCTGCTGAAGGCAACTGGGAAGGTGGGCCATGGCAATGGCATTGTGTCTGACCAGGAGACACAGACTCAGTCGCTAAGTCACTCAGTCACTAAGTGGTATCCAACTCTTCTCAAGCAAATCAGGCTAATATCCAATTGATTTATAAATCTATTCAACACAAGATAAGGGTGATGTAAGACAGGGTTCCCAACCCTTGTCAGGAACCGGGCCACATAGCAGGAGTGACCAAAGCATCATCTATATGTACAGCCACCCCCACTGCTCACATCGCCACCTGAGCTCCACCTCCTGTCAGATCAGCAGCAGCTTTAGATTCTCACAGGAGCATGGACCCTGCTGTGAACTGCACATGGAAGGTACCCAGGTGTATGCTCCTTATGAGAACCTAATGCCTGACGATCTGTGGTGCAAATGGAGACTATCATTAGTAGACAGGTTAAGCACAATGTAGTCATAACAGAAACAAAGTGCACAATGAATGTAACGTGGGTGATTCATCCCAAAACCATCTTCTCCCAACCCTTGTCCACAGGAAAATTGTCTTCCATGAAACTAGTCCCTGGTGCCCGAAAGATTGGGGACTACTGATGTTAGGACCTTTGAAATTGTAAGAAAAGATCCTAACAATTAGGAAACTGAAGTTTCTGCATGTTTATCTAGTCTGGAGCAGTATTCTCGCTGCAGGCAGTGCATTAGACTCCAATGTCTGAGTCCACAGATGGTTCTAATACACAGCATCAAGAGCGAGCATACTGATCTAGTTTCTATTTTCCCATTCATTATTGTCCAGCCAGGCATGAGAAGTATCAGTGCTGTGAGAAGTTTGGGATAATGTTTTCCTTTTTTAATTAGAATGTTTCTCAACCAGTCTAACTTCCTTAATCCCACATCTAATATGTATAGGGAGTTTAGCTACTCAAATGCCAATATCTTAAAATAAAGCTGGCACATCTAAAGTATGTGAAATCTTCTTTACTTCTGAAGATTCATGGTAAGCAAGGGTAACAGGACTGAAAGATGCTTAGCAGGAAAAAAATGAGATTTAAGGTTATAAATTTATAATATTATTATAAATTATAAAATTTATAACCTGAAATAAATTACCAACCAGAAATACCTGTCCTTCTATAAGCTGGATCTGACCCTGGAGGTCATTCTACTCCTGTATGTTAAGGGAATAACCCTCTCATCCTCAGCTTCTGCACAATGTAAATTATTATTTTTGCATCTTTTCAGTTAGCCCTGATTTGCTAAAAGGGAAGGCTTACTTGAGAGTTAGTTGCCTCATTTGATGAGAATTTCAAATTTCAATGACACTTATTTGGTGCTCTCAACCTTTTTATTTTGCATAGATTATGACAGAGCTTGGCAGACAGTTCTGCAGTCAAATAGGTGGGAATTCAAACTTCACCTCCACCATTTATCAACTTCGTGATCTTAGGCAAGTTCAGCAATGTTTCTGATCATTGTTTTATTGCTCTACACATAATAATTAATACGTGATAGTATACTCTCAGGTAATTGTTTTGAAGAGAAAATGCCTAGAATCTAGTTAATACATGATGTGTTTGTTATGAATATTACTGTCTCAGAAATGCAAATGTCTATGATTTCAGAATGATGAAGTACCTTAGGCAGAAATCAAGTAGTCAAAAAGTTAAAGAATTACTTTTAATTACAGAAAGCCAGACATCTCAAGTTAATAAATTTAGTGCTGTTCCCTCTATGGGAAGATGCAAGGGCTTACTACAATCATTCCTTTGGTATACACCTTAACCATCTAGAGCCAGTAGCCTGCTTCTCTGCATCCTGAATCCCCTCAGGGTCTACAGTCTGCGGTGGCAGCAATGGCTGAAAGCATGATACGTGCAACATCCTTTGTTCACTGATACGGCAGGCAATTTTTTTCCTCCACAACATTAAGGCCTATGAAACACATCTGGATTCTAAACAATCAATCATAAGATTTCATTTAGCTTTAACACACTATGCCAAGCACTGGGATCTTGTGGAGTTTTTAGCCTAAACCAAAGTAGGGGAGGTCAGAGAAGACTTCCCAATAAAAATGGCCTTGAACTGGGACCTGAGAAGTGGATAGCCAGCCAAGAAGGGGACCACGGGAGGATATTTCAGGCAAAGAGAAGACGAGGTACAAAGATGTGGGCTTGGAGAAGAGTGTGCTGCATTTGAGGAACTAAGAGCTGTCCAGATGCCTGGGCCCCAAAGGAGAGTGAAGTTGCAAACACTGATGGGGAGGCAGGCAGGGGCTGGGGCAGGCAGGGTCTTGTAGGTGTTCATAAAGAGGAGGGGGCACCGTCCCATAGACTGAGCACACCTCCCTAACTAACCACTGAAACTCCGGACTCAGACAGGCAGAAAGCCTGGGGTAGCGCAATCTTTGCACTCAGTGAAAACTCTAGATGGCTTCAGGTAAATTTTAGCTACCCAGGTGGCACTAGTGGCAAAGAACCCGCCTGCCAATGCAAGAGACCAGAGATGCAGGTTCGATTCCTGGGTCAGGAAGATCCCCTGGAGGAGGAAATGGCAAGCCATTCCAGTATTCTTGCCTGAAGAATCTCATGGACGGAGAAGCCGGGTGGGCTACAGTCCGTAGGGTCGCAAACAGTCAGACACGAGTAAATTGACTTAGCACGCACACACTACTTAAAAACTTTAAATTTGTTGTGGTTTTATTTTTTTGTTTTTTACTTTGGGATTTTTTGTTTTCTTCTAGTAGTAAAATTGTGTGCTTGTTATTGAAACATCAAAACTATTGTGTCAGTCTGCTGTGGAGGCAGGTTTCCACTATTCCTACACTCATTCCGTGCATGCCCCTTTGCATGTGGCTTCTTTTATTCATCATTACATTCATTTTAGGTGTGATCCAGACACTTACCTACCTGTCTCTCTGTAAGAACCTGGTCAAACAATTCGTTGCTGTATATCAATTATATCTCAAGAAAATGAGAAGATCTTTTTAAAAAAGGAAGGAAATTGGCCAAACATTTACAACTGCTAGTATTTCACTGAATACCTGCTATTTACGGAGCCCTGTTCTAGTGTGGAAGAGATTCAAAATGTGCCAGGCCTGGGATCTAGGAGCCCAGGGAAGCTTGTTTCAGAAAAGCTCACTGGTATCCACAGGGGTTATAAATGTGTGCCCTAAATATGAGTGAATTGCACTGAACTGAAAGTTGTAAAGGAAGATGTAACATTAACTAACAGAGACTGATCATCTTTGTTCATTAGCTATTCTTTTTTATTTTTACATACTTTCATTGATTCCTAATGAAAATCTTTCTTTCCATAATTTTAATCTCAATAGTTGCTGAACCTCAACATTCCTATGATCTTGTTATTGTTTAAAAACACTTGGTCTTAATAGATGCACACTACTATATGTAAAATACATAAACAACAAGGACCTGTTGTATAGCACAGGAGACTATATGCAATATTTAGTAATAACTTTAATGGAAAAGAACCTGAAAATTGCATATATATATGTGTGTGTGTATAACTGAATTATTTTTGAATTATAGTAAATCAACTATATTTCAATTGAGAAAAGCACCTGTCCTTACATTAGATTTTACAGCTTTGCATCTGAATGATGAAGGATAACTTACAGATACTAGTCATTTGTCACACCATATGGCATCCGGTCCCATCACTTCATGGGAAATAGATGGAGAAACAGTGGGAACAGTGTCCACTTTATTTTTTTGGGCTCCAAAATCACTGCAGATAGTGATTGCAGCCATGAAATTAAAAGATGCTTACTCCTTGGAAGGAAAGTTATGACCAACCTAGATGTCATATTCAAAAGCAGAGACATTACTTTGCTAGCGAAGGTCCATCTAGTCAAGGCTATGGTTTTTCCAGTGGTCATGTATGGATGTGAGAGTTGGACTGTGAAGAAGGCTGAGCATCGAAGAATTGAAGCTTTTGAACTGTGGTGTTGGAGAAGACTCTTGAGAATCCCTTGGACTGCAAGGAGATCCAACCAGTCCATCCTAAAGGAGATCAGCCCTGGGATTTCTTTGGAAGGAATGATGCTAAAGCTGAAACTCCAGTACTTTGGCCACCTCATGTGAAGAGTTGACTCATTGGAGAAGACTCTGATGCTGGGAGGGATTGGGGGCAGGAGGAGAAGGGGATGACAGAGGATGAGATGGCTGGATGGCATCACTGGCTCGATGGACATGGGTCTGAGTGAGCTCAGGGAGTTGGTGATGGACAGGGAGGCCTGGCGTGCTGCGATTCATGGGGTCGCAAAGAGTCAGACACGACTGAGCAACTGAACTGAACTGAACTGATACCTAATTTGTGTGACAATTGTTTATATACATGTAATGAATTAAGTGGGGCTTCGCAGGTGGTTCAGTGGTCAAGAATCTGCCTACAGTGCAGGAGAGGAAATTCAGACCCTGGGTTGAGAAGATTCCCTGGAGAAGGAAATGGCAACCCACTCCAGTATTCTTACTTGGGAAATTCCATGGACAGGGGAGCCTGGCAGGCTAGAGTCCATGGGGCTGCAGAAGAGTTGAACACAGCTGAGCCACTCAACAACCACAACAATGAATCAGGTTGTAGGATAAGTCAAGGAACAAGGTGGAAATAGGGTTTATAAGAGGGGAGAAGATATTTTGGTTTAGGGGCAATGAATCTTGTCTGAAATATTTGAGGGTGAACTGAGTAGCTGGCAGCTGGTAGAAAGAGGAAAGCCTTGGAAATCTGTCCTTAGATAGACTGAGCAGAAGTGCCAACAACACTTTCAGTTCTTTATGGATCCTCCAGGAATCCGTGCACATTTAGCTGAGGAGCCAAGGTGATGCTGTCCTGAGAAGTGAGGTCGTTCCACCCCGACAGCATCACACTTGAGTACTAGTTCCTTTACTACAATGTCCTAAAGAATGAGCAGAGATACATCACAAAGTTTAGTTCACTGATGTTTACAAGAGAATGGTATCAAATTTCATAAGAGTAAAAACACCATAAATGCTCAGAGATTGATAAAGTACAATATTCATACAATGGCACAGTATGCAGCAATTAAAAATCTTGTAATAGAGGAGGATTCAAAATATTGGGCATAGGCTCAGGGAATATATATTTTTTAAATGCTATTTACATATTTATATATATTTAAACACAATTATTCCATATTTAGACACAATAGCTAAAAGTTCAGATAGCTATATATCAAGATGTTTCAATTCAGTTCAGTTCAGTCGCTCAGTCGTGTGCAACCCTTTGCGACCCCATCAATCGCAGCACGCAGGCCTCCCTGTCCATCACCAACTTCCTGAGTTCACTCAGACTCACGTCCATCGAGTCAGTGATGCCATCCAGCCATCTCATCCTCTGTCATCCCCTTCTCCTCCTGCCCCCAATCCCTCCCAGCATCAGAGTCTTCTCCAATGAGTCAACTCTTCACATGAGGTGGCCAAAGAACTGGAGTTTCAGCTTTAGCATCATTCCTTCCAAAGAAATCTCAGGACTGATCTCCTTCAGAATGGACTGGTTGGATCTCCTTGCAGTCCACGGGACTCTCAAGAGTCTTCTCCAACACCACAGTTCAAAAGCATCAATTCTTTGACGCTCAGCCTTCTTCACAGTCCAACTCTCACATCCATACATGACCACTGGAAAAACTATAGCCTTGACTATGGACATTTGCTGCCAAAGTAATGTCTCTGCTTTTCAATATGCTATCTAGGTTGGTCATCACTTTCCTTCCAAGAAGTAAGCGTCTTTTAATTTCATGGCTGCAGCCACCATCTGCAGTGATTCTGGAGCCCCCCAAAATAAAGTCTGACACTGTTTCCACTGTTTCCCCATCTATTTCCAATGAAGTGATAGGACTGGATGCCATGATCTTTATTTTCTGAATGTTGAACTTTAAGTCTTAAAGCTTTAACTTTTTCACTCTCCTCTTTCACTTTCATCAAGAGGCTTTTTAGTTCCTCTTCACTTTCTGCCATAAGGGTGGTGTCATCTGCATATCTGAGGTTATTGATATTTCTCCCGGCAATCTTGATTCCAGCTTGTGCTTCTTCCAGTCCAGCATTTCTCATGATGTACTCTGCATATAAATTAAATAAGCAGGGTGACAATATACAGCCTTGACGTACTCCTTTTCCTATTTGGAATCAGTCTGTTGTTCCATGTCCAGTTCTAACTGTTGCTTCCTGACCTGCATATAGGTTTCTCAAGAGCCAGGTCAGGTGGTCTGGTATTCCCATCTCTTTCAGAATTTTCCAGAGTTTACTGTGATCTACACAAAGGCTTTGGTATAGTCAATAAAGCAGAAATAGATGTTTTTCTGGAACTCTCTTGCTTTTTCGATGATCCAGCGGATGTTGGCAATTTGATCTCTGGTTCCTCTGCCTTTTCTAAAACCAGCTTGAACATCTGGAACTTCATGGTTCACGTATTGCTGAAGCCTGGCTTGGAGAATTTTGAGCATTACTTTACTAGCATGTGAGATGAGTGCAATTGTGCAGTACTTTGAGCATTCTTTGGCATTGCCTTTCTTTGGGATTGGAATGAAAACTGACCTTGCCCAGTCCTGTGGCCACTGCTGAGTTTTCCAAATTTGCTGGCGTATTTAAGGGCAGCACTTTCACAGCATCATCTTTCAGGATTTGAAATAGCTCAACTGGAATTCCATCACCTCCACTAGCTTTGTTGGTAGTGATGCTTTCTAAGGCCGTTTAAATGTCTATTAATTGGGTAGTGGGATGATGGATGGTTTTTGTATTGCCTCACCCCATCTCTAGCTAGAAAAAAGCTAAATTTAATGGTGCCCTTGTTTTCATTTTTACTGGGGAAGTAGGATTGTACCTGAGAGATGGGGGCAGGGAGGCATGGAGCAGAACATTAGTCTTTGTATAATTGTCATGAGTCTCCATCTTTCTTTACATGGGCAATTTTCCAAAGTTATGTAAAATGCTATGCAACAGCAGCTTCCAGTCCCCATTTACAAGGATAATAATAATAGCAAGTTTGAATGTAATGTTCATTACATGCCTCTACTGGGGACTTCCCTGGTGGCTCAGAGGTCAAGAATCCGCCTGCAATGCAGGAGATGCAAATTCAGACCCTGGGTTGAGAAGATTCCCTGGAGAAGGAAATGGCAACTCACTCCAGTAATCTTGCCTGGAAAATCCCATGGACAGAACCTCGTGTGCTACATTCCACGAGTCACAAAGAGTCGGGCACAACTGAGCGACTAAGTACACACTATATTAAATGATGTGTGTGTGTGAAGGCACACAAATTATATATTAAACTAACTTAGTCCTCTCAATGACATTTTGAAGTAGGTATTATCATTATACAGATGGAGAAATCAAGGCTCACCTTCTTCACCTGTAAGGCCCTGCCACATGAAAATTCCGGAGCTGCCACTGGGAGAGATGTGGGATGAATTTGTCTTGTGTGATGTGCTCTGTGGGCCACTCATCACCTCAACCTTAATCCCTTTCTCACCTTCTCTTTTGTACAGTTGTGACTTCTCCAACCAGTACCAGTAAAGAGTCACGAAATGCTGGGCCTTCTGTTTCTACACCACCACAAGGTTTGTTCATATTTTAAAACAGTTTTTCTCTGGAGTCTCTGTTATGATGCAGCCCTACTTAATGGGACTGACTACTGCAGGGAAACTGACAAAGACCAAGAAATGGAAGCAAAATAGACAAAGTTTCTCTCCTCTAGAGGATTTCTGGCTTCTGGAATGTTGCACAGGAATAATACTGTAGATTAAAGAAATTAAAGCTTCTAGCAAAGCACATAAATGATGACTGTGACCATGAAATGGTAGGCCAGGTAAAAGGGATACAGTAGTGCAGTGGTGAGAGGGGGCTTATGGTCAAACCTGGCTGGACTCAGCCCTGAGCTTGGCCCTGTCTCAGGTGCTGACCCTGAGTAGATTGAACCCCGAGTTCTCCCAAGGGTCTCCGTCATCTTAATTTTAAAATGGGACTCATTATACCTATCTCACAGTATTTCTCTAAGGATTAAATAAGAAAATGTGTGTAAAATTCCTTGACTGAGAGCCCAATACATCATATGTGCCCAGTAAAGTATAAGCCATCTGGGTCCTGAGATAAGGATGATAGGTGGCATTCTCTCTCTCACTGACTATTCTTCTATGGAGAAGAAGATGACTTTGAAAGAGCAGGTTGAAAGCAGAAAAGAAGAAGGTCTTTTGTAGGTGGGATTTCAGCAGGGTCCTCTGGATTTAAAGTAAAGAATCACAGAAGACTTAGCATAGCTCTTGGATCATTAGCTAGTAGAAACACTGAGAAAAAGGAAAGCAATGGGTTTTCAGGACAGAGACCAAGAGAGGAAAATTACGGTAAGTGCTTAGAGGCAATTACTAACTTCTGGGTCCAGTTAAATAATCTACTTTTCGAAGTGATTTCAGTGTGAAGCCAACATGATAGTGTCAAACCAGAAAACATTCATGGGTGCACTGCAGACACACACAGCACACATGCCATGAATCCTGTAAATAGTGAGTGGTGAAAGAATGACCCACTGTAATCACCTCTTTGACGAGGTCATCAAATGTAGTACAGTATGTTATTAGTAGCAAATTCAAGAAATGCCATAAAATGGCATTGGGAGACAGCAGAAAAAGAAATACTCTTGTGGACTGATGAGGGGGGATTAACTCTAGCAGAGCATTCAGTTTCAGTTCAGTTCAGTTCAGTTGCTCAGTCATGTCTGACTCTTTGTGAAACCACACATTGCTACACGCAAGGCCTCCCTGTCCATCACTATCTGATGGAGTTTACTCACTCATGTCCATTGAGTCAGTGATGCCATCCAATCAGCTCATCCTCTGTCATCCCCTTCTCCTCCAACCCTCATCTTTCCCAACATCAGGGTCTTTTCAAATGCATCAGTTCTTAGCATCAGGTGGCTAAAGTATTGGAGTTTCAGCTTCAATATCAGTCCTTCCAATGAAGATTCAGGACTGATTTACTTCAGGATGGACTGGTTGCATCTCCTTGCAGTCCAAGGGACTCTCAAGAGTCTTCTCCAACACCACAGTTCAAAAGCATCAATTCTTCAGTGCTCAGCTTTCATTATAGTCCAACTCTCACATCCATACATGACCACTGGAAAAACAATAGCCTTGACTAGATGGACCTTTGTTGGCAAAGTAATGGCTCTGCTTTTCAATATGCTCTCTAGTTTAGTCATAACATATCTTCAAAAGAGTAAGCATCTTTTAATTTCATGGCTGCAATCACCATCTGCAGTGATTTTGGAGCCCCAAAAATAATGTCTGACACTGTTTCCCTGTCTATTTGCCCTGAAGTGATGGGACCAGATGCCATGATCTTCATTTTCTGAATGTTGAGCTTTAAGCCAACTTTTTCACTCTTCTCTTTCACTTTCATCAAGAGGCTTTTGAGTTCCTCTTCACTTTCTGCCATAAGGGTGGTGTCATCTGCATATCTGAGGTTATTGATATTTCTCCCGGCAATCTTGATTCCAGCTTGTGCTTCTTCCAGCCCAGCGTTTCTCATGATGTACTCTGCATAGAAGTTAAATAAGCAGGATGACAATATACAGCCTTGACGTACTCCTTTTCCTATATGAAACCAGCCAGTTTTTCCATGTTCAGTTTTAACTGTTGCTTCCTGACCTGCATACAGATTTCTCAAGGGGCAGGCCAGGTGGTCTGGTATTCCCATCTCCTGAAGAATTTTCCAGAGTTTATTGTGATCCACACAGTCAAAGGCTTTGGCATAGTCAATAAAACAGAAATATATGTTTTTCTGAAACACTCTTGCTTTTTCAATGATCCAGCGGATGTTGGCAATTTGATCTCTGGGTCCTCTGCTTTTTTAAAAACCAACTTGAACACCTAGAAGTTCACAGTACTGTTGAAGCCTGGCTTTGAGCATTACTTTTCTAGCGTGTGAGATCAGTGCAATTGTGCTGTAGTTTGAGCATTCTTTGGCATTGCCTTTCTTTGAGATTGGAATGACAACTGATGGTTTCCAGTCCTGTGGCCACTGCTGAGTTTTCCAAATTTGCTTGCATGTTGACTGCAGCACTTTCACAGCATCCTCTTTTAGGATTTGAAATAGCTCAACTGGAATTCCATCACCTCCACTAGCTTTGTTTGTAGTGATGCTTCCTAAGGCCCACTTGACTTCACATTCCAGGATGTCTGGCTCTAGTTGAGTGATCACACCATTGTGATTATCTGGGTCATGAATATCTTTTTTGTATAGTTCTTCTGTGTATTCTTGCCACCTCTCTTAATATCTTCTGCTTCTGTTAGGACCATACCATTTAAGGCAACTGTATTAAGAACGTTTGCAGAAAGGAATCCAGTGAGACTGCTGGCAAAAACTCAGCTGAGGCAAAGTAAGGGTTTGGATTCTGATGGTGGAAAATGGATAGCAACATGGCTGAACTACATTCAGTCATGTCCAGCTCTTTTTGAGGATTGGACTGATGTTCCTGTGGGATAACAGCTCAATATCTCTTTCTGATCACCATTTTTACATTTTTTTTACAATGCACTGCTTCTTGTGGAAGTCCACAGATGGTTCTTCCAATAGTTTCTCATATCCTTCCCTTTAGTGCATGAGGTGGTCTGCTAATTCCTGATGAGTGGAAACTTGTTAGGTAGTTGAAAGTAGATATTGGGATTGTTAATGTTGAGACTGACACATTACCTCATATATTTTACTTACTCAGTGTTGAAAGTTGAACTGTGTAGTTCTTTAAACACAGTTAAGGAATAACAAACACCCACCAGACAGTCTAGTTCCAAAGGGGTGTTTTTTAAACATGCTGCTGCTGCTAAGTCGATTCAGTCATGTCTGACTCTGTGCGACCCCAGAGGTGGCAGCCCACCAGTCTCCCCCGTCCCTGGGATTCTCCAGCAAGAACACTGGAGTGGGTTGCCATTTCCTTCTCCGATTTTAAACATGCCACATGTTTTTTACCTTATTTTGAAATATTGTCTTTTTAGAACCAAACCCAGAACATCAACATGGTTTTTCACAGTCAGGTATATTAATATTTGACAAAGAATGATGATCATTCCATTTAAAATTTTGTTTTGTGAGTTTTAAATGCCTTGGAACTAGAAGCATCAATTTTAATTTTAGTTTCTTTCTGATTTTGATTTTCTTTCTGATTAAAAAAATTTAATTGAAGTATAGTTACGGTACATTATTATTTGTTCTAGGTGTAGAATATAATGATTCACAACTTTTAGAAGTTATACTCCATTTATAGTTGTTATAAAATATGGCTACATTCCCTGTGTGCTGTACAATATGTGTGCTGTACTTAGTTGTTCAGTCGTGTCCGACTCTTTATGACACCATGGACTGTAGCCCGCCAGGTTCCTCTGTCCATGGGATTCTCCAGGCCAGAATACTGCAGTGGGTTGCCATTCCCTTCTACAGAGGATCTTCCCAACTCAGAAGTCAAACCCAGGTCTCCTGCACTATGGGCAGATTCTTTACTGTCTGAGCCAGCAGGGAAGCCCTGTACAATAATATATCCTTGCAGCTCATTTTATACATGACAGCTTGTACCTCTTATCTCTTATCCCCATATTGCCATTTCCTCTTCCCTCTCCCCACTGGTAACCACTAGCTAATTTTAAAAACAAGAGTGTTACTGATTTCAGTCCCACAAATTGTAAAAGGAAATAAAATATGCTCTTTTCAGAATCAAAATAGGCATTTCCAATTATCTTAAACATTTTAGAAACACCAGTATATAATCTGATCATCATTTTTAAGTTATATATCTTTAGGTAGACCCTGTGCTACCAGTTGGGAGCTACCTTCCCAACACTGTATTTGAGGACTATCACCTTCCCCTGTTCATAGGGTTCTCTAGGCAAGAATATTAAGTGGTTTGCCACTCCCTTCTCCAGCGGACCACACTCTGTCAGACCTCTCCACCATGACCCATCTGTCTTGGGTGGCCCCACACGGCATGGCTTAGTTTCATTGAGTTAGTCAAGGCTGTGGTCCATTCGATCAGATTGGCTAGTTGCCCGTATATTGTCACCCTGGTGATTTAACTTCTATGCAGAGGACATCATGAGAAACACTGGGCTGGAGGAAGCACAGGCTGGAATCAAGATTTCCAGGAGAAACATCAATAACCTCAGATATGCAGATGATACCACCCTTATGGCAGAAAGTGAAGAACTAAAGAGCCTCTTGATGAAAGTGAAAGAGGAGAGTGAAAAAGTTGGCTTAAAGCTCAACATTCAGAAAACTAAGATCATAGCATCTGGTCCCATCACTTCATGGCAGATAGATGGGGAAACAGTGGAAACAGTGGCTGACTTTATTTTTCTGGGCTCCAAAATCACTGCAGATGGTGATTGCAGCAATGAAATTAAAAGATCCTTACTCCTTGGAAGGAATGTGATGAACAACCTAGATAGCATATTCAAAAGCAGAGATATTACTTTGCCAACAAAGATCCGTTTGGTCAAGGCTGTGGTTTTTCCAGTAGTCATGTATGGATGTGAGAGTTGGACTGTGAAGAAAGCTGAGTGCCAAAGAATTGATGCTTTTGAACTGTGGTTGGAGAAGACTCTTGAGATTCCCTTGGACTGCAAGGAGATCCAACCAGTCCATCCTAAAGGAGATCAGTCCTGGGTGTTCATTGGAAGGACTGATGTTGAAGCTGAAACTCCAATACTTTGGCCACCTGATGAGAAGAACTGACTCATTGGAGAAGACTCTAATGCTGGGAAAGATTGAGGGCAGGAGGAGAAGGGGATGACAAAGAATGAGATGGTTGGATGGCATCACCGACTCAATGGACATGGGTTTGGGTGGACTCTGGGAGTTGGTGATGGACAGGGAGGCCTGGTGTGCTGCAGTTCATAGGATCACAAAGAGTTGGACACAACTGAGTGACTGAACTGAACTCTACTTTCCCCTGTAAAAAGACAAAGTGATATTACCCTGATTTTGCCTGCTTTATGTTACAATTGCTGTGTGGTCATATACTTCGCACACAGCATCAAGCAGAAAAGAATCAAGCAGGATTTTATTTCTGTGTATACAGTTTTTGAGGTGGCTGTTTTCCACTTCTCTATTTTATCCTGAGTCTCCATATCAACTATTTTGAAAACATTTTAATAGCTGCTTACTAGTCTCTTGTGGGGATAGCTGCTCATTTATATACTCATTTTCAAAAGGAAATAAGCATCTTAAGGCTCATGTTAATTGCTCTCCTCTTGAAAATATCTATCTGAAATAATCTTTATTGCTCATATTAATTCCCCCTTAGGTCTCTTTGACTTGGTTATCTGTTGAGAAAAAGTTCTGCAGCCCAACCTGGTATTACCCCGGCAGCAAACAGTGAATTTAAGCAAGTTACTGGCTTGCTGAAGATTGGTTATGCTGGATTTATTGTAAACCTTGCTGCAGTTGTCTCATGTGCATCGGTGGGGCCTTCAGAGGGGCTCCAGGATTCTGGGGCTTTCAGACTTCGCACTGGTCCTCAGGGGCCCTTTTGTGCCCCTCTGCCTCCTCCATGTCTGCATCTCAACACTTCCTCTATCCCCCACTTTCAGGGAGCTTGGGATGTCAACAGATATCTATCTCCATCTTTTCCCCAGTAAATATATTGTTCACGGTGGCTCCCTTTCCTGAAGCTTCAAATATGTTTCATAGATAGTTTTCTTTAAAACCACATGTGGCGATAACCCTGTATGCGAGACAGCAAAAGAGATACAGATGTATAGAACAGTCTTTTGGACTCTGGGAGAGGGAGAGAGGGGGATGATTTGGGAGAATGGCATTGAAACATGTATATTATCAGATGTGAAATGAATCGCCAGTCCAGGTTCAATGCATGATACAGGGTGCTCGGGGCTGGTGCACTGGGATGACCCAGAGGGATGGTATGGGGAGGGAGGTGGGAGGGGGGTTCACGATAGGGAACATGTGTACATCCATGGCAGATTCATGTTGATGTATGGCAAAACCAATACAATATTGAGGAGTAATTAGCCTCCAATTAAAATAAATTATTTATATTAAAAAAAAAAATCTGTGGGACTTCCCTGGTGGCTCAGTGGGAAAAAATCCTCCTGCCAGTGCAGAAGGCACAGGTTTGATCCCTGATCTGGGAAGATCCCACATGCCATGGAACAACTAAGCCTGCTTGCCACAGCTATTGAGCCTGCGCTGTAGAGCCCAGGAGCCACAACTACTGAAGCCCGTGTGCCCTTGAGCCCACGCTTCACAAGGGAAGTCTCTGCAACGGGAAGTCCAAGCATCACAGTGAGAGAGTAGCCCCCACTCTCTACAACCAGAGAAAAGCCCACACAGTAACCAAGACCCAGCACAGCCAGAAATAAAAATAAAAATATGTGGGTAAAACCAGACACAGACTCTATTTAACAAGTTGCTGACTTAGCAAATTTATTTTCTGAGTCAAGCAGGAAGGACTACTACAATGCTTAGAGGAAGTAAGCCATTTGTGATAGAGTATCCAAACACCTTCTTTGGGGCTGTTTCAGATCTAGTTCATGTTGTTGCTGTTCCACCTCCTTGTAAATCTGATCTTCTGTGAATGACCATACGTCTCATTTTAATCTGCTTTGCAACGAATTTTTTGGGTTGTCCTTTTTGATTTTGAGTGTTCGCAATTATTGTCTCATCATTCATTCATTTATGCTTCCTTTTTTTTTTTTTTTGCTAGCGCAAAATCTTTTGTATTTGAGATCGACACATATCTAAAATGGCTTAGATTTTTTAAAATTAATTTTTACCGGACTGTGATTTTTTTCATAATATTGTGTTCAGTTCAGTTCAGTTCATTCACTTAGTCGTGTCCGACTCTTTTAGACCCCATGAATTGCAGCATGCCAGGCCTCCCTATCCATCACCAACTTCCAGAGTTCACTCAAACGCACATCTATCAAGTCTGTGATGCCATCCAGCCATCTCATCCTCTGTCGTCCCCTTCTCCTCCTGCCCCCAATCCCTCCCAGCATCAGAGTCTTTTCCAATGAGTCAACTGTTCGCATGAGGTGGCCAAAGTACTGGAGTTTCAGCTTTAGCATCAGTCCTTCCAATGAATACCCAGGACAGATTTCCTTTAGGATAGACTGGTTGGATCTCCTTGCAGTCCAAGGGACTCTCAAGAGTCTTCTCCAACACCACAGTTCAAAAGCATGAATTCTTCAGTGCTCAGCTTCCTTCACAGTCCAACTCTCACATTGATGTATGACCACTGGAAAAACCATAGCCTTGACTAGACAGACCTTTGTTGGCAAAGTAATGTCTCTGCTTTTGAATATGCTATCTAGGTTGATCATAACTTTCCTTCCAAGGAGTAAGCATCTTTTAATTTCATGGCTGCTAGTCTCCACTAAAATGAATCAACTATAGGAGTAGGAAATGGCATCCCATTCCAGTCTTCTTGCTGGGATAATCCCATGAACAGAGGAGCCTGGTGGGCTACGTCCATACGGTCACAAAATATTGACCACAACTAAGTGATTTGAGCATCACCACATCATTGTTTCATAGCATTGTGTCAGTCTCCACTTTACAGTAAAGTGAATCAGCTACACATATACATATATCCCCTCTTTTTTGTATTTTCCTTCCCATTTAGAGCATTGACTAGAGTTCTCTGAGCTATCCAGTAGGTTCCCATTCGTTATGTATTTTATATATGTCAATTCCAATTTCCTAATTATCCACCTTATGCCTCCATAATGAGGCATGTTTGGAGAGAAATCACCACACTGGTTCGGTGTGGGCCCTAGCTGTTCCATTCAAATTCTATTGTGAATTAAAGATTTCTTGCATATCATATTATTATGTTGCTATATGACTTGCCATGATCTAGAGAGTTTTTCAAACCTCAGAGCACTCTAATAGTAATTCCAGTTCTCAAACACTTATTTCATGTCAGAAGCCATTTTCTCTGTGACCCATAAGAATCTCCACATTAAAACAATTTTCCTGGCTATCTCAGCCTGATTCAGGCCTTAGTCTCAGGACTGCATGTGTGTATTTAGTCACTCAGTCATGTCCAACTCTTTATGACCTCATGGACTGTAGCCCACCAGGCTCCTCTGCCCATGGGATTCTCAGGGCAAGAATACTGGAGTGGGTTGCCTATCCCTTCTCCAGGAGATCTTCCCAACCCAGGAATCCAACTGGGGTCTCCTGCATTGCAGGCAGATTCTTTACCAGCTGAGCCATCGGGAAGTCTAATTTCAGGCCTTCACAGTCTCATTCTCATTTGTCTAATTGGGTGGCTCCTGACTGCTATTACCTTGAACTGCCCACTGAGTTTATGCAAAGTAATTTTAACATGTATCCACTTCCCTGAAGCGGAGACTTGACTGAAGGCTTTAATAATCCTGGGTAAGCAGATACCCACATATCTTTATGGACAGATGGTGTGCAACTTTGCATCATTTAAAAATGCCACCCAGCCTATCAACTGATGCCCAGCGAATGTGAGCCTGAAAGATAACAATGTGTAGGCTGAGGCCACAGATGTCACATCAGTCATCCTTGGCGGTTTTCTTGCACTGACCTTGGAAGCCAGCTTACGATCTCAGGATGGACCGAAAAATGATCTTTGTATTACTATTGTCAGGTAGGTAGATTTTTTTTTTTTTTTAGCAGGATGCTGTTTTATGGGATATAGGATTATAGATACAAGAAAAACTATCTCATTTTAGTCCTATTTGACTTAACTGAATAACTGAATGAGTAGTATTCAGATCCTGGTCTTGTTGTTGAGTTGCTCAGTCACATCTGACTCTTTTGTGACCCTATGGACTGTAGCCCACCAGGCTCCTCTGTCCATGGGATTTCCCAGGCAGGAATACTGGAGTGGGTTGCCATTTCCTTCTCCAGGGGATCATCCCGCCCCAGGGATCAAACCCACATCTCCTGCACTGGCAGGTAGATTCTTTACCCCTGAGCCACCAGGACCCCAGCCCAGTCTGGTGGATGGATTTTTTATTGTGAGTGGGTTGGTAAGGTGGTGAAGTTACCCATGGCTGGATGAGAGGTATGCTGTTCAATTATAAGCCTAGGCAGCCTTGAAACAATGTAATCAAATACTCTGAAAAACAAGTCTGTGTGAAAGAATGTGTTGCTTTACTGGCATTTTCATGAGTTTAACTTCTAAATTAGAGTCATTAATGAAGGTGATGGTGTGTCTATGTTCCTTATTTTTCAACAAGTTTTCCCCAAAATTATAATTTCCTCCTTCACCTGCCAAAAAATTACAAGCCACAAGTATGAACCCTGAATCCGTGGCACGGCCGTGGGGGTGCCATTATTTTCCATTTTGTGGTCCATTACTGAGATGTGATACAGGGGGAAGAAAAGAAAGGAAGAAAGAACTCTTATTGGCTGAGGGATTGTGTGGTTTAGACAGAAATGGAAATCAATTCATTAAAATAAAAAGTAACATAGGTGTATTATGAAGTAGTATCAAATTAGCATTATTTTTGGCCTCTTCCTGAGTGTTAAGATTAAAAGTTCTTCTCAAATACAGCATTTATGTGTCAGAAATACTAGTGCCCAGAACCTAAATAAGGAGCAGGCAATTATTTGAAATGTGTTTAGCCCCCTCAGACGTGGTTGTAATTTGAGTTTACAGAGAGTCTCAAGAATCAACTGAGCCCTCTAGGAATTGGAGGAGGGATTCAGGAATTTCTTAGATATTAGGTTGGCTAAAAAATTCACTCGTTCATCTTATGAAAATATCTGAACAAACTTTTTGCCTGACCCTGCACTAGGGGATAAAGTGTGTAATGGTTAAAGCACAGATATGAAAGTTTCAAACCTGGCTTCACATCTGAAAGCCAGGGAGCATTAAGGCAAGTTACTTTCCCTCCCTCAGCCTCAGTGTTCTTTTCTGTGAAACACAGGAAATATTGGTACCTGCCTACTGCTGTCTACGAGTAGTCGCCTAAGGACTAAACAAAGTCATTACCGTAATGTCCTTACTCCAGCATCTGGCAGTAGTGAAGAGGTATTTAGCTATGCTAACAATTATAACCTAGGAAACAAACCTGGGTATAGGAGGGTGACTTCTGAGAAGTGAAGGAGAAGGGGGGAATTCCAGGAAACAGAAGACTAGCAGAGTTATCTTCCTGGAGAAGGAAATGGGAGCCCACTCCAGTATTCTTGCCTGCAGAATGCCATGGACAGAGAAGCCTGGCTAGCTACAGTCCACAGTGTCGCAAAGAGTCGGACTCGACTGAAGCGACTTAGCACCCACGCTGGGGGCACTAGTGGTAAAGAAACCTCACGCCAAAGTACGAGACACGAGGGACACGGGTTTGATCCCTGGGTCGGGAAGATTCCCCTGGAGGAGGGCGTGGCAACCCACTCCAGGATCCTTGCCTGGAGAATCCCATGGACAGTGGAGCCTAGTGGGCTGCAGTCCATACAGTTGCAGAGTTGAACACAACTGAAGGGATTTAGCATGCATGCACAGAGTTACTCGAATTTTTCTAAATAGCAAAGAATAAAAACAGTTAGCTTGAGGAAAAAGAAACACATGTCAGAAATATGACATAATATTTAAATATATTCAAATATATGTAAAGGTTTCACACAGAGGAGACCAGAGGTATTCACGGTGTGGTTCCAGAGGGCAGAGTGGGGTTACTGTCCCGAAGTAGACACGTTACCCATTTGGGGAAGTGGAGGGACACGATTTTGGAAAGGACTCCTGGAAAAGAAAGAAATTCACGCTACAAATCTCAGGCAGAGTGAGTTAAAGCCTCAGTGAGACTTCTTGAGGTCAGCAAGTTTAAGCGACTCCAAAGACTGCCTTGGTGCCCAGTGCCCAGGCTGCCATCAGCTTTGCATTTCAGGAATCCTCCAAAGAAACTCTCTTGATGTGACTACTTTAGAGAATAACAGGAAGGTATTGGAAATGATTGCCACCACCCTTACTCATTAGATGAAGAGAACATGAGAAGTGTGAGGAAATGGGGGGGAAAAGAGTTTGTTTGCTTTCTCCAGTAATCTAAAGAATAAAGCCAGTATTTCTAAGTGTATCAGAGGTCATCCTCCTGTGGAGAGTAATTTTCTTTTCTATGATTTGATTCCCAATCCCTCAATTCCTTCACTCATTTGTGCATTCAGTAATTATGCATGTGGTACCCCAAGGCCACGACAGTGCCACGAATGAGCTCCTGAGTTCATGTTCAGGGCGGGTGGGGGCAGGGAGAGGGAGGGAACAAAGGCATTCAGCAGAACAAGTATTGAAATAAAAAAGAGTGAAAAATAGCACCCAGAAATAAACCAGGGAAGGTGGTGGACATAATACAGAAGGCCAACATAGAGAAGGGTAGCAGGACCTTTTTCTCTGAGTTGGTGATGTTTCTGATGAAAGTTGAACAATGAGAAGAGGCCACACTTGCAAAATCTCGGGAGGGTGGTGGAGGTAGAAAGGAGATGAAGGACGAAAATTCTGAGGCAGAAGAAGGCAGAGTGTGTTCAAGGAAAAGCCAAAGCTCTGATTTGAGTATAGGGTCTGATGCTAAACAGCACTTGGAGAGAGTTCTGGGTCCATAGGCCTTGGTTATCTGTGTGCATCTCACCACACACGCCTGCAAGGACACGGTTAGAATGACTCAGCAAAGAAGCAAGGCTTCTCCTTTTCCTTCAGTAATCTAGGCAGAGAACGTTTCTCTCAATTTAATTGTTACAGGACTGAGTTCTGAACTGGGATTCAGGGACCACAGCACTCTAAATTTCTTAAAAGCCCAATCTGTGTCTTCGTTTTTGTCTCCCCCACTCTGTTAGGCTTACATATGTGCTTAGTCTCAGTTTCATCCATGTGATCCCATGGACTGTAGCATACCAGACTCCTCTGTCCATGGAATATTCCAGCCAAGAATACTGGAGTGGGTTGCCATTCCCTTCTCCATGACATCTTCCTGACCCAGGGATCAAACCTGCGTCTCCTGTATTGCAAGCAGATTCTTTACCATCTGAGCCACCAGGGAAGCCTGCTAGGCATGTACGAGGCTCTCAATTAATAATAGTTGAAGAAACAACAAATGATCAGAATTTTGTTGCAGACCAGTTTAAGTGTGGAGAACTGATTGACTCGCATGGGTCTCATTTTCATCCTGCCTATCAAATAAAACACAGACTAGATGGCATCAAAATCCTTTTCATCTCTAACCTTCAGTGATGCCTCAAAGGTCAGCCTGAGATGATCCATAGGCTAGTTTCCAAATCTGTAAATCTCTAGCTTGGTGTGAAGTTGGGTTTTTAGAAAGAAATGAACACTCTCATTCTGAACCCCTGGAGAAGGATATCTAAGATGGGGAAGGAGGCACAGTATCTCAAAATCAACTTGCACTGGTTTCAAATTGGGAAGTTGGATTTAACATCATTGTGATGAATTTCTCTGTACTTTGGTCTCTAGAGAATGACTGAAAACATCTATGAACCTATTGGGGAAGCACATTTTAGATAATTTTCCCAAATGTCTTTATAGGTTATATTTCCACAAAACCTGTTGCAACACAGTCTTCAGGGACAACTGTCACTCCTGGTTTGCCAGGTAAGTTACCAACCAAAGCAGACAGGTAATAGATTTCCAGCCATTAGTATCATATCTGTGTATTTAATAAGCACCTATCTGTGTGGTTTTTTATGACACACGAGTCAAATTAAAGCAACAACACTAAAAAGAAACATTTCAGGGTTAACTCTGGCTATTGGAATTGGGGTAACTTTTTTCTGCTTTTTAATGCTTTCTAAATTCTCTGTGAAATGAATCATAAAATATAATTAGGAAAAGGTTTAAATTTTTTCAAATTAAGCCAAACACATACAACCTCTGCTTTCTAAGCTGTGTCTGTCATTAAGCAACAGTGACAAACACTAACAGAGAAAAACCTGGACATCCACATGCTCATTTCATGTCCTTATTTACTGCTCAAAGAAACTTGGTTGTGATGGATACAGAAACTGATTTCCGGGATCTGATAGAGAGAAGAGCAAGAACTGACAGTAGACATATGAGGTAACCCAGGGTTAATATTTTCCCACTTTCTGTTTCTTTTAATTGAAATATAGTTGATTTACAGTGTTATATAGTAGTCAAGTGTACAACATAGTGATTCAAAATTTTTATTGATTATGCTGCATTTAGAGTTTTGTGCAAAATTGACTATATTCCTTGTTCTCTACAATATATTCTTTTAGCTAATTTATATTATACATAATAGTTCATACCTCTTAATCCCTTACCCCTATTTTGCCCTTCCCACCCCCCACTCCCTACTGGTAACCACTAGTTTCTTCTCTGTGTCTGGGAATCTATTTCTGTTTTGTTATAGTCATTTATGTTATTTTTTGGATTCCACATATAAGTGATATAAAATATTTGTCTTCCTCTGACTTATTTCACTAAGTATAACACCTTTTAGGCCCATCCATGTTGTTGCAAATGGCAGAGTTTCATTCTTTTTTGCAGCTGAATAATATTCCTGTGTGTGTATGTGTGTGTCTGAGTGTGTGTCTGTGTGTGTGTGTGTCTATTTTTTTCTGTGTGTGTTTGTGTGTCTGTGTGTTTGTGTCTGTGTGTGTCTGTGTATGTGTATGTGTCTGTGTGTGTCTGTGTCTGTGTGTGTGTCTGTGTGTGTCTGTGTATGTGTGTGTGGATGTGTGTTATACATCTTCTCTATCCTCTCATCTGTTGATGGACTCTTCGCTTGCTTTCATACCTTGGCTATTGTAAACAATGCTGCTATGAACATTGCAGTTCATATATTTTTTGGAGTTAGTGTTTTCATTTTCTTTGTGTATATACTGAGGAATGGAATTGCTGGATCCTATGGTAGCTCTATTTTTAGTTTTTGGAGCAATTTCCATAGTATTTTCCATTATGGCTTCACCAATTTACACTCTCACCAGCAGTATACAAGGATTCTGTTTTCTCTACATCCTCGCCAACTTTTGTAGATTTTTTTGATAGTCATTCTGACAGATGTGAGGTAATATCTCACTGTGGCTATGATTTGCATTTCTCTGATGATTAGCCGTGTTGAACATCTTTTCATGTGTCTGTTGGCCATATATACATTTTCTTTGGAAAAGGCCCATTTTCTGTTTTCTTGTAGGACTTGTTTCTTCTATGATACAGTAACTCACCCACAAGTCCCCAGTTGCCACACTCTACTTGCTAAGAGTCGTGGGAAAGTGGCAGCATATAGAATCTTAGGAAGGAATTCACGGAGAGACTTGTACCACACCTTGGGAGTAGGGCAATGTTCTGACCATGTCAGTCTCAGAAAAGCAAATGACTCCAAATATACTAAAAGCCCCAAGCCACAAAACACTATACATTCTTTTCTTGGTTCCCAAGCACCATACCAACCTCCAGTACATAGTGAAGGAGGAGAGTTCCGACCTCAGCTTGTCTAGAGCCTTGTCTTCCTTGATATTTTGATCAGACTATTCTTTCCTCATTTAATGGTCTTAATACCCTTGATGAAAGCCAGTTACCACAGATATAGGAGTTAATTTCTAGACTCAATTCTATTCCATTGATCCTTAGGGCAGCACCATACTGTTTTGACTACCATTGCTTTGTAGTAAGTTTTGAAATGATGCAATGTAAGTCATCCAGCTCTGTACTTTTTCAAGATGATTTTGGCTATTTGGGGTCCCTACAAATTCCATATGAATTTTAAGACCAATTTTTCTATTTGTGTAAACCTTTATATAAGTATATCTGTGTATACTTAATTCATTTAACTAGCCAGTAACTCTGCATGATTGACAATTATTATCCTCATTTTGTAAATTATGAACCAAAAGTATAGAGTATAAGTCTGCTGCCCAAGGTCTCAGATAATAACTAGTGAAATTAGTTTGAAACCAGGCATTCAGGCTCTAGAGTTTCTGCATTTAATCCACACATGAAACTCCTTATTCATCATCCACATTGATGTTCTGAGCTTGGCCCTATCTTATTCTTTTTTCGTTTTTAACTTTTTTTTTCTTTTTGGTTGCACCATTTGGCATGTTGGATCCTAATTCTTAGGTCAAGGGTCAAACTCACACCTCCTGCATTGAAAGTGAAGAGTCTTAACCTGTAAACTGTCAGGGAAGTCCTGGCTCTTCCATACTCTTGCAACATTGTCACTTAATGTTCTACTCATGCTTTCGCTAAAGTGAAGCCTGTATAAAGGCTCCTACTCTGTCTTCTCCTTTTGGTACAGCTGCTGCTGCTGCTAAGTCACTTCAGTCGTGTCCGACTCTGTGTGACCCCATAGACAGCAGCCCACCAGGCTCCCCCATCCCTGGGATTCTCCAGGCAAGATCAGTGGAGTGGGTTGCCATTTCCTTCTCCAATGCATGAAAGTGAAACGTGAAAGTGAAGTTGCTTGGTCATGTCCGACTCTTAGTGACCCCATGGACTGCAGCCTACCAGACTCCTCTGTCCATGGGATTTTCCAGGCAAGAGTACTGGAGTGGGGTGCCATTGGTACAGCTAATGAACCCTAATTTTATGACTATGATGGTAACCTTTTGCTCATTTTTATCTGGGCTCTCCCTTTGATATTGCTACTTATTTCTCAGTCATGATGATATTTTAAAGTCAAAAGGAAAGAAAATAAATCCAGAGCATAAAAGGTGAACATACTGCACCTGTTGAAGGCAACTGGGAAGGTGACCATGGCAATGGCATTGTGTCTGACCAGGAGACACAGACTCAGTCGCTAAGTCGCTCAGTCACTAAGTCATATCCAACTCTTCTCAAGTGAATCAGGCTAATATCCAATTGCTTTATAAATCTACTCAACACAAGATAAGGGTGATGTAAGACAGGGACCCCAACCCTTGTCAGGAACCGGGCCACATAGCAGGAGTGAGCAAAGCATCATCTGTATGTACAGCCCTCACATCGCCACCTGAGCTCCACCTCCTGTCAGATCAGCAGCAGCTTTAGATTCTCACAGGAGCATGGACCCTGCTGTGATCTGCACATGGAAGGTACTCAGGTGTGTGCTCCTTATGAGAATCTAATGCCTGACGATCTGCGGTGCAAATGGAGACTATCATTAGTAGAGAGGTTAATCACAATGTAGTCATAACAGAAACAACGTGCACAATGAGTGTAATGTGGTTGATTCATCCCCAAACCCTCTTCTCCCAACCTTTGTCCATGGGAAAATTGTCTTCCATGAAACCGGTCCCTGGTGCCTGAAAGACTGGGGACTACTGATATTAGACGGAGAAGGCAATGGCACCCCACTCCAGTAGTCTTGCCTGGAAAATCCCATGGATGGAGGAGCCTGGTAGGCTGCAGTCCATGGGGTCGCTGAGGGTCAGACACGACTGAGCGACTTCACTTTCACTTTTCACTTTCATGCATTAGAAAAGGAAATGGGACCCCACTCCAGTGTTCTTGCCTGGAGAATCCCAGGGACGGGGAAGCCTGGTGGGCTGCCGTCTATGCGGTCGCACAGAGTTGGACACGACTGAAGCGACTTAGCAACAGCAGCAGCAGTAACTGATATTAGAACCTTTGAAAATGTAAGACATAGTCCTAATGATTAGGAAACTGAAGTTTCTACATGTTTATCTAGTCTGGAGCGATATTCTTGCTGCAGGCAGTGCATTAGACTCCAATGTCTGAGTCCACAGATGGTTCTAATACACAGCATCAAGAGCGAGCATACTGATCTAGTTTCTGTTTTCCCATTCTTTATTGTCCAGCCAGGGATGAGAAGTATCAGTGCTGTGAGAACTTTCATTTTTTAAATTAGAATGTTTCTCATCCAGTCTAACTTCCTTAATCCCATATCTAATATGTTTAGGGAGTTTAGCTACACAAATGCCCATATCTTAAAATAAAGCTGGCATATCTAAAATATGTGAAATCTTCTTTAATTCTGAGGATTCGTGGTAAAGCAAGAGTAACTGGACTGGAAGATATTTAGCAGGAAAAAAATGAAATTTCAGGTTATAAATTGTTACCAACCAGAAATATCTGTCCTTCCATAAGCTGGATATGACACTGGAGATCATTCTACCTCTATGATAAGGGACTAACCCTCCCACCCTCAGCTTCTGTACAACAGAAATTATTGTTTTTGCATCTTTTCAGTTAGCCCTGATTTGCTAGAAGGTATGGCTTACTTGAGAGTTAGTTACATAACTTGGTGAGAGTTTCATCTTCTTTTAATGACACTTATTTGGTGCTCTCAACCTTTTTATTTTGCATAGATCATGGCAGAACTTGGCAGAGAGTTCTGCAGTCAAATAGGTGGGAACTGAAACTCCACCTCCACCATTTATCAGCTTTATGATCTTAGACAAGTTAGGCGATGTTTCTGATCTTTGGGTTTTTTTTCCTCTACACATAATAAATTAATACATAATAATATACTCTCAGGTAATAGTTTTGAAGAGAAAATGCCTAGAATGTAGTTAATACACAATTTGTTTGTTATGAATATTACTGTCTCACACATGCAAATGTCTATGATTTGGGAAAAATGAAGTACCTTAGGCAGCAGTCCCCAACCTTTTTGGCACTGGGAACCAGTTTCATGGAAGACAGTTTTTCCATAGACCAGGAGTGGGAGGGGTGAATTTGGGATGATTCAATTGCATGACATTTATTGTGCACTTAATTTCTATTATTATTATTACATTAGCCCCACCTCAGATCATTAGACATTAGATCCCAGAGTTTGGGGACCCCTGCCCTTTACTCTCATTTTATAAGTGAGACACGGAGGCTTAGAAAATTCAGTGACTCACTCAGGACTCCCACCCCTTGGTGGCAAAGCCAGGACCTGAATCCTGATCTCCTTTCTCCCTGGGGCAATGAACAGAAATATCCCTTGCTTTCTATCTGTTCAGGCTAAAGAACACACAGTGGCTGGGATTATAGGCTGGTTTTTCTCTCTCACTGGCTGGTTCAGTAATAGTTCAGAACAGTGAGAGTGATTAGAATCTGGGCAGGACATAGCCTGACAGAGCCAGGCTATGAAGTTCCATCAGGGAAACCACTGTCCTCCTAGGCAATAACAGCTTCAAGGCAGACTTAGTGAGGAGCTGTTCTCTACCAAGCTGGGGAAGGCAGAGTTGTGACCCACTGGCTGATGGGAACTGTCCACGCAGGCCACTCTGTAGGTGAGCAGAAACTGGGTCATTGCATTTGACATCTGGCCCACTGATTGCACCAGTGGACATGCTCTCTAAGAGTCATTAACCAGAGACTTCACACAAAATTTCGAGGGCTATTCAAAACACTAAGTGCAAATGTTACCCCATCAACTTTTTATCCTTTAGAAAGTTCAATTTTTCTAAATTGTAACTAGCTACTTTGACTTACTAAATCTCTCCAAAAAAATAAAAGTGAACAACAGCAGACAAAAGGGACATCTAACTATATTATCACAACTTGATCAGATTGATGTTGTCAACCCTTTGGTTCAAGGGCAAAACTGAGTATTTCTTTTAAAATATTGCTTCATGGCAATAGCTTTCTTCAAATATCTTTTGGAATAAGGAAGAGTTCTGTCCATTCTGTAAAAAAATAATAAGGTCTGGAAGAAAAGGCATTGAGTTGGAAGCCAGCAAATGTGAGTTTTTCCCAGTTTTACCACAAATAAGCTGTTCAGAACTTTCACAAATACATTACCGATCAGTTTTCCAGGTCATCCCAGTGCCAGAAAACTCGAACACTTAGAAAATGTCACTTTCCGACTTGGAAACTATTGAAGGCCTTTCATAAGTGGGGTGTATCCTTGTAAGAGTTTGCTTTGCTGAGATAAGACTTCTATCAGTTGCAAGGCGGAGGGAACCAAGCTAAAGCCAACGACTGCATGAGATGACTTTATCACATCATGACAGGAGCTCAGCAGCTGGAAATTTGGGCAGAGAGCAAAACTACAGGGTGTTGGTCCAACATTGCATTTTATATTCTTTCTAGTGACATTCCATGTTAGAAAGTCAGTTGTTTGGGAGAGCTGTGTGCCTAGAGGTTAGAGCATAGTGCAGAGAGCTGGGAGACTAGATCTCCATGCCCAACTGTGTCTCTAACCCACAAGTCAACCTGCCTCTCCTGCACACTGGGAACAGGGGGCCTGTCGTGCTCCCTCCCACAATACCCAGACATCTCAGGCTGGTAGAGTTTTTCTGAACAACTGTGAGGTCAGAGCCATGACAATATGAGACAAAAGAGATGAATATTCTGGAACAATTCAGATGTAATGCAAGTATGAGATGATACCACCACACAAATTTGGAATATTTAAGATTCTGGGTGGCATATTCATTCATTCATTCCTGCCTCTGAAACCTACAATTAAGTGATTCAGTCCAAGTAACAAATGCATACTTTGTGCAAAGTGCCAGAGCAAATGTCATTTTAGTATTTGGGCACTATAAAATTTTTTTTAAACTAGGAGTTTGAGGCCTTGCTAAACCTACCCTTTTATTTCCGTTTGCACTAATTTGCCACTTAAACATGAAACTCGTGTCAGTCTGAGAGGTTTGCCAGTCTTTGCCTACTGGCTGCCCTCTAACGTCCACATAAATGCACACTGTATTCTCTTTCTTCATATTTTAGCCCATTTTAAAGTCACTTCTTCACCTTAATTCGACCTCGTCCACATTTCCACCTAAAACTCTACCCATCCCTCAAGTTTCAGCCAGTGACTCAGTGCAAGCAGGTGGAGGGTGAGGACTTCAGAGTAAGTTTTCAGAGCCCAGTGAAGCTCAGGAACTGTGCCGTGTTGGTCCAAGACCCATGTGTTCCTTAGGTAGTGTGACACTGGACACATCTTCCATTATATCTCAAGGTAAAAGTGCTTCTCTTGGAGACAGAGTGGAATTTTTCAGGTATAGCCTGGATATGTTCCTGAAAAAGAAGTAAAAGGATTAAGGAAAAGACTCTCAGGTCAATATTGCTAGAGCAGAAAAAACAGTTTTTATTAGAGGCTCTAACAAGAGGACATGGAAGTCTAAGAGGTATAAAGGAAGTAATACAATAAATTGGTGTGAACAAATCATCAAAATGAAGACTGCATGATTATTCTATCAATTCTAGCCCTTAGGGTATCTGGTAATCTCAAGGAACTTAGTTGTCATTTTTGTGTGTACAGTACATCCCAATGTTCACCAGCTAATATGCTAAAACACCGAAGAAATCCTGCTGACAAGATCTCAACCAGGTGGAGATCTGGGAAGTTGGAATATTATTGGAAAATAGCAGAATTAAGTCTCAATTTTGTTCCTTACCTACTTTGTTAAACTGAGCCAATCATTTAATTTTCATATTTATTATCTATAAAGTAAGCAAGTTAGATTAACTGTTCCAAGGGACTTGAAGGTGTAATGTAAAAGTATATTCTGAATTAATTAGGACAAAATTGAGATTGACTTTGAGTCAACGAACAAAGCAAACAGGAAAAGACCCTGATGCTGGGAAAGATAGAAGGCAGAAGAAGGGGGCAGCAGAGGATGAGATGGTCGGGTGGCATCACTGACTCAATGAACATGAGTTTGAGCAAACTCCGGGAGACAGTGAAGGACAGGGAAGCCTGGAGTGCTGCAGTCCATGGGGTCGCACAGAGTCTGAGCACATAGGACAGAGACGCAACTGAGCGACTGAACAACAAGTAACAGAAAGGGAAGGGCCTAGAGCAAAAGAGGGGAAAAAAAAAAAAACCAGGAAAGAAATGCCTCCTCGAATCCAGCCCATAAGAGGTTCAGGCTAGACTGTTAAAATTGTTTTGCTAAAGTTCAAATTAATTTTAATGAGCTGTCTCTCCCTAAGCATTTTCTTATTTGGATAGCAAAAAAGTTACACAGAACTGATTATCCCTGGCGAACACCATGTTCCTCTTCTCTGACTTTGCTTAAAATTAGAGGCTTGTAAGTGCCAGTTTTTAGAGCTGTGAGATCCTACCGTCAGCTCTTTGGCATATTCTTTTTACAACTTGCTGCAATTTTCTGTCCCTTTAAGGTCTTAGTCCACAGGCCTCCCTACCAAAGGCTGTGCTGACAAGTGATAAGGACCCTCTGTAAGGAGGAGCGGCCTATTTGCAAAACGACTTATCTTGATCACTACTGAACACAAGATGGGATCCTCTTATGAAGAGCTCAGGGCATGGTTGTTTGGCTTGTTCTTTCTTTTTCCTACATCCTCCTTCATGCCATAGACAGTGATCTTCCCCAAATGAAAGTCTGGTTCAAACACTTCATCTTTCCAGCTGCCTTAGGCAGTGAAATTTCATGCTGTGGTCCACAACACCTGGCACATCACTGCCTTCTCTGCTTCTCACACCCTCTGGTGCAGCCACATAGATTTTTGTGGTTCCCGCATCCCACGAGGGTGTCTTGAGTGCTGGGGCCTCGCTGACACCCCTAACTCTGTACCTAAATGTCCACAGAGTCGGCCGGGTGAAACCCTAGACCACCTTCAAGGTGAGTTCAGAGAACCCCTCCATGAGGTCTTTCCATTTCCTCCTTTTTCGAATAGAAATGACCACTGTTTCCTGTGCCACCACTTCACCATCCCCCTAAAATACTTAATTACACTTTAATTAAAATTTTGTCTCTCTTTCCTAAGCTGGGATTTCCTTGATGGAAAAACCATGAATTATTTATTATTTCATTGTATCCCTAGTACAAAAGAGACATGCGTAAACATTCGTGTAAAGGAACACACAAGTGAGTAATTGTCTAAGGGGCCCAGGAACCATTGTTGGCTGAAAAAGATGCACAACTTTAAAGTTGAGAATTATGTTTTATTTGGCGGAATTTCTGAGGACTTAAGCCCAGAAAAAGCCTCTCAGATAGCTCTGAGGGACTGCATCGAAGAAGTAAGGGAGGATTTATAGGAGTTTCACAACAGAAGTCAAGTAGTCAGAATGTCAAAAGATTACTTTTAATTAAAGAAAGCCAGACATCTCAAGTTAATAAATTTAGCGCTTTTCCCTCTATGGGAAGATGCACGAGTCCGGGCTTACTACAGTCATTCCTTTGAATACACCTTAACCATCTAGAGCCAGTAGCCTGCTTCTCTGCATCCTGAATCCCCTCAGGGTCTACAGTCTGCGGTGGCAGCAATGGCTGAAAGCGTGGTGTCTGCAACATCCTTTGTTCACTGATACGGCAGGCAATTTTTTTCATCCACACCATCAAGGCCTATGAAACACATTTGGATTCTAAACAGTCAATCATATGTATACCTGTGGCAGATTCATTTTGATATTTGGCAAAACTAATACAATTATGTAAAGTTTAAAAATAAAATAAAATTAAAAAAAAATAAACAGTCAATCATAAGATTTCATTTAGCTTTAACACACTATGCCAAGCACTGGGATCTTGAGGAGTTTTCAGCCTAAACCGAAGTAGGGGAGGTCAGAGAAGACCTCCCAATACAAATGGTCTTGAACTGGGACCTGAGAAGTGAATAGCTAGCCAAGAAGGGGACGATGGGAGGATATTTCAGGCAAAGAGAAGATGAGGTACAAAGTGTGGGCTTGGAGAAGAGTGTGCTGCATTTGAGGAACCAAGAGCTGTCCAGATGCCTGGACCCCAAAGGAGAGTGAAGTTGCAAGCACTGATGGGCAGGCAGGCAGGGGCTGGGGCAGGGAGGATCTTGTGGGTGTTCATAAAGAGGAGGGGGCACCGTCCCATAGACTGAGCACACCTCCCTAACTAACCACTGAAACTCCGGACTCAGACAGGCAGAAAGCCTGGGGTAGCACAATCTTTGCACTCGGTGAAAACTCTAGATGGCTTCAGGTAAACTTTAGCTACCCAGGTGGCACTAGTGGCAAAGAACCCGCCTGCCAATGCAAGAGACCAGAGATGCAGGTTCGATTCCTGGGTCAGGAAGATCCCCTGGAGGAGGAAATGGCAAGGCATTCCAGTATTCTTGCCTGAAGAATCCCACGGAAGGAGAAGCCTGATGGGCTGCAGTCCGTAGGATCGCAAACAGTCGGACACAACTGAAGTGACTTAGCACACACGCACTACTTAAAAACTTTAAATTTGGTGTGGTTTTATTTTTTTGTTTTTTACTTTGTGATTTTTTTTTCTTCTAGTTGTAAAATTGTGTGCTTGTTATTGAAACATCAAAAATATTGTGTCAGTCTGCTGTGGAGGCAGGTTTACACTATTCTTACACTCATTCCGTGCATGCCCCTTTGCATGTGGCTTGTTTCATTCATCAGTACATTCATTTTAGGCGTGATCCAGACACTCACCTCCCTGTCTCTCCATAAGAACCTGGTCAAACAATTTGTTGCTCTATGTGAATTTTATCTCAAGAAAATGAGAAGATCTTTTTAAAAAAGAAAGGAAATTGGCTAAACATTTACAACTGCTAGTATTTCACTGAATACCCACTATGTATGGAGCCCTGTTCTAGTGTGGAAGAGATTCAAAATGTGCCAGGCTTGGGATCTAGGAGCCCAGGGAAGCTTGTTTCAGAAAAGCTCATTGGTATCCACAGGGTTTATAAATGTGTGCCCTAAATGTGAGTGAATTGCACTGAACTGCAAGTTGTAAAGGGAGATGTACCATTAACTAACAGAGAACATTTTTGTTCATTAGCTATTCTTTTTAAATATTATATACTTTCATTGATTCCTAATGAAAATCTTTCTTTCCATAATTTTAATCTCAATAGTTGCTGAACCTCAACATTCCTATGATCTAGTTATTGTTTAAAAACACTTGGTCTTAACAGATGCACACTACTATATGTAAAATACATAAACAACAAGGACCTGTTGTATAGCACAGGAGACTATATGCAATATTTAGTAATAACTTTAATGGAAAAGAACCTGAAAATTGCATATATATGTATGTGTGTGTGTATAACTGAATTATTTTTGAATTATAGTAAATCAACTATATTTCAATTGAGAAAAGCACATGTTCTTACATTAGATTTTACAGCTTTGCATCTGAATGATGAAGGATACCTTAAAGATACTAGTCATTTGTCACACCATATAGTCCACGAGTCACAAAGAGTTGGGCACGACTGAGTGACTAAGTACATACTATACTAACTGATGTGTGTGTCTGAAGGCACACAAATTATATATTAAACTAACTTAGTCCTCTCAATGACATTTTGAAGTAAGTATTATCATTTTACAGATGGGGAAATCAAGGCTCACTTTCTTCACCTGTAAGGCCCTGCCACATGAAAATTCTGGAGCTGCCACTGGGAGAGATGTGGGATGAATTTGTCTTTTGTGATGTGCTCTGTGGTCCGCTCATTACCTCAACCTTAATCCCTTTCTCAACTTCTCTTTGTGGCTTCTTTGACCAGTGCCATTCCTAGTACAGAGTCACACATTGATGGGCCTATTGTTGATACATCACCAGGAGGTTTGTTCATATTTTAAAACAGTTTTTCTCTGGAGTCATTGTTATGAGGCAGCTCTACTCAATGGGACTGTCTACTGCAGGGAAACTGACAAAAACCTAGAAATGGAAGCAAAATAGACAAAAATCTCTCTCCTCTAGAGGAATTCTCGCTTCTGCAATGTTGCACAGGAATAATACTGTAGATTAAAGAAATTAAAGCTTCTAGCAAAGCACATAAATGATGACTGTGAGCATGAAATGGTAGGCCAGGTATAAGGGATACAGTAGTGCAGTGGTGAGAGGGGGCTTATGGTCAAACCTGGCTGGACTCAGCCCTGAGCTTGGCCCTGTCCCATGTGTTGACCCTGAGTGGATTGAACCCCGAGTTCTCCCAAGGGTCTCCGTCATCTTAATTTTAAAATGGGACTCATTATACCTATCTTACAGTATTTCTCTAAGGATTAAATAAGAAAATGTGTGTAAAATTGCTTGACTGAGAGCCCAATACATCATACGTGCCCAGTAAAGTATAAGCCATCTGGGTCCTGAGATAAGGATGATCAGGTGGCACTCACTCTCTCTCTGATTATTCTTCTATGGAGAAGAAGATGACTTTGAAAGAGCAGATTGAAAGCAGAAAAGAAGAAGGTCTTTTGTAGGTGGGATTTCGGCAGGGTCCTCTGGATTTAAAGTAAAGCCTCACAGAAGACTTAGCATAGCTCCTGGATCATTAGCTAGTGGAAACACTGAGAAAAAGGGAAGCAATGGGTTTTCAGAAGGACAGAGACCAAGAGAGGAAAATTAAGCTAAGTGCTTAGAACCAATTACTGGACTTCTGGGTCCAGTTAAATAATCTACTTTTCAAAGTGATTTCAGTGTGAAGCCAACATGATAGTGTCAAACCAGAGAACATTCATGGGACCACTGCAGACACACACAGCACACATGCCATGAATCCTATAAATAGTGAGCGGCTAAAAAATGACCCACTATAATCAAGTCTTTGACGAAGTCATGAAATGTAGTGCAGTATGTTATTAGTAGTAAATTCAAGAAATGACATAAAATGGCATCCGGAGACAGGAGAAAAAGAAATACTATTGTGGACTGATAAGGTGAGATTATCTCTAGCAGAGCATTCAGTTCAGTTCAGTTCAGTTGCTCAGGCATGTCCGACTCTTTGTGACCCCATGGACTGTAAAACACCAGGCCTCCCTGTCTATCACCATCTCCCGGAGTTCACCCAAACTCATGCCCATCAAGTTGGTGATGCCATCCAACCATCTCATCCTCTGTTGTCTCCTCCTCCCACCCTCAATATTTCCCAGCATCAGTGTCTTTTCAAATGAGTCAGCTCTTTGCATCAGGTGGGAAAATACTGGAGTTTCAGCTTCAACATCATTCCTTCCAATGAATATTCAGGACTGATCTCCTTTAGGATAGACTGGTTGGATCTCCTTGCTGTCCATGGGACTGTCAAGAGTCTTCTCCAACACCACACTTCAAAAGCATCAGTTCTTCGGCACTCAGCTTTGTTTATAGTCCAACTCTCAATTCCATACATGACTACTAGAAAAATCATGGCCTTGACTAGACAGACCTTTGTTGACAAAGTAATGTCTCTGCTTTTTAATATGCTGTCTAGGTTGGTCATAACTTTTCATCCAAGGAATAAATGTCTTTTAATTTCATGGCTACATTCACCATCTGAGTGATTTTGGAGCCCAAAAAATAATGTCTGCTATTGTTTCCACTATTTCCCCATCTATTTGCCATGAAGTGATGGGACCAGATGCCATGATCTTAGTTTTCTGAATGTTGAGTTTTAAGCTAACTTTTTCCCTCTCCTCTTTCACTTTCATCAAAATGCTCTTTAGTTCCTCTTCACTTTCTGCCATATGGGTGGTGTCATCTGCATATCTGAGGTTATTGATATCTCTCCTGGCAATCTTGATTCCAGCTTGTGCTTCATCCAGCCCAGCATTTCTCATGATGTACTCTGCATAGAAGTCAAATAGCAGGGTGACAGAATACAGCCTTACGTACTCCTTTTCCTATTTGGAACCAGTCTGTTGTTCCATGTCCAGTTCTAACTGTTGCTTCCTGACCTGCATACAGATTTCTCAAGAGGCAGTCCAGGTGGTCTGGTATTCCTATCTCCTGAAGAATTTTCCACAGTTTATTGTGATCCACACAGTCAAAGGCTTTGGCATAGTCAATAAGCCAGAAATAGATGTTTTTCTAGAACTCTCTTGCCTTTTCTATGATCCAACGGATGTTGGCAATTTGATCTCTGGTTCCTCTGTCTTTTCTAAAATCAGCTTGAACATCTGGAAGTTCATAGTTCACTTACTATTGAAGCCTGCTTTAGAGAATTTTGAGCTTTACTTTATTAGCATGTGTTCAGTTCAGTTCAGTTCAGTTTCTCAGTTATGTTCGACTCTTTGCGACCCCATGAAGTGCAGCACGCCAGGCCTCCCTGTCCATCACCAACTCCTGAAATTTACCCAAACTCATGTCCATTGAGTCGGTGATGCCATCCAACCATCTCATCCTCTGTCATCTTCTCCTCCTGCTGTCAATCTTTGCCATAATCAGGTCTTTTCAAATGAGTCAGCTCTTCACATCAGGTGGCCAAAATACTGGAGTTTCAGCTTCAACATCAATCCTTCCAATGAAAACCCAGGACCAGTTTCCCTTAGGGTGGACTGGTTGGATCTCCTTGCAGTCCAAGTAACTCTCAAGAGTCTTCTCCAATACCACAGTTCAAAAGAATCAATTCTTCATCACTCATCCCTCTTTATAGTCCAACTCTCACATTCATACATGACCACTGGAAAAACCATAGCCTTGACTAGATGGACCTTTGTTGGCAAAATAATGTCTCTGCTTTTGAATATGCTATCTAGGTTGGTCATACGTTTCCTTCCAAGGATAAACGTCTTTTTTTATTTCATGGCTGCAGTCACCATCTGCAGTGATTTTGGAGCCCAGAAAAATAAAGTCAACCACTGTTTCCTCTGTTTCCCCATCTATTTGCCATGAAGTGATGGGACCAGATGCCATGATCTTAGTTTTCTGAATGTTGAGCTTTAAACCAACTTTTTCACTCTCCTCTCATTGTGCAGTTGTTTGAGCATTCTTTGGCATTGCCTTTCTTTGGGACTAGAATGAAAACTGACTTTTTCCAGTCCTGTGGCCACTGCTGAGTTCTTTGAAATTGCTGGCATATTGAGTGAAGCACTTTCACAGCATCATCTTTTAGGATTTGAAATAGCTCAACTGGAATTCCATCACCTCCACTAGCTTTGTTTGTAGTGATGCTTCCTAAGGCCCACTTGACTTCACATTCCAGGATGTCTGGCTCTAGTTGAGTGATCACACCATCGGGATTATCTGGGTCATGAATATCTTTTTTGTATAGTTCTTCTGTGTATTCTTGCCACCTCTCTTAATATCTTCTGCTTCTGTTAGGACCATACCATTTAAGGCAACTGTATTAGGAACGTTTGCAGAAAGGAATCCAGTGAGACTGCTGGCAAAACCTCAGCTGAGGCAAAGTAAGGGTTTGGGTTCTGATGGTGGAAAATGGATAGCAACATGACTGAGCTTACATTCAGTCATGTCCAGCTCTTTTTGAGCATTGGACTGATGTTCATGTGGGATTACAGTTCAATATCTCTTTCTGATCACCATTTTTACATTTTTTAAAAATGCACTGCTTGTTGTGGAAGTCCACAGATGGTTCTTCCAATAGTTTCTCACATTCTTCCCTTTAGTGCATGAGGGAGTTTACTAATTCCTGATGAATGGAAACTTGTTGGGTAGCTGAAATTAGATATTGGATTGTTAATGTTGAGGCTGATACATTACCTCATGTATTTTACTTACTCACTGTTGAAAGTTGAACTGTGTAGTTCTTTAAACACAGTTAAGGAATAACAAAAATCCACTAGACAGTCTAATTCCAAAAGAGTATTTTTTAAATATGCCGTATGTTTTCTGACCTTATTTTATTGTCTTTTTAGGACGAAGGAGAGTACTTCAACATGAATTGTCACAGCCAGGTATGTTAATATTTGACAAAGAATGATGATCATTCCATTTAACATTATGTAGTGTGAGTTTTAAATGCCTTGGAACTAGAAGCATCAATTTTATTTTTTAAGTTTATTTTCTTTCTGATTTTGCTTTAAAAAAATTTAATCGAAGTATAGTTACTGTACATTATTATTTGTTCTAGGTGTAGAATATAATGATTCACAACTTTTAGAAGTTATACTCCATTTATAGTTCTTATAAAATATGGCTACATTCCCTGTGTGCTGTACAGTATATGTGCAGTACTTAGTTGTTCAGTCGTGTCTGACTCTTTATGACACCATGGACTGTAGCCCGCCAGGTTCCTCTGTCCATGGGATTCTCCAGGCCAGAATACTGCAGTGGGTTGCCATTCCCTTCTACAAAGGATCTTCCCAACTCAGAAGTCAAACCCAGGTCTCCTGCACTATAGGCAGATTCTTTACTGTCTGAGGCAGCAGGGAAGCCCTGTACAATAATATATCCTTGCAGCTCATTTTACACATGACAGCTTGTACCTCTTACTCTCCTATCCCCATATTGCCTTTCCCTCTTCCCTCTCCCCACTGGTAACCACTAGCTAATTTTAAAAACAAGAGTGTTACTTATTTCAGTCACACAAATTGTAAAAACGAATTATGCTCTTTTCAGAATCAAAATAGGCATTTCCAATTTCCTTAAACATTTTAGAAACAGCAGTATATAATCTGATCATCATTTTTATTTTAAGTTATATATCTTCAGCTTTCTAGCCAACCGTGGGTACATCCAGAATAAATACAGATCCTTCCTGTCTTAGTCCAGATTTGTTTTAGACTCTGTGCTACCACTTTGAAGCTACCTTCCCAACACTGTGTTTGCGAACTATCACTTTCCCCTATAAAAAGACAAAGCGATATTACCCTGATTTTACCTGCTTTATTTTACAAATGCTGTGTGGTCATTTACTTCACACTTTTATAATTTGCTCCTCTGTTTTTCTCCTATAGTAACGGTGGTCATTATTTTTGCGGTGATTGCTGCTATCATTGGACTTATCGTCGGAAGTGCCTACCTTATTTTGCTACTGCGAAGGGTGAGGACTCAGTTTTAATTTTTAAGTGCTGGTGTAAATAACTCCAGGAGGGTTTAACTCTGTGGCTTCAACTAAATTCAAAAGAAAAACAAAACTGCATGAAACTCCATCTTTTTCAACTGGACACAGAGAAGTCACTGAGTTACTCTAGTAGAATTTTTTATTTGCATTTGCCTATAAAGAATCCCCAAATACCAATCTACCTGTTTTCCCATGAAACATCCTCCAAGGCTTCTAACTTGGTTTAATATATTTTGATGGATGTGGATGAAAGTCAAATGTCTAATTATAGTATCTAGTTTAATTTGCATATGAAAAATCTTTAAAATAACATGATATATTTATTAATGCTGAAAATATTTGCTTTTCTATTCTATTTCCTGGGACAGATTTGTCAAATTCCACCTATGACTTTTCAGCCATGAATGATGTTTTTCATCACTAAAGATACTTTTGAGTCTGTATGACAGCATTCCAAAGCACATCACCTTTGCTATAACCTCCTGTTTAAGGCAGTTCAGACACAACATTTGTGTGTGTGATTATAATGCTAGTAATTTGGAATTATAATCCTAGGTCATTAAGTGCCTAGTCACAAAAGAGTGGTGCAATTGAGTTCTCATTCACCCTCTATTTTTATCTTTCTTTGTGATCTCCATACCACAGCCATTCTATATCTGTATATATTCTTTATAAAATGCTTGTTTTAGAGAGCTCACAAAACTGCAATGTCAGGGCTATAACAACAAGATTGATACTAAATCTACATAGAGTTCCCTTGCCCTTTTCTTTTTTAACTGTTTTTGTTAGGTGACTTTGATAATCATTCAAATCTGTGATTGATTAGCATTACTCCATGTAAATTTATCTTCTCTAAATAATATTTTCTTAATAAAAGTAAAGTAATTGAGAGAATCTGCTCTAATACGAGAGATTTTGTAAAGACTTGAATGGAAGATGACTCCTCTTGTTTGCAGTTTAAATGTTGGGGACAAAGTCATCCCCTTGTCTTTGGGCACAGATGACAAATTTAGTTGTCTTCTCTCTTGGCTGATGATCTAAATCTGAAAAAGACAATGACATACTTGGTTGGCAAAATTCAGAGAACATCTTGCATACGAATATAGTAGAATTGGGTCATGGTTATCAATTCAGCTTTTCATTACAGCAGGGAACTATGATGCAGTCAATGTTTGGGGCAATAGTTCACCTATGGAAATAACAAATATTATTTTGAAATAAAACTTTAAAGCAAAGTTTGTAGGTATCTATGAAATAATAGCTTTTTCCACAAAAGAACTCTACACCGTGAATTTTAATTGAAAGAAAACAAACTTTAACCAAAAAATGTGCTTTTAATCTGAGGTATTTTTCTTACTGTGTCTAAGTTTATAAAATTGTGGCATTAACATTCTTCTGCCTTTTATTCATAGAGATATCGAGAACGAACAAGTGCTCCTAAAACTTCTGAACAACCAGAAGAAAGAGGTTGGTGCTATTTTTATTGCCTTTTGCCTTTTTGGAAGGAACATAAATTAATGACTTACTTTTATACTCTTCAATATAATGAAATTTTCTCTTAGGCGTAAATTATCTTTTTAAAAAAAGTAAAACAAATACTGCACATAAAGCAAAAACCAAGTTCTTTTGTGTACTTTTTATTTTCCAAACTGCAAAGTTGAGTATAGGAGAACCTGTAGGGGGCTAGTTCAATAGCCCCAAATCTGGAGCCAGACCTTGGTTTGAATCCATACTCCACCACTTAGCAGCTGTGGAACCCTAAGCCAGCTATTCTTATGGAGATAATAATAGTGAGTGGGCTGATAATTCAACATGGGCATAATGATGGTGTTCACCTCACAGAGTTTCATGAGGATTGAATGAACTACCATAAGCAGTAGAGTGCCTAGAGCAGTTCTTGGCCAGAGTAAGCACCCAATGCCTAGTAGCTGTTATAAATATTGCAGCCTCCACACTCAATGACCTCTGCACAAGTGGCCAGTCACTAGGCTCCCTTATCACTTCCACTCTCAGGTGGAAAGGGGATACATAAACATGGCAAAAACAGCAGGAGTATCTTGTTCACCCAGAATAGTATTGACTTAAATAGTGTTTTCCAAAAAGAGACAACCTTAAAAAGTGTGAGATTTTTATATTTAAAAGTATCCAGATATTAGTACTTTCTTGCAGGAAAAAAAAAAATGTAAACTCTAACAAGCCTGGAGCATCCATTACCAGCATGAGAGTAATTCATAAAGGCTGAGGAGTAGTTGCTGCTTCTACTATGTGTTTTAATACCTCTCCAATTTTATTAATTATGGCCTGTTACATAATTTACTAGAGTATAAGTTCTATTAACATTAAACTTTGCCTGGAGGTGTGAACCCAAAAGACATCTGTTTGGGGAGATAATCACCAAACACAAGTCGCTGTAGAATGGGCTTTAAATGCTCAAGCAAAAGGGAACTGATTCTGCTTTCTACAAAATTGAAGTTTTTCTCATAATTATCAAAAATCATGGCAGATTTTAGGGGCTGTAAATTTCCAGATTCCAATATTTAACCCCAGACCTAGCACCTATCTTCAAAGGACTTGCTAGGTTTTTTAGACTTTGGGGTCATAAAAAACAGAGTTTTCAACTCTCTACCGCAGCCATATAACCTATATGCAGAACTAGCTTCATCACATTATCTTGTAGGTTCTTAAAGATTAAAGATGATCAGTATATAATTGTTTAGTCCTGGAAGTTTCATGCTTAGTAGGGCGAGTAGTGTACATGTCATTCTCAGCTACCAGGATTAATAAGACTCAATGTGCAGATACCTAAAACAGCAAATGTTTTGAGTCCTGTAGCAGATTCACTTTTTTAAACTAAGGTTACTTCATTATAGGATTTGCAGGTCGGACAAATATGTGTTATTTCTTTTACCTACATTCAGCATTGTTTCAAAAAAATGTTTGAAGATGTTTTTAAAATGGGGCAATTACTAGTCAAGACCTAATGTTTAGTTACCTAAATTTCCATATGCTTTTAACTATTGATTTATTTTGGTGACAATTTTAGTGTTTAATGTTTTGTCTGTTTTTTTTGCATATAATCTTGAGCCTTTCCGTGCAATAGCTCACAAAAATTTGGGACAATTTAATCCATCAAAGTTCATTAAAATATCCTTGTTAGTTTAAGTGCAATAGACATGTTCCAAATGCTTACTGTGGTTTGGGCACCTACACGCTTATTAGATATACCAATAGGAGTCTCTGTCCTCTAGAAGCTGAGCATCTATTGGAAACAGACTGTGGTCATTGTAGGGAACAGGTTTAAGGTAGCAGGGGCTTTAGCATCTAAAAAGTCTGGGACAGGTATTAATAGTAAAGGCTTCTGCAGATGAAATCACCAGAGGTCAGCCTTAAAGAGTGGATAGACGTTTCTAGGGGAAAGTCAGTTCTAGACAAAAGTCCAGCTTGAGCAAAAGCATAAAAGAAGACAGAATATGGTGTAGTCAAGGAACTGTGCATTTCCACATTAGCAAGATTAATGCCTCAGTTCTTCATTTATGTCTCAAATATACATAAATGCAGTGGAAAGTGAGATGAATCATATTTTAGGTTCAATTCACCTTTCCTTATTTGTGCAAATGAAGTTATTAAATGTGTCATAGTAAGTTAGTGAAATTGTTACCAGAGAGTAGATTCTTGGCAGAAAGCATTAAGAGACGAGGCACATAAGTCAAGAAAATAAAGGGTTTATTAATAAGTAATAGGATGTTCTCGGGGGAGTGTGAGTATATTCAGGTGGGTAGCTTCTCTGAATTCCTTTAGCAAGCTGGTTATATGGAGTGTAAAAATGAGTGGGCAGAATGTTCATTGGGAGGGGAGAGGTTTGGAGTGATAATTCCTGATTTTCACCCCAGCTCCGCCTTTCTAAGGAGAGCAGGGATCTTTGTCTTTATTCAGTCTTGATCAGAAGTGTCACGGCATCAGTACATGATGGAAACTTCTTACCTGCAAGGCTAATTTTATTGTAATGAGAACATAATGAGCAAAAGGTACATTTGGACACTGGAGATTCCGCCTTTCCCTACCTTTCTTTGTCTGCCTCCAGGACACTCGTTACCCCCAAAGTCTGGGTTCTTATCAGTCCAGAGGTTTCCTGTTTCCTGTCTGCCCAAGGACCTGCTTTGTTTACAAGATGTGGGGTTTCCTGCCATTTGGCCTGTGTCTCCCTTTGCTCATTTCTAGCTATCTGCCTGCTCTAACAAAATGGGTTATCAAATCAGACCCCACTTCATAGGAAATTTGGGAAAACACACAAGATTCCAGAAAGTGGGTTAGCCCTATTTTTGTAGAATACTGCTCTAAAGTAACTCACAAGTCAAAGGCAATAAGAGCTGGGAGTGATCATGCCATCTCAACAAGAACAAGAGACGTTGGGGTATAAAAAACGAATTGCTTTTACCTCCTTGAACTGGCACAGGATTAATGGTTGGTGGGAAATGAGAATAAGTGAATCTGAGTTAGCTGCCCACAGTGATGGCCACATGTGATTTCTACCAGTCCATTTGCTATGGCAGAATTTGGGGGTGCACCATTCCTGTAATTCCCCAATCGAAGGAGACTGTGGGAAATGTTCTGCTTCCATAACAGCAAAGGTTCAGCCCACCTGTTTCACACAGTTTCTGGAAGTAACATAAATCCAACCTACTAGCTAAGGAAAGGGGGACATCACACTTGGTGGGGGAGGCCGGCCCTTCCTTCACATGGTAGAATCAGAGAGGAATTTAGCAGTGAGTTTCTGTACAGCCTTGCCGGTGCTTATGTCTAAGAAAAAACAGTTACTTCTGAAAGAGATTACAAACTAGGAACCTTGTCTTAAATTCAAACACATATGTGTAATTCCACCCACTTATCATTTACTGCTTTCATGATACATACATGATACTGTATGTATCATTTACATACACTCTATTCCACCCCTTCACAAGTTCTCTATTAGTTTCTCATCTCTGCAGAAGTTAGGAAAAGAGCAGTTATGTTTGTTCCTTAAGTTCTAAGGCTTTTAGAATAGATTTTCTAAGAAATTCTGTTTCACTACACAAAACTCTAATAGAGCTAATCTGAAAAGAAATTCCTTTCATTTCCTAACAGTTGTATTCAAGGACAACTCTGTAAGAATATAGAATCCTGAAATTTATTTTATGAATTGATTTCCCACTGTATTTAAATATAACTGTGTTTAATACCACTGTTTTGTTTTTTCTCTAGAAGATCCGCCACAGTAATCGATGAGAGTCGGTTCACCAAATCAAGTTTTGGAAGAACTCTAAGACAAGACTTCAATCATGTAAAAAATAAACATGTACACTTTAGTCAAGTGAAAAATGAACATGTCAAAAAACCAATATGTTGTATACTTTCCCAAGTTGTACAATTTCAGGATAACAATTTCATTATAATGAGTCCAGTGACAACTGTTTCCTTTAATGCTTTCTTTTGTATGTTAACATAATTTTTATAATTAAATGTCTTAGAATTCTTATTCAAAACTTTAGTTGGCTTCATGCACAGTTCTTTAAGACTGACATTCTATTCTTTGGCATTTTAATGCTTATGCTTTCAAATGAACAGGTTTGTAACATCTAGATAAAATCTAAGCTTTCTTCTCATTCTAAACTTCTGAGTCTATTTTCATTATTTTGAATAAATTAGAAGGAGAGCAAAGTGCTTTTATTTCCTTCATTGCTGAACAGGCAAGGTATGTGTTACATTAAAGATGATGTTTTAATCACACTAATAAATCTTGTGCTTAGAAATGCCTTTCATACATACATACACATATGTACATATACATAGATAAAGACGTGGAATAGATATAAATATATAAAATGACATACACATTCATCCTTTGATGCATAAATCAACACAAAATTTTTTCCTATTAAAGAAGTGGGATACTATACATGTATAAATGACTCATTTATGATAACTTGTCTGAAAGTCTTAAGTGTTAACTCATTCAGGGCACAGACATGAACTCTGTTCCACTGGAATATTTAATTATGTCAGTGGGCAGAGTATCCTGAGAAAAAGACTTAATGACTTTGCTTACAAAAAGAAACTTCTGAATAACTCTATAAATGCAATGCTGCTAAGTCACTTCAGTAGTGTCTGACTCTGTGCGACCCCATAGAGGGCAGCCCACCAGGCTCCCCTGTCCCTGGGATTCTCCAGGCAAGAACACTGGAGTGGGTTGCCATTTCCTTCTCCAATGCAGGAAAGGGAAAAGTGAAAGTGAAGTCACTCAGTCGTGTCTGACTCCTAGCGGCCCCATGGACTGTAGCCCACCAGGCTCCTCCATCCATGGGATTTTCCAGGCAAGAGTATTGGAGTGGGGTGCCATTGCCTTCTCTGATAAATGCAGTAAGATATGCAAATTTGACATGCAATTGAATATATAAAAAGGTTACCCTGTATTCTCAATTAAATGCTTTAATCTGTCCAGTCCTAGTTTCTATTTTCAATAAAGTTTTGGAAATTGGTTTAAATAACTTAAAAGAAATTTCTGAATCCTGGAGACTAAGGTTTTGTGACTGTACAGTTATCACTCATTTGTAGTAAAACTTGAAAAGCAATGTAAAAACATTGTGTATTCTTGTGATATTCCATTTAAACATCCATATGGCTTTTCATTATTGCATGATAATTAAGTAAATAGTATTATGTACATATTTGAGCTTGGCAACTTAGACTTACTTTTTTATATGTTAAAAAATCTAATTTTTAACCTACTTGCATGTTCAGAGAGTGTTGGTTGTACTAAATCAATTATAGAAAAATAAAGAATAAGAACAATGTATTTCTGTTGGTATATATATTGTGAAAGTAGTTATAACAATATTATTGTGTTAAATTAATCAAGTGAATGGCCCAATCATCAGTACAACTTTCAGTTCAGTTCAGTTCAGTCGCTCAGTCGTGTCCAACTCTTTGCGACCCCATGAATCGCAGCACGCCAAGCCTCCCTGTCCATCACCAACTCCTGGAGTTCTATTCTTTTCAATAAAAACAAAATGTTTAACCAAGAGAAAACATGCAGCTAAACTTGTCTCTAAAGCAATTTACAAGTCAGAGACAATAAGACATCAGATGGCCCTGCCATGTATACCAGAGCAAGAGTCTAGAGAAAAATTAAAATAGGAATTACTTTAACCTTGAACTTTTCCTCAATTTCTCTGTACTTCTATTTATGAATTTTTCATATTTAAATTTAATGTTTGTGGGAAGAAACTTCCCACAAACTTGACTCTTCATATTTTTATAATCAAGTCATCATAAGATTATAGTAAAGAAATCTTACCTACAAAGCTAGCATGACACTATAAATGGCGAACTTGGAATTTCTTAAACTTTGGGACTAGAGCCATGGGGTGTGAGTGAAGCTGATTAGAAAATGTTATCCTTCAGGCCTGGGTGTTTGCTTGTATAGGTGTGAGCAAAGGGTCTACAGTGGACAGAAAATGAATGGAGAACGGGCGAGATGCTGGAAGGCAGAACATGGAGAGGCAAGGAATGATGTGGTGAAAGGGGTATTGTAGTGTACCCATAATAGTAACTGAGGAAGAGTCTTCTGATTTATTCTAAGCATTTGTCTTATCAAATGCTGCAAATTTTACACAAGCAAATCCTAAGAGCACTTAGGCAAAAATTAGTACAAAATTCTACCCAGTATTATGTATAGACTTCTTACTATGTTAACCCAGTGGTCACCTGACCTGACTCTTGAGAAAATTGTATGCAGGTCAGGAAGCAACAGTTAAAACTGGACATGGAACAACAGACTGGTTCCAAATAGGAAAAGGAGTACGTCAAGGCTGTATATCGTCACCCTGCTTATTTAACTTATATGCAGAGTACATCATGAGAAATGCTGGGCTGGAAGAAGCACAAGCTGGAATCAAGATTGCTGGGAGAAACATCAATAACCTCAGATATGCAGATGACACCACCCTTATGGCAGAAAGTCAAGAGGAACTAAAAAGCCTCTTGATGAAGGTGAAAGAGGAGAGTGAAAAAGTTGGCTTAAAACTCAACATTCAGAAAACGAAGATCATGGCATCTGGTCCCATCACTTCATGGGAAATAGATGGGGAAACAGTGGAAACAGTGTCAGACTTTATTTTTTTGGGCTCCAGAATCACTGCAGATAGTGATTGCAGCCATGAAATTAAAAGACGCTTCCTCCTTGGAAGGAAAGTTATGACCAACCTAGATAGCATATTCAAAAGCAGAGACATTACTTTGCCAAGAAAGGTTCGTCTAGTCAAGGCTATGGTTTTTCCAGTGGTCATGTATGGATGTGAGAGTTGGTTTGTGAAGAAGGCTGAGCGCTGAAGAATTGATGCTTTTGAACTGTGGTGTTGGAGAAGACTCTTGAGAGTCCCCGGACTGCAAGGAGATCCAAGCAGTCCATTCTGAAGGAGATCAGCCCTGGGATTTCTTTGGAAGGAATGATGCTAAAGCTGAAACTCCAGTTCTTTAGCCACCTCATGCGAAGAGTTGACTCATTGGAAAAGACCCTGATGCTGGGAGGGATTGGGGACAGGAAGAGAAGAGGATGACAGAGGATGAGATGGCTGGATGGCATCACTGACTCTATGGACATGAGTCTGAGTGAACTCTGGGAGTTGGTGATGGACAGGGAGGCCTGGCATGCTGCGATTCATGGGGTCGCAAAGAGTTGGACACGACTGAGCGACTGAAATGAACTGAACTGAATGTGTTTGTGCCCTTAGCTCTATTTAGCTGGAATGTCCACTGGAAACTGAAAAAGGACTTTACGCCACTAGCTTTACACAAGGCATCTAAATTCTCATGTGTTGCTTGTCCTATGATTTGAATTCCATCCCCTCATTAATGGACTTCCTTCAGGGCTCAGCCAGTAAGGAGTCTGCCTGCAATGCAGGAGACCCAGGTTCATTCCCTGAGTTGGGAAAATTCCCTGGAGAAGCAAATGGCAACCCATTCCAGTATTCTTGCCTGGTAAATCCCATGGACAGAGGAACCTGGCAGGCTACAGTTCATGGGGTCGCAAAGAGTCTGACACGACCGAACAACTTCACTTCTCTCCCTCCTTAACTGGGTGTCATTGAAAGATGGGACTTTCATTCATTTCGTAATTCCTCCATGGCTTCCCAAAACTTGTTTCTTATTTCATGACACTTTTCTTAATATTTAAAATGACATTATGCATAGTAATATCATAAAGATTTCACATAGCATGATGTGGAAAGAGAATCGATCTTGATGCCAGCATTTAAATCTTTGATTATTTATTCACATATTTTCTGTTTCCTGGTCTGCAATGTGAGGATGAGAATAGTTACCTTGCAAAATGTCTTGAGATTTATTCAAAATGAAGTCTACAGTGTGGCCAGCACCAAGGGGGGGCTTGTGTCCTCTGAACATTATAGAAGTCGATTCTCACTTGAGAAATCTAAACAGCAGATGCTCTAGGGCTGCCTGATGGTGCAGCCAGGAATGGTAGTGATGCGGGTCTGACAGCATTTCTGAAGCTGGTAGGGGAGGGGCAATGAGAAAAAGGCTTTCCTGCGGGCTTTATATGGGATAGGTTGGGGGAGGGGTGCTGTTGGGTATAGCAGAGATGGCTTCCTAGAGGAAGGAACAGGTTTTAATAGAAAATAGAAGTGCAGCCAGACAACTAAGAGCTGAACAAGATGGAAGCAATCAATTGGTAGAGATGGATTTAGAAATGCCTAGAGAATGGGAAGTGAGAGGTCCCCAGTGATGGGAAAGTTGCATACCCTGCAAAAGCACCTACAAGAGAAAGATCCAAACGAAAAATCTCTGCCAAGAGTAGAATGCTGGGCCACTGTGAAGATATTGGTCTAGTCAAAACTTTCCCATTCTCTTACCTGTTTTTCCCTTACTCTGCTCCAATGCAAGGGGGAGGCATCAGAAGTTTCGCATGTCAAGATGCAGGAAGAGGAGTGAAAGCTCTGGGTAGGATGGGAGGAGGAAGATGACCATCTCTTTCCTAATGCTAGGAAGGTGGAAGGAATACAAACATCAATTCAAAATCAGAATGGAAAGTTTGATTACTGCATTGGTAATCAAAATCAACTAAAAATCAAAACTTTTTAGTTTTTGTACAGTCCATTTACAGTTATTATAAAATATTGGCTTTATTCCTCATGTTGTACAATATGCCCCTGTAGCTTAGCTTATACCCAATAGTTAGTATCTCCCACTCTGTCAACACTATATTGCCCTTTCCCCCTGCCAAGTCACTTCAGTCATGTCCGACTCTGTGCGACCCTATAGACGGCAGCCCACCAGGCTCCCCTGTCCCTGGGATTCTCCAGGCAATAACACTGGAGTGGGTTGCCATTTCCTTCTCCAATGCATGAAAATGAAAAGTGAAATTGAAGTCGCTCAGTTGTGTCCAACCTTCAGCAACCCCATGGACTGCAGCCTTCCAGGCTCCTCCATCCATGGGATTTTCCAGGCAAGAGTACTGGAGTACGGTGCCATTGCCTTATTCATGGATTGGAAGAATCAATATAGTGAAAATGAGTATACTACCCAAAGCAATCTATAGATTCAATGCAATCCCTATCCAGCTACCAACGGTATTCTTCACAGAGCTAGAACAAATAATTTCACAATTTGTATGGAAATACAAAAAACCTTGAATAGCCAAAGCAATCTTGAGAAAGTAGAATGGAACTGGAGGAATCAACCTGCCTGACTTCAGGCTCTACTACAAAGCCACAGTCATCAAGACAGTATGATACTGGCACAAAGATAGAAATATAGATGAATGGAACAAAAGAGAAAGCCCAGAAGTAAACCCACTTACCTATGGACACCTTATCTTTGACAAAGGAGGCAAGAATTTACAATGAATTAACGACAATCTCTTTAACAAGTGGTGCTGGGAAAACTGGTCAACCACTTGTAAAAGAATGAAACTAGAACACTTTCTAACACCATACACAAAAATAAACTCAAAATGGATTAAAGATCTCAACGTAAGACCAGAAACTGTAAAACTCCTAGAGGAGGACATAGGCAAAACACTTTCCGACATACATCACAGCAGGATCCTCTATGACCCACCTCCCAGAATATTGAAAATAAAATCAAAAATAAACAAATGGGACCTAATTAAACTTAAAAGCTTCTGCACAACAAAGGAAACTATAAGCAAGGTGAAAAGACAGCCTTCAGAATGGGATAAAATAATAGCAAATGAAGCAACTGACAAACAACTAATCTCGAGAATATACAAGCAACTCCTACAGCTCAACTCCAGAAAAATAAATGACCCAATCAAAAAATGGGCCAAAGAACTAAATAGACATTTCTCCAAAGAAGACATACAGATGGCTAACAAACACATGAAAAGATGCTCAACATTACTCATTATCAGAGAAATGCAAATCAAAACCACTATGAGGTATCATTTCACACCAGTCAGAATGGCTGCGATCCAAAAGTCTACAAGCAATAAATGCTGGAGAGGGTGTGGAGAAAAGGGAACCCTCTTACACTGTTGGTGGGAATGCAAACTAGTACAGCCACTATGGAGAACAGTGTGGAGATTCCTTAAAAAACTGGAAATAGACCTGCCTTATGATCCAGCAATCCCACTGCTGGGCATACACACCGAGGAAACCAGAAGGGAAAGAGACACGTGTACCCCAAAGTTCATCGCAGCACTGTTTATAATAGCCAGGACATGGAAGCAACCTAGATGTCCATCAGCAGATGAATGGATAAGAAAGCAGTGGTACATATACACAATGGAGTATTACTCAGCCATTAAAAAGAATACATTTGAATCCGTTCTAATGAGGTGGATGAAATTGGAGCCGATTATACAGAGTGAAGTAAGCCAGAAAGAAAAACACCAATACAGTATACTAACGCATATATATGGAATTTAGAATGATGGTAACAATAACCCTGTATACGAGACAGCAAAAAAGACACTGATGCATAGAACAGTCTTTTGGGCTCTGTGTGAGAGGGAGAGGGTGGGATGATTTGGAAGAATAGCACTGAAACGTGTATAATATCATATATGAAACGAGTTGCCAGTCCAGGTTCGATGCAGGATACTGGATGCCTGGGGCTGGTGCACTGGGACGACCCAGAGGGATGGTATGGGGAAGGAAGAGGGTTCAGGATGGGGAACATGTGTATACCTGTGGCAGATTCATGTTGATATATGGCAAAACCAATAAAATATTGTAAAGTTAAATAATAAAATTTTAAAAATTAAATTAAATTAAAAAAAAAGAAAGTAGATCGTAATATCACCTAATTTTAAATAATCACAAAAGTCCATCTACAATGAAAAAATCAGTGGTTTAAAATCATGACTGCTACAAGCTGTGAGCTATGGGAAGAAGGGTTAAGTGACTTATTAGCAAGAAGAAAACCAGGCTTGGCAATAAATATCACCTACTACAGGGAAAATGTATCTTGGAGACTGGTATTTTTTTAACTCCTCAGATTATCAGTATTTAAAAACAAATGATACAATCAGAAGGTTTTTTGGCTTGCTTGTTTTTTATTTTCAGATTTCCAGGCACAATTTCTTCCAAAGGTCCTGAGAAAGGTACTCAGATTTACCCTCTATTCTGAGTGAGAGAGCTCTTGTGTGGGCAGCTAGGAAAGATTGTTTGGTGGTGGTTTAGTCACTAAGTCATGTCTGACTCTTGGGACCCCATGGACTGTAGCCCACCAAGCTCCTCTGTCCAAGGGTCTTCCCAGGCAAGAATACTGGAGTGGGTTGCCATTCCCTTCTCCAGAGGGATCTTCCCAACCCAGGGTTCGAACACCAGTTTCCTGAATTGCAGGTAGATTCCTTACTGACTGAGTTACCAGGGAGGCTCGAAAGATTGTTTCTATCTATATCAATCTATAGATCACACAGTTGTGTCTGACTCTTTGCAACCCCCTGGACTGTAGTGCACCAGGCTCCTACGTCCATGGGATTCTCCAGGCAAGAATACTGGAGTGGGCTGCCATTTCCTTCTCCAGGGGATCTTCCTGACCCAGGGATCGAACCCAGGCCTCCTGCATTGCAGGCAGATGCTTTAACCTCTGAGCCACCAGGGAAGATTGTTTCAGTTCAGTTCAGTCGCTCAGTTGTGTCCGACTCTTTGCGACCCCATGAATCCCAGCATTCCAGGCCTCCCTATCCATCACCAACTCCCAGAGTTCACTCAGACTCACGTCCATCGAGTCAGTGATGCCGTGCAGCCAACTCATCCTCTGTCGTCCCCTTCTCCTCCTGCCCCCAATCCCTCCCAGCATCAGGGTCTTTTCCAATGAGTCAGCTTTTCGCATTAGATGGCCAAAGTACTGGAGTTTCAGCTTTAGCATCATTCCTTCCAAAGAAATCCCAGGGCTGATCTCCTTCAGAATGGACTGCTTGGATCTCCTTGCAGTCCAAGGGACTCTCAAGAGTCTTCTCCAACACCACAGTTCAAAAGCATCAATTCTTTGGCGCTCAGCCTTCTTCACAAACCAACTCTCACATCCATACATGACTACAGGAAAAACCATAGCCTTGACTAGACGAACCTTTCTTGGCAAAGTAATGTCTCTGCTTCTGAATATGCTATCTAGGTTGGTCATAACTTTCCTTCCAAGGAGTAAGCGTCTTTTAATTTCATGGCTGCAGTCACCATCTGCAGTGATTTTGGAGCCCCAAAAAATAAAGTCTGACACTGTTTTCACTGTTTCCCCTTCCATTTTCCATGAAGTGGTGGGACCAGATGCCATGATCTTCATTTTCTCAATGTTGAGCTTTAAGCCAACTTTTTCACTCTCCACTTTCACTTTCACCAAGAGGCTTTTGAGTTCCTCTTCACTTTCTGCCATAAGGGTGGTGTCATCTGCATATCCGAGGTTATTGATATTTCTCCCAGCAATCTTGATTCCAGCTTGTGTTTCTTCCAGCCCAGCATTTCTCATGATGTACTCTGCATAGAAGTTAAATAAACAGGGTGACAATATACAGCCTTGACGTACTCCTTTTCCTATTTGGAACCAGTCTGTTGTTCCATGTCCAGTTCTAACTGTTGCTTCCTGACCTGCATACAGATTTCTCAAGGGGCAGATCAGGTGGTCTGGTATTCCCATCTCTTTCAGAATTTTCCACAGTTTATTGTGATCCACACAGTCAAAGGCTTTGGCGTAGTCAATAAAGCAGAAATAGATGTTTTTCTGGAACTCTCTTGCTTTTTCCATGATCCAGCGAACGTTGGCAATTTGATGTCTGGTTTCTCTGCCTTTTCTAAAACCAACTTGAACATCAGGAAGTTCACGGTTCACATATTGCTGAAGCCTGGCTTGGAGAATGTTGAGCATTACTTTACTAGCGTGTGAGATGAGTGCAATTGTGGGGTAGTTTGAGCATTCTTTGGCATTGCCTTTCTTTGGGATTGGAATGTCAAGTGATGTTTTCCAGTCCTGTGGCCACTGCTGAGTTTTCCAAATTTGCTGGCATATTGAGTGCAGCACTTTCATAGCATCATCTTTAGCTCAACTGGAATTCCATCACCTCCACTAGCTTTGTTTGTAGTGATGCTTTCTAAGGCCCACTTGACTTCACATTCCAGGATGTCTGGCTCTAGGTCAGTGATCACAAGTCTTCAATTCCCAGGGTGCCTACCAGGGTAATTCACTTATAACTGACTGGCATAATTATTATACCATTTTGGTGAACACTATAGTATCCCACAGAATATTGTTCTTGCTGTTAGTATGACCACAAAATGAGACATACAGTTCCAAACATACCTAGTCATTTCCAGAAGGGGTGCAAATTGTTTTGCATGGAAGATTCAAGGGACTGTCTGAATGATCAGTGAAATTTCCTTTCTGATTTTGCCTGACATTAACATTCCATTAGAGTCCATACATAATCGGGTTATTGGAAAAAGCACTGAGGGTGATTTATTTATATTTCAGCCTTAGGTGTAGTGAGAAGAAACTTTCCTCTATTCGAATTTATGAAGTGAAGGCTCCAGAAGACTCATCAACCTCCCTTCCTCCACCCCTTGCCTGCCAAGGTTCAGACTGAGAATAGGCACAAATTCTCCCACTTCGGACACATGGCATGTGGCCAGGAAAGGGCAAGCTGTGCAAGAGTCTGAGTTACTATTACCAAGCCTCTTTTACTGTGGGAGACCTGGGTTCGATCCCTGGGGTGGGAAGATCCCCTGGAGAAAGGAAAGGCTACCCACTCCAGTATTCTGGCTGGGAGAATTCCAAGGGCTGTATAGTCCATGGGGTTGCAAAGAGTCAGACATGACTGAATGACTTACACTCCCCAAATCTGTCCCATCTGCCCTTCCACTGGGTTTTCCTTTGATTAGCGTTGCCACATTAGAATAGGAGCCAGAATCCTTGGCTTATAGGTTGGCCACCATCTTGTAACCTTTCCCTGGCCTTCAGAAACCTCACTTGACACAGGCCTGCTTCTTTTAGATGCTTGGAGAATCCTCAAGAGAGAATTCTGACTCCTAGCTTCACAGTTGTGAATCCACAGTTGTGAATTTCAAGATTTCAGGATAGCCCTTGGTCATGTTTTTTCCAGGCAGTGGCCAGAAATCTTATATGCTCAGTACCTCTGAACTTGGCAAGAGGAAGAGGCTTGAATAGCAGGAGCAAAATGATAGGATATCATCCCCCCTTGCCATAATTATATTGCATTTATTTAGCTTTTCCCAATTTTCCTTGAAAGGAGACATATGGGAAACTTAAGACCTAATTTCTTCCAAGAAGAGAGTTTTAGTTCTGGAAACTTGTTTCATACTATGAAAGTAACAAAACTTGTCATCCACAATAATGAAAATTATACCACATAAGCTACTTTACAGAATTATTTATGGAGAATTTGTTTTATTTTTTTTCCTACATGGCTTTCCCCCCTCCTTCAGGCTCTGGGTGTATAAACTCTGGGTAGTAGAGGGAGGAATAGTCAAAGGAATTTTTTATTTCATCAGAAGCTTTAAACTCGAGTTAAAAAATAAATTATTAAAAATTTTTTTATTATCTATTAGTGTGCAAAGATACCTCTGAAGGACTTGGAGGGGCAATGCTCTGAGACTGGCACTTCTTGGGTGATGGTGCTGCCCACTGATTTCTGTGAGAAACTTGTGGGTTTTAGTTATATGGTAGAGTTTTGTCTAAATCAAGGAGATCTTACTTACTTTAGCTAAGAATGTTAAAACTGAGGAGTTTGGATCAAGATGGTGAGGTAGGAAGATACCACACATTCAACTTCAGAATATTATTTGGTGATACTTACTCAATAGCCCTTTAAAATTACTCATCTATATACATATATAATGGAATATAAGCCATAAAGAAGAATAAAATCTTGCCATTTGCAACAAGCTGGATGCACCTAGAGGGTATTATGCTAAGTGAGATAAGCCAGACAGAGGGGATTTGGGAATTAGGCAAAATATGTGAGGGTGATTAAGAGATACAAACTTCCAGTTGTAAAATGACTATTGCTGTTGTTGTTCAGTCGCTAAGTCGTGTCCAATTCTTTGCGACCCTGTGGACTGTAGTTCACCAGACTCCTCTGTCCATGGTATTTTCCAGGCAAGAATACTGGAGTGGGTTTCCATTTCCTGCTCCACCACTATCTCCTAGAGTTTGCTCAAATACATGTCCATAAAAGATGGAATGTAATATACATCCTAGGGAACATAGTCAATAATATTGTGATAAGTTTGTATCATGACAGATGGTTACTAGACTGTATATAAATGTCAAATCACTATGACATGTACCTGAGACTAATATAATATTGTATGTCAACTATACTTGAATAAAAAAAAATAAAAAGGGAAAAAGAGAGTTAAAAATGTTGAGGCAGGTAATTGGAAGGTGGGTGTGATTGGCCAAAAGGGATTAGAGAGAAATTGTGTTATTATAGGTTAGCCAGTGGTTGTCAGTATTTTAAACATTAAGTCTTATAATGGAAAAGTATTTTATACTTTATAATTTTGGAAAAATAATCATAGCATATTGGAATTTGAAGGACTTTAAAGTTCACATTAAATGACTAATTTGAATTATTGGAGGCTTCGACAGCTTTTATAATACTGTGATCAGTCAAGGTAATTGTCAAATCTATGTTTGAATACTTTCAGTGGTGGGAAATGTACCACTTTCTTTGATTAATCCTGTTCAATTTAGAGCATTAAAAGCTGTTTCTTGTAATAGGCAAAGTTTGATTCTTTAATATATATATATATATAAACATCTTAGATTCATGTCTTAAGCCTTGTAGAACAAATCTACAATCTTACAGTTATTTCTAGATTGCTCAGTTCACCCATAGATTTTTTACTTCCACATAAAACATTTCTACTTCATATGAAAAGGCTATGTGGTTGTTGGTAATTCTGGTTTCTTTCTGGTTTTCCCATATCTGGGGATGATCTTTTAATAAGGAACAGAATGGTGCATCCCCTGCCTATATCCTAGATCTTGGATTTCATTATTGCAATCTAAAATTAGTGAGGGCTTTGGATGGGGAATCATCAATGAGTTTTATTTTATCTCACAAACACTGACAACCAGTCAGTGGTTAATTTCATCTGAGCTCCTGAACCGAGATGACAGCAACCGTGGCCACTGACTTGTGGAAAATGCACATTTGTTTTTAAAGCAACAGCTCTCACTCCATGCTAGGTCGTGTCTGATCACGACTATGAAACAAAGCCACGTGTGATATCTGTGTCTAGCACATGTTTCAAATGTGATATTAAAAAGAAAAAAAAAAAAAACACAGCCTCTGGAGTAGTGCCATGGTGTGACTTTTATTTTAAGTTATCTGGTGGCCTTGTAGGGATCCATTTAAAGAGAAGAGATTGGAAGGTGAGAACAAGTTACTACAGTGGGAGAACTTGCATCAGAGAAGCAGCAATGGTGGGGAAAAGAGACTGGATTTTAGAAATAATAGAATATTGAATGGAGTGAAGAAGGAAAGAAAGGAATCAGGATGATGTCTAGATTTTTAGTTTGGATGTTTGGTGGTGAGTGATAGCACCACAAAAGAAAGAAAGAAATCCCTGGAGTTTAGGTCAAAGATAAAAATCCTTCTGATTTTATTTACTCATATTCCTTCATCACTCTACGAGAATACAGAGGAAAACCAAACCTTTTTTTTTACAAATATACCATGTAGCCACATTCTCCTAACCTACCAACCTAGCGATCCTATTGGGAAAAGGGAGTGAGTTTTATTTCAACCAACTAAGTTTTGACTGGTCTTTACATTCCTCTTCTGTGTGTTCCTTGATCAATACTAATTGACTGCTATTAAGCAGCTAGATTTGGAAGTATTTTATATTTATTGTCAAGTGAAATAGTTTGGATTATAGTCTGACGATTTTACGAATGTATTTCTGAGACACAAAAAGATACGGAGCACACTAGGTACTTTGTGTCTCTTACACTTCAGTTAACGACAGCGAAACCAAGGTCTTTATCAGCAAGATAAAGCAAGCCTGGGTTTTTATTGAAATTTTAGGAGACATGAAATTGTTCATCTGAAATCCAATTCTTGCTGCAATTTAAGGGCAAGATGTTTGGAATAATAACACCTTGTAAAGAGGCATTATGGTAAATCGTAAGGAAATGACACAAGAAGCACTATTCTTTCCTAAAGTGGCAAAATATTCTCTATTCTACTTTTTTTTCTGTAGACAGCATGTTCATACCATTTATACTCATTTCCAAGTCACTTTTTTATATTTGAAACTGTTCTTACTTATGCCAACCATTTATTTGTTTTGTGGATGGTAACAGAGGCTTGAGAAACTCTAGTTAGGTAATTTAAACTCACAGGAAGCGTGAGGCTGCTCTCTGTCGTTTGGCTAACTGAACTGTAAACAGCTTCCAAGCTCAAGTGTCCATAGGCGAAGCAGGGTCTTTAAAAGTGTAAAACAGGGCTGGTGGCAACTTCATCCACGTGTCTTTTCTGAAGGCAGCAGCTGCTGGTCATTGTTGTCATGATGCATTGTGGGGTCATTTACTCATAGATCTTTGATATTTCAAGGGAAACCAAAATCTTTTTTTTAAATTTTATTTTATTTTTAAACTTTACATAATTGTATTAGTTTTGCCAAATATCAAAATGAATCCGTCACAGGTATACATGTGTTCCCCATCCTGAACCCTCCTCCCTCCTCCCTCCCCATTCCATCCCTCTGGGTCGTCCCAGTGCACCAGCCCCAAGCATCCAGTATCGTGCATCGAACCTGGACTGGCAACTCGTTTCATACATGATATTTTACATGTTTCAATGCCATTCTCCCAAATCTTCCCACCCTCTCCCTCTCCCACAGAATCCATAAGACTGTTCTATACATCAGTGTCTCTTTTGCTGTCTCGTACACAGGGTTATTGTTACCATCATTCTAAATTCCATATATATGCGTTAGTATACTGTATTGGTGTTTTTCTTTCTGGCTTACTTCACTCTGTATAATCGGCTCCAGTTTCATCCACCTCATTAGAACTGATTCAAATGTATTCTTTTTAATGGCTGAGTAATACTCCATTGTGTATATGTACCACTGCTTTCTTATCCATTCATCTGCTGATGGACATCTAGGTTGCTTCCATGTCCTGGCTATTATAAACAGTGCTGCGATGAACATTGGGGTACACGTGTCTCTTTCCCTTCTGGTTTCCTCAGTGTGTATGCCCAGCAGTGGGATTGCTGGGTCATAAGGCAGTTCTATCTCCAGTTTTTTAAGGAATCTCCACACTGTTCTCCATAGTGGCTGTACTAGTTTGCATTCCCACCAACAGTGTAAGAGGGTTCCCTTTTCTCCACACCCTCTCCAGCATTTATTGCTTGTAGACTTTTGGATTGCACCATTCTGACTGGTGTGAAATGGTACCTCATAGTGGTTTTGATTTGCATTTCTCTGATAATGAGTGATGTTGAGCATCTTTTCATGTGTTTGTTAGCCATCTGGATGTCTTCTTTGGAGAAATGTCTATTTAGTTCTTTGGCCCATTTTTTGATTGGGTCATTTATTTTTCTGGAGTTGAGCTGTAGGAGTTGCTTGTATATTCTCGAGATTAGTTGTTTGTCAGTTGCTTCATTTGCTATTATCTTCTCCCATTCTGAAGGCTGTCTTTTCACCTTGCTAATAGTTTCCTTTGATGTGCAGAAGCTTTTAAGGTTAATTAGGTCCCATTTGTTTATTTTTGCTTTTATTTCCAATATTCTGGGAGGTGGGTCATAGAGGATCCTGCTGTGATGTATGTCAGAGAGTGTTTTGCCTATGTTCTCCTCTAGGAGTTTTATAGTTTCTGGTCTTACGTTGAGATCTTTAATCCATTTTGAGTTTATTTTTGTGTATGGTGTTAGAAAGTGTTCTAGTTTCATTCTTTTACAAGTGGTTGACCAGATTTCCCAGCACCACTTGTTAAAGAGATTGTCTTTAATCCATTGTATATTCTTGCCTCCTTTGTCAAAGATAAGGTGTCCATAGGTGCGTGGATTTATCTCTGGGCTTTCTATTTTGTTCCATTGATCTATATTTCTGTCTTTGTGCCAGTACCATACTGTCTTGATAACTGTGGCTTTGTAGTAGAGCCTGAAGTCAGGCAGGTTGATTCCTCCAGTTTCATTCTTCTTTCTCAAGATCGCTTTGGCTATTTGAGGTTTTTTGTATTTCCATACAAATTGTGAAATTATTTGTTCTAGCTCTGTGAAGAATGCTGTTGGTAGCTTGATAGGGATTGCATTGAATCTATAGATTGCTTTGGGTAGTATACTCATTTTCACTATATTGATTCTTCCAATCCATGAACATGGTATATTTCTCCATCTGTTAGTGTCCTCTTTGATTTCTTTCACCAGTGTTTTACAGTTTTCTATATATAGGTCTTTAGTTTCTTTAGGTAGATATATTCCTAAGTATTTTATTCTTTCCATTGCAATGGTGAATGGAATTGTTTCCCTAATTTCTCTTTCTGTTTTCTCATTATTAGTGTATAGGAATGCAAGGGATTTCTGGGTGTTGATTTTATATCCTGCAACTTTACTATAGTCATTGATTAGTTCTAGTAATTTTCTGGTGGAGTCTTTAGGGTTTTCTATGTAGAGGATCATGTCATCTGCAAACAGTGAGAGCTTTACTTCTTCTTTTCCAATTTGGATTCCTTTTATTTCTTTTTCTGCTCTGATTGCTGTGGCCAAAACTTCCAAAACTATGTTGAATAGTAATGGTGAAAGTGGGCACCCTTGTCTTGTTCCTGACTTTAGAGGAAATGCTTTCAATTTTTCACCATTGAGGATAATGTTTGCTGTGGGTTTGTCATATATAGCTTTTATTATGTTGAGGTATGTTCCTTCTATTCCTGCTTTCTGGAGAGTTTTGATCATAAATGGATGTTGAATTTTGTCAAAGGCTTTCTCTGCATCTATTGAGATTATCATATGGTTTTTATTTTTCAATTTGTTAATGTGGTGTATTACATTGATTGATTTGTGGATATTGAAGAATCCTTGCATCCCTGGGATAAAGCCCACTTGGTCATGGTGTATGATCTTTTTAATGTGTTGTTGGATTCTGATTGCTAGAATTTTGTTAAGGATTTTTGCATCTATGTTCATCAGTGATATTGGCCTGTAGTTTTCTTTTTTTGTGGGATCTTTGTCAGGTTTTGGTATTAGGGTGATGGTGGCCTCATAGAATGAGTTTGGAAGTTTACCATCCTCTGCAATTTTCTGGAAGAGTTTGAGCAGGATAGGTGTTAGCTCTTCTCTAAATTTTTGGTAGAATTCAGCTGTGAAACCGTCTGGACCTGGGGTTTTGTTTGCTGGAAGATTTTTGATTACAGTTTCAATTTCTGTGCTTGTGATGGGTCTGTTAAGATTTTCTATTTCTTCCTGATCGAGTTTTGGAAAGTTGTACTTTTCTAAGAATTTGTCCATTTCTTCCACGTTGTCCATTTTATTGGCATATAATTGTTGATAGTAGTCTCTTATGATCCTTTGTATTTCTGTGTTGTCTGTTGTGATCTTTCCATTTTCATTTCTAATTTTATTGATTTGATTTTTCTCCCCAAAAACCAGCTTTTGGTTTTGTTAATTTTTGCTATGATCTCTTTTGTTTCTTTTGCATTTATTTCTGCTCTAAGTTTTAAGATTTCTTTCCTTCTACTAACCCTGGGGTTCTTCATATCTTCCTTTTCTAGTTGCTTTAGGTGTAGAGTTAGGTTATTTATTTGACTTTTTTCTTGTTTCTTGAGGTGTGCCTGTATTGCTATGAACTTTTCCCTTAGGACTGCTTTTACCGTGTTCCACAGGTTTTGGGTTGTTGTGTTTTCATTTTCATTCTTTTCTATGCAAATTTTGATTTCTTTTTTGATTTCTTCTGTGATTTATTGGTTATTCAGCAGCGTGTTGTTCAGCCTCCATATGTTGGAATTTTTAATAGTTTTTCTCTTGTAATTGAGATCTAATCTTACTGCATTGTGGTCAGAAAAGATGCTTGGAATGATTTCTATTTTTTTGAATTTATGAAGGCTAGCTTTATGGCCCAGAATGTGATCTATCCTGGAGAAGGTTCCATGTGCGCTTGAGAAGAAGGTGAAATTCATTGTTTTGGGGTGAAATGTCCTATAGATATCAATTAGGTCTAACTGGTCTATTGTATCATTTAAAGTTTGTGTTTCCTTGTTAATTTTCTGTTTAGTTGATTTATCCATAGGTGTGAGTGGGGTATTAAAGTCTCCCACTATTATTGTGTTATTGTTAATTTCTCCTTTCATACTTGTTAGCATTTGTCTTACATACTGCGGTGCTCCCGTGTTGGGTGCATATATATTTATAATTGTTATATCTTCTTCTTGGATTGATCCTTTGATCATTATGTAGTGACCATCTTTGTCTCTTTTCACAGTCTTTGTTTTAAAGTCTATTTTATCTGATATGAGTATTGCTACTCCTGCTTTCTTTTGGTCCCTATTTGCATGGAAAATCTTTTTCCAGCCCTTCACTTTCAGTCTGTATGTGTCCCCTGTTTTGAGGTGGGTCTCTTGTAGACAACATATGTAGGGGTCTTGTTTTTGTATCCATTCAGCCAGTCTTTGTCTTTTGGAAACCAAAATCTTTTATGTGAAGTCTGCCTGCGTGCTAAGTCGCTTCAGTCGTGTTCAACCCTGTGCAACCCCATGGTCTGTAGCTTGCCAGGCTCCTCTGTCCATGGGATTCTTCAGGCAAGAATACTGGTGTAGGTTGCCATGCCCTCCTCAAGGGGATCTTCCCAACGCAAGATCAAACCCTCATTCTCTTTACCTATCCAGCATTGGCAGGAGGGTTCTTTACCACAGACGCCACCTGGGAAGCCTATGTGAAGTCTGAAAGTGAAAGTGAAAGTGAAGTTGCTCAGTAGTGTCTGACTCTTTGGGACCCCATGGACTGTAGCCTACCAGGCTCGTCCATCTATGAGATTTTCCAGGCAAGAATACTGGAGTGGGTTGCCATTTCCTTCTCCAGGAGATCTTCCCGACTCAGGGATTGAACCCGGGTCTCCCGCATTGTAGGCAAATGCTTTACCATCTGAGACACCTTACTACTGAATGTTGTTAATTAATTCACATTAAACCATGCTGTGCAGTCCACAGACACCTTGCCTTCAGACTAGAAATGCCCCATTGGTTTGCAGGACTGGTATTAGAACAGTTCTCAATATGACCAATTAAAGAATATGCATCCTTACCATTGTAAGCATTTATGTTAAAGGTTTAAGGGGGAAAGATAGCATATGAACCTTTATTGTTTCACTCATTTTACTAATTTTGCCTAAAATCAGGGCTGATATTTAGCTGGCCTGCATTGTTATGTCAGCCAGTAATCATTCTAATTAGTTGGTACTATGTGGTCCAAGTGATTAAATATTTTGAATATTATCCATGCTCCAAATTAATAAACAACACATACAACTGGAAACAGTGTCAGATTTTATTTTTTGGGGCTCCAAAATCATTGCAGGTGGTGATTGCAGCCATGAAATTAAAAGACACTTACTCCTTGGAAGGAAAGTTATGACCAACCTAGACAGCGTATTGAAAAGCAGAGACATTACTTTGTCAACAAAGGTCCATCTAGTCAAGGCTATAGTTTTTCCATTGGTAATGTATGGATGTGAGAGTAGGACTGTGAAGAAAGTTGAGTGCCGAAGAATTGATGCTTTTGAACTGTGGTGTTGGGTGTTCATTGGAAGGACTGATGCTAAAGCTGAAACTCCAGTACTTTGGCCACCTCATGCGAAGAGTTGACTCATTGGAAAAGACCCTGATGCTGGGACAGATTGAGGGCAGGAGGAGAAGGGGACGACAGAGGATTAGATGGTTGGATGGCATCACTGAGTCAATGGACATGGGTTTGGGTGGATTCCTGGAGTTGGTGATGGACAGGGCGGCCTGGCGTGTTGCAGTTCATGGGGTCGCAAAAGAGTTGGAAACAACTGAGCGACTGAACTGAACTGAACTGAACTACAGTAAATCATGTGCAAGTCCACAAAGAGCAAGGAAAGGAGAACCTTATTGAGAGGAAAAGGAAGTTGGGAGGATTACAATAAATAATGAGTCCATGTTGTTTCACTGGCCGAATTATTGTCAAGAAAGAAGTCTTTGTGACTCTCTGTGTTTCTTTCAGATCAGATCAGTACTCAGGCGTGTCCGACTCTGTCTGACCCCATGAATCACAGCACGCCAGGTCTCCCTGTCCATCACCAACTCCCGGAGTTCACTCAGACTCACATCCATAGCGTCAGTGATGCCATCCAGCCATCTCATCCTCTGTTGTCCCCTTCTCCTCTTGCCCTCAATCCCTCCCAGCATCAGGGTCTTTTCCAATGAGTCAACTCTTCGCATGAGGTGGCCAAAGAACTGGAGTTTCAGCTTTAGCATCATTCCTTCCAAAGAAATCCCAGGGCTGATCTTCTTCAGAATGGACTGGTTGGGTCTCCTTGCAGTCCAAGGGACTCTCAAGAGTCTTCTCCAACACCACAGTTCAAAAGCATCAATTCTTCAGCACTCAGCCTTCTTCACAGTCCAACTCTCACATCCATACATGACCACAGGAAAAACCATAGCCTTGACTAGACGAACCTTTCTTGGCAAAGTAATGTCTCTGCTTTTGAATATGCTATCTAGGTTGGTCATAACTTTCCTTCCAAGGAGAAAGCATCTTTTAATTTCATGGCTGCAGTCACCATCTGCAGTGATTTTGGAGCCCAAAAAAATAAAGTCTGACACTGTTTCCACTGTTTCCCCATCTATTTCCCATGCAGTGGTGGGACCCGATGCCATAATCTTCATTTTCTGAATGTTGAGCTTTAAGCCAACTTTTTCACTCTCCACTTTCACTTTCATCAAGAGGCTTTTTAGTTCTTCTTCACTTTATGCCATAAGGTTGGTGTCATCTGCATATCTGAGGTTATTGATATTTCTCCCGGCAATCTTGATTTTAGCTTGTGTTTCTTCCAGTCCAGCGTTTCTCATGATGTATTCTGCATAGAAGTTAAATAAGCAGGGTGACAATATACAGCCTTGACGTATTCCTTTTCCTATTTGGAACCAGTCTGTTGTTCCATGTCCAGTTCTAAATATTGCTTCCTGACCTGCATACAGATTTCTCAAGAGTCAGGCCAGGTGGTCTGGTATTCCCATTGCTTGAAGGATTTCCCACAGTTTATTGTGATCCACACAGTCAAAGGCTTTAGCATAGTCAATAAAGCAGAAATAGATGTTTTTCTGGAACTCTCTTGCTTTTTCCATGATCCAGCGGATGTTGGCAATTTGATCTCTGGTTCCTCTGCCTTTTCTAAAACCAGCTTGAACATTAGGAAGTTCACGGTTCACATATTGCTGAAGCCTGGCTTGGAGAATTTTGAGCATTACTTTACTAGCGTGTGAGATGAGTGCAATTGTGGGGTAGTTTGAGCATTCTTTGGCATTGCCTTTCTTTGGGATTGGAATGTCAAGTGATGTTTTCCAGTCCTGTGGCCACTGCTGAGTTTTCCAAATTGGCTGGCATATTGAGTGCAGCACTTTCATAGCATCATCTTTCAGGATTTGGAATAGCTCAACTGGAATTCCATCACCTCCACTAGCTTTGTTCGTAGTGATGCTTTCTAAGGCCCACTTGACTTCACATTCCAGGATGTCTGGCTCTAGGTGAGTGATCACACCATCGTGATTATCTGGGTCGTGAAGATCTTTTTTGTACAGTTCTTCTGTGTATTCTTGCCACCTCTTTTTAATATCTTCTGCTTCTGTTAGGTCCGTACCATTTCTGTCCTTTATCAAGCCCATGTTTGCATGAAATGTTCCTTTCGTATCTCTGATTTTCTTGAAGAGATCTCTAGTCTTTCCCATTCTGTTGTTTCCCTCTATTTCTTTTCATTGATCGCCAAAGAAGGCTTTCTTATCTCTTCTTGCTATTCTTTGGAACTCTGCATTCAGATGTTTATATCTTTTATGTTCTCCTTTGCTTTTCACTTCTCTTCTTTTCACAGCTATTTGTAAGGCCTCTCCAGACAGCCACTTTGCTTTTTTGCATTTCTTTTCCATGGGTATGGTCTTGATCCCTGTCTCCTGTACAATGTCGTGAACCTTATTCCATAGTTCATCAGGCACTCTATCTATCAGATCTAGGTCCTTAAATCTATTTCTCACTTCCACTGTATAATCATAAAGGATTTGATTTAGGTCCTATCTAATGGTCTAGTGGTTTTCCTACTTTCTTCAATGTAAGTCTGAATTTGGCAATAAGGAGTTCATGGTCTGAGCCACAGTCAGCTCCTGGTCTTGTTTTTGCTGACTGTATAGAGCTTCTCCATCTTTGGCTGCAAAGAATATAATCAATCTGATTTCGGTGTTGACCATCTGGTGATGTCCATGTGTAGAGTCTTCTCTTGTGTTGTTGGAAGAGGGTGTTTGTTATGACCCGTGCATTTTCTTGGCAAAACTCTATTAACCTTTGCCCTGCTTCATTCCGTATTCCAAGGCCAAATTTGCCTGTTACTCCAGGTGTTTCTTGACTTCCTACTTTTGCATTCCAGTCCCCTATAATGAAAAGGACATCTTTTTTGGGTGTTAGTTGTAAAAGGTCTTGTAGGTCTTCATAGAAGCGTTCAACTTCAGCTTCTTCAGCGTTACTGGTTGGGGCATAGACTTGGATTACTGTGATATTGAATGGTTTGCCTTGGAAACGAACAGAGATCATTCTGTCGTTTTTGAGATTGCATCCAAGTACTGCATTTCAGACTCTTTTGTTGACCATGATGGCTACTCCATTTCTTCTGAGGGATTCCTGCCCACAGTAGTAGATATAATGGTCATCTGAGTTAAATTCACTCATTCCAGTCCATTTCAGTTCGCTGATTCCTAGAATGTCGACATTCACTCTTGCCATCTCTTGTTTGACCACTTCCAATTTGCCTTGATTCATGGACCTGACATTCCAGGTTCCTATGCAATATTGCTCTTTACAGCATCGGACCTTGCTTCTATCACCAGTCACATCCACAGCTGGGTATTGTTTTTGCTCTGGCTCCATCCCTTCATTCTTTCTGGAGTTATTTCTCCACTGATCTCCAGTAGCATATTGGGCACCTACTGACCCGGGGAGTTCTTCTTTCAGTATCCTATCATTTTGCCTTTTCATAATGTTCATGGGGTTCTCAAGGCAAGAATACTGAAGTGGTTTGCCATTCCCTTCTCCAGTGGACCACATTCTGTCAGATCTCTCCACCATGACCCGCCCATCTTGGGTTGCCCCACGGGCATGGCTTAGTTTCATTGAGTTAGACAAGGCTGTGGTCCTAGTGTGATTAGGTTGACTAGTTTTCTGTGAGTATGGTTTCAGTGTGTCTGCCCTCTGATGCCCTCTTGTAACACCTACCGTCTTACTTGGGTTTCTCTTACCTTGGGCGTGGGGTATCTCTTCACGGCTGCTCCAGCAAAATGCAGCCATTTCTCCTTACCTTGGACGAGGGGTATCTCCTCACCGCCGGCCTTCCTGACCTTCAACATGGGATAGCTCCTCTAGGCCCTCCTGTGCCTCCGCAGCCACGGCTCCTTGGACGGCTCCTGTGTTTCTTTAAGCATTATTATTTTTTTAATAATTTAATTAATTTATTTTATTTTGGTTGTGCTAGGTCTTCATTGCTTGATGGGCTTTTCTCTAGTTGCAGTGATCAGGGGCTACTTTCTAGTTGCCGTGTGTGGACTTCTCACTGCAGTGACTTCTCTTGTTTTGGAACACAGGCACTAGGGTAAGCGGGCTTCAGTAGTTGTGGCATGTGGGTTCAGTAGTTGCAGCTCCCAGGCCTAGAGCAGAGGCTTGGTAGTTGTGGCTCACGGGCTTAGTTGCTCTGAAGCATGTGGGATCTTCCTGGTTCAGAGATTAAACCTATGTCTCCTGCATTGGCAGGCAGATTCTTTACCACTCAGCCACCAGAGAAGCCCCTGCATTATTTTCAGTATTAAATGTTTTTGAGTATTATGAGCCAGAAATGTAGCTATTTCCATGGTAGGATTTTTATATTTATCTATACTTGCTTTTCTCAATAAGAAAGAGGAAAACTAGAGTCTCTGGAGTCTGAAGTGTTCGAAACTTATTAACTATTGCCTCTGGCTATAGAGATCAAAGTGAGGTTTTCAAGCTAAGTTCAGAAGAGCAGTCTGTCTTTCTGAGCTGTAGTGTTGCCAGTAATTGTAAGCCAGGTGTTATACTTGGTAAATGAAGATATTTGATTACTAAAATAAAAGAAAAAAAGAAGAGTATGGTGTGTGGAGGGTCAATGGCAGGGCTTGGAACTATTTTCACGCATGAGGGACAACGTCTCAGGTCAGAAGTGATCAACAAATTAAACTTTTCAGACTCCATCTTTCTGTCTTCCAAGATATATTTTTTAAAAAGTGCCTTGACTCAGGGTCTCTTTCAACAGCTGTCCGCCATTTGAATCTGGAATGTCTTAACTGGCTTCCCTGGTGACTCAGTGGTAAAGAATCTGCCTGCCAATGAAGGCGATACGGGTTTGATCCCTGGGCTGGGAAGATCCCTTGGAGGAAGAAATGGCAACCCACTCCTGCCGGGAGCCAGCGTGAGGAACTCCGCCCGTGGCAAAGGTCATGAGGAAGGAGGCTCGGCATACGCAAAGGCGGGATTGAGCCTCAGGAGTCTTCCTGGAAATTCTCGAGCATCTACCCCCAAAACCAGAGTCTACCTATTTTCTGCTTTGTGCTCTCACCTACACCTCTGACTTTATGGGGGGCTGTCTCCCACTACCTCTCTCTGAAAAAAGAGTTAACTTACAGATCCAGTTAATAAAGTTCCTGGGTGTGATAGTGTTTCAACCTACAAACTCCTTTGGAAGTCCTCTAGCCTGCCTGAATAGGTTTTTCTGGCCACATGTGATTGTTCAGAGCCTCCCAACTGTGAGAGGCATGAGATGTTCTAAACTGTCTAAATACAGATTCCTTTGAGCAGTTAAAAGATTGATTAGAAATTGTATTGGTGAAGGGTTTTTCACTTGTTGGGCCAATGTTTGCTGCTAAGTTTCCATATCCCTTACCTGCTGTGTCCCTGGCAGTGTATTGATTAATATAATTGGTGTACATAGTAGCTTTAATGTTTGTAACCTTGGACCCTTGAGTTAATTCTTTTTCTTGTTATAGCCCACCACACCTTTGCCCTGTATTATCTAATGCTTTTGGAGGGTGGTGCCTGACTAATCACCTTTAGAGAAAAATAAGTTTTCTGAAGAAAGGGTCTTAAAATGTTAACAGGCCTCCAGGCCGGTAGATGATGCAAATCACCTAAACTTTTGCATATGATAAGTTTGCAGGAAGAAAGCCTGGCTTACTGCATGACTCTACCCCTTCCCCCATTATCCTCTATGCATAACTTAAGGTATAAAAACTACTTTGGAAAATAAAGTGCGGGCCTTGTTCACCGAAGCTTGGTCTCCCCATGTCGTTCTTTCTCTCACCTTCTGGCTGAATTATTCACCCTCTTTTCTCCACTAAATTTTCTCACTGAGCTATCCTTATTCTATTACTCTTTATATCCTTAATTAACATTTAATTAAGCAATTGTTTCCTGATCCTCGCTGACGCCGTCCCCGCTTCGAATTCCCTGGATCCACCGGGGCTGGACCCTGGCACACTCCAGTATTCTTGTCTGGGAAATCCCATGGACTCTGTCCTGGCAGGCTACAGTCCATAGGGTCACAAAAGAGTTGGATATGACTTACTGATGAAACAACAACGATAACTATTTCAATGTCCTTTCTTAAATTATATTCCCTGGGCAGCTTGCCCTTGTGTTGTTGGCTCGTCAGCTATTAGACACTGATGTACAATAGCTTGAAAAAACATAAGCCAGCAACTAACAATATGACAATGGCCATCTGCCAATACATTCTTGGCTCATTTCCAAGAGGTTGCAATGGTGGTATGATACAAGGTATGAATTCCCAATTTCTACCTGGGTCTGATTCTAGGTCATCATTTGGGATATTTGCAAACCCCAGAGGGAAGAAAATTTATCTGGATCATCTCAGATTCTTTTCCTATTGTCTATTGTTTCTCTCAGTTCCTCTTTGTTACTGCATTATTGTTTTGTTTTGCTTACTCAGTATACTTTTATTAACTACCAGGCATTGCATATGAAAATTTGGAGGTGATCTGGATTGTGTTATCTCTTTCCAGAGAGTTTACTGTATCCTCTGCTCAGTATGTCTAGTGGAGGCAAATCAACCTAATCAAGTGAACCAAAATCTGGGTTTCAGTTTCCTTAAGATTTAACCACCTTCCTGGTGGTTTTGAGGATAAGGCAATGGCACCCCACTCCAGTACTCTTGCCTGGAAAATCCCATGGACGGAGGAGCCTGGTAGGCTGCAGTCCATGGGGTCACTGAGGGTCGGACACGACTGAGTGACTTCACTTTCACTTTTCACTTTCAGGCATTGGTGAAGGAAATGGCAACCCACTCCAGTGTTCTTGCCTGGAGAATCCCAGGGTCAGGGGAGCCTAGTGGGCTGCCCTCTATGGGGTCGCACAGAGTCAGACACGACTGAAGCGACTTAGCAGCAGCAGCAGCAGCTGGTGGTTTTGAAAGAGTGTGTTAAGTGGTCACTATAGTGCCCCTCCCTTGATGGATCATGGTCTTCAGTTTTGTCTTCTCAACTATAAAAGATTTTTTTTAATCTGTCTTGATTTGCAGTGGCTTTATGTTTAGCCTCTTAGCTTCTTGCCCTAATTAGCTCAGTTCAGAAAATGTCTTGACAAGGAAAACCAACTGAGCATCATGCTCACCTTTTACACCTCTCTTCCCTTCAGTCTATACTCTCAAATCTTGGCTGCCTTGTCAGCACCAAACTTGATTTTTGTTTACTGAGCTTTGTGAGATTACAAAAATTCTTGCTTAGGTTATCTACTTGTGTCTGTGTGTGTGTGTGTACTGAGTCGTACCTGACTCTTCTGCAACCCCTTGGATGGTAGCCTGCCAGGCTTCTCTGTCCAAGGAATTTTCCAGGCAAGAATACTGAAGTGGGTTGCCATTTCCTCCTCCAGGAAATCTTCCTGACCCAGGGATGGATCCTGTGTCTCTTAAGCCTCCTGCCTTGACAGGCAGATTCTTTACCACTGTGCCACCTGGGAAGCCCATCTGCTTTTTTAGTGATGGATAAAGATTCTTAACCTATCTTTTGAAATTTGTAATTAGCAGAGGCCCTGAGAGGCAAGCAACATTCAGAATTCATCTTACTTTTCTGCACCTCTCTATTCACTGGGATCTGGACCCCTTAAGTGTTGGTTGCCTCAGCAGTGTTCCAGCCTTTAAACAAATTGCTTAAAAAAATTTTTTTTAGTTGGCTTTCTTATTGTTCTTGGCATGAGGGATAGTCTGCAACAAGCAACTTTCATTAAAGGTAAAAGTGAAAGTTCCTGATTTCCAATTTAAGAGTGATCATAGTCATTCAACTGTTGAAACAAGTATTTATTAAATATTTGCTCTATTCCAAATAATGTATTAAGTGTCAGAGTTTTAAGGATGAAGAAAATATAATTTCTGGCATCAAAAGGTTCATATTTGTTAGGAGGGATAAGAATTGTAATCATGGATTATTTTAGTTGGATACTCCCATGGCCCCCAGATTAAGAGCACTGTTTAGGTGGATACAGGTAGATTATGGGGAGACGAGGATACTGGGAAATTGGCGGGGGAACACTGCAAAGAGTTAAATAGGGAGAGGAAAGAAAATTCAAGGGAATGAGCTAAATTGGGTTACTGGTGTAGGCAACAGGGGTTCAGTTCCACTGGGGTCTCTATGGGGAACCATGTAAAATGTTTTAAGATGGCTTGCCCACAGTGTGCAAGAGGGGAATATTTGTCTACTGGCTCTTTCCTCATGAATGAAGTATTGAGCCAAAGGGGATTAAATTCTCACTCCTTCATATTTTCATATAAGTCAGAATGGCTGAAATGTTCCTGCAGTCACCCCGTACACTGAGGAAGAGCAGAAACACCAGGGAAGAAAGTGAGAGAAAAGTTAGTATAACAATCACTGAAGAAAAATGGTAAGCCTAGAGGTTGTAAGACGGGGAATAAAAGATTCTCACCGTAGGAAGCAAAGAAAAACAAGGGAATTTTAACATAACATGGGTGCATTTGTTCAAATTCATTTAATACTTTAGAACAGATAAACTCATAAATATGAGAAAATACAATCTTGCATCAAAAAGAAAGAGCCTGAGGCATTAAAACAGTAAAAACAAAACAAACAGATGGGTTAGCTTAAACCAAATAGTAGTATATAGTGTCTATAGCAGTGTATAGTGTCTGTTCAGTTTTAAAGGAAAGTAATTGTCTGGATTTTTGCATAGTCTTGACCACAGAAGGAAAAACTGATGTGTACACACTTGAAAAGGAATAAAGAATTTGCATTAGGGTTTTACAACACTGAAGGAGAAATTGATTGGGAACCTGAGAAGAGGAAGCACAAGGAAGCAATGCAACCAGGACTGTGGTTTTGTAGTAATATATACATGGCCGCATAATACATGTATATGGCTTCTTTTAATTCTTTCGATTAAAAAATTTACATAATTTAATATTTGAAAAAACTTTTTAAATTGGTATTATCAAAGAGTAGCCTTAGGTCAGTTTTATTAAATCTGGTTGTGGATAGTAGATTATGAAGCCCTAGGTTGCATGCTAAGTCGCTTCAGTCGTGTCTGGCTCTTTGCAACCCCATGGACAGTAGCCCGCCAGGCTCCTCTTTCCACGGGATTCTCTGGGCAAGAGTACAGAAGTGGGTTGCCATTTCCTACTCCAAGGGATCTTCCTGACCCAGAGATTGAACCGATGTCTCTTATGTCTCTTGCATTGGCAGATGGGTTCTTTACCACTAGTGCCACCTGGGAAGCCCCTAGGGAGTATAATGGGCATATGTTTTGTTTGACCAGCCTCTGCGCTCCTTCTTCTCTGATTATTTCATCATTCTGATTATATGGAAAGCCACTTCTTGTACATGGTCAGTCCATGTGATTGGAGGTAGAGCTGACATCGTCCCTGGGGCCTGATATTTGGATGTGGGTGGGTGTGGCAGGCATGTGATCCAGGTTGGCCAACTTTGATATAAGTTCAGGCTGGACTTGTATCAAAGTTCCTGGAAGAAGTTCCCTGGTGGTCTAGTGGTTAGGATTCTGGGTTTTCACTGCCGCAATCTGGGTTCAGTCCCTGGTTGGGGAAGTGAGATTCCACAAGCCATGCAGTGTGGCAAAAAATAAAAATGACTGGGAGAGAAGTACTGTTTCATCTGGGGGAATAAACCTGAGTTCCTGGTAGCCTTTTTGCCCCTGTAAGTGTAGGGCCTGTGAGTGACAGTGTGGCAGGTGGAACCCTCCGGTGGAGACAGTAGGGTCGGAACAATATCATTTGATCTGAATTCAAATATACCAGAAGCTGGTTTTCCTTCTGAAATTTTTGGCTATATAAATCAGTTCTTCCTTTTCTTCCTCAAGCCACTTGCAGCGAAGACAGGCCTGACGACATGGAGAGTTTCAATGGGTGTGAGGCGAGGAGGTAAAGATCTCCTAGGAACAGAGTTAAGAGGACCTGACGACTTGATTGGCCAGATACGGAAGGTGTGGGACAAAGAGGAGGCTGAAGTTAAGTTTGAAGTCATTTGAATAGTTCATGATGCTTTTAACCCAAGGAAAGACATGGTTGATGAAGAAGCAATTTTTCCTTTTGCATATCCAATCCACATAGAAAAACATATTTAAATCATAAATTGTGTGCTCAGTTACTCAGTCATGTTCAACTCTGCGACCACATGGTCTATAGCCTGCCTGGCTCCTCTGTCCATGGGATTTTCCAGGCAAGAATGCTGGATTGGGTTGCCATTTCCTTCTCCAGAATTATAAACTATAATGTAGTAAATGAGAAATACATAGCTGCTTCTCAATAGCATGTTTTTTCTTTAGTTACCATTGGCTTAAAACTTTTGGTAGGTTATGTCTCTGAGGTTAATGAAGGTAATTTGTTATTTTTACACAATGTCTTGTAGTTTTCCAATAACTCTGTAGCCTCTTATCTCATTTAATCCTCAGAGGAATTATATGTAGCAATTGGAGTAGTTATCATCATTCTCCATTTACCAATGAGAGTATGAGGCACAGAGAAGTTAAGATAATTAACTACAGAAACTCAGCACCTAACTTGTAAGAGTGGTGTGAGATCCCAAATTTCCTAATCCAGAACTTTCCCCAGATATCACTCAGCTTTCCTATCCTTAAGAATTATAATTAGTTATACTCAGTGAATTCCAGTTGAGCTATTTCAAATCCTGAAAGATGATGCTGTGAAAGTGCTGTACTCAATATGCCAGCAAATTTGGAAAACTCAGCAGTGGCCACAGGACTGGAAAACATCACTTGACATTCCAATCCCAAAGAAAGGCAATGCCAAAGAATGCTCAAACTACCCCACAATTGCACTCATCTCACACGCTAGTAAAGTAATGCTCAAAATTCTCCAAGCCAGGCTTCAGTAATACGTGAATTGTGAACTTCTAGATGTTCAAGCTGGTTTTAGAAAAGGCAGAGGAACCAGAGATCAAATTGCCAACATCTGCTGGATCATGGAAAAAGCAAGAGAGTTCCAGAAAAACATCTATTTCTGCTTTATTGACTATGCCAAAGCCTTTGACTGTGTGGATCACAAGAAACTGTGGAAAATTCTGAAAGAGATGGGCATACCAGACCACCTGACCTGCCTCTTGAGAAACCTATATGCAGGTCAGGAAGCAACAGTTAGAACTGGACATGGAACAACAGACTGCTTCCAAATAGGAAAAAGAGTACATCAAGGCTGTATATTGTTACCCTGTTTATTTAACTTCTATGCAGAGTACATCATGAGAAATGCTGGGCTGGAAGAAGCACAAGCTGAAATCAAGATTGCCGGGAGAAATATCAATAACCTCAGATATGCAGATGACACCACCCTTATGGCAGAAAGTGAAGAGGAACTAAAAAGCCTCTTGATGAAAGTGAAAGAGGAGAGTGAAAAAGTTGGCTTAAAGCTCAACATTCAGAAAACGAAGATCATGGCATCTGGTCCCATCACTTCATGGGAAATAGATGGAGAAACAGTGTCAGACTTTATTTTCTGGGCTCCAGAATCACTGCAGATAGTGATTGCAGCCATGAAATTAAAAGACGCTTACTCCTTGGAAGGAAAGTTATGACCAACCTAGATAGCATATTCAAAAGCAGAGACATTACTTTAACCAACAAAGGTTCATCTAGTCAAGGCTATGGTTTTCCCTGTGGTCATGTATGGATGTGAGAGTTGGACTGTAAAGAAAGCTGAGTGCTGAAGAATTGATGCTTTTGAAGTGTGGTGTTGGAGAAGATTTTTGAGAGTCCCTTGGACCACAAGGAGATCCAACCTGTCCATTCTGAAGGAGATCAGCCCTGGGATTTTTTGGAAGAATTGATGTTAAAGCTGAAACTCCAGTACTTTGGCCACCTCATGCAAAGAGTTGACTCATTGGAAAAGACTCTGATGCTGGGAGGGATTGGGGGCAGGAGGAGAAGGGGACGACTGAGGATGAGATGGCTGGATGGCATCACTGACTCGATGGACGTGAGTCTGAGTGAACTCCAGGAGTTGGAGATGGGCAGGGAGGCCTGGTGTGCTGCAATTCATGGGGTCGCAAAGAGTCGGACACGACTGAGGGACTGAACTGAACTGAACTGATACTGAGTGATAAAATTATCATCAGTGATTAAGTCACAAACAGGTGGCACTCAAAAACAAGTCATTACTTTTTTAAAAAACATTAAAAATATATTTAACCCAGTCAGAACTATTCTAAAAGAATGTTAATTTGGACAAATCTTGAATGACTGGCTTGGCCAGAGCCCTGATATGGATCTGAGTGAAATGGGTCATTTTCACTGTCCAGCACCTCCAGTATTCTCTGGAATTCTGAGAGGGAGAGAGGTGGAAATGGGACCGGATTCTGGCTCAGAGGAGATGGTCCTATGAATTGGGAAAAGTCAGTGTAGGTGAGTTAACATTTCCTTGCTAGAGAAGCAATTCTAATACTCTCTTATCTTGTAGTTCCCAGGAAACACACGTTGTTTCACTTCTTATTGAGGAAAGCATAAAGGGACCTCAAGGAAGGAGATAAGGGCCAGTTGCCTACCAAACTGATGGTGATATGAGTCAGCCCCAAAGCCAGTTGAGCAAACAGGAGTTATTACATATATGTGTGAAGTTTTGGCCAAGGGCAAAATGTAGATAAAGTACATTGATAAAGAGCCATATATTGAATCAGCAAGCACAGACCATTATGCGGTCCATGAAACAAAAACACCAACATCAAAGGATCTCATTTTCCACAATAACCACATGCTGAATGTTCAAGCACTCAAAACAGGGGTCTTGATTTCAAGTAATACTGAATAATTTGATGCCATTGCCCATTTCAGTTTTTCTGTGGGAATGCAGGAAATGTTGAGGCTAATGCAAAAGACTTGCTTAGTAAAATTATATGATTTGATATTTTTCTCCTTTAATGAAGCTGTTGTTTATATTATGCAACTTCAGAGCCAAAATATAACATCAAACTTCATATAAGTCATGTAGTTAAGCCCAAGTTTTTAAATGAAACTAATGGTCTGGCTCTATTTAAATATATTGATTCTGGATTCATAAGGTTGTGTCAAAATGTGATTACTCATTCTCCAATTTCCACAAATCCTTCCTGACCATTAGCTGTAAAGAAATTTTGGTGTATTGATTCTTCATTTAACCTTAAACTAGCACTTAGGTAAGAAATATGAATGCAGCTCTTTTTCCACTCTTGAAAAAAAAGAAAAGGAATTAATCAAATAAATCAATGTTATCCTAAACAATAGTAAGGTATGGGGAAATGTTTTTCTCATTCTTGTTTTATCCTGTTAACAACAACTGGAGGTGATCTCTGAGTTAGCTGGGAAGCACATATTCATTGCTATCTCTAGAGAACTCTAGTTTTTTAAAACTGCTTTAAAATTTTTATTTACTTATTTATTTTAGGTAGTGCTGGGTCTTTGTTGCTGCTCGTGGGCTTTCTCCAGTATGGCCAGCGGGGGCTACTCTGTAGTTGCGGTGCATGGCCTTCTCACTGCAATGGCCTCTCTTGTTGTGGAGCCCAGGCTCTAGGGCACGGGCTTCAGTAGTTGCGGTGCATGGACTTAGTTGCTCCGAGGCATGTACAATCTTCCTGGACCGGGGATTGAACCTGGGTCCCTTGCATTGGCAGGTAGCGTCTTAACCACTGGGCCACCAGGAAAGTCCAAACTCTACTTTCTAATTGAAGCAAACAATGAAACATACCGAGTGCCTGCAGAATGACATATCTTAATGTGAAAATATTAGGGCTGGCAAGTTCCAGATCCTGGCCCTAGAAGTGTCTTGCAGATGAGGACATCTTTTCTGTGAACAGCAAAAGGAGAAGATGGACTTCTGCAGTTAGTTTTATGATCTTATGAGGAACCAAATCTGTTTTATTAATATTTCTCTGGGATAGGGAACACAGACATAGGGATCACCTAAGATATTTTCTTGCCTGATCAATGATCTATTGGAACTTGCTTATCTATTCCTACAGCAAAGTTTTGTTCCTCTGTTACTGAAGCTTCCCATAGAGTTTTACAAACTCCATATTCTATTTTTCACATACAATTCTAGATCAATCTTTATACCTTTTATTTAGAAGACAACATGAACTTAAAAGAGGAAAAGTATCCCATATACACATAATACCTCTTGATGAAATACACTTTTATGGATGGGGGTATGTGGGAGGATAAGAGAGCAGGAGACCCACAAGAATAAAAAGTGTGAGTAACTATCATTTTTAACTGCAGCCACTTGGACACCAACTTGTTGCCTTTATAAGGGATGTGTGTTCTGTTGAATCTCTTTATATAAAGAACTTGTTCCTATTTTCATGTTCCCACCCACAAAAGTACTAAAAGTTCTAAAGGATATGAAAGACATAAGAACAGGATCTAGTCAATCACTATTCTTTAATAAACTTAACCCTCATTTTTCTATTTTTTAATCCCCATCATAACATATTTTATAATTTCTCTTTAGAATATAGGTAGATGATAGAGTTTTAGTGGTCTGAATTCCCACCGCCCCCCAACTCCGAGTTAAATGCTTTATTTATTTCAGACAACTTGGGGTTCTGTTTGTGTCTCTAATGGGGACCATTGTAGATATGTCTGAACTGCAGTGCCTTCAGCCCTAAAGTGGGCGTGATATCACAGCACCTTTTTTGTTAATTTTTTTTTTGTATAGTAAAGGTCACAAGTTAGAAAGAGACAAACAAGTATCATACATTAATGCATATATGTGAAATCTAGAAAAATAATATAGATGAACCTATTTGCAAAGCAGAAATAGAGAGAGACATAGAGAGCAAACATGTGGACATCAACAGGGAAAGGCAAGGAGGTTGGGAATAAACTGGGAGATTGGGACAGACATAAACACACTACTTTGCATAGAATAGATAACTAATGAGAACATAATTTTTAGCACAGGGAAAGTAGAAGAAGATACAATCTGTTTGTAGGACATATATTAAGTTAACCTTTAAAATGCATTGTGATATACATTCAGTGCAGACAAACACTGTTTCATTCCACTTATATGAGGGACCCAGAATAGTCAAATTCATAGAGTCTAAAAGTACACTGGTAGATGCCTGGGGCTGGGAGGTGGGGGAATGGGATGGGGATGGGGAGTCAGTGTTTAACAGGGACAGAGTTTCAATTTAGGAAGGTGGAAAATTCAGGAGATGTATGATGGTAAGAGTTGTACAACTTAGTGTCACTGAACTGTACAGTTAAGCACGCTTAAAATAGTATGTTTTATATCATGTGGGCTGATTTTTTATTTGAAGACTTAGTCAAATATTTAAGGTACTTCTATGGGGCAGAGAAAGTTTGTGTTTTATATTATTGTTGTAGCTCTGGATAACAAGAAAACTTCTGTCCATTGACAGACTATGCATGTGAAAGTAAAAGAATGTGCCCTCCAGCTGACTTAATCTTAGGAGAAAAACAATGAAGAAGGCTAAAGTATTTCAAATTGGTGGTATAAGACATATAAAGACACAATCAGCCTAGATAATAAAAATCAATTTCCTACCCTTGTACTAAAACCTGGACCCCACACAGCAGCATGATGTTATTCTATTACCGTGTTTAATTCCTTGGCATTTGCATTGGCCTTTTTATTTTGTGTTACTGTTATTTCTGGCAAATGAATAAATTTCCCTCAGCAGAAATAAATTAGACAGCCTGCCACTCAAATTAATTACTGTGGTGCATTGCTCCCCGGCTCAAAAGCTAGGCTGACAGCCCCTGTGCATTTCTCTAGCCATTTCTTGATAACAGAGCATCTATTTACACAGGGGTGTGAGGAGAGGTATAAAGATTTTAAAAGTAATTATTTGGGGGTCTCCACAAGCTGGAATCAAGATTGCGGGGAGAAATATCAGTAACCTCAGATATGCAGATGACACCACCCTTATGGCAGAAAGTGAAGAGGAACTAAAAAGCCTCTTGATGAAAGTGAAAATGGAGAGTGAAAAAGTTGGCTTAAAGCTCAACATTCAGTAAACGAAGATCATGGCATCCGATCCCATCACTTCATGGGAAATAGATGGGGAAACAATGGAAACAGTGTCAGACTGTTTTGGGGGGCTCCAAAATCACTGCAGATGTTGACTGCAGCCATGAAATTAAAAGACGCTTACTCCTTGGAAGGAAAGTTATGACCAACCTAGATAGCATATTCAAAAGCAGAGACATTACTCTGCTAACAAAGTTCAGTCTAGTCAAGGCTATGGTTTTTCCTGTGGTCATATATGGATGTGAGAGTTGGACTGTGAAGAAGGCTGAGCATGGAAGAATTGATGCTTTTGAACTGTGGTGTTGGAGAAGACTCTTGAGAGTCCCTTGGACTGCAAGGAGATCCAACCAGTCCATTCTGAAAGAGATCAGCCCTGGGTGTTCTTTGGAAGGAATGATGCTACAGCTGAAACTCCAGTACTTTGGCCACCTCATGCGAAGAGTTGACTCATTGGAAAAGACTCTGATGCTGGGAGGGATTGGGGGGGAGGAGGAGAAGGGGACAACAGAGAATGAGATGGCTGGATGCATCGCTGACTCGATGGACGTGAGTCTGAGTGAACTCCGGGAGTTGGTGATGGACAGGGAGGCCTGGCGTGCTGTGATTCATAGGGTCACAAAGAGTCGGACACGACTGAGCGACTGAACTGAACGGAACTAGGATTTGAAAAGTCTGATTAAAGAAGATTTAAGACACTGTAAGTCTTACAGAATTAAGTCTACAGTGTGCAGTCCTGTCAGACCTTGAGATTAAATTCAGAACTGGGTATGCTGAAGAAGATGGAAGAAATGTTTATGTTAACCAGGGTTTAGTTGCTCACAGCACTGAAATTTCAATAAAATAAATGAAAAGTGGTAGGTTGAGAGACTCGGGGCTATGATTATTCTGAACAAAGAGAACTAAACCCAGATCTCTTTCTCGCCGGCTTTAGGAAGATGTCCTGGAACAGGCTCTGTCAGTGATGGATGCTGCTTGTGTTACACCGACCATAAAATGCGCATAAGACCCAACCGGAAGCAGCCACGTAGGAAGGGCTGCATCTATTCCTGCAGATGACATCTGTCCCTGTGCATCAAGTTTACTCTATCCTGTATCTATGCATAAAACTTACTCTATAGCCTCTCTTTGCTTTGTTTCTTTTAGGCTACACATTTTCTTTAATATGTGAGCAAAATCTGATGGTTTAATGTACCCATTATCCTAAGACCTAGAGGATATTCAAAAAAACTTGAAGAACATAGGTAAAAGCCTAGAAGAAGGACTTCCCTGGCTGACCAGTGGTGGGGACTTTGCCTTCCAATGCAGAAGCTGCAGGTTCAATCCCTGGTCAGGGAGCTAAAATCCCACATGCCTTGTGGTCAAAAAATCAAAACATAAAACAGAAGCAGTATTGTAACAAAGTCAATAAAGACTTTAAAAATGGTCTACATCAAAAAATCTTTTTAAAAAAGCCTAGAAGAAAAAAAAATTGATAGATTTATATCTTACAGAAGTTCTATTTTTAAGGTCATTTTGTTGGAAGGTGTGTCTTTGAAATAGCTGGATATATTTCCTTCAGGCAGATGCATTGTGGCTTCTTGGGTTAAAAAAATGTAGAAATCTGTGAGAATCATGAGAAGGAAGGAAGGTGATACTTATTAATTTGGCTGAGGTGATGGTAGGCAGATCTGTTTTAGTTTCTGGTGGCAAAGGGATATTTGAAAAGTATTTATGATGTTATCTCATCTATTTTTCCAAATAATATTCTTCATGTTCTCTAAACTTGGGAAAGCTTCATGGAAAAAAAAGAGGAATAAATAGGCTCTGTATCAGACTGGATGATTTTGCTAGTAGTATGACATGCATTTTCTTGTATTATTCATATTTAAGGTAAAATTTATTTCTAGATGTCTACATATTAATTAAATTTTTTTCCTTCACCCTTTTCTCAATCAGTATGTTGTATAGTTGGAATTGTACAGTGTGTCCTTTTCAGAATGGATTCTTTCACTTAATAACATTCATTTATGGTTCCTCAATGTCTTTTCATGGCTTAATAGTTCATTTCTTCTTATCACTGCACAATATTACATTTTTGGATGTGCCATGTTTTAACTATCCATTCACCTACTGAGGGACATCTTGGTTGCTTCCAAGTTTGGGCAATTATGAATGAAGCTGTTATTAAAATCCAAGTGCAGGTTTTTGCGTGGATATAAATTTTCATCTCCTTTGCTGCTGCTGCTGCTGCTAAGTCGCTTCAGTCGTGTCCGACTCTGTGCGACCCCATAGACGGGCAGCCCACCAGGCTCCCCCATCCCTGGGATTCTCCAGGCAAGAACACATCTCCTTTGGGTTGAGTTAAATCCAGGTTTGACATTATCCTAAGAACATTCAGCTATAGACAGCAATGTCAGTGTGGGCAGGAAGGTTGAAATTCCACCACCTTCTGCTATTACCACTTCCACCTCTTGACTCAGGGGTGGTATTTAAAATAAAAAATATAATAGGGCACTCAAAAAGTCACCTTGCTAAAGAGATATCTCTAAAATTTGTTTGTTCTGCATGTTCACAGCAATTTTTTGAATTTTAATATATACAAGTACAGTATCTACATGTACAACTTTTTCCTTTGATAGGGTCCCTTCTAGAACAGGCTAGAAATCAGAATCAGGAAAATGAAATAAAATCCTGAGTTTTCACTCATCCATATTCTCATGTATTCTCAAGAATCTCACTTTTGTCAGAAACTCTCTTTGTCATCACTTTGTTATCACTTTTTTTGATGACAGTGACAAAATTAACTACAGACAAAATGAATTAATATCCTCTAAGTTTTCTCCTTTGTTCCTGTACTTTCCTATGTTTTTGGAGAATAACACTTAGAAAACATCTGCATTGTGACCTCTGGGTTTATTGCAATGAGTGAAAGAAAGTTATTTAAAAATGTACATATATTTACTATGCTTTTTCATTTATGCTTTCTGCTGTTGACTTTAAATACTTGTTTCCACAAGGGACAAATGTTTTCTAATGTTATGAGGCTTACTCTTCTCTCAGGACTGGAAGACTTTGATGGTATCCACTATTACCCTTCAGAGAAGGCAATGGCACCCCACTCCAGTACTTTTGCCTGGAAAATCCCACGGATGGAGGAGCCTGGTAGGCTGTAGTCCATGGGGTCGCTAGGAGTCGGACACGACTGAGCGACTTCACTTTCACTTATCACTTTCCTGCATGGGAGGAGGAAATGGCAACCCACTCCAGTGTTCTTGCCTGGAGAGTCCCAGGGATGAGGAAGCCTGGTGGGCTGCCGTCTACGGGGTCGCACAGAGTTGGACACAACTGAAGCGACTTAGCAGCAGCAGCAGCAGAAATACCCTTGAAAGGTGGAAGAGCTGCAGGGTTATAATGAGAGACACCTTGGGAGAGGCTGAGTTTCTATTTCTTTCACCTGAATTAGGAGCAAAAAATATTGATGTGTATGCCTCCCCCCACTAAAGAACAAAAAGGGGTCCATTTAAAGAAATAGCTCACAGAAAGGTCATAGCATTTTAGTGCTGACAGAGTCATTCCACCCCCACCTTTTACTCTAAGTGAGAAAATGAGGACCCAGAGGAGGTTCTGGACATTTAAACTGGTCATTATGTTATCATAACAGTTTTGAAACATACGCCTAGTGTCCTCAAATGCTTGTGCTGTTCAGGGGACTTTAGGAGACTCTCTGAACATTTCTAGAGTCCTCTGTGCAGGATTTTCCTCCGGGATCCTCTGCCCTGTGAACTCCAGCTGCCTTAGCTTTTTGTTGGTCTCAATTCTGCTTTCCTATTTTGTAGATCGCACAGGGGTTTGGGAAATGCTTCAGGCTGTAAGAGCTCACGTCCGCTCTCTTGGGAGTTGCTGCCCTACTGCTGCCTGGGGTCCACTGTCTGAAAATCATTGTTTCATATATTTTGTTTGTTGGCTTATTTAGAAATATTGTTTCACACAGAATAAATCTCAACCATTTTTCTCCATCTTCCCTCCAGCTGTCTGATCCAGGCAGTTCACCTTCTGTTTTATTAACTTCTGCTCTTTATTGTTTCCTTCCTTCTCCTTGCTTTTGGTTATTCTGTTTTTGTTTTTTTTTTTTCCTAACTTTTAAAGTTCATATTTAGTTAACTTTTAGCTTTTTCCAAATGATGTACTGAATGGTTTAAAATGTTTTTTGTTTTCCTGTTTGTTGCTTCATTTTTTGGTAAGCTATTTAATGGTTATTTTGACTTCCTAGATAATTTTTATTTTTAACATCACGTGGTGGTCCTCTTTATCTCTGAAAATGCCTTATTTGTAAGTCTATTTTGTCTGATATTGATATGGGTGTATCAGCTTTATATACTTTTTATAGTCTCTTTACCTTTTTATTGAGATTTAATATACATACAGCAAAGAGCATGGACGGTGCTAATCTTCAGGGTTGAGCTTGATGAAATTTTTCTTGTACCTGCCACTTGGATGAAGAGAGAGAACTTTTCCAGTATCCCAGCTAGTCATCAGCCTTTTATTTAACTTGGTAATTTCTGTGTACATCTTTTTGTACCTCTTTACATTCAACCCCTTTGTGTTATCTTTGAAAGATTTTCCTTTTAAATAGTATGGGACTTTCCCCAAAGTTGTAATAAATATATATTTACATGCAATCAAGAAAATGTTTTTGTTTACAAAATAATCACATGGATCACAGCCTTGTTTAACTCAGTGAAGATATGACCCATGCTGTGTAGGGCCACCAGGATGGATGGGTCATGGTGGACAGTTCTGACAAAATGTGGTCCTCTGGAGAAGGGAATGGCAAATCATTTCAATATTATTGCCTTGAGAACCCCATGAACACTATGAGAAGGTTAAAAGATATGACACTGGAGGATGAACCCCCCCAGGTCAGTAGGTGTCCAATATACTACTGGGGAAGAGCAGAGCTTCTAGAGCTAACACCAAAAAGATGTCCTTTTCATCATAAGGGACTGGAATGAAAAACTAGGAAGTCAAGAGATACCTGGAGTAACAGGCAAGTTTGGTCTTGGAGTACAAAAAGGCTAACAGAGTTTTGCCAAGAGAACAATACACTTGTCATAGCGAACACACTTGTCATAGCAAACACCCTCTTCTGATCAAACCAGTCAATCCTAAGGGAAATCAGTCCTGAATATTCATTGAAAAGACTGATGCTGAAGCTTAAGCTCCAATACTTTGACCACCTGATGCAAAGAGCCAACTCATTGGAAAGGACCTTGATGCTGGGCAAGATTGAAGGCAGGAGGAGAAAGGGAAGACAGAGGATGAGATGGTTGGATGACATCACTGACTCGATGGACATGAGTTTGGGTCAACTCCAGGAGTTGGTGATGGACAGGGGTATGCCAGGGTCCAGCCCCGGTGGAGTCAGGGGTTTCGAAGGGGAGACAGCTTCGGCGATCATCAGGAAACAATAGATCAACTAAGCATTAATTAAAGATATAAAGAGTGGTTAAATAAGGATAGCTCAGTGAGGAAATTCAGTGGAGAAAAGAGGGTGAATAATTCAGCCAGAAGGTGAGAGAAAGAACGACATGGGGAGACCAAGCTTCGGTGAACAAGGCCCGCACTTTATTTTCCAAAGTAGTTTTTATACCTTAAGTTATGCATAGAGGATAATGGGGGAAGGGGTAGAGTCATGCAGTAAGCCAGGCTTTCTTCCTGCAAACTTATCATATGCAAATGTATCAAATGCATATGTTTAGGTGATTTGCATCATCTTCTGGCCTGGAGGCCTGTTAACATTTTAAGACCCTTTCTTCAGAAAACTTATTTTTCTCTAAAGGTGATTAGTCAGGCGCCACCCTCCAAAAGCATTAAAGTTGCATTCCTATAGGGCAAAGGTGTGATAGGCTATAACAAGAAAAAGAATTAACTCAAGGGTCCAAGGTTACAAACATTAAAGCTACTATGTACACCAATTATATTAATCAATACACTGCCAGGGACACAGCAGGTAAGGGATATGGAAACTTAGCAGCAAACATTGGCCCAACAAGTGAAAAACCCTTCACCAATACAATTTCTAATCAATCTTTAACTGCTCAAAGGAATCTGTATTCAGACAGCTTAGAACATCTGATGCCTCTCACAGTTGGGAGGCTCTGAACAATTACATGTGGCCAGAAAAACCTATTCAGGCAGGCTAGAGGACTTCCAAAGGAGTTTGTAGGTTGAAACACTGTCACACCCAGGAATTATTAACTGGAGCTGTAAGTTAATTCTTTTTTCAGAGAGAGGTAGTGGGGGACAGCCCCCCGTAAAGTCAGAGGTGTAGGTGAGAGCACAAAGCAGAAAGTAGGCAGACTCTGGTTTTGGGGGGTAGATGCTCAAGAATTTCCAGGGGGACTCCTGAGGCTCGATCCCGCCTTTGCGTATGCCGAGCCTCCTTCCTCATGACCTTTGCCAGGGGCGGAGCTCCTGCTCCTGGCAGGGGTAACCTGATGTGCTATAGTTCATGGGGTTGCAAAGAGTTGGACGCGACTTAGTGACTGAACATAAGATTAGCATTTTGAAATTGAAATTATTTTAACAATAAAAGAGACTAGAGAATTTATTATCTCTCTAAGAGGTCTCTAAGGAATAAGAAAAATATATTCCCTATTGGGTAAATAAATAAAAGATTGAACGTTTTTTACCTTACCAGAAGGAGACTTCTCAATAACCAGTTTGCAAATAAACTGTACGAGGATAGTCATAGGGACTGAGTGTTACGAAGAAAATAAAGGAAAGAAAAGAGGTAGAATTGAATAGAGAGGGGAAGAATTGAATAGAGAGGAAGCTGCTTTGCCTCCACTTGGCTGGGGAGACTTAATTCATTCAACAACATTTTCTTGAGTTTTTCTGTATTCTACTCTCTAGTCCCAGCTTTGGAGATACAGTAGTAAATAAAGCAGACAAACAGACAAGCAGACTCAACAGACTCTTGATTGAGTGTGTGAGACAAGAATGATGTAATGGAGGCAGCCTAGCAAAGGTATGAGACAAAAAAGAGGGGAAAAAAAAGAATAAAATTCTTGAGAAAGGAGCAAGTGTGTTGGAGTTTCAGGGAAAGGATTTGGCTGGAGACTAGTGAGCAACTAGAGAGGGATGGGGCTGGTGGAAAAGGTTGGGCAAACCCTTGAAGAGCATGCTAAAGAGTTGGATTTACTCTGGTGTAATGGGAAGCCCATCGGAGATTTGAAGTATGGGAAGTACATGACATAATTTATGTTCTAGAAAAATTATTCTCATTGCATTGTGAAGGATAAAATGTAAGAAACATGAGGAGAAACTGAAAGACAAAATGTGGCCCTCATACGGATAAACTCACCTATATGTTTCAGTAAGAATAAATGATGTTGGTCATTTTTCAATGCCCTCCTTTTCTTAATTTCAAAATACCTAAAGGAAGGGAGTACTTTGACCTGAGGAAATTAAAATATCCAGCACTTTTATGTTTGAGTGGGCCTAGAAAGAATCTCCGGAGAAGGCGATGGCACCCCACTCCAGTACTCTTGCCTGGAAAATCCCGTGGATGGAGGAGCCCAGTAGGCTGCAGTCCATGGGGTCGCTCAGAGTCGGACAGGACTGAGCTACTTCACTTTCACTTTTCACCTTCATGCATTGGAGAAGGAAATGGCAACTCACTCCAGTATTCTTGCCTGGAGAATCCCAGAGACGGGGGAGCCTGGTGGGCTGCCGTCTATGGGGTCGCACAGAGTCGGACACGACTGAAACGACTTAGCAGCAGCAGCAGCAGAAAGGATCTCATTGGTTTAGGTTAAGTAAGACTTACATTAAACTGATTGCATTCGATTTAAAGATAATATCCTTCAGCTGAGAATGGGAATAATTATCATATGGTTGGAAATATTTGAAATATTACTCAACTTCAGTTGAAAAAAAAAAGGTCTAAAAATTACTTTATTAGGTTTCCTCAGAGCACATCTTATTACAAATAAACCACCAGGAGAGAGAGGAGCCATGAGATGGGTCAAGGACATTCTATGAGTAACTTAAGTAGAGATTGGAAAAACATATTCTCCTAATATATGATGCCCTGATCGAATTTGGCAAAGTCAATTGGAAGAGACCCAAACTGAGGCAACAATCCTAGTTAATAAGCTCCATTGAGTGATGTTCATCAACTGATAATGAGAACTCAGGTTGAACTCTAGTCATAGCACTTGGGAAAAGGGAAGTTTGAGAAATTGTATATTGTTCATTGCAAAATAATTGATCTGAGCATGAGATTAATTCTAAGAATGACTCTAAGGGGGTCAGATAAGTTAAAAAAATAAGAACCACTCAACAGATGTTCATCATCTCCAGTTCTATTCCCAAACCCATATTTACTGAACAACTTTTTGTATCCCCACTGTGGAAATAAAACTCTGGTGTTTAATATGAACTGCCATTTTGAATTCTCAGTAAGACACAACTAACCAGTCTCTGAAACATTTCAGACATGCAACAGAATCAAATAACATAAATTTGGATGATCATTTTTACCAATTATAAATAAAATCCCATGCAGGTTCATGCAGTCTGTCCATTAGGGATATGTGCTTAGCAACTACCTTGTCATGATTTTACTTTTTAACTTTGAAAAAAGTTAATGACTTTAATTGCACTTCTTGAAAAATGTAATACAGGCTTACTATAGAAAATTTGGAAGCTAGAAAAATATGCAAAGAAGGAAACTAAAATTAGTTGTGATACCATCACCTAGATGAACAACACACATACACACATCCATGAGTTCTTTAGGATCCATCTTTAAACATGGGGCTTCCCTGGTGGCTCAGATGGTAAAGAATCTGCCTGCAATGCAGAAGACGAGAGTTTGATCCCTGGGTCAGGAAGATCTCCCGGAGAAGGAAATGGCAACCCACTCTAGTATTCTTGCCTGGAGAATTCTGCCATGGACAGAAGACCCTGGTGGGCTAGAGTCCCTGGGGTTGCCAAGGGTCGGATATGACAGAGCAACTAACACACACTTTAAACATACCACAAACATCATTCTTTATTACTAAATTTAACAAATTACAACATAATGTGACTGTTAGGTAGTGTCCTGAGGTTTCTAAATTACTCTAGATTTTATGCATTCAAAGTGATGCTTCGGGTGTCATAGTATACATTTATTCAAATGCTGGTCTCGTGCAGCACAGATATGTGATGGTCCTCTTGGTGTCTATCAAGGGGAGCATGTGGCTTGTGGCTTGGGCCTCCTGTCTTTCAGGACAGGAGAAGAGCTGTCTCAGACACCCCTCAGCCCCTAGTAGGGCAGTCATGATGTGCCTGGTGTGTGTGGGGAAGGGAGTGCCACACAGGGTGACTCTAGATCCTGCAGTTCTAACTTTCCTTCGTGGACACGTGGGCCTCATGAAGTCCCTAGAAGGCTTCTGACTCAGCGTTCTCAGCGGGATCTGCCATCCTCCCCAGAGTGCCTGGGAGGTCAGCCCCTTCTCTGGGTGCTCGCATCCCTCTCCTTGTTCTACTGTTTATGGCTGTAAGACTCTAGACTTCAGCCACATGAATTATAATTGAGATCAATCCATACCGATGGAAGACAGTCAGAAACCCTGGCTTAGAGACAAAGATTTGAATAAAACTCAGCCCCTGCCCTCAAGGAACTCACAGTATGAAACACTTGACCAGTGCAGTTTCAGCAGTACTTGAAACTGCTTGAATGAATCTTAATTTTTCTGTAGCATTCCTGTTGCATCCCTGCCTGTGTGATTCCATTTGCTCTGGGACAGCCGCCCAGTGAGAATTCAGTCTGAAGCCCTCATTCCCTTTTTGTACATTCTCTGCTCTTGTCTTTGATGAGAACTTCATTCCATCTCACCTATCCTACTGCAAAGGGTTTCATATTTTAAAAACTGGATGAAAATAGCAAATCATCAAGGTAATATATGTACATTTTTTCAAGTATATTATTTTTTAATAATTTATTTTTAATGAATGAAAGATTTAAAAAATTCTATAGTGTTTTACAATTTTCAAAAGTTTCACACACGTAATTTCATATAAACCCATAATTAGCCCCTTTTCCCACCTACCCTTATATTGCTCCCTCACTGTTAACCACGGGTTTGTTCTCTATACCTGTGTCTGTTTCTTCTTTGTTTTATTTAGTTTGTTGTATTTTTTAGATTACACTTATAAGTGATATCAAGCAGTATTCATCTTTCTCTGTTTTGCTTATTTCACCTTAGTATGATAATCTCTGGATCCAAAGATGTTGCTGCAAGTGGCAAAAATTTCATTCTCTTTTATGGCTGAGTAGTATTCCATCATATGTATATACACCACATGTTCTCTATCCATTCGCCTGTTGGTGGACCCTTAGGTTGCTTCCGTACTTTGTCAATTGTAAATAACGCTACTATGAACTTTGCAGTACATGTGTCTTTTTGCATTAATATTTTTGTTTATTTAAGATACACACCCAGGAGTGGAGTTTCTGGGTCATATGGTAGTTCTAGTTCTAGTTTTTTGAGAAACCTCCATAATATTTTTCTAAGTGGCTGCACCAATTTACATTCCCACCTACAGTGCGTGAGAGTTCGCTATTCTCCATATCTATACATAAACATTTTTTTAGAGACATTGCCCAACATTTTTTAATGAAAATTTTTGCTGTAAAGTGATTCAGCTATATATATATATGTATATATGTACAGAATATTTAAAATAGCATATATATACTTTTTAAAATATTTTTTTTCATTATGGTTTATCACAGGATACTGAATACAGTTCTCTCATCTATACAGAAAGACCTTGTTATTTATCTATTCCATATATAAACTGCTAACCCAACCTCCCAGTCCATTTCTCTTCCAACCCCTTTCCCCTTGGAAACCACAAATTTGTTCTCTATGTCCTTGAGTCATTTCTGTTTTGGACATAGATTCATTCATATTTTAGAGTTCACATATAAGTGATATTTTATGGTGTTTGTTTTTCTCTTTCTGACTTACTTTGCTTCGTATGATAATCTCTAGGTCCATCTATGTTCTATAGATGGCATTATTTCATTTAACTCTTTTAAACTAGGATTTGAATGATGTAAAATTTGTTGAATTGATGCAAGATTATATACATACCTTCTGCTAACATTACAGTAAATAGATATACATCTTAATATGAAAAAATAATTTCTAAGACTGCATTCCTGCTCAGTTGTGTCCAACTCTTGTGACCCCATGGGCTGTAGCCTGCCAGGCTCCTAAATCCATGGATTTTCCAGGCAAGAATATTGTAGTGGGTTGCCTTTTCCTTTTCCAGTGGATCTTCCTGACTTAGGGATCGAATCCAAGTATTCTGCATTAGCAGGCGGATTGTTTTCCACTGAGTCACCTGGAAAGCCCAGTTTTTAAGACTACAACACATTGAAAATATAGGATCATATTCTTCCTAAGGTGTATAGACTAAATTATCTTGTTGATAAATTAGGAAACAGAAATCTATTTCGCCCTTTTTTGAAGCATTTATTTTTCAAGGACTATTTTTGCCATGTCACCACGCATTTCAATCACACCCCAAAAAATGTTTCATGAGATACAGATAGTGGTATCCCAAAATGTCTCTGATGTTCAGTTTTGAAATAGAGCTCTAGCTCTAACTTAGAGATACTTAGCAGGAACATACAAACATTGGTAGCATTCCACTTTTAAACGAGCAGCCATAATTCTTCAGCAACAACAGGAAGAAAGAAACTATTGAATATCGGTACCCATTTTCTTCTGAACTTGTTTGTTTATGCACCTGTACTTCTGCTTAGCTCAGAGTAAACATGCTATGTTTTCTACCTTTCTGCTTGAAAGTAATTTGTGTACACATTTTTGCATGGAAACAGAATAAGCTTACTTGTTACTTTTCATGGCTGTGGAGCAGTCTATTTTGTTTATGTAGTAACAAGAAAACTATGACTGACATATAGGCAGTACCAAGTTGTTGGACATTTGAACTATTTCGTTGTTAGCCTCTGAAAAACAGGTAAGAGAATGGGAAAGTTTTGACGACACCAATATCTTCACAGTGGCCCAGCGTTCTACTCTTGGCAGAGATTTTTCATTGGAATCTTTCTCTTGCAGGTGCTTTTGCAGGTTATGCAACTTTCCCATCACTGGGGACCTCTCACTTCCCATTCTCTTGGCATTTCTAAATCCATCTCTACCTCAATTGGTGGCTTACATTTTGTTCAGCCCTTAGTTGTCTGGCTGCACTTCTATTTTCTATTAAAACCTGTTCCTTCCTCTGGGAAGCCATCTCTGCTATACCCAACAGCACCCCTCCCCCAACCTATCCCACATAAAGCCCACAGGAAAGCCTTTTTCTCATTGCCCCTCCCCCACCAGCTTCAGAAATGCTGTCAGACCCGCATCACTACCATTCCTGGCTGCACCCAGGCAGCCCTAGAGCACCTGCTGTTTAGATTTCTCAAGTGAGAATCGACTTCTATAATGTTCAGAGGACACAAGCACCCCCTTGGTGCTGGCCAGCCTATAGACTTCATTTTGAATAAATCTCAAGACATTTTGCAAGGTAACTATTCTCATCCTCACATTGCAGACCAGGAAACAGAAAATATGTGAATAAATAATCAAAGATTTAAACGCTGGCATCAAGATCGATTCTCTTTCCACATCATGCTGTGTGAAATCTTTATGATATTACTAGGCATAATGTCATTTTAAATATTAAGAAAAGTGTCATGAAATAAGAAACAAGTTTTGGGAAGCCATGGAGGAATTACGAAATAAATTAAAGTCCCATCTTTCAATGACACCCAGTTAAGGAGGGAGAGAAGTGAAGTTGCTCGGTCGTGTCAGACTCTTTGCGACCCCATGAACTGTAGCCTGCCAGGCTCCTCTGTCCATGGGATTTCCCAGGCAAGAATACTGGAATGGGTTGCCATTTCCTTCTCCAGGGAATGTTCCCAATTCAGGGATTGAACCTGGGTCTCCTGCATTGCAGGCAGACTCTTTACTGGCTGAGCCATGAAGGAAGTCCATTAATAAGGGGATGGATTCATATCATAGGACAAGCAACACATGAGAATTTAGATGCCTTGTTTAAAGCTAGTGGTGTAAAGTCCTTTTTCAGTTTCCAGTGGACATTCCAGCTAAATAGAGCTAAGGACACAAACATATTAGCACTGGGAAGTGAAAGTGGAGAGTGAAAAAGTTGGCTTAAAGCTCAACATTCAGAAAATGAAGATCATGGCATCTGGTCCCCTCACTTCATGGGAAATGGATGGGGAAACAGTGGAAACAGTGTCAGACTTTATTTTTTTGGGCTCCAAAATCACTGCAGATGGTGACTGCAGCCATGAAATTAAAAGATGCTTACTCCTTGGAAAGACAGTTATGTCCAACCTAGATAGCATATTCAAAAGCAGAGACAGTACCTTGCCAATAAAGGTCCGTCTAGTCAAGGCTATGGTTTTTCCTGTGATCATGTATGGATGTGAGAGTTGGACTATGAAGAAGGCTGAGCACCAAAGAATTGATGCTTTTGAACTGTGGTGTTGGAGAAGACTCTTGAGAGTCCCTTGGACTGCAAGGAGATCCAATCAGTCCATTCTGAAGGAGATCAGCCCTGGGATTTCTTTGGAAGGAATGATGCTAAAGCTGAAACTCCAGTACTTTGGCCACCTCATGTGAAGAGTTGACTCATTGGAAAAGACTCTGATGCTGGGAGGGATTGGGGGCAGGAGGAAAAGGGGATGACAGAGGATGAGATGGCTGGATGGCATCACTGACTGGATGGACGTGAGTCTGAGTGAACTCCAGGAGTTTGTGATGGACTGGGAGGCCTGCTGTGCTGTGATTCATGGGGTCGCAAAGAGTCGGACATGACTGAGCGACTGAACTGAACTGAACATAACAAGAAGTCTATACATAATACTGGGTAGAATTTTGTACTAATTTTTGCCTAAGTGCTCTTAGGATTCGCTTGTGTGAAATTTTCAGCATTTCATAAGACAAATGCTTAGAATAAATCAGAAGACTCTTCCTCAGTTACTATTATGGGTGCACTACAATACCCCTTTCACCACATCATTCCTTGCCTCTCCATGTTCTGCCTTCCAGCATCTCACCCGTTCTCCATTCATTTTCTGTCCACTGTAGACCCTTTGCTCACACCTATACAAGCAAACACCCAGGCCCGAAGGATAACATTTTCTAATCAGCTTCACTCACACCCCATGGCTCTAGTCCCAAAATTTAAGAAATTTCAAGTTTGCCATTTATAGGGTCATGTTAACTTTGTAGGTAAGATTTCTTTACTATAATCTTATGATGACTTAATTATAAAAATATGAAGAGTCAAGGTCATTTATTCCCACAAACATTAAATTTAAATATGAAAAATTCATCAATAGAAGTACAGAGAAAATGAGGAAAAGTTCAAGGTTAAAGTAATTCTTATTTTAATTTTTCTCTGGACTCTTGCTCTGGTATACATGGCAGGGCCATCTGATGTCTTACTGTCTCTGACTTGTAAATTGCTTTAGAGACAAATTTAGTTGCATGTTCTCTCTTGGTTAAACATTTTGTTTTTATTGAAAAGAATAGAACTCCGGGAGTTGGTGATGGACAGGGAGGCCTGGCGTGCTGCAATTCATGGGGTCGCAAAGAGTCGGACATGACTGAGTGACTGAACTGAACTGAAAGTTGCATTGATGCTTGGGCCATTCACTTGATTAATTTAACACAATAATATTGTTATAACTACTTTCACAATATATATACCAACAGAAATACATTGTTCTTATTCTTTATTTTTCTATAATCGATTTAGTACAACCAACACTCTCTGAACATGCAAGTAGGTTAAGAATTAGATTTTTTAGCATGTAAGAAAGTAAATCTAAGTTGCCAAGGTCAAATATGTACATAATACTATTTCCTTAATTATCACGCAATAATGAAAAGCCATATGGATGTTTAAATGGAATATCACAAGAATACACAATGTTTTTACATTGCTTTTCAAGTTTTACTACAAATGAGTGGTAAGTGTACAGTCACAAAACCTTAGTCTCCAGGATTCAGAAATTTCTTTTAAGTTATTTAAACCAATTTCCAAAACTTTATTAAAAATAGAAACTAGGACTGGACAGATTAAAGCATTTAATTGAGAATACAGGGTAACCTTTTTATATATTCAACTACATGTCAAATTTGCATATCTTATTGCATTTACAGAGTTATTCAGAAGTTTCTTTTTGTAAGCAAAGTCATTAAGTCTTTTTCTCAGGATACTCTGCCACTGACATAATTAAATATTCCAGTGGAACACAGTTCATGTCTGTGCCCCAAATGAGTTAACACTTTAGACTTTCAGACAAGTTATCATAAATGAGTCATTTATACATGTATATTATCCCACTTCTTTTAATAGGAAAAAACTTTTGTGTTGATTTATGCATCAAAGGATGAATGTGTGTGTCATTTTATGTATTTATATCTATTCCATGTCTTTATCTATGTATATGTACATATGTGTATGTATGTATGTAGGTATGTATGTATGAAAGGCATTTCCAAGCACAAGATTTATTAGTGTGATCAAAACATCATCTTTAATGTAACACATACCTTGCCTGTTCAGCAATGAAGGAAATAAAAGCACTTTGCTCTCCTTTTAATTTATTCAAAATAATGAAAATAGACTCAGAAATTTAGAATGAGAAGAAAACTTAGATTTTATCTAGATGTTACAAACCTGTTCATTTGAAAGCATAATCATTAAAATGCCAAAGAATAGAATGTCAGTCTTAAAGAACTGTGGACGAAGCCAACTAAAGTTTTGAATAAGAATTCTAAGACATTTAATTATAAAAATTATGTTAACATATAAAAGCAAGCATGAAAGAAAACATTCATCACTGGACTCATTATGATGAAATTTTTATCATGAAATTGTACAGCTTGGGAAGGTATACAACATATTGGTTTTTTGACATTTCATTTTTCACTTGACCAAAGTGTACATGTTTATTTTTCACATGATTGAAGTCTTGTCTTTGAGTTCTTCCAAAACTTGATTTGGTGAACCGACTCTCATTGATTACTATGGCAAATCTTCTAGAGAAAAAACAAAACAGTGGTATTAAACACAGTTATATTTAAATACAACGGGAAACTAATTCATAAAATAAATTTCAGGATTCTATATTCTTACAGAGTTGTCCTTGAATACAACTGTTAGGAAATGAAAGGAATTTCTTTTCAGATTAGCTCTATTAGAGTTCTGTGTAGTGAAACAGAATTTCTTAGAAAATCTATTCTAAAAGCCTTAGAACTTAAGAAACAAACATAACTGCTCTTTTCCTAACTCCTGCAGAGATGAGAAACTAATAGAGAACTTGTGAAGGGGTGGAACAGAGTGGGAAAGCAGTAAATGGTAAGTGAGTGAATTTACACATATGTGTTTGAATTTAAGACAAGGTTCCTAGTTTGTAATCTCTTTCAGAAGTAACTGTTTTTCCTTAGACATAAGCACGGGCAAGGCTGTACAGAAACTCACTGCTAAATTCCTCTCTGATTCTACCATGTGAAGGAAGGGCCGGCCTCCCCCACCAAGTGTGATGTCCCCCTTTCCTTAGCTAGTAGGTTGGATTTATGTTACTTCCAGAAACTGTGTGAAACAGGTGGGCTGAACCTTTGCTGTTATGGAAGCAGAGCATTTCCCACAGTCTCCTTCGATTGGGGAATTACAGGAATGCTGCACCCCCAAATTCTGCCGTAGCAAATGGACTGGTAGAAGTCACATGTGGCCATCACTGTGGGCAGCTACTCAGATTCACTTATTCTCATTTCTCACCAATCATTAATCCTGTGCAAGTTCAAGGAGGTAAAAGTGCCGGGAGCCGGCGAGAGACATTCCACTCGTGACAAAGGTCATGAGGAAGGGGGCTCGGCATACGCAAAGGCGGGATCGAGCCTCGGGAGTGCCCCTGGATATTCTCGAGCATCTACCCCCCAAAAAACCAGAGTCTGCCTACTTTATTGCTTTGTGCTCTCACCTCTGACTTTACTGGGGGCTGTCCCCCACCACCATCTCACTCTCTCTGTCAAAGAGTTAACTTACAGCTCCAATTAATAAAGTTCCTGGGCAATTAGGAGTGTTTAAATCCAAACCCCTCAGATGGCTCTCTAACTCGCCTGACAAGTTTACCCGGACACCTACAGCTATGCATACGATTGTTTACAGTCTCCCAGCCTCCAGAGGCACGGGAAGCTTAAGATATTCAAATAGCTTAGAGCCTCTCAGAGAATTAGAAACTGTCAGAATAAAACTAGTAAAAGATTTCATTGATGAGCCAATGTTTGTTGCCAAGTTTTCACATCCCCTGAATTGTATCCTTGAATGTGCATTAATTAATATAGTTGGTATGTAGAAAAAATAAGTAGTGGCCTGGTGTTAGTAACTTTAGACCCTTAAGGTAGTAAATTCTTTCCTTTGTAAACCCATTACACATCCACCCTATAGGAACGTAATCTTATCTTCGGAAGATGGCGCCAAACCTTAGAATAATTACTCTTAGAGAAAAATAAGTCTTTGTTGATAAGTCCTTGTCAAGAGTCATAAAATGTTAATAGGCCTCTGGCCAGAAGATGATGTAAATCACCTAAACCATTTGTATACGATAAATCTGCAGGAAAGAAACCCTGGTTTTTGATAAGCATCAAAGACTGCTGATTTTGCATCCCCTATTGTCCTCTATGTGTAACTTAGGGTATAAAAGCCCCTGTTGAAAATAAAGCTATGGGCCTTGCTCACCAACGCTTGGTCTCCCCATGTCATTCTTCCCTTTAACTTCCAGCTGAGTGTCCATCTGGAGCGTGGATGTCCTCTGCGACCATTTATTTGCCTGGGCTTCTAAGACCCACTCGAGAAGGTGTCTAAGGTGGGGCACCTTCCGCTATTCGAGAGGGCGCCTGCGGCCTCCGTGGTCAGAGCTAACCTGGTGTCACGGGTTATATTGATTTTCCGCGTAAACCAAGCCACTCAGCTTCTTTTCTCCACTGAATTTTCCTACTGAGCTATCCTCATTCTATTCCTCTTTATTATCTCTAATTAACATTTGAATAGGTCGCCTAGCCGTCTCTCCTTCGAATACCCTGGATCAGCCGGGGCTGGACCCCGGCATAAAAGCAATTCGTTCTTTATACCCCAACGTCTCTTGTTCTCGTTGAAATGGCATGATCACTCCCATCTCTTATTGCCTTTGACTTGTGAGTTACTTTAGAGCAGTATTCTACAAAAATAGGGCTAACCCACTTTCTGGAATCTTGTGTGTTTTCCCAAATTTCCTATGAAGTGGGGTCTGATTTGATAACCCATTTTGTTAGAGCAGGCAGATAGCTAGAAATGAGCAGACAAAGGGAGGCACAGGCCAAATGGCAGGAAATCCCACATCTTGTAAACAAAAAAGGTCCTTGGGCAGACAGAAAACAAGAAACCTCTGGACTGATAAGAACCCAGACATTTTGGGGTAACAAGTGTCCTGGAGGCAGACAAAGAAAGGTAGGGAAAGGCGGAATCTCCAGTGTCCAAATGTACCTTTTGCTCATTATGTTCTCATTACAATAAAATTAGCCTTGCAGGTAAGAAGTTTCCATCATGTACTGATGCCATGACACTTCTGATCAAGACTGAATAAAGACAAAGATCCCTGCTCTCCTTAGAAAGGTGGAGCTGGGGTGAAAATCAGGAATTATCACTCCAAACCTCTCCCCTCCCAATGAACATTCTGCCCACTTATTTTTACACTTCATATAACCAGCTTGCTAAAGGAATTCAGAGAAGCTACCCACCTGAATATACTCACACTCCCCCGAGAACATCCTATTACTTATTAATAAACCCTTTATTTTCTTGACTTATGTGCCTCGTCTCTTAATGCTTTCTGCCAAGAATCTACTGTCTGGTAACAATTTCACTAACTTACTAAGACACATTTAATAACTTCATTTGCACAAATAAGGAAAGGTGAATTGAACCTAAAATATGATTCATCTCACTTTCCACTGCATTTATGTATATTTGAGACATAAATGAAGAACTGAGTTATTAATCTTGCTGAGGTCGAAATGCACACAGTTCCTTGACTACACCATATTCTGTCTTCTTTTATGCTTTTGCTCAAGCTGGACTTTTGTCTAGAACTGACTTTCCCCTAGAAATGTCTATCCACCCTTTAAGGCTGACCTCTGGTGATTTCATCTGCAGAAGCTTTTGCTATCAATACCTGCCCCAGACTTTTTAGATGCTAATGCCTCTACTACCTTAAACCTGTTCCCTACAATGACCACAGTTTGTTTCCAATAGATGCTCAGCTTCTAGAGGACGGAGACTCCTATTGGTATATCTAATAAGCGTGTAGGTGCCCAAACCACAGTAAGCATTTGGAACATGTCTGTTGCACTTAAACTAACAAGGATATTTTAATGAACTTTGATGGATTAAATTTTTGTGAGCTATTGCACAGAAAAGCTCAAGATTATATGAAAAAAAAAGAGCAGACAAACATTAAACACTAAAATTGTCACCAAAATATATCAATAGTTAAAAACATATGGAAATTTAGGTAACTAAACATTAGGTCTTGACTAGTAATTGCTCCATTTTAAAAACATCTTCAAACATTTTTTTTTTGAAACAATGCAGAATGTAGGTAAAAGAAATAACACATATTTGTCCGACCTGCAAATCCTATAATGAAGCAACCTTAGTTTAAAAAAGTGAATCTGCTACAGGACTCAAAACATTTACTGTTTTATGTATCTGCACATTGAGTCTTATTAATCCTGGTAGCTGAGAATGACATGTACACTACTCGCCCTACTAAGCATGAAACTCCAAGGACTAAAAAATTATATACTGATCATCTTTAATCTTTAAGAACCTACAAGATAATGTGATGAAGCTAGTTCTGCATATAGGTTATATGGCTGCGGTAGAGAGTTGAAAACTCTCTGTTTTTCATGACCTCAAAGTCTAAAAAACCTAGCAAGTCCTTTGAAGATAGGTGCTAGGTCTAGGGTTAAATATTGGAATCTGGAAATTTACAGCCCCTAAAATCTGTCATGATTTTTGATAATTATGAGAAAAACTTCAATTTTGTAGAAAGCAGAATCAGTTCCCTTTTGCTTGAGCATTTAAAGCCCATTCTACAGCGACTTGTGTTTGGTGATTATCTCCCCAAACAGATGTCTTTTGGGTTCACACCTCCAGGCAAAGTTTAATGTTAATAGAACCATATACTCAATTAGTGAAATTATGTAACAGGCCATAATTAATAAAACTGGTTAGGTATTAAAACACATAGTAGAGGCTGCAACTACTACTCAGGTCTTATGAATTACTCTCATGCTGGTAATGGATGCTCCAGTCTTGTTAGACTTTACATTTTTTTTTTTCCTGCAAGAAAGTACTAATATCTGCTGCTGCTGCTGCTGCTAAGTCACTTCAGTCGTGTCCGACTCTGTGTGACCCCATAGACGGAAGCCCACCAGGCTCCCCCATCCCTGGGATTCTCCAGGCAAGAACACTGGAGTGGGTTGCCATTTCCTTCTCCAATGCATGAAAGTGAAAAGTGAAAGTGAAGTCGCTCAGTCGTGTCCGACTCTTAGCGACCCCATGGACTGCAGCCTATTAGGCTCCTCCATCCATGGGATTTTCCAGGCAAGAGTACTCGAGTGGGGTGCCATTGCCTTCTCCGACTAATATTTGGATACTTTTAAATATAAAAATCTCACACTTTTTAAGGTTGTCTCTTTTTGGAAAACACTATTTAAGTTAATACTATTCTGGGTGAACAAGATACTCCTGCTGTTTTTGCCATGTTTATGTATCCCCTTTCCACCTGAGAGTGGAAATGATAAGGGAGCCTAGTGACCGGCCACTTGTGCAGAGGTCATTGAGTGTGGAGGCTGCAATATTTATAACAGCTACTAGGCATTGGGTGCTTACTCTGGCCAAGAACTGCTCTAGGCACTCTACTGCTTATGGTAGTTCATTCGATCCTCATGAAACTCTGTGAGGTGAACACCATCATTATGCCCATGTTGAATTATCAGCCCACTCACTATTATTATCTCCATAAGAATAGCTGGCTTAGGGTTGCACAGCTGCTAAGTGGTGGAGTATGGATTCAAACCAAGGTCTGGCTCCAGATTTGGGGCTATTGAACTAGCCCCCTACAGGTTCTCCTATACTCAACTTTGCAGTTTGGAAAATAAAAAGTACACAAAAGAACTTGGTTTTTGCTTTATGTGCAGTATTTGTTTTACTTTTTTTAAAAACATAATTTACACCTAAGAGAAAATTTCATTATATTGAAGAGTATAAAAGTAAGTCATTAATTTATGTTCCTTCCAAAAAGGCAAAAGGCAATAAAAATAGAACCAACCTCTTTCTTCTGGTTGTTCAGAAGTTTTAGGAGCACTTGTTCATTTTCGATATCTCTATGAATAAAAGGCAGAAGAATGTTAATGCCACAATTTTAGACACAGTAAGAAAAATACCTCAGATTAAAAGCACTTTTTTTGGCTAAAGTTTGTTTTCTTTCAATTAAAATTCTCGTTGTAGAATTCTTTTGTGGAAAAAGCTGTTATTTCATAGATACCTACAAACTTTGCTTTAAAGTTTTATTTCTAAATAATATTTGTTATTTCCATAGGTGAACTATTACCCCAAACATTGACTGCGTCATAGTTCCCTGCTGTAATGAAAAGCTGAATTGATAACCATGACCCAATTCTACTATATTCGTATGGAAGATGTTCTCTGAATTTTGCCAACCAAGTATGTCATTGTCTTTTTCAGATTTAGATCATCAGCCAAGAGAGAAGACAACTAAATTTGTCATCTGTGCCCAAAGACAAGGGGATGACTTTGTCCCTAACATTTAAACTGCAAACAAGAGGAGTCATCTTCCATTCAAGTCTTTACAAAATCTCTCGTATTAGAGCAGATTCTCTCAATTACTTTACTTTTATTAAGAAAATATTATTTAGAGAAGATAAATTTACATGGAGTAATGCTAAACAATCATAGATTTGAATGATTATCAAAGTCACCTAACAAAAACATTTAAAAAAGAAAAGGGCAAGGGAACTCTATGTAGATTTAGTATCAATCTTGTTGTTATAGCCCTGACATTGCAGTTTTGTGAGCTCTTGAAAACAAGCATTTTATAAAGAATATATACAGATATAGAATGGCTGTGGTATGGAGATCACAAAGAAAGATAAAAATAGAGGGTGAATGAGAACTCAATTGCACCACTCTTTTGTGACTAGGCACTTAATGACCTAGGATTATAATTCCAAATTACTAGCATTATAATCACACACACAAATGTTGTGTCTGAACTGCCTTAAACAGGAGGTTATAGCAAAGGTGATGTGCTTTGGAATGCTGTCATACAGACTCAAAAGTATCCTTAGTGATGAAAAACATCATTCATGGCTGAAAATTCATAGGTGGAATTTGACAAATCTGTCCCAGGAAATAGAATAAAAAAGCAAATGTTTTCAGCATTAGTAAATATATCATGTTATTTTAAAGATTTTTCATATGCAAATTAAACTGGATACTATAATTAGACGTTTGACTTTCATCCACATCCATCAAAATATATTAAACCAAGTTAGAAGCCTTGGAGGATGTTTCATTGGAAAACAGGTAGATTGGTATTTGGGGATTCTTTATAGGCAAATGCCAAATAAAAAATTCTACTAGAGTAACTCAGTGACTTCTCTGTGTCCAGTTGAAAAAGATGGAGTTTCAAGCAGTTTTGTTTTCTTTTGAATTTAGTTGAAGCCATAGAGCTAAACCCTCCTGGAGTTATTTAGACCATCACTTAAAATTAAAACTGAGTCCTCATCCTTCGCGGAGAAGGCAATGGCACCCCACTCCAGTACTCTTGCCTGGAAAGTCCCATAGACGCAGGAGCCTGGTGGGCTGCAATCCATGGAGTTGCTAAGAGTCGGACACGACTGAGCGACTTCCCTTTCACTTTTCACTTTCATGCACTGGAGAAGGAAATGGCAACCCACTCCAGTGTTCTTGCCTGGAGAATCCCAGGGACGGGGGAGCCTGGTGGGCTTCCGTCTATAGGGTCGCACAGAGTCGGACACGACTGAAGCGACTTAGCACCGACAGCAGCAGTACCAGCCTTCGCCGTTGCAAAATAAGGCGGGCACTTCCGACGATAAGTCCAATGATAGCAGCAATCACCACAAAAATAATGACTATCATTACTATAGGAGAAAAACAGGAGCAAATTATAAAAGTGTGAAGTAAATGACCACACAGCATTTGTAAAATAAAGCAGGTAAAATCAGGGTAATATCGTTTTGTCTTTTTATAGGGGAAAGTGATAGTCCACAAATACAGTGTTGGGAAAGTAGCTCCAATGTGGTAGCACAGAGTCCAAAACGAATCTGGACTAAGGAAGGATCTGTATTTATTCTGGATGTACCCATGGTTGGTTAGAAAGCAGAAGATTTATAACTTAAAATAAAAATGATGATCAGATTATATACTGCTGTTTCTAAAATGTTTAAGGAAATTGGAAATGCCTATTTTGATTCTGAAAAGAGCATATTTTATTTCCTTTTACAATTTGTGTGGCTGAAATCAGTAACACTCTTGTTTTTAAAATTAGCTGGTGGTTACCAGTGGGGAGAGGGAAGAGGGAACAGCAATATGGGGATAGGAGAGTAAGAGGTACAAGCTGTCATGTGTAAAATGAGCTGCAAGGATATATTATTGTACAGGGCTTCCCTGCTGCCTCAGACAGTAAAGAATCTGCCTATAGTGCGGGAGACCTGGGTTTGACTTCTGAGTTGGGAAGATCCTCTGTAGAAGGGAATGGCAACCCACTGCAGTATTCTGGCCTGGAGAATCCCATGGACAGAGGAACCTGGTGGGCTACAGTCCATGGTGTCATAGAGTCGAACACGACTAAACAACTAAGTACAGCACATATATTCTACAGCACACAGGGAATGTAGCCATATTTTATAACAACTATAAATGGAGTATAACTTCTAAAAGTTGTGAATCACTATATTCTACACCTAGAACAAATAATAATGTACAGTAACTATACTTCAATTAAATTTTTAAAAATAAAATCAGAAAGAAAATAAACTTAAAAAATAAAATTGATGCTTTTAGTTCCAAGGCATTTAAAACTCACAAAACAAAATGTTAAATGTAATGATCATCATTCTTTGTTAAATATTAACATACCTGGCTGTGACAAACCATGTGGATGTTCTGTGTATAGTTCTAAAAAGACAATATTTGAAAATAAGGTCAGCAAACATACGGCATATTTAAAAAATACCCCTTTGGAATTAGACTGTCTAGTGGATTTTTGTTATTCCTTAACTGTGTTTAAAGAACTACATAGTTCAACATTCAACAGTGAGCAAATAAAATATATGAGGGAATGTGTCAGTCTTAACATTAATAATCCTAATATCTACTTTCAGCTACCCAACAAGTTACCATTCATCCGGAATTAGTCAACTCCCTCATGCGGTAAAGGGAAGGATACGAGAAACTATTGGAAGAACCATCTATGGACTTCCACAAGAAGCAGTGCATTTTTAAAAAATGTAAAAATGGTGATCAGAAAGAGACATATTGAGCTGTAATCCTACATGAACATCAGTTCAATCCTCAAAAAGACCTGGACATGACTGAATGTAGCTCAGTCATGTTGCTATCCATTTTCCACCATCAGAACCCAAACCCTTACTTTGCTGAGTTTTTGCCAGCAGCCTCACTGGATTCCTTTCTGCAAACGTTCCTAATATAGTTGCCTTAAATGGTATGGACCTAACAGAAGTAGAAGATATTAAGAAGAAGTGGCAAGAATACACAGAAGAACTATACAAAAAAGATCTTCATGACCCAGATAATCACAATGGTGTGATCACTCAACAACACCCAGACATCCTGGAATGTGAAGTCAAGTGGGCCTTAGGAAGCATCACTACAAACAAAGCTAGTGGAGGTGATGGAATTCCAGTTGAGCTCTTTCAAATCCTGAAAGATGATGCTGTGAAAGTGCTGCACTCGATATGCCAGCAAATTTGGAGAACTCAGCAGTGGCCACAGGACTGGAAAAAGTCAGTTTTCATTCCAGTCCCAAAGAAAGGCAATGCCAAAGAATACTCAAACAACTGCACAATGAGAGGAGAGTGAAAAAGTTGGCTTAAAGCTCAACATTCAGAAAACTAAGATCATGGCATCCAGTCCCATCACTTTATGGCAAATAGATGGGGAAACAGAGGAAACAGTGGCTGGCTTTATTTTTCTGGGCTCCAAAATCACTGCAGATGGTGACTGCAGCCATGAAATTAAAAGATGCTTACTCCTTGGAAGGAAAGTTATGACCAACCTAGACAGCATATTCAAAAGCAGAGACATTACTTTGCCAACAAAGGTCCATCTAGTCAAGGCTATGGTTTTTCCAGTGGTCATGTATGGATGTGAGAGTTGGACTATAAAGAGGGATGAGTGCTGAAGAATTGATGCTTTTGAACTGTGGTGTTGGAGAAGACTCTTGAGAGTTACTTGGACTGCAAGGAGATCCAACCAGTCCATCCTAAGGGAAATTGGTCCTGGGTTTTCATTGGAAGGATTGATGTTGAAGCTGAAACTCCAGTATTTTGGCCACCTGATGTGAAGAGCTGACTCATTTGAAAAGACCCTGATGTTGGGAAAGATTGACGGCAGGAGGAGAAAATAACAGAGGATGAGATGGTTGGATGGCATCACAGACTCAATGGACATGAGTTTGGGTAGACTTCAGAAGTAGGTGATGGACAGGGAGCCTGGTGTGCTGCAGTTCATGGAGTCGTAAAGAGTCGGACATAACTAAGCAACTGAACTGAACTTAACACACGCTAATAAAGTAAGCTCAAAATTCTCTAAGCCAGGCTTCAATAGTACGTGAACTGTGAACTTCCAGATGTTCAAACTTATTTTAGAAAAGACAGAGGAATCAGAGATCAAATTGCCAACATCCGTTGGATCATAGGAAAAGCAAGAGAGTTCCAGAAAAACATCTATTTCTGGTTTATTGACTATGCCAAAGCCTTTGACTGTGTGGATCACAACAAACTGTGGAAAATTCTTCAGAAGATGGGAATACCAGACCACCTGACCTGCCTCTTGAGAAATCTGTATGCAGGTCAGGAAGCAACAGTTAGAACTGGACATGGAACAACAGACTGGTTCCAAATAGGAAAAGGAGTACGTAAGGCTGTATTCTGTCACCCTGTTTATTTGACTTCTATGCAGAGTACATCATGAGAAATGATGGGCTGGATGAAGCACAGGCTGGAATCAAGATTGCCAGGAGAGATATAAATAACCTCAGATATGCAGATGACACCACACTTATGGCAGAAAGTGAAGAAGAACTAAAGAGCCTCTTGATGAAAGTGAAAGAGGAGAGTGGAAAAAGTTAGCTTAAAACGCAACATTCAGAAAACTAAGATCATAACATCTGGTCCCATCACTTCATGGCAAATAGATGGGGAAATAGTGGAAACAATAGCAGACATTATTTTTTGGGCTCCAAAATCACTCAGATGGTGAATGTAGCCATGAAATTAAAAGACATTTATTCCTTGGGTGAAAAGTTATGACCAACTTAGACAGCATATGAAAAAGCAGAGACATTACTTTGTCAACAAAGGTCTGTCTAGTCAAGGTTATGGTTTTTCTAGTAGTCATGTATGGAATTGAGAGTTGGACTATAAAGAAACTGAGTGCCAAAGAATTGATGCTTTTGAACTGTGGTGTTGGAGAAGACTCTTGAAAGTCTGATGGACAGCAAGGAGATCCAACCAGTCCATCCTAAAGCAGATCAGTCCTGAATATTCATTGGAAGGACTGATGTTGAAGCTGAAACTCCAGTATTTTCACCACCTGATGCGAAAAGCTGACTCATCTGAAAAGACCCTTATGCTGGAAAAAACTGAGAGTGGGAGGAGAAGGGGACAACAGAGGATAAGATGGTTGGATGGCATCACCATCACTAGATGGGCATGAGTTTGGGTGAACTCCGGGAGATGGTGATGGACAGGGAGGCCTTGCATGTAGCGATGTGTGGTTTCACAAAAGTCGGACATGACTGAGCAACTGAACTGAACTGAATGCTCGGCTAGAGATAATCCCCCCTGATCAGTCCACAATAGTATTTCTTTTTATGCTGTCTTCTGATGCCATTTTATGTCATTTGTTGAATTTACTACAAATAACATACTGCACTACATTACATGACCTCGTCAAAGACGTGATTATAGTGGGTCATTCTTTCGCCGCTCACTATTTACAGGATTCATGGCATGTGTGCTGTGTGTGTCTGCAGTGGACCCATGAATGTTCTCTGGTTTGACACTATCATGTTGGCTTCACACTGAAATCACTTTGAAAAGTAGATTATTTAACTGGACCCAGAAGTCCAGTAATTGGTTCTAAGCACTTAGCTTAATTTTCCTCTCTTGGTCTCTGTCCTTCTGAACACCCGTTGCTTCCCTTTTTCTCAGTGTTTCCACTAGCTAATGATCCAGGAGCTATGCTAAGTCTTCTGTGAGGCTTTACTTTAAATCCAGAGGACCCTGCCGAAATCCCACCTACAAAAGACCTTCTTCTTTTCTGCTTTCAACCTGCTCTTTCAAAGTCATCTTCTTCTCCATAGAAGAATAGTCAGTGAGAGAGAGAATGCCACCTGATCATCCTTATCTCAGGACCCAGATGGCTTATACTTTACTGGGCACGTATGATGTATTGGGCTCTCAGTCAAGCAATTTAACACACATTTGCTAATTTAATCCTTAGAGAAACACTGTGAGATAGGTGTAATGAGCCCCATTTTAAAATTAAGATGACAATGACCTTTTGGAGAACTCAGGGTTCAATCCACTCAGGGTCAGCACCTGGGACAGGGCCAAGCTCAGGGCTGAGTCCAGCCAGGTTTGACCATAAGCCCCCTCTCACCACTGCACTACTGGATCCCTTTTACCTGGCCTACCATTTCATGCTCACAGTCATCATTTATGTGTTTTGCTAGAAGCTTTAATTTCTTTAATCTACAGTATTATTCCTGTGCAACATTCCAGAAGCGAGAAATCCTCTAGAGGAGAGAGATTTTGTCTATTTTGCTTCCATTTCTCGGTCTTTGTCAGTTTCCCTGCAGTAGTCAGTCCCATTAAGTCGAGCTGCATCATAACAGTGACACCAGAGAAAAACTGTTTTAAAACATCAACAAACCTCATGGTGGTGCATAAACAGCAGGCCCAGGATTGCATGACTCTGTACTAGGAATGGCACTGGTCGAAGAAGGCACAGCTGCACAAAAAAGAAGTTGAGAAAGGGAGTAAGGTTGAGGTAATGAGCGGACCACAGAGCACATCACACAAGACAAATTCATCCCACATCTCTCCTAGTGGCAGCTCCAGAATTTTCATGTGGCAGGGCCTTACAGGTGAAGAAGGCGAGCCTTGATTTCCGCATCTGTATAATGATAATACCTACTTCAAAATGTTATTGAGAGGACTAAGTTAGTTTAGTATATAATTTGTGTGCCTTCACACACACATCAGTTAGTATAGTGTGTAGTTAGTCGCTCAGCCGTGTCCGACTCTTTGTGACTTGTGGACTCTAGTGCTTGAGGCTCTTCTGTCCATGGGATTATTAGGCAAGATTACTGGAGTGATTTTCCATTTCCTTCTCCAGGGAATCTTCTCAACCCAGGGTCTGATTTTGCATCTCCTGCGCTGCAGGCGGATTCTTGACCACTGAGCCACCAGGGAAGTCGCCAGTTAGTATAGTACAGGCATGTAATGAACATGACATTCAAACCGGCTATTATTATTGTCCTTATAAATGGGGACTTGAAGCTGCTTTTGCATAGCATTTTACATAACTTTGGAACATTGCCCACGTAAAGAAAGATGGAGACTCATGACAATTATACAAAGACTAACGTTCTGCTCCATGCCCCCCTGCCTCCATCTCTCAGGTACAATCCTACCTCCCCAGTAAAAATGAAAACAAAGACACCATTAAATTTAGTTTTCTTCTAGCTAGAGATGGGGTGAGGCAATACAAAAATCATCCATCATTCCACCACCCAATAATAGACATTTAATCATCTTGGTATATAGCTATCTGAACTTTTAGCTATTGTGTCTAAATATGGAATAATTGTGTTTAAATATATATAAATATGTAAATAGCATTTTAAAAATATATATTCCCTGAGCATATGCCCAATGTTTTGAATCCAGCTCTATTACAAGTATTTTAATTGCTGCATACTGTGCCATTGTATGAATATTGTACTTTATCAGTCTCTGAGCATTTACAGTGTTTTTACTCTTATGAAATTTGATACCATTCTCTGATAAACATCAGTGCACTAAACTTTGTGATGCATCTCTGCTCTTTCTTTTAAGACATTGTAGTAAAGGAACTAGTACTCAAGTGTGATGCTGTAGGGGTGGAACGACCTCACTTCTCAGGACAGCATCACCTTGGCTCCTCAGCTAAATGTGCATGGATTCCTGGAGAATCCATAAAGAACTGAAAATGTCGTTGGCACTTCTGCTCGGTCTATCTAAGGTCAGATTTCCAAGGCTTTCCTCTTTCTACCAGCTGCCAGCTACTCAGTTCACCCTCAAATAATTCAGACAAGATTCATTGCCCCTAAACTAAAATATCTTCTCCCCTCTTATAAACCCTATTTCCACCTTGTTCCTTGACTTGTCCTACTACCTGATTCATTGTTGTGGTTGTTGAGTAGCTCAGTTGTGTTCAACTCTTCTGCAGCCCCATGGACTCTAGCCTGCCAGGCTCCTCTGTCCATGGAATTTCCCAAGTAAGAATACTGGAGTGGGTTGCCATTTCCTTCTCCAGGGAATCTTCTCAACCCAGGGTCTGAATTTGCATCTCCTGATTGCAGGCGGATTCTTGACCACTGAGCCACCTGCAAAGCCCCACCTAATTCATTACATGGATATAAACAATTATCACACACATTAGGTATATGGTGTGACAAATGACTAGTATTTGTAAGTTATCCTTCATCATTCAGATGCAAAGCTGTAAAATATAATGTAAGGACAAGTGCTTTTCTCAATTGAAATATAGTTGATTTACTATAATTCAAAAATAATTCAGTTATACACACACACACATATATATTCAATTTTCAGGTTCTTTACCATTAAAGTTATTACTAAATATTGCATATAGTCTCCTGTGCTATACAACAGGTCCTCGTTGTTTATGTATTTTACATATAGTAGTGTGCATCTGTTAAGACCAAGTGTTTTTAAACAATAACTAGATCATAGGAATGTTGAGCTTCAGCAACTATTGAGGTTAAAATTATGGAAAGAAAGATTTTCATTAGGAATCAATGAAAGTATATAAAAATAAAAAAGAAGAGCTAATGAACAAAGATGATCTGTCTCTGTTAGTTAATGTTACATCTTCCTTTACAACTTTCAGTTCAGTGCAATTCACTCATATTTAGGGCACACATTTATAACCCCTGTGGATACCAGTGAGCTTTTCTGAAACAAGCTTCCCTGGGCTCGTGGATCCCAGGCCTGGCACATTTTCACTCTTTTCCACACTAGAACAGGGCTCCGTACATAGCGGGTATTCAGTGAAATACTAGCAGTTGTAAATGTTTGGCCAATTTCCTTTCTTTTTAAAAAAAGATCTCATTTTCTTGAGATATAATTCACATACAGCAACGAATTGTTTGACCAGGTTCTTATGGAGAGACAGGGAGGTGAGTGTCTGGTTCACGCCTAAAATGAATGTACTGATGAATGAAACACGCCACATGCAAAGGGGCATGCACGGAATGAGTGTAAGAATAGTGGAAACCTGCCTCCACAGAAGACTGACACAACATTTTTGATGTTTCAATAACAAGCACACAATTTTACCACTAGAAGAAAAAAAAACTCCCAAAGTAAAAAGCAAAAAAATAAAACCACAACAAATTTAAAGTTTTTAAGTAGTGCGTGTGTGCTAAGTCACTTCAGTTGTGTCCGACTGTTTGCGACCCTATGGACTTCTCCGTCCATGAGATTCTTCAGGCAAGAATACTGGAATGGCTTGCCATTTCCTCCTCCAGGGGATCTTCCTGACCCAGGAATCGAACCTGCATCTCTGGTCTCTTGCATTGGCAGGCGGGTTCTTTGCCACTAGTGCCACCTGGGTAGCTAAAGTTTACCTGAAGCCATCTAGAGTTTTCACCGAGTGCAAAGATTGCGCTACCCCAGGCTTTCTGCCTGTCTGAGTCCGGACTTTCAGTGGTTAGTTAGGGAGGTGTGCTCAGTCTATGGGACGGTGCCCCCTCCTCTTTATGAACACCTACAAGACCCTGCCTGCCCCAGCCCCTGCCTGCCTCCCCATCAGTGCTTGCAACTTCACTCTCCTTTGGGGCCCAGGCATCTGGACAGCTCTTGGTTCCTCAAATGCAGCATACTCTTCTCCAAGCCCACACCTTTGTACCTAGTCTTCTCTTTGCCTGAAATATCCTCCCGTGGTCCCCTTCTTGGCTGGCTATCCACTTCTCAGGCCCCAGTTCAAGGCCATTTTTATTGGGAGGTCTTCTCTGACCTCCCCTACTTCGGTTTAGGCTAAAAACTCCAAAAGGTCCCAGTGCTTGGCATGGTGTGTTAAAGCTATATGAAATCTTATGATTAACTGTTTTGAATCCAGATGTGTTTCATAGGCCTTGATGGTGTGGAGGAAAAAAAGTTGCCTGCTGTATCAGTGAACAAAGGATGTTGCAGACACCACGCTTTCAGCCATTGCTGCCACCGCAGACTGTAGACCCTGAGGGGATTCAGGATGCAGAGAAGCAGGCTACTGGCTCTAGATGGTTAAGGTGTATATCAAAGGAATGACTGTAGTAAGCCCGGACTCTTGCATCTTCCCATAGAGGGAAAAGCGCTAAATTTATTAACTTGAGATGTCTGGCTTTCTTTAATTAAAAGTAATCCTTTGACTTTCTGACTACTTGACTTCTGCCTAAGGTACTTCATCATTCTGAAATCATAGACATTTGCATTTCTGAGACAGTAATATGCATAACAAACACATTGTGTATTAACTAGATTCTAGACATTTTCTCTTCAAAACAATTACCTGAGAGTATACTATCACGTATTAATTATTATGTGTAGAGGAATAAAACAATGACCAGAAACATTGCTGAACTTGCCTAAGATCACGAAGTTGATAAATGGTGGAGGTGAAGTTTGAATTCCCACCTATTTGGCTGCAGAACTGTCTGCCAAACTCTGTCATAATCTATGCAAAATAAAAAGTTTGAGAGCACCAAATAAGTGTCATTGAAATTTGAAATTCTCACCAAATGAGGCAACTAAGTCTCAAGTAAGCCTTCCCTTCTAGCAAATCAGGGCTAACAGAAAAGATGCAAAAATAATAATTTACATTGTGCAGAAGCTGAGGATGAGAGGGTTATTCCCTTAACATACAGGAGTAGAATGACCTCCAGGGTTAGAGCCAGCTTATGGAAGGACAGGTATTTCTGGTTGGTAATTTATTTCAGGTTATAATAATTTCAGGTTATGAATTTTATAATTATATTATAAATTTATAACCTTAAATCTCATTTTTTTCCTGCTAAGCATCTTTCAGTCCTGTTACTCTTGCTTACCATGAATCTTCAGAACTAAAGAAGATTTCACATACTATAGATGTGCCAGCTTTATTTTAAGATATTGGCATTTGAGTAGCTAAACTCCCTATACATATTAGATGTGGGATTAAGGAAGTTAGACTGGTTGAGAAACATTCTAATTAAAAAAGGAAAACATTATCCCAAACTTCTCACAGCACTGATACTTCTCATGCCTGGCTGGACAATAATGAATGGGAAAATAGAAACTAGATCAGTATGCTCACTCTTGATGCTGTGTATTAGAACCATCTGTGGACTCAGACATTGGAGTCTAATGCACTGCCTGCAGCAAGAATACTGCTCCAGACTAGATAAACATGTAGAAACTTCAGTTCCCTAATCATTAGGATCTTTTCTTACATTTTCAAAGGTCCTAACATCAGTAGTCCCCAATCTTTCGGGCACCAGGGACCAGTTTCATGAAAGACAATTTTCCCGTGGACAAGGGTCAGGAGAAGATGGTTTTGGGATGAATCACCCACGTTACATTCATTGTGCACGTTGTTTCTATTGTGACTACATTGTGATTAACCTCTCTACTAATGATAGTCTCCATTTGCACCGCAGATCATCAGGCATTAGGTTCTCATAAGGAGCACACACCTGAGTACCTTCCATGGGCATTTCTCAGCAGGGTCCATGCTCCTGTGAGAATCTAAAGCTGCTGCTGATCTGACAGGAGGTGGAGCTCAGGTGGCGATGTGAGAGGCGGGGGTGGCTGTACATATAGATGATGCTTTGCTCACTCCTGCTATGTGGCCCGGTTCCTGACAAGGGTTGGGGACCCCTGTCTTACATCACCCTTATCTTGTGTTGAATAGATTTATAAAGCAATTGGATATTAGCCTGATTTGCTTGAGAAGAGTTGGATACGACTTAGTGACTGAGTGACTTAGCGACTGAGACTGTGTCTCCTGGTCAGACGCAATGCCATTGCCATGGCCCACCTTCCCAGTTGCCTTCAGCAGGTGCAGTATGTTCACCTTTTGTGCTCTGGAATTATTTTCTTTCCTTTTGACTTTTAAATATCATCATGACTGAGAAATTAGTAGCAATATCAAAGGGAGAGCCCTAGAGAAAAAGGTCACTTAGCCCAGATAAAAATGAGCAAAAGGTTACCATCATAGTTATAAAATTCATTCAGTTCAGTTCAGTTCAGTCCTTCAATCGTGTCCAACCCTTAGTGACCCCATGGACTGCAGCCTACCAGGATCCTCCATCCATGGGATTTTCCAGGCAAGAGTACTGGAGTGGGGTGCCATTGCCCTCTCCTACAGCAGCTTCCTACCAGCTCTCTATTTTACACATGGTAGTGCATATACGTCAATGCTAGTCTTTCAATTCATCCCAACCTCCCCTTCTGTAGTTTTGTTTTAGTTTTAGAGTAAGACAAACTACCAGCTACATTCTCAGATCCTCTTGAAGAGGAAATTTACTTGCCTATAGGATGTCAAACATAACCTTGGTCAGGTAAAATACTTCATATTAATTATCGAAAATTTTCATTGCTTTCCCTTCCTAAAAAGTGATTTGTCAAGGATGCTTTGGCAGAAGACTACAAATAAAACCAAAGGAATTCATTTGGTGATAGTATGACATTACTGATTGTTATTACTATGTACATGATTTAATTCTTTTCCATCTCATACTGACTTTAGTTAACCAAGACTGCCAGGTATGGTCTCAATACTGACTTACCATTGTCTTCAGCCAAGAAGTAGAAGATGTCTTTAGTTGCCTTGCTGCCTTCATTCAAGATGTAGTAGATCCTCATCTCATCAATGTCAGCTAGCAAAAGAACAAGCATCATACACACACAGTGTTGGCACAGAGAAAATGAGTATGATAAGAACTTCAGTGTTTTTTATAGGGCATGAAAATATTACAATTAGTAAATTTAAAAATGATTAAATGAACACAAATCTAACTTTAAAAAAAATAATGAGGTTAATAAGAATTTAACTTTTTTTTAAAGTTGCAATAGCAAAAAAATGGAACCTTATAATTTAAAATTCTGTAACTCTGCTACTCTGTGTATGATCTCTGGGATGATGAGGTGGGCATCCAAGAAGGATGCCCAGGTTCTACCTATGCACACTTCACAATACCATGGTCCTCTACAGACAGCTTAATCCAGCTGGTGTTAGGTCTTCTATCCAAGGTTGAAACACTCGGATACGCACGAACTATTTGTTGAAAGGAATTTAAACAGGAATAATTATTGCATCCTCAGTAAAAAGGAAATAAGATTAAAATCATGATGTTTTTCTATTGCCCATTCTCTTGGATATTTGAGAATGTGTCAGTTGGGTCTATAATTGTGTTTTTGTATTGCTAATGCTAGTATTTTCAAGACAATTTGCATTTTGGGGTATTCATTTGCAAGAACAATTTTTATGGAACCTGATATGATTTCACTTGATTTAGAAGCAATTCTGAAAATGTAAAGAAACTGTTTTTTAAACAACCTTCTTTAGTTTTACTCTAAAATTGCATCCAGCTTTATGCATATTGGATGTGTAAAATTCCATGTGTCTCTTCACATCTCATGCATAGAGTTACATGAAAAAGTTTTATGACCATGTGAAGAGCAGTCAAAGGTACCAGTATCATTACCTGGGAAGCCAGCGGGACCAGCCTTTAGCTCACCATTAGTAGTAACAACAAATATAAAAGAAAAATGATCATTAAAAAATATACTCCCATAGTTAGGCAAACTTCTGTGCCTGCGTGTGTGTTAAGCTGTAAGTCCTGTCAGCCTCTTTGCTATGGACTATAGCCTGCCAAGTCTCTCTGCCCATGGGATTTCCCAGGCAGAATACTGGGTTGCCATTTCCTTCTCCAGGGGATTTTCATTACCCAGGGATCAAACCCATGTCTCCTGTGTCTCCTAGGCAAACTTAGTTCTATGCATTTTCTAGATACAGAAATTGAATTTGAATAGTACAATAAAATGTGCAGTGTAATTTTTGTATCTGAAATCAAGACACCAAACCACTATCTTCAGAAATCCAGACTTACTGGTAAACTATGTAAGTGATTCCTAGGTATGTCATTCTTTACTTAAAATTCAAACTTAAACTGATCTTTTCAAAATCATTGTAATCTTATTATATTTCAGAAGCAGAAGCTGTCCACCTATATTTGGCAGTTTTAAAGTGTAACTACAAACCTGACTGAATGTCTGAGAGTTCCATCTGAGAGTTCATGCCGATGAAACAGCTGATAATGGATTTGTTGCCTTTGTTTGTTAATTTCTCATTCCATTGTATTTCATTAGAATTAGAAGCTTTCTGCTAAAGGACTGAGGTCAGGACAATTTCATGCAGAGCTGGGAGATCTTATCTATTTAAGGAGCAGGACAAAGGCATCAGGGGACACTGTGTACTAACCTTGTGTAAAAACTCGTGTGCTCTCATTTCCAAGGCCAGTGTTGATAAGGAAGCCATGCACTGGTCCTCTGGTTACTTTATACTTCTGGAGCCTGTACGAACTGTCCCAATCCTCTGTCTTCAGAGACCTGCTGGTAATCAGGAAGCCCACATGTCCAGGGTGAAGGTGTTCCAAGGCCAGGGCATCTCTGTTAAAGGCAGTCTGGGAGAACCTGTTGTCTAGGGAGCTTCTTATGTGAATCCACATTACCTGAGGTCTGTGTGTCTCCACAGCAGTGTGTGGGAAGACACAGAAATCAGCATGAGTGCCATCTGTCAGAGTCAAGGAGAAACTGTCTTCAGTTGTCTCACTGCCGTCGTGCCAGTAGCAAACCAAGTTCTCGTTCAGGTCCCGTTGGGTGAAGGTGGTCACAGGACGACTGCCGTTATACAAAATCCTGCCATGGATGGGGACCTGGGTGATGGTAAAGAGGAGGAGATCATCTGGGGTATCCTTGTCTTCCGCTGTCAACTCAAAGGGAGTGATGCATTTTCTTTCCCCTTCTTGCAGTATCAGGTTATGGATGGTCATGATAGGTTTCTTATTATTCACATCTGTGAAAAAGATCCTGAAGGTTTGAAACACGGGATTGTGTTCATCAGTCTCTTGAAACTCAAAGCTGTCCATCTTTTTCTCATCATTTGAAGTGCGAACATAGACCATCTTGCCAGCCAACTGCCGCTGAGTGAAAGAGGTAATGGGCTCCCCAGGGTGGTCAGAGATTTCCAAGTGCCCCAGGCTGGGAGCCCTTGTGATGCTGAAGTGCAGCTGTTCATCAAAGCTGTTGACGTCATTGGTGCTAAGCAGATCCGTGGTGAGGGTCACTCTGCCATCTTCTGTCAAGGTGACCCCTTTGCTAACCACCTCAGGGAAGAAGACCCTGTCTAAGCTGCCAATGGTGATGTTGAAATAGCAGTCTGGCAAAGGGTTAATCCCATCAGTCACATCAAACTTGATAAGGTCATGAAGTCCTTGGCTTGTGTGGGTGTAACAGATGAGGCCTTGGTCAATCTCACCCTGGGTGAACTTCATTCCCAGGGTGAGGTTGTTCCTCACCTCCCCTCTGGGTTTTCTCAGTCGCTGTAGAAGCCCTTGTTGAGGCCCAGAGCGGAGGATAAAACTGAGGCTCTTATCATCTGAGTCAAGATCTGTGGCTTTGAGGACCTGATTGGTGATGACCTCAGTGTGTCCAGTCTCTACTTCCAGCCCATTGTTGATGGTCAGCCAAGGGGTTTCATCGTCCACCAGGATCACCACAATGGGTACCGTCCTGTGGGTGGCGTGCTTGCCGTCACTCAGCCAGAACTCAAAACTGTCCTCTGTGGTCTCAGAGTCATCGTGCTCATACACAATGGTGGAAGCTTCCTGAATCTCCTATAAGGTGAAGCTACAGATGGGCTGGCTCTCTGTGGCCAGCTGCTATATGATTCGCCCATGCTGAGGGAGGGCTGTGAGCTGAAAGTGAAGCTCGTTTGGTGGCAGGTCAGCATCGGCTCCATTGAGCAGTGGGGTGTCTATGACAATGCTCATTCCCTCTAGGACAACAAACTCATGGGAAAAAAGTTCAGGCTGCTCATCATTGGTGGGTAAGATCATTATAGGAAAGAAGACATTTGGGGAGAAGTTGATGCCATCAGAGCAATAAAAGGTGAATTGATCTTTTTGTGGTTCTACCCCCTTGTGGATACTCTGTACATAGTTGACATGTCTTAGCTGGACATCTCTGATGGAGAAAGCGCTGATGGGATAACCAGCTCGGGTCTCTTCTGATCCAGGAGCTGGTGTCATATTTTCCAGGTAGCCAGAGACTGGCTGACCAGTTACTGTGCAGAGAATTTCATCTTGGGGAGTGTCTACATCTTCAATGCTGAGATGTTGTAAGGTCAAGGCACTCTTCCCACCTTCATGGACAAAGTAAGGCTCCCTGACCAAGACCTTAGGGGCCACATTGTTGACGGGCAGCACCACCACCTGAACCTGCACCTCTTCCACTGTGCTGTCTCCCATCATCCGCTGATGAGAATCCTTGGAGAGGGCAAGCCTGAAGGCATCAGGCTGCTTCTGGAATCCAACTTCACCTCCCGTGTGGACATAGACTACTGTCCCACTGATGAGGTCCTCTTGGGTGAACCGTTCTGTGGGTAAACCATTCACCAGAATAGTGCCCAATTTGGGGTTATCTTCCACAGTGAAAGAGAGCATCAAGTTGCCTGTGTCCTTTAGACCATGGATGATGTCCATGGTGATCTCAGTGGTTGTATTTTCTAGTACATCTATGAACACATCTAATAATGCACTACCTATAATAGAGGTCCTGGGACTTTTGTCAGCTGCTGTGGGATGCACAGAAATCTGGACAGTGATGGGTATGTGATGCACCATGTCACTTACCTCCAGATGGAAGGTATCACTGGTGGCCTGTTTTCTGCGGTTCTGATAAGAGATACTCCCATTAACAATATGAGCTTGTGTGAAATGTTCCCCTGGGACCATACATTTTTTTAAGTACTGCAAATGTCCATGTTGGGGACCCCAAACTAATATGAAGACAATCTGGTCAATGTCTGTGTCAGGGTCTGAAACATGCAGCTCATTACTGCTGAGGCTGAAACTCTCTCCTTCTAAGACAGTAAAGCCTCTGTTGGTGACTTGGGGAGGCTGGTTGTCCACAGGCCTCAGGAATAATGTGAATGTGCCAGGTACACTATTGCCTGCAGCATCCTCCACCTGGTAGGTGAACTGCACAATCCGTGGTACAATACCAAGCTTCTTCCAGGGGGGCTGGTAGGCAACCTCATGGTGATTTCCCTGGGCCTGGGTGAAGTGCACAACGGGTGTGTCTGGTGAATCAGTGAGCACAATGTCTCCAGCCTGGACTTGGCGGTTGCCATCTGTGTCAGCAGGGGGCATCAGCAGGGTGTACCACAGGTGCTGGTCCTCTGAGTCCCGGTCAATATATTGGAGGAGTTTCTTCTGGAAGTGAGTGAGTTGGTATTGCTGCACGGTCATTTCTAGGGTAGTTCCTGGAAACAGCTCTGGACTCTGCAGATCCACTGGTTGGACTCTGATGGTGAAGAAATGTTGCTTGGATAGATTGGGTGGGTCATGGTCATCCTGCACATGGAAAGTTATCTGGACCATTATGGATTGAGGGCCAAGGGGTCCAAGATGGTGGTAGAAGAGTCTCCCTTCCACTATGTCTTGTTGAAGCCACTCAGTCACCACCTTCTCATAAAGTCCTTCCTGTCCCACGTAATACCAGCCTTCATCTTCAGGAGCCCGAGGTGCTTCCGACTGCCGCAGCAGCATCTCCCCCAGATGCTGCCTTGAGCTGGAGGAACCGGGAGCCAGATCCCCCCCCTTTCTTCCTTTTCTCTTACCAGAGGCTGGTCCTCCAGCACAAAGTGGATGGTCGAGTCCTCAGAGTCAAGATCCACTGCACTCAGGACAAAGGGGGAGATCTGGACTGCCTGCCCTTCTGTCACTGAGAGCCCGGTGTCAGCAGTGACCACTGGTGGTTCATCATCAACAGGGATGATGGCGAGAGGGAAGAGGAATTCCACCTGGTGGTGCCCATCCTCCATTCGGAAGATGATGTTGTTGCTGTAGGTGTTGCTGCCATCATGCAGGTACACCACTCGCCCTGCTGCCAGGTCCGTTGGCGTGAAATGCTTGCACCCTGCTGGTACCCCAGGCACGACCAGCTGCTCATGTTGCAAGCCCCTGATGGCAGACACTTTCACCTCTCCCAGGTGATCACACACACTGATCTGAGGGCTGTTGGCTCTGGAGAGGGGCCTTGCTGCTGCTGCTGCTGCTAAGTTGCTTCAGTCGTGTCTGACTCTGTGCGACCCCATAGACAGCAGCCCACCAGGCTTCCCTGTCCCTGGGATTCTCCAGGCAAGAACACTGGAGTGGGTTGCCATTTCCATCTCCAATGCATGAAAGTGAAAAGTGAAAGTGAAGTCGCTCAGTCGTGTCCGACCCTAGCGACCCCATGGACTGCAGCCTACCAGGCTCCTCTTTCCATGGGATTTTCTAAGCAAAAGTACTGGAGTGGGGTGCCATTGCCTTCTACGGAGGGGCCTTGACTGACCTTAAAAAAGTAGTAGTCCCTGGTCATAGCTAGCCACCGGGGCCAGGGTGTTCAGGGGTTTCACGACCACCATAAAGGCAAAGGGGTCTGAGGTGGCACCATCTGCGTCCACCACCTCCATCTCCAGTTGGAAGAGGTGTTCCGCATCCGATTTCTCCATAGGAGGCTGATAAGCAATTTTCAGTTCCCGCAGCTCCTGCTGGCTGAAGAAGGATACTGGAAGGCCCAGGGGGTCGTCAGTGCTGACCACATAGCCCTGCTGCCCCGGCGTGGTGATGGGAGCATTGAGAATGTTGAAGACCAGGTCATCGGCATTAGACTCCTTGTCCTCCGCAGCCAGGGCGTAGGGCGTCGGGCGTCAGGGCTGTCAGCAGGAACTGATGGACCTCCAGCATCATCGGAGCTGCGTGGCTGGGCCTGGGCGCCGTGTTCTCGGATCCCTCAAGGATCCTCACCAGCAGCTGGAAATGTTCTCGGAGCAGCAACTCCTCTGACTCAGCTCCTGGGTCCCCTGGCCCTAGCAGCTCCGCCACCATGGGCACATAGTCCCGGTTGGGCGAGGGGTGGTGGAGGTGTGCTGGTAGTGCACCCCAGCCCGGATAAAAGCCTCACAGTCTATGGCCTTGGCCCTGGGGAGAGGGGCCCCGGCGGCATCCACCAAACGCCCATACTCGTTCAGTGGGCCACCCTCGGGGGGAACAGGGGTGAGCCAGCACCTGCGGGTGGCCGCGGACCCCGGCTCCGGGGAAGCAAAGGCCAGCACTCTCCTGTCAATGGCGTGGCTCCAGCCGCGCAGCTCCTCCACCGCCAAAGGCCGGTTGCGCGTCACCAGCTTCAGCCGGTGGAAGACCACGTCCACCGCGAGCATGAAGGGCAGCGGGACCGTGGAAGTCGCGGCGTAGTAGCGCAGCTGCAGCCTCACCCGCGCGCGTCCGGGACTGCGGGGGCCCCAGTTGAGTGTAGCGGACCTGGCGGGGCCCGAAGGCGCAGGGGAAGCGGCGCGGAGAGAGCGCGCCGTGATGCGGCGGCAGGGCGTCCAACACCGTCACCTCGCACCGGTCCCCCGGCTGCACTCGAATCACCAGGTCCCGGAGCGGGTCGAGCCAAAGCGAGTGGCCCACGGGTCCCCGGAGCCCGAGGTTGGCGAGGAGGATGCTGGGGCCGTCGGGGCTGCTACGGCCCAGGGCCCCCCAGGTGGGAAGGTAGGGCGCCCGAGGGGGCTCAGCCTCAGGCGAGGGTGTCTGTCCCTGTAGGGCAGGGCAGCTCAGGAGCAGGTAGGCGGGCGCGGCGGCAAGCTGCCGGGGCGTCCCAGCAGGGCGCGGAGAAATGCCATCCATGGGACCTTGGCGCTGGGCTGCCTGGAGGGTATCCTGTCTTCAGAGTGGCCCGTTCAGCAGCAGGTGCAGGCGGTAGAGAAGGTGGCTGCTGTCCACTCTGGAGCGGGTGAGCGGACTCAACAAGAGCCAGGGGCTGCGCTTCAGCTGCTGCAGGTAAAAGCAGCGGGGGGTGGATAGGGGAGTGCTGGTGGGAAGGGGAGCAGCCACCTCCGCTCCTCCCCCTCTCCAGTCTGTCCACTGCAGGCACCAGGCGTTGTCCAGATGTGCCCCAGCGCGCGGAGACCTAGGAGCGTGCGGGAGCACTCCTCTCTGCCCCTTGGTACCTCTACCCAGGGTATCTTACCGACCTTCGAGCCTGGAGGGGTGGCCGGGCACCGTGCAACCCTGGGCTGCCTGCCTCGGACCAGTCGGTCTGGATACTCTCCTTCCTCGGCGGCTCAAAGGGATTGTCCTCCAGGGCCCGAGACGGTGACCATCGCTGGGTCAGTTCTGCTCCTGTGAGACACTGCGCTCCAGCGGTCCATTCATCCAGGCAACGGTCTTTCCGAGAGTGGGGAGAAATCCCACTCCTCTTCCTTACCGCTGACAAGAGTGCATTTTCCAGCCAAAATTGAGTCTCACTTCGGACATAAAAGATGCTAGACGGAGCTATTTTGCAAATAGGATTTTCTAGCTGTCTGCCTGATAAAGCAGCTTATTCCAGATCATGTGATTCCTTGCTTACAAAATAACCCCGACATTTCTCCTTCTCAGTTTTGGGGGGAAGAGCACTAGCATCCAGACTGGTGAACTTGAACAGCTTTTGTTTCTAGTCAGTGGGTCTCACATACCACACAACTGGATGGACCGGATGGCTTTTATTTTCTTAGACCGTGATTTCCATATCTGATCAACAGTGACTGCCTGTGAGTTTATTAGATATGCTTTTTCCTAATTACTTTCTTTGTAGAAAAATATATCGGTAGCCAGAGGGGAGGATGTCAAGAGAAACAGTAACAGAGAAAATACTTACCACAGTTACTTGGATCAATTTCTGTGAATTAACCTATTTAACATCTCTAATGGAATTTGGCTTTCAGATCTGGGATGCCTGCCCTTCCTGGTGTGGGGTTAGGTTCTTAGCCTCATACTCATGTTTTAAGTATCAGAGGTGTCCACTTAGCCACAGTGTGGAGTAATTTCTTCCTATAAATAAAATGGTAGTTACTGTGATTTTTAGAAAGCAATTAATGTAAATGTGAGAGAGACCTATTGATGATGGAGAAATAGATGCATCTAAAACTGAACTGATAACAATGGCTTTAAGGGGAATATAAACCTGTAGAATGTTATTCTTAAAGTATTCTTTTGATTTTTTTTTTTTACAATTTTTTTTAAACAGCCTGTTTTATTCACTTGAGCAGCAGCACCAACAACTGACTGAATCCCGGAGCAGGAATAAACTGCTAGTGGATTGAAATAGTTAATTTCCTCCCTAAATATTTAATTTAACCAACCAGTGACATGCTATAGGTCTATATAACCCACCAAAGTAGAATACTACTTAACACACAGAACATTAAGAGATGGTAAATTTGAAACAATATATATTAGCCTAATTATGTGGAGCTACTCTGGTGTGTCTGGAAAGTATTATTAAGAATATTTTAAATTGAAACACGGGTCAAATTTCACTGTAAATGAAAGAGGCATTATATTTTATAAAACTCCTACCTTGTCCAAATTTTTTAAAAATAATAAAACTCTCATTTGTCTCCATATATTAAATTTTGCCAAGTGCATATTCTTGTGTGAGTGTAATTTTGGTTCCCATTCAAGCATCACTCAATCTGGGTAACTATCTTGCTCATGTGCTATTATCATTATAGGCAGAGGAGGGCAGTTGAGCTGACAGTCAAACTACGTTGATGTTTTTGTCCTTGGATCTACCCCTTCCAGCTAACATTCCTTTTCTTCTTCTGCACTATGAAGCTTCTTGAAGGTGGTACTTTTTCTTCTTGTGTTTTGTTTGTTTTTGCTTACTATCTCCATTTCATAACCTCCTACCAACTCCCTCTTAGCAGGCTTCCATTTCAACAAAACTCCTGCTAAGGTCATTAGTAATCTAGATGGAAAAATCCAATAGCCATCCTTGGTATTCTCCATTTGCCATACCCTTCTGGTTTTCCTCTTTTCTTTCCTCACTCAATCCTAATTTCTCAAAAAGTCTTTTTTCTATGCTCCCCAAGCCACATTAAATCTCTGCAATTATACATGTACAGACCATTTGATTAAGATCTGTCTTCTCCACTAGACTTTAAGCTCCACGAGAGTGGGGCATGTACTCTGTTCACACCTGATACCTAATGCTTATGCCCCCCACCCCGTAGAAGGTACATGATAACTGTTTGTTGACTGAATGAATGAATAAAAGAATGAAAGTCTCCGAATTAGTAACTATATGCTATAAAGCCAAGGTGTTCGGTAGAAGAAAACCAGTGCAAATGTAGGATCACTTCTTTCTTTCTGCTTCATACTATGGCTGTTTATTAGAGGCTGGTGATGGTTCTGTTCAGAGGACACAAATTTGATTTCCAACAACTATTTATTAGAGTTTTCTTTGCACAGGGCAATTTCAGTTATCCATATTGTATTTCTTTTATCTCTTGCCTTTCCAAATTTCTCTTTTAAACCTGAGCTGCATTTCAAGTCTATATTAAGTGGGAAAGAAAAGAACTACAGCATATATATGTGTATATATATAGAATCTAGAAAAGTGGTACTGATGAACCTATTTGCAGGGCAGGAATACAGACGCTGACCTAGAGAATGGACTTGTAGACATGGGGCAGGGTTGGAGGGTAAGGAGAGATTGGGACAAATTGAGAGAGCAGCACTGACATCTATACCCTGCCGTATGTGCCATAGCTAGTGGGGAGCTGCTGTATAGCACAGGAATCTCAGCTCAGTTTTCGGGGATGACCTGAGAAGACGGGGATCGGGGAGTGGCAGGGAGGCTCGAAAGGGAGGAGATATATTTATTCATATAGCTGATTCATTTTGTTGCCCTGTAGAAACTAGCACAATACAACATTGTAAAGCAATTATAAAGAAAAAGAAGAAAGAACCAGAGACTGTGTGCTATGCTGGTGGTTTTCATATGCCCTATGTCACTGGATTCTTTTGGAACCCTGCAAGGTGGCTATGTGTCTTATTGTGAAATTATATGTAATGATAGACCCCATCTCATACAGCTATTATAAACATTAAATAGATCACTGCACACAAAAAGCTTTGAGTAGTAGCTGGCACACAGTGTTCAATAATGAAGTTACTATTACAATTACAGATGAGAAATGGAGATTTACAGGAGTTAAGTAGAAAAATTTTACCTTGTAAACTAATTCAACTATCACTAAAAAAGTGTGTCCTGCAGAGAGGAGTCCTCACATGCCCCTGTCACCCCAGGAGACCCTCTGTCATGCCCACTCCATAAATACTTGGCTCTGCCTGAAGTTCGAAAATGGTATTTAATAGGTCACTGAGAAGAGACTATATGTGCAAATATTGTGCTTGTGCTTTGGCAGGGAGACAGTCCATTTTCAGTGAAGTCACATTCAACTTCAGGAGAAATGACTGAGCACAGGTGGAAGGCGGTGCCTCAAGAACTAGGAAGTTCCACACCAGTATCTCTGTTCCCCATCCAAGGCTAATGGAGCCCAGTTATTCAATCTGATCTTTGCTGCCTTGGCAGGCAGGTTCTTTACCACTAGCGCCACCTGGGAAGCCCATTAAAGGGAATAGGACAGCAGAAGTATTCCAAGTTTACATCATTATGGAATTTCATTATAGTTTTTAAAATCAGAATTCTCTCACAACTGATTTTTCCCATTTTAATGAATAGGGACATTGTTCTTCTAAGTGGCTCACGTTAAAAAGTGAGTAAAATCTTTCCCCTCTCTTGCCTTCTGTACTTACTGGAGAATTCCAAGGACAGAGGAGCCTGGCAGGCTACAGTCCACAGTGTCAGAGTTGGACACGATTGAAGCAACTAAGCATGCACGCATGCATCTGTCCTGTAGGGAGCATAGAGTCTACTCAGATGTTTGGCTACTTATTACTTCATTACTCATATCGTTGCCTGCCTTTCCCTTTCCCTTGTAACTATCCTCTTTCAGATATTGTCACTTTATGCCTTGAGTATGATATTATTTTCCAAGTCTCTAATCATCTTGCATGACTACTGCTCTGATCATGCTTCTCTCTTATTTGCCATAAAGTGGTATAGACTTAGCATAATACCTTGTTTTCCAAATACTTGATTCTAATTTTGTCATTGTGTGTATGTGTAGCTTGGGCTTCCCAGGTGACACAGTGGTAAAGGATCCACCTGCCAATGCAGAAGATGCAGGAGACATGGGTTCGATCCCTGGGTCTGGAAGATTCCTTGGATAGGAAAATGGCAACCCACTCCAGTATTCTTGCCTGGAGAATCCCATGGGTAGAGGAGACTGGCTGGCCACAGACCATAAGGTCGCAAAGAGTCGGATATGACTAAAGGACTAAGCACTCACACACGCATACATATCTCTATATGCATCTCTCTATATGAATATATATATGTATGTATGCACATACAGACACTATTTAAACTGTGTTACAAAAGCAACAGGTACCTTAAATTCTGTACCTTTGCTATTGGAGATAATCAAGGATACAATATGTGCAGTTAACTTATCTCAATTTTGTGCAGTTGTTGGAAAAATGCTTTTCCTGAAATCTTTATTGGAATTTTCCTGAAATTGCAAAGGGAGCTCTGCAAAACCTGTTATGTATGACTGTGTATCTGTTTGAAACAGGTTTCCTTCCACGCATAAAAAGAAACAAACAGGATCCCAAGCCCATGAACCATCTGGAATTTTCATGGTGAGTAGGAGAAGATGTGGTAGTTACCAATAGTAAAGTGAGGTGCCTCGGGTTATGACAGGTTCAAATCTGAGTTAATGGAAAGAGCCCTGGACTTGTGGTGGGAAGATCTGGACCTTGCTTATTAGTGATGTTCCTGCAGGCAAGTGCACAGATCACTGTCCCCTTCTGGGTCTCTGTCCTACTGATGGCGATTTGTAGTTAATAATGCCTGAAAGTGAAAAGTGTTAGTCGCTCAGTTGTGTCTGACTCTTTGTAGCCCTATTGACTGTAGCCCGCCAGGCTCCTCGGTCCACGGGATTCTCCAGGCAAGAATACTGGTGTGGGTTGCCATTTCCTCCTCTAGGGGATCTTACCGACCCAGGGATTGAACCTGGGTGTCCTACATTGTAGGTGGATTGTTTACCATCTGAGCCACCAGGGAAGCCCTTAATAATGCCTGCCTTGACACAATGAAGTCTGGATAAAGTCATCTATGCAAAAGCTCTTCTGTGATGTAAATGACAACCAGGTCCAGAACCCCGTTTTCTGTATTCTTTCCCATGTTCTCCATAGCACAGTGACCTCTGTCCTCTGGGACTGTTCCCTGACCTCTGACCTGACCTTGCCTATGGGAATTGCCCTGTTCCCCTTGGGGCTCTCGGCTTCCCTCAACAAACTGACTCCTCCCTAAGCCTCCCCTTTCCTGACATATAGACAATGTCTGTGGTGGGTTTTTTAATGTTGATGTTGAACTGTGGATTTGAGGCATGAGATATGTTGTATTTCTGAGATGAGACATTTGGTAAAGGGCTATGAAATGCTGCCCTTACCATATTTCATCTTTAACCTTTCAGTGATAACAAAAGATACAGCTTTCACATTACCATTAGATGATGAATTATAGGGAGAATTTGTCTCTGGGTCACTCATGTCTGGCACTGAAATTTTACCCAGATTTAGAAAGGCTGCTGGTGATAGTCCAACCTTTATGATTTTTAAATTCAGAAATACATTTTTGAAGAATGATTAAAAATTTCTGAGTCTTTGGTGGAGATAAAAATCTCAGTTCCTCCAAAGGAGGAACTATTATAATGATAATGCTAATAGTTAAGAATTGATGCTCTCAAGATGAGGTGCTGGAGAAGACTCTTGAGAGTCCCTTAGACTACAAGGAGATCTAACCAGTCAATCCTAAAGGAAATCAACTCTGAGTATTCATTTGAAGGACTGATGCTGAAGCCGAAGCTCCAATACTTTGTCCACCTGATGGGAAGAGCCAACTCCTTGGAAAAGACCCTGATGCTGGGAAGGATTGAAGGCAAATGGAGAAGAGGTTGGCAAATGGAGAAGAGATGGTTAGATAACATCACTGACTCAATAGACATGAATCTGAGCAAACTCCAGGAGAGAGTGAAGGACAGAGAAGCCTGGTGTGCGGCAGTCATGGAATTACAAATAGTCGGACATGACGTAGTGACTGAATAATAACAATAGCAGCAACTGCTAAGAAGGTAATGGGATCATTGTCTCAGTTTCTATATTTGAAAAGGTAGAAATGAGTTAGAATTTTCACTGTATGTTGGGAGAAAGAATGAAAACTAAGCTTTCTAGAATCTGGAACAAGGAAAAGACTGATGCTGGGAGGGTTTAGGGGCAGGAGGAGAAGAGGACGACAGAGGATGAGATGGCTGGATGGCATCACTGACTCAATGGACGTGAGTCTGAGTGAACTCCGGGAGTTGGTGACGGATAGGGAGGCCTGGCGTGTTGCGATTCATGGGGTCGAAAAGAGTCGGACACGACTGAGCGACTGAACTGAACTGAACTGAAGAGAGATTATATATCAAGTGTGTGCTAAAGGAGAAATTATTTCATAATTATATCCTCAGTGTGCTATGGAAAAATCATTTAAATCTTTGGGAACAGATAGAAAGAGCATGTTTAATCTTTCTGCAAGAAGAGTAGGAACTATAGAATAAAATGAAGCTTTTGTAGTTGAGAGTAGACCTTTTATGAAGTATTTGATAATTTGTTTTACATTTGTGAGTAATGTAGTCTTCAATGAATTTGTGAAGCATTATTTTATGTGATGTCAGTTTATTGATGAAAACAGAATAATTTCGCTGGGATAGCACCAATTAATTTGGCAAACATCACAAATAAAATGTGCTGGAGAAAATATTTTAAAAATCTACAAACAGTAAATGCTGGAGAGGATGTGGAGAAAAGGAACCCTCTTGCAGTGTTGGTGGGAATGTAAATTGATACAGCTGCTATGAAAAGCAGTATGGAAATTTCTTTAAAAACTAGGAATAAAGTTACCATATGACCTAGCAATCCCACTCCTGGGCATGTACCTGAGAAAACCAAACCACAATTCTAAAAGACACATACACCTCAATGTTCATTGCAGTATATTGACAATAGCCAGGGCATGGAAGCACTCTGGATGTCCATCAACAGACGAACAGATAAAGAAGCTGTGGTACATATATACAATGGGATATTACTCAGCTATCAAAAGGAAAGAATTTGAGTCAGTTCTAGTGAGGTGGATGAACCTAGAGCCTGTTATACAGAGTGAAGTAAGTGAGAAAAACAAACATTGAATATTAACATGTGTATGGAATCTAGAAAGATGGTACTGATGAACCTATTTGTAGGGCAGCAGTAGAGATGCTACTCTCTAATGGGGAAGAGAGAGGTGGAAGGGGAGGGTGGGATGAATTGAGAGAGGAGTATTAAAATATATACATTTTCACATGTGAAATAAATAGCAGCAGGAATTTGCTATATGATGCAGGAAGCTGAACCTGGTGCTGTGTGAAAATCTAGAGGGATGGGATGGGGAGTGGGAGGGAGGTTCCAGAGGGATGGGACATATGTAAACCTATGACTGATTCATGTTGATGTATGGCAGAAACCAACACAGCGTTGTAAAACAATTATACTCCAATTAAAAATAAAAAATGAAAATCAAATCAAAACAAAGCAAAATATCTACCTTTTACTATCTTTTGCTTGCCATGTTAGCTAAACTTCCATTTGGCTACTGGTAGGAAGGGTTTTACAGTTACTTTATCTTTTAAAGCATTTCCCCTTGGCTTTATTTTTTATTATTTTTTTACAATTTTCTCTTTCTTTCTTTTTTTTTTTAAATTTTAATTGAAGGCGAATTACTTTACAACATTGTGGTGGTTTTTGCCATACATTCACATGAACTGGCTTTAATATTCTATAGCTTCTCTGGTGGCTCAGATAGCCAAGAATCCGCTTGCAATGCGGGAGACACTGATTTCGATTCCTGGGTCAGGAAGATTTCCTGGAGTAGGAAATGGCTACCCACTCCAGTATTCTTGCCTGGGAAATCCCATGGACAGAGGAGCCTGGCATGTGACAGTTCGTGGGGTCTCAACAATTCAGACATGACTGAGCAACTAACACTTTCACTTTCTTTAACACTACATTTTGCTAAAAATATGAAATTTTCTTTTCTTCCCAACCATGTTTGACTCCCTGGTCATTCACCTTGAAGATGCCACAAAGATCCTGTTACCTCCATATTTTATAATCCAAGAAGTTCCCTTTTTCTTGTTCTTCTCTTTTAAAGCACATTGCAACACTTTGTAATGATTTAATTAATTATTTGCAAGTCTGGTTAATCTTTATCTTCTCTGCAGAACAGTAAGCTTCCTGAGGGCAGGGACCTGCCGTGCCTAGTGTGCAAGGCATTCTGATGTCTGGTACAGGGTCTGGCTGGATACCGCACACCGTGTGTGCACCACAGAATTTTATTCACTCACTTAAGTGGTGGAGAAAACTCAAGCTCCGACACTTCAGTGAGTTAATGAATGAATAAATCCCACTCCCTCAAGAACTGGCAAGTGTGCTTAAATGGGCTTATTTTCTATGAGATGAAAAATGGTTGAGAATATAGAATATTCACAGGGATGCTTAAATTGTTGTTGGTGTTCAGTTGCTAAGTCACGTCCAACTTTTTGGGAACCCATGGACTGCTGCCTGCCAGACTTCCCTGTCCTTCATTATCTCCTAGAGTTTGCTCAAAGTCATGTCCATTGAATCAGTGATGCCATCCAACCATCTCATCCTCTGATGCCCTCTTCTCCTTTTGCCTTCAGTTTTTCCCAGCACCAGGGGCTTTTCCAGTGAGTTGGCTTAAATTGTTACAAGATAAAGATACTAAGCAATACAGTATGCCAGACAGACTACCACTCAATGTTTTAGGAATTTTGTGGCTTTCTGATCTAAGCCCCTAGATATTCATTTATGGTAATTACCGTGCAGTTAGAAGTAGAGTCTGGGTCTCAAAAATTCTCAAGTTCGAAGAAAGAGGTAATTTGTGGAAGGAAAGATAATTTACCTGATTGATTTAATCTGACTAAGAAATTGTGTTCCTTTTCCTTGCCCCCCTTCAGCTCTATTAAGATATAGTCGACAAATTAAATGGTAATATATTTAAAGTATACAATCTGATGATTTGATGTAAGTATACACCGTGAAAGGTTTTTCACCAAGTTAATAAACACATCCATCACCTCACATATTTACCTTTGTGTGTGTGTGTGTGCGTGTGAGGAACATCTAAATTGTACTCTCAGCAAATTTCAATTACACAATACAGTGTTATCAACTATAACCACCATGTTGCATATTAGATCTTCAAACCTTATTCATGTTTCACCTGAAAGTTTGTACCCTTTTATCAAGTTTTCCCTATTTTTCCCCCACCCCCAAGCCCCTGAAAACCACCCTCTACTCTCTGGTTCTATGAATTTGAATTTTTTTCTTTTCTCTTTTCCTTTTTTAGATTCCACACATAAGTGATGGGCTTCACTGGTGGCTTTGATTGTAAAGAGTGGTTTAGTTGCTAAGTCGTGTCCAACTCTTGAAACCCCGTGGACTATAGCCCGCCAGGCTCCCCTGTCCATGGGATTCTCTAGGCAAGAATACTGGAGTGGGTTGCCATTTCCTTCTCCAGGGTGATGGTAAAGAATCTGCCTGCAATGCAGGAGACATGGGTTCGATCCCTGGGTCAGGAAGATCCCCAGGAAAAGAGAATGGCTCCCCACTCCAATATTCTTGCCTGAAGAATTCCAAGGACAGAGAAGCCTGGTGGGCTACAGTTCATGGGGTCACAAAGCACTGGACATGACTGAGCAACTAACCCTTTCCCCTTTCATAAGTGATAATGCACAGTGTTTATCTCTCTTCATCTGGCTTATTTCACCTTGTGTAATTCCTTCCCGGTTCTTCCACGCCATCACAGATGGCAGGATTTCCTATTTTTTTTTAAACTGAAAAATATTTTTTTATGTATATAAAACACTATATATATATATTTTATATATACATAGCATTTTTTTCATTCATTCATCTGTGAATGGATACTTAGACTATTTTCATATATTATGAATAATGCTGCAGTGAACACAGGAGTACAGACATCTCTTCAAAATAAAGACTTTGTTTCCTTTGGGTATATATGCAGATGTATATATCTGGGTATATTGCTGGAACAAATTATGTTTCTTAAGAGCAGTGTGAGCAATACTTTTTCCTCTGTACATCAGAATCTTAGTACTAAAATTGAATTTAGTGTAAGGTGATCCTGTTTTGGTCTTCCTTCTAAGGATTAAAGGTATTCTAAGATCTGAGGAAAAAGTATTGAGTTTATGTGGCATTTTTATAGTCTGTAGCGTTAATGGCTCATGTAAAATGAACTATTTTGGGAGGAGGGGAGAGAGCAAGTGTTCTATTTTAGGAGCAGATATATTCTTTTGAAATTTTTCTTGATTTCCTTTTGAAACATGTTTTCAGAGGATTGACTCACGTAGAGTACCCCTACTTGAGTGATCAAGTGATCATTCCCCAATGATCTTTCCTCCCTTTGCAGATAAGTGGTGTCATCCCTTTACAAACTGCCCAGTATTTCATTCTTCAAAAACCCAACAGATAGTTTTAGCGTCATTTATCCTCTTCTGGGACCAGTCTATTCTAAAGATTTCTTTTGTGAAAGTCCTGGTTGTTTCCTCATCTTGGCCCACCATACCTGTCTAAACTTTTCCTTCGTCTATCGATATTTTTTTATTACTTATTGTTGTGAAAAATGTCAAACATGCAAAGTAGAAAGAATATCATAACAAGCACTCATATCTACAACCCTCAGATATAACAATTATTAGTGTTCTGCAATATTTCTTTTTTTTGTTCCCCCAAAGAAGACTGCATATACCACCACACTCTATCTCTAATTATCACAGTGTGAATCTTCAAAAACAAAGACTCCTTTTTACAAAATCAGACCACCCCTGCCATCACCATACCAAATAACCCCTCTCCCTGGCAAAAACCCCATATTATACACTGTTTAACACACGGTCCTTGTTTATGTTTTTAAATTCATTCCAAAATGTTTTTTACAACTGTTTTCTTCAGAGTCCATTCAAGAACTACTCATTGCATTTGGTTCTTATGTCTCTTTTAAACGTTGGTCTACGACATGAATATCAGAGAGGAAGAGTGGAATTTGTAGCCTCAACAAGTCTTCTAAGCCAAAGCAAGACCCTAATGGGGAAGTAATGGGACTCAGAATTGGGAGAGAAATGTCAGGGTAGATGTGCTGGAGAACAGCAATCCCCAAATGTGTGGAAATGGATGTTGAGGGGGCTGGACTAGGGTGTGGAGACAGAAGGTAAGGCTGGTTAAGGATGAATTTATTGATATATGTCATTCCCCAATGGCTTAGATTATAATGCTCAGGCAGGGGCTCCTCTAGGATGTACTCCACCCTAGCAGTACAAGGGGTTCCTTGTACTGCTAGGATGACTCCTAACTTTGGAATAAAAAATAGCCCACACTAAATGTTGAGGAATGGCTCAGAGAAATATGAATTTTTGAACGGATCTATTCAATAAGATACATCTGAGAATCTCCAGATGCTGTTCTTTAGGAGGATCCAGAGGACACTGCCTTCACTAAAGTGGTATCATTAGATGACTGGTGTCATTTAGAACCTCACTACTGGCTGTTGCTATACTAAAGGCTTTTTGAAAGATTTTCTGTGGTGGAATGTGACTTGCTAGTGTAACGGAAATGACAGGATTTCAGAACAGAAGAGGTCAGATGATAGCACTGAATCATCAGAGGCAAAATGGAAATAAGTAATGGGAGCAGGGTCAGAATGGCAGCCAAGGACATAGAGATGCATGTTGATGACTAATAGATCATTACATTCATAAGGACATCTGAAGAGAGTATGACTTACTATATATAATCAGAAGATATCAGAACAGATGAGTGTCAAGTCAGATGTTGGCCATCCCACGGGGTTTTCATAAATGAGCTAATTCTTGGACACAAAGCTCATGGTGCATCCTCTTGGGAAAGGACTTTATAATAGCCCAGTGAATGTGTACAGTAGCCATTCCCCTGTGACTCCCCAAAGGTATCTATGGCCGCTTCATATCAGGGTACTAACAGTACACTAGCTGTTTTGAGGGTGGTTGGATACAGAGTCTGAGCTAACATTGACACCTAGGGACCCAAACCATCATCATGATCCCTGTGTTAGAGCAGAGGCGTGTAGAGGTCAGCTGATAGACACATTCCTGGCCCTGGTGATTAGCCGTGGGACAGATTTAGTTAGTAGTTGGAAGAATTCTCATTTTTGATTTATCAACTTACGAAATAAAAACTATCATTATAGGAGAAGGCTGAGTGGAAGATCTTAAAATGAACCCTTCCCCCCACGGCCCTGAAATTGCCAAGATAAGAAACAAAATCACCAAATGGTGGTTGGTATGCAGTTTGGGTTGCCCCGCTAGCTGTCATTCTCTGTGAATCCCTTGGGGCGAGGGGGTTGGCTTCTGCTTCTGGTTTGCTTTAGGTTCTGTGGGTGGAGAGGTCTGCTTCCCAGAGCGGGGACTCAGTAAGAATCCAACTAAGGCTAAAACCCCAGTGGTGGCCTGGTCACTTGAGGCCCCGCATGCTGTTAGATCAACAGGCAATTGAGATTCAGTCCATCATGAGAAGGTATAACTGCTATTACATGATAAGGGCAGAAAGGATTGATTGTGCTTGGATTTATGGGATCCATAGTGGCATCTCTTGGTACTCCTATGCCTAAATTTAACTGTGAATGGACAATTATGCAACCACTTCCCAATAACATCATGGTCACCAGCAAGCCCCCCAGATAAGAGGACCATGGGAGATACATTTAAAGTCCTAAATGTAAATGGAAAAACCATAAAGCTTTTTGACAAAATTATAAAAATATATCTTTGTGACCTTGCTGTAGGTAAGGTTTTCTCAGACATGACATAAAAATCATTACCCACAAAGGAAATGGTTGATATATTCTAGTAAGCAATATTAAGAACTTCTATACATATAAGAAATCTCTAAAAAAAAAAAAAATCTTTGTGACCTTGCTGTAGGTAAGGTTTTCTCAGACATGAAATAAAAATCATTACCCACAAAGGAAATGGTTGATATATTCTAGTAAGCAATATTAAGAACTTTTATACATATAAGAAATCTCTATAAAAAGAAAAGCCAAGCCGTATTATGGATTAAAATACATACAACACATATAGCCGACAAAGAACTAGTATCCAGAATATATAAAAAGTACTCATAAGTTGACAAGATTAAAAGATACCCTGGTAGAGAAGTTGGCAGAGGACTTGAGTAGCCACTTTATGAGAACCTAACTCCAAATAAGCAGTAACATATAGAAAGATGTCCCAACTTTCTCACTAGTAATAACAAAATCAAAAACCCATGTGTATTTTGATATATTAAGGATCTACTGGGTTAACAGTGAAAAAGTCTGACAACCATAGGTATTGAGGAAGGTTTGGAGCTACGGGAATTCTTAAACATTACACCTGGGAGCATAAATTGGTAAAACCAGTTTAAAAAATCACACTGCCTAATTTGCTGAAATTCATATATCCTACAATACTTCAATTCCTCTCCTAGTTACATATCCTAGAAAAATAATGCACAAATGATTGCGCATTTAGGATTGTAGTGCAAATACTTTGTACTAGAGAATAAAAGATCTAGATTCCAGAGGACAGATACAACTCTACTGCGTTTTAATAAAGTTTCTTTATTTTATGCTCAATTTGTAGAAGAGGCTGCCAAGCTTGTCCTCTCCCACCTGGGCATTTTGAATGGCCATTTCCCCAGTTTTCCTTGCAGTTGTGTGGCCCCATGACTCAGTTCTGTCAATGGAATGTGAACAGAAGCTAGATGTGCTGAGACCCCGAAATTTCTGAAACACACCTTGGAAGCTCTTTCCACCTCCAGGTGGCAGGAATGGAAATGACCCCCACGGTGACCTTGGGAACCTAGTGTTGAAGAAGAGAACATAAGATGGAAAGGACTCATTGTTCCTGACACTGCAGGGAGGAAACCTATCTGACCAGAAATATCCAGAGATCAGACTGAGGTGAACAGGAAATAAATTCTTATTGTGTAAAATGCTGAATATTGGGAATCTGTTTGTTATGGCAGTAAGTCTAACCCTAACCTACACAAAAATATCTTCTTTCTCAGCTCTTTGTCCATGAGATCTTTCCCTTTGAGTTTTTAGAAATGTCAAAGTAGAACTGACCCATGTCTTCTACCTGTATCCATCTTAGTAAGAAAAACAGAAGGGATCCATTCACAGTCAAGCTCTTTAGATACATTCTCTTAGGACGGAGGAGCCTGGTAGGCTGCAGTTCATGGGATCGTTGAGTCAGACGTGACTGAGTGACTTTACTTTCCCTTTTCACTTTCATGCATTGGAGAGGGAAATGGCAACCCACTCCAGTGTTCTTGCCTGGAGAATCCCAGGGACGGGGGAGCCTGGTGGGCTGCTGTCTATGGGGTTGCACAGAGTTGGACACAACTGAAGCAACTTAGCAGCAGCAGCAGCATAGCATATCCTTTGTTGTTCAGTTGCTAAGTTGCATCCAAATCTTTGCTAACCCATGAACTGCAGCATGCCAGGCTTCCCTGTCATTCACTATCTCCCGGAGTTTGCTCAAACTCATGTCCATTAAGTCAGTGATGCCATCCAACCGTCTTATCCTTGTCCAAGTATTTTAGGCTGATTCACCTCTCTGTACATCCTTCTGACCTCAGGAAGGGGAAAAAGAGGGTTCAAAGTAAGAAGCTTTTTAATTAAAGCTGCAGACAGCACTTCCTCCCCTATCTCATCAACTTGAACCTGGTTATGTGGAAAAACAACAGTGAGAAGTATCTTAATATGGCAGACTTATGACCACCTTATATTACTAAAAGGAAGAAGAAGAAAATAGATACAAGTAGCTCTTCTGACTACCTAAGTATTAATCCACACAACTATTCTCACTCTAGAATAACAACACCCTCCCGCTCAGGGCAATAGTCCAAGTTTCCATCAAGTTTCCTCTTCCAGCTCAGAGTCTAGGGACACTTAGTGGTATATAGCACTTTCCATCAGTTTCAAATGTGGGTCTTTGTGCTCTGATGATCTAAGGAGTAATACATGACTTATTCATATCCAACCTCCCATCTGTAGCAATCATCTACTTACTACAAACAAATTGCTTGAAAATATAGCAGCTTAAAGCACCAAAAATCTATTATCTCACAATTTTTGTGGTCCAAGAATTCAGGAGTGGCTTTGATGGAAGGTTCTGGGTCAGAGTCTCTCGTGAGTTGCTGTCAAGACCTTGGCCAGGGTTGCACCGATGTGAAGGCTTGATTGAGGAATTCACTTCCTAGATGACTCGCTCATTTGGCTCTTGGTAGGTCTAACTTTTTTTTGCCACATGGGCATCCCCGCAAGGCTGTCTGAGTGTCTTTATGGCCCGGCAGCTGCTCCCTCTGCGTGAGTGATCCAGGAGATAACAAGGAGGAAGTTCAACACCTTTAGTGACCTAACCTTGAATGTCACACACCATCATGTCCATCACGCTATGTTCATTAAAACAAATTACTAAGTCCAGCTCACACTCAAAGGAAGGGGAATTTGGCTTTCCCTTTGGAAGCAGAAATGGTCAATAAATATATAAGCATATTTTTAAAACCACTATAGTCTGCTCTTTGGCTGTGTTTGTGTGTTTATTGTAGTAAAATAAAACATAAAATTTACCATTTTAAGTATTTTTGAATGTCTAATTCCGTGACATTAAGTACATTCACATTTTTGCGTGGTCATATATATTACACATTCTGCCCACATTCAAACCACACTCACTTTTTCCTACATCCCATTAAGATCTCACCACATAGCTGTGAGCTCTGGGGTTTGGTTTGACCCTCCTGAAAACTCTTCAGTCAGCCTGTTGCTGTTTCATGGATGCTGGGTGTGAAATAAAGAATTTTATAACTCACAGAACAGCAGGAGCAGGAGCAGCAAGTTTACATTGGTTCCCTGGCTCTCTAAGTCCCAGAGAGTGACTCAGAAGGGTCCAGGCGGGCCCCAGGGTGCCAGAAGGCAAATGCAGTGGGTTTCTGTTGCAGTTGAGGAACCGTGAGTTTGGGGAATCCACCCTTTATACAGCCAGCCGCTCCCCCTCTGGAGGGAGAGATTACTTCATCCCTTCAGGTTGCTTGCTGAAAATACAACCCCAGCAAATGGTCTGGGAAGGACCAGTCAGGACTAGATTTTCCTGGTATATCTGCCAGAACAGGACAGGTGCCTTGGGTTTTCCCCCCAGCATCCTTCTTTCCCCATTTAGAGAAAAACTATGGAAAAAAAAATTTAGAAAAGCAAGAAGGGAAAACACATAGCAGTTAACGATCCACAGGAGGAGGAAATCATGATGCAGAGGGCTTGACCTGGCTGTGTAGTACATTCTCGGGTTAGGCTGGCTGGTTCTCTCTGGATGGACACCAGTATCTATTTCCCCCATTCCCCAGCTCTCCACTCTGTGTGTTTCTTCTTTTTTTATCGTCCTCCGCACACACATCTGATGAAGATGCTGGAGAATATGCCCTAAAAAAGGGGTACAGAACTTCTGTAGCCTGTTCATTTCTTTTCCTGGTGCAGATTTAGGGATGTGTGCAGCTTTCCTGGAGAATCCCAGGGACGGGGGAGCCTGCTGCACTACCATCTCTGGGGTCACACAGAGTCGGACACGACTGAAGCGACTTAGCAGCAGCAGCAGCAGCAGCAGCTTTCCTATTTGAAGGCCTAATAGTTTCAGCCAAGCTTGCTGTTTTCAGTAAGATTTAATAATCTTATGGGCTATTTGCTTCCAGTCATTTCCATGTCAAAGGAACAGCATTTAAAATTCCCTTCTATTCATGGATTTTACATATTCTAAATCTCATCTTTTTAAAAAATTTACTGGCTTCTGTTCAGATCATTTCTGTTTCCCCCAAATAAATGGAGACCACCTTGAGGGTGGGCTTTCCTGGTGGCTTAGATGGTAAAGAATCTTCCTGCATTGCAGAAGACACGGGTTCAGTCTCTGGGTCATGGAGGATCCCCTGGAGAAGGGAATGGCTACCCACTCCAGTATTTTTGTCTGGAGAATTCCAGGGACAGAGGAGCCTGGAGGGCTAAAGTCTCAAAGAGTCAAACACTACTGAGTGACTAACACACACAGACACAGACACCTCTTGAGGGCATCTGAGCGAATAAGCCTGGGCGCAAAGACAATAATCTGGTCTTTCTTTTTAATTTCTAAATATTATGGCTGCACTGGATCTTCACTGTGGTGCTTGGACTCTCTTGTTCAGAGCTTGGGCTCTAGATTGCCCAGTCTCAGTACTTGTGGTAAGCAGGCTTCTCTAGCTGTGCCCTGTGGGTTTAGTTGCCCAGCAGCATGTGGGATCTTAGTTCCCTGACCAGGGATTGAACCTGAATCCTTTGCATTGGAAGGCAAATTCTTAACCACTGGACCACCAAGGAAGTCCTACAACAATCTGATCTTTATAGCAAGATCAGCTCCCCTTGACCATGTGGTGATCTTATCTCCTGTTATTTGGGGACCAGATAGACATGGATTTCCCAACCCTGCAAGACACTAAACTGACTATCCTACCAGGCCACCTGTCAAGAGCAGTCCTTAGAATAGCTGCGTTTCCTTCTACGTCTGCTCCTCAACTGGTTAATTCTTGCCAGAGCTCTTCTCCCTTTCATAGTCTCTTTCTAAGAGGAACAAACCACACACTGGCCTGCTGGCTTTTCCTAACCTCTTCTCAAAGAACACACAGTTTGCATGGGTATGAGTGGCATACTGTCTAAAACACTGCAGGTGACAGTCCCACCAGTTGCTTGCACAGAATAACAAGTGTCAGCAACTTTGCAGCCTGCAGTGTTTTTTAACCTGATCAGCTGTGGTCTGATATTAATGGCTCTGAACTTGTTTCCTCTTTTGTAAAATGGGAATAATAACTTCCTACCTATCTCATTAGTGTTTTTATAAGAATTAAATGAGCTAATACACTATATAAAAATCTCTAAGTGTGTAGTAGGTACACCATAGACATTGATTTGTTTTTTCTTCTTAGTAGGGTAATGTTTCGGAGAAGGCAATGGCACCCCACTCCAGTACTCTTGCCTGGAAAATCCCGTGGACGGAGCAGCTTGGTTGGCTGCAGTCCATGGGGTCGCAAAGAGTCAGACACAACTGAGCGACTTCACTTTCACTTTTCACTTTCATGCATTGGAGAAGGAAATGGCAACCCACTCCATTGTTCTTGCCTGGAGAATCCCAGGGACGGGGGAGCCTGGTGGGCTGCCCGTCTATGGGGTCGCACAGAGTCGGACATGACTGAAGCGACTTAGCAGCAGCAGCAGCAGCAGCAGCATTGTAATGTTTGGGTATTAATAAAATACCCAAAGTTGGAGTAACTTTTAAAATATAAATATAGCAATATAAATAAATAGATAGATAAAAGTTACTCCAACACCACTAGTAATAAAATATCCAGACATTACCCTACTAGGAAGAAAAACCAAATTAATGCCTACTGTGTATCTACTATACACTTAGAGGTTTTTAGATATTATACTATCTCACTTAATTCTTAGAACAACACTCATGAGACAGGTACTAAATTATTATTCCCATTTTACAAAAAAGGAAACAGAATCTCAGTATGTGGGGTTCCCTGGTGGCTCAGTCAGTAAATAGTCACAGGAGACCTGCATGCGATCCCTGGGTGGGGAAGATCCCTTGGAGAAGGAAATGGCAACCCACTCCAGTATTCTTGCCTGGAGTATCCCATGCACAGAGGAGCCTGGCAGGCTACAGTCCATGGGGTCGCAAGAATCAGTCTTGACTTAGTGACTAAACCACCATGTTAAAATAATATGTAGTGTATTAATCTATTTTTAAATTAATTTTTATTGGAGCATAGTTGCTTTGCTCTGTTAGTTTCTACTGTAGAGCAAAGTGAAACAGCTGTACATATACACATATCCCCTCTTTCTTGGATTTCCTTCGTATTTAGGTTACCACAGAGCCTTGAGTTTGGTCCCCTGAGCCATAGAATAGGTTCTCATTGGTTATTACTGGGTAGCTTTTAAAACTACTTGCTCTCAAATTCTCTCATATTTTTTATGAAAAATAAATTCAATAAAGGTATAGAGGTCAACTTTGATGACCTCTTTGATTCTATAGAGCTGTCATTACCAACTTTAACCTTTCTTTTCAGCTTTCCAATCCCTGTTCCTTCTACCCTCAACAGAGAAAACTAAGGCCATCAAGCTAGAACTCTCCCAGTCAACTTTTCTCCCTATTATAAATCAGAAACCCTCACCTAAAACTCCTTTACCCCTCTCGTCTCCTCTCCTCTTAGCTCAGAGGATGTGATGATTCTCCTGTATATGGTCTAACATCTAAACTCTCTCTTCTCTGTAACTTTCCTCCCCAAACCTGAAGCTCCATCAGCAATGTTCCCTCCTTCCTCCCAGCAGGGATTCTGCAGTCTCTTTTATATTAAAAATGGACATCAATCCTGCATCTCTCTTGAGCTCAGCTCCATCTGTAGCTTTCTTTTCCCTCCCAAGTTTTTAAAAAAGAATTAGTACCTTTCATTTCTCCTCCCTGATTCTTTCCTTAATCCACTGAGATCTTAGCCTCCACTCTGCCTCTCTCTGGCACTTTGACGGTTTTAGTGACTTTGACAATCTTGATCTTACTTATTTGATGCTGTGAATCATTCAGGAAATGCTCCTTTGTTCTCTAGAACATCACTTTCTAACCTATTCTCCCCTTACCCCGTGACTATCCACTATTAGTTCTTTTTCACAGTTTCATCTTTATTTGCATGCTATTAAAAGTTGGTGTTTCTGTGTCTATTCTTGGTCTTCTTTTCTTCTCTTTTTTTTATAAAACCTTTATTGAATTTGTTACAATATTGCTTCTGTTTTATGTATTTTTTTCTTTTTTCTTTTTGGCCACAAGGTGTATGGGATCTTGCATCCCTGACCAGGCATTGAACCCACACTCCCTGCATTGAAAGGCCAGGACTTAACCACAGCACTGCCAGGGATGTTCCTATCTTTTCTACTCATTTTGTGTCTTCTTTCTAGTCTACTTTATTCTATTTCATAGCATCAATTCTCAGCTATATACTAATGAATCCCAAGTCTGCACGTCCAACCTAACCCTCTTTCCTGAGCCCGGTTTGTCTAACAGCCATATGGACACCTCAAAGTCAGCAGGACATCGTGCCGCCCCTTTTGTGTTCTTTCTCAGTAAATGCACCACCACCCACTGTCTTAGCAGAAAGTTTGGACTCGTCAGTAAGTGCTCTTCCCTTTTCTTCATTTACACGCCTGGTTAATCCTCAACTGCTACTGACTCAGTTCTGTAAATGCTTCTTAATTCTCTAAACTTGTCCATTTATTTGCATCCTACAGCTACCATTCCCTTTGTCTGAAGGGTTCCCCCCTCCTCTTCCTTCCTAGTAGATTCTTACTCATCCTTCAGATTCTACCTTAAATACAATGCAAATTTAAATGCAAATTTTGCCTGAATTTCAAATTGGATTCACTCCCACTGCTCTATGCTCCTGTAATTCCCTGTATCCATTTCCTAGAGCTGCCATAAAAAAATGCACCTCAAATTGGGGGATTTAAAACAACAGAAATTTGTTTTCTTTTCAGTTCTGGAGGCTAGAGGTACAAATTCAAGATGTCAGCAGGGCCACACTCTCTCTAGACTAGATGGAATCCTTCCCTGTTTCTTTCTGGCTCTGGAAGTGCCCAGCATAGTCGGCATTCCTTGGCTTACAGCTGCATCATCCTAATCTCTGCCTCTGGCATCATGTGTCCTCCCCTCTGTGTCTCTGCGTTCATACAGTGTTTTCCTTTTCTTACAAGGATACCTGTTATATTGGATTAGGGCCCATGGGAATGACTTCAGCTTAATATGATTACATCTGCAAAGACCCTATTTCCAAATACAGTGGCATTCATGAGACTAGGGGTTAGATCTTCAATATATCTTTTTAGGGGGCATAGTTCAATTCAGAAAACCCTTATAATTTTTTTTTCAACAAAACTCATCACCCTGTATTGTAATTATTAAATATTCACCTTCCAGGGTAAGCCATTCTTCCCTATTTCAGTGTATTCTCATTGCTTGAGATAATGGAGCTCAGAGGCAAAGTTATGGGCTGAAGACTGGAGAAGCAGGTCAACCAAGAAATTGATGCTGGACATTTCCAAGCAGAAATCAACAGCAGGATTCAATCACAAATTGGAGTTAGACACAGAGTGGGCAGAGAGGTGGGGGAGGTACGGAACAGGGTCAACTTGAGCACAAATTTTATAAAAGCAGTTACTGTTTTCAATTTGCTACCTCTTTTTTTTTTTTTTTTTTTTTGTGGAGGTTTGCCAGCCTCCTGCTTTGGGGGCAGAGCTCTAAATTTTTGGATTTTTTACTCCAGAGTTGCTGAAATATTTTTTATATATCCTTACACATCTCTTAGTCTAAAGGGTGTGATTATGTTCACACAATCTGGGATCCTGAAAAGTAACTTTACGATTCATGGGGATGAGAACAGAACTCAGAGAACATGCACGATATTTATGAAGGCATTGTTTTGTTCCTTTAGCTTTTATTTATTGCCTTGTCCTGGAAAGAAAAGCTTGCATGTAGATTCAGCAGCTGATTAATCATGCCCTTGGCTCCCCATGTCCCAGCTCACAAATACTTTAGCTTTCACTTCACTACCTGAAACAATTACAATCAAAGTTTCATAGTCCATGATGTGAAATCTTTCAACTTTTAGTAATTTAAAAAACACTTTGGCTAAGGTGCTGGTAAAAAACTGATGCTGTTGACTAAAACCAGTTAAAATATTTTGTCTGTTTACTTTATATGTAATTTACTTTCATATTAGAATTGATCTAGACAAGGTGAGAATTCAGCTGATATTGATTGTAATAGGATTTCTTTTTGTGAATTTCTATAGGACACAGGAATTTGGGGATCTAATTATAGAAGGGAGAGATGGCAATAAATAATAAGGAAACAAACAAATAAAATATAATTTGAGGGAAAATTTTGACAACTACTCATTCAGTTAGTTAAGATCTACTGGCCTAATGTTCTCTGAGATAAATCTAATGCATATATGCATGTTTACATGTGTACATATATATGATTATATTTAAATAGGGTAACTTTGGGGCTTCCCTCGTGGCTCAGCTGGTAAAGAGTCTGCCTGCAATGCACGAAACCCGGGTTCGATCCCTGAATTGGAAAGTTCCCCTGGAGGAGGGAGTGGCTACCCACTCTAGTATTTGTGCCTGGAGAATTCCATGGACAGAGGAGCCTGGTGGGCTCCATGCAGTCACAAAGAGTCAGACATGACTGAGTGACTAACACTTGAGCCCCATATGCAATCTTACATATGTGCATATATATGATTATATTTAAATTATTTATAATTTACTTAAAAGTGCTATTAGGGTAACTTTAGAGCAGTGGTTCTCAAGCAGGGGCATTTTTCCTCCAATGGGACACTTGGTAGTGTCTCGAGACATTTTTGGTTATCACACGGATGGGGAGGGACGGATGACTTAGGATAATGCTGGCATCTACTGTGAAGTCCCAGGATGTAAGTTGTTCTGAAACATCTTACTATGTACAGAACAGCCCCTACAACAAAGGATTACTGCACTCAAAATGACAGTGTTGCTGAGGTTGAGAAACCCTTGTTTAGAGGATAAACATTTAGTTGACATAAAAAGGAATTTTCTATTTATTTTTCACAATCTTCCCACCACCCCCTTTTCCCTTTTATTTCTTCTACCCTGGAGAAGGGAAAGGCTACCCACTCCAGCATTCTGGCCTGGAGAATTCCATGGACTGTACAGTCCATGGGGTTGCAAAGAATGGAACACGACTGAGTGACTTTCAGTCACTTTCTTCACTCACAGAAGAGAAGGTGCCGATAACTTTGTTTATTGACTTTCAGTCCCTAGTTCCAGTTCTTTTTGAGATTTGACTGTTGAAATTTACCATTGAATTTTACAAGACGTTCTTTTTCTAAAAATTTTATTCATTTATTTTGTTGATTATTTTTTTGGCTGTGTTGGGTCTTTGTTGCTATGAGGGCTTTTTCTTTGGTTGTGGTGAGTGGGGCTACTCTCTAGGTGCAGTGCACAGGCTTCTCATTGTGGGGGCCTCTCTTGTTGCAGAGCAGGGCTCCAGGGCGTGTAGCTTTCAGTAGCTGCAGTGCCTGGGCTCAGTAGGTATGGTTCACAGTCTCTAGAGCACAGGCTCAATAGTTGTGGTTCAGGGCTTAGTTGTTGCTTGGTGCATGGGATCTTCTTGGACCAGGGATTGAACCTGTGTCTTCTACATTGACAGGTAGATTCTTTTTTTATTTTTTTGGCAGGCAGATTCTTTATAACTGAGCCACTGGGGAAGCCCAAGAGACATTCTTACATTTCTTCTTTTGCTTAAACTTTATTCACTGAGTTTTGTTGACAGTAACCAAACAGTCCCTAAGTTAGAAAAAGAAGTAATGCTAACATCAAAGAATATAAAAGTAGAGAAATAAAATGCAATTGGTATATATATATATATATGTATACTTATAAATAGCATATTAAAATTTGTTCTACATTCTATGGTACACTTTGAAATATGTTTATTCATGATTAGAATTGAAAGAGGTAATAATGTAGGCTCAATTAAAATGATGAATATTATATATTCATAAAACTATGAGACTAAAAAGACAACTGAGATCATCAGGTCATCTTATGTTCCCAACCTATTTCTTGTTGAGGGGACATTATAGACATTGTAATGGACAAGAAATATTATTAAATATTAAATATTTAAAATTTAATACAAGATTTAATTTCTTCTTGGCTTTTAAGAGGTTCCTTTAAAACAGTTATTTTTCGAGGGTTAGAATCTCAAGTGTTATTTCTCAAGCAGTTATTTGTTAAGTGTTAGAATTTCCATTGGGATAAGAAGTTGGAACTTCCAAGATCATTTGTTGAATAGGCTGTATTCTACGAACATTTACTAAATGCCTCCGAGCATAGTCCAAAGCCCATTTGGTGTTTAATAGTGTAGGTCCCAGGAAGTTGTTTTTAGATAAATGGAAAACTCAGGAGAAAGCAAAGTCGGGGGAACAAACATAAATTGCCAGCCTGTGAGGATCAAATTTAGGTCAGATTCTATCTGGGTCAGTTCTATCTCCTCACTTCCTGTTTGTGTAGCCAGGGGGGTAAATCTCTGACCTTTAAGTCCAAGGCTCTCAGAAGAGCTAAGACTTCCTTGAGCTCCAGAAAAGAATAGCAATTGCAGGATGAGAAAATGGGAAAAAAATGGCTCTGAAAACTCCAAAGGATAGCTGTGGTTCCTCTCAATAAGAAATCAGTTGGAAATGTGCCTAACCTAAATAGGATCAAAATACAGAGTACAAAATACCCCAACATGACCAGAAAAATAGAACCATGTGACGTGTGTGGGTAAGACAGATGTAAAAGTGCTATTAAGAATACTAAGGTAAATTATGAAGTGCAATTTATTAAGATCTATAGTGTAGGATATCTTATCTCTTGGAGATTAGAATTCTATTTCCTGCTTTGTTGTAATTGTACAGAAATGAGAATTGGGAATAGATATCATAGGCCTCTTAAAGTATGCTTTAAAAACTCTAAAGAAGAAAAAATATTGTAAATATTTCTGAGAGGTGGTGTCTGATTCCATCTCTGCAATAAACAATTGCTGTCTGGACCCAGCAACCTTATCTCTATCAGTTTTTCTTGCCTCTCCCTTTCTTAGTAATGGATTATTGTTTATATGTGAATAATTGTTCATATGTGAAATGATGTGAATATGAATATAATAACCACCCAATAATAAGGCTTGGGGCTTGATAACAGTTTCTTCAATGTAAAATTGATACCACTTTATGCAGAAACAGGACATTTTTGCTGACTTTTGTAAATTAACCTTGTATCTTGTGCTGTGTTAGGACATTAATTCTAGTAGTTATTTTTTTATTTTTTATAATTTTTTATGTAAGCAATAAAAAATCTGAAAGTAAAGACAGTTTTATTTCCTCTTTTCTCATTTTCTTGAATTTATGTCCTTTTCTTGCTTACTGGAAGGGTTATGTCAACCAGCATAATGATGAGTGGAGGTAGAAAGAGTCGACATTCTTGGCATGTTTCTATCTTAGGGAGAAATTACTCAGTATTTCACTGTTAGGTATGATACTAAATTCAGGTTTTCTATGTGAAAAGCTTTCACATTAAAAAAAAATCTGTTCAGAAAAATCTAATTCATCTTATATGTTATTAATTTCAGTTTTCAAGTATTTAAGTGATGAAAAACAAGTAATTTCTGTTTTAATAACACATTTATAGACTGAGCTTCAAAGACAAGGAAAAATTAATTTAAAATAATGTGTATTTATTTCTCTGTCCAAAGATATCAAAACCAAGAAATAACACTACAATCACAGAAGTGGTATGCAACAGAAAAAAAAAATTGTTCAATGTAATGACTGTATTCTTTAAAAAAAAACAAACAAACAGCAAAACATATTGTCTTCTATTATGTCTCTAGCCAAAGAATATTCTAAAATCTAATGGGCTAAAGAAGAAAAACCAAAGCAAATCTATTTGGAAATAAAGATAAAGCTGCTTTACCAAATATTTTTAATTCTTGTTTTCTCTGCACAAAATAATTACTAGCACTTGCCTCCTTTTTTGTGCAGTGGTGCAAGTGGTACAATACCCAGAAGCTAGCCACAATATGGACGGAGGGAAAGGGAACTGGAGAGAGCACGTGTGTGGAGTGAGCTGCTTCTCTGCTGACAAGGCTGTGCGTAGAGGGGCACAGAAAACCCGCTAACCCTGGGGGTCCAAAAAGGAGAGTCTCAGTAGAAAATCTCCCTCTTTTACTCTTTTCCCAGATCCTGATTATTCCCCTGCCTGCGTCTGCCGTTGGCCAGATCTAACTGAAAGCCAAAGCAAAAGGAATCTTTTGCTGCAGCCTAAACAGCTCAGCCTCTCATTATATAAAGCAGGCTGGAAGAAAGGGGCAATCTCTTGTGAGTCAAATGAGAATATCTAGCATATTTGTGTTTCTGCAAATTTTTACAGTTTTTTTTTTTGCCCCAAATTTATTTTTGGTATTTCAGATTAATTCCTCTTGGATATATTTCCAATAGTGGTATTACTGGCCCAAACAGAATGAAAATTTTGAAGGCTGCTGATGGACTTGTAAATGCCACATAAGTAATATTTAAAGTTTTGCCTATCATGGTTCTAAAAGCCTATGATTTCTCTGTTTCACCATCACTGTTGACATATATGTTTATATATATATATCGCTTCCCTGGTGACTTAGTCGGTAAAGAGTCTGTATGCAATGAAGGAGACCACCTGCAATGCAGGAGACGCAGGTTCTGTTTCTGGGTCAAGAAGATTCCATGGAGAAGGAGATGGCAATTCATTCCAGTATATTTGCCTTGAAAAATCCCATGGACAGAGGGGCCTGGCAGGCTACAGTCCATGGGGTCTTAAGAGTTGGACGTGACTTAGCAACTAAACCACCACTATATATATATTATATATATATATATATATATACACACACATATATACACATGCACACATATATACACACATATATATACACATACACAAAATATATAACTCCAGCACAATTAATTTTATATAGTTCCATAGATATCATCGTGTTTTTCTTTCATCAGTGGTTAATATTATTGGCACATGGAAATTTTAATTTCAGTTGGGGACAAGACTGTATATGACAGGGGTCCCCAACCTCTGAGATCTAATGCCTAATGATCTGAGGTGGATCTGATGTAATAATAAGAGAAATAAAGTGCACAATAAATGTGATGCAGTTGGATCATTCCCAAACCATCCCCTCACTCCCTGCTTCATGGAAAAATTGTCTTCCGTGAAATCCATTCCTGGTGCCCAAAAGGTTGGGGACTGTTGTTATATGACGCAAGGAGGCAGGGACACATTAGAAACAAGCATTAGTAAATTTTTTTCTTTTAAAGAAGGAGTAAGTTAAACATATCTATCTATGTATCTACTGGTACAAATAGAGTTGTTTTTTTTAAAGATAGTGGATAAAATGTTTTCATAAACATATGGTAACTTGTGTCACTTTCAAGACATGACTATGGCTTTAAATGGGTGTTCAAATTGCTTATCTGTGTCTTTAACACTTGCTGGTTCCTTATGATAAGTGCATGGCTCATGAAAACTAAGTCGGTAGATGGTTTTTGTGTCTATTCACTTCAGGTTTTTTCCAGTAGTGGTGATTTCCCTGGTACTGCCATGGGCTTCCTGCTCCCCTTGCCTTTCTTGACCAAGTCTTCACTTCAACTGGAGAATATGAACAGCTCCAGCGGCTACTGAAGGAAGTCAATGAAGAGGCCACATGATTTTTTAAAATCCTTTGTTGTTTCTCATTTCACAGAAATAGACATCTTTTCATGCCACTGAAAGTGTTCTTGCCAAGGTCACTGATGACTCATTTTTTGCTAAACCCAGTGAACACGTTTGAGTTTTTCTTTAATTATTTGACCTTTCAGAAGCATTTGGCGCTACTGATGATAACCCTTTTCTGGAAGCAGTGTCATCCCTTGGCATGGAAGACACTGTGTTGCTGTGTGCTCAGGTCTCTGAAGACAGACTGTCTGGTCTCAGTTCTGACACTGATTAGCTGCATGACCTTGGGAAGCCACTCAGCATCTTTGGGATTCAGTTTCCTCATAACTCTTAGTTGCTCAGTCGTGTCCAACTCCTTCCCACCCCAGGGACTCCAACCTGCCAGGCTTCTATGTCCATGGAATTCTCCAGGCAAGAATACTAGTGTGGGTAGCCATTCCCTTCTCCAGGGGATCTTTCCAACCCAGGGATCGAACCCATGGGAGATCTTTACTGTCTTGACTGTCTTCTTTGCTGTCTGAGCCTCCCGGAAAGCCCCAGTTTTCTCATAGTTAAGAATAATAACAGGACCTACCTCTTAGGGTAGGTGTGAGGACTCATGTAAAAGCATATGTAAAATGATTAGAAACTGTACTTGGTACTTCAGCACGCTTAAGTAACAGATATGTTGTCCTGATAAACTGGCTTTTTGAAAAAGAAAGCCCTGATTTGTAGTGTTGACAGTTTCTTTGTTGTAAATACTTTCATCATGGCCTTAAATATGCCTCCCTTTCTTTACTGTTTAACAATTTGCTTTCGCAGGAGTGGCTCACATGGTAAAGAATCTGCCTGACATGTGGGAGACCCAGGTTGGATCCCTGGGTTAGAAAGATCGTCTGGAGAAGGGAATGGCAGCTCACTTCCGTATTCTTGCCTGGAAAATTCCACAGAGGAGCCTGGTGGGCTACAGTCCATGGGGTCACAAAGGGTACAGCATGACTGAGTGACTATCACGCTCCCAGGAGTTGATTTCAGCACACTCCTCTTGACTTTTCAATTTCCTCTGCTTGGTGTCCACTGTGGGCTCCTCTTCTTCCATTTCTGAAACATCTTTGCTCTTCAGTGGTCTGTCTGTCTGCTGCTGCTGCTGCTGCTAAGTCGCTTCAGTCGTGTCCGACTCTGTGTGACTCCATAGACAACAGCCCACTAGGCTCCCCCGTCCCTGGGATTCTCCAGGTAAGAACACTGGAGTGGGTTGCCATCTCCTTCTCCAATGCATGAAAGTGAACAGTGAAAGTGAAGTTGCTCAGTCATGCCCAACTCTTAGCAACCCCATGGACTGCAGCCAGGCTCCTCCGTCCACGGGATTTTCCAGGCAAGAGTACTGGAGCGGGGTGCCGTTGCCTTCTCTGGTGGTCTATCTAGGCTTTCCAATTGTTTTTCTCCGTACATTTTCCTAGGATCAATCTCATCCACTTAAAAAATTGATATATAATTCACAGATCATACAATTCACCCACTGAAATTGTCGAGCTCAGTGGCTTTTGGTGTATTCATAGCATGGTGTAGCTATCGCCATCTTTATTTATTTTTTTTTTAATTTTATTTTATTTTTAAACTTTACATAACTGTATTAGTTTTGCCAAATATCAAAATGAATCTGCCACAGGTATACATGTGTTCCCCATCCTGAGCCCTCCTCCCTCCTCCCTCCCCATTCCATCCCTCTGGGTCGTCCCAGTGCACCAGCCCCAAGCATCCAGTATCGTGCATCGAACCTGGACTGGCAACGCCATCTTTAATTTCAAAACATTTTTATCATTTTCCAAACAGACTCGGTACCCATAAACAGTTGGTCACTCCTCATTTCCCCCACTCCTCCCCATATCCAACTATTAAGCTACTTTCTGTTTCTAAAAATTTGTAAATTCTGGACATTTCATGTAAATGGAGTCATATAATATATGGTCCTTTGTGTCTCCTTTCACTCAGCACAGTGTTGTCAACATTCAGCTATGTTCTGGCAGTGTCAGTACTTTATTCCTTTTTTATTGCTGAATAATATTTCATTGTGTTGCCATGCCACTTCTTATTTATTCATCAACTGGTGGATATTAGGTTTTTTTACTTTTTGGCTGTTACGAATAATGCTGCTATGAACCTTGTAAGTTTTTGTGTGGACATATATTTTTTTCCTCTTGGATACATATCTAGGAGTGGAATCACTAGACCATGTAGTAAATCTGTTTTTGACTTTTTGAGAAACTGCCAAACAGTTTTCCAAAGAGGCTACATGACTTCACCTGCAGTGTACAAGAGATTCGATACCTCCATATTCTTGCCAACACTTGTTATCTATTTTTTTTAACTATAACCATGCTGTGCTATTGCACTCAATTGCACAATCGCACAATTGCACTCATCTCACACGCTAGTAAAGTAATGCTCAAAATTCTCCAAGCCAGGCTTCAGCAATATGTGAACCGTGAACTTCCTGATGTTCAAGCTGGTTTTACAAAAGGCAGAGGAACCAGAGATCAAATTGCCAACATCCGCTGGATCATTGAAAAAGCAAGAGAGTTCCAGAAAAACATCTATTTCTGCTTTATTGACTATGCCAAAGCCTTTGACTGTGTGGATCACAATAAACTGTGGAAAATTCTGAAAGAGATGGGAATACCAGACCACCTGATCTGCCTCTTGAGAAATTTGTATGAAGGTCAGGAAGAAACAGTTAGAACTGAACATGAAACAACAGACTGGTTCCAAATAGGAAAAGGAGTTTGTCAAGGCTGTATATTGTCACCCTGTTTATTTAACTTATATGCAGAGTACATCATGAGAAAAGCTGGACTGGAAGAAACACAAGCTGGAATCAAGATTGCCGGGAGAAATATCAATAACCTCAGATATGCAGATGACACCACCCTAATGGCAGAAAGTGAAGAGGAGCTCAAAAGCCTCTTGATTAAAGTGAAAGTGGAGAGTGAAAAAGTTGGCTTAAAGCTCAACATTCAGAAAATGAAGATCATGGCATCCGGTCCCATCACTTCATGGGAACTAGATGGGGAAACAGTGGAAACAGTGTCAGACTTTATTTTTCTGGGCTCCAAAATCACTGCAGATGGTGACTACAGCCATGAAATTAAAAGACGCTTACTCCTTGGAAGGAAAGTTATGACCAACCTAGGCAGCATATTGAAAACAGAGACATTACTTTGCCAACAAAGGTTCATCTAGTCAAGGCTATGGTTTTTCCTGTGGTCATGTATGGATGTGAGAGTTGGATTGTGAAGAAGGCTGAGAGCCGAAGAATTGATGCTTTTGAACTGTGGTGTTGGAGAAGACTCTTGAGAGTCCCTTGGACTGCAAGGAGATCCAACCAGTCCGTTCTGAAGGAGATCAGCCCCGGGATTTCTTTGGAAGGAATGACGCTAAAGCTGAAACTCCAGTACTTTGGCCACCTCATACGAAGAGTTGACTCATTGGAAAAGACTCTGATGCTGGGAGGGATTGGGGGCAAGAGGAGAAGGGGATGACAGAGGATGAGATGGCTGGATGGCATCACTGACTTGATGGACGTGAGTCTGAGTGAAGTCCGGGAGTTGGTGATGGACAGGGAGGCCTGGCATGCTGCGATTCATGGGGTCGCAAAGAGTCGGACACAACTGAGCAACTGATCTGATCTGAAGCTGTGCTATGTCTTCAGTTACTCAGTTGTGTCTGACTCTTTGTGACCCCAGGGACTGTAGTCCCCAGGCTCATTTGTCCACGAAATTTCCAGGCAAAGATATTGGAGTGGGTTGCCATTTCCTACTCCAGGAGATCTTCTCGATCCAGGGATCGAACCCAAATCTCTGAGTCTCCTGTATGTTCTTTACCACTGCACCACCAGGGAAGCACTCTAACCATGCTAATAAGTGTGAAATGGTATCTATTTGTCATTTTAATATGTTTTTCTCTGATGGCAAACGATATTGGACATCTTTTCACGTACTTGTTGGTCGCTTGTATTTCATCTTTCATCTTTGGGCTTTCCTAGTGACTTGAGTGAGTGAGTGAATGAAGTCGCTCAGTTGTGTCTTACTCTTTGTGACCCCATGGACTGTAGCCTATCAGGCTCCTCCTTCCATGGGATTTTCCAGGCAAGAATACTAGGGTGGGTTGCCATTTCCTTCTCCAGGGGATCTTCCCTACCCAGGAATCGAACCTGGGTCTCCCGCATTGCAGGCAGACACTTTACCGTCTGAGCCACCAGGGAAGCCCTAGTGACTTAGTGGTTAAGAGTTCACCTGTCAGTGCAGAAGACATGTGGGTTTGATCCCTAGGTTGGGAAGATTCCCTGGAGAAGGAAATGGCAACCCACCCTAGTATTCTTGTCTGGGAAATCCCATCGACAGAGGAGCCTGGTGGTCTGCAGTCCATGGGGTCACAAAAGAGTTGTGCATGACTTGGCGACTAAACAACCAATTTCATCTTTGGAGAAATGTCTGTTCATATTTTTGGCCCTTTTAGGAGCTAGGTTGTTTGTTCTTTTATTGTTGAATTGCAATCTCATCCACTTTTATGGCTTCATTTAGATTTTCCCTCTTGAGATTCTGAAATGTATGTTCTGAGTCTGGGTTTCTTATATGAGCTTCATAGTGCCATACAGCCACCGCAAAGTCAACATTATTTTCAAAACTGATCATCTTTTTGAGATTTTATTTCTTTAAAATTATCATTCTCCATTTAGAAACCTGTCATTCTTTTCAACTCTCTTTCCCTCTAAATGCAAACAAATACTAAATATTGTTTCTTTTAATCTCCTAAAAAATTGTAAAGTTTTTATTTCTATGCTAGCCTTGTCTAGATCACCATCAAAAAATTATTCCTGAGTACCTGTAACAGCCTCTTAGCTGATTTTTAAAAAGCTCTTCTTAATTCTTTGCACTTCAATACATACATTAAAGCATAAATCCTTTTAGTGGTTTCCTTTCAGTCTTAGGATGAAACTTAGATTCCTTAATGTGGATTCATAACTTCCTAATAACTAGAGTTATCAAAAATGAATTGGATAAGCTTATCATGTAGAGAGTTCCTTGTCACTAGAAACATCTAGATAGAGGCTGAAAACTGATCATCATTTAAGGGTGATATGAACAATATTCATCCTTTGCCTGGAAAATAAGAAACAATATCTATTAAACTTCTTACCTTTATAAAATGCTATGATTCTAATTCATATGTATTGAACATGGTAATAACCAAAAATTTTGATTAATTAGAAACTCTCATGTAAATATGGATAAATCTAAGTAAACAATTTTATAAAGAAAGTATTGTAAAAACACTAAATCATCTTATGTGAAATACTATCATACATGATAGGAAGCTACCGAGTACACAGAAGTCTGGGTACACAATTTGTCCTTGAATAAGAATTATAGTAAAATTATAAAATGGTCAAATTTATAATTCTAGGGAGTCAGAGAAATGTCACTATAGAATAAATAAAAATAAAGTCCTCTCCTTTGGCCCTAAAATTGTTACCTTCACATTTCTGGTTCACTGATATTTTTTGAACTGATGAAAATTAGGCACTCTTGTTGAAAAATGTGCTTACTGCTCCAAATATTCAGAGTGACCATGACCTTCTGAGGTTTGGCCACGAATTCACATTAAAAGAGCCCATATTTACAGAGTGACGAGATAAGATTTTGAAGGGAAATACTATAAAATACATATGTAAGATTTTTTTTCTTAAAGGTTAGCTTTACTATCATTAGTGTTTCAAAATTCTAAATAAATCATAAACATATGAAAAGACTTTAATTAAAATATATCCAAATCTTGTATAAATCTGTATTTGTTTCTGAAAGAAGGTAGTCCTGCATTAGAAGTTAGCATATAGCTCAATTATCTAACTTGCCTGGAGAATCCCAGGGACGGGAGAGCCTGGTGGGCTGCCGTCTATGGGGTCGCAAAGAGTCGGACACGACTGAAGCAACTTAGCAGCAGCAGCAATTATCTAAATGATAATCATGTGAATTATAGAGAGGATTTGAAATGAATGAATAGGAAAAAAATTCCATTAAGGACATTTTCATGGAAGATTTTAAATATTAAAAAAAAAAATTGATGTAGAGACATGCATATCCATGCCTTGAAACCTGATCTCCAGTTTTTAGAGTAATAACACATAAGTTGGTCATTTAATTTGTTTGTTGAATATTGTTTTTAAAATACAGTTGATCACAGCTTCCCAGGTGGCTCGGTGGTAAAGAATCCGCATGTCAATGCAGGAGACATGGGTTTGATCCTCGATCTGAAAAAATCCCAGATGCCTCGGAGCATCTAAGTCCATGCACCACAACTATTGAGCCTGTGCTCTGGCGCCCAGGAGCTGCAACTATTGAGTCCACGTGCCACAGCTACTGAAGCCTGCGTGCCCTGGTGCCTGAGCTGGGCCATAAGAGAAGCTACCACAATGAGAAGCCTGCGCACTGCAACTGGAGAGAAGCCCCTGCTCACTGAGATGAGAGAGAAAGCCCTGGCAGCAAGGAAGACCCAGCATAGCCAGAAATAAATAAATAAAATTATTACAGATGAAATTGATCTCTATTATAGAGATCACTATTGCAGTGGCAAGATACACTTTTTGTAGACTTTCTAAGTTGAACAATAGTCTGATTTGCTTTCAAAGGGCAGAATTATAAAAGTCGTGGTATGCCCTGGCCAACCAAGCATCACAGATATACATGTTATTGAACTCCAGCAAGGCATCACCCATTAGCCTTGTCACAGCGGGTTGAAATTACATCTTTAGGTACTGCCAGCTACTTTAAGTTTGATGTCATGGAGAACACATCATTAACTGATTAAACTGCTTTGTCTGAGGAAATGAAAGATGGCTATATTATTTTCCTGAGTCTAAAGGGAGGAAAGAGGAGGAATCAGAATAACAAATGTCTCTTTTACTCACATCAGTTCAGACATCTAAATGAGGAGGAATTCTGAAGGAATGTAGAATAACCTGTTGAACTACAAAGGGAAAACTTACTGAACTTAGGATATATTTGGTGCATCTTGCCCCTAAAATCCTTTTAAATTGATTTTATCTTTAAAATATAAGATGATTAACCTCCTTCATCTATGACCAATTTATGTTGTCGTGTTTTGCAATCTTAGGGAAATTTTCTAAAATTACAATACATTTCAACATATGGGTGGAATTTTATATGTTTGTACATAGAACTTGTTTTGTCTCAGAAAACTGATGAAACACATGCTTCCAATAAATACTTCTTTAACTTTTTTGATTCTTAGAATTTACACATGAGTAAAATATGAAAAATTTGAATTGTGAATATAAACAGAATTGTTCTCACATTTGCACTTCAAGTGAACATTTAATATTTATAATTTTGAAATTATAAATATTAAGAATACATATAAGCAAAAGTTTAAAAAATCTGTAATTGTACCTTCAGAGAAAACTTAAAACTGGCATTTTTATTTAAGATTTTTAATTTTGCATGCTCCCCAAATGGCATAGTGGTAAAGAAACTGCCTGGCCAGTGCAAGAGACATAAGAGATGCAGTTCAGTCTCTGGGTTGGGAAGATCCCCTGGAGAGGGGCATGGCAACCCACTCCAGTATTTTGGAGAATCCCATGGACAGAGAATCTGCGGGCTACAATCCATAGGATTGCAAAGAGCCAAACATGACTGAAGTGACATCATACACTCAGGCACACAGATGATTATATCAGTTAAATACTGAGAACTGTGTATGTTTCTTTTATCTTTTTATTTCCATTGTACATCAGTTAGAATTTGTAGAACATTGTTAAATATTAAGGATGATAATGCATACTGTATCTTGCTTTAATAATACTGCTTCTCACATTTTACCTTTAAGCACAATGTCAATATATGAAGTAATATAAAGGTTCTTTAACGAGTTGGTGTCTTTTCTTCTCTAATTTATTAACATTAATTTTGAAGCAGAAGATACTAGTACTTATTAAGATTAAGTATATTTTTTGTGCTTTATTAAATGAAGATCCCTTGGAGAAGGGAATGGCAACCCACACCAGTTACTCTTGCCTGGAGAACTCCATGGACGAGGAGCCTGGTGGGCTACAACCCATGGTGTCATAAAGAGCTGGACACGACTGAGTGACTAATACACACACATTGTTGATATAATTTATATTTAACTTTATCAAAATAATACACATAAAGTAACATATATTTTATATAAAAAAGAGTTAATCACTCAGTTGTTTCCAAGTCTTTGTGACCTACCAAGGCTCCTCTGTCCGTGGAATTCTCCAGGCAAAGGAGTGTGTTGGCATTCCCTTCTCCAGGGGAATCTTCCCAACCAAGAGATTGAACCGAGGTCTCCTGCATCTTTACTGTGTGAGCCACCAGGGAAGCCCCAATATTTATACATAAATGTATTTATATATATGTCTCCTACCACATCTCTTTCCCTCTCTGAGTTCTCTTCCTTAGAGTTATCCACTTTGTACTCCTTTGCTGCTGCTGCTAAGTCGTTTCAGTCGTGTCCGACTCTGTGTGACCCCATAGATGGCAGCCCACCGAATCCACCATCCCTGGGATTCTCCAGGCAAGAACACTGGAGTGGGTTGCCATTTCCTTCTCCAATGCATGAAAGTGAAAAGTGAAAGTGAAGTCGCTCAGTCGTGTCTGACTCTTCGTGACCCCATGGACTGCAGCCCACCAGGCTCCTCCATCCATGGGATTTTCCGGGCAACAGTACTGGAGTGGGGTGCCATTGCCCTCTCCATTGTACTCCTTTAGCTATGCCAAATGGTATTTATTTCCATATTTTTGTTGTTTGCCTTTTAACTTTCTTAGAGTTCTCTTTAAATGACATGACTTTTTCAATAATCTATTAAGATTTATAGTCTGGCTTAGTATATACTACATTTTGGCAAATGTTCAATGCACACTTGAATATTTTCTGCAATCACTGTCTCAGGCGTGTTTGCTCAGTGATGTCCTACTCTTTGCGACCCCTGTCCATGGGATTTCCCAGGCAAGAATACTGGAGTAGGTTGCCATTTCCTTCTCCAGGGGATCTTCCCCACTGAGCGATCGAACTCGCATCTCCTACATCTCCTGCATTGGCCGGGGAATTCTTTTACCAGTGAGCCACCTGGGAAGCCCAATCACTGTCTAGTATTTTCTAAACATCAGTCAGAGCAGATTGATTAATAGTTTTATTGAAATATTCTGTCTTCACTAGTTTTTGTATGAGTTTTCTATTAATTCCTGAGACAAGAGTTCTATATTTTCCATCTATGTTTTGCATTCAAAAAATTTCCTTTCAGTTTAGTTCAGTTGCTCTGTCGTGTCTGACTCTTTGTGATGCCATGGACTGCAGCATGCCAGGCCTCCCTGTCCATCAACAACTCCCGGAGTCTACCCAAACCCATGTTCATTGAGTCAGTGATGCCATCCAACCACACCATCGTCTGTTGTCCCCTTCTCCTCCCGCCTTCAATCTTTCCCAGCATCAGGGTCTTCTCCAGTGAGTCAGTTCTTCGCATCAGGTGGCCAAAGTACTGGAGTTTCAGCTTCAGCGTCAGTCATTCCAGTGAATATTCAGGACTGATTTCCTTTAGAATTGACTGATTTGATCTCCTTGCAGTCCAAGGGACTCTCAAGAGTCTTCTCCAACACCACAGTTCAAAAGCATCCATTCTTCGGCGCTCAGCCTTCTTCACAGTCCAACTCTCACATCCATACATGACCACAGGAAAAACCATAGCCTTGACTAGATGGACCTTTGTTGACAAAGTGATGTCTCTGCTTTTTAATATGCTGTCTAGGTTGGTCATAACTTTCCCTCCAAGGAGTGAGCATCTTTTAATTTCATGGCTGCAGTCACCATCTGCAGTGATTTTGAAGCCCAAAAAAATAGTCAGCCACTGTTTCCACTGTTTCCCCATCTATCTGCCATCAAGTGATGGGACCGGATGCCATGATCTTAGTTTTCTAAATGTTGAACTTTAAGCCAACTTTTTCACTCTCCTCTTTCACTTTCATCAGGAGGCTTTTTATTTCTTCACTTTCTGCCATGCGGCTGGTGTCATCTGTGTATCTGAGGTTATTGATATTTCTCCTGGCAATCTTGATTCCAGCTTGTGCTTCATTCAGCCCTGGTTAATACTTAAATTTCCTCTCTGATATCAATATAATCATACCAATCTTCCTATGATTAGTGTTTACATAAAATATCTTTTTATATCCTTTTATTTTCAACCTGTGTCCTTATTTTTAAAGTGTATCTTTTTAACTTATCTACCTATCCAGTATATACATGGCTCTGTGTTATCATTTGTGTTTTCAAACCAAGTCTGACACACTCTAAGATTTATTTAAAGTGTTGACATTTAATATAATTATTGATATGATTGAGTTATTATTGTTATTTTTTCTTTGTTTTCCAGAGAGAGAGGCCTGACAGCATCCGAACTCCTCATTTTAGTTTTTCCTGAGGCTCAGTGTACTGCCATCCTTAAGAAGTCACATGATATAAACTGGTATTATATTAATAAATTCCTCTTTTGGCTGAATCATCTAAGAGTTCTGACAAATATATTTACTACTCCTAGAGATCATTATTAGCAACTGGTGGAAAGATTTACTTTTTATCTTGATTTTTAAAAGTCTAACATTATATTCTGAACATTAAAAGTTAAATATTTTCCACAGCATAGAGTTATTGAAAGAATAATGCCCTATTATACAGCTATGCCACAATTTATTTATCCATATCATATTGAGGATAATTTAGTTTCTTATAACCATATTAGTTTCATGTATTAAGTCTTTATGTCTCAAATACATTTACACACAAATGTATATAAAGGATATTTATTTGAAAAAGAAATTAGATTTAGTAAAATAGCAATTTAAGTAACATTTTTGTTTGTTTTTGAGAACTTCTTACATGCTAAACCACCCACAGAAAACATTATATGGATTTATATGATACTCACTGACCTCAAGGCATTTACATTACCATTGAGAAAGAATTATGCATAAAATATGTAAAAAATAACATCTAAGAGGATATATTTACCTTAAAAATGAGATAATCAGAGAAACCTGAAGGATGATACTGAATAAGACTGATGAGCTGCCTTACATGTATTTTAGAAGCAACATATATCGATAAACCCTTAAAACATATCAACTCAAGCCAACTGTGTGTCATGGCTGCTACCACAATACAAATGGTACCTTAGACAAACTTTTAGAAAGAAAGCTTAGTACCATTAGGATTGGGCTTCCCTGGTAGCTTAGATGGTAAAGAATCTGCCTACAATGCAGGAGACCTGGGTTTGATCCCTGGGTCAGGAAGATCCTCTGGAGAAGAGAATGGCAACCCACTCCAGTATTCTTGCCTGGAGAATTCCATGGACAGAGGAGCCTGGAGGCCTAAGTCCATGGGGTCTCAAAGAGTTGGACACGACTGAGTGACTAACACTTTTAGTTTCACCATTAGAATATCATATTGTGAGCTGGCTATTTGTGAATAGTACCCACTCAGATGTGAAGCATCTGGGAACCATACAAGGAATAATGAAGAAATTCCATTCTGGAAGGGAGATACATAACCTGGAACAGAGGAATCAACAGGTTGCATGGTGAGCTGGGCTCCTCCCATAGTTTCAATGATAGCTATTCTGAGTGAGGCCTGGGTACTTTGTTAGCAAATTTCCTTATATTGCTTGCTTATCTTAAAATCATAAGCTCTGGCTTGAAAAATCTACTGTTTCAGTCCTTTTACCCTTAGTATTTAGCTGAAGTTTCACAATAGTTCGTTAAATAATAAGTGAGCTTGGTAGAATCACCTTGTTTTTATTTATTGCCATCTTTTTAAAAAGCAGGCTCAGAGAATATGCAAGAAAATGATTTATCATACACTGTATTTTGTTATTTGCATGTTGGTATCATTTCTCACAATCAATGTGATATACCCTGGGGTGAGATTCCTGGAGTTTGGTGAGATATATAATTGAGTAAAATCTGGAAATATTGACATCTGGTTGGGCTTCCCTGATAGCTCAGTTGGTAAAATATCCACCTGCAATGCAGGAGACCCTGGTTTGATTCCTGGGCCAGGAAGACTTGCTGGAGAAGGGATAGGCAACCCACTCCAGTATTCTTGGGCCTCCCTTGTAGCTCAGCTGGTAAAGAAGCCACCTGCAATGCAGGAGACCTGGGTTCATTCCCTGGGTTGGGAAGATCCCCTGGAAAAGGGAGAGGCTACCCACTCCAGTATTCTGGCCTGGAGAATTCTGTGGACTGTATAGTCCATGGGGTCACAAAGAGTCGGACACAACTGAGCGACTTTCACTTTAGGCCAGATGAAATTTGTTTGATGTTTATGCCACAGTGACAATCAAGAAAATAGAAAATACATGAATAAGAGAAATCAGTTTTAGATTTCATGAGGTTAAATTGAGAGATTTTTGAGAAGCAGAGCAGTTTTGGAGGAAAAACATTTAAAAATGAATACCTGAACAGAAATGTGTTCTAAAGGATAAAAATCTTGATTATCATAGAATCAGAAAGATTACTGGACTTAAGAAAGAGGGATCCATATGTGTGGAACATTTCCTAAGATGTTCTCTGGGATTTGACATGTTTCTTTGTGCTGTGGATAAATGTGTGAAGCTGTTTTGCCCTGATTTCCCAAAAGTTTAGGAGGAATCAACTTTCATGGATGTGAGAAGGAAAACAGCAAGGTATGTGTGAAACACATGGGAAGTATGTTAAAGTAGAATGCAGAATGGCCAGTAGAAATTCTGGGCTCAAGATTTTGTATCTGTAAGAGGTTATTGGGTAGTGCCTAGAAAGTTATACAAGTTATTGACACTTAATTCATTTTTAACTCTAAGTAGCTGATATTATTTTCCTTAACTTCATATTCAATAGATTGATTCCTCTGGCATGTTTGTACAGAATGCTATGTCCTAGAGTCTAAGCTTTGTAAAAAATCTAGAGACATTTCTCTTCTGGGTGGAAAGGTCAGGAAATTGGCATCAATCCCAAAACTTTCAAGCTGTTCCAAGCTTGCTGACAGCTGGCTACATTTCAAATGAACACCTCATTTAAAAGAACAGAGGAATCAACAAATACTATATATTCTGCAACAGTTGACATAGTAGGCTAAAAGCTTATTTGGCTCACAAAAATCAGTGCATTCTGTACTATGGCTCACCTATTCTCTGTGAGTTTTCTGTAATCTCTCTCTTCATCCTCATACCATTTTCAGCCTATTATCACTCTGGACTAGTAATCATTATGATATTGTTGGATGACCCGGTGTCTTCTAACCTTTTGTGTTCTGTGAACCAGCAAAACCAGCATCATCTGGGATCGTGTGAAAAATACAGGATCTCAGATCTCTTCATAGACCACCTAAACCAGAATCATTGTATTAAAAAGATGCCTAGTTTGAAAAGTACTGTTCAAGCCAGTGTTGGTTTTTAGGCAATCCCCCTGGTAATCATAGTAAGAAGACCCTGGTCACCTATTAATTTTTTTTTTAAAATATGGTCTCAGAGGTGAAATAGAATGAAGGAACTGATCATTTATTCAAACAACCAATGTTACTAGTTACTTATTACAGTAAGTCCCCTATATATATGAACCAGTTCCATTTGGAGACCATGTTTGTAAGTCTGATTCGTTTGTAAGTCCAAAAGTTAGCCTAGGTACCTAACTAACACAGTCAGCTATATAGTACTATTCTGTAATAGGATTTGATGCTTTCCACCAAAAAATACATAGATAAAAAACAAACACAAGAAATAAAGAGAACATTTAAAATCTTACAGTACAGTACCTTGCAAAGCACAGTAGTTGCAGGACAAACAGCTGGCATACAGGGGCTGGTACACGTGCTCACATCTTTGCAAACTTTGGAAAGTTTGCAGCTTAAAGGTTTGCATATAGGGGACTTACTGTACATGATAAACACTGTGTCAGAAATATAGAGATAGGGACTCTTGCCTGGAAAAATCCCATGGACAAAGAAGCCTGGAGGGCTAAAGTTAATGGGTTCACAAAGAGCTAGACATGGCTTAGGAAGTAAGCCATTGACACGGTGTTAGGAGAAGGAAAACGGCAACCCACTCCAGTGTTCTTGCCTGGAGAATCCCAGGGACGGGGGAGCCTGGTGGGCTGCCGTCTCTGGGGTCGCACAGAGTCGGACATGACTGAAGTGACTTAGCAGCAGCAGCAGCAGCAGCAGCAGAAATATAGAGTTGGGGATAAAATTCTATGTATGTACTCTATATGATAAGCACTATGGAAATATAAAGATAGGGATAAAATTCTTGCCCAAGAAGCCCATACCTCATGAAGAAACAGTGGACTGGAGGTTGTGCCACACATCTCCCACCCTGTTGAAGTCATTATTTCCTTTAGTGGTCAAAGTAAATCATGTGGCTTCCACCTATGCTACCAGACATAAACCAATGCCTTCCTTAGTATTTCAGAGGGTTGCTGGGCATACTGTCATCTTCTTCCAAAAGACCTTGAGGACCCCTCCCCAGGAATCTCATTTATTTAGAGCTTCTGTCAGCTACTGTTCCATGTCCACCCACTTGGCTCTACATGCAATTCATGGGCAGGACCTCTTCTGTGGAATAAGGGGAATAAGGATGGACAGAGAGGAGGAGTTAGAAAGGTGGGAACTGGGCAGAGCTCAGAAACCTTGCTCTAGTTAAGCCAAAGTTCACAGATTAACACGGCAGTTTCTGTGGGTGGTGCAATTGGAGTTGAAAGCAACTGAATAAATATTTAATTATACTGTAAGCATTGGTTTCAGGAAGAGGCTGGAACTTGAAGGGGACGGAGGGCTCATGTCCAGTTCAGTGAACATCGCAGATTTTCTCCCAGCGCCTGACTTTGTCTTTCTGCTTCTGTTTTCTATTGTTTCTCTCAAATTGCAGACTTCCTTTAAAAATATTACTGTGTTCCATTGCTGACCTCTGCTCTCAGGCTGATAGCTGAAACAGCTATGTAGAGAAACCACAGGCAGGTTTTATGTGCAAGTCTGAAGCTGAGATGAATTTCTAGATCTACAGGTTTGTATGTGGTGGATAAGCAGGAAGCGCTTCCTATTTGGGGACAAATGGCATTGTTTTGGGCAGTTTTGCGGAATTGTGTGCCAAGGGCAGCTGTTTCTAAAACAACATGGTGACCCGATTGCACATGTTTATTTATCCCTTAAATAGAGGCCCCCTTAACCAATACAATATTGTAAAGTTAAAAAATAAAAAATAAATACAAAAAAAAAAAAAAGCCAACAACTTAGAGAATACACATAGACTCAGTCTTCCTAGATACACTCAATGAACAGTGATCAGGCTATAAAATGGAAGTGACAATCCTTCAGGCCAGATATTTCAAGGCTGAATGTTTTTCCCAAGGCTGAGTGCTTGACTGAAAACCAGAAAACATGCTGGCAGTTGCAGACAGCACTTGACACATTTTTATAAATGATGAAGTGCATTGCAATCCTGTGGTTCATCTCCTTGAGGCATCTGAGAAGCAGCGAGGTGTCCGGGTCACGTGAACCAACCAGCAGCCGGTAGAAATGCAACATTTACCTTCTTGTCCTCAGCCACAGTCCCCGAAAAAAATCAAGTGAGCCCCAGACTACCTCTTAATGAGACAAAGTGCCACTTTATCAATACCAAGTCACTCTACTGGGATGCACTTAATTTCCTATTTTCTCAGGAGAAAGATGAGAAAAACAAAGAATTGTTGCTCAATACATGAGGTTGACTTTTGCACTAAGCATAAAAGCAAAATCTAATTCCTCCTCTGAACCCTCAGAGATCAAATCTGGGTTTATGCTCTCACCACAAATTGGAAGACACATTTATTTCAGAATTCAACAGAAGATAAAGGAAGATTAATGGGGAAAAACAAATACACGCAAAAGCAAAACTAGTACCCTACAGAGGAGGGAGAGATAGATGTCTTTTCACATTGTACATAAGATTGTTTCATAAACATTAATGAAAGATTAAAAACTCTTGAGCACATCAAGGCATATCTCTGCATTTATAAGGCATTATCAAGTTATGACTTGGAACTCTGGGTCCTAATCAGGTAAGTGATATTAACAATAGATGTAAAACTTCTGGAAAATTTTACCTTTGAATAAAAAGGCTCTATTTATCTGCCTGTGTATGGACATGTATGTGTGGTCTGTGAGCCAGCCAAATAATTATAATCATTCACCATACAGTCAGATTCTTATTCAGCTAAAATTAGACAAACCACCAGGCTTTCACATACGTGGCCTGAATAAGCCTCCCAGAAAGCCTGTGCTCAGTAGCTTCGGTTGTGTCGGATTCTCTGTGACCCCATGGACTGTAGCCCACCAGGCTCCTCTATCCACAGGATTCTTTAGGCTGGAATATTGGAGTGGGTTGTCATTTCCTCCTCCAGGGGATCTCCCCAACCCAGGGATTGAACCTCTGTCTCTTTTGTCTCCTGCATTGCAGATTCTTTACCCACTGAGCCACCTGGGAAGTCCCACAGTAAGCTTATGAGGTGGGTATTAAGATTATTTCTCTTTTGGAGATAGAGAAAGTTGAGTTTCCTTCCTGAGTGGTTGAGGGTCACATGATTACTAGGGCAGTTCTGGGGTACCTGGATGCAATGACCACTCACTGTCCTGGGAACTAGCATTCATTCATTCACCTACCATTAATTCAATACTTCATCCATGTCGTGAGGCTTTGTATGTTGTGTTTCATGTAATTATTACAACAGCCCCACAAGGTGTGGTTTCGTCACCATTCCCACTTTACAGAGGAGGAAATCAAGATAGAAGTCACTTGGGGAGCTTGTCTTTAGGAAGTGGCAATGCCATATTGTCATGGAGGATTTCTGATGCCAAAGTAGCTGCTCTTCCTACCTCAGCATACTGCCTGAACACGTTTCATAAAAGCACTCTGTCTTTTAAAAGTGAAAGTGTTAGTTGCTCAGTCATGTCTGACTCTTTGTGACCCCATGGACTGTAGCCTGCCTGGCTCCTCTGTCCGTGGAATTCTCCAGGCAAGAATACTGGAGAGGGTAGCCATGCACTCCTCCAGGGGATCTTCCCATCCCAGGGATCAAATCCGGGTCTCCTACTTTGCAGGCAGATTCTTTACCATTGGAGCCACCAGGGAAGCCACCAAAAAAGCACAGAAAGAGAAAAACAAGTCAACAAAAAACTTGACAAGTTTCAGACAACTATAATCATAATGAAGCCAGGTTTATAGTTGGACATAAAAATAAGGCTTATGGGAAAATGTGACTATGTTGGATAATGAGTAGAGGGTGGTTTCAGCTTTCTCATGTCCTCCATTTAATGTTTCTTAAGATCCTGCTTCAGGGAGCTTCCTATAAGTCTAGTCTTTCCTGCAGTTTCTGCCAACAGTTTCCTTGGCTAAGCATCAGAACATTTCTTATTTCCTGGGGGACCTGTGGACATTCAGCAGGGTACAGCTCATATTCCCAGGGAGCAAAGTGAAGGAAAGCATCCTGAATAAAAGTCTGTAGCACATACTTTCTTTGATCCTTCAAAGTAAAAATGGTATTGAAGTGCACAAAATTAATTTTCCATTAATTTAAAAGATGCTAAGCAACAGAAGACCATGTCTAATTACTTGGATGCCTGAATCTCATATTGTTGACTTCATTTACTTTTGGAAAGACAAGTATTTCCATGAAACAAAATTCTTCTGCAGAAAACGCCAGTTTCCTGAGAGAGGAAACCAAATACCCAAAGCATGAGGAAGATGAAGAAATGAAAAGATCTTCAAAGATATGAGGCCCCAGACCTAAATGGTATCTCCCAGAGACTCCTCACATTTCCTCTCAGCCTCACAGCCCTTTCTTAGAGATCCTACTCTGAAAGCTGCCCCTACTGTTTTTGCTGAGACCCCTAGGGACCACCTCTACCTCCCTGGGTCCAGTGTAGATAGTAAATATTTGTTGATTTCCTAACAAAGTAACACACACTTCATGGTTCAACAAGAATTTATTATCCTACATTTCTGGAGGCCAGAGGCCCAAAATGGGTGATGAGATCAAGGTGCTGGCAAGACTGGGTTCCTTTTGGAGGCTGTAGGCACGATTAATGCCCTTGTCTTTTCCAGCTTCTAGAGATCACTCACATTCTTTGGCTTGTGGCCCCATTAATAGCCAGCGATGTCAGACCAAGTCCTTTCCATGCTGCCATCTCTCTTGTTCTCCCTTATCTGCCTCCCTCTTTCACCTTTAAGGACCCTTGTGATTATATTAGGCTCACCCGCTAGTCCAGGATAGTCTCCCCATCTCAGGGTCAGCTCACTAGCATCCTTAATTCCATCCATAATGCTGTTTCTCCTTTGCCATGTCACATAACATATTCATGCATCACGGGGATTAGGACACAGACACCTATAAGGAAAAGGAAGATCTGTAGGTACAGATTGCACACCTTGATTAGCTGAATGAACAAGATCAGAAAAAAAAAAAAAAAAAGCTTTGTCTAGTCATCTGTCTTTTTAGTCAAACCATGATTTTGAATTGATGATGAACATAGACCTACAATTTAAAAATAACCCCGAATATGGAAAGTTTGCATTTATCCCTTTGAAAAGTCCATTGAATATCTGTGACTTAAAAAATAATAAATTGTAATGATAAAGGAAGATCAAATGGTTGATGTCATAGAGTATTTAAATCTCTGTGCTATAGAAATAAAAATCAAACACCATCACCAGAAAAAATAAAGTATGCAAAGACTCAAAGTCACCCTATTTTATATCTGGCTTCCTATCATGAGAATATAATTAATTGACTGTGGAGATGACCCAAATTCCAGGTATATCATTTCCTATAATCCTTGGATGTAGATCCTCATTAGAGTAAAGTCAAGGGAACTGCACTGTTTTATCACTATCTTGCCAGGAATACTGTTTAAATATATGTGTTCACAATACATTTTTAAGAATTCCTGTAATGTACAGCAGTGAACTTGCTTCTTTCCTGCAATAACCTCACTGATACCCATTTTATTGGAGAGCAAAAAGCTAGCATTTAGTTGACTATTGCCACCCTTACTCACCTGGATGAGGTTCACATCATAAAGTATCTCGGTTTTATATGTTTTTCCCATCAGAGAAACAAAATCCTAGAGAAATGCAGCTTTCTCTATCCAATTTGAAGGGCATGAAAAAGCAGACATGGAGATTCTGAAAGACATTTAAGGTTACTATGAGCACTTAGTGTTTGGCATCCTTTCACATCAAAATAACATTTTGGATGCAGTTTTCCCAAACCTTATCAACATCCCAGTTCATTCTGGTATCTGTTATATCTATGTGACAAAATTGACCAGATGAAGAGAAACAATCACCTTATTTGGAATTTAGAATCTCACGTGATCCCTCTAATGTCATCTTGGTTTCGAAAGTCTTTCTTTATCAAGTTTCCTTTTGAGATCTTATTGTTGTGGATGACTTCTAGGTTTTAAGGCACAGTTGAAAGCTGCTCTCTTCCTCCCCCCCAAAAGTGCATGCTTTTGCTCGGTCGCTTTAGTCATGTCTGACTCTTTGCAACCCTATGGACTGTACCCTGCCAGGTTCCTCTGTCCATGGGATTCTCCAGGCAAAAATACTGGAGTGGGTGGCCATACCCTCCTCCAAGGGATCTTCCCAACCCAGGGATCAAACCCGTATCTCTTACGCCTCCCGCATCAGCAGGGGAGTCTTTACCACTGGCGTCACCTGGGAAGCTCCCCAAGAAGTGGGTTCCAGTTAAATTTCTAATCATTGCCATGTAGCTTGTATTTGTGGACCCTTGTCATCTGCCATTCATGCAGGTGTATTTCTGAAAGCCATCAATTTTAGCCAGTAATTTCCCATCTCCCAGATTATCTTTCTTCTTGTTACAATTCAAATTACTCTGTTAAGAACACCATGCACTATCTTATTTACTTTAGTATTAAGAAAACTATCCTCAATTTACAGGTAAAGATGATGAGGCTAAGAAGAATTAATATACGTAAATCTTACTGCTGGTAGTGGTGGAGGAGGGACTTTACCCAGGCTACCCAAGGCCAGCACCTGTGACTTGAACCAAGTAAATAAACCTGACCACTTCTGTGAGAATCCCAGGGACTGGGGAGCCTGGTGGGCTGCCATCTATGGGGTCACACAGAGTCGACATGACTGAAGCAACTTAGCCGCAGCAGCATGTAAGAATAAGATCTTTCCAGAAGCTACCCTCAAACTGTCATGCATCATTACTGGTGTAATGTTAACTTTGTTAATAACTTAAATATATCTTTGTTGTTGTTCAGTTGCCAAGTCATGTCCAACTCCTTGAGACCCCATGAACTGCAGCATACCAGGCTTCCCTGTCCTTCATTATCTCCCAGAGTTTGCTGAAATGCATGTCCATTGAGTCAATGACGTTATGGTAGCAAACAATTTGAAATAAACAATTCAAGGAAATTCAAGAAAAATTTCAGTGTCTAGATCTTGTAAAATGACAGAATTTTCTCTTTATTTCTCCTTGAATTTTCAGATTTTACTGTCTTGTTTCAAAAATCACAAATTGATACACTATAGGACTATGTATCATTTTGATCTTTTAAAATTTAAGCAAGTATATTATATAATTGTTTGTATCTATATGTGACATATTTGAAATAGATTTTAATTATAGTCAAAAACCATAATTTAAAATTTACCATCTTAGCGATTTTAATTGTACAGTACTATTAGTTTTATTCATATTGTTGTGCAACAGACCTCCAGTACTTTAATCTTTGCAAAACTCTATCCCTATTAAATAAAAAAAAAATCACCATTTCACCTTCTCCCCTCACCCCTTGGCAACCACCAATTTATTTTCTATCTCAATTAATATGACTACTTCATATACCCCATAAAAGTGAGACCAGTACTGGAAAAGGTCAGTTTTCATTCCAATCCCAAAGAAAGGCAATGCCAAAGAATGCTCAAACTACTGCACAATTGCACTCATCTCACATGCTAGTAAAATAATGCTCAAAATTCTCCAAGCCAGGCTTCAGCAATGTATTCATGAACCGTGAACTTCCTGATGTTCAAGCTGGTTTTAGAAAAGGCAGAGGAACCAGAGATCAAATTGCCAACATCCGCTGGGTCATGGAAAAAGCAAGAGAGTTCCAGAAAAACATCTATTTCTGCTTTATTGACTATACCAAAGCCTTTGACTGTGTGGATCACAGTAAACTGTGGAAAATTCTTCAGGAGATGGGAATACCAGATCACCTGACCTGCCTCTTGAGAAATCTGTCTGCAGGTCAGGAAGCAGCAGTTAGAACTGGACATGGTTCCAAATAGGAAAAGGAGTACATCAAGGCTATATATTATCACCCTGCTTATTTAACTTATATGCAGAATACATCATGAGAAACTCTGGACTGGAAGAAATACAACCTGGAATCAAGATTGCCGGGAGAAATATCAATAACCTCAGATATGCAGATGACACCACCCTAATGGCAGAAAGTGAAGAGGAACTCAAAAGCCTCTTGATGAAAGTGAAAGTGGAGAGTGAAAATGTTGGCCTAAAGCTCAACATTCAGAAAACAAAGATCATGGCATCCAGTCCCATCACTTCATGGGAAATAGATGGGGAAACAGTGGAAACAGTGTCAGACTTTATTTTTGGGGGCTCCAAAATCACTGCAGATGGTGACTGCAGCCATGAAATTAAAAGACGCTTACTCCTTGGAAGGAAAGTTATGACCAACCTAAATAGCATATTGAAAAGCAGAGACATTACTTTGCCAACAAAGGTTCGTCTAGTCAAGGCTATGGTTTTTCCTGTGGTCGTGTATGGATGTGAGAGTTGGACTGTGAAGAAGGCTGAGCGCCGAAGAATGGATGCTTTTGAACTGTGGTGTTGGAAAAGACTCTTGAGAGTCCCTTGGATTACAAAGAGATCCAACCAGTCTATTCTGAAGGAGATCAGCCCTGGGATTTCTTTGGAAGGAATGATGCTGAAGCTGAAACTCCAGCACTTTGGCCACCTCATGCGAAGAGTTGACTCATTGGGAAAGACTCTGATGCTGGGAGGGATTGGGGGCAGGAGGAGAAGGGGACGACAGAGGATGAGATGGCTGGATGGCATCACTGACTCGATGGACGTGAGTCTGGGTGAACTCCGGGAGTTGGTGATGGACAGGGAGGCCTGGCGTGCTGTGATTCATGGGGTCACGAAGAGTCAGGCATGACTGAGTGACTGAACTCAACTGAATATACTATTTGTCTTTTATAACCAATTTATTTTACCGCGAGGTTCATCCAGGTTGTAGCATGTGACTGTACCTCTTCCTCTTTTCAGGCTGAATCTCCCCTTTGTATGCACGCACCACCTTTTGTTCATTCATCTGTGGGTGTGCCCTTGGTTTGCTTCTGCCTCTTAATTGTGAATAATGCTGCTATGAACATAAGTGTGCAAGTATCTCTCTTTGAGGCCATGCTTTCAATTCTTTGGATCATACGCTAATTCTAGTTTTTATCTTTAAGGAAGCTCTGAACTGTTTTCCACTGTGGCTGTACCATTTTCCTTTCCTATCAACAGTGCACAGGGTTTCAGTATTTTCACCTCCTCACCAACACTTATTTACATGCACAAGAATGAAACTGTACTTTTCCTGACACCATTTACAAAAATTATCTCAGAATGGATTCAAGACCTAAAGGTAGGACCTAAAAGTATAAAATTCTTAGAAGAAAACAAGGGAAATTCTGCACAATACTGGATTTGACAATAATTTCTTGGACGTGATACCAAAAGCATAATAAGACAATATGAATAGAATTCCCGAAGAGCCAAATATGTGTTTTGGCCGTAAGGACAATTACCCATTTTTTAGGGCAGGACTATGATCTTCAGCAATGTTCTACCTGTTCTGAGGGTTTTGCTTGAATTTAACTTTTACATGCATCTGAAGTCTTATTATTCTGTTGGCATACATCTTTTCTTCTTGGAGGGCATGATACAGAATTCTCCTCTGCTCAGAGAATTAAACACTTCAAAGAGGAAGTTAATACATTCTTACATTGTGCTCAAGATGGTACATACAATACAGGCCAAATAGATCTTGTTGAATGTCTGATTTAATTTTACACATAAGAAAAGCTGTAGCTTTTGATATGAATGGATGGAATTGAATCTTTATGTTTTGATTATTTTTAATCAATATTTTGCTCTAAAAAGACCATTTCAGGCCATGTGTAAATGGATAAAAATACTGAAATGTTAAGACCTTAACTTTCTCAGAATAAATTGTCAAATATATTATAATCTATCAAGCATTGAATGTCTCTGAAGTTAATTTGATGATTCCAGAGGGTTACTCACAAGAAAAATTAAAATTGCAATTTAAAATAATAATTTTTGAAGCAGCAAAATTTGTATTTTCTTCTTTATATTAAATATTTTAATACTTATAAAGATATTACTTACATCTGAAGATTTCTTTATTTATAGTTATAATGTCATATGAAGAAAAACATACAAATTAATAAACAATACTCATTCTTTAACTATATTGGTTATATATGGTTGCTTTGTCATACGATTTTGGTTTTTATATTATTTTTGTGCTATCAAATCGCTTAATAATTCAGAAGAGTGAGATAAAGAAGTTCAGAGGTTTCCCTGAAGTAACTTAAGTTTGAATCTATACAAATCAAGAGATTGTGCTTTCTCACTACAAATATATTTCCTTAGAACAGGAGGTGTTTCCTTTAAGTTAAGACAGCCTGGGAAACAGACTCAGAGATACAAAGATGAATTGTTAGTCTTATCTAAGAAACACAAGATCTCACCACTTCAAACAAAAAATAAATTGTTTTTATGCATATTTTCATCTCTGTATATTAATTATCTTCTTAGTCAACCAAAGATCTATCTAATCTGAATGTCACATACTACTTTCTGGTATTACTGATTGCAGATTGTAAGTCAGACCTTATTGTAAGGCTTTTGGTTTTACGTCTTTCATAGGAAATGCAATTTAACTCCAGTTTTGCCTACTTGCAGGTGCTTGTAAATCTTATTGCTAAAAAATGTTTAGAAGTATTGACTGGTTGATTATTGATCACCCTTAGGAAACCACTGGCTTGGAATACACCTAAATCAATCTTCATGCTTGCCTGCTTTGACTACCAATTCCACCGCAGACAGATTTATTTACAAAGGCAATGGGCTGTTTTGCTAAGATTTTAGATTAACTTTGGGATAGCTGTGCTTGACTGCATTAGAGCAGTTATTTTTTAAAAATTATGAAATGACTACAGTATACTGCAGTCTACAGTATACAGAGTATACACTAGTCAGAGTATACTCTGAGAACCAAGAATTCAGAATAAGTATTGTGTGCTTTGATTTGTGTAGGAGAAATATGTTTCTCAAAAGGCATAATGATATTATACATTCAGTGTAGGCATGACTTTTCCATAATTGATGTGGGCAGAGATGGGATTAATAATAAAAGAAAAAACCTCCTATCACTATAAAATTACTTCTCCTATTCTATAAAAATCCTCCTATCTTATAAAATCACTGCACATGGTGACTGCAGCCATGAAATTAAAAGATGCTTGCTCCTTGAAAGAAAAGCTATGACCAACCTAGACAGCATATTAAAAAGCAGAGACATTACTTTGCCAACAAAGGTCTGTCTAGTCAGTTATGGTTTTCCTTGTAGTCATGTATGGATGTGAGAGTTGGACTATAAAGAAAGCTGAGGGCTGAAGTAGTGATGCTTTTGAACTGCGGTGTTGGAAAAGACTCTTGAGAGTCCCTTGGACTGCAAGGAGATCAAACCAGTCAATCCTAAAAGAAATTGGTCCTGAATATTCATTGGAAGGACTGATGCTGAAGCTGAAGCTCCAATACTTTGGCCACCTGATGAAAAGAACTGACTCATTTGAAAAGACCCTGATGCTGGGAAAGATTGAGGGCAGGAGGAGAAGGGGACGATGGAGGATGAGATGGTTGAATGCATCACCGAGTTCATGGATATGAGTTTGAGCAAGTTCTGTGAGTTGATGATAGACAGGGAAGCCTGGAGTGCTGCAGTCCATGGGGTCTCAAAGAGTCAGACACAACTGACCGATTGAACTGAACTGAACTGCAAACCTCCTAGAAATTTAACAGGGCTTGAAAGTAGGGAAAACCACTAGACCAATTCAGGTATGCCCTAAATCAAATCCCTTATGATTATACAGTGGAAGTGAGAAATAAATTTAAGGGCCTACATCTGATAGACAGAGTGCCTGATGAGCTATGGAACGAGGTTCATGACATTGTACAGAAGACAGGGATCAAGACCATCCCCATGGAAAAGAAATGCAAAAAAAGCAAAATGGCTGTCTGGGGAGGCCTTACAAATAGCTGTGAAAATAAGAGAAGCGGAAAGCAATGGAGAAAAGGAAAGATATAAGCATCTGAATGCAGAGTTCCAAAGAATAGCAAGAAGAGATAAGAAAGCCTTCCTCCGTGATCAGTGCAAAGAAATAGAGGAAAACAATAGAATGGGAAAGACTAGAGATCTCTTCAAGAAAATTAGAGAAAGCAAGGGAACATTTCATGCAAAGATGGGCTCAATAAAGGACAGAAATGGTATGGACCTAACAGAAGCAGAAGATATTAAGAAGAGGTGGCAAGAATACACAGAAGAACTGTACAAAAAAGATCTTCACGACCCAGATAATCACGGTGGTGTGATCACTCACCTAGAGCCAGATATCCTGGAATGTGAAGTCAAGCATGCCTTAGGAAGCATCACTACGAACAAAGCTAGTGGAGGTGATGGAATTCCAGTTGAGCTATTTCAAATCCTGAAAGATGATGCTGCGAAAGTGCTGCACTCAATATGCCAGCAAATTTGGAAAACTCAGCAGTGGCCACAGGACTGGAAAAGGTCAGTTTTCATTAGAATCCCAAACAAAGGCAATGCCAAAGAATGCTCAAACTACCGCACAATTGCACTCATCTAACATGCTAGTAAAGTAATGCTCAAAATTCTCCAAGCCAGGCTACAGCAATACATGAACCGTGAACTTCCTGATGTTCAAGCCGGTTTTAGAAAAGGCAGGGGAACCAGAGATCAAATTGCCAATGATCCGCTGGATCATCAAAAAAGCAAGATCAGATCAGATCCGATCAGTCACTCAGTCGTGTCTGACTCTTTGTGACCCCATGAATTGCAGCACGCCAGGCCTCCCTGTCCATCACCAACTCCCGGAGTTCACCCAGACTCACGTCCATCGAGTCAGTGATGCCATCCAGCCATCTCATCCTCTGTCGTCCCCTTCTCCTCCTGCCCCCAATCCCTCCCAGCATCAGAGTCTTTCCCAATGAGTCAACTCTTCGCATGAGGTGGCCAAAGTGCTGGAGTTTCAGCTTCAGCATCATTCCTTCCAAAGAAATCCCAGGGCTGATCTCCTTCAGAATAGACTGGTTGGATCTCTTTGTAGTCCAAGGGACTCTCAAGAGTCTTTTCCAACACCACAGTTCAAAAGCATCAATTCTTCGGCACTCAGCTTTCTTCACAGTCCAACTCTCACATCCATACATGACCTCTAGAAAAACCATAGCCTTGACTAGATGAACCTTTGTTGGCAAAGTAATGTCTCTGCTTTTGAATATGCTATCTAGGTTGGTCATAACTTTCCTTCCAAGGAGTAAGCGTCTTTTAATTTCATGGCTGCAGTCACCATCTGTAGTGATTTTGGAGCCCCCAAAAATAAAGTCTGACACTGTTTCCACTGTTTCCCCATCTATTTCCCATGAAGTGATGGGACCGGATGCCATGATCTTCGTTTTCTGAATGTTGAGCTTCAAGCCAACTTTTTCACTCTCCACTTTCACTTTCTTCTATAAGCTTTTGAGTTCCTCTTCACTTTCTGCCATAAGGGTGGTGTCATCTGCATATCTGAGGTTATTGATATTTCTCCCTGCAATCTTGATTCCAGCTTGTGTTTAGAGAGTTCCAGTAAAACATCTATTTCTGCTTTATTGACTATGCCAAAGCCTTTGACTGTGTGGATCACAAGAAACTGTGGAAAATTCTGAAAGAGATGGGAATACCAGACCACCTGACCTGCCTCTTGAGAAATATGTATGCAGGTCAGGAAGCAGCAGTTAGAACTGGACATGGAACAACAGACTGGTTCCAAATAGGAAAAGGAGTATGTCAAGGTTGTATATTGTCACCCTGCTTATTTAACTTCTACGCAGAGTACATCATGAGAAACGCTGGGCTGGAAGAAGCACAAGCTGGAATCAAGATTGCCGGGAGAAATATCAATAACCTCAGATATGCAGATGACACCACCCTTATGGCCGAAAGTGAAGAGGAACTAAAAAGCCTCTTGATGAAAGTGAACGAGGAGGGTGAAAAAGTTGGCTTAAAGCTCAACATTCAGAAAACGAAGATGATGGCATCTGGTCCCATCACTTCATGGGAAATAGATGGGGAAACAGTGGAAACAGTGTTGGATTTTATTTGGGGGGGGGGGGCTCCCAAATCACTGCAGATGGTGACTGCAGCCATGAAATTAATAGACACTTACTCCTTGGAAGAAAAGTTATGACCAACCTAGATAGCATATTCAAAAGCAGAGACATTACTTTGCCAACAAAGGTCCGTCTAGTCAAGGCTATGGTTTTTCTAGAGGTCATGTATGGATGTGAGAGTTGGACTGTGAAGAAAGCTGAGCACCGAAGAATTGATGCTTTTGAACTGTGGTGCTGGAGAAGGCTCTTGAGAGTCCCTTGGACTGCAAGGAGAATCAACCAGTCCATCCTGAAGGAGATCAGCCCTGGGATTTCTTTGGAAGGAATGATGCTGAAGCTGAAACTCCAGTACTTTGGCCACCTGATGTGAAGAGTTGACTCATTGGAAAAGACTCTGATGCTGGGAGGGATTGGGGGCAGGAGGAGATGGGGACGACAGAGGATGAGATGGCTGGATGGCATCACTGACCCGATGGACGTGAGTCTGGGTGAACTCCGGGAGATGGTGATGGACAGGGAGGCCTGGGCTGCTGCGATTCATGGGGTCGCAAAGAGTCGGACACGACTGAGTGACTGAACTGAACTGAACTGAAGTTAGTGCTAATTTTAATCTCCTTATAAAATATATTTAATAAACATAGAATCATACCTTACTAGTTCTGTATTTCTATGCATATTCCATACTTATCTTATTGATTGAAAGGAAAAAAATAAAAATATAACACTCCGAAAGCATAAGGAAACGATAAAAAGCTGAGCGGCAACGTGGCTTAGCAACTGAACCACAGCAACTACAGCAACTGTATGTAATTGATAAATACACTAACGAGTCTTTTTTACAGTTTGGCTGAGCTGTAAATTTTGGAGTGGAAGCCATGATTATAATATGCAACAGATCAATTCTTAAGAGAGAGAAATGCTGGCACTAAAAATAAATAATTCCCCATCACATAAAACTTGAAGACAAATAAACAGAAATGCTTAAAAGCCAGACTTCCTATTAAATCATTCAAATTCTATTAATGCAAAGCCAGGATAAAGAACAAAATATTGCCGTCTTTAAATTATTCCGACATCAGATTTAACTAAGATTTCTCAAAAAAAAAAAAAAATACTGCTAATTAAATAGTATCACTCTTCCTCATCATGTGAGCTTTGGCTCCATAATCTTTGAAACTACTTTAAAGGACACCACTGCTAAATGGACATGATATCAAAATATACAATCAAGGAGCAAAGAATATCAGTTAGATTAGAAAATCACTCAATCTTTTAGCTCTGATTCTTTTTTTAACATATGTTCTTAACACTTTCCTTTGAAATGAAATATAGTTACTTCCTTAAGTGTTGAATGACTGAAAGTAAGATAATCAATTATCATGTGGCAGGTTAGAAGAATCCCTTCTGGTCTTCCAGGGTCTTATTTTCAATCAGGAATGAAAGCATTTGAATCAGTTCTTTGTCCTGATGCAAAATAGAAGAGTCCTTTCCTCACTCACCTCCATAAGCTCCCCTGCCCTTAACCCTTAGCCTTCAAGCATTTTCCCTGAGCAGCTACAATCTGCATAGGAGCCCTTTCTTTGAGGGATCATGAACACAACAGCCTGAAGGGCAGCTCTCTCTGTCATGATGTCTCTGTCATCTGCTCTCTTTCAAACATTAGGTGGGATCTCAGAAGAGCAGGAAAATATATTCTGAATCCCCTCTTCTCTCTCCTTCCCCATACCATCCAGTTCCCAAATGTGCTGACTTCACATTAATAGCATAACTAGCAGTATCAATATCAATAACTGGGAGAAATATCAATAACCTCAGATATGCAGATGACACCAGCCTTATGGCAGAAAGCAAAGAGGAACTAAAGAGTCTCTTCATGATGGTGAAAGAGGAGAGTGGCTTAAAACTCAGCATTCAAAAAACAAAGATCATGGCATCTGGTCCCATCACTTCATGGCACATAGATGAGGAAACAATGGAAACAGTGACAGATTTTATTTTCTTGGGCTCCAAAATCACTGCAGATGGTGAGTACAGCCACAAAATTGAAAGATTGCTCCTTGGAAGAAAAGCTATGGCAAACACTAGACAGCGTATTGAAAAGCAGCGACATTACTTGGCCAACAAAGCTCCATTTAGTCAAAGCTATGGTTTTTCCAGTAGTCATGTATGGATGTGAGAGTTGGAAACATAAAGAAGGCTGAGCACCAAAGAATTGATGCTTTTGAACTGTGGTGTTAGAGAAGACTCTTGAGAGTCCCTAGGACTGCAAGAAGATCCAACCAGTCAATCCTAAAGGAAATCAGCCCTGGATATTCATTGGAAGGACTGAGGCTGAAGCTGAAGCTCCAATACTTTGGCCACCTGATGCAAAGAGCTGACTCATTTGAAAAGACCCTGATTATAGGAAAGATTGAAGGAGGAGGAGAAGGGGGCGACAGAGGATGAGATGGTTGGATGGCATCACTGACTCAATGGACATGAGTTTGAACAAGCTCCAGGGAGGTGGTGATGGACAGGGAAGTCTGGCACGCTGCAGTCCATGGGGTCACAAAGAGTGGGACATGACTGAGTGACTGAACAACAAGAGCGGCAGTATTCACCGGATGAGTTTAAGTTAATGAGTCCCGCATCATATCTCTGATACAGGCTCTGTGGCTACTCCCGTTGGGTAGCCAACTGGGTGGGGCCTGCCTTTAACAACACCCTGTAGTATGTGGAGGCACAGAAAACAGTGGTGCCCAGCCTATAGGGCAGGGAGACCGTTGTCAATTATGCAAAGGAAGATGTGGTCCTGGGATACAGCTGTTGAGGTGGAGCTGTGGCCACTGCATTCTTCAGGCTGGGAGGAACCAATAGGAACATAGATGCCAATTAACTCCATGTGTAATGGGGGCAAAGTTGGCTTGGCCAATGCCAGACACTGTGCTTAACCCCTCTTGAAGCTGCTGTCTTGGCAGATGACATAGGACCTACACAGCCAATAGAGGTCATTTTAAAGTTTTGGGGAGGAGGGGGTTATTTTTTTTTAACCTGTTGCCTTATTGGAACATGTTCTTTAATGTTCAAGAATCCATTGTTGGCCCCAAGATCGACTAGAGGAAAGCCTCTGGGTAGGCTTTACTGTGGTGAGGCATCCATCTTACAAAATTTAGGGTTTAGGCCCTTTTATTTCTCCAGTTAGTAGAGAAAAAGCAGCTTCAGCAAAGATCAGATTGAATAACTGGGCTCAATTAGCCTTGGATGGGGAACAGAGATACTGGTGTGGAACTTCCTAGTTCTTGAGGCACCGCCTTCCACCTGTTCTCAGTCATTTTTCCTGAAGTTGAATGTGACTTCACTGAAAATGGACTATCTCCCTGCCAAAGCACAAGCACAATATTTGCACATATAGTCTCTTCTCGGTGACCTATTTAATACCATTTACGAACTTCAGGCAGAGCCAAGTATTTATGGAGTGGGCATGACAGACGTTCTCCTGGGGTGACAGGGGCATGTGAGGACTCCTCTCTGCAGGACACACTTTTAGTGATAGTTGAATTAGTTTACAAGGTAAAAATTTTCTACTTAACTCCTGTAAATCCCCATTTCTCATCTGTAATTGTAATAGTAACTTCATTATTGAACACTGTGTGCCAGCTACTACTCAAAGCTTTTTGTGTGCAGTGATCTATTTAATGTTTATAATAGCTGTATGAGATGGGGTCTATCATTACATATAATTTCACAATAAGACACATAGCCACCTTGCAGGGTTCCAAAAGAATCCAGTGACAAAAAAAAAAAAAAAAGAATCCAGTGACATAGGGCATATGAAAACCACCAGCATAGCGCACAATCTCTGGTTCTTTTCTTTTTCTTTATAATTGCTTTACAATGTTGTGTTGTGCTAGTTTCTGCAGGACAACAAAATGAATCAGCTATATGAATAAATACATCCCCTCCCTTTCGAGCCTCCCTGCCACTCCCCCATCCCGGTCTTCTCAGGTCATCCGTGAGCACTGAGCTGAGATCCCTGTGCTATACAGCAGCTCCCCACTAGCTATGGCACATACGGCAGGGTATAGATGTCAGTGCTGCTCTCTCAGTTTGTCCCAATCTCTCCTTACCCTCCAACCCTGCCCCATGTCTACAAGTCCATTCTCTAGGTCAGCGTCTGTATTCCTGCCCTGCAAATAGGTTCATCAGTACCATTTTTCTAGATTCTATATATATACACATATATATGCTGTAATTCTTTTCTTTCCCACTTAATATAGACTTGAAATGCAGCTCAGATTTAAAAGAAAAATTTGGGAAAGCAAGAGATAAAAGAAATACAATATGGATAACTGAAATTGCTCTGTGCAAAGAAAACTCTAATAAATAGTTGTTGGAAATCAAATTTGTGTCCTCTGAACAGAACCATCACCAGCTTCTAATAAATTGCCATAGTATGAAGCAGAAAGAAAGAAGTGATCCTACATTTGCACTGGGTTTTTTCTACCTAAAACCTTGGCTTTATAGCATGTAGTTACTATTTCTGAGACTTTCATTCTTTTATTCATTCATTCCGTCAACAAACAGCTATCATGTACCTTCTACGGGATGGGGGGCATAAGCATTAGGTATCAGGTGTGAACAGAGTACACGCCCCACTCTCGTGGAGCTTAAAGTCTAGTGGAGAAGACAGATCTTAATCAAATGGTCTGTAGATGTATAATTGCAGAGACTTAATGTGGCTTGGGGAGCATAGAAAAAAGACTTTTTGAAAAATTAGGATTTGAGTGAGGAAAGGAAAGAGGAAAACCAGAAGGGTATGGCAAATGGAGAATACCAAGGATGGCTATTGGATTTTTCCATCTAAATTACTAATGACCTTAGCAGTTTTGTTGAAATGAAAGAATTTTAAGAGGGAGTTGGTAGAAGGTTATGAAATGGAGATAGTAAGCAAAAACAAACAAAACACAAGAAGAAGAAGTACCACCTTCAACAAGCTTCATAGTGAAGAAGAAGAAAAGGAATGTTAGCTGGAAGGGGCAGATCCAAGGAGAAAAACATCAACGTAGTTTGACTGTCAGCTCAACTGCCCTCCTCTGCCTATAATGATAATAGCACATGAGCAAGATAGTTGCCCAGATTGAGTGATGCTTTAATGGGAACCAAAATTACACCCACACAAGAACATGCACTTGGTAAAATTTAGTATATGGAGACAAATGAGAGTTTTATTATTTTTAAAAAATTTGGACAAGGTAGGAGTTTTATAAAATATAATGCCTCTTTCATTTACAGTGAAATTTGACCCATGTTTCAATTTAAAATATTCTTAATAAATACTTTCCAGACACACCAGAGTAGCTCCACATAATTAGGCGAATATATATTGTTTCAAATTTACCATCTCTTAATGTTCTGTGTGTTAAGTAGTATTCTACTTTGGTGGGTTATATAGACCCATAGCATGCCACTGGTTGGTTAAATGAAATATTTAGGGAGGAAATTAACTATTTCAATCCACTAGCAGTTTATTCCTGCTCTGGGAGTCAGTCAGTTGTTGCTGCTGCTGCTCAAGTGAATAAAACAGTCTGTTAAAAAAATTGTAAAAAAAAAAATCAAAAGAATAATTTAAGAATAACATTCTACAGATTTATATTCCCCTTAAAGCCATTGTTATCAGTACAGTTTTAGATGCATTTATTTCTCCATCATCAATAGGTCTCTCTCACATTTACATTAATTGCTTTCTAAAAATCACAGTAACTACCATTTTATTTATAGGAAGAAATTACTCCACACTGTGGCTAAAAGGACACCACTGATACTTAAAACATGAGTATGAGGCTAAGAACCTAACCCCACACCAGGGAGGGTAGGCATCCCAGATCTGAAAGCCAAATTTCATTAGAGATGTTAAATAGGTTAATTCACAGAAATTGATCCAAGTAACTGTGGTAAGTATTTTCTCTGTTACTGTTTCTCTTGACATCCTCCCCTCTGGCTACCGATATATTTTTCTACAAACAAAGTAATTAGTAAAAAGCATATCTAATAAACTCACAGGCAGTCACTGTTGATCAGATATGGAAATCACGGTCTAAGAAAATAAAAGCCATCCGGTCCATCCAGTTGTGTGGTATGTGAGACCCACTGACTAAAACAAAAGCTGTTCAAGTTCACCAGTCTGGATGCTAGTGCTCTTCCCCCCAAAACTGAGAAGGAGAAATGTCGGGGTTATTTTGTAAGCAAGGAATCACAGGATCTGGAATAAATTGCTTTATCAGGCAGACAGCTAGAAAATCCTATTTGCAAAATAGCTCCCTCTAGCATCTTTCATGTCCGAAGTGAGACTCAATTTTGGCTGCAAAAATGCACTCTTGTCAGCGGTAAGGAAGAGAAATGGGGTTTCTCCCCATTCTCAGAAAGACCGTTGCCTGGATGAATGGACCGCTGGAGCACAGTGTCTCACACGAGCAGAACTGACCCGGCAATGGTCACCGTCTCGGGCCCTGGAGGACAATCCCTTTGAGCCGCCGAGGAAGGAGAGTATCCAGACCGACTGGTCCGAGGCAGGCAGCCCAGGGTTGCACGGTGCCCGGCCACCCCTCCAGGCTCGAAGGTCGGTAAGATACCCTGGGTAAAGGTACCAAGTGGCAGAGGGGAGTGCTCCCGCACGCTCCTAGGTCTCCGCGCGCTGGGGCACATCAGGACAATGCCTGGTGCCTGCAGTGGACAGACTGGAGAGGGGGAGGGGCGGAGGTGGCTGCTCCCCTTCCCCCCACCTTCCCACCGGCACTCCCCTTATCCACTCCCCACCCCCCCACACTCCCCCGCTGCTTTTACCTGCGGCAGCTGAAGCGCAGCCCTTGGCTCTTGTTGAGTCCGCTCACCTGCTCCAGAGTGGACAGGAGCCACCGTCTCCACCGCTTGCACCCGCTGCTGAACGGGCCTCTCTGAAGACAGGATACCCTCCAGGCAGCCCAGGGCCAAGGTCTCAAGGCTGGCATTTCTCCGCGCCCTGCTAGGACGCCCCGGCAGCTTGCCGCCGCGCTCGCCTACCTGCTCCTGAGCTGCCCTGTCCTACAGGGACAGACACCCTCGCCTGAGGCTGAGCCCTCTCGGGCGCCCTACCTGCCCACCTGGGGCGCCCTCGGCCGCAGCAGCCCCGACGGCCCCAGCATCCTCCTTGCCAACCCCGGGCTCCGGGTACCCGTGGGCCGCTCGCTTTGGCTCGACCCGCTCCGGGACCTGGTGATTCGAGTGCAGCCGGGGGACCGGTGCGAGGTGACGGTGTTGGACGCCCTGCCGCCGCGCCACGGCGCGCTCTCCCCGCGCCGCTTCCCCTGCGCCTTCGGGCCCCGCCAGGTCCGCTACACTCACTGGGGCGCCCGCAGCCCCGGACGCGCGCGGGTGAGGCTGCAGCTGCGCTACGACGCTGCGACTTCCACGGTCCCGCTGCCCTTCATGCTCGCGGTGGACGTGGTCTTCCACCGGCTGAAGCTGGTGACCCGCAACCGGCCTTTGGCGGTGGAGGAGCTGCGCGGCTGGAGCCACGCCATTGACAGGAGAGTGCTGGCCTTTGCTTCCCTGGAGCCCGGGACCTCGGCCACCCGCAGGTGCCAGCTCACCCCTGTTCCCCCGAGGGTGGCCCACTGCCCAAGTATGGGCGTTTGGCGGATGCCGCGGGGGCCCCTCTCCCCAGGGCCAAGGCCATAGACTGTGAGGCTTTTATCCGGGCTGGGGTGCACTACCAGCACACCTCCACCACCCTCTCGCCCAACCGGGACTATGTGCCCATGGTGGGGGAGCTGCTAGGGCCAGGGGACCCAGGAGCTGAGTCAGAGGAGTTGCTGCTCCGAGAACATTTCCAGCTGCTGGTGAGGATCCTTGAGGGATCCGAGAACACGGCGCCCAGGCCCAGCATCGCAGCTCCGATGATGCTGGAGGTCCATCAGTTCCTGCTGACAGCCCTGACGCCCGACGCCCTGGCTGCGGAGGACAAGGAGTCTAATGCCGATGACCTGGTCTTCAACATTCTCAATGCTCCCATCACCACGCCGGGATACCAGGGCTACATGGTGAGCACTGACGACCCCCTGGGCCTTCCAGTATCCTTCTTCAGCCAGCGGGAGCTGCGGGAACTGAAAATTGCTTATCAGCCCCCTACGGAGAAATTGGATGCAGAGCACCTCTTCCAACTGGAGATGGAAGTGGTGGATGCAGATGGTGCCACCTCAGACCCCTTTGCCTTTATGATGGTTGTGAAACCCCTGAACACCCTGGCCCCGGTGGCTAGCTATGACTGGGGACTACTACTTTTTTAAGGTCAGTCAAGGCCCCTCTCCAGCGCCAACAACCTTCAGATCAGTGATAGTGATCACCTGGAAGAGGTGAAAGTGTCTGCCATCAGGGGCTTGAGACATGGGCAGCTGGTCGTGCTTGGGGCACCAGCAGGGTGCAAGCATTTCCCGCCAACGGACCTGGCAGCAGGGCGAGTGGTATACCAGCATGATGGCAGAAACACCTACAGTGACAACATTGTCTTCCGGATGGAGGATGGGCGCCACCAGGTGGAATTCCTCTTCCCTCTCGCCATCATCCCTGTTGATGATGAACCACCAGTGGTCACTGCCGACACCAGGCTCTCGGTGACAGGAGGGCAGGCAGTCCAGATCTCCCCCTTTGTCCTGAGTGCAGTGGATATTGATTGTGAGGACTCGACCATCCACTTTATGCTGGAGGACCAGCCTCTGGTAAGAGAAAAGGAAGAAAGGGGGGGGATCTGGATCCCAGTTCCTCCAACTCAAGGCAGCATCTGGGGGAGATGCTGCTGCGGCAGTCGGAAGCACCTCGGGCTCCTGAAGATGAAGGCTGGTATTACATGGGACAGGAAGGACTTTATGAGAAGGTGGTGACTGAGTGGCTTCAACAAGACATAGTGGAAGGGAGACTCTTCTACCACCATCTTGGACCCCTTGGCCCTCAATCCATAATGGTCCAGATAACTTTCCATGTGCAGGATGACCATGACCCACCCAATCTATCCAAGCAACATTTCTTCACCATCAGAGTCCAACCAGTGGATCTGCAGAGTCCAGAGCTGTTTCCAGGAACTACCCTAGAAATGACCGTGCAGCAATACCAACTCACTCACTTCCAGAAGAAACTCCTCCAATATATTGACCGGGACTCAGAGGACCAGCACCTGTGGTACACTCTGCTGATGCCCCCTACGGACACAGATGGCAACCACCAAGTCCAGGCTGGAGACATTGTGCTCGCTGATTCACCAGACACACCCGTTGTGCACTTCACCCAGGCCCAGGTAAATCACCATGAGGTTGCCTACCAGCCCCCCCGGAAGAAGCTGGGAATTGTACGGTGGATTGTGCAGTTCACCTACCAGGTGGAGGATGCTGCAGGCAATAGTGTACCTGGCACATTCACATTATTCCTGAGGCCTGTGGACAACCAGCCTCCCCAAGTCACCAACAGAGGCTTTACTGTCTTAGAAGGAGAGAGTTTCAGCCTCAGCAGTAATGAGCTGCATGTTTCAGACCCTGACACAGACATCGACCAGATTGTCTTCATATTAGTTTGGGGTCCCCAACATGGACATTTGCAGTACTTAAAAAAATGTATGGTCCCAGGGGAATATTTCACGCAAGCTGATATTGTTAATAGGAGTATCTCTTATCAGAACCGCAGAAACCAGTGATACCTTCCATCTGGAGGTAAGTGACAAGGTGCATCACATACCCATCACTGTCCAGATTTCTGTGCAACCCGCAGCAGCTGACAAAAGTCCCAGGACCTCTATTATAGGTAGTACATTATTAGATGTGTCCATAGATGTACTAGAAAATAGAGCCACTGAGATCACCATGGACATCATCCATGGTCTAAAGGACACAGGCAACTTGATGCTCTCTTTCACTGTGGAAGATAACCCCAAATTGGGCACTATTCTGGTGAATGGTTTACCCACAGAACGGTTCACCCAAGAGGACCTCATCAGTGGGACAGTAGTCTATGTCCACACGGGAGGTGAAGTTGGATTCCAGAAGCAGCCTGATGCCTTCAGGCTTGCCCTCTCCAAGGATTCTCATCAGCGGATGATGGGAGACAGCACAGTGGAAGAGGTGCAGGTTCAGGTGGTGGTGCTGCCCGTCAACAATGTGGCCCCTAAGGTCTTGGTCAGGGAGTCTTACGTTGTCCATGAAGGTGGGAAGAGTGCCTTGACCTTACAACATCTCAGCATTGAAGATGTAGACACTCCGCAAGATGAAATTCTCTGCACAGTAACTGGTCAGCCAGTCTCTGGCTACCTGGAAAATATGACACCAGCTCCTGGATCAGAAGAGACCCGAGCTGGTTATCTCATCAGCGCTTTCTCCATCAGAGCTGTCCAGCTAAGTCATGTCAACTATGTACAGAGTATCCACAAGGGGGTAGAACCACAAAAAGATCAATTCACCTTTTATTGCTCTGATGGCATCAGCTTCTCCCCAAATGTCTTCTTTCCTATAATGATCTTACCCACCAATGATGAGCAGCCTGAACTTTTTTCCCGTGAGTTTGTGGTCCTAGAGGGAATGAGCATCGTCATGGACACCCCACTGCTCAATGGAGCCGATGCTGACCTGCCACCAAACGAGCTTCACTTTCAGCTCACAGCCCTCCCTCCTCGGCATGGGCGAATCATACAGCAGCTGGCCACAGAGAGCCAGCCCATCCGTAGCTTCACCTTATAGGAGATTCAGCAGGCCTCCACCATTGTGTATGAGCATGATGACTCTGAGAACACAGAGGACAGTTTTGAGGTCTGGCTGAGTGACGGCAAGCATGCCACCCACAGGATGGTACCCATTGTGGTGGTCCTGGTGGACGATGAAACCCCTAGGCTGACCATCAACAATGGGCTGGAAGTAGAGACTGGACACACTGAGATCATCACCAATCGGGTCCTCAAAGCCACAGATCTTGACTCAGATGATAAGAGCCTCAGTTTTATCCTCCACTCTGGGCCTCAACAAGGACTTCTACAGTGACTGAGAAAACCTAGAGGGGAGGTGAGGAACAACCTCACCCTGGGAATGAACTTCACCCAGGGTGAGATTGACTGAGGCCTCATCTGTTACACCCACACAAGCCAAGGACTTCATGACCTTATCAAGTTTGATGTGACTGATGGGATTAACCCTTTGCTAGAGCACTATTTCAACATCACCATTGGCAGCTTAGACAGGGTCCTCTTCCCTGAGGTGGTTAGCAAAGGGGTCACCTTGACAGAAGGTGGCAGAGTGACCCTCACCACGGATCTGCTTAGCACCAATGACATCAACAGCTTTGATGAACAGCTGCACTTCAGCATCACAAGGGCTCCTAGCCTGGGGCACTTGGAAATCTCTGACCACCCTGGGGAGCCCATTACCTCTTTCATTCAGCAGCAGTTGGCTGGCAACAAGATAGTCTATGTTCGCACTTCAAATGATGAGATAAAGATGGACAGCTTTGAGTTTCAAGAGACTGATGAACATAATCCCGTGTTTCAAACCTTCAGGATCTTCATCACAGATGTGAATAATTAGAAACCTATCATGACCATCCATAAACTGATACTACAAGAAGGGGAAAGAAAATGCATCACTCCCTTTGAGTTGACAGTGGAAGACAAGGATACCCCAGATGATCTCCTCCTCTTTACCATCACCCAGGTCCCCATCCATGGCAGGATTTTGTATAATGGCAGTCGTCCTGTGACCACCTTCACCCAACGGGACCTGAACGAGAACTTGGTTTGCTACTGGCACGACGGCAGTGAGACAACTGAAGACAGTTTCTCCTTGACTCTGACAGATGGCACTCATGCTGATTTCTATGTCTTCCCAAACACTGCTGTGGAGACACACAGACCTCAGGTAATGTGGATTCACATAAGAAACTCCCTAGACAACAGGTTCTCCCAGACTTCCTTTAACAGAGATGCCCTGGCCTTGAAACACCTTCACCCTGGACATGTGGGCTTCCTGATTACCAGCAGGTCTCTGAAGACAGAGGACTGGGACAATTCCCACAGGCTCCAGAAGTATAAAGTAACCAGAGGACCGGCGCATGGCTTCTTTATCAACACTGGCCTTGGAAATGAGAGCATGTGAGTTTTTACACAAGGTTAGTACACAGTGTCCCCTGATGCCTTTGTCCTGCTCCTTAAGTAGATAAGATCTCCCAGCTCTGCATGAAATTGTCCTGACCTCAGTCCTTTAGCAGAAAGCTTCTAATTCTAATGAAATACAATGGAATGAGAAATTAACAAACAAAGGCAACAAATCCATTATCAGCTGTTTCATCAGCCTGCTCTTTAAACTGGAACTCTCAGACATTCAATCAGGTTTGTAGTTACACATTAAAACTGCCAAATATAGGTGGACAGCTTCTGCTTCTGAAATATTATAAGATTACAATGATTTTGAAAAGATCAGTTTAAGTTTGAATTTTAAGTAAGAATGACATACCTAGGAATCACTTGCATAGTTTACCAGTAAGTCTGGATTTCTGAAGATAGTGGTTTGGTGTCTTGGAGGAGAACATAGGCAAAACACTCTCTGACATACATCACAGCAGGATCCTCTATGACCCACCTCCCAGAATATTGGAAATAAAAGCAAAAATAAACAAATGGGACCTAATTAACCTTAAAAGCTTCTGCACATCAAAGGAAACTATTAGCAAGGTGAAAAGACAACCTTCAGAATGGGAGAAGATAATAGCAAATGAAGCAACTGACAAACAACTAATCTCGAGAATATACAAGCAACTCCTACAGCTCAACTCCAGAAAAATAAATGACCCAATCAAAAAATGGGCCAAAGAACTAAATAGACATTTCTCCAAAGAAGACATACAGATGGCTAACAAACACATGAAAAGATGCTCAACATCACTCATTATCAGAGAAATGCAAATCAAAACCACTATGAGGTACCATTTCACACCAGTCAGAATGGCTGCGATCCAAAAGTCTACAAGTAATAAATGCTGGAGAGGGTGTGGAGAAAAGGGAACCCTCTTACACTGTTGGTGGGAATGCAAACTAGTACAGCCACTATGGAGAACAGTGTGGAGATTCCTTAAAAAACTGGAAATAGACATGCCTTATGATCCAGCAATCCCACTGCTGGGCATACACACTGAGAAAACCAGAAGGGAAAGAGACACGAGTACCCCAATGTTCATCGCAGCACTGTTTATAATAGCCAGGACATGGAAGCAACCTAGATGTCCATCAGCAGATGAATGGATAAGAAAGCTGTGGTGCATATACACAATGGAGTATTATTCAGCCATTAAAAAGAATACATTTGAATCAGTTCTAATGAGGTGGATGAAACTGGAGCCTATTATACAGAGTGAAGTAAGCCAGAAAGAAAAACACCAATACAGTATACTAACGCATATATATGGAATTTAGAAAGATGGTAACAATAACCCTGTGTACGAGACAGCAAAAGAGACACTGATGTATAGAACAGTCTTATGGACTCTGTGGGAGAGGGAGAGGGTGGGAAGATTTGGGAGAATGGCATTGAAACATGTAAAATATCATGTATGAAATGAGTTGCCAGTCCAGGTTCGATGCACGATACTGGATGCTTGGGGCTGGTGCACTGGGACGACCCAGAGGGATGGAATGGGGAGGGAGGAGGGAAGAGGGTTCAGGATGGGGAACACATGTATACCTGTGGTGGATTCATTTTGATATTTGGCAAATCTAATACAGTTATGTAAAGTTTAAAAATAAAATAAAATTTAAAAAAAAAAAAATTACACTGCACATTTTATTGTACTATTCAAATTCAATTTCTGTATCTAGAAAATGCATAGAACTAAGTTTGCCTAGGGCCACTTGCAATGCAGGAGACACAAGAGACATGGGTTTGATCCCTGGGTAATGAAAATCCTAGGGAGAAGGAAATGGCAACCCAGTATTCTGCCTGGGAAATCCCATGGACAGAGAGGCTTGACAGGCTATAGTCCATAGCAAAGAGGCTTGACAGGACTGAGTAACTTAACACACATGCATGCACAGAAGTTTGCCTGACTATGGAAGTATATGTTTTAATGATCATTTTTCTTTTATATTTGTTCTTATTACTAATAGTGAGCTAAAGGCAGGTCCCGCTGGCTTCCCACATGATGATACTGGTACCTTTGACTGCTCTTCACATGGTCATAAAACTTTTTCATGTAGCTCTATGCATGAGATGTGAAGAGATACATGGAATTTTACACATCCGATACACATAAAGCTGGATGCAAATTTAGAGTAAAACTAAAGAAGGTTGTTTAAAAAACAGTTTCTTTACATTTTCAGAATTGCTTCTAAACCAAGTGAAATCATATTATGTTCTATAAAAATCGTTCTTGCAAAATAGTACCCGAAAATGCAAATTGTCTTGAAAATACTAGCATTAGCAATACAAAAAACACAATTATAGACCCAACTGACACATTCTCAAATATCCAAGAGAATGGGCAATAGAAAAACATCATGATTTTATTCTTACTTCCTTTTTACTGAGGATGCAATAGTTATTCTTGTTTAAATTCCTTTCAACAAATAGTTGTGAGTATCCGAGTGTTTTCAACCTTGGATAGAAGACCTAACACCAGCTGGATTAAGCTGTCTGTAGAGGACCATGGTATTGTGAAGTGTGCATAGGTAGAACCTGGGCGTCCTTCTTGGATGCCCACCTCGTCATCCCAGAGATCATACACAGAGTAGCATAGTTACAGAATTTTAAATTATAAGGTTCCACTTTTTTGCTATTGCAACTTTAAGAAAAAGTTAAATTCTTATAAACCTCATTATTTTTTTAAAAGTTAGATTTGTGTTCATTTAATCATTTTTAAATTTACTAATTGTAGTATTTTCATGCCCTATAAAAAACACTGACATTCTTATCATATTCATTTTCTCTGTGCCAACACGTTATGTGTATGATGCTTGCTCTTTTGCTAGCTGATTGATGAGATGAGGATCTACTACATCTTGAATGAAGGCAGCAAGGCAGCTAAAGACATCTTCTACTTCTCGGCTGAAGACAATGGTAAGTCAGTATTGAGACCATACCTGGCAGTCTTGGTTAACTAAAGTCAGTATGAGATGGAAAAGAATTAAATCACGTACATGGTAATCACAATCAGTAATGTCATAATATCACCAAATGAATTCTTTGGGTTTTATTTGTAGTCTTCTGCCAAAGCATCCTTGACAAATCACTTTTTAGGAAGGGAAAGCAATGAAAATTTTCGATAATTAATATGAAGTATTTTACCTGACCAAGGTTATGTGTGACATCCTATAGGCAAGTAAATTTCCTCTTCAAGAGGATCTGAGAATGTAGCTGGTAGTTTGTCTTACTCTAAAACTAAAACAAATCTACAGAAGGGGAGGTTGGGATGAATTGAAAGACTAGCATTGACGTATATGCACTACCATGTGTAAAATAGAGAGCTGGTAGGAAGCTGCTGCATAGCACGGGGAGCTCAGCTACACACTCTATGATGACCCAGATGAGTAGGATGGGGGTGGGGGTGAGAAGGAGATTAAAGAGGGAGCAGATATATGTATATGTATAGCTGATTCACTTTGCTGTACAGCAGAAACTAACACAATACTGTAAAGCAACTATACTCCACTAAATAAAATAAAAGAAAAAATGAAAATAAATAAATCTAAAAATTGATCATTAGATGTTGTTAGGCATTTTAGCCCCAGTACTGAATCTTAGTGACTCCTTGATCTTAGAAGTGTAATATTCCTAGATGGGGTGAATGACTGGCCCACAGGAAAGCTTTCATTTAAAAACATGCCTATTTGTGCTGCACCTCTGTGCATGTACTCTGTCTTCTAAGTAGCATACTGGGCAGCAACTAGTTAACAGAAGGCACTTTCTTTACTCAGCCAGGGATGTACTGATTATGTGGTCAAGAGCAATCATTTTGCAGTAAGACAGGATAATTGCAGAAATTATGTCCATGTACCACTTGCCACTCTATAACCTTTTTCAGTATAAATCATTACTCATTCTCAGTAAATAACATGAATTTTCTGCCTGAATTATGTGCAATCAGTCAGGACTGTATTTACTGAAAAACAGTCTTCAATGAGAGGCAATGTGGTATACCGAGTTTGAATCCCAGTTGGCCCCCTGTGACCTTGAACAGGTTACCTTGTCCTTTCTGCGATTCATTTCCCTCATCTCTAAAATGATGGTCTTCATACCTCGTCCAAAGGGTCACGAGATAATGTATGTAAAGCATTTGACTCACGTTGTTGTTGTTTAGTCGCTAAGTCATGTCCAACTCTTTGCAACCCCATGGACCATAGCCCACCAGACTCCTCTGTCCATGGGATTTCCCAGGCAAAGACAGTGGAGTGGGTTGCCATTTCCTTCTCCAAGGGATCTTCTCAACCCAGGGACTGAACTTCTATCTCCTTCTTGTCAGGCGGATTCTTTAGCACTGAGCCACCTGGGAAGGCCATACTTGGCTCACAGCAGATGCATAATAAGAGTTAGTTACCTTCCTGTTTCAGATGAGACTGACTACAGTGGCAACCACCGATCCCTCCTCTCCATCTTTTCACTTAGAGTTTAACAGATCTTTCCTTCTTTCCCTAAGTTCTCAAAATTCAAAATTACTACAAAGATGAGGATGAATTTAAGCCTTCTCAACTGATTCACTAAAGTAAAACACTTGTAAGATTCAGATGGTTTATGATTTTTTTTCCTGTTTTTGAGGATGATATAAAAAGATGTACATCTAACTTGGACACTGTGCTTTCTGGGCAACATCGGAGACAAGAGTCAATCAGTGATGGTAATAATGTGAATTTTATATAGCTACCATTGTTGAGTGCTTTTGTGGGCCAGTCACTGCAAGATAAAGAGCAAATGTTACTAGGCCAATTTTTACATGAAGACACTGAGGCTGAATAACTTGCCTGAAGTCATCTGGGTAATAAGCAGGTGAACTGGAATTAAACCCAGATCGCACAGATTCCAAAGCCAGGGCTTTTAACCACTAATGCTATGCTGCCTTTGTTTTGGGAAACTGAAGTCATGAGCAGAAGTCAGAGAACAGGGCAGACAGCACTGCCTAACCTGGCAAAGAAGCACCTTATAAATTCAAGTGGTCAGAATGGCCAAACATTTGAGGACATGCTTGCTCATAGTTGGATCTTGAAACGTGTGCGTGTCCATAAGCTAATTAAATATTTTTTAATATTTATTTGCTTAATATTCATTTAATTCAGTGGATGCTTTTAATTGTTTTCTAAGTACTATACACAGAGCTAAAATCCATGTCTACCTATGTGGAGCATTCTTGGAATAGCTTACAAATTCTGATGAAAGACTCACTCTAAACTTTTTTGTATTTGCTATTTTCAAATTTTATGAATGTCTATCTTTACAATAGCCAACTTAATCTTTTTTTTCTTTTTAAAATTTCCCCACTTAAGGTATTTCCCAAATGGAATGTTTAATGAAACTTGCACTGTGGTCTATTTTTTGTTTGTTTGTTCTATTTTATTGAAGTATAATTGATTTATAAGGCTGTATTAATTTCTACTGTACAGCAAAGTGATCCAGTTTTATATATATATATATATACATATACACACACACACATATGTATATCCTTTTTTATTTTTTTCCATTATGGTTTATCCCAGGATATTGAGTATAGTTCTCTGTGCTATACAGAAGGTTCTTGTTGTTTATCTTTTTTATATGTAGTGCTGTATACCTGTTAATCCAAAGTTCCTCTTTTATTCCTCCCTTGCTTCCCCTTTGGTAACCATAAGTTTGTTTTCTATGTCTGTGAGTCTGTTTCTGCTTTGTGGATAGGTTCATTTGAGTCATATTTTAGATTCCACCTAAAAATTATATCATATGGTATTTGTCTTTCTCTTTAAGACTTACTTCACTTAGTATGACAAACTCTATGTCCATATATGTTGCCGCAAATGGCATTATTTAATTCATTTTTATAGCTGAGTAGTACTCCATTGTATAAATACACTATATCTTCTTTATCCATTCCTATGTTGATGGACATTTACGTTGCTTTCTTGGCTATTGTAAATAGTGCTACAGCGAACACAATGTGATCTATTGATAATCGTCTTTCCTAATGACATATAGCACTGGCAGAGTGTACTGCTTCCGGTTATTTAAGGAATTTGGGGTGGACACTCTTCCAGGGATGTATTTTTCACTACTGGGCTGGAAACAGACTTTGTTGTTGTTATTTGCGGCACCAACGTTGGAGCCATTAGAAGATTGCGCCTTGCCTCCAGGACTATGCAGTAGGCCTGTCCATGTACGACCTTGCACCAGGGTCTTACAGGTGGAAGTACTGGCAAGATGACTCTAGAGTTGCAATTTATTGAAACCCCAAGACTAAAGGCAGGAAAACAGGAAGGCTTCCAGCTCATAGGCTCTGAAACCAGGCTACCTGGATTCAAATCCCAGCTTCACTGCTTAATGGCTGTGTATCTTTGAGAAACTCTGCTTTGGTTTCCTCATCTGTGAACCAGAGATAATTATAGCAATTGCCTCATAGGATAACTGTGGGGATTTTTCCCCAGGACTTGGAAACGGCAAACCTGAAAGAACAACACTTGGACAGTCTCTGCAAGGACTGACAAGTTTATTTCTGTAGTCAAGCCTTTTTATAGGAGCAAGGAACAAAGAGCTTAGAGCATACAGGCAGCAGAACACGTACAAGGCTAAGATATAATCAGTAAAAGATACTTCAAGGAACAGCGCATTCTTAACGACCCATGTGTTTATCCATGACCCATTTTCTCAAGCAACGTCTTTAATGTTTAATTGTTAAATCTTGGCGCTGAGCATAGCCAAAGGCAGGAAATGTTCTTCAGCAATCAGTACATGATGCCTGGGTACTTCTGGCCCTTCGCCATTTTCCCACGGACCTTCTCCTTCAAGGCTATTTTGCACTGTGTCTCCCAACATATCCTCCTTTTGTTTTTAGTTTAAGCATGGCAGCTGCTAGTTGGACTCCGTCATAGGAGGCACGGAGTCTTGAGTAGAGACATCTGTATAGAATTGTGTAGTGCCATACCAGATAGGGTTCCTACTGTAACAATAGATATTAGACTAAGAATGCCAGCAATAATCTATCCTATTATGGGCTTTAACCTCCTTAAGCCATATTTGAGCAAAACTGAGAGAAATACAGAGTCAGTCCATGGTTCTGTTAGGTTAACAGGAAGCCACAAATCAGATCTTTGCTTAACTATTACAATGTTGACATAATGATATGAAATAGTATGTTTTAAACATGTATACAAGGCACATGCTGTACAGTTAACAATCTTAGCAGAAAGATCTATACCAAAGTTACCTACAATAAACATGTACGGGAGGTGCTCACAAGATTGGGTATAACCTGTACTATCATATAAAAAGGTATAGTTTTGAGGTTTTTAAGGCTTTTGCAGTCCCATACACATTGGCAAAGCACTCCAATGCAGCAGGAATCTTCCACACATGCCATTGCTCAGGTCCTACGGTAGGGGTTCAGACATCGACATTTTCTCTTCAGCTTCTCTATGGTCATTGACGAGACCCTTTGCATCAGCTGCGTCACCTGTCGGGGGAGTCTGGTCTCGAGGTCCTTCTCGGTAACAGACATGGCGAAGTGGAACCCAGATTTCTTCTCCATCTGCAATGACAAGACCGTAACCTCTGCCTAGGAGTCGTAAGATTCCTGGCAACCATTGATTAAACTGTTTATACCATATTGGGTGTGTTGGCTTCTAGCAGTTTCTTACTGTTTTCCTCTGCAAAATGTCTGTCTGCACGAGTATCAGAACTATCTTTTGGTAAATTTAAAAAATTTAAGGAATAAAGAGTTAAAGATAATAACAATTGAGGGTTCATAGGATAAGAAGTGTATCTTATATACATAAGATATATATTATGTATTCCATAATATTCCCCCTTTCTGTTTTAATAAACGAGTTTTAAGAGTATGATGGGCTCTTTCGATAATTGCTTGACCCTGGGGATTGTAGGGTATCCCCGTGATGTGTGTTATATTCCATTCCATTAGAAATGAATGAAATGAGTGAGAGGTAAATGTAGGCCCATTATCTGTTTTTAAGACCGAAGGTATTCCCATAACAGGGAAGGTGAGTAAAAGTGCGGAAATGGCGTGTTTACTGGATCCTGAAGAGATAGGCATTGCCCATATAAAACCTGAAAATGTGTCAACTGAGACAAAAAGCAAAGAAAACTTTCCCAAGGAGCAATGAGTGAAGTCAAAGGGAGTTAGGCTGTTGCCCATGAGGATTAACTCTTGAAACTGTGGTACATAAGTGCAGAGGAGCGCAGACGTCACAGGATTTAATGATGTGTCTCACTTCAGTGAGGGGAATATGGTATTTAGAGTGCAATCTTTTAGCATTGGTATGAAGATTAGCATGTTCATCCATAGCAGATGTAAAGACAGGAGCTATGAACCTATCAACAGCATCATTTCTTGCTGCCAGGGGGCCAGGCAAACCTGAATGAGCACGTATATGTGCAATGAAGAAAGGTTCCGTACGTGATCGAATTAAGGCTTGAGTCCTTGAAAAGAGAATATATAATTCTTCATCTAGGTTGTATAAAAGGCGGTAACAAAATCGGGGAAAAGGGAAGCAAGGTATTTGGAATCAGTATACACATTGAAGGATAATGGTTGAAGAGACAAAAGAGCATATAAAGCATATAATTCAACTCTTTGTACTGAAGAATAGGTAGTAGGTAATTTCTCTTTGATATCAGGGCCAACGATCCCAGCTATGCCTTTCCTGTTGCCATCAATGAAATAGGTAGGTGCATTTGAAATAGGCTGGGAGGCAATAATATTAGTTACTATAAATTCAGTGAATTGTAGGAAGTTCCATAATTTTCCTTTTGACAAATGGAATGAGATAACATTCTTAAAATCACTTAATGCTATTTGCATGGTTATGTTATACTGTAAGGCAATTTGTAGTTCCTTTTTTGTCAAGGGAACATGTATTGCATATGGATCAAATCCAGTTAAGGTTTGTATATGGTTCCCTCCTGATACAATTAGTTGCCCTATTTTCTCAATGTATGATATGATTTTTTTTGATTGTTTAGTATGTAGATATACCCATTCTATCAGGTTGTTTTGAGCTATGATTGCAGTAGGTGAATGTTTGGTGGGAAATATATATAAATAGACTGGTTGGGCATGGTCCAGCCGAGTTGAGAAAGATTGTTGAATGTGTTTTTCAACAAATTTTACTTCTTTCGCTTCTTTTGTTAGCTGTCTAGGACTATTAGGATCAGGAGGTCCCTCTAAAATTTTAAATAAATTTTGTAATGCATAGGTGGGAATGCCAATAGATGGCCAAAGCCAATTAATATCTCCTATCAATTTTTGAAAATCATTTAATGTGTGTAGAGAATGCACAGAGATTTGAGTTTTTTGAGGTTTTATCTTAGACTCTTCCATAACATGTCCCAAGTAATTAAAGGGTGCTTTCAATTGAATTTTATCTGGTGCAACAAGTAGGCCAGGATTTTGAAGAGTGGTAGTGACTTCGTCATATAACTGTTGTAAACAAAGTTCAGATTCCATGGAGAGGAGCATATCATCCATATAATGAATTATGAAAGCAGTAGGATATTTATCTCTAACAGGTTGTAATAAAACAGATATGAGATATTGGCAAATGGTAGGAGAGTTCATCATTCCCTGAGGTAAAAACTTCCATTGAAATCTTTTAACAGGAGTCATGTGATTTATAGAAGGAACTGAAAAAGCAAAACGTTTTCTATCTTTAGGATGCAAGGGTATAGTAAAAGAGCAGTCTTGTAAATCAATAATAATTATAGATTAGCCTTTTGGTACCATGGAAGGGGAGGGCAATCCAGGTTGTAATGGCCCCATGGGAATTATAGTTTTATTAACATTTCTTAGATCTATCAATATTTGCCATTTTTCTGATTTCTTTTTTATTATAAAAATGAGAGAGTTCTATGGGGAAAATGAAGGCTCTATATGATTCTTTTGTAATTGCTCATCTATTAGTTGTGTGAGAGTTGTCAACTTTTCTTTAGTTAGGGGCCATTGAGGTGTTCATATTGGGGCATTAGATTCCCAGTCGAGAGGCAATAGTGTTAACTCAATGGCCCCCACTAAAAGGGCTCATTTAGAGAGATTGTGGCTTTTGTTTGTTCAAGAAAATCCCTTCCCCATAAATTAATAGGGATATTGGTAATATATGGTTTGATATAAGCTACAATTTGATTAGGACCATAAGCTTGTAAATAGAATGTATTGACGAAAGTTTTGTAGCATTAGCCTTATTTATTTCCAATAGTCTGGAAGGAGTCATAGTCTTACCCCATTCAAGGGGTCATTCTTCAGTTCTGATAATGGAAATGTTGGCTCCTGTATCCAACATATCTGTGAAATTTTTTCTTTGTATCTTTAGAGTAAGCATAGGTTTTTGATGTTCCCTTAATAAGGTAGATAGTGCAGCAGTAAGATTGGTGCTATCAAAACCTCCCTGCCTAATTTTGTCAGATGCCTTCATTGGTTTGACATATGGCAAAAGTAATAATTGTGCAAAGCGTTCCCCTTTTTGTAAATATACATTTCCTAATTTTATGACATCCATCATGACATGTATCTCTCCTTCATGATCTTCATCCACAACTCCAGTCAATACTACTAAACCTTTCATTGTACAGCTATTATGTCCCAAAAGTAGTCTAACTGTTCCAGGTGGGATCGGACCATAATACCAGTGGGGATTTTATGAGGATTGTATAATTCTATTAATTCCATATCATAAGGACTAGGTATATCAATGCAAACACTCTTAGATGTAGCTGCTTGCGGTGTCATAATGTTGGGTCCTCCTTTTGTAGTGGGGCTAGAGGATAGCCCCTTTATTAGTCTCCTTGTTTTTGTTGTGCCTCTTGTGTCAATGCATTGCCATCCTTATCGAATTTGGAATGACATTTATTCAACCAATGGAATCCCCTTTTACATTTTGGCAAACTCTTGGGGGTCTTTTTTTTTTTTAGAAGTATTATTATATTTAGCTGTCTGCATTAGCATGTGGCATTGTTTTTTCATATGGTTGGCCTTCTCGCAGTTAAAACATTTAGCATTGGAAGCCTTTTGCACATTAAAAGTTTCTAGTGTCGCTAATTTTGCTCTATGGGACATAGATCTGATATCTCTATAAGCTTTCAAATACTCCATAAGAGAACCGGTTTCTCGAATTGGTCTAAGCACGGATTGACATTCCTCATTAGCATTTTCAAAGACAAGTTGTTTTAAAAAATTATTTTGTAAGGTTTCATCTCTGATAGATTTTTCGATGGCATCCTTTAATTTTTCTATAAATTGGGAATATTCTTCTTCATGTCCTTGAGTAATCTTGACAAATGAACCATCAGAGTTAACATTATCAACCTTTGCCCATGCTCTGCAAGAAATTTCTTTAATGAAATACATTTGAGGGGTAAGATTAGCTAATTGCGCAGTCATATCGGCCATGGTTCTCATTCCAGTAAGTATATCATAGGTTAAATTTGCAAGGTTACCATGAGATTGCTGATCAATCATCATTTGTTGGGCCTCATCATTAACCCATATTTGCCACTGAAGTAATTGTTGAGGATTTAGAACCATCTTTGTTATTTGAAAAAAATCATATGGCATCCAATGATCAGCCCATCCTCTGAGGAATTCTACACAGTAAGGAGTAGTAAGTCCATATAGAGTGCATGCTTTCTTAAAGCTAGACAACATACCAAAATCTAAACCAGCCCAAGCATTCTGGCCTTGGGCAGGCTGATTAAACTGTATTGGGAAAGCGAAAGCGCAAGCAGGCATCTCCCGAGGAGGAGTGAAATTATTAGTATGAGCAAAGTTAGCAACTGCTGTTACAGGCGGAGCAGAAGGAAAAACTTCAGATTTGGGCTGTTCGCTGAATGAAATGACCTCCGTTCTAAGTGGCTTCAATTTTGACACATCCTGAGCCACTGATTTGATCTGATCTGATCTGTATACATATGTCTCCAAGCTGTTTTTCCAAGGATTGTGTCTGATTGAGCATAACATTCTAATATTTCAAAGCACCTTGCATATCTTGTTCCTTAAGTTCATATTCATATAAAGACTGAACAGTCTCTACTTCCAAATCAACATTATGCCCTTCAATTTGTTCTATGACAGCCCATATGAGTGACCATGTAACCCTTGCTGATATGCTCACAAAACATTATTCTTACCCTTTTCTATATGTCTAGATTGAGTGTCCCCTCCTCTGGGAACCACAGATTATGTTCCAGTAAAATATGATAGCAGTCGTTCAACTGATCTCTTGAAATATCAATACCATTTTGTTTCAGAAAGTGATGCATTATAGAAATGAAAGGAATCTTACTGCTATGTTGTCCCATCCTGCTTACCTCTTTCTGCAGGGCTCGCCACTTTGTTCAGTCTTCCTATCAAGTCCCTGTTTCGGGCGCCACTTGTGGGGATTTTTCCCTGGGACTTGGAAATGGTGAACCTGAAAGAACAACACTTGGACAGTCTCTGCAAGGACTGACAAGTTTATTTCTGTAGTCAAGCCTTTTTATAGGAGCAAGGAACAAAGAGCTTAGAGCATACGGGCAGCAGAGCACGTACAAGGCTAGGATATAATCAGTAAAAGATACTTCAAGGAACAGCGCATTCTTAACGACCCATGTGTTTATCTATGACCCATTTTCTCAAGCAACGTCTTTAATGTTTAATTGTTAAATCTTGGCACTGAGCATAGCCAGAGGCAGGAAATGTTCTTCAGCAATCAGTACATAATGCCTGGGTACTTCTGGCCCTTCGCCATTTTCCCACGGACCTTCTCCTTCAAGGCTATTTTGCACTGTGCCTCCCAACAATAACTATGAGGATATTATTTGTTTCCTATTGCTCCTATAACAAATTATCATAAAATTAGTGGCTTAAAGCAATGCAAATTTATCATCTTATAGTTCAGCAGGTCAGAAATCTAACATGGCTTTTACTGGGCTAAAATCAAGGTTTGGATAAAGATGTATTTCTTTATGGAGATTCTAGGGGAGAATCCATTTCCTTGCCCTTTCTAGCTTCTAAAGGCTTTTCTCTTCCTCCAACTTTGAAGCTGGAAGCAGCTGGGTCTTTCTCAAGGTGCTTCACAGTGACTTTCTGCCTCGCTCTTTCACTTACAAGAACGCTTGTGATTTACATTGATTCCACTTGTGTAATTCGGCCGACTTTCCCTCATCTCAAAATTCTGAATTTAATCATATCCTCAAAGTTCTTGTTGCCATGTAGTATAACTTATTCACAGAGTCCAGAGATTAAGCTATGGACATTATTGTGCTAAGGTGTTTCAGTTGCGTCTGACATTTTTTGACCCTATGGACAGTAACCCGCCAGGCTCCACTGTCCATGTGATTCACCAGGCAAGAATACTGGAGTGGGTTGCCATGCCCTCCTCCAGGGAATCTTCCCAACCCAGGGATGGAACCCACATCTCGTGTCTCCTACATTGGCAGGTGGGTTCTTTGCCACTAGCGCCACCTGGGAAGCCCAGGCATCTTTAGAGGATCGTTATTCTGCCTACCACAAGCATTCAGGGAATCAACACACATCAGGCACTTAAGAACCCCTGGCACATAGCAAGCACTCAATAAATATTATTATCTTTAAGATTATCTTTAGAAATACAAATTTTGTATTTCTCTTCTAGATAAAGAGAATTTTAATCATTTATTCCTAGAAATCTATAATTAGATCACTTGATTATAGAAGGTCAAATTTTATGCTATTAGGGTAAATTTCTTTATTGGGGTGCTGCCTGCAAAACTTGGTTTTTTATCTCTTTGCCCACTTCTAAACTGATTTCATATTTGGAAGTTCGCTAAGGGGCCAAGGCAAAAGAGGAAGTAACTTAAATCCATCATTCTTGTCTTTTCCACTACACGCTAAGCTGCTTTACATGGGAATATCATGCCTGTTCTCACCTTGTTTTCCCTCTCAGTTGTGCCTTTCCCCTTCCGCTCTGCTCCAAAAATAATATAAGGCCTAGTATTATTATTCCCTAATAAATTTGAATTTTATTTTTTTCTTTCCTTTCACGTATTTATGAACATAACTATACTTGCGTACACAGATAAACTGGGAAGTCAAACAAAAAAATTTTTACAATGTACCTAACTTGTAGATTCCATCAATTTCTGAAGTTTTGAATTATCCAGCCTAAAATTATTTCAGTATAAAATCACCATCTACTTTGCAACATTGATGGGAAATTTCGTTATGTTCAAGGTTATCCTGAAAGCCACTGGTAAATGGGAAACACATTTTAGATTTCTAAAGCTCTGAACTGTGCTAATTAAGCAAAGTGTCAAGTTCATTTATCATCCTCTCCTGAAGTTATTATATTCACAGATTTATGTTGAAGTTTTGCATAACTCTGCTATACATAATGATGAATGGTCTTTTCCACTTACCATAGAATAATATTACCTTAAATTTATATATGACTTAATATTTCTACACTTCCCAGGCAGCTCAGTGGTAAAGAATTTGTCCTCCAAGCAGAAGATGCAGGTTTGATCCATGGGTCAGGAAGATTCCCTGGAGAAGGAAATGGCAACCCACTCCAGTATTCTTGCATGGAAAACCCCATGGACAGAGGAGCCTGGCAGGCTACAGACCATGGGGTCACAAAAGAGCTGGACACAACTTAGTTACTAAACCACAACAATAATATTTCTACAGAGTGTTTCACAAATGTTATTCCATTTGATCCTCACCACAGCCTGTGAGATGGAATTGTTATTTCAAATTTTAAGATGAGGAAATGAGCTTGAGGAGTTAAAGGATTCAGAGAAAGAAACCATTAAAGGAACCAGGTCATTTCTTCCAAATAAGTCAAACTGAATAGCTATATGGCAGTGAGGCAATTTTAGTTTGAGGATATACTGTGAATATTTAATTGTGTTCATAAGACCAAAAACAGATTATTTCATTTTCTCTTAAATTATTCAGTATTTAAAGCCAATTTGATCAACACTATGCGTTTTAATATTTGAATTTGACCTGATACTTGTCTCATGGTTCATGTGAGTACTAATTTTCTGTTTCAATGAGCTGACTTTTTCAAGCAAGTGTGGAAATAAAATACATAATAACAGATAAAAAGGGCTTTGGGGAACAATAATAGAACTAATCATAAATCCAGTATATCTGTCTAACATGCAATTAAGGTAATATCACAATTATTTACAACTTTAACCTCTCTAAAATCCACTGAAAAATTTGAAAGCAAGGCAGAAATGTCACTGAGTAGTCAAATTATCAAAATCTTTGGCCTGAAATTTTCACACCTGATTCAAAGAAGCCTTTACTTAGAGTCTGTTTACTCTTATTTCCCAAACAAGTGTAATTTTATTTTAAATAAAAGCAGCAGGAAAAAGTGAGTAGGAGTTAAAAGCAGAAAAAGTTACAGAATGCAGAAGATATAGGTTAAAATAAGCAGATAAAGAACTCAAATCCATGAGAATTCAAAAGGCAATGTAACAACGGGATATGACCCAGGGATTGAACCCGGGTCTCCCGCATTGTAGGCAGATGCTTTACCATCTGAGCTACCAGGGAAGCCCAATGCATGTCTACAGCTACTTATAATACACATAGCAGAAGTCAGAACTGCAGTAAGACAAAAAAACATTTTGCAGACCTTCAAGATGATGTCATAATAAATCTATATTTATCATTAAATGAAGAAACCCCAGAGGAAAATAGTGTAAAGTCATAAAGGATGTTACATTTTCATATAAAATACATTTATATACTACATAACCATGAAAATGTCTAAAACATAGATAGAAGATGTTAAAATGGTTTACAATGGTAATGATGGATTGTAAGTTGTTTTTATTTTCTTTTGATTTTTCCTTACATTTTCCAGGGTAAATGCTTTTTCAATGACCATGATTATTATCTGAAAAATTCAGTTTCCATTTTAGAAAAATGCACTCTTGAATACACCAGAACCATCTGGTTCAATAATACAGATTTGAGTGGCTGACCATGTGGTACTGGCTGATAAGTGATTCAAAAATGTCCCACTTAATAATGCAAAGAATTCAAAAATTTAAACAAAAGAGAATCAGGGCAGATGCTTCGCAGGCAGAAAGTAATCAACTGTTAGGTTTGCTGACTCTTTCCTTCATGAGTCCTTCCTGGCTGTTTCTTTAATTCCTTTGCAAAAAGTGGCCAAAAATGAGTTGCCAGCCCTTGGGTGACCTAGAAGCAAGGCAGGAGCAGGAGGAACAGAGAAGACAGCTAGAGGGGCAGAGGGAGCTCACCACCAGTGTTTCCATGTTCAGCAGAGCCAATTGCTGGAAGAATCTGTTCAGAGCTGTGAAATATACAGCCACACAGAGCCAAGTTTGCTGATTTGGTGTAAATATAATTTTGTGTCAGTTATCAGACTATATGCTAAATAACTTCTCTTTGTGTCATTCGTGATTCAATTAGATTTTATTCATTTTTGTTTTATACTGAAACCATTGATTTTTTATTGTAGTTGATTTACAATGTATTAGTTTTAGGAGTACAGGAAAATAATTCATTAAAATATATTTTAAATATATATATATTTTATATATAAAATATACTTTAAATATATATATATTTTTATATATGGCTTCTCTTGTAGCTCAATTGGTAAAGAATCTTCCTGCAGTACAGGAAACCCTGGTTTGATCCCTGGGTTGGGAAGATCCCCTGGAGAAGGAAATGGCAACCCACTCCAGTATCCTTGCCTGGAAAAATCTCATGGATGGAGGAGCCTGGTGGGCTGCATTCCATGGGGTCACAAAGAGTCGGGCACGACTGAGTGACTAACACTTACTTACTTACATATATATGTATATGTTTTAGATTCTTTTACCTTATAGGTTAGAAACCATTGATTCTCTATAGAAAGATAGAAAAGGTACTTCTTATTCATCTTTAGATCACCTCAAAAGCTCTTCAGAGTGCCCCCTCAGCCTCACTTCCTTTTTCTGTTATGGAGGCCAGGGCTGGAGTCTGACTGTTGCTGCTGGTAATTTTTTGGTTTGTTTCTCCTACAAATTAATCATTTTAGAAGTGGCAACACCTTTTTAGAATACCCAGGATTGAGTCATATTGGGGAACCCATTCAGTGAATGGGAGAATGATAAAGAACATGTTGTTAAAAACCTTAATGACACACTACCACAGCCTTGTTTTTAGCATTGTTAATTATACATACAACTGAAAGCTTTAAGTCTAAAATTTTGCATTAAAATACATGAACGCATAAGCATTTATAGCATACCTAATCTAAAAACATGTAAGTGCTTATAATTCCTCAGATGTCTTATCAATATTGTTTTTAAATAAATGCATGTACATGGTTAAAGAATAATAATTAATAGGGTATTCCCTGGTAGTCCAATGGTTAAGACTCTAAGCTTTCACTGCCAAAGGTGTGAGTTCAATCCCCAGTCACAGAACTAAGATCCCCCACAAGCCAAAAATATTTTTATATTTTAATAAAATTTTTAAAAAGAAGAATAATAATTAAACTGTATTGATACCTAGTCCCTTTCCCCAAAGAGGAACTGTTCATTATATTTCCTTACAAAAAGAAAATTATTCATAGCAGAATATCCTTTTTATTTAAAGAGATTGTTTTCTATTCTCAGTTCTAAGCCTGGCCTGCTTTAACTTAAAATATATGTATATTATATATGATATATGTTCTTATCAATTATGAACTAGAACAAATAGATCTATCTTAACAGCCTTATTCTTTTTAAACAGTTATATAATATTTCATTTTATGGCTGTATTTTGCTTAATTAACTGGTTATCAAGTAAAAGGCATTTTTTTCTTTTTTGGTTTTAATTCTACTATGAACTTTATCTTAACTTACATTCAAATACAAATGTATATTTTTACTTAGCAGTGAAAATGCTGATTTAATCTAGCTATTTGAATGTCTAAAACAGTCTCACATTTTCTTAAATGTTATACTTGATTCAGACATTAGAAGGCTATTTCATACAAACATGCCCAGACAGATGTGAAACTGGGGCAGAAAATAGGAGAGCTGTTTATTCCAAATTTAATAGTTAAATTTACTTCTAATCTTTAGAAGTTAAAAAAAAGTATGAGCAAGGGAAAAAAAAAATAAAGGCATTTTTGCCGTTAGAGGCACCAAGAAACCTCTGGAATTGTAGACAGGTGGTAGTTCTTGCTTATCTGGCTCTGCCAGGGCTGACCCTGGAAGAGTCTCTACCTCCAGGGTTTTCAAGGTATGTTGTATTGAACATGCAAGGATTTGAGTCTGCAATTTAGAATTAAGTCTGCAGTTACATTGTGCCCCAAGACAGACCTCTTGTCTGAGTGCAGATCAAAACAAGTTTTGGTAATTAATTTCTAGCTCATTAGTTGGTGGGGCCACAGGCACCAATGTGCAGTAACAATGAAAGAGACAGGAGAACCGCATCCATTTACATGTCACATAGCGGAGCTGGGTGTAATCACCACCCTCTATAAAATATTACACGTCCATCCTGGGTGCTTCACTCTTGTACCTTATTCATAATGTAAGAACAAATGGCTCTTAAGCCTTCTAATTTGAATCAATGCCCATGCTTTATTTTATATAATGTAGCTTGCCAGCACTTGAGAAAAAAAAATAGCTGCTTTTCCCATGTCCTTATAACAATTAGAGTTCTTTAAACTTAGTTTCCACATAGAAAATTAAGTGGGGATTCGAGATAAATGTTCTTCATTCATTGAGGCAAATGCGAAGTGATTTCCAGAGAACTTCCTCAGTTCTCTATTTGATTCTGCTAGTGCTAAACTCTCTGGGTTTTGTGGTATTTCAAAAAAACAAAAATATGTGTTTAAATAAAACAAATTCAAATAATACAGAAGAGTATAAGATGAAAAGCAAAAGTTTTCTTTCCTGTTCCCATTTATGGTCCTATTTCACAGGAAGCCAAAAACTCTCTCTGTGTGTAGATGTGTGTGTGTGCACACATGCATGCACACATACATAGCTCTAGCTGTAATTAAGTCTTCCATTAATTTTTAAAGTCCTGGAAGCCTGGAAGATAGTACATAGACTTTACTTACTGGTGAAGTTTTAATCTTCCTGTAAGAGGAAACTGTTTAGAATCGTATGTTGGCCAATGTATACTAGGAAAAGAGGAAGAGGAGATAATCAGGCCAATCAAATTGATTCAAAAAGTGAAATAATATAACACTGATAATGATCTGTGTTAGAATTGAAATGCCTCCCTGACAGTACCAAACATATAATTGATGTGCAAACATGTTGGTTGATAGACGAATAAACACAAATTCATGAAAAGAATTCCAAAGATCATTTTATGAATGATAGAGGTTGAATGTTTAATTGTAGCTGTGATTTAAAAAAGAATAGTGCTCTTTTAAAAATTGTCAATCACTGTGTCATGCACCTGAAACATATAATATTGTATATCAACCATACCTCAGGTAAATATTTTTAATTTTTAAAAATTAAAAAAATTAAATAACATTGATCATAATTGTGGATTATTTATAAGGAGACTTTTTATAAATAAATAAATGTGTATTGTCTGATCGACAATAAGGAGCCTCAAAGAAAAATAGCTTTGGTCTCTTTGAGTATTGCATGAAAGTATTTTTGTTCAATGTTTTTCCCTATAATTTAAAACACCAGTTTATTTTTCATCAGTTTATTTTTTTAAATGATGCAATTTCACACACAAAAATAGAAAGCCAGTTTGAGCATGCAATAACCTAAGAAAGTTTCAGCACAAGAAAATAATCACACTTTTCAAAGATAATTAATGAAAGGAGAAACCATTTTTGAAGGAAAAGAAATGCTATGAATGATGGATCTTTTAATATTCTCTACTAGTAAATCAATACTTGCTATAGTCAGGTGTATATAGTGCGTAATTTTGATCACATTGTTGCATACCTCTTGCTTTTCATTTTCCAGTTGCTAAATATCCTGATTTGCACTCAAATTGATTTAAGAAACATTTTATCGCTTGAAAAGAGAATTTATTGCTTGAAAGAATCAAGGCTGATTTTGTCTTGCATTATGTGGGCCCTTAAATAGTCACTTCAGGGATGAATTTAAAATAAAAGTTTACAACCTCAAGATTAAGTCTTAAATTCCACCTGCATGCATATGTAGCTTCCCAGGTGGCACTACTGGTAAAGAATCCACCTGCCGATGCAGGAGAAGCAAGAGACACCGGCTCAGTCCCTGGGTCGGGAAGACCCGCTAGAGAAGGAAATGAGGAAATGGCAACCCACTCAGATAGTCTTGACTGGAGAATCCCATGGACAGAGGAGCCTGGAGGGCTGTAGTCCAGGGGGGTCACACAGAGTGGAACACGACTCAGCAACTAAACAGCAGCAACAACTCTTGTCCCGGGTATCATGCTAGACATTTAAACACCTTAGGAAGGAAGGAAGGAAGTGTTAGTCGCTCAGTTGTGTCCCACTCTTTGCAACCCCATGGACTGTAGCCCACCAGGCTCCTCTGTCCATAGGATTTCCCGGGCAAGAATACTGGAGTGGGTTTCCATTACCCTTCTCCAGGGAATCTTCCCAACCCAGGGATTGAACCTGGGTCACCTTCATTGCAGGAGGATTCTTTACCATCTGAGCCACCAGGGAAGCCTTGTCATTTAATCTCCAAAATCATGAGATAGATATTATTCCCCATTTTATGCATAAAGAAGGTAAACCTTGATGGCATCGAGTAAAATGATTATTATTATGAAAGTTATTAGCACTTGAACATTCTAAGGGAGTCATGTGGAAAGATAAGAAAATCACAAAATCCTAATCCTTCTAAAACTAAGTCACTATAAAAATTATCCTTAATGCATTGATCTGGTTTTTGTTCAAAAATTACATGTTTCTCTGGAAGGCAGAAGACATTTAATTTATAAGAAAAATTATAGGCTAACATCTGGAGGCTGATGTTTATATACAACACAGACATAAAACAGATCTTTGGTAAGGGGATGACAAGGGGCATGAATGCCTGAATGATGCCGTTTCCCCTTTCAGGAAACTATGACCCATCCATAGTTTTGAATGATTGGAGCCATTGAAGACAATATTTTTAAAAGAAAAATTATCCACAGATTGTATTCTGACTAACCTTAAAATTAATCAATCTGCTGGGCATTTTGCTTGTCTTTCTTCATCAGGACCCAGACATGCTGGGTTGTCTCCCTATATGACAATGACTGAGGCTCTTCTAAAGTGATTTATAAAAAAAATAGGAACAAATATATGTATATCCATATATACAGTTTCTCTCAGCCTAAATTGATGAGAAACTGGCAGAGAAACAAAATATATGGAAGAAGTGCAGAATGGATATCAAACCCTATACATATAGTAAAACATGTAACATATTGTAAAACATGTAAAAGAGAGCTGATATTTTAACCTGGTTGAATTTCCTAGCAATAGCACAAAGCTAGAAAGTCAGTAGCAATATGATATCAGCCCCTTGATAAAATCTCAAGCCAACATTAGAGGTAAGGAGTAACTGATTAGGTGATCAAGCATCACACTATTTTGTCATTGACATGCAAGTAGAACGTTCTGTTTTTGCTTATGCTTCTTGTCAGTCATTTGAGATGGTAAATACAGAAGTTACTGTCACACAGTGTGGCATAGCAGAGGGAGCATTAGGGCTCCAGATACCTCATCAGCATTCCAGTTCTTGGCTCTTACTGTCATGTTTTTCCTAACTCTCCTTCTATTCTCTGTGCTCATTTTCTGCCTCATTTTGCATTTCTTCAGCCCAGTATATGGAATGAGCTCTGGATGTACATCGTGTTTATCCTGTTCCGCAGTTTTCCGTTCACTTTCCAGCCCTGCCTATGCTTCACCTGTGGTTTTGTTCACATTACTCAATCCTACTTATACCCAATTTTTCATTAGGCAAAATAGTTTTCAGGAACTATAGCATCTTTTGATTAGTTTATTAAAGAGTGTTTGCAGGAAGCTAACAGTTCTGCTATTAAAATAATCCTGACATAACAACTATCTGACCTGAGTCATATCTAATAAATATGCTGAGGAAGGTGTGCAGGATATTGTTTTTTTTAATATTCATTTATTTGGCTGTACCAGGTGTTAGGCAAAGCATGCAGGATCTTCTTTGCATCTTGCGGGATCTCTCCGGTGGCACACAGACTCTCTAGTTGCAGGGCGTGGGCTTAGTTTCTTCATGGCACGTGGATCTTAGTTCCCCGACCAGGGACCGAACTCGAGTCCCCTACCAATCAAGGTGGATTCTTAACCACCGGACCACCCAGGAAGTCCCTAATTTACTATCTTTAGAAGTAAACATTCTCTGAAACAGAATGTGTTGTCATGATGTTTTTAAAAAGCCAAGAACATTAGAAAACTCTACTAGAAAAATAAAGTCCTAGGGAAGAGAGAGAAGCTGAATTCCCTTTGAGATTGGTACGTAAAATGTTTCACTCCTTCAGTGAGCTTCAAGGAGCTCCCATCTTCTGTTTAGCAATCCGAAAAGGCACCAAGCCATCCTTAGGGCAGAGCCTCTGGAGACTGGCAGTGTTGCATCTGGAAGCATCTCTGGCTGGCAGTGACTCAGTTGAGAAAGTTTAGGTAGACTGAAAATGGCCTTTGAACTCTGCTTCCTGTGATGAAAGAAATGTGGAATATGCACTAGTTGGCAAGGAATTAGGAGAAAAGAAAATGGGTTTCTTGAGACAATGGCAGTCTAGTTTTGTGTGTGTGTGTGTATGTGTTTTAAGTGACTGGATATAACTACTGGAGTTAAAGTACTGTTTGGGGAAAGACTTGTAATAGATTGCCATTAGTATTCCATTGTACCTGCATATGCTATGTTTTATTTATCCATCCTGTTGATGGATACTCGGGTTGTTTCCACCTTTTAGCTGTTGTGAGTAATGCTGTAATGAACACTGATATACAAATGTCTATTCAAGTCCCTGCTTTCTGTTCCTTTGGGTATCTACCTAAAAGTGCAATCCTGGGTCTCATGCTTATTTTATGTTTCCTTTTTTTTAACAGCTGTCAAACTGCTTTCCACAGCAGCTTTAGAAATTTCTTTTTTAATGTTCTCGTAATTGTGTTACAATATAATTGGTTTTTACATAATCCTATGCATTTTCTATAATCTATGCATTTTATATAATCAATCCATTTACAATAATCTATGCATTTACATGATCCTGTGCATTTAGAGACATTGTTCTAAGAACGCAGACTGCCAAAGGGCTTCTGTGGCCCCAAAATGTCCAGAATCTGCACATTGCCTTCTCTTTTGTCTAAGGCAAAATAGTTTATATCTGTAAAATCCTGTCGGGTGTTTGGTGTCAGGAACTAAAATGTATGGTCATTACAACAATAGTGATTTTGCATTATCTTAGACGTACAGTACAAGTGGGCTATACTAATAACATTTTAAAAATGCTTTCAGAGCCAAGTTTTCCTGATTGGTAACATAATAAGCATCTTTACCAACAAACATATTCTGAGAAAACAAAACATGCAATTCAATGAGTAAGTATAAGTTAAGGCCTTTAAATATACCAGAGCCTAAGGGCCAGTTAGGTGAATACACTTTGAAAAGCGAGACAGTTCCTAATATGTGGTTGATCCAATTAATCATCGATTCTATTGGAGTTCTAAAAAGAAAGGATGAAATGATTGGATGGCATCGTGACTCAATGGACATGAGTTTGAGCAAACTCCGGGCGATAGTGGAGGACAGGGAAGACTGGCATACTGCAGTCCATGGGTCACAGAGAGTTGGACACAACTTTGTGAATGAGGAACAAAAAAAGATTGAAAAATATAGTGTTTCAACAATTTGCATCTCTTGTGTAGAGCTGTAGTCAGTGTAAAACATGCTGAAACACATTCATTCACAATGTGCAACCAATATCCTGTAACCGTTACATAGTATCTTACTGTTATCTTACAGATAACAGAGTATCTTATAGAGTATCTTACTCTGCCATCTCTATAGGCTTCCTCTAACTTCTGTTTTAAATGAGAAAACTTCTTTAACCACTTAATTTCACTGTTCAGGATTCAGAATATGATTGTCATCAAGTATGGAAAGAGACACACAGCTCGAATTTTAGAATAGGCATGGTCCTGTTCTGACTTGAGTGTAGCATCATTCATCCAATTAACAAATATTTATTGAGTACCTGGCCTACTCCAGACACATGGGATGTGACAGGAAATTTAAAAAGACAGTCTCTGCTTTCAAGGAACTTGCAGTTTAACTGGGGATAAGTAAAATGGCTGTGTAAATGCTATATTATTGAATAAGAGTGAGCTTGGACTATTTATAATAACCTAGACATGGGAAAAAACCCACTTGTCCATCAACAAATGATTGGTTTAATAAGATGTGATGTGTGTGTGTATGAGAGAGAGTGTGTGTTTGTATAGGAATATTACTCATTATACATAAGCACACATACATAATATGTGTGTGTGTTTATATATAGTGATCTTTTTTAAGAAAAGCTTCAAAGCTTTGATAATACTTCTGGCAAGTGATTGTTGTTGTTTAGTTACTAAGTCATGTCTGACTTTTTGCAACCCAATGGACTGCAACACTCCAGGCTTTCCTGTCCATCACCAACTCCCGGAGCTTGCTCAAACTCACATCCATCGAGTCGGTGATGCCATCCAACCATCTCATCCTGCTCCTTGGAAGAAAAGCTATGACCAACCTAGACAGCATATTGAAAAGCAGAGACAGTACTTTGCCCGGAAAGGTCCATCTAGTCAAAGCTATGGTTTTTCCAGTAGTCATGTGTGGATGTGAGAATTGGATTATAAAGAAAGCTGAGCACCAAAGAATTGATGCTTTTGAACTGTGGTGTTGGAGAAGACTCTTGAGAGTTCCTTGGACTGCAAGGAGATCCAACCAGTCCATCCTAAAGGAGATCAGTCCTGAGTGTTCATTGGAAGGACTAATGTTGAAGCTGAAACTCCAATACTCTGGCCACCTGATGCGAAGAACTGACTTATTAGAAAAGACCCTGATGCTGGGAAAGACTGAAAGCAGGAGGAAATGGGGATGACAGAGGATGAGCCACCAGGGAAGCCCTTTATTGTTCTTTAATAAAAGAGTTGTGTCCATGAGCAAGAGGGTGTGGGAAGACTCAGTAAATCTGGCACAAATCCAGCAAGCAGAGTTTTACTTTTCTTTGAATACAAGTGCTTATATTTCCTGATAGCTCAGTTGGTAAAGAAGCCGCCTGCAATGCAGGAGACCCTGTTCGATTCCTGGGTCAGGAAGATCTGCTGGAGAAGGGATAGACTACCCACTCCAGTATTCTTGGGCTTACCTTGTGTCTCAGCTGGTAAAGAATCCGCCTGCAATGTGGGAGACCTGGGTTCAATCCCTGGGTTGGGAAGATCCTTTGGAGAAGGGAAAGGCTACCCACTCCAATATTCTGGTCTGGAGAATTCCATGGACGGTATAGTCCATGGGTTCGCAAAGAGTTGGACATGACTGAGGGACTGTCACTTTCACATGTTATGAAGCAAAATACAAAATTCATAGGGAATTTTTAAAAGTATCTCTGAGACTTCAAAGCTCATAGCCTGTAGCTATGCCCCAGGTCCTGCTCCCTTCCCCTCCTCAGGACTGGTTCACTTTCATATACCCTGAGGGTTATTCTGGTTTTTGAGAAACCCTGATGGAATGAATCTATTTTCTTCAGGTAGTTTTAACAAGACTTCAAAATAATTTAAATGTTATTTCCTGAATGGAGTCCTGTAGAACTAGTTGTTAAAAGGAGTTTGCATTAAAGGGAAAAAAAATCCTGTGTTTAAGTATATTTAAGAAATAATGGGTTTATCAAATGTACAGGTGTTTTTTTTTTAATTTAAAACGTCTCAGATGGCGGAGCGAGTTCTCTTAGTTCTTACTCAAAATGAAAGACTAGAACCACTTTGCCTTTTGGGGGAGTGAGGATTAACATTATATAAGTTTTGAGTGTGCAATATTATATTTCTGCTTCTGTGTACACTACAGGGCGCTCACCACTAAAAGCTTATTTTCCATCCATCACCATAGAGTTGATCCCCTTTACCTGTTTTAACCTCACCTACCACCCCACTCTACTCACTCCTCTGGCAATTACTACTCTGTTCTCTGTATTTTTATCTTTGCTTTTGTTTGCTTTGGTTTGTTCATTTTTTTAAGAATTTATTTTCATATATTTCACATATGAGTGAAATCATATAGTATTTGTAACCTTCTCTTTTTCTTTCTTTTTTTTTTTTTTTTGGTTGCACTGTGTGGCGTGTGGGATTTAGTTCCTGACCAGGGATCATACCCCATACCCCTTGTAGTAGAAGCACTGAGTATTAACCATTGGACCACCAGGAAAGTCCTTGTTGTTCAGTCACTAAGTAGTGTCTGACTCTTTGCAACCCTGTGGACCACAGCACATCAGGCTTCCCTGTCCTTCACCATCTCCTGGAGCTTGCTCAAATTCATGTTCATTGAGTCAGTGATGCCATCTTACCATCTCATCATCTGTGTCACTTGCTTCTCCTCCCGCCTTCAATCTTTCCCAGCATCAGGGTCTTTTTCAATGAGTCAGCTCTTCACATCAGATGGCCAGAGTACTGGAGCTTCAGCTTCAGCATCAGCCCTTCCATTGAATATTCAGGACTGATTTCCTTTAGGATTGACTGGTTAGATCCGCTTGCTGTCCAAGGGACTCTCAAGCGTCTTCTCCAACACCACAGTTCAAAAGCATCAATTCTTCAGCATTCAGCCTTTTTTGTTGTCCAATTCTCACATCCATATATGACTACTGGAAAAACTATAGCTTTGACTAGATGGACCTTTGTGGGTGAAGTATTGTCTCTGCTTTTTAATATGCTGTCTAGATTTGTCATAACTTTTCTTCCAAGGAGCGAGCATCTTTTAATTTCATGGCTGCAGTCACTATCTGCAGTGATTTTGGAGCATACGAAAAAAAAGTCTGTCACTGTTTCCATTTTTCCCCCATCTATTTGCCATGAAGTGATGGGACCAGATTCCAGCTTCTTTGCCCAGTTTTTTAAATTAGATTCTTTCTTTTACTCTTGTTAAGTTGTATGAGTTTTTAATATATTTTGGATATTAACACCTTATCAGATATATGATTTGCAAATCTCTTCTCCCTTAAGTTGTTTTTTTTAATTTATTGATAATTTCTTTGCTGTACAGAAGCTTTTTAGTTTGATGTAGTTCCGTTTGTTTATTTTTGCTTTTGTTCCCCTGCCTGAGGAGACATCCAGAAAGATATAAACAAACATACTGCCTATGTTTTCTTTTGGAGTTTTATGCTTTCAGGTCTTACATTCAAGTCTTTAATCTTTTTGAGCTGAATTCTGTGTATGGTACGAGATAGTGGTCTAGATTCACTTTTTTGCATGTGGTTGTCCAATTTCCCCAACACCATTTATTGAAGAGACTGTCCTTTCTCCATTGTTCTTTTCCCTTTTGTTGTAAATTAATTGTCCATGTACTTCTGGATTTATTTTAGGGCTGTCAGTTCTGGTCCATTTGTCTATGTGTCTGTTTTTTGGCCAAATACCACACTGCTTTGATTACTATAGCTTTCTAATATAATGTGAATATATAACATTGTGAAACCTCTAACTTTGTTCTTTTTTCTCAGGATTGTTTTGGCTCAGGGTCTTTTGTAGTTCCATGTAAATTTGGGGGTTTTTTTGTTGTTGTTGTTCTATTTCTGTGAATAATGTCATTGAGACGCTGATGGAGCTTACGTTGAATCTGTAGATTGCTCTACGTAATATAGACATTTTAACAATGTTAGTTCTTCCGTTTTACAAGCACAGCATATCTTCCATTTCTTTGTGTCATCTCCAGTTTCTTTCAATCGTGTCTTGCAGTTTTCGGTGTACAGGTCTTTCACCTTCTTGGATAAATTTATTCCTAGGTATTTTCTTCTTTCTTCTTTTTTTGCCATTGTAATTGGGGTTGTTTTCTGAGTTTATACCTTTGCTCTTCATTTCAAAAATTAAGTTGACTGGAACAGTTAATTAGAAATCATCCAAATGTTAATTTTGGTGCACTGAGAAGAGATTCATGAAAAAGTACTCTCTATATGTAAAACCCTCCAGTTTTACGAACCTCTGAATGCAGTTTAGTTGTCTGCAATGTTTCTCTTCTGTCAATTTGTCATGTGTGACAGAGTTGGACTTGGTAATGCCCTTTCCTTTAATTCTTTCATCTGGGCTATTTTCTGATAAAATTGCTTCATGCTGGCAAACACATTTTCTTTGATTCGTTAAGCATGAAGGGGTGATATTTTTCTACATAATTTCATCTTTCATGCTTTAAATTGATTTTCCTTTGTAGCTTTGATTTTTCTCTCCCATGAATTCATTTGTTAGGAAAGAAGCCCAAGTAGGGGATTGCTGGTGCATGAATGATAGGGTTATCTGGAGGGGATCTGTGACAGATTTCTACAGAGACTGTAGGTCCTAGCCACAGCCTTACAGTTCTAGGACTCACTGACCTGAAAGAACCAGCTGATGTGGGAATGAAGAGAATAGCTCTACTACGGCCATTCCCACCTGCCATTTGCTCCTTGTAATCTCTCTTTAATTCCAACCCGGTTCCTTACCTGGCCCAACGTACTCTCTGCACAGTTTATCACAAAGTAGCATGGCATAATGGAAAAAAACAACAGGTTTGGAAATACTGTTTCATAAGTTACTGTTGGGCAAGTTCAGGATGGTTGAGTCTTCCTTTTCTTTACGGAGGAATTCCAAATGTCAAGGAAAATGAGGGCAGTCCAGATTAGTGGTTGGCAATGCTTTCGTCATAGTTGTTTAGGAAAAACGTGGTATATACATCGCATGCCAAAATCTATAAGCTACATTTGATGGGAAGCAAGTAGAGCTAGAAGACTGGAAAGAACTGGATTCACTCTGACTATCTCTTCCTTTTACATCTACCAACAATCATTTTACTATTTTTCCATTACACTCCGAGTTGCTAATGTTAATTTGTAGACAAAAATGTGTCATACTAAATATATTTAAACCAGTAGTCCTCCTAAGGATATTAGCCCACTGCTAGCTACTGTTTAGCTTGTGTAAAAATTCTTACCATATGTACCACCTACTGAAAAGAGCTTTTTAAAAAAAATTTTAATGTTTCAATCATTCTGACAAGCAAAAGAGGAAGGTCAGCTACTTCCAGAATTACTTAATAGGCATACATTATCCTTGTGACAATATTTGTTTGTATAATTAAATTACCTGGAAAGTTTTATAAAAACTTAAGTCTGTTTCCAACCCTTCAAATACTCTTATTTAATTTGTCTGAAGTAAATCCTACACATCAAGGTTTTTTAGCAACTCCCCAGGCAAATGTGATGTGTAATCAAGTTGAAAACTGTAGCAGGCAAAATTTTGAAATAACCCAAGTGTGCAATTCCTGTATAACTTTCCTCCCTTGAGTGTAAGTTGGATCTGTTTGTGTCCTGAATTGTGTGTGTGTGTATGTGTACACTCATGTACTCAGTCACCCAGTTGTGTCTGACTCTTTGTGACCCAATGGACTGCGGCCTGCCAGGCTCCTCTGTCCAAGGAATTCTCCAGGCAAGAATACTGAAATGGGTTGCCGTTTCCTCCTCCAGGGGATCTTCCTGATCCAGGGATCAACCCCATGTATCCTGGATCTCCTGCATTGGCAGGCAGATTCTTTACCGCTGAGCCACCTGGGAAGCCATATATATATATATATATATATATATATATATATATATATATATATATATATATGCAATCTCCACCTTACTAGCACACACTTGAGAGATTCTCCATTGGCCTTGAAAAAACAAACTGCCATGTTGCAAGTAAGCTACCTGCTGAAAGATCCATATGGCAGGGAACTTTTGGAGGCCTCTAGGAACTAAGAGCAGCCTCCAACCAATAAGCAGTAAGAAGCTGGGACTCTCGGTCCTCCAGCCAGAAGAAAATGAATTCTGCCAGTAACTAGAGACAGCTTGGAAGCAGGGTCTTCCTAGTCAAGAATTTGGATGAGAATGCAGTACTGCTGCTAACATTCTGATTGCTATTTTGTGAGACCCTGAGCCGAGGACTCATCTAAGCCTTGTCTGGACTCCTGACCCACAGAGCTATGAAATAATAAATATGTGTTTGATTCAACTCCTTAGTTTGTGGCAATTTTTACATGACAGTAGAGGACCCACTGGGCTTCCCTGATGGCTGAGGCAGTAAAGAATCTGCCTGCAATGCAGAAGATGTGGGTTCGATCCCTGGTTGGGAAGATTCCCTGGAGAAGGGAATGCCTACCCATTCCAGTATTCTTGCCTGGGAGATCCCACAGACAGAGGAGCTCGTGTCCATGGGGTCACAAAGAGTCAGACATAACTGAGTGACTAGCACACACACACAGAGCCAACCATGTAATTAAAGGGTTGGAACTTTCAGTACCACCTTCCTGACTTCCACAGAAGGGAGAGGGACTGAGTCCATAACCAGTAGTCAGTGATTGGGTCATTTGTGCCTGTGTAATGACGCTTCCATAAAACCCAAAGGACTGGGTTTGAAGAGCTTTCAGGTTGGTGAACACATAGAGATTTGGGAAGAATGGCACATCCAGAGATCATGAGCTCCTGCCCTTGCCCATATACATTGCCCTACACATCTCTTCCATCTGGTTGTCCTGAGTTACCTTCTTTTGTTATAAAATGGTGATCTAGGAAAATGTTTCTCTGAATTCTGTGGGCCTCTCCATCAAGTTAATTGAAGATGAGGAAGGGGTTCATTGGAACCTTCAATCTATAGCCACTGATCAGAGGCACAGGTGACAACATGTACTTGTGATTGACTTCTAAAGATGGCAGAGGTGGGGGTGGGGGTGCAGTGTTGCAGGACTGAGCCCTTAACCTGAGTGATCTGGGACTATTTCCAGGTAGACAGTGTCAGAACTGGGCTTCCCAGGTAGGGCTAGTGGTCAAGAACCCACCTGCCAGTGCAGGAGATGTAAGAGACACAGGTTCACTCCTAGGTCAAGAAGATCCCCTGGAGGAAGGCATGGCAACCTACTCCAATATCCTCACCTGGAGAATCCCATGGACAGAGGAGCCTGTCGGCTAGGGTTGCAAAGAATCAGACACGACTGAAGTGACTTAGCACACAGCACAGCAGTATCAGAGCTGTGTTAAACGGTTGGACACCCAGCTAGGGTCGAAGAACTGTTTGATGGTGTTGGGAAGAACACACACTGGAGTTGGTGTCAGAATCATAACAGGCATGGTCTTTACCTCAGTCTACCCAACTCACATGATCCAAGATCCAAAGGCACTGAGGTTCTGAATGGGCTTTTTTTCTATATTCCATTTCATCTGCCAGCTTCATTTTCTATTGTTCATCATGGCTTTTAGAACTCTCATGTTTTATTATTTTCTCTTCAAGGCAGATAAAAGCACTTTTGAATGAATTGCTTAATTATTTTTAAAACTATGTCTTTAGGTAACACCAGAAAAAAAAGATGAATAAACAAGGAAGAAATTGGTAACAGTTAAAATTAAGTACAAAATGGTGAGATGCTATGCATAGCTGGAGACTTACACAGAAATATAAAACATGGAAAAAAATTTAAATTGTTTGTTTCTCAGAAACTGAAAAAAATGTAGCTCCAAGAACTGGCCCATTGAAATGAAAATATTAATACTATTAAATTAAAATACAGTTTCATTCGGCACTCAACTGATTCTTCTGTATAAAAGCAAATGTATGCTGTCTTTACCTCCCTCGTCCCCTTCATCCTCCAAGAGGTACAAAGAGAAACTGCTTTCTCACGGGTCAGGATACTTTCTGATGTTCTCCTTGAGTGTGCACAGTTCTAATTATGTAGAAGCTAGATCTTCTCTGGGGTCTGACCAACTTGTTAATAAAGAGACAGATTTATAGCGTCTTATTTGACCACTTTACTAATCAGTAACCACCGAAATGAAAGCCAGATTACCCTCTGGCGGCAAATGAAATCTAAGCCCTTTCCCAGCCCACTGCAGCATCCTGTTCTGCCCTACCGTGTGTTTCCACATCCCCATCAAGGGCAATGGGATTGCTTGCTCATTGTTATTGAGTATTTGAGAACTGAAATGTTGGTCTCTTGTCATGTCCTTCCACCCATCCTCTGAGCGCCTATCGAATTCATTGGAAATCAAAGGTCTGTGTCTTGCTCGATTCATGTACAGCAAGCCCAATGCTTAAAGAGATGTAGCAAAACAATAATTACAGAAGCCATCTACTAGGTGAGCATTAACTATTTGGTCGTAGAGTCCGTGACAATTTAGAGTAAAACAAGTGACAGTTCAAAACAGGGAAATGGGATGTGTTTTTTAAATCCCTCAAGGCTCCATTGTTTCTCAAGTCCTGGTTTAACACTGCGGACTTACTTATTTGTGCTTCTGGCAAAAGCCAGATAGCATTATCTCCTGTTTAATAGTGAGTAATAGAAAAACATACAAACATTATTAAAAGAGGTTTTTATTTGTTTTGATTCACTGCAGGAATCAAAACAACAGCAACAACAGTAAGCACTGAGTTCACTGACTTGCCAAGAAAGGAAACATGTACCAGTGAAGAGATTCAAAGAGGTTCACTGGGAGATGACAGGGGCCAACATACCCCAGAAGGAGGCAGTTCATTGTGATGCTGCTATTTAAGCACGGGGTGCAGGAGCAGGTGGAATGACTCCATAGCACAGATATCATATATAAAACAAACACCATTGTTCAGTGACCAGAAAGACTCTTCAGCTGGGTCTGGTGAGGGTCTAGCATACCAGAGTCATTGATGGTCTTCAGCGGGTGGGAGGTTTAAGTTCATAGTCATTTATTTTCTCTGGCTGGCTAGAAAAAGCTGTGAGTGGTACAGTATCCAATTCTGATCTCTCTTAGGCAGGAGCTGCTGCAAGTGGGAAATTTTTCTGCAGTCCCTTCACCTGGTTTTCATCTCTGACAAAACCAAGTGACTACAGGATCAGAAAATCATCAAATTTTCAAGTCTACAACACTATTACGATGGGATGGTGGTGGTTTAATTGTTAAGTCATGTCTGACTCTTGCAACTGCATAGACTGTAGCCCACAAGGCTCTTCTGTCCATGGGATTCTCCAGGCAAGAATACTAAAGTGGGCAGTCATTCTTCTCCAAGGATTCTGATGGGGGATAGGGGCTAAATTCATGCAATATAATTATCTTTATTGGCCTAACTCCAGATTTCCTTTATTGTAGATTCATCTGCTGTATGAATGGATGCAATAGCAACTGCATTTGTGACTTTATTAGCAATTGACCTGACCAATGAAACTATGAGCCGTGCCATGTAGGACCACCCAAGATGGACGGGTCATGGTGAAGAGTTCTGACAAAACGTAGTCCACTGGAGAAGGCAATGGCAAACAACTTCAGTATTCTTGCCTTGAGAATCCTATGAACAGTATAAAAAGGCAAAAATATATGACACTGAAAGATGAACTCCCTAGGTCAGTAGGTGCCCAATATGCTACTGAAGAAGAGTGGAGAAATAACTCCAGAAAGAATGAAGACATGGAGCCAAACCAAAAACAACACTCAATTGTGAATGTGACTTGTGATGGAAGTAAAGTCCGATGCTGTAAAGAACAATATTGCATAGGAACCTGGAATGTTAGATCCAAGAGTCAAGGTAAATTGGAAATGGCCAAACAGGAGATGGCAAGAGTAAATATCAACATTTTAAGAATCGGCGAACTAAAATGGACTGGAATGGGCAAATTTAATTCAGATGACCATTATATCTACTACTATGGGCAAGAATCCCTTAGAAGAAATGGAGTAGCCATCATAGTCAGCAAAAGAGTTTGAAATGCACTGCTTGGGTGCAACCTCAAAAATGACAGAATGATCTCTGTTCGTTTCCAAGGCAAACCATTCAGTATCACAGTAATCCAAGTCTATGCTCCAGTGCCGAAGAAGCTGAAGTTGAACAGCTCTATGAAGACCTACAAAACCTTCTAGAACTAACACCCATAAAAGATGTCCTTTTCATTATAGGGGACTGGAATGCAAAAGTAGGAAGTCAAGAGATACCTGGAGTAACAGGTAAATTTGGCCTTGGAGTACAGAATGAAGCAGGGCAAAGGCTAACAGAGTTTTGCCAAAAAAATGCACTGGTCATAGCAAACACCCTCTTCCAACAACACAAGAGAAGACTCTACACATGGACATCACCTGACGGTCAATACTGAAATCAGATTGATTATATTATTTGCAGCTGAAGATGGAGAAGTTTTATACAGTCAGCAAAAACAAGACCAGGAGCTGACTGTGGCTCAGATCATGAACTCCTTATTGCCAAATTCAGACCTAAATTGAAGAAAGTAGGGAAAGCCACTGGACCATTCAGGTATGACTTAAACCAAATCCCTTATGATTATACAGTAGAAGTGACATATAGACTCAAGAGATTAGATCTGATAGAATGCCTGAAGAACTATGGATGGAGGTTTATGACATCATACAGGAGGCAGTGATCAAGACCATCCCCAAGAAAAAGAAAAGCAAAAAAGCAAAATGAGGAGGCCTTACAAATAGCTGAAAAATGAATCCGCCACAGGTATACATGTGTTCCCCATCCTGAACCCTCCTCCAGCAAAACTAATACAATTTGTAAAGTTTAAAAATAAAATAAAATAAAAAAAAAACAAATAGCTGAAAAAGCAAAATGAGGAGGCCTTACAAATAGCTGAGAGAAGAAGAGAAGTGAAAGGCAAAGGAGAAAAGGAAGGATATAACCATTTGAATATAGAATTCCAAAGAAAAGCAAGGAGAGATAAGAAAGCCTTCCTCAGTGATCAATGCAAAAGAGATAGAGGAAAACAATACAATGGGAAAGACTATAGATCTCGTCAAGGAAATTAGAGATACCAAGGGAACATTTCATGCAAAGATGAGCACAATAAAGGACAGAAATGGTATGAAACTAACAGAAGCAGAAGATATTAAGAAGAGGTGGCAAGAATACACAGAAGAACTATACAAAAAACGATCTTAATGACCCAGATAACCACAATGGTGTGATCAATCACCTAGAGCCAGACCTCCTGGAAAGTGAAGGCAAGTGGGCCTTAGGAAGCATCACTATGAACAAAACTAGTGGAAGTGATGGAATTCCAGCTGAACAATTTCAAATCCTAAAAGACAATGCTGTGAAAGTGCTGCACTCAATATGCCAGCAAATTTGGAAAATTCAGCAGTGGCCACAGGACCGGAAAATGTGAGTTTTCATTCCAATCCCAAAGAAAGGCAATGCCAAAGAATGCTCAAAGTCTTGCATAATTGCACACATCTCACATGCTAGCAAAGTAATGCTCAAAAATTCTCCAAGCTAGGCTTCAACAGTACGTGAATTGAGAACTTCCAAATGTTCAAGATGGATTTAGAAAAGGCAGAGGAACCAGAGATCAAATTGCCAACATCCGTTGTATCATAGAAAAAGCAAGATAATTCCAGAAAAACATCTATTTCTGCTTTATTAACTACACCAAAACCTTTGACTGTGTGAAAGTTTAGTCGCTCAGTAGTGTCCAACTCTTTGCGACCCCATGGATTATAGCTTACCAGGCTCCTCAGTCCATGGGATTTTCCAGGCAAGAGTACTGGAGTGGGTTGCCATTTCCTTCTCTAGAGGATCTTCCTAACCCAGGTATTGAACCCAAGTCTCCCACATTGTAGGCAGATTCTTTACCATCTGAGCTACCAGGGAAGTCCTGGTGGGGAAGACTGTGTGGATCACAACAAACTGTGGGAAATTTTTCAAGAGATGGGAATACCAGACCACCTTACTTGCCTCCAGAGAAATCTGTATGCAGATCAAGAAGCAACAGTTAGAGCCGGACATGGAACAAGGGACTAATTCCAAATTGGGAAAGGAGTATGTCAAGGCTGTATATTGTCACCCTGCTTATTTAACATATTTGCAGAGTATATTATGCAAACTGCCAGGCTGGATGAAGCACAAGTTGGAATCAAGGTTGCTGGGAGAAATAGCAATAACCTCAGATATGCAAATGACACCACCCTTGCGGCAGAAAGTGAAAAAGAACTAAAGAGCATTGAAACATGTATAATATCATATATGAAACAAGTCGCCAGTCCAGGTTCGATGCATGATACTGGATGCTTGGGGCTGGTGCACTGGGACGACCCAGAGGGATGGTACGGGGAGGGAGGAGGGAGAAGGGTTCAGGATGGGGAACACATGTATACCTGTGGCGGATTCATGTTGATATATGGCAAAAACCAATACAATATTGTAAAGTTAAAAAATAAAATAAAATTTAAAAAAAAATAAAAAGAAAGAAAAAAAAAAGAAAGTGAAAGAGGAAAGTGAAAAGCTGGCTTAACATTCAACATTCAAAAAACTAAGATCATGGCATCTGGTCCCATCGCTTCGTAGAAAATAGATGGGGAAACAATGGAAACAGTGACAGATTTTATTTTGGGGGGCTCCAAAATCACTGCAGATGGTGACTGCAACCATGAAATTAAAAGATGCTTGCTCCTTGGAAGAAAAGTTATGACAAATCTAGACAGCATATTAAAAAGCAGAGACATTACTTTGCCAACAAAAGTCCATCTAGTCAAAGCTGTGGTTTTTCCAGTAGTCATGTATGGATATGAGAGTTGGTCAACAAAAAAGGCTGAGCGCTGAAGAATTGATGTTTCTGAACTGTGATGTTGGAGAAGACTCTTGAGAGTCCCTTGGACTGCAAGGAGATCAAATCAGTCCATCCTAAAGGAAATCAGTCCTTAATATTCATTGGAAGGACTGATGCTGAAGCTGAAGTTCCAATACTTTGGCCACCTGCTGTGAAGAACTGATTCATTGGAAAAGACCCTGATGCTGGGAAAGATTGAAGGCAGGAGGAGAAGGGTACAACAGAGGATGAGATGGTTAGATGGCACCACCAACTCAATAGACACGAATCTGATCAAGCTCTGGGAGTTGGTGATGGACAGGGAAGCCTGGTGTGCTGCAGTCCATAGGATCACAAAGAGTTGAACATGACTGAGCGATTGAACTGAACTGACCTAACCTGACCATAGCAATAATGAGGAACAAGAACAGAAGCTTTGTAATTCATCTGGATAGAATAGTCCCAATTGACTTCCTGATTTGCCAAGTCCAAACCATGAATGTAGATGTCATGGATTGGTTTTGTCAACTTAAAAAATAATAATAATCACAGCCTAAAAGTTGAGAGTCATGTTTTATTCAGTGGAAGAAACTGTCCACTTAAATCTGAAACGTAGCCTTTCAGATACCTCTAAGGGACTACACCAAAGAGGTAAGGGAGAAGCCAGGGTATATATAAAGAAGTTTTTGCAGCAAAGACCAGATTGTCAGAACATCAAAGAGTACTTTTATTTAAAGAAAACCAGGCATCTCAAATTAAATAATTTAGTGCTTTTCCATGTATGAGAAGATGCAAGATCTGGGGTTACTGAAATTATTCCTTTGATATGCACCTCAGCTATGTGGGGCAAGTATCCTCTGCCTTTTCATCCAGACTCTCCTCAGGGTACATCCCTGAGGGTACCTGCAGTGTGATGGACTGATGGCTGCAACAGCCTTTACTTACTAATATGGCAGACATTTTTTCATTGATCATTCACTCAATTTGAACAACCAATTGGTTTGTTCTTAAATTTTATGCAAATTCCCCTCAACTGGTCCTAAAACATTCATCCAGAAGCAACAGAAGGTATTAACCAGCATGGAAGCAGAGCCTTGATTTTCCAGTAAATTGTGTGGAGCAATTCTGTTGCCTAGGACATTATAGCAAGAGTATGGAGGCTGTATTCCTGTACTGCAAATAGAGTTTCATTTGACAGGCAAGGTGAGAGAATGGTGTGTGCACAGCTTTCTAACTCAACTACTCAAAGCTAAGGAAGAAAGCCTCGTTCAAAATGTCGAATGTTTAACTCTTCCAGGAAGGCTTAAAGTAAAATGAGTAAATTGTGATCAGCATGAATTGTTGATACCTCAAGACAATGGGAAATTTAAATCTTGTGAAAGGGCTTATTAACATTTCCAGGATGACATTCCTTATTTCTGGGTTGGCATGAATGTACAGCTGACCTTTCAACAACATTGGTTTGAATTATGCAGGTCCACTTGTATTGATTACACTCAACTTCCATAAAGCTATCATTTTGCTGCTTCTTTGTTATCAATGCATGAATTGTTATACCTGTAAATAAATGTAAACTTCTTTTTCACATTATCTTTTCATTTTGGTATCTGATGTTAAAAATACATATAACATCTATAGTGTTTTATATAAGATAATGTTGATGTAGATCCTAACAGATGATTCATCTTGTAAATGGATGACAAACGTGATATTGAGACTTCCTGGTGGTCCAGCCAAGACTCCATACTCCCAGTGCAGCGGGCCCGTATTTGATCCCTGGTCAGAGAACTAGATCCCACATGCCCTGAGATTTTACATGTCTCAACTAAAGATCCCTCATGCCCCAACTAAGACCTGGTGCAGCCAAAGAAATAAACAAATAATTTTAAAAAATTTTAACTTATAATATTTATATAGTACAGTATTTAAATGTACTTTCTCTTCCTTATGATTTTCTCAGTAACATTTTTTCTTTATTTTATTGTACAAATACAGTATACAATACAAATAACGTACAAAATGTATGTTGATCGACTATGTTATTGATAAGGCTTTCAGTCAACAATGTAGGCTTAGTCAATCAGCTGTGTCTGACTCTTTGCAACCCCATGGACTGTAGCCCACCAGACTCCTCTCTCTGTGGAAATTCTTAAGGCAAGAATACTGGAGTGGATAGCCATCGTCTTCTCCAGGGGATCTTCCCAACCTAGGGATCGAACCTGGGTCTGCAGATTCTTTACCATCTGAGCCACCAGGGAAGTTCTCAGTCAACAATAGGCTATTAATGATTATATTTTGAGGGATTCAAAAGTTATACATGGATTTTTGACTGAACGAGGGTCAAGTACTCCTAACCTCCATATCAAGGGTCAACTGTATTTAATTTTACAAAGAAAAATAAATAAGAGTCTGTACAGCCATGTATGGTGTCAGGAGAAAGTCAGAGGCTTCCAGAAAACTGAAGTGCTGATCAGAAGGTTGCCTGATGGACAAGATGAGCAGAGGATCATAGGATGTGAAACATGGTGTGACTAGAGAGAATCTAGTTACCACGAGGAGTTGATAGCTGTGTGAAATCTGGTGCCATCTCTGGGTAGATAGTGTCAGAACTGAGTTGGACTTTTGCACACCCTGGTGTTATGTGGAAAGCCCTCCCACACACACGTTACAACTGGGGCCAGGAACCTAATTTAACTATCCTTATCAAAATCATAAGCCCCAGAATTTAAGTTTATAAAAAACCAATCCTTAGCTCCAGAAAATACACTGGGACATATCCCCGTACAACACTTTAAATAAACTTGTTAATGCATCACTTTCACAACTCAAGATTTCCTCCGTAGGATCTTTGAAGGGATATTAGATATAGTTTATATATATTAGGTGTATTTTATATAAAAACATCTTAAGCCTTTGTGTTATATTTAATCTTTCATACTATTTTCAAGCCATTCTAAAGATTCATTGGTTTTAGAAACAGATTTATTTTTCTTTCCACCCTTTATCTTTTCTTTTATGATTGCTCTGGGTTTAAAGCATCTTGATAGCTCTTTGCTAACTGAGTAGCATTAAAGTGTTTTATCTCTCTCACTGGGGAAGGGGAAGAATTCTCCCTACAGAGCATTTCTGCTACAAAGCCTATAAGATAAATACTTCTGACTGGGTTAAAATAAGCAAATAAAACAGGAAGACAGGGTCTGAACATGTAAATATGATGAAAATTAACTAGGGCAGGACATGTGGGGAGGTGCTTGCATCTAAAAAAGTAGAAAAGTGTATTGTATCAGAAAAAAAGAGCTGGAAGAGAATACCGTGGTGACTGTATCAGTCAGGGTTCTCCAGAGAAACAGAAGGGTAAGAGGGGTGTGTGTGTGTGTGTGACAGAGACATAGGTTTATTGACTCACATAGCTGTGGGACTGGTGAATCTGAAATTTCCAGCAGGGAAGAAACTCCAGCAGGCTTTCTGTGTTGCAGTCTTGAAGCAGAATTGCTTTTTTTTTTTTTAATTGGAGGCTAATTACTTTACAATATTGTAGTGGTTTTTGCCATACATTGACATGAATCAGCCATGAGTGTACATGTGTTCCCCATCCTGAACCCCACTCCAACCTCCCTCCCCACCACATCCCTCAGGGTCATCCCAGTGCACAGCCCTGAGCACCCTGTCTCATGTATCGAACCTGGACTGGCGATCTCTATCACATACAATAATATACATGTTTCAATGCTATTCTCTCAAATCATCCCACCCTCGCCTTCTCCCACAGAGTCCAAAAGACTATTCTATACATCTGTGTCTCTTTTGCTGTCTCGCATATAGGGTCATTGTTACCATATTTCTAAATTCCATATATATGTGTTAGTATACTGTATTGGTGTTTTTCTTTCTGACTTATTTCACTCTGTATAATAGGCTCCCATATATGCTGTCTACAAGAGACCCACCTCAAAACAACGGACACATACAGAATGAAAATGAAGGGCTGGAAAAAGATATTTCACACAAATGGAGACCAAAAGAAAGCAGGATTAGCAATACTCATATCAGATAAAATAGACTTTGAAATAAAGGCTGTGAAAAGAGACAAAGAAGGACACTACATAATGATCAAAGGATCAATCCAAGAAGAAGATATAACAATTATAAATATATATGCACCCAACATAGGAGCACCGCAATATGTAAGGCAAATGCTAACAAGTATGAAAGGGGGAATTAATAATAACACAATAATAGTGGGAGACTTTAATACCCCACTCACACCTATGGATAGAAAATTAGCGAGGAAACACAAACTTTAAATGATACAATGGACCAGTTAGACCTAATTGATATCTGTAAGACATTTCACCCCAAAACAATGAATTTCACCTTTTTTTCAAGTGCACACAGAACCTTCTCCAGGATAGATCACATCCTGGGGTAAATTCAAAGAATTAAAATCATTCCAAGCATCTTTTCTGATCACAATGTGGTAAGATTAGATGTCAACTACAGGGGGGAAAAAAAAAACTATTAAAAATACAAACATATGGAGGCTAAACAACACACTTCTGCTGCTGCTACTGCTAAGTCACTTCAGTCATGTCCGACTCTGTGCAACCCCATAGACGGCAGCCCACCAGGCTCCCCTGTCCCTGGGATTCTCCAGGCAAGAACACTGGAGTGGGTGGCCATTTCCTTCTCCAATGCATGAAAGTGAAAAGTGAAAGTGAAATTGCTCAATCGTGTCCAACTCTTCACAACCCCACGGATTGCAGCCCACCAGGCTTCTCTGCCCATGGGATTTTCCAGGCAAGAGTACTGGAGTGGGGTGCCATTGCCTTCTCCAACACACTTCTGAATAACCAACAAATCACAGAATAAATCAAAAAAGAAATCAAAATATGCATAGAAACGAATGAAAATGAAGACACAACAACCCAAAACCTATGGGACTCAGTAAAAGCAGTGCTAAGGGGAAGGTTCATAGCAACACAAGCTTACCTCAAGAAACAAGAGAAAAATCAAATAAATAACCTAACTCTACACCTAAAGCAACTAGAAAAGGAAGAAATGAAAAACCCCAGAGTTAGTAGAAGGAAAGAAATCATAAAAATTAGGGCAGAAATAAATGCAAAAGCAACAAAGGAGACCATAGCAAAAATCAACAAAGCTAAAAGCTGGTTCTTTGAGAAGATAAATAAAATCGACAAACCATTAGCCAGACTCATCAAGAAACAAAGGGAGAAAAACCAAATCAATAAAATTAGAAATGAAAATGGAGAGATCACAACAGACAACACAGAAATACAAAGGATCCTAAGAGACTACTATCAGCAAGTATATGCCAATAAAATGGACAACTTGGAAGAAATGGACAAATTCTTAGAAAAATATAACTTTCCAAAATTGAACCAGGAAGAAATAGAAAATCTTAACAGACCCATCACAAGCACGGAAATTGAAACTGTAATCAGAAATCTTCCAGCAAAAAAAGCCCAGGTCCAGATGGCTTCACAGCTGAATTCTATTAAAAATTTAGAGAAGAGCTAACACCTATCCTACTCAAACTCTTCTTGAGGAAACCTCAGTCCTTTTTTGGCCATCAACTAATTGGATGAAATCCACGCACACTGTACTTCACTTAAGGTCAACTCAATAGCAGCACTATTTACAATAGCCAAGACATGGAAGCAACTTAAGTGTCTATCAATATATTATATCTCTTATATCTTCTTTATCATTCATCTGTTGATAGACACTTACCTATATATAGGAGAAGGAAATGGCTACCCACTGCAGTATTCTTGCCTGGAGAATTCTCCCACGGACAGAGGAGCCTGGTAGGCTACAGTCCATGGGTTGCAAAGAGTTACACATGACTGAATGATATATATACATGTGTATAGACACACACACACACACACTCACACACAGGAATATTACTCAGTCATAAAATAGAACGAAATAATGTCATTTCCAGCAATACATTTGGAGCTAGAAATGATTGTATTAAGTAAGTCAGACAAAGACAAATATCATATCATTTTTATGTGGAACCTAAAAAAATGATACAAATGAACTTCGTTACAAATCAGAAACAGACTCACAGACATAGGAAATAAACTTATGGTTACTGAAAGGGAAGGGGGAGGGATAAATAAGGAGTTTGGGATTAACAGATACATACTACTATATATGGAGAAGGCAATGGCACCCCACTCCAGTACTCTTGCCTGGAAAATCCCATGGATGGAGGAGCCTGGTAGGCTGCAGTCCATGGGGTCACTAAGAGTAGGACACGACTGAGCAACTTCACTTTCACTTTTCACTTTCATGCCTTGGAGGAGGAAATGGCAACCCACTCCAGTGTTCTTGCCTGGAGAATCCCAGGGGGGAGCCTGATGGGCTGATGTCTATGGGGTTGCACAGAGTCGGACACGACTGAAGTCACTTAGCAGCAGCAACTACTCTATATACTGTTCATACTGTTCAGTGAGTTCTCAAGGCAAGAATACTGAAGTGGTTTGCCATTTCCTTCTCCAGTGGACCACATCCTGTCAGACCTCTCCACCATGACCTGCCCATCTTGGATGGCCCCACACGGCAGGGCTTAGTTTCATTGAGTTAGACAAGGCTGTGGTCCGTGTGATTAGATTGACTAGTTTTCTGTGATTATAGTTTGTGTGTCTGCCTGCTGATGCCTCTTGCAACACCTAACGTCTTACTTGGGTTTCTCTTACCTTGGACAAAAAGGCAAAATCATAGGATACTGAAAGAGGAACTCCCCAGGTTGGTAGGTGCCTAATATGCTACTGGAGATCAGTGGAGAAATAACTCCAGAAAGAGTGAAGGGATGGAGCCAAAGCAAAAACAATACCCAGTTGTGGCTGGGACTGGTGATAGAAGCAAGGTCCAATGCTGTAAAGAGCAATATTGCATAGGAACCTGGAATGTTACTCATTGGAAAAGACTCTGATGCTGGGAGGGATTGGGGGCAGGAGGAGAAGGGGACGACAAAGAATGAGATGGCTGGATGGCATCACCAGCTTGATGGACATGAGTTTGGGTGAACTCTGGGAGTTGGTGATGGACAGGGAAGCCTGGCATGCTGTAGTCCATGGGGCCACAAAGAGTCGGACACGACTGAGTGACTGAACTGAACTGAACTACTATATATGAAATAGATTGTCAACGAGTACCCACTGTATAGCACAGAGAACTATATTCAATATCTTTTAATAACCCATAATGGAAAATAACTTGAAAAGGATATATATATACATATGTATATGTATAACTGAATCACTTTGCTAATCACCAGAAACTAGCACTACATTTTAAATCAACTATACTTCAATCAATAACTAAATAATTTTTTTAAAAAGTCAACTGATGTGTTAATCACATCTACAAAATCACAGTAACATCTAGACTAGTGTTTAACCAAACACCTGGGCACAATAGCCTCACCAGGTTAACACGAAATTAACCATCACAGAAATGATTCTGTCAAAAAGTTCTAACCATTTCTGAAGTAAATAGAAGTACCTTCACTTAATGAAAAGACCATCAGGGTCAATCAGTGTCTCTTTTTCTCAAGCTTCACTGCTGGAGAGTTTAAAAGAACTGATAAGCAAGTTCAGAAACTGCTGAACTCTTCATTCACCCCAACAAAATCCCAGTGTTTTCCCTGGTCATCTCACCATCCACCCAAAGTGGTGTTTCCCTGATCTCAAGTCAGATGACACATCAACTGTCAGCCCAGGTGGAATCCCATGCACACAGGCTTCTTGAGAAAAGCAGCCTCATACGGACAGAGGAGTCTAGTGGGCTAAGGTCCATAGGGTCGAAAAGAGTCCGACACAGCTGAGCGACTTAGCACCCATGCACATGGCCCAAGAAGAATTTCTCCTCTTTTCCCCAGTGAAACTTCTTCCCAGTTTGTCATGTCACCCATTACTGATACGAAGGGAGAGGGCTAGTCTCTGGGCAATGATGAAAATAATCATTGTAGGAAGGGTAGTCTTGACAGAAATAGCATATTTTAATTCTTATTTTTATGATTTTTTGGTGTGGACCATTTTTAAAGTTCTTTATTCAATTTGTCACAACATCGTTTCTGTCTCAAGTTTTGTTTTGTTTTGTTTTTTGGTGACGAGGCATGTGGCTCCTCAGCCAGGGATAAAATCCGCACCCCCGTATTGGAAGGCACAATCTTAACCACTGGACCACCAGGGAAGTCCCCATTATATTTTAATTCTTGATTCATTACTTCTTCCTGGGTTTGCCTGGAGAAACCCAAGTCCACCTACCCTGCATAACCATAGAACTACTCTACTATAACAATGGAGGCTCCATGCTGGGCAAAGAAAGGACCTTGGCTTAAGGGGCAGTCATATGACAAAAAGTCATACACTTTTAGTGGGAAAATGTTTCTTTTCCTTAGAGACTCCAAGAAATACTTTTCCAAAGAAATTATGTGCTTTTCAGGTTGAGTTTTCATTTTTTTATTTTAAAAAGAGCAAAATTATAGAAACTATTATTGTTATTTGGAGAAGGCAATGGCAACCCACTCCAGTACTCTTGCCTGGAAAATCCCAAGGATGGAGGAGCCTGGTAGGCTGCAGTCCACGGGGTCGCTGGGAGTCGGACACGACTGAGTGACTTCACTTTCACTTTTCACTTTCATCCATTGGAGAAGGAAATGGCAACCCACTCCAGTGTTCTTGCCTGGAGAATCCCAAGGATGGCGGAGCCTGGTGGGCTGCCATCTATGGGGTCACACAGAGTCGGACACGACTGAAGTGACTTAGCATTAGCATTAGCATTATTGTTATTATTGCGTTCACTTAGAATTATAGACCTAAAGACTGGAAATGACTTCACAGATTATACACATTTCTGTTTCTTTGATCAACAAAAGATAAGGGAGATTTACCTTGAGCTCTTATCACAAACTTCAAGGGAAATACTAAGTTTGATTCCAGTGGCAGGATAAAGGCAAAGAATAAAGTAAGAGACTTCTTTGTAGATGCTGCTTATTAAATAATTTCTTATGCTTTAAATTTTAAAAAGAGAGTGAATAGAAATACTAACCAGTGTTCTAGAGCTGGGAAGAGTTCATGTTTACACAAAGATAAAGAAATAGAACTATAGAAGGAGAGGCAGATACATGGGAGCAGGGTAAGATAAAAGAGACAGGAGAAGGGGCTTTGGCAAAAAAAATTAAAAAAACAAACAAACACATCTCACACACACACAGTCACAACCACACACAATCAGAAAGGGAATAAGAGACAAAGACACAGAAGACAGGAAGCCTAGACTATTCTGTGTGTGTTTGGCCCAGTTACAACATTTCTTTCCAATTTTAAATGTCCCCTGATCATTATATAATAGTATCCCATATCCAATTACACAGTGACATAATTCAAACAATAATACATACAATCCACAGTCATCAAAATAATTTTTCCCTGGTGGCTCAGATGGTAAAGAATCCACTTGCCATGTGGAAGACCTGGGCTCTTTCCCTGGGTCGGGAAAAGCCCTTGGAGAAGGGAATGGCAACCCACTCCAGTATTCTTGCCTGGAGAATCACAAGGAGCCTGGTGGGCTACAGCCCATAGGGTGGCAAGGAGTCAGACACTACTGAGCAATTAACACTTCCACTTTCAGAATATGCTGTAAATGATTTTTTAAACTGAATTTTCCTTTACCATTAATATAGACAAGTATCAGGGATTCAGTTCGGATTGTCACAGACCTATGAGCTGTGACCTATTCTGCTATCTTTTATTCTTGCTAGTCATTTCCTTTCTATTTTCCTTAAGGGTCCACAAGATTTATGGATTTGACATTTGATCGCTTTAGTGGAAACCACTGGGATTGTTTATAGCTTGTGCTATTTTAAAAAGGACTTTTACTTTCTAGAAAATGAATATTCTACCCAAGAGTTTGTAAGTTGAGTGGAAGCTTTTCATTTATCTAGCAATTGTTGATTGGTGGTCTGGTAAAAAGGAATTGCTGACAAATGGAAGACTTTCCTTGGAAGGAAAAGTTCAGCTTATATTCTTCGCCTGATAAGTGCTTGCCAAGAACGAGGCTAATGACATCTGTTGGCTCTCTGGCTTGACTGTTTCTGTAAAGAGCTGACTAACAATGGAGATGATTGCTACCGAGTTGTCTCTGTGGTTTACTTTAACTCTCAGTCTTTCCTCCCTAATTATCATTTTGCCAAACCTCAAGAAGAACTCTCAACCAGAGGTCATCCTCCATTCATTTAAAGATTTGTTGGAGGGTTACAAGTTTTGACCAAACCCACTTAGAATATCGGAGAAGGCAATGGCATCCCACTCCAGTACTCTTGCCTGGAAAATCCCATGGACAGAGGAGCCTGGTAGGCTGCAGTCTATGGGCATGGACTGGGCAACTTCACTTTCACTTTTCACTTTTCACTTTCATGCATTGGATAAGGAAATGGCAACCCACTCCAGTGTTCTTGTTTGGAGAATCCCAGGGACAGGGAGCCTGGTGGGCTGCCGTCTATGGGGTCGCACAAAGTCAGACACTAGTGAGCGACTTCACTTTCACTTTCACTTTCACTTACAGTATCATACACTTATAATATCCATACACTTGGCTCTAAAGTCTGGTCTGTGATCAGTAGAAGTTTAGTTTTACAACTCCGTGATGCTTCCTTTTGATCTCCTTTTTCTTCATGTGAAACTTCATGTGGCTTCTCCTTGCCTGTAATAATATGTATGAATCAAATTGCTCTTGGAACAGTCTTGTATCTCTTTTGAGCACACAATGTTCATAAACTGGGTTGGGATGTGAAAAATGATCTCTTTCTTCTTAGGAGAAAAGGTGATTCTGGGTGCTATGTCCACTATTTGAGTGACTTGTCACTGACCTTAACATAGTCACACTGGTGCCTGTGTCTGTCATTGAACACTTATAAGGAGCTGAGCGACTTGGTTTATTAAAGGATTACATCTTCCTAAAGCGTACAGTGCATTAGGGCTTTTCAGAAAATGGTCTTTTTCTTTCTTTCTTTTCTTCCTTCCTCCCTTCCTTCCCTCTTTCTTTCCTTATGCTATCTCATTTCTAATGCCAATCAAGGACAAATTTATGTGACCAGTGTCATGGGATCAGTTTCTAGAACATGAGAAGAATTCTGACTATGAGAAGTTTAAATAATGGGTGCTCTAGAAATGTAAAGCATTTTTTCTATCATGTTTAAGATTTCCGTAGAACAATCAAACTTAAAAAACAATCAAACTTAAGATTGTTTCATACTCTATGTGCATAGTATTTTGTAGAAGAAAAGGCTCAAAGTTAAGAATCTAAAAGCCTGGCATGCAGGCATGCAGAATAAAACTACAGTTTATACTATGATAGTAATAGATTTTTAAAATCATTATCTATATTCTCATGAAGCAAGGCAATAGAAGTAGTACATTTACAGATTGTACACAGGTTAAATTATTAGCAGTTCTCATCCTATTCTTCAAATCTACATTTATGTCAGTTTTCCTCCAGGAGGCATTTCAGTTCAGCTCAGTTCAATTGCTCAGTCATGTCCGACTCTTTGTGACCCCATGGACTCCAGCACGCCAGGCTTCACTGTCCATTACCAACTCACAAAGCTTGCTCAAACTCATGTCCATTGAGTCAGTGATGCCATCCAATTACCTCATCCTCTGTTGGCCCCTTCTTCTCCTGCCTTCAATTTTACCCAGGATCAGGGTCTTTTCCAATGAGTCAGTTCTTCACATCAGGTGGCCAAAATATTGGAGTTTCAGCTTCAGTATCAGTCCTTCCAATGAATATTCAGGACTGATTTCCTTCAGAATTGACTGCAATTTGATCTCCTTGCAGTCCAAGGGACTCTCAAGAGTCTTCTCCAATTCCACAGTTCAGAAGCATCAATTCTTTGGTGCTCAGCTTTCTTTAGAGTCAAACTCTCACATCCATACATGACTACTGGAAAAACCATAGTTTTAATTAGATGGACCTTTGTGGGTGAAGTAATGTCTCTGCTCTTTAATATGCTGTCTAGGTTGGTCATAGCTTTTCATCCAAGGAGCAAGTGTCTTTTAATTTCATGGCTGCAGTCACCACCTGCAGTGATTTTGGAGCCCAAAAAAATAGTCTGTCCCTGATTCCATTGTTTCCCCGTATATTTCCCATGAAGTGATGGGCCTGGATCTTTGTTTTTTGAATGTTGAGTTTTAAGGCAACTTTTTCACTCTCCTCTTTCACTTTCAAGAGACTAGTTCTTCTTTGCTTTCTGCCATAAGGATGGTATCATCTGCATACCTGAAGTTATTGATATTTCTCCTAGCAATCTTGATTCCAGCTGTGCTTCATCCAGTCTGGTATTTCACGCAATATACTCTGCATAGAAGTTAAATAAGCAGGGTGACAATATACAACCTTGACATACTCCTTTCCCTATTTGGAACCAGTCTGTTGTTCCATCTCCAGTTCTAACTGTTGCTTCTTGACCTGCATACAGATATCTCAAGAGGCTGGTAAAGTGGTCTGGTATTCCCATCTTTTGATGAATTTTCCATAGTTTGTTGTGATCTACACAGTCAAAGGCTTTGGTGTAGTAAATAAAGCAGAAGTTGATTTTTTTTTTAAAACTCTCTTGCTTTTTCTATGATCCAACAGATGTTGGCAATTTGATCTCTGGTTCCTCAGCCTTTTCTAAATCCATCTTGAACATCTGGAAGTTCTCAGTTTGTGTACTGTTGAAGCCTAGCTTGGAGAATTTTGAGCATTACTTTGCTACTGTGTGAGATGAGTGCAATTGTGTGGTAGTTTGAACATTCTTTGCCATTGCCTTTCTTTGGGATTGGAATGAAAACTGACCTTTTCCAGTCCTGTGGCCATTGCTGAATTTTCCGAATTTGCTGGCATATTGAGTACAGCACTTTCATGGCATCATCTTTAAGGATTTGAAGTAGTTCAGCTGGAATTCCATCACCTCCACTAGCTTTGTTTGTAGTGATGCTTCCTAAGGCCCACTTGACTTCACATTCCAGGATATCTGGCTCTAGGTCAGTCATCACACCATCATGTTTATCTGGGTCATGAAGATCTTTTTTGTACAGTTCTTCTGTGTATTCTTGCCACCTCTTCTTAATAGCTTCTGCTTCTGTTAGGTCCATACCATTTCTGTCCTTTATTGTGCCCATCTTTGCATGAAATGTTCCCTGGGTATCACTAATTTCCTTGATGACATCTCTAGTCTTTCCCATTCTATTGTTTTCCTCTCTCTTTGCATTGATCACTGAGGAAGGCTTTCTTATCTCTCCTTGCTCTTCTTTGGAACTCTGCATTCAAGTGGTTCTATATTTCCTTTTCTCCTTTGCCTTTCACTTCTCTTCTTTCAGCTATCTGTAAAGCCTCCTCAGACGACCATTTTGCCTTTTTGCATATTTTTCTTGAGATGGTCTTCATTACTGCTTCCTGTACAATGTCATGAACCTCTATCCATATTTCTTTAGGCACTGTCTGTCAGATCTAATCTCTTGAATCTATATGTCACTTCCACTGTATAATTGTAAGGGATTTGACTTAGGTCATACCTGAATGGTATAGTTGTTTTCCCTAATTTCTTCAATTTAGGTCTGAATTTGGCAATAAGGAGTTCATGATCTGAGCCACAGTCAGCTCCTGGTCCTGTTTTTGCTGACTGTGTAGAGCTTCTCCATCTTCAGCTGCAAAGAATATAATCAATCTGATTTCGGTGTTGACCATCTGGTGATGTCCATGTGTAGAGTCTTCTGTTGCATTATTGGAAGAGGGTGTTTGCTATGACCAGTGCATTCTCTTGACAAAACTCGTTAGCCTTTGCCCTGCTTCGTTTTGTATTCCAAGGGCCAATTTGCCTGTTACTCCAGGTATCTCTTGATTTCCTACTTTTGCATTCTAGTCCCCTATAATGAAAAGGACATCTTTTATGGGTGTTAGTTCTAGAAGGTCTTGTATGTCTTCAGAGAACCATTCAACTTCAGCTTCTTCAGCATTAATGGTTGGGGCATAGACTTGGATTACTGAGATATTGAATGGTTTGTCCTGGAAACGAACAGAGATCATCCTGTCATTTTTGAGATTGCATCCAAGTACTGCATTTCAGACTCTTTACTGACTATGATGGCTACTCCATTTCTTCTAAGGATTTCTTTGACCACAGTAGTAGATATAATGGTCATCTGAGGTAAATTTGCCCATTCCGGTCCATTTTAGTTCACTGATTCTTAAAATGTTGATGTTTATTCATGCCATCTCCTGTTTGACTACTTCCAATTTACCTTGATTCTTGGATCCAACCTTCCAGGTTCCTATGCAATATTGTTCTTTACAGCATCGGACTTTACTTCCATCACCAGTCACGTCACAACTGAGCATTGTTTTTGGTTTGGCTCCATGTCTTCATTCTTTCTGAGTTATTTCTCCACTCTTCTCCAGTAGCATATTGGGCACCTGCCGACCTGGGAAGCTCATCTTTCAGTGTCATATCTTTTTGCCTTTTCATGCTGTTCATGAGGTTTTCAAGGCAAGAATACTCAAGTGGTTTACCATTCCCTTCTCCAGTGGACCTCATTTTGTCATAACTCTCCATCATGCCCTGCCCATCTTGGCTGGCCCTACACAGCATGGCTCATAGTTTCATTGAGTTAGACAAGCCTGTGGTCCATGTGATCTTTTTGATTAGTTTGGTTGTTTAGCCATTCAATAAGTATTTATTGAGTCCCAATTAATTGCTGGGAACTAGGCAATGGCACCCCACTCCAGTACTCTTGCCTGGAAAATCCCATGGACAGAGGAGCCTGGTAGGCTGCAGTCCATGGGGTGGCGAAGAGTCGGACATGACTGAGCGTCTTCACTTTCACTTTTCACTTTCATGCATTGGAGAAGGAAATGGCAACCCACTCCAGTGTTCTTGCCTGGAGAATCCCAGGGACGGGGGCATCTGGTGGGCTGCCGTCTATGGGGTCGCACAGAGTCAGACATGACTGAAGCGACTTAGCAGCAGCAGCATGCTATGTACTATGTGCTTGGAGAAGGAAATGGCAACCCCCTCCAGTATTCTCGCCTAGAGAATCCCATGGACAGAGAAGCCTGGCAGGCTACAGTACAAGAGTCAGACACAACTTAGTGATTAAACCACCAAACCACCATGCTATGTGGTAGGGACTGCGTTATGAAAAGCCACAAGCAGTCAACTCCAAAAATACAATAGAAAGAGAGTCAGACATGGAACAATTAACTGCAGTACCACGAGAGGCACTACCAAGGAAGTATGTATATAAAGGGTAGAGATGAGAGATCGCCCAGGGAAGTTTCATCAAGAAGTAATGCCCAATCTGGGCTTTGAAGGATGAATAGGAGTTTTCAGAGCTGAACTCAGAAACAACACCATGAGTTTGGCACACTGCACATAGCTTAGTATAGTTAGCTTATGCATTCCAAGGCAGCAAAAGAGTAGTAGATAATGGAGAGGTGGAGAGGATCCAGATTGCAGAGAATTTTTTCCTATTTTTTAATTTATTGACTTGCTCTGTGACCTCGAGTGAGGCATAGTTACTGAAGCATAAGTACTTCATTTGTCAGGCAGGTGATTCATTTGTATAATGTCAAGCATGCTGGCTCCTCTTCAGGGTTGCTGCTGATTGGATTTTCATGTGAGGTAATGGATATGAAAGGACCGGGTTATAATATGCAGCTGGGGTGACGATCATGCCTCTAGATAAGCCAGTGCAGTTCTGTGCCCAGATAGTTTGTGTGCGTTCCACAGACTTCTTCCTCCTTGCCTGTGCTTAGGGCTCAGGAGAGCTAACCACTCACATTTAATGTATCAAGTTACACCAGCTTAGACTAGTAATATTATTGTTTGTCCAAACTGGGACATACTAAGTTAATATGTTTTCTCTATAGCTGTGATGGTACCAGCTAATAAGGTAAAGCAGAAAAATCATGAAACATTAAAACTGGATAGGAAAGGTTCTAATTCCACGTGCTCATTTGAGAGAAGAAGAAATGGGGTCTTGAGAAGGAAGCATCTCCTCCAGGGCTACCCCTCTAGTTAGTGGTGCCCCTAAGACTGCAGCCTCCATCTCCTTCCCCTGAGTCCAGCTGTCTTCTCACTGCACCCTGACACCTCGCTACGTGTCAAGTTGAGCTACACAAAATTGCTGACATTTTTGATCTGAAGAAAACAAGCATTTCCTGTGGTTTGACCTAATAGGACCACCTGCCCAGCTGGCCAGCTGACTGCCTGAATTCCTCTTCCTCCGTGACGTCTGCCCATGGAAGAGGCTCTCTGCCCACTCAGATTCCTGCCAGGCTGCGTTGAGGGAAATTCAAACTTTTCCAAAGCTTCCACATCCATTATCACATTTGATCCTCATAACAATCTCAACACAGAGGGAAGAATCTCTGAAAGAAAAGTTGTATTAAGATACTGCCAAATAAACACTTTAGAAATCAGATAAATGGTTTGTTTCGCACAGTCAGTAATCGGAAACATGAAAATGAAATGTGGCATGCAGATGATGCGCCTGGATGTGGCACCTACCTACTCAGGCACCGACTGGCTCTCCAGGTGCTGACGGCCATGACCCCTCTTGCTGCCTCCACACCCCCGTTAGTCTGGTGGGTGGAACTGGAATTTGTCACACGTGTCTCCTTGATAATGATAAATCAGAACTCTGGCGTGGGCAACTTGTTTAAATTGCTAGATTGTTGAGGGAACAAAGACCCCTAACACCCCTGACTTAAAGCATAGTAATCAAATATAGTGTTCCCCTCCAATGGGGAGGGAAAAGAAAATAGCATGAGATAAATTTAGAAGAAAAGATTTTCTAGTTCAATACGGGAAGTTAGCCGGACACTTTGTATGGACCTATCTAGATTGTATCCAAATATGAGAATGATTGCTCTGATCACTAAATAGGAAGTTGCTATATTTTGCATTACATTACATCATTACATTCTCTGGAATGAACATATGTTTCATATCTTCCTTGAATCCTGTACACTCTAGAGAAGGAAGGCACGATGTTTTCTCTCTTCCATTTAAGCCATATGGAACCCCAACTCCCAAACAGAAACAGCATTGCAACTGGTCACGCAATCAGTGTATTTCTACTTTCCTACTATTAATAATTGGAAAATAGGAAATTGACACTGATATACTGGGTCTGTATCTTTTTATCACGTATGTAGATTGGTGTAATCATATAATTAACAAAGAGAAACTTTTTAAAATTTACTACTATAATTATCTAAAGTCTTGCTGTGAGAATTTGGGGGGTAATTTTATTTTGTGCCAAAAGCAGCATATAGTGATGCCCCTATTGAGGCATACAAAAGAATCTAAGAAAAGCTCGTGGTCTGTATTTTTTTCCATACTGCTTCCACTGAGTTTATGTTGAAAAACTCTCAGAAGGAGGCAAAGGGCACAAAATACTTGTATTGTTATCCATAGCAGTAACATGTTGGGTCCATAGTCTTTGAAATGGAGAGCCAAATATATCATCAAAACAGTTTGGGGACATCTCCAAAAAGAATATACCAAATATCTCTTTTTAAAACACATTAAACCTGCCACCCTCTGCGGCTCACACCTGCCCAGCAGGTGAGCACAAAGATTTCTCCCTCCACCACCTGCCCCCAGATTTCCAAAGACTGAAGAAGGGGATTTAGAACATTGCATGGAAGGAAGCTTGGTGTACCTTAGGAGAACACAGAGACAGCCATGGCTGCTGATAGCTTATCTGTCTGCTCCGGGTTACCCCTGCCGACTCTTTTCTGAAAAACCTGATGTGAGCATACACAAAACAGCCAATCATTTCTCAAAAAGAATGGGCATGAACCTTTGTAGCTGGAAATTTCAAGAGGGGACAGTTATCCTTCCCAGTCCCGGAACATGAGTATTTGCACCCACTAAAGGGAGAAAACCAGGCAGGCCAAGGAATCACCAAATAGAAGTGAATTGCACGAAAGAAATAGGAGTGAAATAATCAGTATTCTTGTGCAGAAAGGGAACATGGCATATTTCAGCTAACAAAGCACATTTCTTAAATTGCCACCTATAGCACCAAGATCAAAGGGAGACAGACAGGGGTTGAAAATGGTGATCTGTCTGATATGTAATTTGACTTTTTCTCTTACTCAATTTTCTAATTCTTTTATCCCAAGTTATTCTCTTTTCCCTGAATTTATAACTCTATTTTAAAAACCCATTCCATTTACAATCTGTGGACATGCAGCCAGAACTGTATATATCAAGTCAAAATCCACAGGAGCACATTTCCTACCAAGGAGGCACCACAAAGCATTTTCCAAATGACTAATGACATTAACTGACACTTTGTGACAATCATTAGTTATAGGTATTATTTCCAAATGCATGATGAATAGGTGCTTATGGAGTTCAAATACATTATCAAGTTATGTTAGGCAGGTAGCCATAGAAGCTAAATGCTTATGACAGTGAAGCTATTTGAAAATGGCAATGGAGTAGTAGAAACAAAATATATGTAATATTACACATTTTCATTGGGTAATTATTAAACATTTAAGATCAAATATCCTATTCAGTTAAATCTGTTTCCAAGTTCAGGGTCATAAACCACTAACATTTGACAATGGCTGCTACTTTATCCTTCAGGATTTGATTTTGCCTACTTGAGCATCTGCTTTCATTAAATTCATTTTCACAGTTGTCTTTAGGCATGTATAATCTCTTCTTTGGGGTTTTAAAACTTAATTTTAATTTTTAAATCATTGCATTTTTGAAAGAATTAGTAAATCATTTATATCAAAATGAAATATTCCTGAATACAGTGTTTAGATAAAATACTTGTTGTATGATTCCTTTTTTTCAACCTAATAGGATATAATTGTGAAACATAAATGCATTATGCCTTTCAAACTCAGCAAACTATAAATTCCACATTTGGTTGTTTTTCTCTGTTATTATTTTAATTATTGCTTTTTAAATCATTTCTTTTCCAAAATTCACCTTTTGTTCACCCAGGCGCTTTCCTTGTCCTAGCAGGTCCGGTCAGTGCCTGTTAACTGACTCCTGTCTCCTTCATCTTGTTTGCCTCCGCTTTTTCTTTTTTGTTTGCAAACTATACTGCCTAGCTCAGTGCCTGGCACATGGAGGGTGCATGTTCTCCCTCTTTACCCCCATTGCCTATTATGAGCTTACATTCTCTTTTTAGAACATTCAGTTCAGTTACTCAGTCTTGTCTAGTTCTACTACTCCATTGCTGCAGGAAGACCTGCAGCACACCAGGCTTCCCTGTCCATCACCAATTCCCGGAGCTTGTCCATCTAGTCAGTGTTGCCATCCAACAGTCTCATCCTCTGTCAGCCCCTTCTCCTCCCACCTTCAATCTTGCCCAGCATCAGGGGCTTTTCAGATGAGTCAGTTCTTCGCATCAGGTGGCCAAAATATTGGAGCTTCAGCTTCAGCATCAGTCCTTCCAATGAATATTCAGGACTGATTTCCTTTAGGATGGACTGGTTGGATCTCCTTGAGGTCCGAGGGACTCTCAAGAGTCTTCTCCAACACCACAATTGGAAAGCATTAATTTTTTGGCACTCAGCCTTCTTTATGGTCCACCTCTCACATCCATACATGACTACTGGAAAAAGCATAACTTTGACTAATATGGGCCTTTATGGCAAAGTGATGTCTCTGCTTTTTAAAATCCTGTCTAGGTTTGTCATAACTTTTCTTCCAAGGGGCAAGTGTCTTATTTTGTGGCAGCAGTCACCATCTGCAGTGATTTTGGAGCCCAAGAAAATAAAGTAACTGTTTCCATTGTCTTCCCATCTATTTGCCATGAAGTGATGGGACCGGATGCCATGATCTTAGTTTGTTGAATGTTATATAATGTACACATTCCACATCACCAATAAGGCTGACCATCAGCAGAGACCTGTGACCTAGTGTGGGTGAGACAAAATCAGATAGAGACCTTATAGCCTTGTCTGCTGCCCTCTACTTGCATAATTTTTAGACTTTTACACATCCGAGTTCCAGACACAGTACTTGGTTTCTATAGTGATAAAATAAGAAAATATGAATTGGGCACTGTCTTTAAGGAACTTCTAGACCAGTGTGCGAGCAAATGGATACACAAATAATACAAAGTAGTAAATCAGAGGGCAGAGGAAGAAAGCCAAGCAAAGAGGCAAGGAGAAAGGAAGCAAACCAGGGAGGCAGCAAGGGAAGGATGGAGGTGTCAAATGAATTGAATTTAAAACTACCAAACTTGGGACTTCCCTGGCGGTCCAGTGGTTAAGGCTTTACTTTCCAGTGCAGGAGGCACAGGTTCAATCCTTGGTCAGGGAGCTATGATCCCACATGCCTTGCAGCCAAAATGCCAAAACATAAAACAGAGGCAATATTGTAACAAATTCAATGAAGACTTTAAAATGGTCCACACCAAAAAAATCTTTTAAAAAATAAAATTAAACTACCTAGTTTTAGTAGTAGTTTAATCGCTAAGTGTCAGACTCCTGTGACCACATAGACTGTAGCCTGCCGGGATCCTCTGTCCTTGGGATGTTCCAGGCAAGAGTACTGGAATGGGTTACCATTCCCTTCAGGGAATCTTCCCAACCCAGGGAGTGAACCCAGGTCTCCTGCACTGCAGGCAGATTCTTTACAAACTGAGCCACCAAGGAAGCCCTTTAGAATTCCGGTGCCTTAGGCCTTTCAGGAACAGACCCATAGTAATAATCCCACACCAAGCAGGGGAAACAGGGTTCTAAATGGTGCTCACAGCACTCTAAAAAGAAAGCAAAGCCCTTTTCCTCTCTATATAAAAATGAGCACTTACTTTTAAAAACTCTTGACTTCAGAAGCAAAATGCAAACTTCAATCATTCATATTTTTTCATCCAATAGTTCATCTAACACCTGTTTGACCCCTGTCAATTACAGGAGGAAATAAGCTAGCAAATCAACCTTTCCACCTCTCCTGGGCTTGGATTGCATTGGAGAAAGAGTATTACATTGTGGATGAAGACTCCACATTCTTAGAAGTGACCCTGACACGCAGAGGATCCCTTGGAGAAACATCCTCTATCAGTAAGTAACTTTGAGTTGGTTGTTGGCAAAAGGTAACAAAAACATGAAATTAAGGCTTAAAAATAAGTATAAGAGAATAGATTGGAAGAGAATCAGTAACAGATTTGGGGGAACTTCTAAAAGATTAATGTGTGGACTTATGCCATGGTTTTCACTCCATGTGAGTTACAGGTTTATATACGGCAATTTTTTCTTCTTCTATTTACCCCTTTTCTCTTTCAAGTTGAAGGACTCTAAGAAAATTAAGACATTTCATAACCATATACCACAATCCCCATATCACTCAGTTTCTTTCAAAATTGTTTTTAAGCATAGAATACATTATTATGCTCAGTTCTAGCTATTTCTTTTTAAAAATTATTTATGAGTACATGACACATTATTGTGTTTAGTTGTAGCTATTACTTTTGATTATATATAATTGTTTCCACCCTGCCATTAGGTTATAAATTCCTCCAAGATATGTACAGTGTGAAATTTTTCTGTGTTCTACAAAGACCTAAGCTTTTTTGAGGTAGATGGATATATAATGCCTACATAATACATTGCATTATCATCACTAATAATCAACAGTAATTGCTCTAATGATGCATTACATTTTTATAACATCTCTAGCTGCCAGAAATTTCAGAGATCATTTTATCTTTTTCATAATCTGTTGTGAAGACAAATAGAAGACAATAAAATGCCTTCATTTTACAAGCGAGCATTGTGAATTTCCGAGACCTTTGGGGGCTAATTAGAGTCCTGCCAAAAGCACTGGAGAGAAGCCAGGAGGCAGATGGCTGAGAACAAGCAATCAAGGAAAGGCCAGCTTTTCTCAGGTCTGTTCTCCAGGCTCAGGGTGTCTGAGTTGGGACAGTTCTAGGAGACAAAGTCAGCCAGAGAGCACCATGATTTCTGCATGGCCCTTGGTCTCAGTTACTACCCAGAGGTTACTTCATCAACACACAGTGGACCTTTCTGCCAAGAACTTCAGCTGAAACACGCTTCCCTTCTCTTGTAGGGTTCTGTCTCCACAATTCTTTATCTTGGGCATTTCTCATAGGCAAAGATTTGGGTTTTTATGTCAAGAGGTATTTTCATATCCTGTCTGACTCAGGGGGAAAAAACTGTCCATCTGAGCCAGAGTCATTTGAATATTTGTGGAGGAACTAAACTCCTCAGAGAGGTGCAAAGGTCTTACTATCTGATTCGGCATCTCCTTATACACTGTCTCCATGCCCTGCTTCATTGCTTCTTCAGAGCACTAACCATCCCTGACAGGCATCTCAGGTCCAGCTGTCCTCTGTTTCCCTCAGCAGATTTCCAGCTCCAAAAGGGCAGGAACGGCATCTTGGGTGATGGCCAACCCTCAAAACAGCCTGGGACATATGGTAGTCACCCAATATTTGTTGTTATGCGAACTACAGTCAGCTCTTTTGTTCTCTAAAATGCCATCATTTTGTTCTCTTAAAATGACATCAGGGACTTCCCTGGTGCTCCAGTAGCTTAGACTCCACACTCCCAATGTAAGAGACCTGGGTTTGATCCCTGGTTAAGTAACTTGAGTTCACATGTAACTAAGACCTGATGCAGCCAAATAAATAAATATTAACAAACAAACAAACATATCAAACCACAGAAGAGAATCTATAAAACACCTTACTCAGGGCTCTAGGAAGCCCTCCTAATCCCCTCACCCTACCTGATGCTGGGGTTAGTAGTCTAAATGTTAGCAGAGTGCCAAAATCTGTTACTGAACACAGGGTCCCGCTGCTCACCACTCAAAAGTCAATAAAGAAGCCAGGTGAGCGAAAAAGAAAAGTTTGCTTTATTTTCGACGCCAGCAATATTGGAGGTGGGAGGAGGTGCTGATGCCTGTCCAGAGACCAACTGCCCCCTGACAATCTGGGGACAAGAGCTTTTATAGATAGAGGGAGGGGGCGACAAAGAAGAAACAGCCCAGTCGGCTCTGACAGTCGTCTTGAAATTGGTCGTCAGTGGTCTGACCATCATCGTCTTGATTGTTTTAAGTACAGTTAAATCTTCAATTGGGGCTTCCCTGGTGGTTCAGATGGTAAAGCATCTGTCTGCAATGCAGGAGACCCGGATTCGATCCCTGGGTTGGGAAGATCCCCTGGAGAAGGAAATGGCAATCCACTCCAGTATTCTTGCCTGGAAAATCCCATGGACGGCGGAGCCTGGTAGGCTACTGTCCATGGGGTTGCAAAGAGTCGGACATGACTGAGCGACTTCACTTCACTTCAATCTTCAATTCCAGAATGGATTTGTTTCCATTTCTTGAGGCCACTTCTCAGAATTGTGGCACCTTATGCCATGGCTACTGTCTGGTCAGCTTGTTGTTGACTTCCTCCATCTGGCAGTATCTATAAGGCAGCTCCCAGGATATGGCTTAGAATATTATCTATAGCCCTTGAGAAGGAACTAAAGGTCCTTGACTTTGCATGGTCCCTAGCACACATGGAATACTCAATAATGTTACCTGCCATTATTCTTTCATGGCTTTCATACATCAGAATTGAAATCACCTCTTTATCTCCCCCACAGACTTGTAAACCCCTCAGCAGTAGTGGCAGCCGGACCTGATTCAGCGTTACATCCTTAGCACCTGGTAGCCAGTACCCGCCCAAAATTAAGTAAACAGCCACCTGCCTGCACAATGTATACGGCAGTGCTCACTAGCTCTGTTTAAACTCTGGCTGAACACTGAAGGTAACAGTATGGAAGTTTCTCAGAAAACTAAAAATAGAGCTACCTTATGACCTAGCAATTCCACTTTTGAGTATGTACCTAGAAAAAAATCAAAAACTCTAATTCAAAAAGATACATGCACCCCAATGTTCTTAGCAGCATTATTTACAATTGCCAAGACATGGAAGCAAGTAAAGTGTCCATCAAAAGATGAATGGATAAAGATGTATTGCGTGTACATGTGTGTGTGTGTGTTTAGACACTATGTATATAGACAAGTTAGTGAATATAACATAAAAGAAACAACTCTGATACAGAGAACAAATTAGTAGGTTATCTGTAGGGGTTGGAGCAGCATAGGGATAGAGGAGTAAGAGATACAAACTATTACATGTAAAATAAGCTAAAAGGACATACTGTACAACATGGGGAATAATGCCAATATTTTATAATAACTATAAATTGAGAATAACCTTTAAAAATTGTGACTATTTTGCACGTGTACATTATTGTGCATATATAACCTATATAATGTTGTACAGCAATTATACTCCAATTTTTAAAAATGAGAAAAATAAAGTGTAGCCGAGGATATACCCCTCTTCCATATCTTCTTCACCTCAACATGGGACCAAAGGAGGCGCTTCAAAACTGGACATCCATTCTCAGTTACCAAACTAGGATTAATGCAGACTTTCTTCAACACTTTTGAAAAGTCAACTCCAGCTCTTCTATCCTGGAAATTATTTTCACACGTTAGAGCTTTGGGTGTCTTTTACATGAGATCAGATTCTCTGAGAATGAGACCAAGCCAGTGGCACAAGGGGCTGTGAGTCTCATTTTATGTAAAGTTTTTCATGATAACTGGGGTCAGGCCATGATATCTGATTTCACACATTCAAACAACTGCAGAGTCTAAACCTTATATGAGGCCTGAAGTGATGAGACATGGATATTTGTGCTCCACGGGGTACTCATTGGGGTGTCAAAGCCCAATGATACTAGAATACTTCTTGAACATTCTGTGGAGAGGGGAGGATCAATTCAGTCTTGAGGGGCTGCCATCTGCCACCCTGTATCTCACAATGAGTATTTTGCTTGATTTTTAAAAACTTATTTATTTTTGGCTGTGCTGGGCCTTCATTGCTGCTCGGGCTTTTCTTTAATTGTGGTGAGTGAGGGCTACTTTCTAGCTGCTGTATGCCAGCATCTCTTAGCGGTGGCTTCTCTTTTTGTGGCGCACAGGCTCAAGGGTGCACGGGCTTCTGTAATTGCCGCACGTGGGCTCAGTATTTGTGGTCCCTAGGCTCTAGAGCCAAGGCTCAATAGTCGTGGTGCACTACCCTAGCTGCTCTGAGTCATGTGGCATCTTCCCGGACCAGGGATGGAACCCACGTCTCCTACATCGGCACGCAGATTCTTTACCACTGACCCACCAGGGAAGCCCCTTGATTTTTTTTTTAATGTATTTATTTATTTATTTATTTTTGGCTGCCTTGTGCCACATGTTGGATCTTAATTCCCTGAACAGGGATCGAACCCACGTTCCCTGCAGTGAAAGGTGGAGTCTTAACCGCTCACAGTGGGCATTTTAACACTGCTGTGTTGTTGGTCATTTGCTTCAGTAATTTGTTAATTTCTATTTCCTAACACTGCTGAAATCTAGTCCCAGCTCTCCATCTCCACCAATGGTGTCCTAATTGTCTGGACATTACTAACAATTTTCTTCTCATCAAAAATCAGTAAGCACACAACACTGTAAAGTACCCATTATGCTTCGATGTTTTTAATGGTTAAAAAGTCACACATAGGGGAAATCCTTGGCAGTCTAGCGAGTGTGATAGGGCTCTGTACTTCCACTGCAGAGACATGAGTTCGATCCCTGGTCAGGGAACTAAGATCCCAAATAAATAAATAAGTAAAAATGAAGTTTTTCTTTAAAAAAAAATATGACTACAAACGTTTTTTTTTAATCACACACAAAAGAAACACATCAGTAGATAAAGATAAAAAAATCAGTGAGCACATGAAAAGTCAAGCCACCATGACTAAATGTTTGTCTGAGAAAATAACCTATAGCTATCCTTCCAGAAGGGCTTCCCTAGTGACTCAGTGGTAAAGAATTTGCCTGCAATGCAGGAGATGTGCGTGCAATCCCTGGGTCAGAAGATCCCCTAGAGAAGGAAATGGCAACCCATTCCAGCATTCTTGCTTGGGAAATCCCATGGACAGAGGTGTCTGGCGGGATATGGTCCATGGAGTCGCAGAGCCAGACTCGACTTACAGACTAAATAATAAATACTCCCAGAGACTGCAGAAATGATCAGATACAAAATATTAACTCAAAAATGCCCAGCCCTGTTGCAGTCACCAGGAGTCCTCCAGTGAAACAAAGAGCCCAAGGTCTCTACCTCCATGGGGTTCAGATTCTAGAGTCCAGATGTTATAGCCATGCATTCCAGGAAACAACTCACTCAGAAGGACGACGCAGATAGTGGAGTGCAGTTTATTACAGCGGCGGGCCCAAGGCAGAGTCTCCTCTTAGCCAAGGACCCCGACCGACTTTTGTGAAAACCTTATATACCTTAAGTGTACTGCTCAAGCCCACATCCCCAGATTCCTTAAACCTAGCCTGGAAAGTGTTAAAGGGAGATACAATCAGGTTACAGCCATGATTCACAATCAGAAGGGTCAGCTGGTTATACATTGTAGCCTACACCAATGGGTGCCATAAAGATTACAAAGGTGATTGACTGCACAGGGGATTATTACATTCTTTTTGGCAACGGGAAACCTTGTTATGGAATCTGGCGTTTATCAGTCTGGGAGGCCAGTTCGGCTGTAGGTATGTTATCCCCATGGCTACCAGGCGCATAGTCCAAAGCTCACTGAAAGTGCAAAATCGAGTTTCCTTCTTTTTCCAGATGGAGTCAGTTCAGCCTGTTCCTCTCCTTGCTTACAGAGACTCTGAGCTTTCTGGAGCTGGGGCACTTTCTTACTCATTTCTGAATCCCAAGTAGCCGGCAGAGTGTGGCACATCAGATGCTCTCAGTAGACATGTGCTAAAATAAGGAAGTGAATACCTGTTCCCTTTTTTTGTCACTCCTCTTTTTGTCTGCCCTCTGCTTAGATACACCCTCTTAGCCAAAAGTAGTTTATAACTCTAGTTCGAAAAGATATATGTACCCCAGTGTTCCTAGCAACACCATCTACAATATCCAAGATGTGGAACCAGCCCAAGTGCCTGTCAAAAGACAAATGGATTAACAGGATGTAGTACATATATATATGTGAGTACATGTATATACAATATTACTCGGCTACTAAAAAAAGAATGAAATAATGCCATTTTCAGCCATGTGAATGAACCTAGAGAATATTGTACTTGGTTGAGTAAGTCAGAGAAAGACAAATACTGTATTATATCATTTATGTATAGAATCTAAAAAATAATGAAGTGAAGTGACGTCGCTCGGTCGTGTCCGACTCTTTGTGACCCCATGGACTGTGGCCTATAAGGCTCTTCAGTTCATGGAATTTTCCAGGCAAGAATACTGGAGTGGGTTGCCATTTCCTTCTCCATGGAATCTTCCCAACCCAGGGATCAAACCCAGGTCTCCCGCATTACGGGCAGACACTTTACTGTCTGAGCCACCAGGGAAGTCCAAAAATAAAAAAAATATATATATACACACATAAATAATAATAAATCTAAAAAATAATGAAACTATATATAAAATAGAAGCAGACTCACAGATACAGAAAGTAACTTTATAGTTACCAAAGGAGGAAGGGAGTGAGGAGGAGTAAGTTAGGAGTATGGGATTAACAGATACAAACAACTCTACATAAACTAGATTAGCAACAAGGAGTTACTGTATATCACAGGAAACTATATTCCATACCTCATAATAACATATAGTCAGAAATAATTTGAAATATATATTACAGATATATGTAACTGAACCACTTTGATATACACGGGAAACTAACACAATATTGTAAATCCACTATATTTCAATTAAAAAAAATCACAAAAGTGGCAGTTTCTGGTGGCTTTGTGGTTAGGATTCCAGACTTTCACTGCTATGACCTAGGTTCAGTCCCTGGTTAGGGATCTGGGATTTCACATGCCACACAGCCAAAATATATATTTAGCTTATAAGTGTCTGCTGGGAACATTAAAAGAAGCAATTTCTGTGCTGTTAACATTTCATCAACAGTAGAACCCACTGTGAAAAAACTCCCTTCAGTTACTTGGCTTTATATTCATAGTTTCCTGATTTTTGTTTAGGTGTTGTAACCAAAGATGAAACTGCAAAAACAGATAAAGATTTTAAAGGAAACGCCCAGAAACAAGTCCAGTTCAATCCCGGACAGACTACAGCCATGTGGAAAGTGAGAATTCTATCAGACAATGAATATGAGGCTTCAGAGACCTTCCAGATCATTCTGACAAACCCTGTCAGGGCTGTACTGGAGTTTCCAGAAATGGCAACTGTTGAAATTGTGGACCCTGAAGACGGTATGTGATTCCTATTGGTACAATCTATTAATGGGTTCCTGGGTTCATTTCAGGTATTTATACCTCCACCAAGCTCCATAAGGCCACTGGACACATTGATATCACTTAGGATTTCAAATTAAGTAAACCACCTCAAAGCAGTAATTTTTCTTTGTTTTTAGAATCTTTGAATATTCAGGGATCTAGGAGAGTGAAACAGACAGGACTTTGCCAAGCTTACTTTAACAAATGCCCAAGTCCTCAGTCTCAGTACTTTGCACACTCAGTATGGCACAGCTTTGACCCCAAATGGCTGATCCGCAAGGCTTGCTCCATCTTCTCACAATTTTCTGGGAGCTCCCCACCAGATCAGGTGGGGACCTCATATATCCCTCACTCTAGATGCAGCTGCTGGGAACCAGCCAACTGATTCACTTTAGCATGCATTCCACAAAGTTTTGTTATAACTCTGCATAACAGTCTTGAATTCATCAGTTCATTATTGGTTCATTCATTCAGCAAATATCTCCCCAGAGAAATTAAAAAAGAAAAGTAATTAGCCAATGATTGTGACTTTTTTCCTGCTCCTTTTTGTGAAAGTAGAAGAACAGGCCCTAAAAGACGATTTTAGTATTCACATCTGAATGTTAGACATATCGATTATCATGAGAAATGAAAGAATTTGCATATCCCCCAGAAGAGGGTGACTTAACTATCAGGAAGGAAGTCTTAGTTAAATGCAATAAGAATCGTTGAAGAATCAACATGTCCCAAACTGCAGAGCAGAAAATATAATACAATTTATACAATATGGTCAGTAAACTTTCCATGAACCAAAGAAGTCTAGGAAGCTTTTCAAATATCTCCTTTGAAGCATCATAATTCACACTAGCTTATTAGGTTCCTGAGAAAACTCTTCTACAAAGAAACCAGTTTAAACTAAGGCAACATTGTAAATCAATTATATCTCAATTAAAAAAAAAGAAATCTCAATTTAAAAAAAAGAAATCTGTTTAACTTTGTTTAGCCAGTTTTCTCAAATTAGAATATAGATATTTTGTTTTAATTTGTTGTACCCAAGAAATATCTTTTGAAATCTTTAAGTTCTAGTTTTCTTGAAACACAATTTGAGAAACACTGTTTTTCATGTGCTTGGCACTCCAGTAGACAAAAATAGAAAACACTGCCCTCACCACCCAATGAAGAGGTATTTCATTAGTTTTGTTGATAACAATGCTTAAATACATTAATCAATTAAGAAAGCTACATGTGAGGGTACATGCCAAAACCAGTGTTCTGAGCTAAGAAAGTAGAAAGATCACCATCATTTCAAACTATTAAGCTTTTTGTAGTAGGCAGGATTCTAGCTGTGGCTTGAAGAATAAAATGGGATTTGGATTCATAGATGGATAGGAGCATGCTTTTCAGAATGGGAAAATAGAGAACATGACTAGATAACTGAGTCCCAGTGTATCAGTTTTTTTCACTTAACATTAATAACATTACTTTTAGCTTCTTCCATGATGACAATCTTTTGAATCAAGAGATGTCCAGACAGTAGAATACCACAGGAGCGGGTAAAATGGCAGAATGAAAATGATCACTGGTCTTTTCCCTCTGTAATCAGGACCAGTGTTTTCTTTTCTTTTTTTTTTTTTCTGTTTAAAATCTTTATTAAATCATGATGTTCTTTTTTTTTTAATTTTATTTTATTTTTAAACTTTACAATATTGTATTAGTTTTGCCAAACATCGAAATGAATCCGCCAAAGGTATATCCGTGCTCCCCATCCTGAACCGTCCTCCCTCCTCCCTCCCCATACCCTCCCTCTGGGTCGTCCCAGTGCACCAGCCCCAAGTGTTTTCTAAAGACTGATACCATATACTGTGTCGAGATCATTTTAGGCAGGAAAAGAAAGGAGAAAAAAATTAACATATGATAACTAGATAATTCAACATTGAATTCTGGGTAAACTTGTAGTGAAGTGAAGTGAAAGTCACCCAGTCCTGCCCGACTCTTTGCGACCCCATGGACTATATAGTTGATGGAATTCTCCAGGCCAGAACACTCGAATGGGTGGGGGATCTTCCCAACCCAGGGACTGAACTCAGGTCTCCCGCATTGCAGGCGGATTCTTTACCAGCTGACCCACAAGGGAAGCCCAAACTCTTAGTAGTAGTTCCAAAAGAAGAATGGATGGTGAACTACAGTATTTTTCCTCATGCGTCCATTGTCAAGAGGAAGAATTTGTGTATGTGCATATGGCGCAGTGGTAAAGAATCCGCCTGCCAAGAGACGCAGGTTCGATCCCTGAGTCAGGAAGATCCCCTGGAGGAGGGCAAGGCAACCCTCTCCAGTATTCTTGCCTGGAGAATCCTATGGACAGAAGTGCCTCATGGGCGACAGTCCATGGGGTTGCTAAGAGTCGGAGATGACTGAGTGGACTGAGCACTGTTTGCGTATATATAAATATATATATAATATAAATATATATGTCTATATAATACAGAGGAGAGAGTTCAGTCTATTAAATGTGGTTTGATTCAGAAAGTCACTTCAGTTTGCCACTTGACTCTATGAGTGGAAACAATCCACTTCAAATTTTTTTTTTTTAAAACAAACACATGTATTTAAACTATACATTGCGTTCTTAATGAGAAGCCTTGGAAAACATTGAATAACCCCAAGGAAAAAAGTACACATCAAGAAATGACCAGTATTCATACTCATATTGCAGCAACTGTCCTGATGATGCCTACGTGTGTGTTTTTACATCCCAAACTGCAGGACAGAGAAGGGTAATGTAACAGATGTGCACACACACATCCAGCTCAGAAAATTTCAGTGGGAATATTATTTTAAGAATTAAGAGCCCAGTATGAGTAGCTTATTTTTCTCAGCCCTGTGTCTTACCCATGGTGTCTGCTTGGTAAGTGTTGAATCAAATGTTTGTTGAATAAAGCAGAAAACATTTCTTTACACTCATGAATAGATGACCTGATTGTTAAAAGCATTTAAAAAATAAACATTAAAAGTAAAACACGGAAATCTGTGATCTTTATTTAGAAAACCTAAAATGTGACCTCCAAAAAAGAAACCAAATTGCTGATATTCCTTCCCATTTCAGTGCTAGATAACCCTTTTAACATTTCAAAAGGAACCTCCTAAACTTAATTTCACTACCTCTCCAGCTCCACTTAATGATAGATATTTCCTATTCTTACTATATTCCGTACAGCTGGAATATATAGAGGTCAAGATGATGTACATTTCCACTTGGGTTGAAATATCACCAATATCACCAATCAAACTTAAGTCTTGCTAAAAATTTATCTATCCTCTTTTCTAGAATCAACAGTTTATATTCCAGAGGCAGAATACAAAATAGAGGAGGATGCTGGGGAGTTTTTCATTCCTGTAAGACAGTCTGGAGACATAAGCCAGGAACTCATGGTCATTTGCTCTACACATCGAGGTATGAGACTTTGCTGGTACTGATACCCAGGAATAGGGTCCTTAGTACAGGACTGCGGTGATGCTGGGAGTGGCTGGGTGGTGAGTCAAATGCTGGGTAGGACAGGGAAGCCTGGACCATTCACGGTGACTCCCATGCAACCCCGTGAGGGTATCCTAACTCCTCTGCCCTGCTCTCCAAGATCAGGGATAAAATTGTATTCAAAATCAGAATTACATTACATTACCATATGTAAAATAGATAGCCAGTGGAAGTGTGATGTAGCAGGCCGGGCACCCGAAGCAGCTGCTCTGTGACAACCTGGAGAGATTGGGTGAGGAGGGAGGTGCGGGGGTGGGGGGGTCTAGGATGTGGGGGACACATGTGTGCCTATGGCCAGTCCATACTGATGTATGGCAAAAACCATCACAATATTGCAGAGCAAAATAATTAAAATAAGCCCCTCTGTTGTGAGATTTCCATGGTGGTCTAGTTGTTAAGACTCTGAGCTTCTAATGCCAGGGATGCAGGTTCGATTCCTGGTCAGTGAATTATTAATAAGCTCCCATGTGCTGTAGAGCGACTAAGCCCATGGGCCACAAGTATAGAAGCCCGCTTATCAGGGCAAAGACCCAGTGCAGCCAGTAATAACAACAGTAATAAAAAACTTCTGTTGTGACTACCCACAAAATTTTGTGAGGGTCAAATGAGACATTTTATGTAAACTAGTTTATATATGCTGGTGGAAAATATAATAAGGATTCTTATTTTTAATAGTCATGTTTGCATCTTGGAAACAATGTGAAATTGTCTCTATATACTCAGTTTCTTTCTTCTCCTCCCTCTAGCCTCCCCAACAACTAAAAATGCCCCCCAATTATAGGCCACAATGCCCTATTCTTTCTGACCTCACCACTGCTATACAGTCAGAATTTAGCTATTCTGTGTCCACTCCCTAAAGGTCATGTTTTCTAGCTCATTAGAATTATGAACCACATGCAAATTCTGTAAAAGTTAGCTACACTTTTCTGTACTCATATCACTGCTGACACCAGATGTGTGCAGGCTTTTCCCACACCAAATAATTCTCCAGTTTATGTAGATTCCGAGTGGGTGTCCTAAAATTCTATTCAATTCTGACACTATCTGCCCAGAGACAACAGAGAACCCACAGTTTAAGGACTCGGTCCCACAAGACTGCTCCCACTTCAGATGCCAAAAGCAAGTCCAACTTGTCACCTGTGCTTCTAATTGATGGGGTATAAATTGGAGGTTCCCACCACCTTTCTTTGGGGCCAGTGATTTTCTGGAACAGCTAACATAACCCGGGAAAACAGATCACTTATTAGATTACAGGTTTATCAGAAAGGATGGGCTTCCCTGGTGGCTCAGACAGTAAAGAATCTGCCTACAGTGCAGGAGACCTGGGTTTGGTTCCTGGGTCAGGAAGATCCCCTGGAGAAGGGAATGGCTACCCACTTCCAACATTCTTGCCTGGAGAATCCCATGGACAGAGGAGCCTCAGTATTGGCAGAAGGAAGAGACACATAAGCTAAGGAGGGTGGAAGGGACACAGAACTTTCATGCCCTCTGAGTAAGTCACCCTCCCGGCAACCTAGACGCTCTCTGAACTCCTTGACTAGGACTATTTTATGGAGGATTCATTACTTAGGCATGATTGGTGATTAACTCAACCTCCAGCCCTTCCTCTCCCTGGAGGTCAGGGAGTGGGACTAAAAGTTACAATGATCGCCTGGTTGGTTTCCCTGGCAACCAGTCCCCATCCAGTGGCTCCCTGAGAGCGCCAGCCACCAGTCATTTCATTGCTTTCAGTCACTAAGTCGTGACTCTTTTGCCACTCCATGGACTGTAGCCTGCTAGGCTCCTCTGTCCACGGGATTTCCTAGGCCAGAATATGCTGGAGTGGGTTGCTATTTCCTTCTCCAGGGGATCTTCCTGACCCAGGGATTGAACCAATGTCTCCTGCATTGGCAGGCAGATTCTTTACTCTGGAGCCACAAGGTAAGCCTATTAGCATACAGAGGGTACCTGGCTTCAAAGACTTAGGAGCTGCGTGTCGGGAAATGGGACAAAAACCAAAACTTTATTACATCACAAGCTAATTTATTCAGAGTTCACTACAGCAAGGGGGTCAAACACAATCACTGCATTTGGCAGAGACTCAAAGGCAGGCATCATTTCATGCAAATAGACCAGGAAAAGTGGAAACAGTGACAGATTTCATTTTCTTGAATTTCAAAATCAGTGTGGACGGTGACCACAGCCATCAAATTAAAAGACACTTGCTCCTTGCAAGGAAAGCTATGACAAGTCTAGACAACGTATTAAAAAGCAGAGACATCACTTTGCCAACAAAGTCCATATAGTGAAAGCTACAGTTTTTCCAGTAGTCACATGCAGGTGTGAGTTGGACCATAAAGAAGACTGAGTGCTGAAGAACTGATGCTTTCGAACTGTGGTGCTAGAGAAGACTGTTGATAATCTCCTGGACACCAAGGAGATCAAACCAGAGAATCCTAAAGGAAATCAACTCTGAATATTTGTTGGAAGGACTGATGCTGAAGCTGAAGCTCAAATACTTTGACCACCTGTTGTGAAGAGCTGACTCATTGGAAAAGACCCTAATGCTGGGAAAGACTGAGGGCAGGAGGAGAAGCTGGTGACAGAGGATGAGATGGTGGGATGGAATCACCAACTCAATGGACATGAGTTTGAGCAAGCTCCAGGAGATGGTGAAGGACAGAGGAGCCTTAGTGGTTGAACAACAATAATGACAAAGATAGGCAGAGGAGTGGGAAGCTTTATAGTGAAGAAAGGGTGGGCCCTGATTAGATGCTGTCATCTTGGATAAACTGGAGGCAGCTTGTGGATGGACAGGGGAGCATAGTTGGCTTTCTCTGGTTGCTTCCAAATTGGAAGCCAGACATGAATCAGAAAAGCTGGGGGTTATTGATTCAGTTCAGTTCAGTTCAGTCGCCCACTCATGTCCAACTCTTTGCTACCCCATGAACTGCAGCACGCCAGGCCTCCCTGTCCATCACCAACTCCCGGAGTTCACTCAAACTCACATCCATCGAGTCGGTGATGCCATCCAGCCATCTCATCCTCTGTCGTCCCCTTCTCCTCCTGCCCCCAATCCCTCCCACTATCAGAGTCTTTTCCAATGAGTCAACTCTTCGCATGAGGTGGCCAAAGTACTGGAGTTTCAGCTTTAGCATCAGTCCTTCCAAAGAACACCCGGGACCGATCTCCTTTAGAATGGACTGGTTGGATCTCCTTGCAGTCCAAGGCACTCTCAAGAGTCTTCTACAATACCACAGTTCAAAAGCATCAATTCTTCAGCACTCAGCTTTCTTCACAGTCCAACTCTTACATCCATACATGACCACTGGAAAAACCATAGCCTTGACTAGACAGACCTTTGTTGGCAAAGTAATGTCTCTGCTTTTTAATATGCCATCTAGGTTGGTCATAACTTTCCTTCCAAGGAGTAAGTGTCTTTTAATTTCATGGCTGCAGTCACCATATGCAGTGATTCTGGAGCCCAAAAAAATAAAGTCTGACACTGTTTCCACTGTTTCCCCATCTATTTCCCATGAAGTGATGGGATTTGCGGTAGATGATTAACAGCGGCTGTGGTTTGACTTCCTCTGCTAGTTGCTGCAGGTTGTGTGTCAGAGTTCTATTTTTATACATGATCTGACCTTCCATATGTCCAGTCTGTCAGAATTATGCTTACACTCGCCAAACATTTGACAACACACAGCATAGCCACAACAATAAACAATTATCTATCTAAAATACAGAGACTTCCCTGTAGCTCATACAGTAAAGAATCTGCCTGCAATGCAGGAGACTCGGGTTCAATCCCTGGGTTGGGAAGATCCCCTGGAGAAGGGAAAGGCTACCCACTCCAGTACTCTGGCCTGGAGAATCCCATGGACAGAGGAGCCTAATAGGCTACAGTCCACGGGGTCACAAAAAGTCGGACACAACTGAGAAACTAACACTGCTGCTGCTGCTGCTGCTTCTAAGCTGCTTCAGTCATGTCTGACTCTGTCTAAAATATCAGTGGTGCCAAAGTTGAGAAGAGAAATAAGAATGAATTCTCCTCTGCTCCAGGGGACAGGGGATTTGGCAGTAAGTCAGGAATTCATTTTGAAATACCAGCTGTTACAGAAAGAGTGAGGTGGGGTCCGGCTGCTTGCCACTCAAAAGCCTCGAGACAAGTCAGGTCGGTGGAAAAGAAAGTTTGCTTTATTTCAGATGCTGGCAACTGGTGTGGGTGGATGGCAGACATCTGTCCAAAGGCCTACTTTCCCCCAACTGGCGTCCAGAGTGACAAGAGCTTTTATAGACAGACGGAGGGGCCTACTTGCAGAAATAGCCAGTCAGCTCTGACAGTCATCTTCAAATTGGTTGTCGGTGGTCTGACCAGCATCATCTTGATTGTTTAAGGTACAGTTAATCTTCAGTTCCAGGATCTGTTTGTTCACACTTCTTGAGGCCAGTTCTCAGAATTGTGGCAGCTTATGTCATGGGTACAGTCTGGTCATCATGTAGTTAGCTTCTTCACCCTGGTGTTCTAATATGTAAGACCATTGATGCCTCAAACTATTATCTATAGCCCTTGAGAAAGAACCAAAGGTCCCTGACTATGCTTCATGACTACATCATTATTATTCTGTCTCCTTTGACTGTTTTCCTTTGTTTCTGCATTTCTCACTTCTCTGATTACAATTTTTTTTTTTTTGACTAAAGTTTTCCACAGATAAAAGGCAGGTAAAGGATATGGTGGGGAGGTAAGGACCATAGGGTCCTGCACTGTTTCATGACTATTACATTATTACATAGGACATAACCAAATAAAGGAAAGGCCTTGTAGCACATCTTCAAGATCTTCATGTTTGTCTTTGGCTATGTTTAGAGTTGGGTAGTCCTGTAGTCTGCTCCCCTCACAAAGGCACCAGATATGCCAACTACCTGTAACTTCAGCAACTCAAGTTTTGTTGCTGTTGTTCAGTTGCTAAGTTGTGTCCAATTCTCTGCAACTCCATGGACTGCAGTATGCCAGGCTTCCCTGTCCTTCACTATCTCCCAGACTTTGCTCAAATTCATGTCCATTGAGTCAGTGATGCCATCCAACCATCTCATCCTCTGCCACCACTTTTCCCCTTTCCCTGAATCTTTCCGCGCATCCAGTCTTTTCCAGTGAGTTGGCGCTTCACATCAGGTGGCTAACGTATTGGAGCTTTAGCATCAGTCCTTCCAATGAATATTCAGGGTTGCTTTATTTTAGGATTGACTGGTTTGATCTCCTTGCAGTCCAAGGGACTCTCAAGAGTCTTCTCCAGCACCACAGTTCAAAAGCATCAATTCTTTGGTGCTCAGCTTTCTTTATGGTTCAACTCTCACATCCATACATGACTACTGGAAAATCCATAGCTTGACTATATGGATCTTTACTGGCAAAGTAATGTCTCTACTTTTTAATATGCTGTTTAGGTTTGTCATAGCTTTCCTTGAAAAAAGCAAGTGTCTTAATTTTATGGCTGCAATCACAATCCACAGTGATTTTGGAGCCCAAGAAAATGAAATCTGTCACTGTTACCATTGTTTCCCCATTTATTTGCCCCCATGAATTGATGGGATTGGATGCCATGATCTTAGTTTTTTGAAGCTGAGTTTTTAGCCAGCTTTTTCATTCTTCTCTTTCACCCTCATCAAGAGACTCTTTAGTTCTTCTTCACTTTCTATCATTAAAGTATTATCATCTGCATATCTGAGATTGTTGATAAATCTCCCAGTAATCTTGATTCCAGCTTGTGAATCATGCAGCCTGGCATTTCACAGGATGTACTCTGCACAGAAGTTAAATAAGCAGGGTGACAATATACAGCCTTGTCATACTATTTTCCCAATTTGGAACCAGTCAATTGTTCCATGTCCTGTTCTAACTGTTCTTTCTTGCTCTCTATACAGGTTTCTCAGGAGACAGGTAAGGTGGTCTGGTATTCCCATCTCTTTAAGAATTTTCCACAGTTTGTGGTGATCCACACAGTTAAAGCTTTAGTGTAATCAATGAAGCAGAAGTAGGTGTTTTTCTGCAACTCCCTTGCTTTCCCCATGATCCAACGAATGCTGGCAATTTCATCTCTGGTTCCTCTGCTTCTTTGAAACCCAGCTTGTACATCTGGAAGTTCTCAGTTATGCACTGTTAAAGCCTATCCTGAAGAATTTTGAGCTTAACCTTGCTAGCATGTGGAATGAGTGCAATTGTGCAGTAGTTTGAACATTTCTTGGCATGTTCCTTGGCATTTCTTTGAGATTGGAATGAAAACTGACCTTTTCTAGTCCTGTAGCTACTGCTGAATTTTCCAAATTTGCTGGTGTATTAAATACAGCACTTTAACAGCATCATCTTTTAGGATTTTAAATAGCTCAGCTGGAATTCCATTACTTCCACTAGCTTTGTTTGTAGTAATGCTTCCTGAGGCCCACTTGACTTCACACTCCAGGATGACTCAACTTTTTCCCTGGTATTACCCCGTGTGGGAAAAGCAGCAAGAAGAAAAACAAGGTGAGGTAGTCCTTGAGGACTTCTTGACTAGTTGATCCCCAGAAGGATGTGCCAGCCCTCTTTCCCAAGTCCACACAGAGCTTTAGTTGGAGTCTTTGCAGAAGAACAAGGGCCTGGGTCTTTGGGGCAGTGGCCGCAGGTGGGCGGAGCCGCTGATGGAGGAAGTGCCCTCATCCTCTGCTCAGGATTCCCGCCGGGCTACTTCCGGTACCGGTGGCATATTTTCTGTCCACAAGCAGTGTCTGGAGGACAATGATTCTATGCATGGGAGAAATAAAGTGATAAACAATCCAATTTGGAAGATTGTATATAATTGCTAAAATGGGAGAGGCCATCCCTCTGCCTCTGGAAAGAGCTACCCTGAACGATGACAAGCCGAGGAAACAGAGAGCTCAGAGGGTCTGACAGTGTGATATGGAGATGTCTCCACCTCAAGTGGGAATAGTTACACCCAAACTCACCAACTCACCTCCCTGCAAGGGGATTAGGTTCAAAAGAGCTGGTGTTCCCAGAAAACTCCCTGCATAGCTGACACATGCAGCTCAGACTGCTTGGCACCTGAGCTTTACCCTTTGATTCCTCACACTAAGAACTGTTCTCACGCTTGCGGTAAAAAGTTTAAAGAGAGACAGTATAACAGAGTCAGGGTCCTTACCTAGAGTATGAAACCAGGACGTGCACAGTTGCATCCTGATTCTTCTACACCTCTGTGAGATTATAAGACAGCAAGAACCTGCACAGTTTGCATGCACATTCAAGTAGCATTGTGGTATTCATCGTCACCTACTCTCCATAGATACTTAAATATCTCAGTACATAAAAGTTTAATTTGGTTATTTAAACCTTTCTGAAAGTCTTGCTAAAATAAATGCTTACCAATTACTTATTTTCATGAATAAAATAAGCATGAGCTGATGTGTAAACAGTTAAATGGAAAGCAGACTCATTCTTTGTACATTAATAATAATTTACAGATGCTAAACACGTATTCTACTTACAAGTAGGTGAAAGAAGTAACTAGTTTTATGCTGTGGTTTCATGGGGACCTCAAGGTCCCAAAATATCATCAGTGTCCTCAGATAATGATGTAGAGGTATTATATTTAAAAAAAAAAAAAAAAAAACGGTTGGGAGAGGAAAAGAGCTAGAGGATAAATTCTCCCTCATTGGCTATGTTGGAAAAGGACATGGAAATTAGACACTTCTTAGCCTTATCTTATTCTCAAGATAAATGTCATCTGTCTTTTTCTTCTCATTAGTCACTTTCTTATTAGGAAATTGCTCTGATTGGAAAGACAGCCAGTGAAGAGCAAACCACAGGATGTAAAACCAAGAGAACAGGAACAGTATTGAGTCATCCTGTGGTTTTGGTCAACCCCAAGTCAAACATGCTGAGGCTTTTCAATAATCAACTTTATCCAGTTGAAAGGGATGGTGTGGTCAGCCACAGTCATGTGTCACCCCACTTCTCTGATTGGCTGTTTCTCTGGGTAAAGTTAAGAAGGAGGTGAAAAGCAGTTTCCATGCACATTCAGCAAAAGACTTTCTTTATTCTTTCCTTTAAAAAAAAAATCTGCTTATTTATTTGGTCATAGTTGTGTATGTTAAGTTATAGAAGTTATACCTTGCATCTCAGAGGAGTTCTTTGGATGATTTTAAAGCTCCTTGACTCTAGGTCTACTGAGGGTAAATGCTCTTGCATATCAAAACATGTCTTTATTTCAACCTCAGTCTTGAAATTCTAGATTGACAGTTACTATCTCAAAGCACTTTGAAGTATATTCCATTGTCTTCCAGCTTCCATTGTCTTGTCAAGAAGTCTGCTCTTAGTCTAAAAGTCATCTTTGTAATGAACTATCTTTTCTATGCATTTAAGATATTTCTCACATGATTTGATCTGAATCTGTGAAAGACCTGGGGACTTTCCTTGAAGAACTTTTTCTCCAAGGAGGATTTGCAATGCTTCTTCTGGCATCTGAGAACAATGCTGACCCAGAAACACTCCTGCTCCCCTGCATCCCGAACCAGATCCCAGAGTTTCAGGCTCAGCTCCCTGATGGGCCACAGCCCAGTCTCCCTTCAGTACCGACTCTGAATTCCAGCTAGAGTGGGATTTGCTTCTCTAGCTATCGAGGGGTTAGGGCTCGGTGGTTTTAGGGTATTGTTTTTGTTTTGTTTTGCCCCTTGATGATTTCTCTTACTTCCTATGAGCACAGAAAAGGTGGAATAATTAGTTCTTCTAAATATTTTGTATTGAGAGAGCATCTAAGAATACCTAGCAAGCCAAATTGCTGGGAACAGAAGTCTCAAAGACTCCTCTAGACAGAAGTCCCATGCTGCTCCAACCCTGTCCCTCATCTCCCCCGAGTCATGGACTTTTCTAGGCATGAAATGAACTGTGCCAGTGGGGTTCCAACACTGTCTGATTTAATCAGGAATTAGATGCTGTGCTTTTAAAGAAAGGTGATTTCTTGTCTCACTGCCCTATTAAAAATACATATTAAAGGAAATTTGTATGCTTAAAGAATGTATCATGTATAATCAAGAAGGTATAATCAAGTAATATAATAAGACAAAGTGGGGAAGTTAAAAAATGCTCTAATCAGAAGATGAAGCTTTGACTCCTGGACAAGACACTGGGATGTTCTCTGCCTCAGTTTCTTCATTGATAAAATACCCTGCATGCTTAGTCGCTCAGTCATGTCCAACTCTTTAGGACCCTTCAGACTGTAGCCCACCAGGCTTCCCTGTCCATGGGATTCTCCAGGCAAGAATACTGGAGTGGGTTGCCATTTCCTCCTCCAGGGGATCTTCCTGACCCAGGGACCGAACCCATGTCTCCTGCATGTCCTGCATTGCCAGGTGGATTCTTTGCCACCAGTGCCACCTGGGAAGCTTCCCTTAAAACTGAGAGCCAGCTGCTAAAGTATCTTTATGAAAGCAACCTGGAAATGACACATCAGTGCTCCTTGGAGGGTTTTGTCCAGATCATAGCGAGAGACCTCAGTGTGTATCTCAAGTTACATTTGATGTTTTGGAAACAAAACTTTCTCCTCTAACTCTTGGGGATTCTTAACTTGCTATCAATAAAATAGAGCCTTCTTTTATAACTAAAATAAATACCAGTATTCCATGTTCTTGACTGTTCCATATAACTGATCAAATGGTTTCCCAAAGTAAAATTTCCAGAATCCTAGGGAGAAGGGGCCATTTAGGCAAACTGAATATTTTGATTACATGAGACGTAATTAAACTATCTTTTTCCCCCCACCAAGTCTCATTGTTAAAAGCTTGTATGGATTGTTTTGCTGTTTTAGCAGAATTCCACGAGTCAAATGATTTTCAATAAGAGTTATAGTTCAGTCTTATTATTTAACCCAGAAATCTACCTACTTAAATGCATTTGTACTTCAACCAGCCAAGCTGTCAGCTGAAAGAAAATTAAATAGGAAGGGGAAAAATATCAGTCATTTTTGTTTCATGAATTGTGATAAATCAATATTCAACTATTCATTAGGTGAAATATATTGGGAAATATATGTAATAAAGATTTATAAAGATAATATTGGGTACTTACTCTGCAAGTCTAGTGTGTATCTGCTTTTAATATTTATTCAGAATGGCTGAATGTGTGGTTTCTGACAGGGATTTTTTTTTGTTTGTTTTTACACTGCCTTTCTTACCTTCTTATTCTGCATTCTAGATGACTAGGGGAAAATAAAAAAGTATATTCTCCAATGTATATTAAATTTCAGGCTCTTAAAAAACGTATCAACTAATGCTTGTTACTTAATCAGATTGTTATAAGAATTTATGACTTTTTTCCTTTCGGTGTGTATACCTTGGAACATAAAAAGTCTCCTTGACAGAGTTTCTCATCACTTCCTATGGGCTTTCTAGATTGCCAGCTACTTACTTTCTTATTGACTTGGGAACTGCCTGTCTCTAGTACTTGATAGCTCTTGCCTCTGACATCCTAAGAACCAACTTCTCCATCTTTACTTGAGTTTCAAGAGCTCTTTCATGAGTAGATTTCCCCAGACTGAGCAGGGTGGAAATGTCATAGAGGAATAAAATTTCAAAGCACAGGCTGGCCCTGGAAGTTGGCTGATTTCCTCACCAAGTGATAATCCCCCTTGTAAGCCGTCCATTTCTAACAGTTTCTCTCTCTGCCCTAGCCAATATGTTTTGCCCTCATTGATTTTTCCAGCTCTAACTTTTTCTAGGTTCCTGGAATGACAAACCAGTTAATTTGTTGTTTCCTATTAATTCTAAAACTTGTTGCATTGAAAAATCATCTTGAGACACTTTGTGAGTCAGTGCCCTTCTGAGCAAGTCCTCTGAAGTCAATTTGAAAACAATTTTTATTTTTTAACAAGCTATATTTATATGTGTAGTGCACACTCATAGATGTCAACTTGTACTTGTGTTGATTCATATTAGCAAGAAGAAGGTGGATATTGGTGCCAGCATGCATATATGCATTTACCTTAGCTATAAGCAAGACAGACCCTTGAAGGGCCTAGAATGTCCCATCTAGAAGCTCACTGTCATATCCCCGTCGCTTCTTGTTAAGAAGTGTGATGGGAAATAACTGTGCTTTACAAAAATCGCTTATTTGATATATTGAGTTATTTTTTTTTCTTAAATGGGTGTTTCCAGTTTTGATATTGGATTGTAGGAGTTCACTGTATATTCTGGAGTCAGAGTCTCCCCCACTCACCCCCTCCCCACACACAGTATGTGAGATCTTAATTTCCCAGCCAAAATTCAGAACTCTGCCTGCTGCAGTAGAAGCATGGAGTCTTAACCGCGGACCACCAAGGAAGACCCTATGGAGTTATTTTAAACAGTCTTTGTCTCCTAAAACTGTTCTGTCTAAATCATTTCAATTACTGTGACTACTCTTTACTCTTTTAGTGCCATACTTGTGTGTTACTATGTTTTTAACACCAAAAAAAAAAAAAAAAAAAGGCATTAAATTGCACTGTTGGTGGGATTGTGACATGGTATCTAATTGCTATGGAAAACACTACAAAGAGGCCTCGAAAAATTAAAAATGGACCTACCATATGGCTTCCCTGATAGCTCAGTTGGTAAAGAATCTGCCTTCAATGCAGGAGACCCCAGTTCGATTCCTGGGTCAGGAAGATCTGCTGGAGAAGGGATAGGCTACCCACTCAAGTATTCCTGGGCTTCCCTTGTGGCTCAGCTGGTAAAGAAATCCACCTGCAATGCAGGAGACTGGGGTTTGATCCATGGGCTGGGAAGATCCCCTGGAGAAGGGAAAGGCTACCCACTCCAGTATTCTGGTCTGGAGAATCCATGGACTGTATAATCCATGAGGTCCCAAAGAGTCGGACACGACTGAGCAACTTTCACTTTCATGGTCCAACAATCCTACATCTAGGTGAGTGAAAATTGCCCAGTCATGTCCTACTCTTTGCAACCCCATGGACTATACTATACAGTCCATGGAGTTCTCCAGGCCAGAATACTGGAGAGAATATCTATTCCCTTCTCCAGGGGATCTTCCCAAACCAGGGATTGAACCTGGTCTCCCATGCTTCAGGTGGATTCTTTACCAGCTGAGCCACCAGGGAAACCCAATAAATATACCTATACAACCAGGTATATATCCAGAAAAATTAAAAGCAAGGTCTCAATATATTTGCACACCTGTGTTTGTAGCAACATTATTCATAATAACCAAGAGATGAAACCACCCAAGTATCTATGACTGGATGAATGGATAAACAAAATGTGATATATCCATGCAATGAAACATTGTTCAACCCTTAAGAAAAACATATATTTCTGCTTTATTGACTATGCCAAAGCCTTTGACTGTGTGGATCACAATAAACTGTGGAAAATTCTGAAAGAGATGGGAATACCAGACCACCTGACCTGCCTTTTGAGAAATCTGTATGCAGGTCAGGAAGCAACAGTTAGAACTGGACATGGAACAACAGACTGGTTCCAAATAGGAAAAGGAGTACGTCAAGGCTGTATATTGTCACCCTGCTTATTTAACTTATATGCAGAGTACATCATGAGAAACGCTGGGCTGGAAGAAACACAAGCTGGAATCAAGATTGCTGGGAGAAATATCAATAACCTCAGATATGGAGATGACACCACCCTTATGGCAGAAAGTGAAGAGGAACTCAAAAGCCTCTTGATGAGAATGATGCTGAAGCTGAAGCTCCAGTACTTTGGCCACCTCATGCGAAGAGTTGACTCCTTGGAAAAGACTCTGATGCTGGGAGGGCTTGGGGGCAGGAGGAGAAGGGGACAACAGAGGATGAGATGGCTAGATGGCATCACTGACTTGATGGACGTGAGTCTGGGTGAACTCCAGGAGTTGGTGATGGACAGGGAGGCCTGGCGTGCTGCGATTCATATGTGTGGCGTTCTGTGATTCATATGTGCAGTCCTGGGGTCGCAAAGAGTTGGACATGACTGAGCGACTGAACTGAACTGAAGAAAGAAGGAAGATTCTTGCAACATAGATGAAACTTGAGGACATTATGCTAAGTGAAATAAGCCAGTAAAAAAAAGACTAGTAGTGTAAGATTCCACTTAACTGAAGTACCCGGAGTACACAAATTCATAGAGACAAAAAGTAGAAAGGTGAATGCCAGAGATGGGGGCAGGAGGCAGTGGCAAGGTGTTTAATGGGTACATATTTTCAGTTTTTTTGTAAGATGAAAAAAGATATGAAGATTTTTTCAATAACATGAACAGATACACTTAAAAATAGTTAAGATGGTACATTTAGGTTATATTTATTTTATCACAAGGAAAATAATGCACTAGATCCCAGAAACCCCACTCCTAAGTATTTACTCAAGAGAAATAAAAATGACATACTGACTCAAAGACCTGAATTTGAATATCCATGGCAGCAGCATTCAGAATAACTTAAAAACTGGGAACAACCTAAATTATCAACTGGTAAATGGAAAAACAAATTGTGATGTAACCACACAATGGAGAACCCTATTCAAGAGTAAGAAGGAACAAAATCCTGACACATTGATGAATCTTAAATGCATTATGCTAAATGAAACAAATCAGATGCAAAAGACTAAAAACTGCGTGATTTTATTTACATGGAATTCTCATAAAGCAAATAAATCTATAGTGACAAGAGAATGGATGAGTGGTTTCCAGGGCTTGGAGACAAGGAAGAAGATGGATTACCTGGGGTACATGTGTTGGTGGATAAAAAATATTCTATACTATGCTTGTGGTAATGGGTGCATGATTATATGTATTTGTTAAAACTCATCAAATAGTGCATTTAAATTAGGGAATCTTGACATGTGTAAATTACTATAATTAAAATTTTAAATGCACTGTCTCTAAACTGAAATTCAGTCCATCTCGTATTCTTTATAAAATAACAAGTAATTCTGTAGCTATATTTTAGTATCACACAAAGAACTCTATCTAGGGCGTGAGAGTCAGATTACTGAGATGCGACTCACTGGAAACGATCCTGATGCTGGGAAAAATTGAGAGCAAGAGACGAGGGAGGCAACAGGGTGTGAGATGGTTGGATGGCATCACTGACTCAATGAATAAGAGTTTGAGCAAACTCAGGGAGAGAGTGAAGGACAGGGAAGCCTGGCGTGCTACAGTTCATGGAGTTGCAAAGTCAGATACAACTTAGAGACTGAACGTGAATGACAACTTACAGCTGCCATGGGACGGGCAGGGGCGGGAGCAAATCCATACATTGTCACGGTATAGATTCTCTGGTCATAATTTATCTGTACTTCAGTCTTCCAGTCTATAATATGAACAAATTAAGCTAAACCACCCTATGACCCTTCAGTTTATTTAGTCCCTAATCTAAACAAAACTTTTTCAGTATATACCCTTTTCAAAGATTCTGATGCTGGGAAAGACTGAGGGCAGGAAGAGAAAGGAGTTTCAAAGGATGAGATGGTTGGATGGGATCACCGACTCAATGGACATGAGTTTGAGCAAAACCCCGGGAGATGGTGAAGGACAGGGAAGCCTGGCGTGCTGCCGTCCATAGGGTCGCAAAGAGTCGGACATGACTGAGCAGCTGAACAGCAACAGTAGTTCAAAGACCACTAGCTGTGAATCATGCCAGAATACCCGGGTCTGTTTTAAAAGTCTTCTAATTACCATATTAATATTCGTGACTGTAAGAGACAAGTGTGCCTTATAATTCAGAGAGCTGTTATTTTAAAAATGCCACTTCCTGGTGGCTCAGACAATAAAGAATCTGCGTGCAATGCAGGGGTCCTGGATTCAATCCATGGGCCAGGAAGACCCCCTGGAGAAAGGAATGGCTACCCCAAGAATACCCAGTATTCTGACCTAGAGAATTCCATGGACGAAGGAGTCTGGCGGGCTACAGGCGAACACGAGTCAAACAGCAACAATTCTCATTCTCTATTATCTAAAAATAGTTTGAAGACCCCATGGGGAACAGGTTTCCTGTTTAGAATTGTTTCTTCTTACTTTCTGTGTTCTATCTCCTGTTTCCATAGGTTCTGCCATAGGCACCCTTTCTTCTGCAGGGTTATCTTTCTCTGACTACATCTCACGTCCAAAAGACCACACCAGCAGCCTCCACTTTGACAAGAATGAGACTGAGAACACCTGCCAAGTCCTGATCATCAATGACTCTCTTTATGAAAAGGAGGAATCCTTCAGCATTTCACTGAGCCTGCCAAAGGGAGGGCAACTGGGGGCCAAATCCCCCACCGCCAAGGTGATTATTCTGGCTGACCGTGATGATGGTAAGCCTATTTCCTGTTTTCCACTCTTGGTAATAGCTGCTTTCTTCTCATCCTTTCACTAAACAGTTGAAAGATAAGCTTAAATGACCTATGAAAGGAATTGTTGATGTTGCTCCTTCTCTAACATCTCTGAGTGGCTTTTCAGATAGTTATCACCAATACTGAGGACAATGCATCGATGCAGAAAGATTAAATATTTGTGTGTGAGTGTGTTAAATTATTTTTAAAAAGCACATCCCAAGGAAGTGACCTAAGACTTAAGGAAGCCAAGAAGAGGACCTAGCTTAAATGTCTGATCACTCAACCAGGACTGCCCCACAGGACACTCATCTTAGCAGTCCAAGGAGCCTCCCTCCCAACAATAGGAACATGGGTCTACAAGTGGTACAAGGGTGCCGTGAAGCTCCCATGTGTAGGCATGCAGATCTCTTTTCCTAGCTCTACCCGGCTGGGAGTTTGGCTCTAGTCCCAGCTAAAGCACAGAGCCAGACAAGAATAGGATGCTCTTCACTCCTCGAAACCAACCCCTCCCAACCCCTGACTCCCAATACCAAGCCCGGTATTACTTTCTTAGTAATTGCTCTTTCTACAAGAGGCACTTTTAAGAGAAAATATTGATAAAGACAAGGACAGCATCTGACTATTTTATTATGAGTCTCAAATTAGATTGACCACGTCATCTCTCAAATATACCTCTGTCAGGATTTGAGTGGCTGTGAGTTGCTGTGTTCAGATCTAGATAGGATCAGACTGGGCGGCTATCACAGACCCCAAATTTGTGTAAATGCATAGATACAGTGCAGAGCTTCCATGAAACTGAGAGTCATGTCAAGAGATAAACCAGGTGGAGCAGAGGTTGAAGAGTGTATGTGCTCTTTAGTTGGGGATGAAAATTTATCATGTATTATATCATTCTGGGGCTTCCCTGGTGGCTCAGATGGTAAAGAATCTGCCTGCAAGCAGGAGACCCAGCTTTGATCCCAGGGTCAGGAAGATCCCCTGGAAAAGGAAATGGCATCCCACTACAATATTTTTGCCTGGAAATCCCACAGACAGCAGAGCCTGGAGGGCTACAGTCTAAGGGATCCTATTGTTCTAGGACAAAGGAAAACATGAGTGAGATTAAAGTTGGTTTGGTTTTTGTTTGTTTGGTCCCCTAAATTTTGTTTGTTGATAATACATCCTGTGGACAAGATCTCAGAATGCTGTGAAAGGCCAATTTTGCTCTACCTAAAAAAAAAAATTGCCAGGGACTAAGTTCAGTTCCCAAATATATTTTCACAAGTCTCATGAGATAAGAATAAGTATAGACTCTGATGTCTATACCAGGGCTTCCCTGGTAGCTCAGATGGTAAAGCATCTGCCTACAATGCAGGAGACCTGGGTTCGATCCCTGGGTCAGGAATATCCCCTGGAGAAGGAAATGGCAACCCACTCCAGTATTCATGCCTGGAAAATCCCATGGACCAAGGAGCCTGGTGGGCTACAGTCCATGGGGTCACAAAGAGTTGGACACGACTGAGCGACTTCACTTCACTTCTGATGTCTATGCATTCTTCATTGTGTAATTTCTTTTCAAAAATTGCCCCCTTAGAATTAAGATAACTATCGTTTTTCTTAAATAATGCATATGACAGTTCAATATAAAAAATGCTAACAACTCCATCAAAAAATAAGCAGATCTAAATAGACATTTCTCCAAAGAAGACATACAGATGGCCAATAAACACATGAAAAAATGCTCAACATCACTAACTTTTAGAAATGGCAAGCCAAAACTACAGTGAGACATCACCTCACTCCAGTCAGAACGACCATCATCAAAAAGCCTACATCTAATAAATGCTGGAGAGGGTGTGGAGAAAAAGAAGCCCTCCTATGCTGTTGGTGGGAATGTAAATTGGTGTAGCCACTGCGAAGAACAGTATGGAGGTCCCTTAAGAAATCAAAAACACAGTTGTCGTATGATCCCGCATTCCTACTTCTGGCTGTGTATCTGGAGAAAATTGTAATTCAAAAAGATACATGCTTCCCAGGGTTGACTGCAGCACTGTTTACAGGAGCCAAGACATGGAAGCAACCTAAACGTCCATCAGCAGATGAGTGGATAAAGATGTGGTGTGTGTATACATACAACGGAATATTGCTCAGTATACTCAATTTTCAGTATACTCAGTAGAAATTTAGAATTTCTATTATATTCTCTGTGAAACCAAAGAGATATCAGGGACTGTCTACCAAGAACAAATTCTGCCATTCATGATACCAATGGTTCCTTTGAATGGTGCCATTATATTTTGGCCTTGAGGAAACAACCACAGTGATTACTAGCACACCTACTACATGATGCTAATCGTTTGGACTACTTTTGTGAAATGACAAGTCCCCTAATTCAGCGTTTAAGCAAAAACATTGATTAAATTCGATCACATCTCAGGAAGTAGCTCCATTGCCCTTTCAGCCAGGAATGAAAACATGTGTCCTACAAAACCGACTACTTGAAAGAAATTGGGAAAAGTCCACACTCATTTTCCAGGGTTAGCATTTGTGTCTAGTAGGCCAGTCTGCTGCTGCTGCTGCTGCTGCTAAGTCGCTTCAGTCATGTCCGACTCTGTGCAACCCCATAGACGGCAGCCCACCAGGTTCCCCCGTCCCTGGGATTCTCCAGGCAAGAACACTGGAGTGGGATGCCATTTCCTTCTCCAATTCATGAAAGTGAAAACTGAAAGTGAAGTCGCTCAGTCATGTCGGACTCCTAGCGACCCCATGGACTGCAGCCTACCAGGCCCCTCCCCCATGGGATTTTCCAGGCAAGAGTACTGGAATGGGGTGCCATTGCCTTCTCCAGTCTGAGCACATGTTAAATACCAGTAATGCTGCCTTTATTCAGAAGTATTAAGTCCATATCTTATAGCAAAAGCTTGTTTTCCTTTAGGCCAAGTGATGACATGATATCTAGCAACATAAAGATATAGCCAAGCAGCTCAAGAGTTAGAACTGGGATGAAATGTTTTTATTCTATTTAGCTAGACTCTGGGAAATGTTTAGCTTCCTTAAATAGAGGTCAACTATCCCCTCATCAAATGGGTCACCTGCAGGAATGTATTTGTAAAGGCAAATACTGTGGGGTGATGCTAAGCAGAGAAATTGCACAGGAGCAGAGACAATCTAACAACTCAAGCCCCTGGCCCCGCACTGACAGGAAAATCATGATATGCCAACTCCATGCAGACAGAGGCCACAGAATATGGCCAGTAAATGCTCACTGAGCTAATGCCTAGTGCGCTTCCTGTGCATTCACCTACTGAAGACCTTAGCTTCTACTTGCACTTAACAAGGTCAAGATGAAACTAAAGGCCCTGGTTAATCAGCACAATGTGTCTGTTCTGTGTGTAAATACGTTATAGCAGGTCTCTACCTATCTGCTGAAGACACTGCACTTTTAACATGCAATTTGAAAATTCTTGTATCTGCCACAAAAAAAGAATTGATGTCCAATTTCAGATGGTTCTTAGTTTTGTCCTGAGGTAATAAGATTTGTATAACATGCATAAAATTTGTCTGTATGGGAGGGGAGTTTGGCGAAGAATAGATACGTGTATATATATGGCTGAGTTCCTTTGCTCTCCACCTGAAACTATCACAACATTGTTAATTGGCTCTACCCCAGTACAAAAAAAAAAGTTTAAATTTGCCTGTAAAGATCACCAGCTAGATTAGTGTCTTTGTCAGTAATAGGCATTTAACAGAATAATGACAGATTTAAGAAAATGCTGTAAGGAAAACTTGCACCAAAAAAAAGTGTTATTTTGGTGAAATGACATCCAATTTTTTTTTCAATGTGCTGAATACTATTGCTATGGGCCAAGATACACTTCAACACAAAATGTTTTTAAAACTTGAAAGACACATTGCTGTACTGTAAAAACCAGAAAACTGTTCGGAAGGAAGAATACCACTATGCTTTAGAAGGTTAGTCATATTATAATACAGTAGTTAAAGGTTTTAAATGCAGAAAAAAATTTATTTCGGTTCTTATTTTTAAACTTAGGCATTATAGTTCACTTGACATAGTTTAAAGTTTAATAAGTGTATTTTGGTTTTTGTGCCACTGATTATCACTATTGGCTTGCACACATCTTTCTGCATATACTTGCTGCACTGTGGTCACTTATATTTCTCAAGTTTTTCTACTCTCTCGATTTTCCTGGATCCACTCTTCTCTCCATCACTCTTTCTCGGTCTCTTTTTTTTTTTAGTTTCTTCCCCTCTGACAGTCTCCCTCGTGGCTGACACCTCTACAACCATTCTCTTTACTCATTCACATTGGATGATCATACCCTCTAAAATAATACAGGATTGTCCACAACTTGTACACTGCTGCTGCTGCTACTGCTGCTAAGTCGCTTCAGTCGTGTCCGACTCTGTGCGACCCCATAGACAGCAGCCCACGAGGCTCCCCCGTCCCTGGGATTCTCCAGGCAAGAACACTGGAGTGGGTTGCCATTTCCTTCTCCAGTGCAGGAAAGTGAAAAGCGAGAGAGAGTGAAGTCGCTCAGTCATGTCCGACTCTTAGCGACCCCATGGACTGCAACCTACCAGGCTCCTCCATCCATGGGATTTTCCAGGCAATAGTACTTCTCCAGGAACTTGTACACTAGCGACTCCTAAATCTCCAGCCCTGACTTGATTCTCGAACTCCGGATTCACACATTAACGCCTTTCCACCCCTAGCCAAGACTGTTTCCTCTCCTATCTTCCCGACTGAGTTTATGAAGATCCGATCCCCACTCTGGCAGGGCATCCTAGAAGCTACCTACATCCAATCACTGGATGCTGCTCAGGACACTGACTACATCCATCTCTCCCACTCCATCATCATGTCCCACTCCATTACTGGTATATACACCAGTGAACATTTCAAACCATTCTCATGTCTCACCTGGATAATTGCAATAGCTTCCTAATCAGTAGCCCTAGCTCTTCCTTAAATCTGTGGCCCAAACCGAAGTTGTATAGATGTACAGAAAACAAACAAAAAAACCAACCACCTTTCCACTACTTAAAACTGGCCCCTATATTTTTGTGTATGGTGTTAGAAAGTGTTCTAGTTTCATTCTTTTACAAGTGGTTGACCAGTTTTCCCAGCACCACTTGTTAAAGAGATTGTCTTTCTCCACTGTATATTCTTGCCTCCTTTGTCAAAGATAAAGTGTCCATAGGTGAGTGGATTTATCTCTGGGCTTTCTATTTTGTTCCATTGATCTATATTTCTGTCTTTGTGCCAGTACCATACTGTCTTGATGACTGTGGCTTTATAGTAGAACCTGAAGTCAGGCAGGTTGATTCCTCCAGTTCCATTCTTCTTTCTCAAAATAAATTCAAAATGGACTATAGATCTAAACGTAAGACCAGAAACTATAAAACTCCTAGAGGAGAACATAGGCAAAACACTCTCCAACATACATCACAGCAGGATCCTCTATGACCCACCTCCCAGAATATTGGAAATAAAAGCAAAAATAAACAAATGGGACCTAATTAAAATTAAAAGCTTCTGCACAACAAAGGAAATTATAAGCAAGGTGAAAAGACAGCCTGCAGAATGGGAGAAAATAATAGCAAATGAAGCAACTGACAAAGAATTAATCTCAAAAATATACAAGCAACTCTTGCAGCCCAATTCCAGAAAAATAAACAATCCAATCAAAAAATGGGCCAAAGAACTAAACAGACATTTCTCCAAAGAAGACATACAGATGGCTAACAAACACATGAAAAAATGCTCAACATCAGAGAAATGCAAATCAAAACCACAATGAGGTACCATTTCACGCCAGTCAGAATGGCTGCGATCCAAAAGTCTACAAGTAATAAATGCTGGAGAGGGTGTGGAGAAAAGGGAACCCTCTTACACTGTTGGTGGGAATGCAAACTAGTACAGCCACTATGGAGAACAGTATGGAGATTCCTTAAAAAACTGGAAATAGAACTGCCTTATGACCCAGCAATCCCACTGCTGGGCATACACACCGAGGAAACCAGAAGGGAAAGAGACACGTGTACCCCAATGTTCATCGCAGCACTGTTTATAATAGCCAGGACATGGAAGCAACCTAGATGTCCATCAGCAGATGAATGGATAAGAAAGCTGTGGTACATATACACAATGGAGTATTACTCAGCCATTAAAAAGAATACATTTGAATCAGTTCTAATGAGGTGGATGAAACTGGAGCCTATTATACAGAGTGAAGTAAGCCAGAAAGAAAAACACCAATACAGTATACTAACACATATATGGGGTCACAAAGAGTCTGACACGACTGAGCGACTGAGCTGAACTGAACTGAACTGAACGCATATATATGGAATTTAGAAAGATGGTAATGATAACCCTGTATGCGAGACAGCAAAAGAGACACTGGTGGATAGAACAGTCTTTTGGACTCTGTGGGAGACGGCGAGGGTGGGATGATTTGGGGGAATGGCATTGAAACATGTATATTATCATATGTGAAACGAATCGCCAGTCCAGGTTCGATGCATGATACAGGGTACTCGGGGCTGGCGCACTGGGATGACCCAGAGTGATGGGATGGGGAGGGAGGTGGGAGGGTTCAGGATGGGGAACACATGTACACCCGCGGCGGGGTCATGTCAATGTATGGCAAAACCAATACAATATTGTAAAGTAATTAGCCTCCAATTAAAATGAATAAATTAAAAATTTTTTTTTAAAAAATTGGCCCCTATATTCTAAGGAGAGTCTAGAAAGTGAAGTCCTATCTACTTAAAGTGGATCCAAGTTTCTGTAGGCTCTGATTTCTCCCTTCCTCTCAAAACTCATCCCCTCATTCATCTACTCTCACCTTAAACGTTTCCAAGAAATGCCCTCTTTTATTCCTTCCCAAACACAAGGCTTTGTCATGCTTCTGGGCCTTTCTTTTTCATATGAGCCACTCTGTTAGGAACATTCTTCCCACTATTCTCGTGGGTCAATTCTCGTTCATTCTTTGAGTCTAGCACAGTTATTGTCTTCCAAGACTCCTCCTTCTGAGCCTTGAGGTGGTCCCTTCTTTTGTCAGTGCACTCAGGGTTAGCTGATGGGCATCAGAGTGGCTGCCCCATAGTTAGAACACATAGAGGATGCTCAAAAGATGTCTGTTTAGCTGAACTAAAAAACATTAAACTTAACTTCATGAAACCAGATGTTAAAAAAACCGATACTGACTCATTGGCAGTACCTCTCACTTTTCTAAAGATCCAGAAACTGTTGAAATGAACTGTTCCAGAGTTTTTCTAGTGATTAAGCTTACCCTCTTGTTTCCAGAATCTATTTTGTCTTCCGAGGTAACTGAGAAAACATCTCCCAGTCTTCCGTCTCTTGGCCTCTCTCCTGTTCAGGGTGGTTTGGCAAAGTTTAACAACAGCGCGTCTGTGCCTTCACCTGTAAGTCCTCTTTGGACCTTGGTATGAAATTTCTCTGAATCTGCACAGTGAACTCACTTTTAAATGATGGTCATATCTCTCTCGGAAGTTTCCCTTTCCACTTTGTCGTATTTCTTTTTCTTATTTCCATTTAAAGGGCATTTTCTTTTAAAGGAGAGAAAAGCACAGCTATGGCTGTAGAATCCATTTAACATAAGTGGTCAAAACACTCTACTCTCATAACTGCCCACCCATAAGAAGCATTGCCAGCCTCTCAGATTTTTAAACAGACCTTGAGTGACAACTACTTAGAGATACCACTGGGCTGCACAGAGCATCTCTTTCCTCTATTTGAACAAATCTCTTTCCTCCATTTGAACAAATCTCAGTATACAGAGCATCTCGGAAGAATTTCGTGATTTTTCTTCTAAGTGACGCTGTCCTCCTGTTACATCCTGTATTTTAAAGTATTCAGAGAGGCTTGATTCTTACACTTTTTTTCTGAACAGTGACATAACTCAATTTTTTTTTATCTTTCTTACCTTTCTCCCTTCCCTAATACCACACAGAGTAAATTCTCTGCTAAATAAGCAGATCCGTTAGTCTCAACTTTAAAAAAATATAATTTGTAGTAAGTTCAAAGTATATCAGAAGTGAATTAAAATTAGCTACTCGACAAATTCTTGAATATAACACACCAACCAAACTGTTTCTAAGGGGATGTGGAATGTGGTCGCTGGTCTTGAGGCATTGGTAAGGCTCTGATAACACAGAACAGTGTGTAAGAATGGCGGCTTTAACGTTTTAACTCTGTAAAGAGGTGCTAAAGCACGAGACCACGATAAGGGTAAAGTGTGTCACCTACAGTGTGGAGGAAACTGGCTCTATCTGGAAAACCTCAGTGTAGGAGATATGCTGATTAGCTGCTCTGATAGATGATCAAACAAGAGGGAGTGCATTAGGATGAGGCAGTATCCCTAGGGTGTATCAAGCAAAGGATGCAGGCTTGTCCTGGACCAGATGTGAGCCATACTCGCATAAGAGATCCAGAATGGACCCGTCTTAGGCTTGTCCAATAGCGCCATCTAGAGGGATGAACAATCCCCACAGAAGCACTGCCAAATGCTAATTAATGAGGAAGGATTAATGATCAGCCAGGATAGGGATGCAGACTGAAGGGCCTTAGCACGCACACATCCTTAACAAGCGGATGGCAGATGAGAAGTACCATGGGAATGAGAGATCTCCAAAGAACACACCAAAGTGCCCATGAGAAGCAGAATCTGCTCGCTTCCAATCTTCTAAGACCCAAGAGTGCGGTCACCATGATAAAACCCATCAAGATCTTGTCTGCTTCTCTTGTTCACCCTGTTTCCTGTCCAAGCTTAGAGGTATCCGAAACATCAGCCAGCAACAATGGAGGGGTGGAGTGAAACTTCTGAGTCAAAAAGAGAGGATGGGGACTTCACTGGTCTAAGTGGCTAAGACTTGGCGTGTTTCCAATGCTGGGGGTCTGGTCTCCACCCCTGGTCAGGGAACTAGATCCCACCTGCAGCAACTGAAGATTCTGCTTGCCACAACCAAGACCCAGTGCAGCCAAAAAAAGAAATAAAAATGTTTACGAGAGAATGACCTCCCACACCCTTTCCTGTAAAGAGCAAGAGTGACCCATCAGTACAATTAGTGAGCTGTGCAAAGTGTTAGGCGAGCACGGGATAAGGAACAACTTCCCCCTTAAGGGCATATATGGCCTCCCAGGGGCTTCCCAGGGGACACTAGCGGTAAAGAACCTGATGGCCAACACAGGAGACATAAGAGACACGGGTTCAATCCCTGGGTCAGGAAGAGAGCATGGCAACCCAATCCAGTATTCATGCCTGCAGAATTCCATACATCGAGGAGCCTGGCAGGCTACACAGTCCATAGGATTGCAAAGAGTCGGACACGACTAAGCAACTTAGCATGCATACACACATGACCTCCCAGAGCAGGTTACTCAGTCAAAGTCTTTCAAAAGGAGTGTGTGAAATTAACATGTTGAGAAGGGAGTTTCAGCTCCAAGGACATCACCAGTGAAGACGGAGGCCCTGACCGCGTGCTGTGCTGGCTGCCTGGAGAGCTGTTTTGTGTAACAGGCTCACAGGGCAGAGGGTCAGGAATGGTACGTGAAGACTCCAGAAAGAACGGACACTAGTCAGATTATGAGAGCTCTGGCACACTGCCGTCAAACGTTTGGTAAAACTCTCTGCAGCACGAAAAGATCTGCTAAAACGCATCCTAGGCAAATCTGCTTATTACATTGGGTTTCTACCTTCCAAAATCCAAATTCCATTCTGATATGCTTCTGTGTTGAATCGTGCTTGCCAAGGTTTTGTCTCTGTCGTGTCGATTTTCCATTTACCAGCTCAGCGGTCATGCCCCTGTGGTGAAGCTGCTGCCTGGTATGGATATCTTTTTGCCTCTGAATGTCACAGTCTGAGAAAAAGCATCCGTTTCTGACCTTTATCATGTCAAGTGTAACAGCTGAAACTTGTATAAGCTTTGAAGAGTCAGTTAAGTTCATAGGCTGCTTTTTAGAACTGAGAGAACTGGAAGTGGATGAGTATGTCTGCTTGGCCAAGTCTTGACTTGTCAAACTTTTCCCCCCTTTAGATGTATTCCTCTCTTCGGGCTTCCTTGGTGGCTCAGATGGTAAAGCGTCTGCCTGCAATGCAGGAGACCTAGGTTCGATCCCTGGGTGGGGAAGATGCCCTGGAGAAGGAAATAGCAACCCACTCCAGGATTCTTGCCTGGAGAATTCCCACGGACAGAGGAGCCTGGTGGGCCACAGACCATGAGGTTGCACAGAGCTGGCCATGACTCAGCAACTAACACGTCCACTTTCACCTGCTCTCAGAGTCTGATGCCCACCCTGGCCGCCCTCAGCCTTCTATTCTAGGGGACCCCTCTTTTTGCCTCTGGGGGTAGCAGTTCAGGAATAGAATTTGTCTTTGTGACAAACTTATGGGATAAGGTGCAGCAGCAGACCCCGAGTTCAGACCCCTGGCTGGACTGTGCCTCAACATGAAGGGCCCTTCTCCCTAGTCTTTTGGACTCTGGGTGGGGGGAGGGGGGGATGATTTGGGAGAATGGCATTAAAATATGTATAATATCATATAAGAAATGAATTGCAGTCCATCCGATGCAGGATACAGGATGCTTGGGGCTGATGCACTGGGATGACCCAGAGGGATGGTATGAGGATGGAGGTGGGTGGGGGTTCAGGATGGGGAACACGTATACACCCGTGGCGGATGCCTGTTGATGTATGGCAAAACCAATACAATATTGTAAAGTAAAAAAAAAAAAAAAAGCCTCCCTAGTTCCCCACCATCTTTTCCCTAACGATAGCTGGCTTGCTGGATTTATAGCTAGTTGACCAGTTTTGCCCAACTGGGAAACTTCTTTGCACGACAGATCTCTCTTAAAGGAGGAAAATGAATAAAATACTGATTTTCTAAGCCATCATGGCATGAGACTCCTCCTTGACGTGGTCGTTTGTGTGTGTTGCCTGTTTCCTCTCGAGCCCGTGGGACCTGTCAAGTCTGGTGATTGTGACAAACGCCCAGGCTCCTGCGGGGCCAGAGGAGACAAGGGTCCTGGGAGGCAGCAACATTCTTAATTTGTCCCTTCATGTCTCCCCAGAGCCTGCCCTGCACTTTGGAGATGCTGAATATCACGTTGATGAAAGTGCTGGCTCCGTGGAGGTTTGCGTCTGGAGGACAGGCACGGACCTTTCCCAAGCGTCCTCTGTCACCGTGCGCTCCAAGAGAACAGAGCCGGCCTCAGCAGAAGGTGAGCAGCCTATTTTTAAAATGTGTCCATCCTGACATTCGTATAGGGTGAGGTCTAGTCTGTTCAAGTGTACCATGCCAAGTCTTTGTGGAGAGGCTCTGATTTAAATTTTCTCCTCCCTGGCCTTATAGAATGACTTCTGCTGTTTATGCAAGAAACAGAATATTCGAGTAGCAGCCTTATATGACTTGTTGATTCGTTCATTAACTACTTAGGAAAGTGAAGTCGCTCAGTTGTGTCCGACTCTTTGCGACTCCATGGACTGTAGCCTACCAGGCTCCTCTGTGTATGGGATTTTCCAGCACACGTACTAGAGTGGGTTGCCATTTCCTTCTCCAGGAGATCTTCCCTACCCAGGGATTGAACCTGGGTCTCTTGCATTGTAGGCAGATGCTTTACTGTCTGAGCCACCAGGGAAGTCCCATTAACTACTTGCTTGGGTCCAAATTAACCTTCCGAAGTTAAGAATATTCACTGTGACAACCTAGAGGGGTAGGTAGAATGGGGTGGGAAGTGGAGACAGACTCAAGAGGGAGGGGACATAAGGATATCCATGTTGATGTATTGGCATAAAACACAATATGGTGAAGCAATTACGCTCCAATTAAAAATAAATCAATTTTTAAAAAGGAATTTTTGTAGGACTTCCCTGGTGACCCAGCAGATAAGAATCCACCTGCCAAGGCAGGGGACATGGGTTCCATCTCTGGGCCGGGGAGACTGCACACACCGCAGGGCAGCTAAGCCCGTGCACCACGACTACTGAGCCCACCTGCCCTGGAGCCTATGCTCCCTGGCGAGAGGAGCCACACAGCAAGGAGCCCATTCCCTGCAACTAGAGAATGCTTGCGCGGAATAACAAGGGCCAGCACAGCGCAAAATAATTAATTTAAAAAAGAATATTTGTAAAGACTAGAAGCTGCTCATAAACACTATGTCATTCCGAGATGACTGAGCAGGTATACCAGCTCCTGGGAGAACCCAGGCACCTATTGGCCCCCCAGGAGGTTAGGAGGCTGTCACTTCTGACTCTCCAGCATTTTCCTTGGCTTCAAGAAGCATGTTCTCACACCCCACTCCCCTTTGCCTTTCTTGATGTGGACAAGCAAAGCCTGGCTGGCAGTATAGTTAAATGGTTCTGAACATCACTTTCTCTGTGTTGAAGCTGTCAGCTGCTTTACCAACCAAAACAAATAAACAAAGGAAAAAAAAAAAAAAAAAACACAGTAGGATTCAGGAAGAGACAGGGAAATTTCCATCTGCATTGAAACCCACATTTTTTTCATTGCTAACAGGGACCTTAATCTCCTGGGATGTGACAGGCAGCATAATTCAGGATTAGTATCATACAAGTCCAAGACACTTGAGGATCTGTTAAGATAAAAACTAAATAAAAGCACAAATCTTGCAAATACAACTCAGCAATCTAAACACCTACAGGCACTGACAGGAAGTGCAGAGAAAATGTGTCTATGAAAATGTGCACCCGGGCTCAACATGTGCCCAAGAGACAGTTAAGGGAACTGAAGACAGCTGCTCTGGGGAGAATCCCATACTCTAACACGTCAGTGAATATATCCCATCATATTGTGCGTGGCACCACTGGTGCTCCTCTGTTGAGTTCTTCTGTTGTTTCTTGCTTAGCTTTTATTTTTTTTGGATTTTCTTTCTTCCCTCCTTCTTTGCTTAATTTTCAGGCCAGGCTCTTTCTCACACTCTATATATTTGTGAAACCAAAAGTGAATAGACCAGTTGGCTCCTTGGACTCTTTCTATGGTTAGGAAAAAAATTAAAAAATTTTTAGGTGAATTCCTTTTCATACCAGTAATGACCCTTTGCTAGCCCTCAGGGAGGGATGGACAGATAGAAGTGATCTATGCTTGAGGTCATGACTCATGGGTTTGAACAGGAGCTATGCAGAGGTAACAGTTTAGACTTGATGATCTCTAGAGTCTAGAAAATACTTGACATCTGCTCAGGTTGGAGAATTAACAATAATAATGATGTACCCATATGTATATCATCATTATTTATGACATAAAATTATAATTTCTATGTACTGAATGCTTGCTATTGGACAGACTCTGTGCTAGCATCCTTGCTGTATTATTTCTAATCTTCACAACAACTTTGGAAAATAGCAATAATCTTCTCCCTTTTGATGTTAAAGAAATTGAGACTCAAACAATGAAATAGTTTATACAAGTAAACAGCAGAATTAACATGTGAACTCAAACCCATAAGATCCCAAATCCCCTTTCCTTTACTCTCCTGCCTTGGTGCTTTTTCACCATCATCTTGTTTTTTTCATAATGTAATTATCTCAAACTTACAGAAAAGTAATAGGTACAGTAAAAAACACACACACACACACACATTGTCCATTGAGAGCAGGTTGCCAATAAATCTGGAACCATCTCTTCAAAAATGTGGAGGCCAACTCCTATAGAGACATTCTCCTGTGTACCCACAATACAAACTTGAAATCAGGGTACTGATACATGACTACTCTCATCTGCAGACCTCATTCAAATTCTACCAGCTGTCCCCCAAATCATTCTTAAAAGCAAAAAAGTTCAGTTCAAAATCACATTCTATTTTGTACTATGTCGTTTGGTTTTGTATACCATCTGCACAGTTTCTTGGCTTTCTTTGACTTTTATGACTTTTATATTTTTCAAGATTATAAACCAGGGGGAGGGATAAATTAGGAGTTTGGGATTAACAGATGGACACTACTATATATAAAAATAGATAGTCAACAAGGACCTCCTGTATAGCACAAAGAATTGTACTTAATAGTCTTGTAATAACCTAAATGGGAAAAGACTTTGAGAGTAAATAGATATGTATATATGTGTAACTGAAATGTCCTGCTGTGCACCTGAAACACAGCATTGTCAATCAACTATGGGGCTTCCCTGGGAGCTCAGACGGTAAGGAGTCTGCTTGCATTGTAGGAGAGCTGGGTTCAATCCTTGGGTCAGGAAGATCCCCTGGAGAAAGAAATGGCAACCACTCCAGTCGTCTTGCCTGGAGAATCCCATGGACAGGAGTTGGGTGGGCTGCTGTAAGCCACCCGGCTCCTCTGTCCATGGGGTCACAGAGTTGGACACAACTATACTATACTCCAATATAAAATAAAAATTTCAAAGAAATATTACAAATCAGTTTTGTAAAATACCTACCAGGTTGGGCTTGTCTGATTTTCCTCATAATTAGATTCAGGCTCTGCATCTTCAGAAGGAATATCACAGAAATGGTACTGCCTTTTTGCTGCCTTCTAGCCAATGGGACACAATTGCAATTTATCCCGCTGTTGGTGATATTAACTTTGATCACTTGGTTAAGGTGGTATGTGCCAGGTTTCTTTACTGTGAAGTTACTTTTCTTCCTTTGTAATCAAGAAGTCTTTTTGTGTTAGTTGCTCAGTCGCATCAAATTCTTTGCAGCCCCATGACCTGCCAGGCTCTTCTGTCCATGTAATTCTCTGGGCAAGAATTCTGGAGTGGGTTGCCATTCCCTTCTCCAGGGGATCTTCCCAACCCAGGGATCAAACCCAGGTCTCCCACATTGCAGGCAGATTCTTATCTGAGCCACGAGGGTAGCCCCCAAGAAGTCTTTTATGGGGAGATAATTTGAGACAATGTAAATATTCTATTCTTCCATTTATTTACATACATTACTCAGGGTTTCTTGTTCTATTCTCCTTGATTATAATTTGTCATGACATTGGATGACTTTTTAAATAAATAGCAAAGAAGTGATACAATGAGGTAAGCCAGCTCACAAAATGATTACATTGAGAAAATGGCAGGAACTTCATGGCCCAGTAAAACTGAGCAGAATATTGTAAGGTTAAACTAGATGTCTGGGAAAGGTGAATGAGTGAAACCTGGTCAAAATGAAAGTCACAATCGTGGTCTTAATTGTTCACATATCGGTGTATCGGTGGGATTTTTTGTGGAAGTGCTTGGAAGCTGATGGAGAGCATTGGTGGGGATCGCACGTGGACGGATGTGTGGTGGTCATGCATTTTGTAGAACGTGGAAGTTTCCCCTGAGGATCAAGCCAAAAAATATGAGTTTGAAGGTGCCATATACATAGGAAAATGCTAAGGACCAGCCATCTTTCTCTGAAGGAAAACTTTGAGCAGTGACTCCTGCATCTTACTCTTGGCTTTTTCTTTCCCACTAGCTGGATTAGATTACATTGGCGTCAGCCAAAAACTGAACTTCGCTCCAGGGACAGCCCATCTTTGAGGGTTCAGAGCGGTTTGAATTACTTCTTCAGATGCCGCTGGGTGCAGCGCTTGGAGAGCCCAATAAAACCATTTTCATCAATGACACGGTCACTGACTGTAAGCAGAGTGCTTGTCCTCCTTTTGGTTGAAAGACTTTAAAGGAGAGGAAGCAGCCAAAACAGCTCTCCTAACAACGGTTTCCAGCTCACTACAACCCTGGGGTATCAATGGTATTGTACTGTCACTGGTGTTACATACATTCTGGTGATATGCACAAGTGTAGTGTATGCAACTGTATCAAAATACAGAGGAAGAATAAGCCTACAAAGGATTATTACACTGTGCTCTGTTTTTTCCTTTTTTCTTTTACTTTGTCACCAAGGGCAGTGAAACCCATTGTCGTCAATTAAATCAACAGTTAAGAACAAAAGGCTCAACCTTTCTTTGTCCATTGATGCTGGACAAGAAGCACATTTCAGCTACAGTGATGCCTTCATTCTCTTCCAGCTTTTCAGGTTATAGTGCTAAGAGTGCCCTTAGCACTCGTTCCTGACTCTCTCTCCAGGTACAGGAGCTGATAAAAACAAGGGCACTTGTACTCAACATATCACCCTGAGCCATTCTAAAAAAGCCAGACTTCCCCTCCAGACTGGTTCCCAGGTGGCGCAGCTCATTAGCAAACAGGAATGGAAACTGGAGGTTTGGATCCTTCAGGCAGCACCATGTCCGTTTGCAGGGTGCATCTAGGCTCCTGCTCTTGAGCTGCCTCATGTTACTGGCCTCCCTTCTACTCAGACCTAAGGCTGATGCTACAGATGAGAAAAATGACCTATCTGTAAGCTGCCTGAACAGCAACCAGACAGGAGCTCCACTTGTAGTGTTGGCGACGCTCAGAAGTCAGTGCACACTCTGTGCTGCAGTGTGAAAGGTCTTCTCTCCCAACTGACCTTGACCTTCCCTAGAAGGAGCTACTGTTGTCTGTGCATCAAGACAGGGACATGTTTCTGACTTCAAACCAGATCAATCATGTCTCCAAAGTGACAATACACAGGGAAAATGTGCTGAGAATAACTTTCCATGTAAAAAAATGGTCCCTTCTGTGAAAGATGACATAATCAACCAAAATCATTCTGTCACCGAGGCCAGTTGACCACTGTCAATCCATCACATCATCCCTATAAGGAGAGGTGTTTATGGCTCTACCAAGGAACATCTCATCTTCACTGTAAAAATGAGATGACTCAGCTATCATTCATTTAATGACCCACACATTCAGCATGCTGCCTTTTAGTTTCATAACTGGATTTACAAAGTTGAGTAGAAACAAGCAAGTCACAATCCAAAGTTATGTAACATTTGTTCCACGTAAAGGAAAGGGAAAGCAACAAATGTAGTAACTTGGTGCATCTCCAACTTCCTAAGCATCACTGGGAGGGCTTGAGACAGAAATGCAAAACCTTCCCACCAGATTTCAGTTCAGTAAACTGGAGGACGACCCGAGCATCTGTAATTTTAACAAGCTCCCAGGTGTTGCCACTGGCTGTTCCTCCAACCACACAACGGTTCCAAAATAAATGAGAGGCAATGATTATGATGCTAGTACATGACAACTCACCAGAAAAATCTCTTCTAAAATTATCTGCAGATCCAAAATTCAACATAAAAGCATTTTTGGGTTTCCCAGGTGGTGCTAGTGGTAAGGAACCCACTGCCACTGCAAGACACATTAAGATGCGGGTTCTATCCCTGGGTCAGGAAGATCCCCTGAAGAAGGGCATGGCAACCCACTCCAGTATTCACGCCTAGAGAATTCCATAGACAGAGGAGCCTGGCAATCTACAGTTCAGAGGGTTGCAGAGTCGGACATGACTGAAGCGACTTAGCACACTCTGAAATAATATTGATCTTCCTCACCCAAAAAATGTTACCCTGTTGCTGTATGTTAATCTTCATGTTAATTTGAAGATACTATTAGGTTTCATTATTTTGCTTTGGTAAAATGCGTTTAAAGCAGTCCTTTTCAAAATTTCCTGTGCATGAGTCACCTTTGAGCATCTTATTAAAGTGCAGATTCTAGTGCAGCAGGTCTGACATGAGGCCTTAAGAGTCTGCATTTCTAACAAGCTCCCATGTGAAGGTTTTAGTCGATCACTGCAAGTACAAAGATGACCATGTTCTTTGCTTTCAAAATACATCAGATTCAGGGTGATACCTTTTTCCACGTGAAACTTGCAGCACTGGGTGATACCTTAGACACAAGCAGAAAAGTGGCTTCAGAGAGAGGTACACGTGGTGAGGATAGCAGAAAGCTAACCTGATTGCTTCTGCTGTCAAGGTTCACCAGTGTTCAGGGAGTGACTGCCTAAACATACGCAGTAACTTTAAACTTGCACAAATCCATGTGTGAGGGCTATGCTGTATTCTGGCCTCAGACACTGAGACAGGTTACGCTATTATTTTTACAGAGCTGCATCTGCCTTTAAAATGGTTGCAGGAACCAGGATAATTGCGTTCTATGCCTGAAACAAGTGCATTATTTTGGACTTAATTGTCTCTCCATACTTTTCCCAATTTGCACTGAGTTAATTCCCCCAGGGAAACTGACAGGAACAGTGTCCAGCGTTAAGGACTGGTGGTTTCTCAGAAATGAGATTTATGTATGTTCCTTAAAATGTTACTACAACTGAATTTATCCACAACACTAAGGACACGTGGATCTTTAACAATTTTTTTAAAACACATGTACACAGAGTCAAATATTATAAAGCTTAATCACATTTGAAACAATTACTTAAAACAAATTGGTATTAGCTAGTTTAATATTAACAATATTGACCCTTTTTACTGTCTATCATGTACCTGTCACATTTGACACTGAATGTTCTACAAAGACCAACATTTAGATATTCATAAATGCCACTACCCTAAATTAGGGAATTGAGTTCAGATTAACACATTATGAGTATATGTAAGCCCTGCAATAAAATCAAAGCACACACTTTAAGTCTACTATATGAATTTGAAATACCCTAAATTTTAAAAAGTTTGCTATTGGAAAACTTTCCATTTTTTTCTCCAAGGTTACATTAATATTTAAAATACTGAAGTTGAAATGATAACATTAGTTTTACTGGATACCTTCCCAATAAAATGTAATCTTCCCAACAGAGTAATACACAATTATCTATTAAATGAAATAGTCTAACAACTGACTGTGACCCTGTGGTCACCTAGGTAAACACCCAGCCTCTTCTAAGATAGCTTTAGGACCATTCATTCCACCCATTTAAACTTTCTATTCCTCAACTGTAAATTGAGGAAATCAAATGGGTTTCAATTTTGAGTCTACTCTACCAACAATTCCTCTTTTAAAATAGTTGGTTGGGCTTAAGTCATCATTTTTCCTTAACTAGCAGTATAAATAAAAACTTGGCTTTATTATAGATAAACGTGCAACAGTGATATCCTAACTGACCTGTGATCCACAATGCTAAATTTTGATAAACTGTTTCTTATGCTTTTTTCAAGTGTTTCAATTTACACACGTATATCCCAGTGTCCCTGAGCTCTGAAGGACTGGAACTAGCTTCCTTTTACATTTCCACTCTCTGCCTCCCTCCCATCTCCACCATCACCAACACACATACACACACACACACACACACACACACACACACACACACACACACACACACACACACACGGCATTAGGCTGTTTTTGTCTTGAAAACACTTCTGTGATCTCTGTAAAGTTTTCTTCAACCTTGTATTTTCCCAATTATTTCTTCCAAAATAAAGCCACCACTCTTAACAGCTTTTTACATGGAAAGAGTAACCATTCCTCAATTTTGCATACATTAGATCCACAATTGTTATGTTAAGAATCCAAGGTGGGGGGACAAAACACACTCAAATCACTCCACAAACTGCTTTAAGCACTGCATTTTGCTTGACACCGACAGCAACAATCCCACTTTTTAGAAGCAAGCAGTATTAGTAATATTATAGAAACCGGCATTATAAATAGAAATCTCAATTATGTGTGGGCTGATAAAAGCAACTGATATGGGGAGGAAATCTAAGGAAAAAAGATTGCATCCTAAGGGAAAAAAGTGAATAAAAATCAAATGAGGAACGAAAATTAAAGAAATGGAAAGAAAAGACCACTTAAGGATTATAAAAGTTATATTTATTCACGATGCTACATTTATTGCATTCCCTTAGAAAAATGGAGAACTATTTATGTACCCAATTTGCACATATAAAACTTTATACAAATTATGTGTAGCACATAAAGGCCTCTGGTACAGCTAAAATCCTGACACTACAATTTGGGTAATCCTGCTTCAGGGTCTCCAGTTTATCAAGTCTGTCCATAGAAAATAAAAACTGGAATTAAGTCATTCTTGCTGTTCACACTTAGAAATTATTTTAAATATAATAAAATAAAATTTTCAATTACTCTAAAACCCAAAAAAGGTTAAACCGGAAGGGGATACATTTTGTTACCAATTTCAACAGTACGACAAATTGACACCTTATTTTGGCTGGGTCTTTTTAAAAACAGAAAAAAATCATCTGAAGTTTTGACATTATCTTTCCAAGTTGTGGCTGCTTCAGAAGGTAATTTGTCAAAAATATTTACCAAACAATTAAAAAAAATAATAATAATATTCCTTTTACAAAATGGTACAATAACACCTTAAGGAACCAGAAAATACTAAATGTCTTTGGCTATACAACTAAAAGGCCATTCTTCCAAACAGAATAGGGCATATTCATCACCTCAGAACTATAGAAACAGCGCAACAGAAATATGCATAGAATTTAATGAGAATTTGTCTTGCCTTTTTTTCCCATTCTACCCATGTAATAAGCAAGGAGAATGCAATGTACATAATCTTCCTGGATGAGACTCAATAGCACTACAAAGAAGATACCCAAACTTCTGCAAAGGCAAAGTGAATTAAAACAGTTACACAACTAAGTGAAGATGGAAGGGACAAGTGTTATCTGCAATTTTCTTTTTTTAACTTGTTTGCTTCCTTTTAAGCGTCACAAGTATAGAAATTATAGCTCATAAACAAAGTCACAATCCTCACAAATGGAACTATAATAGAAAAATAAATCAAATGAAACATTTATTAATAAATGAAGCCTATTTTATTACTTCAAGTGTTAATGATAAAAAAATTTCAGCACAGCTGTTGCATTTAAAAAAGTGAATCTACATACTATGTTTCTAGCTCGGTAAACAGATGAACCTGATGTCGTTGAATGACATAACAATTGAGCATTGTACAGTACATCTTATGAAGACCCGTAAATTAAAGAACTACTGGTTTAAAGTTAGTGATTATGAAACAAATATGTATTCATAGTTTCAGCTTCTTTTTTCTTCCTCGGCCATCCGGTGCTCCGTCCATTTTACGTTTCTGTGTCTAGAAACAAACAAAAGGGTTTCCTTCATCAGAAGAGCAATATTAACATGAAATATACCGGAAGACACATGATAGCACCTTACTAATAACTGCCACTTGGTGACAGGTATTAATTTTCTTCACTCGAAGAACCTTAATTCTCTAAATGATCATATCTATGTATTTTACTAACACAAAAATTTTATTGCTATCAATGAAGTAATGAGTAATTCACAATTAGCAACAGTAAGTCAATACACCAAACAAATGTACAACACATGCTTCGTATTTAAAAAAGCAGTAATGAGAAATACTTTGTGAGGTTACATGAACAGCAGACTTTCTGCAGACGTTCATTTACTCATGACCCTGTAAGTTATTACTAAATAACACAATGACTTTTTCTTTCTCATAATTTTTGCCTTCACAATGCTAAGAGATCGCTGAGGAAAGAAACCAAAGTTTAGACGTGAACAGTGAAGGTTGTAAATGTCACTGCTTTCCTAATATTTAAATATTCTAATATTGTAACCTGTAATCTCAAAGTCAGGTGTAGGCTCCTGGCATTCACAAGACAGAGCTTACCAAATTTTTACCAGTCCCCACATTGTGAATTACCATAATAACATGATTTTCCCCACACAATGCAATCGTTTGTTTATACTTTTTAAGCAATTTAAGGTTATACTATCTACCAAAAAAAAGACTAATGCATCAGTGATAAGCCAAGTAATGTTCAAATTCTTGAAAACAGTTAAGTCCCCCAAGAGAACATTTACACTTTCATCAGTACTTACTGAAGGTTTGGGTCCTCTTTTCTTCTTCTCTGCCTTCTCCTTTTCTTCTAGTTCCATATTTTCTCTTTCAATCAAGGTAATTAAGGTGTTACACCTCCTCTGGAGTTCCTAAGTTATAAACACAACTTTACATGATAAATCTGTATTCTCCATCTGTAAGTTTTCATGAATACAATTTCAAAACCAAAGGTACGTTTTAATAGCATAATATCACTTACATCCCCCAATATATTAAAATTTTTAAAGCAAAAAACTACTAATTTTCGTACACAATCCATGCCAGGGGGATTAAAAAAAAGATATGTGCGCATCTTCACTTCATTATTTAAGGCCACACTACCATAAAGGACACAGCCAGGAAACATCTGGAACAGTACATAGAGAGATAAGGTAGTACGCTACATCCAGTTTCTGAATTTACTGAGACACATACACCAGAACGTTTTACAGACTGCTATGGTATGAATCTGCTTGGCTTCTAGACAAAGATTACGCCTCAACTGTTTCATCACAAGGGGAAGGGGCCATACACATATTATCATTTTGTATGTGTGCCTTAACATGAAACACATTAGGAAATAACACAGTTTTAAACCATGGTCTTGTGCCAGTAAATTAATGTGACACTGCATCTTGTTTCACTTACTATAAAATTACTCACCAACTGTAAATTGTTCCTACTTTAAAAGATATAATACAGAGCTTATAGCAACTGAATCTGTCTCCTCTAACTGTATATTAATAATGCATTTATAGTGCAACATTTCCCAACCTAGAGTTTCATAAAACACCAGCCTCCGATGACATTTAATGGAAAAAAAAACCCTTCAGTGGTCAAACACTTAAACTGTAAACTATCCCCCATCTTGAAGAGCAACAATGTATTTTAAATACACTGAGAGAAATTTTATTATCATAATATTGTTTAAACTTTGCTACCCCAGTAGATCTCAAAATTAAGACTACAGAACTGTTTTTGGCATGAATATCATCCTGAAGAACACAAGATGAAGCTAAAAATTCAACGGGTGGTAAAATACCTAAGGGAAGAACAATTCATCAAAGCTAAATGTTTCTGAATTCTAATTTTAGGTCATAAAAATGGAACTTGCTGATCGAACCTAGCATTAAAACAGTACAGTGTTTTACCACACTAAGCTCTTTTTAATTAACTGAAAATTCAGTATTCTGATGGGCAGATGCATGAGAAGTCCTTTCTTTATAAAAATGTGTGTATCTACAAAAGCAAAAGTCAAATTTTAAATTGTGATCATCTTATTCACAAGTTAAAATTGACGCACCTTTTCCTTCTACTTAAAGCTTGATTGAACTTCACACAAAAAACTAATCCTATTGTATATAGTGATGTTAAAAGAAGTGCTATCGAACGATGGAAAAAATAAACTTTGTAAGTGACTCATATTAGGTTTATAACTGTGGAGGTGAAATGTTTCTTAAGGAACTACTTTAACCTATGATACAAACAACAATCTAACAAAAATTTACTTCAAAGATACACAAATTTTCTCTAATAAAAATTTAAAAGGTACCTTAAACAATATTCCATTATCTACTTCCTCTGAATTGTTTGCTTCATTCCACAAAAAGGCCCCAGTACTCACCATTGCGGTTCTGGACTTTAGAAACCAGTCGAATCTGAACTGAGGAGAGTTGCGAATGCACTGCCGCAGCTCATCATACACGTTTTCTTTGTCGAATCCAAGCTTATGAAGCATACAGATCAGGAAGCGGTCTTCCTCCTCAGTGTAGTTTTTCCCTTTGTTAGTACCATAAGATATTCTCAGCTGATGAAAAGGTGCTTTGTACCGTCCAATCTATGAAAATCAGATTTCACATTATATAAAATACAAATCCTATATAACGTATATTTCAAACTCTGTAAAGTTAGCTATAAATGTTGTATTTCACATCCATTTTCTATCCAAAGCACTTCCATCATATCATAACCTTTGTCCTGAAACAACTTTGGTCTTTATTATTCTAAAAAGAAATACAGACTCAGACTTTCTAGTACTATGTAGCAAAGAGCTAAATCACAGAGACTCTGACCCACATATACCAACTGAAATACTGACGTAAATTCTGTTGAGAATGCCCATGAAGTTTGAATGTTGTTCTCTAAAGAAATTTTTAATTTTAAATCATTTCTTTTCCTTTTAAAAAGTTACTTTAACTCTTATACTTACAGACAGGAGTTATTTTATCAACTACAATACTTATTAATAGTCAAAGTACCTTCGTGTCAAGTGCTTTTTTGATACTAATTCTTCTCTGAATTCTTGCCTCTCCTCTTTCAATCTGAGCCATAATCTTTTCTATGTCCTGCAGCTCATTGCATCTTTCCCAGAACACAGCTGTAAGAGTAAAATTGGGCAAATGGGATAGGTGGAGAAAGGGAAGAAATATAAGTAACTTGTTTTTATAAATGCTCTATTTTATTTGCTAAGGATTAAGAAATGTTTCCCTTCTTCCCACATCTAACACTAGTAAGTCACACAATTATCTGTTTCCTTAACTGTAAAAAAAATAGTTAAGGTGAACTGCATGATTTACGTATCTCCCAATACTTAATTCTCTGCTCTTTTGAAATTTAGCAATCACCACAGCACAACTACACATATCCACTTGTCAACCCAACAGACTTCAGGAAACACAGAATTACATAGTATTTGAAAAGTTATAAAGAGAAATGAAGTAAAAAGAAAGCACAATTATTCAGTGACCTATTCTTGTTTTCTTGGTTAGTTAGTTAACGAGGGTAAAAAAAAAAAAATTTGATGCCATTTTAAAGAAGGGGAGAGTTTCTAACTCAATTTTAAAAAAATAAAACAAGATACTAAGTTGTGGCAAATTTTAGCTTATCAAAACATCGTTCACGGACTTCCCTGGTGGTTCAGAGGTTAAGACTCTATGGTTCCAGCCCAGGAGGTGTGGGTTCCATCCCTGGCCAGGGAGCCACATGTGCGCTGTGCTTAGTCTCTCCGTTGTGTCTGCCTCTGTGCAGCCCATGGACCGTAGCCTGCAGGCTCCTCTGTCCACGGCGATTCTCCAGGCAAGAATACTGGAGTGGGTTGCCATGCCCTCCTCCAGGGGATCTTCCCAACCCAGGGATCGAACCTAGGTCTTCTGCATTGCAGGCACATTCTTTACCATCTGAGCCACCAGGGAAGCCCACATGCCTCATGTGTGGCCAAAAAAAAATTTTTTAATTAAGCAAACAAATACATCATTCAGAGTTAAGAAAATCTCAACTTTCCAACAGCCCTCCAAAAGCCTGAGAACATTCTTACACCTATTAAAATAACAGAAGTACCTGAGTATTCAATGACTTCTTCTGGAGTTTTTCCTTCTACTTCTCTTGCTATATTTTCAATATCATCACGACCCCACTTCTCATTAGCTTTGATAAACTGGTTAAAATCTCTCTTATTCCAATTGGTAAATCCCTTCAAAGCAAAAGAAACAAAGCATATCATCACTGAGCTTGGGGGAAAAGCTATTAAAACTTTATCAATCCTGCTAAGTAGTACAGAAAACTTTCAGCGGCTCCAAGTTCTAAGTTATTTTAAAGTGGTAACTATTCATATACATAGATGTGCACTTTAGCAATACATCATATACATTACTCAGACAGCCAAGCAACTAAGTCTGAGTGGGAGAGTAAGAAATGCTGCCCAAAAAGTGACATTTTCACTGCGCTTTCAAGGAGAACTTGTTTGTCAGGAGGAATGAACGTAAAGAGCCAGAATGAACGTAAAGAGAAAACATATAAACCAAGTGGCAAAACAAAGTAATAATAAAGCTTTAAAGGTAGGTTAAAGCTAGATTCTCAAAGGCCTTGATTGAATCCTAAAGGATGTTTAAAAAAAGTACCAAGGAGATCCTTGTAATTGAGGACGACGACGTAGTAAAAATGAGAAGACCCACAGGAAAGGGAAGGTGGGAGTGCTGCAAGAAAGGTGATCAAAGATAATGACGCTACAACAATAGATTTGGTGCAAATCTATCGTCTTCTCTTCCACCTCCACAACTAACGACAATCACAATGTACCATATGCCCATATGCCCATGCTTCATCTTCTCCAATTATTCCACTTCTGAAAGCAAAAACTTCACTTCGTTTATCCCCACAGAACCTAACAGGGTACCTTACAAAATAACCATTACTAAATCTGGTTTTGATTGAAAGCTATACCTGCGTCAGAAGCTTCTCTTTCTCCTCTAACTCTTCATCATTAAGGGGCTCGGCTTCATCAATTTTCAGCTGTTCTTCCTTTTGTGCCTGTGCTGCATTTGGTAGGTCAGGATTTCGAGGGACCTAAAAATATACATATTTTTTCTATGTCATCAGCCAATATATTTCAGGAAATATGTGATGAACTAAACTCTTAACCAACTACGTGAAATTTTACAAGTTTTAATCCAAGAAAATATATTGATATCATGCATTTAGTAAGTTAAAACAAATAAGATTAGTTACAAAGTGTTACTTCTGTTACCTTGTAACCAATTGTTTTTCTGTAATATAGAATTTCTTTTTCCAATAATTCAAATAGACGTGGAGGAAAGAACTGGAAATCCTGAACATTGGGCTGTTTTGGAGGTCGAGGAGCCTAAAAAAAAAAAAAAAAAAAAAAAGCATTGTTTGTAAAAACAAACAAAACAAACCTTTTTTGCTTTAAATCTATCTGAAATCTTTTTGCACTCTATAATACCATGACAGCCAATTCTCCAAGCAACTGAATGCACCTTCCATAATATTTAACAAACAGCAAGCAAATTTTAAATGCTTACATTTAAAATTAACTTTTAAAAACTTTCAACAAAAGCTGAAGGAGGTACACTGGAAGAAACCACTCAAAATTTAATTCTCAATCTGATTTTATTGCAAGAATATAAGAAGAAAAATAATTTGCATTTCCAATATTTTTAGATATTTGTGCTCTGTCAACTCACCTTGGGTGCTTTAGGTTCACTGACACGAAGAGCTTCCCTGAAATAGGCATCGACAGCATAGTTGGCTTTTCTTTCTCGTTTCGGAGGCTCAATCCACTCTGTGAATGCAATCTAGCCCATGGGAAACAATTCAAATCACCAACTTTTATTATACAGTCACAAATCTTACACTAATGCAACTCCTACTGTGTACATCAATATGACTTACTTATAAATGCAGATATTCGTAACACCCTAGACTATATGAGGCTAAGGACTAATGCAATTAAACACACAAGAGGATGTCTGCTGCTGCCAAGTCGCTTCAGTTGTGTCTGACTCTGTGCAACCCCATAGACGGCAGCCCACCAGGCTCCCCCATCCCTGGGATTCTCCAGGCAACAACACTGGAGTGGGTTGCCCTTTCCTTCTCCAATGCATCAAAGTGGAAAGTGAAAGTGAAGTCACTCAGTCGTGTCTGACTCTTAGCGACCCCATGGACTGCAGCCTACCAGGCTCCTCCATCCATGGGATTTTCCGGGCAACAGTACTGGAGTGGGATGCCATTGCCTTCTCCAGAGGATGTCTAGTGAATAGCATAAACATTCAGTAATTATTTCCTGACCAAATTAATGATAATTGGGTGAAAAAAAGAAATGCTACCGACGGTATGCTAGAACTAAAATTAGGAGAAAAATGTAGATAAATATTTAGCCTAGAAAAAATTCAGAGGATATAAATGCCTAAATGTTAAAAGGGAAATCATTAGGTAGAATTATTTTCCTTCTGCCCTGCAGCTATTTTCTAATTTCACTATATAATATCAATTAGGAAGGAAATAGCAATTTAGAAATTAGGAACTTCATCCCTTTAATTATTAATAGCCAATTCTGCTTAGGGGGGGAAAAAAAAAACCCTAAGAATGTGGTGACAAATTTTATTTTTGGCAATAGTTTTAATTTCCAAATATCCCAAATTACTATAATCATCCCACACAATATACTTTACTGTAACAGTATACATAAATTTTTAAAACATTTCAGCATTTACCAACTGAAAATTTGGCATTAAACTTAACACACAAATGAAAATAATTTAGATATGAGTAAATAGAAACAACTGCTGTTTGAGATAAGGCATCACACCTAACACTTAAATTCCAATTTTCAAATAAAATATTAAGTCTTAAAGTAACCAAAATCTCTTTCTGAATTACCTTTTGTTTTTCTCTATAATCTTCTCCTTCAAAGTTATAAACACTCGACTCTGTATCCATTGTGAAATTTCTAAGCGAGCTTTCACCCATCTTGGAGAGCTTTTCATTCATCTCTGCAGTCTAAGGAAACAAAAGAAACATCTTCGTAGATTTGAGAATTTTATAAAAGCACAAGAACTACAATCAAAATGAATTGGACTTTATAAAACATAACTTCTGTGGAAGTAAAAGTGTAACTTACATAGCTGTTTCCTCAGTTCTGGTTTAAAATATTTTATATACTAGAAATAATCATTTAATCTGCATCTCACCTTCTTTGCACCTCTTTCCAAAATCCCATCAATATCCTCATCAGTAATCTCACTCTCCTTTGAGGCAAACACATGTGTTGCCCCATGCCTTATCATTTGAAGCATTTCATCTTTCCCAATTTTGTTCAGATTCTGATCCACAAGTCTCCCTGAAAAAAGATGTTGATGTGTAATGTTAATTAAACTTCTGGAATTTTAAATGTTAGATAAAAGCCCACATAATTTTACCTCAAACATTAATCATTTGTTTATTCACATTTGGTAATTTTCACTTTTACATAAAATGCCAAATTTTAAGTTGTTAATATTTAAAATATTTCCTAAAGCTTACATGTTATGTAGTCTACTGAATACCATCTCAATAAAATATATTCTCATGTGAGAAAAACAGTAATTTGGGATATGTGAAAATCAAATTACCAAAACCTAGATGAGAGTATTATAAACACAGGAAGTTTCTGATAAGCAGAAACTGATTAGTATTATTACTAATAATCCCAAATCAGCCTTTTCTACTTAGAAAATGAAGTACAAAAACCTTCTTCACATTGCCAAACTTCTAGAGCTATTCACATATACTTGTGTTTCAATTTTTCTACTTCAACCAACTTGTAACGAGTGGATAAAGATGCAAGGTGTTTTCTGGGGCCTTAAATCCTTGTATCATGGTTTTAGGTCCCTCACAGAATACACCATCAAATATCTGTGACTTTCAAAGTTAAGACACATCTTCAATACAAAGAATATGATTATTGAAAGCTATCTCAATGCTACAAAAATGTTCTTAGGCTTACAGGAATTACTTTCCTGTTGGTGTGAAGGAACTTTTCAGATGTAAGTACTTCTATATATTTCCATATTTTTTATTATATCCCTTAGTACACCAAACATAACCCAGAGGCATACATCGAAGGCTTCCCGTTTGACTAGTATGTCTATAAATGGGATTAACAAAGCTACTAGCACAAATTTGTTCCAAAATTTGCCCTAGAAAAACCCAAAGTCAAAAGACTTTTTCTCAGCTGATTGTAAAAGAATGTTTTTTAACCTTTAAAAAAAAGAAAAAAAAGGTGTTTCAGAAATGAAAATAATTGCCAACAAGAACCACAAGGCAGATGTCTTTCTAAAACCATGGATGAATGTGAGGACCATTACATCACTTGTGAGAAATTTCACTGTTTGGCAGGCCCCAGAAGTCCCCAGAGACTTTCCTAATTAAACATTTCACTGTAATAATTTATACAGCTTTTGATACCCCTAGATGAGTCACTTCCTAGCTGTACACATGATAGACAAGCGACTCACTTCTATCTCTGATGCCAACCTCCAGCTGGCATGAAGACTAAAGAATACTCTGTATTTAAATATTGAGCACATCGCCTGGTACAAAATAAGCCTGTTAAGCAATTATTAACAAAAATAACTAACAGTATTCAATCATGTATTGTCTTTATGTATACGACACACGGCTAACTCTATGGATGGCATTCAATTCAGTTCAGTTCAGTCATGTCCGACTCTTTGTGGCCACAACGACTGCAGCACGCCAGGCCTCCCTGTCCATCACCAACTCTCAGTTTACTCAAACTCATGTCCATTCAATCACTGATGCCATCCAACCATCTCACCCTCTGTCATCCCCTTCTCCTCCTGCCTTCAATCTTTCTCAGCATGAAGGGCTTTTCAAATGAGTCAGGTCTTTCCATGAGGTGGCTGAAGTACTAGAGTTTCAGCTTCAGCATCAGTCCTTCCAGTGAACACCCAGGGCTGATCTCCTTTAGGATGGACTGGTTGGATCTCCTTGCAGTCCAAGGGACTCGCAAGAGTCTTCTCCAACACCACAGTTTCAAAAGCATCAATTCTTCGGCGCTCAGCCTTCTTTATATAGTCCAGCTCTCACTCTCACATCCACACATGACTACTGGAAAAACCATAGCTTTGCCTAGACGGAAAAGTAATGTCTCTGCTTTTTAACATGCTGTCTAGGTTTGTCATTGCTTTTCTTCCAAGGAGTAAATGTCTTAATTTCATGGCTGCAGTCACCATCTGCAGTGATTTTAGAGCCCAAGAAAATAGTCTCTCACTGTTTCCACACCTATCTGCCATGAAGTGATGGCGCATTAAGGGATATCAAAGAAATGTAACACTCCCTTCCTTACATGGCGCCTAAGACCCTGGCTGACGAAACCACACAAACAAATGGAGCCACCAATAGAGAACATACATGTAGCCCCCCTGGCGGCCCAGAGGTTAGGGTTCTGGGCTTTCACTTCTCGCCCTGGGCTCAATCCCTGGTTGGGGAACTGAGACTCCACAAGCTACATGGCCAAAAAAAAAAGTTCTGATGTACAGAATTTTCTAATTTCAACAAAGTCCATTTGGACTTCCCTGGTGGCTCAGACAGTAAAGAGTCTGCCTGAAGTGCAAGAGAGTCAGGTTCGATCCCTAGGTTGGGAAGATCCCCTGGAGAAGGGAGTGGCTACCCACTCCAGTATTCTCGCCTGGAGACTGCAAGGGCAGAGAGCCTGGAGGGTTGGTCCATGGGGTCGCTAAGAGCTGGACAGGACTGAGCGACTAACACAACACGACAGTATACCTCTTAGCTTCAGGGACAGAGAAAATGTATTTGGTCACAACACAATATGCAAGGGAAAGACACCACCGTGGGCCAAAGGTTGAGGGTTTGTTTTCACTTTTAGATTTTACATATCCCATCACTAAAAGATCTATCTCAAGCTTCATGAAAGCACAAATGTCTTCCTTGAAAGCTCATCTGGCACGAGAACCTGAAGTTCCCTTCCATTCATCCAAAATAAAATCTCACTCTCACCTTCTAGTCCTACTTACATAAATGTTTATTCTGCGTCTCACTCTCACTCAATTATAAACCTTGAAAGTAAGAACACTGGTTGGTTTCAGTCACCTTTGTATTCTCAGCACTAAGAACAACGCCAGGCATCTGTGGCTGTTCAATAAATAATTTTGAACTAGAAAATCCAGGGGGAAAGTGCTATCAATTCAACTTGGTAAATGTTTAAAGTCCTAAGGCTCACCCTGCTGGATGACGATTGAATCCAGTCTGAGTTTCATCTCAGCACGCTCCACTATTCTTTCTTCTACAGTGTTATCGGTTATGAAGCGAAACACTCTGACTGTCTTGGTCTGTCCAATTCTATGTGCTCGGTCCTAGGAAAATAACTAGGTTACTTTGAATCCAGTCGAAAATTCACATAAATAACATTTGAATGTGTATCTTGAGAAACAAAATGAAAATATTCTCAAGCACAATATGGTTTTAAAAATATGAAACAAAACACTGATGAGTTCATATTCATTAACATTTCATTAACAGTTCCTAAAGTCTCAGTTTCAATCAAATTTATCAGTTATCTCACAAGAAATCCTTCCAGAAGTATAGAACATGTTGAATCTGTGAGGAATTACCATATTAATTTTACTAGGTTAATGGAAATAAAATACGCATCATGTTTTCAGACAACACGACAAAATTATAATCTTTAAGTATGACAATAAAACTTTTTTTAAAATTTTTTAAGTTTAAATTCAAAATGTTTTTCTACTAAATCAAATCTAAATTTTCACAATAATTATGGAGGAAAAGTGACATAAATAAACTCCACAAACAATATAAAAATCCTAAACAGTACCCAATCAACTACATATAAGAAGTCAAACTAATTTGAATTCCATTTTCTGTTTCACTTCTGTTAAGTTCAGAAAACACATTCTTATAAAGCATCCCTATTTCTAATTGATCGATTTCCCCCAGTCACCTTTACAAAGAGTCACAGGATGAACGGGGCCAACAAGAAAAGATATAAACACCACACGTCAAGTTATTAGCAGTACCAACTTACAAACTTTTATGTTTTTCTATTACTCTATAGATCCATAAGTTTTCTCAACATAAGAACGTTTCTCTTGATCTGGCCAAGATACTCAAGATGCATGGGCCTAAAAAGATGCATGGGCCTAAAATGTTAAACATCAAACGTGGCAGGCAGTTTAGCAGCTCCCCAAACCTGTTTACCATCCCTCCTAGGACACAACTATAGTATCAGTTACCAACTCCTTCGCAGTAAGTTATACTATGTGACTGAGTGCTGGCCAATCAAAGTGGGGACACTGTCAGTTCTGACCCATGAAAAATTCCCTGGGCAATTCCCAGTTTTCTCTCCTGATGGAAAGGATATAACAGGACTCTAAGGTGCTAAGATATGGCAGATGTAAGATGGAAATACCCTGATTTAGATGGATGATCACTTGCAAAACACCCTCAGTGAACTATTAGGTCAGAGAAAATACAATTCTATTGGATTCAGTCACTGACATTTGTAGACTGCCCATTAGCTCACTTTAACTGAAACATCTATTAAGCACAGAGTATATTTGTTGTCTCTTACCATAGCCTGAAGATCTACTTGGGGATTCCAATCTGAGTCATACAAAATCACAACATCAGCAGTAGCAAGATTGATGCCAAGACCACCAGCTCGTGTGCTTAACATAAAAACAAATTTTGTGCTGTTTGGTTCATTGTACGCATTGATGGACTCCTAATGACATAAAATAAAAGTCAGAAAAGTATTTTATCTAATAATTTTGTAATCTCCGCTCCCCAGATTTTACTCACTTGTCTCTCATCATGGGGTGTCTGTCCATCCAACCTACAGTACTCATAATTCCTCCACATGCAATAATCCTCCAAAATATCCAATACCCTGGTCATCTGACTGAAGATCAGTACTCGCGAACCTGTTGGCAAATGTAACAGATCATTATCAGAAGGTTCAGAAGTAAAAAAAAAATGTATTTAAATTTACTGCTAACCAAAACCAAGACTAACCAATTACCCCTTAATTCCAGGTAATGTAGTTACAAGGATAAAACTACACATTATTTATTATTCAAGTCAGTCACTCCCCACATTTTTCCCATCAAGGCACAAACAGAAAAGGGCAGTATTTATAAAACACACTAAGGTAAACAAGAAAGGCTATCTGCCTCTGGCCTGGGAAATGGCCATCCCAAAGACATCTTTATATCCCACATACTTAAAAATAACCCTCCACCACAACAACCCTTCCCTGTGCAAGGCCCAGGCATCCCTTGACACACACCCAGTACCCTGACTTCACGCAAGTTCTGAAGACCCACTCCAGATGGAAGGACCATCCAGGTGTGCCTAACACCTGCACCATCGTCCTTCATTTAGGCCACAACGCAAATTATCCAATACTTCCATTTCTTTAGCCAGCTGCACAATGCCTTTAGTAGGATATGAGATGACCAGTGGATCATTTTGGAAAATAATTATGAAACTACCTTGTCTCAGAATCTGAGGCTGATACTCTGCTCATGTTCCACATTCTCATGCCCTAAATGCGCAAGGATGCTCAGTAGTCTCCTACCCACTCCTTGCCACCCTTCCCTGCACTCAGTTTCTTCAATTACTCAACTTTTATGGAAAGCATTTTAGAAAATACATTTCCCAAGAAAGGTATAAAAAGAAAACAAATTCACTGACAACTCTAACAATGTTTTCAACAGTCAATATCCTAAAACAGAGTCATCTACTGGTACAATTATCATTCTTATCAAAATATACAGAGAAACACAAATGGAGAAATTTGAAACCTGTGTACTTCATTTTACAGAATGAAAAATTTGTTCATGAAATGCCTTGATATCTGGGATATGGTTCAAGAGTCCAAAAGGAGGAAACAGGTGCAGTACAGGTGAAAACAAGCTTTGCCACTAGCTTACAGTTGCTGAAGCTGGCTTCATACTAAACTCAATCTACACTCATGTAATTTAAATAGATCTGTACACATACTCATTTTCATATAAAAAGTCAGCATATTATAAATAAAACTGTTTTGGGTCCATGCATATGTTTAATTAAATTAAAAATACACATAAATAACTGAAGAACACCACTATGAACACACCACCACTGTCTATCAAAGGCTCTGTGAACTGTGTATGAGTGGGAAGGGCACTCTTGGCATATTATAACCAAAAAAATGGTATTTCTAGGAAAGTGTATAGAAAATGAGAATTTCCCCTCAAAAATCCAGTGAGTTTGACTGCCCTAACTACAGTTCACTTTCTAAAAAATTTGAGGCTTAAAACTGGGGGGTTGGCGGGGTGGGGTATGAAGCTCAGATTAATGCACAGGAGTTTTTCAATGTCCCAAGCTTCAACTTTACAAAGTGCCAGTGCAGGGGAGCTCCCTCACTTTAACATCACAATCTTAAAAGTTTCCACTACTTCTCCGTTTGATACCAGTAACAGAGGTACCTTGTTCTTTTAATTTAGGGAGCAGCTTGTCTAACACCACCATTTTGCCACTGTTGGTAACCAGATGCATGTCCGTTGTGTAAGGAGGACCCGGTTCAGCCCCATCAAAGAGATAGGGGTGGTTACAGCACTTCCTCAACTGCATCAGAATGTTCAGCAGCCGCATTTTGTCCATCTTCCCTGCAGAGTTCAGTATATCTATATCCTTCATCAATATCCGAGTGTACCTAGTGAAAAGAAAACATTTTAAAGAAAAACATCGATGGCTCAAATGTTCCTGCATGGGTCCCTGGCATTTTATATACTTAATCCCATCTCAACCCCAAAATACCCATACGAAACAATGCATCAACTTCTAATGTGCGCTTAGGAGTGTACCACCTGAACTTCTTTTTTCTTGTTTCTCTTTACTGTTCCCCCTCTCCACCTTCAATGTCCTAATGTGCACCTATAATGCTTGGGCCTAGAGTCCCAAAAGAGTCAATTCATCTTCTTGGGATGAACTGAAACAAAACTATAATGATACAACATTTTTAAGTAATAAAGCCAAATTTTAAGTGTAAGTTTTAAACATAATTTTAATCTGTAGTCTTTCCCAAAAGAAGAATGCTACTATTCCATTATTATTCAATGTGGCCAGGGTAGCATTTGGGTAAGGAGGAAGTAAGAATTATGAGAGCATAAGGCATGATGATGAAAACAAAATTAATAGAACAGCTTTAAATGTAAGTTAAAGTATATGGGCTGAGGGGAAAGAAGGGAGTAGTTAAGGTAAGGTTGGATTATGAAAAGCCTTGACTGTATACACTAGAAAGTTAGACATTATCCTAAAGCAGTGAGTGAGTGAAGTTGCTCAGTCGTGTCTGACTCTTTGCGACCCCGTGGACTGTAGCCCACCAGGCTCCTCCATCCATGGGATTCTCCAGGCAAGAATACTGGAGTGGGTTGCCATTTCCTTCTCCAGGGGATCTTCCCAACCCAGGGATTGAACCCAGGTCTCCTGCATTGCAGGCAGACGCTTTAACCTCTGAGCCACCAGGGAAGCCCAAAGGAAAGAGTAATCTGTCCAAATACAAAAGTTTCAGGACCCTGAATCCTCTGAGCAACAACTTAAATAACCAAAGCCATCTATGCTTAACAACTCCAATTAGGAAGCACAAAATATTCAAGGCAGACCTTTCCAGCACAATTCTAATGTAAAATTCACCAATGTGGTTATAAACTAAAAAAAAAGTTGCTTTACCTCAGCACCAATTCATGTCTTAATTCTATATTTTAGAGCCATATAAGACAAGCCTAACTCTTTGCTACTCTATTAAAACCTTTCAAAATTTTTGAGGACGTTTAAAACGGGCTGCCTTTTGCCCATTTCTTTGCCTTTTATCTTTTCTGTCCTTTTACCAACAACTCCAGCCCCTTAAAAATACTTATCAACATTGAGCACTGAACTGAACATACTTGAGATGCATAAGAACAGAGTGGCTAATTATTTCCCTCCTCTGAACACTTAAGTCAGCAGTTTCTAGCCTTTTAAGATTTCATACACCCATAAAACTTAAAAAAGGAAAACAGAAAAGATAAAAATAACAGAAATTTACAAGGTTTACAACTTTCTTCAGTGCAGTTCAGTTCAGTGGCTCAGTCGTGTCCGACTCTTTGCGACCCCATGAATCGCAGCACTCCAGGCCTCCCTGTCCATCACCATCTCCTGGAGTTCGCTCAAACTCACGTCCATAGAGTCAGATGCCATCCAGCCATCTCATCCTCTGTCGTCCCCTTTTGTCCTCCTGCCCCCAATTCCTCCCAGCATCAGAGTCTTTTCCAATGAGTCAACTCTTCGCATGAGGTGGCCAAAGTACTTGAGTTTCAGTCTTAGCATCATTCCTTCCAAAGAACACCCACGGATGATTTTTAGAATGGACTGGTTGGATCTCCTTGCAGTCCAAGGGACTCTCAAGAGTCTTCTCCAAAACCACAGTTCAAAAGCATCAATTCTTCGGCACTCAGCTTTCTTCACAGTCCAACTCTCACATCCATACATGACCACTGGAAAAACCATAGTCTTGACTAGACGGACCTTTGTTGGCAAAGTAATGTCTCTGCTTTTGAATATGCTATCTAGGTTGGTCATCACTGTCCTTCCAAGGAGTAAGCGTCTTTTAATTTCATGGCTGCAGTCACCATCTGCAGTGATTTGGGAGCCCAAAAAGATGAAGTCTGACTCTGTTTCCACTGTTTCCCCATCTATTTCCCATGAAGTGATGGGACCGGATGCCATCCATGATCTTCGTTTTCTGAATGTTGAGCTTTAAGCCAACGTTTTCACTCTCCTCTTTCACTTTCATCAAGAGGCTCTTTAGTTGCTCTTCACTTTCTGCCATAAGGGTGGTGTCATCTGCATATCTGACGTTATTGATATTTCTCTCGGAAATCTTGTTTCCAGCTTGTGCTTCTTCCAGCCCAGCGTTTCTCATGATGTACTCTGCATATGAGTTAAATAAGCAGGGTGACAATATACAGCCTTGACGTACTCCTTTTCCTATTTGGAACCAGTCTGTTGTTTCATGTCCAGTTCTAACTGTTGCTTCCTGACCTGCATACAGGTTTCTCAAGAGGCAGGTCAGGTGGTCTGGTATTCCCATCTCTTTCAGAATTTTCCACAGTTTATTATGATACAGCTTTCTTAGTATGCCCTATTTAGGTGCTTTTAAAATAGCTATCATGTGTCATTATTGTAATTTCACAAAAGGACATTTTAATCTTACCTAAAATAAAACATCAGCTCAAAATGGACTTATAAACTAAATAAATATAGCTTTTTGAGATAAGAGAAAGCACTTAAGTTTTCTCCGACTTCTACCATTTCTGACTTCATCAGGGACTAGCATGAGCCCATGGGCCAGTATTCATGACCCAGAAGGTTAACCACATGTCTCAAGTCTGTGCCACCATGGTTTCTTTTTTAAAAACCCGTGTAGAGGGCTTTACATCCATCTCTGTTAAATGCCAAGCTTAACTTTTGAATTCATAAACTTCCCAAGCTGATTCTGTCATCTTTAACAAAGACTTTGTATCATAAATTTGATTAGGAAGTCCTAGGTTCTACATCTGGGAAACTGTTCAGGCTGAGTGCAAACCAGCAAACTGAATTCCTTGACAATACAAGTACAAAAGCAAAATACAAATGAAAGTTAGTGAAGAATTAAGGATGATTTCAAAAACATCTCAAAACACATACCATTCCCTTTGCATTTTGCTGAGACCCACATAGATTTTTACTTCCTTCTTTGGAGGTAAACTCTTTTCAACATCAGCCTTAATTCGACGAAGGAGGAATGGACGCAAAACCTTAAAAGAGCAGAAAGAAATGGAGATGACCTTACTGGTAACATAAGTAATATTTCAGGATCTTAAAAGCGTCCATTAAATACACAGAAATGTGCCTTCTTGAATATCAAAAGATTCTTAGGACTTCTCCCTTCCAAATATATAATTTATTATTACAGACTTCCTAAAGAGTATATTAAGATGACTATTCAATATATAATAAATAAACACTTGATACACTTCTCATAAAGTGTAAAAAACAATAGTAAATTTTAAATATGATATTTTCAACATTCACTGCCTTTCAAATTTAAAACCAGTCACTTAAGAAAAGGCTAGGTCCACATTATGATGTCATCATGGTTACTGTTCCCTAATTTATCTTTTTCTTATGGAAGTAGACAATACAACCTTCCCAGTCACTATCCCCCCGCCTTCCTTCCCAAAGGTAACCAATATTCAGTTTTTAATGTCATACATAAGTTTTGATGGTTTTTAACTTTATTTATATATAAAGACTCATAGTATATGCCCAATTTATATCTGGTTTCTTTTACACAATATTATATTTGTGAGACATACCCCTGTTGTATACAGGTAATTAATTTTCATAAAATAATTGTAAGACAGCTATAAAGCAAAAGATATCCTTTTATCTTCCTTTGTTCTATTTACCACTAGCTTATAAAAATGTGATCAAACAACAAAAATTGATGAGAAAAACAATAAGCAACACTTCTCGAATATCATCACGTAAAGAAGCTAGTGGAGCCCAACCAAAAGCTGGCACCAACTGCCAGCCATGTGAGTGAGGACCTTCGGCCCCCCTGGCCCTCTTCCAGAACTGTCCATGTACATGCAACTGGGTAAATCCAGGTAAAACCAGCAGAGAACTCACTCAACCAACTCATAAATTCTGCGGTTATTAAAAATATGCACAAGTTAGGCTTTGGTGTGGGATTTCTTGCAACTAAAGAAAACTCATTTAAAGAATTCTCTCATGCCCAAGTACACCATGTGATTGTGAACACACTCTTTCATTACAAGACACAGGAGCTACAGTGGGAATCTCAGGACAGCGCGGAGAGGCAGCTACCAGACCTGTACCCCCTGATTTGACAAGCATCTTCATGCTATGTAAATAAAATAAACAAATGCCAAAACCGGTATTCTGTTGTGCTTTGGTATGCTTTACCTACATGTACCTATCTATTTATTAAGCCAAGCCTACACATACACCCCACAACCCTCTGAACAAATACATCTAAATTGAGTGCTTACATGCTTAAATGCCATCTAAACTGAAACAAAGGTGTCTAGGAGACCATTATCTTCAAATATGTACAAAATAAAATTTCAGTACACAGAATTCTAGAGAACCTTAAAATTAATTTATATACAAATATTTGAACACTCAAAAGTTTTTAATTTTTTCCCCTTAATCAAATATGCACTTTGAGCCAGGCATTATGCTAGGGATACAAAAACAAATGTAAGACACATCCTGCCTTTGTGTTTACAATCCAGAGGGAAAGCATTTGTAAAGGAGTCATTTCAGTAGCCTGTGCAAAGTCCCATAATGTTAGAATATTGGATTATTAAAGACAGGCTACAGAGGAGCCTCTAGGCTGGCCTTGGCTGGAGTACTCATGGAGAAGGTGACATCACCACTGAGTCTTGGCTGAAGTATTATTCGTAAAGGCAAGAAAGTGAATACTAGATGTGGAAGAAAAGATAAGCAAAGACACTGAAATTAGGACAGTGGTTACAGAACACTGACAGTGGGGTCAGCAATTTTAGCAAAGTAAAGCTCGATTAAGAAGTGAAAAAGAAATTGGAGAACATTATTAACAGAAACATTACCTCTGTGGAGGAGGAGCGATTTTGTCCCACAGGACATGTTTCTAGGGCCTTGAAACATTTCTGACTGTAACAAATGAGGGCATACTACTGGAACAGAGTTGAGCAGAAGTGTCCAGGATGCCGCTACTGAACAAGAAAACCACCTTCCCCATCCTCCAAAAACTGCACCAAAATGTCAACACCAGTTGAGAAACCCTGAGTTAGGTCATGAAAGGCCTTGTATGTAATGCTCACATGCTTTATCCTGCTGGTCCGGGTATTATAACCTGGGGTCTGTTAGAGAAATTTCTATCTTCCTACCAACTTTCACTTGTGAATCTTCACAGGAAGGAACAAAGCTGTATTTTACAGCAAAAACATCAACTCTGTTCACATTGACTATTAGTAGTTGCTTGTACACAATCAACTGATTTAAGAACAACAGATGGACCTTTAGCCTTTCGGAAGCAAATCTGTTAGATTCTCCTATGGCAGGAAAATAGAACTAAAGCTTCCAGAACTTGTTCATATTAAGTTCTTAAGCAACTTCACTGTACGTTAACCCACTGTACATTACTTAATTAATTCACAGTTAGAATTTCACCCTAGGCTCTAAGACTTAAACTGCCATATGTTACCCCCTCCTCCAATCATACAAATAAGTACTAAAGTGGGCAGATTCAAACAGATTTGACTCTAAAGCCACTGTGCTTTTTGTTAACAGAAAAGTAATATACTAATCTGTATCATTTTTCCCATTAGAAACATGCTTTTTTAACCCTACTTCAAAATACTTACCATATGAAGTCTCTCAACTAGCTTTTGATCCCCAAGGCAATTATTTGTATCAAACCAGGAATCAAAGTCCTAGATTAACAAACAAAAAATACATTAAGATTAGAGTAATAGTAACTTTATGTGTGTTCAGTTGCTAAGGCATGTCCAACTCTTTGCCATCCCATGTAGGGCAGCATGCCAGGCCTCCCAGCCTTCACTCCCTCCCAGTTCGCTCAAATTTACAGCCATAATAGTAACTGCAAATACCTTATTATGCTAGTTATATAGCATATAACAACTTCTAAATTAATTTAATATTTGAATTGTGAACCGCAAAAATCATTTAGTTCCCTTTTTTTTAATGTGTGTTATTGTTAGCAATTCATTTTAGAATCATGTATTTCTTAAACATCAAGATGACAAGTTTCAAAGTGAAAAGAAAATAATTGGAGACAGTTTTGTAGATATGAAAATCAATATTCCTGAAAGAAAAATATGCTTGTTTCAGAAAAATCTTAAAAGTTAAAACCACTTTACAGTTTGCTAAGACCACTCATATACCTCAAACACAAGGTTTCTAGAGCAATGTCCATTTTTGTTAAACTTTCTAAAAGTAAAATTGAGAATACTGACATTTCTTTAGTGTTTGGGTAGGACTTGAAAAGGACAGTTTCCCTAGCTTTACCTCTTAAGCAAGTTTATTATATACAGCTGGCCCTTGAACAACACAGAGGTTAGGAGCACCAACACTCCATGCAACTGAAAGTCCACACATAACTTATAGTCGGCTTAACCACTGCATATCACGCAGAACTTAGTATTTACTACTGAAAAAAAATTTTTGTGCATGTGGACCCACCCACTTCTATTGTTCAAGCATTAACTGTATTTGCTTTATTAGTAAACATAATCTTAGAATTGTGTCAACTAAAAGTTTTAACAGAGATTATTAAACAAATAAACACGTCAATGTGGTAAGAAAAATTATCTCAAAAACAAAAATCAAAATAAGTAAAAGCAGAATTAAAGTAGCTGGCTGACACTGATTAAATTGCCTTTCAAGAATACAATCTTCTCAAAAAAATTTTAAAACATAAAAATAATAAAATCTACTCTTAAAATGATCCTTACATAACACACCCAATCAAAATTAACACCTTTTTGGAACTTATTTGAATAAGCTCTTTAAAGCCACACACACACACACACACACACACTCCAGAAACGGGAGCAAAGGTTCAAAAATGAAGTCGAACCTGACAGAAAACCAAAATTACTAACTGCATAGACTGTCAACATAACGTACACTTTAAGTACAACCAAGAACAACCAAGAGTTCAATTAATTAACTAACCATTTCTATCATCACAAATAACCTATCAAAGGTAAGGATTAGTCTCTATGCTTCTTAGACCATAAGAAAATATGGCTAGACAGACTTCACCAAATTTGAAGGCCATTCTGGGAAGAGGCCATCCTAGGGACTCAAAACTCAGGCAACAGGAAGTACCCAAATTCACTTGGGGAATAGCCTGAGCACCGCCTTAAGAACTAAAGCAGTCCACCTAGAGCCGTGTCAGGCCAACATGACCACCCAATAAGAATGCGAATTTATGACATTCCAGAGAGAACAAGCCATGACTTCAAAAATGAGACTGAAATCAAAGGCACAAAAGTAAACTCTGAGGATGCAAACAAAACTTGGTAGGTTACAGGAGGCTAACTACCTAAAAGTGTGAAAAAGTAATGATTATCTCAAGCAGTACGAAAAGGTAGGCCAAATTCTTTAATTCTTCTGGTTTTACCGAGATAAACTGACAGCTCTAGATGGGGTTTAAAGTGTGCAGTGCAATGACAATGTTTAGAGAACATCCATCATTTAATAGATGTACAATTTTTGATAAACAGAAAAAATATTTATATTGGATTTACTGTTACTTACTTTTAGTCATTATTTACTCTTAACAATGTTCATATATAACATGTAGCAGTGTTACATTTATCATGCTGTACATCTCAAGTACTTAATGATCTTATAAGTGGAAGATAAGTAAGTACAATAAACTCTGCACCTCTTAACTGCCTTCATCCAATTCTGCTTCTCCCCTGGTTCCCACCTCTGGTAACCAAAATTCTGATCTCTTTCTATATAAGTTTGTATGTTTCTTGAAGCAGGCCAGTTCTATTACAAAAATATTAAGTATCAAAAAACTACTCCAACCAGAAAATAATAAGAACTACTTACATCAGCTGAATTAAAGACATCTGGTAACAAAAAATTAAGAAGTGACCAAAGTTCATGCAAGTTGTTTTGAAGAGGTGTTCCAGTTAATAATAGTCGATTTGTAGTCTTGAATTCCCTCACTATTTCTGACAACTGCAAGAACCAAATTCATCATTAGAATGAATTGTCTGCATATTGATCAAATTCTAAATGAAGGCACGAATGATTTTCAAATCTAAATATCAAATTACCTTGGATTTTTCATTTTTGATCCTGTGAGCTTCATCAATAACTAAGTACCTCCAGTTAAATTTTTTAAAAACAGACTTCTCTTTAATAAGCATTTCATAAGAAGTTACACATACATCCCATTCTCCTGGTAACAAAACATCTCTGACAAAAGCAGCCTGTTTAACAAAAGAAAAAAAAATTCCATCATGCAGAAATAAACTATACATTAAATTTACTGATAACAAGAGCATGGGCCAGGGGCGGGGGGCGGGGTGGGGTGGCGGAATAGTAAAAAAGAATTAAGAGTTACCTATAGTACACAAGCAGCTAGAACTAGCTCAAAGTAACTTCATTAATCCTATGTCACAGCCATGTAATAAATAACTGACAAAATTCTTTGGTGCAAAAGTCAGTAAGACTAATTCTTAAAATGTCTTATTTCCACAATTCCACTAAGTGTTGAAATTTTTTGGACACAGGTTTAGGAAAGGATAAAGAGTTTTCTGACATAAAGATACATAAGGACTAAGGACTAAAGGTTAGTTTGCAGTAAGCATTTTCATTTATTTTAAGTTTATAGATCTATTAAGACACTGCTATGAATTTTCTCATTTTACAGGTGAGGAAACTAAGGCAAAGACTGGTTAAACCTCTGGGTTTCAAAGCACAGTAAGGATTCTGTAACTTAAAATACCCAAAGTAGCTAAAAAGGGAGAAAAGAAATCTAGAGTCATCACTGATAGCTGAATGAAGGGAAAACAAAATTTAATACATAGTCCTTCAATACAGTATAAGTCCATTTTTTAATCCAAATTTTATATTCTTAATAGTGTCAACTATTTCCATTGTTGGTGGTGCTATTTTAGTCGCTAAGTTGCCTCATTTTGTGACTCCATGGACTGTAACCCACAAGGCTCCTCTGTCCACAGGATCTCCAAGGCAAGAATATGGAGTGGGTTGCCATTTCCTTCTCCAGGGGATCTTCCTGACGCAAGGATCAACCCATGTCTCCTGCACAGACAGGCAGATTTTACCACTGTGCCACTGGGGAAGCCCTCATTATTTCCATTTCCTCTCCCAAAAAGGATGTGTCAGCTGATCAATATTTTAACTTATTTTGATAAATATGATACCAACTTGTCAAGTTACTATTTAAATTTTTACTACTTACATTATTATGAAGAAATTGCTCTAGAATGGGAATAAAGCCTTCAATTTTATAACCACCCCCAAAAAGCAGGAGAAACAAACTATATTCTTATAGCTTTCTACAGTCTACAATTCCTTTTTCCCCAGGATGAATCTTGGCCATCAAGATAATATTCCACTTACAAATTACTAATATTTATGAAAACCAGGCTTATTATTGGGACCCTTTCTCTTCTTTTATCCCTCCTCCAGTTATCCCCTTTCCCCAAACCTAAATTCAAATTCTTTTAATATCAAAAATGTTAATTAAATATGAGAAACTTACCCTTTGTTCTTTATCCCCTATTAAACAAACAGATCTAAGTGTTGGTACCCATCTCTTGAATTCACTCATCCAGTTGTGTAATGTAGACTTAGGCACCAAAACCATATGAGGACCAGGAATGTTTCTATAGTGTTTCATGTACCCAAGAAGAGAAATTGTTTGAAGTGTCTTTCCCAGGCCCTGAAAGAGAAAATAATCACAAAGCTAGGAAACATGGAACAAAACAGACTCTTGTATTTATTATTTCCTGATTTAATATTTTCTGAAACATTTAAATATTTCCTGAAATATTTAAGATTTCCTGAAACATTTAAAAGAAAAGCTGTATACACCTAACAAATAGCAAAATCTTGCCGTGTGCCCAGTGGACAAGTGCTATGGTATTTAACCTTCACCAGTCCGTGAGGGACGTACCATTACCCCCCACAAAGCTCAGATGCACGCTTTCCCAGGGCCACCCAGCAGAGCTAGAACTGAGACCCATTTCTTCTCACTCCATTACTTTCTCCAAGCAATTGTCTTAGCACTGTAGCTAGCTATAGAGAAACTTAAAACATTCACTATAGAACTAGTAAACAGTAAACAAGATACAATGTTTTACAAGATAGAACTGTACAAGGTGCCATCACAGAGAAAATATTTATTGATGACATTCAACTAATCCCCCCTGTGTCTCACACAAGTGGGGGGTAGGGAGCAAGGGGAGATGGCCAAATCATTATATTACAAAAGTCAACCAAAGGCATGCTTTTCAAAACATATTATTTTTAAATTTATTACACTTTCATAGATAATAATTCCTCACAATTGAAGTATAGATATAGATCCCACTTAGGCAACTAAAGTGAGCTAATTATTAGTGTGACACAGGATTAGTTTGCTAACAGTCTATAATATCTTACAAGTCTTAACTTTTATAAATCTAAATGGTGTACAAGGTTTAAATTATAAAACATGGCCTTCTACAAAAGCTACCAAACACATACCATTTCATCCGCAAGGATACCATTGATGCCGTTCTCATACAAAGAAATGAGCCAATTTAATCCTCGGACTTGATAATCTCTCAGTTTACCCCATTTTACATCTAAGAACAAAAGGAAAATGACATGCACATTTTAAAGACAAGAAATACAGGTGGGCAGCCCCTCCTTCATTTGACACTCAGAGGTTTAACTTGGGCCTACTCGTTTATTTTGACTGTGCCTTCTTCACTAGGTTTTAAGAATGGGACTTTGGCAAGTTCCAAGTCAGGAAAGGTATCTGCTGTGCTGTGGAGCAGAGAAGGAGCAGATGGATATAGAAGACAAGAAACACGATGGAAGGCATCGGAGCGCCCCAGCCACTCAGTCCTTATGTTACCATATACTGGTCCTAGAGACTCTCTGGCCTATTTCCTTTCTCAATGTCAGCGCAAGTGTTTCTAACCAAGTGTTTTCGCCTTCCCTGATGACCAAAACAGAGGTTCGCTGGGGAATGTTTTTCTCTTAACAAAGGGGAAATTAAAAAAAAATTATTAGTAAAAGATTATTTTTCCTTTACCCTTCCTTACTTTGCTTTTCCAAGAGGTCTCACAAAGAGGAACAATATCTTTCAGGGTTTACATTTCCCATTCCAGAATAATTACTAAGTATATGGATCACAAATAACCCAACTTTTTTAAAAAATACATGTATATTCTATATTCCATCCCTTTTGAAAAACACTGCTCTGAGATGAAATGTTAATTAACACTAGGAAAATTGGATACACTGTAAGAATGTGAGAAAGAGACAACTCAAATACTTCAAATTTCCTTTCTCTCTGGGCCACAAATCTGGCTCTGGCCTCTAGCTTCATAGTAAGAAAACTGGGTACTCTGTAGCCAAAAGAAAAAAAAAATCTGGAGATACACACTTTAACCAGACTGATGCATTTCTAATCAGATCCTATCCTCCCTGAAGTTTAGTCTGCTAAGAGTTCCAGATGACAGTTAATTATAACTTCCAATCCAAATTATAAATCCTATACTACTATAAATTTTTCTTTTGCTCACAGCCACTATGATCACACAAACTTGTCATCAAGTGAGAAAGAGAAAGGTCAGGAAAAAAAAAATTACTGGGCTTCAGTAAAGAAAACTGTGCCACCCGACAACCAAGATTATACATGCATGCATGCTATGTCACTTCAGTCATATCCGTTTGCAACTTCATGGACTGTAGCCTGCCACGCTCCTCTGTCCATGGGACTCTCCTCCAGGCAAGAGTGCCAGAGTGGTTGCCATGCCCTCCTCCAGGGGATCTCCTGACCCAGGGATCGAACCCATGTGTCAGTCTCTTGCACTGGCAAGTGGGCTCTTTACCACTAATGCCACTTGGGAAACCCAAGATTATATATAAGTAAAACTTAAACCTGGTTAACCATGTTTTCTTTTGGAAAACCATTTATAAACTTAAAGACAAAATCAGGAGATGAGTAAAAAAAAGTCTTTAATAAGTACCTTTTCCTACACATCTTTCTTCTCTAGGGCAAATATATGGCAAATTCCATCCCCATTTTTACATATACATTCAGGAAACATCAAGCACAATGGTGATTTATGCCCTTTTGAAATACAGCATCACTATCGTAATGATATACTATGACTTCTAGCCAAAATAGTATCTGAAGTTCATTTCACAATCAATAAATTTCAAAGATTACTTAAAATTCCCTTTATAAATTATAGCCAAGAAAAACCCCAACATTAACCAAAGGCTACAAGGGAATGTTTTAAAGATGAAGTAATTAAATATATATAACATACAAGATGGAGAGTCTTCAAACCGAGTGCAAACATTGGTTGCTTTGGAGCTTTCTGTTAATAATTCTTCATCTTCTTCTTGCTCTGTTCTTCGGTGTCGATAGCTGCAAGTTTAAAATAATATCAAGCAATTTGAGTTTTGGCTTTAATTACCAGCTTTCAACATAGTAGTCAAGAGGCTGACCAATATTTCACAGTATCTTAAAAGGCATGTAAATTAAGACTATAGAGTAATACCTTAGGTTAACCAGAACCTGATAAACATAAACGTGATCATCTAATTTCAATGAAATATGCAGTAAGAAAAACCTCATAGTTTATATTTTAATGTTAAGTATTTTGCTCCCACCCCAAAAATAGTTCCCCCAGAAATCACATTTTAAAAACTACAACTTTCACCAAAAGCTGCAGAATGTGCAGAACAGAGACTTAGGGTTTAAGGCAATGACTCTTTAACTAGAATTACTCGAAGCTTTTTAAATACACATGCCCAGATTTTACATCCCAACAGAGTCAGACACAGTCTCTTAAAAACTAATTTTTTGTAGCTATAATATTGCCAGATTTCTTAACCTCTAAAGGACTCAGGTTAGTAAAACTACTTGCTCCCCAGTTTTCAAGTTTCCACTTATACCTGTATACTTTCAACAAATACTTTGATTTAAATTAGAAAACAGTAGATTATATTCCACTCTTGTGATCTCTAAATCTAAATTATTGCTTGATTTCTATTAAAACTACATGCTTTGTGGGAAAGATAATCAGCCTTCCCAGATAGAGAAACATGCCTCAGAAATGCAAGCAAAGGCAATAAAAATCCAAGGATTTTTTTTTTTAGTAGCTTTTTTTTTTTTTTTCATATTTATCTGGCTGTTGGCTGTGGCGTGCAAGCTCTTGGTTGCGGCATGTAGGATCTAGTCTCCTGACCAGGAGTGGACCCCAGGCCCTCTGCATCTGGGGTGTGGAGTCCTAGCCACTGGACTACCTGGGAAGTCCCTAATTGCTTGTCGTATGTGTTTACTTCTTGTGTTTCTCTGCATTCCAATCTTATGAAAACTTAATTCAAAGATCTACCCCTCAACCCCAAGTTACTCTCCATAAACTAAGAGAGCAACTTAACTTTGCCTTTTTTTTTTAAATAAAATCTCCTTCATAATATACTATCAAGATGACTGATTATTATGGTTGTTAAACTAAAGATAAAAGCTGGCATATGCTTTGTTACTTCAATTAATGGTTACTTTCAAGCAATGAGATTGCCCTAAATTCGTTATTACTAACCAAACATCTTGTTAGGGCTTCCCTCATAGCTCAGTTGGTAAAGAATATGCCTGCAATGCAGGAGACCCAGGTTCAATTCCTAGGTCAGGAAGATCCCCTGGAGAAGGAAATGGCAACCCACTCCAGTATTCTTGCCTGGAAAATCCCATGGACAGAGTAGCCTGGCAGGCTACAGTCCATGGGGTCGCAAGAGTCGGACACAACTTAGCAACTAAACCACCACCAAACATCTTAAGTTATCCAACCAGCACAAATTCTAAGAAAGAATCTATAAATTCAACATGTAAGAATTACTTTACAAATTTTGCACCACCGCCTAACAACGGCATCATACAACTTGACATTTCCTTTTATATAAAGAAACTAAGCATATAACAAAAATTTTAAGTAGACTATCATGATACAAATCACCATACGATCTATAAACAAGCACAGACTTCAGATAACAGCAGTACTCTCAATCCACCTGAGTGGTTTAGGAGACTAGAGAATGCCCCAAGTCAGATCTAAATTCAAAGTAAGATTATTCTAATTCCTTCTAGACGATGTTAAGTAGGCCACTTAACCTTTGCATTTGTTTCCACTCCAAGGAGAAGGTAACATCTGAATTCCCTACTCAATCCATATAAAAATAAAGCATTATGCCTATTTTTATTTATTTATACATGTATGGCTATGTCCTGCCAAGCCAACTGGGCCAAATAAATAAGAGCACCGTTAACTATTTTTTTAATAAAATGATTTTGTGCTTCTAATTAAGACTATCTAAAGTAAGTCTGGCTCAACTGTTAAGCATCAACTATTACTCACTCGCCAACTGAGAGCAAGTTCTGTTTCTCATCCTTTTTTATTCGTGGGCGCCCTGGTTTCATCTTCAAAGGTGAGGTTGGAGTCTTCTGAGCAGCAGGCTGAATGAAATGTGCAAACAGTTCTGTCTGCTTTAATAAATACTCAAATCTATTTGCCCGGTCAGTTTGCTGGAAGAAATGTGAAAACACATTTTATCAGAATATCAATATAAAATCAGAAATCAAAGTTTCAACATGTCTCCACACAACAATCTCAGCAGCAAAAAGGAACTACTGCTACATGCAACAACATAGATGAGATTCAAAAGTAGGATACTATGTGAAAGCAAGCAAGCGTTGAGACTACATGCTATACGATCCAAACTCCAAACAGTGACTTTCTATGTGAAATTCTAAGTAGTGGTTTCTCAGAGAGGAGATCTGAAGTGTCAAAGGGATGAGAGCAGGAGCAAGCACTTGGGGGACGATAGAACTGTTCTACATTGTGACTGTACGGTGTTTACATGGCCTCAGCTATTTGCCAGAACTCACCAAATTAAAAACATACAACTACTGTGTGTCAGTGATACTTGAATGTAGTTGAAGAAAAAATATCAAATAAAAAGATAAAGACTCTGCAATTCAGGTGTATTTATTCAGAAGAGGGAAAAATGTGCCAAATTTTAAAAAGCTATCAGGCTTGAAAAACATCTATTAAGTTCATGAAATATTCATTAATCCTATGTAGTTCTTAATACCATTTCTTATTTTTATATCTAACATCTGCGGCTTTGAGTGTTTCCTATTATCACACAAAAAGAATGGAAGACCAAAAAAACTTAAGACTTTGAAATCAAGTTCTTTTAAAAATAAACAATGGAAATCTAGAGCCTTTAGACAACAGACTTTTTACAGACACATCAATAATTTGATTTTAAATAAGGAGAAACAAGAAGACAAGAGTTCAATAAACAGAGAAGCCAGTTACTCAGTATCTCTACCTATGTTTAAAATGTCAACTTTACAATAAAACATTTTACCTAGCAAACACCAGAGGTAGTCTAATGTACTTTTTAAATGAAAACATAATTTTTAAACATCACACCAACGTAAAACCGAAGCCCAATGTGATACTGAAGGCACACGGTGACAGTGTTTCACTGGTCACACGCGTAGCCCAATCCATACCACTAAAGGCTGTCAACACGCTTCTCCTTAGGGATGTCCTACCAATGACAAGCTTCAGCTTCTGTTTTAAAGTACTAACCTGAGATCCATATATATGTATTTTGCACAATTTCATTTTCAAATACATATATAGTAAAAGAAAAACCAAAAACATGCAATGAGAAGATCATGCTATTTAAAAAAGACTATTCTATTATTGTAATTATGCTTGGATCAAGATAAATAAGCTCCGGAAATAAATTCAGATAGGTCAGAGTGTAAGATATTTTAAAGCAAAAGTTACTCTACAGTACTCAAATCACTGAATATTCTCTTCTTTAAAAACATTTTCAAATCAACGTTTTCTTCTTAAATGTCTTTTCAATTCAAAAAATACTTCTGTGTGCAGACCAGAAAAAGTATTTTGTTTCTCTATGAAGTTTTCATTATAGTACAATATTGAAAATAAAACATAACAAGTAAATTATGAAGACTGTCAGAAAACAAAAACTCCGAAGTAAAAACACACAGTAAGAACACATGGGAAGTGTGAATAGCACCAAATTTTAAATTTTAAGCAGGATGATTAGGAAAATGCCAACAGAAATGATGTTTCACAGAGAAAGGAGTAGTCCTCCCAATTCTTAGACCTTATCACACCTCTCTAGTGCTCAAGATCCTTTAATGGTTCTAGATGTCTTAAGATGGTATTTTTTCAAACTGTGGTTCATGATCCATTAGATCAGAAATATCCAAAATCTTTGTTATCTTCTACAAGGTCAAGTCTGAGACTACTATCTTAAAGAACAAAGCATAAACTTCACCAGAGCTCTACAAAACATTTCATAATTTCCAAAATTCTCTCACTGATTCAAGTAGTGTGGAGTTACAAACGGTTGCAAAAAAACAAGGAGTTTAGAACATTTACAGAGTAAGCTTTCAGTGGAACTGTAGCAAAGGTTTAAGGGGATTAACAGGCAAAGACCTCATTGCTTGAAAAATGAAAAGGTTAAGATAAAAATGACGAGAGGTGTAAAGAAAATGAACCTATCTACAAAACAGACAGAGATCTGACTTGTGGTTGCCAAGGCAGAGGAGGGGAGGAGAGGGATGCACTGAGAATTTGGAGTTGATAATTGCACGTATTACATTTAGAGTGGATAAACATCAAAGGTCCTACTGTGTAACACAGGGAACTGTATCCAACTTCCCTCAAATAAACCATAACAGAAAAGAATATCTAAAAGACTGTATATATATGTTAAACTGAATCACTCTTCTGTATAGCAGAGATAGACACATTATAAATCAACTATACTTCAATTAAAATAAGAGGTATAAGGAGAAAAACTACTTCCTAAAGAGCAGACACAATAAGATCAAGAACCCCCCCAAAAAAAATGCATCATAAAATTAAAGCAAAGGTTAAAATCAATAGCCTTGGAAAAAGCATTTTTCTCTAAGAAAATGACCAGGATAGTAGAAGCCATACATGTTTGGAAATGAATTGATGATGGGCCTGCAATTCTTTATGGAGGAAGACTGAAAGTGAGAAAGTGACAGAAAAGAAGTAGAAACTTAATCAGAGTGGCAAAGTCTTAGAATGGCTAAATAGGACTGTTAGAAATAACAGTGAAAGCCAAAGAAAGTGAAAACCATAAATTTATTCCAGTACCAATCAGTGTAATTACTTTAGTTTTCTCAACCATTACTTGGCATCTTGGGTTCAAGAATGAGAAGTGAGTATCAAGACTTATCTATGAATAGGATCTAGCAGATGATAAGGAGCCTGCTCAGAAGAAAACTGCTCGTCAAGGTCATGGTTTTGAAAAAGGAAATTAAAGTACAAGACTGAAAAATCTGTAGGAAGTTGAGAAAAAAATTGCAATAAAGGGAGCTGTGGAGACGAGAAGTATTGTAAAGAACCACTGAAAACCTCCATTATATAATCAGATCAGTGTCACAGACTTCACAAAAACACAGATCTGGAAGAAGCTAGATCATGAGAAACGAGCCAAATGAAGATGCCAATGAAATAATTCATGCAACAGAAGAATAATGAACCAGGGTGATGGGGAAAAGATAAAAGAAATATTTATGAAGTTAAATCTGCCAAGACTATTAAAATTATGACATGCTGTTATAAACAGCTTGGATATTTATTAAGAAAAACTTTCATTCATTGAGAGAACACTAAGTAACTGTGTGGGAAAGAGATAATGAATTCAACTTCGGATATTCCTAAATAAGACCTACCAAAGGGATTTAAATGTTCAACAAGCAAATGAAAATACAATGATTGGAGGCATCTGAGCTAGAGATAAATATTCAGAAGTACTCATTTAAAAGTGGCAGATGAAAACCAGGCTAAAACAGGCTAAAACCAGGCTAAAACTTTCCAAGAACAAATGTTCAAAATGTAATGAACGACAAATGAATAATCAAGTAAATAAAGTATCATCAAAGAAAAAAGGTTTCTCAAGGCAAGAAAAAAATTTGTGGAGTGGCCAGTGGTGTCAAATACAAGAATGAATAAGGAGAATGAACTAAAACTAGGCCAAAGAATTGGCCATTAAAATTACTAGTACATCACTTCTCAGTCTTTTGGCTAAGATCAAGTAGAGAATCACTAATAGAGTGTTAATGACAGAATCTAAGCTGTGCAGGTTTAGAGGAATGACTGGGAAAAGTAAAAATGGAAAAACATCTTTTCTTCAAATAAGACTGACAGCAAAGAAAGGTGACAGGACAGTTACACATATACACAAAATGCATACATACAAAATGGAACAGAAATCATATACAGTAATACATCATTTATACTTTACATGTTACAATATGCATTATGCCCGTTATGTATGTGTATACTGATACATATATGCAAACTTTTAGGACTTTGAAGCCATTTTTATAAATTTCAAAAATATTTGCTGATATTGATGAGAAAGTCAAAGAACAAGGGGAAAGTAATACTTGTTAAAATCAGTATTCTATGTGCCAGATACTATTCTGGATGCTGAAGACAGAAAGACTAAGACACCGTTTCCACTCTTAAGGAGGGTACTGTATTGTGTAATGATGATATTCTTATACATGTTAACTATGATTTTTAAAAAATTAAGTTTAATCTATATAAAGCATATAGAACAGGGCCCAGTACATACTATTCATTCACTGTTAGTCATTATTATTTAATCTAAACTTAAGTTCAAAGCTCTTTGTAGGTACTGGTTAACTCATGGTAAGATAAAGATTCCCAAGAGGATGTGAAATGTGAGCTGGATCTTTTGCGAGTATAATATTCATCTTCTCTTTTGTAAAGCTCTCATCCATATAATAAAAAAGCTGTAGGCAAGAAATATTACTATATATACTAAATATTTTTGTATTATATATTGTATGCATATGTGCATGAGTGCGTGCTCTGTTGCTTCAGGCATGTCAGACTGCAATCTTATGGACTGCTGGCTCCTCTGTCCATGAAATTTTCCAGGCAACATCACTGGAGTGGGTTGCCATGCTCTCCTCCGGGGGATGTTCCCTAACTAGTGATCAAATCTGTGTCTCCTGCATGGCAGGTAGATTCTTTACCCACTGAACCACATGGGAAGCTCATTATATATTGTATATGTTATTATAAATTATACATGTATTACCCACTTTTTAACCCGTAGAGTACAACGCGAGACAGATGCAGAATAAACACATCTTGAATGGTTACTTCTCGGGTCTTTTAACTCATCTCACTCCCAATGCTAAATCTAAAAAGGAGTATTAATATAATCCACATATTTACATACTATGTGAATTCATGAAATACATCTGTATTTGCTTTAATCAAGTAAGTCGAGTAAGATAAAAAGTTACAGTACTCCATGTTACATATATTTAAATTAGATATCTGTGCCTCAACTTTAGTAAATTTAATACCTAATAAAAAACTATTATGACTCTATTCATATACCTAGAACATACCATTTTTTCTTCATAGGTGGGATCTGGTTCTTGGATTTCTTTTTGCTTTCCAGGAGATGCATTGTCAAATACTTCCTGGTAAGAGGGAAAAACCATGGTTTGTTCTTCAAGAATACTCAACATACCATTATTACACTGATTTCAGCCCAAAACACATTCAAAGTAATACACGCCTGTCCTGAACTTCCTAGATACCTAAATGGCTGCCATCCTATCTGATAGGAAACCTTGATACAAAATATGACAGTACTAACAATTCACTTAACCCAAATATGTAAACCGCATGGCCACTGCCAAGATTAAAGCACAAGGTTATCTCCAACATCCTAGAACAAAAAAAATCAAAAATTATAAAGCCAAATTGAACAATATAAATTGTGAAGGAAATGTTCCCTTTAAATAAAACTGCAGTATCTACTGTAGTACTACCCAAATATATACCTGGGAAGTCACACAGTCATCCTGATTTCCATCTTCTAAAACATTAAAAAAATTCATCATGCACCCTAAAGTGAATACTTTAACCACAGTTTGATTCCTTAATTGATAATAAATGTGCTATTTTTCCAAATTTATTCACCCTGACATTCAGAAAGTCACAAAAACCAAAAAAACAACACCAACTTCACTGCAAAGTTTGCTCATCCATTAAAAGAACACAAGAACAGCTGGTGAAAAGTACAATTTTCATTAATGATATAGTGATCTGTGGTGCTACGTGCTGTAACAAAGTTACCTATAATTAAAAAGCTGAGGGGATGGGCCTGGTACAGCACTACTATAAGAGATCAAATGACCCAAATTCAAGTCTAACTTCAGTGCTAAGACCTTTACGAACTTGTGTAACCTTAAGCTCATCACAATCTCCGGTCTCCAGAGTAAAAGTGACAAAGCCACATACCTAGAATAATTCACAAAATGGTACTGGGATACCATGAAAAGTCGAATGTATCCTAAAAAAACAAGATGTGCTTTCCAACAGCAGTCATTACTTCTTTCACAGTCTTAACTAAAACAGGTAAAAGATTTGGATTTAGGACTTTTGAGATCATATGGCTATTGGTATATAGTGTACCTACCTATCAGTCCAGGTAGGTATGCAAAATGAGAATGAACCAAGACAGGCCCCATTCAGGTTGCCAAAAAGATATTAATTAAAAAATGTGACTGCTCCCATGACTACCAATACCAAGCAAAAAAAAAAAAAAAAAAAAATTAATACATAGGAAAGCTAACTAATTTTCCTAGGAAAGTGGGCTTTGTCAGAAAATAAATGATCTTGGAAAAACACAGCTTAAAAAGAAAAAAAAAAACACACACACACTATAATGTGAAAAAAAAAAAAAACTAGTCAGTGAAAAAACTGGTAAAAGATAAAATCACTGATGTTACTATCCTGAGAAGGGGAAAAATAATGAAGCCATTTTTCAATAAATGAAATTGTTAAACAACGCATTTTTGGCAAAAATATGACAGGGCAAGATATTTGGGGAAGGGTCAGCTTCAGAGCCAGATGTGGGTTCTATCACAGATTCTACTTACAAAAAGACTCAATTTCCCCATCTGGCAAAAATACTACTGACAGTCATCCAGTACTTGTTACATTAATATTAATAGTTAAACTCTAATTCCACTTCACCTTAAAAACAGCAACTGAAAGGCAAAATATTTAGTTTAGGCTTTAAATTATTCTGCTTTCTGATATTTCCTTAACACTTCTAGTGAGACTGAGACTTTGGTTGCTACTCCAAAATTTGAATGACAGCCTCTTTTGAGAGGCTGACAACTGTGGACAGCAATTTGCAGAGAAGTGCAGTGCGTGCTCAGTCGCTTCAGCCTTGTCTGATTCTTTGCCACCCCGCCAGGCTCTTTATAGCTCGCCAGGCTCTTCCGTCCATGGGATTCTTCAGGCAAGAACACTGGAGTGGGCTGCCATGCCTCCCCTCCAGGGGATCTTCCAACGCAGGGATCGAACCCGCGTCTCTTTTGTCTCTTGCACTGGCAGGCGGGTTCTTTACCACTAGCGCCACCTGGGAAGCCCTGAGAACTGCGTATTTAATACAACTGCTTTCAGTGTCGAACTTTCAAACCCCCTTACAAGGAAGCGGGAATCCAAGTTAACCCTGGCAATTCAAAACAATCATTTAAAACCTAAAGAAAAAGAAAACAAGCAACACTGACATGAACTGAAAACAAATTTCAAGTCGCTGAAAGCTATAGAATACCAGAGGTCCTATTCCACCAAAACCCACCCTTACCTAAAAGTTCTTTCAAAAACTAACAACACGTTACTTCACCCTAGATAAGGCCGCTGGTTACAGAGTAGGACTCCACTGAACTGACTTATGACTTAGTACAGCACCGAAATAAAACTACTGAGCCAAATGCTCTATGGTAAACTGTCCTACCATTTCCTTATTGTGTTAATTCTGCAGCAACATTCCCTTTTAGAGCAGTATTACCTTTTCTCCATCTATCCAAGGATGGAAAAATTCCAGAAATCTCTGGGCTGAGACTATAAAATATCTCAAAACAGATCGAAGGCCAAGAATAAAATTGGAAGGAGCAAGCAACACTTTGTTCCCAGACATCGCAAAACCTTGGAGCACACCCAAAAGACCCGCCTGGCAGTTCCCCAATCTCTCCACCCTCGCAGTACGTTGCCATTCCCTGACCCGCCAGCCCCAGCCCAGAAGGTAGGAAGCCATAGAGAACGATACCAATTTTCAAAATAAGGCCAAGGCCCCCAAAGAGGAAATGCGCTGGTCTGTAAGCAAACTAACCGCCCCTCACTCACTAACTCATTCTTCCATCCATCCATCACTCCCCCCACAAAATGAAATGGGGGTTCAAGACAGCTGCTGCCGCCTTGGTCGCTTCCCTTCCCCATGGAACAGTGCCTGGGAGGAGCCTCCTCTCCCTCCGAGGGAGCAGCTGTGCCCCGCTTATCCCCACTGCGCCCTCGGCCATCCAGCCCTCGCCATTGTTTCTGCGGAACAGATACCGCCCCCGCAAAGAACGGGATGAAGAAAAGGAGGCCCAACTCCTCGGATGCGCTGCTTTTAAATGCCTTCCCCACCCCGCCTGTCTACCCCCGTACCTAGAGGGAAATTTCCCTCGCCCTCCCCCCAAGTTTAGCGGAAAGTAAAATCGAGATTCAGAGATGCGCGAGGGAATTATGGGAGTCCGGCTTTAAAAAAAAAAAAGGGTAGCTCCACACTCGGCCTCAGTAATCAAGAACATGTGTCTAATAAGAGCGTTCGAGGATTTGGCAAGGTTCGCCAAAGAGACAAATAATATAAACGTGAAGTGCCAGAAATCCACTTGAGGTTGCCTGGATAGCTTAAGCGCAGGGGTGAGAGCATCATTTCCGACCCAAAGGGTCTGAGGCCGAGTTGGAGTGGGAAGGGGTGAAGTTTGGCTCTGCGTCTCATCACTAGTACCGAGGCGAGGGAACCAGTTCCTCCTCCCCCTCCTGCCCTCTTTCCACGCCACGAGCCGCGCTCACCTCCATCTCCGAGTCCGCGGGGCCGGCGTTGGCCACGGAGGGAGCCGCCTGGGCTGCGACGCCCTCGGGGCCGCCTTTGTTGCTGCTGTTGCTCCCGCTGCCGGCGGCCGAGGCTGCGGGCTTGGAAGGCGCGCTCTCGGGAGGCGGAGGTGGCGGAGGGTCGGCCGCGGACGACATGATGTTCCGTCTGCGTCACCCGCTGCTGCCAGAGGCCGGGCCCGGCAAGGAGGAGGAGGAGGAGGCCTAGGCCTGGGAGGCTGCGTCGCAACGAGCAGATGGAGAAGCGAGAGGACTACCCGAAAGCCCCCTGCGCCGCGGCTCGGCGACGAGCCCAAACCAGGCCCAGCAACCTCCCCCTCTGGTCGCCCTCCTCTTCCGCGGGGCTCCGGGTTCGACCGGCGCTTTACCCCACGGCGGGAATCACGTCGACGAGAGTGGGCGGGGCCACTCGGGTCACTGAGGTCAGGGAGGGCGGGCTGATTCACAGGAGGGCGGAGGGTTGGGGGAAAAAGAAAGGAAAGCAAAAGAGGGACAGAGACTGGGAACTGGCTTAGCTGCCTCCTCTTCTTCCTCTGGTAGATATCATCTATCTCTCCAGCATTCACGTCTACTACCTACGCCACCGACAATCAACACTCGCGAGATTGATAGTTGGCTACATGTCTGGGCTCCAAGTGCGCATGCGCATTCTCCCCTCCTTGCCCTGGGCCACGCCTCCTCCGAAGCCCCAGAGAGCTCTTGGGTAAGGAATGGGCGGGGCCTCGAGGGAGAGCTTGGAGACGTAGGTTTGTGCGTCGGCTTCCCGGCTTGACGCGAGCGCTGTCTTCCAGGCGTTCTTAACGGCTCACGGTCCACCGGCGTTTCGTCTGCTCTGCTTGGCAGGGATCCGCGGCACTCCCAGAAAACTTGCCCAGGTTTTGCGCCGCCTACCGCAGTATAGAGGCCTGTGCAGGGCTTAACACTTTCACTGCCGCCGCTTATAGGTGTGACGCCAATGTGTTGAAGATGGTTTAGTTATCCCAGTTGACGTCTCTTATGTTATGTTGTCTAAGCAAAAGGGCCCGTTAGTGTAATTTTTTTTGTCTACACGTTAGCTATATGAATCATTTCTAAATTCCTTCTACTCTTTGGTACAGAGTTAAACGATATTTTCTCTGAATTTACATGCTAAACATAAGCAAACTGCCCATCACTATGTAAATTAGAGTCATGAGTAATCGATAGATAAGAGAGGCCATGGGCTGTATCTTTTTCTCAACCACGAAATATTAAAATGTACAGACTGCTGTACATTTCTTTCTCCTTAAGAAATATTTCGAATAATCACCAGTGGTTACGCCTTCCGGTCTCCTCAACACAGCCTGTGGGTCTTGCACACGGATCTGCTGCAGATTATCAAGAACATCGTGTTCTACTCAATAGAAAATCGTACTGCTGTAAATTGTTATCTGCCCTGCACAGGCTCTTATTCATCTTTGTATCCCCATATCCAGTATTCTATCAGTATGTATTGAATAGAGGAGACACACTTTTTCAAGAGTTAAGATTTGAGCAAACTGTTGATTATGTTGAATTTCAAACAGAAGGGCTCTCCTTTGAATTGATAGCCTGCAAACTTAACTGATCAAATGATAATTTTTAAATTGAGATCTGGAAAAATGCCCCCTAGCCCATTAGAAATACTGTTTGTGAGACTATAAGGAACCATCTAAGGATATATGAACAGAAAAATACACAAATGATGTTTGTTGTCTTCACCTGTTACCGCAAAAAGCTAGCAGTAGTGAGTCCAACATAGAAAGTGTGATTTTAAAGCTATTGTACACCCACACATTGAACTATTATTTATCTTATCAGCCATTAATGTAGAAGAGTGTTTATTATATAGTGTTAACTGAAAAAAATTAAGTTGAAAAACATGAATACAACATTGGAAGGATAATCATAAAAGTATTGAAAGTGGTTGTTGTTGGTGTGTATTTCCTAATTCTTTTTAGTTTTAATTTTTTTTTCTAAAGTGAATCTGTGTATTACTATATTGAGGAAATTTATTTTTAATATTTAAAAAACACTTTTACCATAAAAAGATGATGTGAAAGTAAAAAGTTAGTGTCTAGGGTAACAGACACTGACATACAGACATTGAACAAATACTTATGAACAGATATTTAATATTGACATTAAGAAGAAAGCATATAACATTTATTTAATATTCAGAGTATTTCTTCACTCTACAGGTAAATATCTTGAATCTTGGTTTAGAAACCCTAAAAATATACTGAATATGTAAATGGATGAATCTTGAAGGCTGACAATAATTTAAGAAAAACAAGTAGCAAGAAAATCAATAAAATTACCTCCAAAATGACACCTGTCTTTCTTAACATAGACATTTATACTATGAGTGAGTTTCTCATATGAGCATATGAAAGCTGTATGAGAATCCTGTGGTGGTAATTACAGAGGAAAGATTCTTAGAAGAAAGGAGGAAGAAGAAACAGAATGTTTGAACCCAGTAATCTAACCACAGGGACAGAGAAACATTTTGAGCAAGGTCTAGGAGCAGGGAGGAAAGGAAGTGAGGAACTACAGAAAAGACAATGTCTGAAAACTGAGGTATAGAGACATTAACTGAGTGGCAGACAGTAGTGCCCATTAGTGGCCAAATGACAAAGGTCATTGTTCTTCAAATGCTGACAGGCTAAAACTTCCAGCTAGTTCTGAAATTGATAGCATTATATAAGATTAGTGTTGTTAGAGTAGGTTGGAGAGTCAGCCAAGTCTAGAATTTCATGTAAGTACAAGAACTTAATATTTGTGTGAATTCAGGCAAATTACTTAATTTCTTTGAAGTCAGTCTTTTCCTCATCTTTTTACTATTCCAACTTTATATTTGGATGACATTCTTATAATAATGTTATAAGAATTATAATAATTATAACAATAATCATAATAGTTATATTAACCTAATTATAACATAATAATGTCATAAGAATTAAATGAGATTGAGTATGCAGGGTGTTTAATACAGTGCTTGATATATACTGAGCTCTGGGTTCAAGTGTTAGGTATTCTAATACTGAAGGATCATAAGCCTAAGGGTCAGAGTAGGATCATCCACTGTGTTCTTTTTAATGAGGAGGGTAAAGGGAATAGTGTCATGAAAACACTAGAATGGACTGGTTGGATCTCTTTGCAGTCCAAGGGACTCTCAAGAGTCTTCTCCAACACCACAGTTCAAAAGCATCGATTCTTCGGCACTCAGCCTTCTTCACAGTCCAACTCTCACATCCATACATGACCACAGGAAAAACCATAGCCTTGACTAGACGAACCTTTGTTGGCAAAGTAATGTCTCTGCTTTTCAATATGCTATCTAGGTTGGTCATCACTTTCCTTCCAAGGAGTAAGCGTCTTTTAATTTCATGGCTGCAGTCACCATCTGCAGTGATTTTGGAGCCCCCAAGAATAAAGTCTGACACTGTTTCCACTATTTCCCCATCTATTTCCCATGAAGTGATGGGACAGGATGCCATGATCTTTGTTTTCTGAATGTTGAGCTTTAAGCCAACTTTTTCACTCTCCTCTTTCACTTTCATCAAGAGGCTTTTGAGTTCCTTTTCACTTCCTGCCATAAGGGTGGTGTCATCTGCATATCTGAGGTTATTGATATTTCTCCCAGCAATCTTGATTCCAGTTTGTGCTTCTTCCAGTCCAGTGTTCCTCATGATGTACTCTGCATATAAGTTAAATAAACAGGGTGACAATATACAGCCTTGACGAACTCCTTTTCCTATTTGGAACCAGTCTGTTGTTCCATGTCCAGTTCTAACTATTGCTTCCTGACCTGCATACAAATTTTTCAAGAGGCAGATCAGGTGGTCTGGTATCCCCATCTCTTTCAGAATTTTCCACAGTTTCTTGTGATCCACACAGTCAAAGGCTTTGGCATAGTCAATCAAGCAGAAATAGATGTTTTTCTGGAACTCTCTTGCTTTTTCCATGATCCAGCGGATGTTGGCAGTTTGATCTCTGGTTCCTCTGCCTTTTCTAAAACCAGCTTGAACATCAGGAAGTTCACGGTTCACATATTGCTGAAGCCTGGCTTGGAGAATTTTTTTATCTCAAATATGCAAATACATGTTGTCTACACCTAAAATTCTCTCTACTGGATTTAGTGTGCTAGAAGGGTATGTGCTATGCTGAACAGAGTGGAGCAAAAAGATACTTACCAGTGGACAAAAGATGTCAAAGAGCTAGGACTCTTTCAACATTTTGGCCTTGAATGGTAACAAAAAGGATTTTATTAAGTTTATCAAGAACACAGGAGGAATATACTGAGCCTGTCTTTATCCCATGCTCATTTTATTTTGTGAAAGCCTAGGAAAGTAAGTCTGGTTACTACATGACAACAATAAAACAGTATTGAGTTTGTGAGTATCTTAAGAATGGGCGAGTCCAACACTAGATACCAATGATCACATGTACATCTTTTTCAGAATTCTCTTACTTGGGTCATTTGCCACATGAGGGGATTTCAATTAAAGACAAGTATTAAGTAAAGTTTCAATGCATCTCCCTCATGTTTGGTCACCAACTTATATCAGTGGGCAACTCTGTGTCTGCTTGGTGTTTGTACATGTATTTATGCCATCATTTAAAATTGCCTTTCCCCCACTCTGCTATTTACAAGTTAAAAATTCAAGTTCTCTGTGCATTTCCTCCCTTGTAAAAAAATTTTTTTTTCTTCTTACGTGAATGCTTACTTTCAAAAAAGGGGAACAGTCTCAAATCTAAGCTTCCATTTCAGAAGCCTAGAAAAAGAAGAGCAAAATAAATTCAAAGTAAGCAGAAGAAAGGAAAAAATAAAGGCAAGAACAGAAATCACTGAAATTAAAATCAGAAAAACTTAGACAAAATAAGACAAGGAACTGGTTCTTGACAGGATAAAATTGACAAAATGTTTGGAAAACTAACAGAGAAAACACAAATCATCAATATTAGGAATTAAACAGAACCCATGGTTACTGACATTGAAAACATCGAAAAGATAAAGGGAATACTACAAGCGTAAATTTGACAGATTAAATAGACCACTTTTTTGAAAAATAACTCAGACAATATTATGTAGATAACTTGAATAGTGTTATAAATATTTAGGAAATTAAATTCATAACTTAAAATCTCCCCAAAAGAAATCTCCAAACCCAGATGGTTTCATTGGTGATTTCCACCATATATTTCTACACAATTCTACAGAAATTTTATACAATCTCCACCCAAAATATAGAAAAGGATGCACTTCCCAAATCATTTTATGAAGCTACTATAATCCTTATACCAAACCAAGGATAGTGTATAAAAGAAACTGAAAGACCAATATCTTAGTGAATATAGATGTAAATATCCTTAAAAAAATATTAGCAAATACAGTTATGCAATGTATAAAAAGAACTGTGCAAATAGAATTTATTTCAGAGCAAATTTCATCAGAGATGAAAAAGTAGTTCAATATTTGAAAATTGATGTTATCTGACATATTAACAGGTTAGAGAAGAAAACTCACTTGATTATATCAAGCAATGCAGAAAAAGCATTTGACAAAGTTTCAACCTCTTTTCATAATAAAAACTCGCAGAAAAAAAAAGTATATAGGGAGACTTCCTCCACTTGATAAAGAGCATCTGAAATACCTACAACCCAAAATGATACTTCGTGAGACTGAATGTTTTTCCTCTAAGATCAGAAAGAGGCAAAGATCCTGCTCACACCCCTGTGTGAATGCTGGAAAGGAAAAATAAAACTCTCCATTTGCCAATGACATGATTATCTACATAGAAAATCCCAAGAAATCTGCCAGAAAAATCCAAAGGCCTAATAAGTGGATTTTGAAAGTTTTCAGGGTAAAGAATAAGCATTCAAAAATCAACTATTTCTACAAATTAGCAATTAACATGTGGACTCAGTGCAGAGGTTTTTCAACAAATGGTCCTGGAGAAATCTCCATGGGGTGGGAGGAGAAGCAACCTTGACCTAAGTCTCCCACTTTGTGGGAAAATTAACTCAAAATAGATAGTAGACTTAATGTAAAATAGAAAACCAAAAAATTTTAGAGAAAAATGGGAAAATGCTAAGGATCTAAGGTTGGGCATGGAGTTCTCTATCTTTGACACCAAACGCATGATCAGTAGAAGGAAAAATTAATAAATTGAATAAAAAATTAAAAGCTTTTGCTCTGTAAGAGACTGTCAAGGAGATGACAAGTTGCAGAGTGGGAGAAAAATATTTACAAACACATGTCAAAGGATGAGTATCAAATATATAAAGAACTCTCAAAATTCAACAGGAAAAAAAACAAGCAGTCTATGTAAAACATGGGAAAAATAAATGAAACATTTCTCTGAAGAAGGCATACAGACGGCAAATTAGCACATTAAAGATGTTCAAAAGCATTAGTCATAGAAAAATGCAAATTAAAACCACAATGAGATATTACTTCATACCTAACAGAATGTCTAAAATTGAAAACAATGACAACATCTAATGCCGGTGAGCACACCAAGCAAATGAATCAGTCATACATTGCTGGTGGAAATGTGCTAAGGAGCTCATAGACCCAAAACCCTGAGAATGGGTGCTTTAGGAAAAAACTATTTTCCTCAAAAAACAAAAGCTGTGCACAGTTGTATTTCTCTGAAACTATTGCTCCTAAGTATGTGATCCCAATTATTTGCTTTAATGGTACCTTTTAACCAAAGAAATTTTATTTTCCAGAAAACTAAAGGGTAAGTCATTGTGAACTGTATGATCTACGTTTTAGCAAACTATCAGAGCTTATGAATACATAGAACACAACTTTCTGCAGCCACACACATCCTTTATAAGGCTTCACAAAGTGGCAAAAGTAAGCATATTCATTTAACAGACACAAATAAATAGTCTCTTTATAGCATTTAGAATACAAAGTGAAATGGTAAACACAAAATTATGCTTAGTGATCAATGTTTCAATGTCATATCTTAGAAATGATTTAGGTATCCAAGGAATATCTGGGAATAAGTTTGTTATAAGTTTAAGGTGTTAAGTTATCTAAGTAAATTATCCTTAAGCTAACATACTGTAAAATGTAGCTTCTATTGAAAATCAGAATAATAATTCATTTTGGCTGGAATTCAAGTCCCTGCTGGTAACCACTGTGGAATATATTTTTATTCATTTTCTTGCATGTCTCTCTAGAATGGCTTTCTCCACTTTCTCTTGGTTTCTCTGCTCTTGATTACATACAATGTATTTGGTTTGTCCCAGTTTCCAGTTGGCCGTGCATTGTGGTACTTCATAGATTTAGTATTTCAATTTCAAATTCCTAATGTTGGGAAATGGATTAACCCAGCTCAGATCAGATGCTCATTCCAGATTTATTAGGTGTTAAAAGGGGTCCGGCTGCTAGATACAAATATAGATACCCAGGTCTGCCTCTTGAGTAGGAACCAGGATGGGAGGCAGGTTCTCTTAAGAAGAAGAATTGGAAATGCAAAACATTGACTGGCATCTCCAGCATATGTTTGCAGTCTATATGCATCACAGAAAATTAGAATTTTTATTAAAAAAAATCTACTCGTGTTCCCATTCAAGCACTGTGATTCTTTAAATTTTCATTCACAGTTTAAATTCCATCAAAGGTGTCAATTCTAAGCTCAATTGCATTTGAAGTACATTCAGCTAAATTGTATTTGAGATATGTTTTGTGAGAGCTTTAATTTCACATCTGACCTCTTTAGGTATGTGTATGCATATGTGTGTGTGTGTGTGGGCCAGTCATGTCCGACTCTTTGTGACCCCATGGACTGTAGGCTCCTCTGTCCATGGAATTTTCCAGGCAAGAATACTGGAGTGGGTTGCAATTTCCTTCTCCGGGGGATCTTCATAAAAACAGATATAAACTTACTATCTTGTCAATTCTAAAACTTCTTTCATCAGCTTTCAACCTCTCTCAAAATAGATGCTCTTCACAAGTGTTGAAGGTAATCTTCTGTCCACAGTAAATGCCCCAGAGGGCTTGGGAGGGGGGACTTCCTGTCACTTGGTTACCAGTCAAGAGACCACTGAGTTGCATTCTTAAAATAGCACCACTAAAAAAAAAAAAAAATAGCACCACTTTTGGTTCTGTCCTGGGAAGATGGACTACTTCAGAGCCTAGCTAGAGGAAGGAAATGGAGATGATGTAAGTCTCACATTCAGACATTAGAGAGAAGGCCGGAAGTCAAAGGAGGCATCCATTCACTATTTTGTAAGAGAAGCAGGAATTATGGAGCAGGGACCTTGACTTTACAAGAAGTTTGTAAGACTCTCTACCTTTGCACGCCACTCTTGCTTGTCATTTTATCACTTTTTTTGGTGCACACTTAAAAGCTGAACTCTTTTACCATTGAATTTTCTTCTTCTGTAGTCCTTTCAGCACTTTGAATTGATGAATCACTGATATTTGGAAACAGTCTGAATTTTTTTGCATATATTTAAAAATTTTTATTATTGGAGGATAATTGCTTTACAATGCTGTGTTACTTTCTGATGTACAGCAACAGGAATCAGTTATACGGATACATATATCTTCTCCCTCCTAAGCCTCCCTCTCACCCCACCTCCCCACCCCACCCCTCTAGATCATCACAGAGCGTAGAGTTGAGCTCCTTGTGCTATACAGCAGGTTCCCACTAACTATTTATTTCACACATGGTATTGTATATAAGTCAATGCTACTCTCCCAACTAATAGTCCAAATTTTAATTCTGGATTAAACTCTCGAAGTGCTTATTTTCAGGATGCTGTTATTTCCTTTGTGAAACTACTAAATCTTATGCAACATCAATTCCAACTCAGAACCTTAAGGTGGAAATAGTGATTGTAATATTATCGTTCAGCTGGTTGGCATTTTATTTACATACGGTATTCATGTCCTTATAGCAGCAGACACATACAAAAGGTTTACTGGGTGGAAACACCTGTTAAGGATAAAGGGGGAAAGCAGGAGCAGGCAGGGAGTACCTTCAGAGATGCAGGAGGAACACACGTGAACAAAAGGGGGAACACTTGTGAACACTTGTGAATGGAGGACTGAGAAGGAAGACACTCAGCTTTCAGCAGAGCTCTAAGAAAGATGGCGGCCAGGCTGATGGGGAATATTTAAGCCACAGTCTCCTGTTAGATAGTGCCATGCTGCATGCTAATGCTCCTATTCTAATACCAATGCCTGCTTGGGCAGACTGGAAGAGTACACAGCAGTACAGGGGTGCGTAGTTTGGAGGTGTTTTGAGGGGTGGGGATAATAAGCTGGGGGTCAGGAAGGTGGACCTAGATGGGCAGTCGCTGAGGCTACCACTGAAGCACATGGTAGTTTCATGATGTTGAACCAGAAGCTGTCACTCCAAAATATGCTGGTTTGGCATGATTATTATTGTGATCTGGAGGCAAATGAGAATCAGAACTGTTAGATGCAGAAAGAAGCCTTCCTAGAGCTAAAAGCAGAAACTTCTGAAAATGAAGAAAGCCATGACTTCCCCCTCCCTGGGAAGTTCTATAGCTAGGAGGAAGACAGAAAGGTGACTTATATACACTATTGATACTATGAGTGCCTGATGAACTACGGAATGAGGTTCATGACATTGTACAGGAGACAGGGATCAAGACCATCCCCAGGGAAAAGAAATGCAAAAAAGCAAAGTGGCTGTCTGGAGAGGCCTTACAAATAGCTGTGAAAAGAAGAGAAGTGAAAAGCAAAGGAGAACATAAAAGATATAAACATCTGAATGCAGAGTTCCAAAGAATAGCAAGAAGAGATAAGAAAGCCTTCTTCGGCGATCAATGAAAAGAAATAGAGGGAAACAACAGAATGGGAAAGACTAGAGATCTCTTCAAGAAAATCAGAGATACCAAAGGAACATTTCATGCAAAGATGGGCTCAAAAAAGGACAGAAATGGTATGGACCTAACAGAAGCAGATGATATTGAGAAGAGATGGCAAGAATACACAGAAGAACTGTACCAAAAAGATCTTCACGACCCAGATAATCACGATGGTGTGATCACTAACCTAGAACTAGACATCCTGGAATGTGAAGCCAAGTGGGCCTTAGAAAGCATCACTACGAACAAAGCTAGTGGAGGTGATAGAACTCCAGGTGAGCTATTCCAAATCCTGAAAGATGATGCTGTCAAAGTGCTGCACTCAATATGCCAGCAAATTTGGAAAACTCAGCAGTGGCCACAGGACTGGAAAAGGTCAGTTTTCATTCCAATCCCAAAGAAAGGCAATGCCAAAGAATGCTCAAACTACCGCACAGTTGCACTCATCTCACACGCTAGTAAATTAATGCTCAAAATTCTCCAAGCCAGGCTTCAGCAATATGTGAACCATGAACTTCCTGATGTTCAAGCTGGTTTTAGAAAAGGCAGAGGAACCAGAGATCAAATTGCCAACATCTGCTGGATCATGGAAAAAGCAAGAGAGTTCCAGAAAAACATCTATTTCTGCTTTATTGACTATGCCAAAGCCTTTGACTGTGTGGATCACAAGAAACTGTGGAAAATTCTGAAAGAGATGGGAATACCAGACCACCTGACCTGCCTCTTGAGAAATTTGTATGCAGGTCAGGAAGCAACAGTTAGAACTGGACATGGAACAACAGACTGGTTCCAAATAGGAAAAGGAGTTCGTCAAGGCTGTATATTGTCACCCTGTTTATTTAACTTATATGCAGAGTACATCATGAGAAACGCTGGACTGGAAGAAACACAAACTGGAATCAAGCTTTTCGGGAGAAATATCAATAACCTCAGATATGCAGATGACACCACCCTTATGGCAGAAAGTGAAGAGGAATTCAAAAGCCTCTTGATGAAAGTAAAAGTAGAGAGTGAAAAAGTTGGCTTAAAGCTCAACATTCAGAAAATGAAGATCATGGCATCCGGTCCCACCACTTCATGGGAAATAGATGGGGAAACAGTGGAAACAGTGTCAGATTTTATTTTTCTGGGCTCCAAAATCACTGCAGATGGTGACTGCAGCCATGAAATTAAAAGATGCTTACTCCTTGGAAGGAAAGTGATGACCAACCTAGATAGCATATTCAAAAGCAGAGACATTACTTTGCCGACAAAGGTTTGTCTAGTCAAGGCTATGGTTTTTCCAGTGGTCATGTATGGATGTGAGAGTTGGATTATGAAGAAAGCTGAGTGCCGAAGAATTGATGCTTTTGAACTGTGGTTTTGGAGAAGACTCTTGAGAGTCCCTTGGACTGCAAGGAGATCCAACCAGTCCATTCTGAAGGAGATCAACCCTGGGATTTCTTTGGAAGGAATGATGCTGAAGCTGAAACTCCAGTACTTTGGCCACCTCATGGGAAGAGTTGACTCATTGGAAAAGACTCTGATGCTGGGAGGGATTGGGGGCAGGAGGAGAAGGGGACGACAGAGGATGAGATGGCTGGATGGCATCACTGACTCGATGGACATGAGTCTGGGTGAACTCCGGGAGTTGGTGATGGACAGGGAGGCTTGGCATGCTGCGGTTCATGGGGTCGCAAAGAGTCGGACACTACTGAGTGACTGATCTGATCTGATATTGACAAAATATATAACTAATGAGAACTTCCTATAGCACAGGGAAAGCTCTGTGGTGACCTAAATGGGAAGGAAATCCAAAAAAGAGGAGAAATATGTATATGCATGATGATTCACTTTCCTGTACAGTAGAAACTAACACAACATTGTAAAGCAACTATACTCCAGTAAAAATTAAATAAAATAAAACAGAAAGTCAGCACCAAGATGAACCTATACAAACCCTGCTGCTGCTGCTAAGTCACTTCAGTCATGTCCAACTCTGTGCGACCCCATAGACAGCAGCCCACCAGGCTCCCCCGTCCCTGGGATTTTCCAGGCAAGAACACTGGAGTGGGTTGCCATTTCCTTCTCCAATGCAGCAAAGTGAAAAGTGAAAGTGAAGTTGCTCAGTCGTGTCTGACTCTTAGCGACCCCATGGACTGCAGCCTACCAGGCTCCTCCGTCCATGGGATTTTCCAGGCAAGAGTACTGGAGTGGGGTGCCATTGCCTTCTCCTATACAAACCCTAGTCCATTCTTTTCCTGCATATATTTACTTTCCTACATTTTGCAGCCCTTGAAAGACTAAAAGCTAGTCCTTTGTCTTATCACTTCTCAGCAAATTTATTGTTCTTTTGTTAAGATACTGCAGAAGCTCAAGTTCTAAGCACTCCATTTGAATTACTCTTCATTGAGGTTTCTCCTGCATTATGTACACAACACATTAATAAGCTGTTTGGTTTTTCTCTTGTTAAGCTTTTGTCAGTCTAATATTGTAGGGCCCCAGGCAGAGAACTTCGGATGGTAGAAAGAACATTTTTTTCTTCCCTAGCATTGGCCACAAACATATATGACATGTTTTAGAAAGAGAAAGATACACTTTTAATAAATTTATCTTCCAATTTTACTTAATTAATTTCAAATGAATTTACACACACGTAGGGCTTCCCAGCTGGCGCTAGTGGTAAAGAATTCACCTGCCAATGTAGGAGACCCAAGAGACATGGGGTTTCAATCCCTGGGTTGGGAAGATCCCCTGGAGGAGGGCATGGCAACCCACTGCAGTATTCTTGCCTAGAGAATCCCTTGGACAGAGGAGCCTAGTGAGCTACAGTCCATAGGGTCGCAAAGTCGGACACAACTAAAGCGACTTAGCATGCCTGTAATCTTCCACCAGAGCACAAACATATACACAAACACACAGTGTTCTGTGTAGAAAAATAAAACATCAACTTATTCTTGAACCTTTAGTTTGGACTTACAATGATCCCAGGTACTCAAAGGAAGGTAAAATTTAGATGAAAGGAGGTTTGTACTTTGATGAAGATGATACCTAACGCTTATTTGTTAGCTATGTATTGTGCCAAGTGCTGGTCCAATTGTTTAATTAATACAGTGTTTACTTATTTGGCCCTCACTTTGTTATTGTTGTTTAGTTGCTGAGTTATAGACTGTAGCCCGTCAGGCTCCTCCTCTGTCCATGGGATCACATTGCTGCTGCTGCTGCTGCTGCTAAGTCGTTTCAGTCGTGTCCGACTCTGTGCGACCCCATAGACGGCAGCTCACCAGGCACCCCCGTCCCTGGGATTCTCCAGGCAAGAATACTGGAGTGGGTTGCCATTTCCTTCTCCAATGCATGAAAGTGAAAAGTGAAAGTCAAGTCACTCAGTCGTGTCCGACTCTTAGCGACCCCATGGACTGCAGCCCACCAGGCTCCTCTGTCCATGGGGATTTTCCAGGCAAGAGTACTGGAGTGGGGTGCCGTTGCCTTCTCCATGGGATCACATTAGCCCTTGAGAAAAATGTAATATTTGTTCCCATTCTGCAGAGAGAGAAACAGACATAGAAGGTTAAGAGGTTTATACATTGTATAGCCAATGTGTGATACGGAAGATAAGTTAGACCAAATTACGTTAGAGTAAAAGATGCAACCCTATAGTTCAAGGCTGGTGGCTTATTATGAGTGTGGAAATCAGTGAAGACTACACAAATGAGAACAAACAAGTTATTTATTCAGAGCTGACTAAACCACGGAAGTTCACAGCCATCCCTTGCTCTAGGCGGAGTGGAAAAGCTTTATAGTGGCATGTTCTTATCCTGCCTGCTACACAGCACCACATAAAAAAAAAAAAAAAAGGGAACCTGTGTACCCAGCTCTCTGGTGAGGGAAAAATTCAAACACAGGAATGAGGAGATGGAAAATACAGTTTCAGAAGAGTAATACTCCAAGCCAAGCATATCCCCGGGGGCATGTCAACTCAGCTCCAAGGCAGATATCAAGAAAGGGACTAAATAGTCCAATTGAAAAAAAAAGATTGTCAGACTGGATAACGCAACATAACTAGTCTAAATGCCACTTATAAGAGATACACATTAAAATAAGGACTCATAAGGTTGAAAATAGAGATAGAAAAAGATAGTCCTTGCAAATACTTACCCAGAGCAAACTGTTATCATTATAATAACAAGAAGCATTACTAGAAATAAAAAGGGATACTTCATAGAGATGAAAGAAGCAATTTAGCAGGAAAACATAAAAATTCTGTTTGTATGCATCTATTGACAAAGCCTCAAAATACACAGAACAAAATAGAGAAATCTATCATCAAGTGGGAAATTCCACATTCTTTTCTGAGAAAGGGATACAACAAGCAGAAAAAAAGTCAGTATGGATAGATGTAAAACTGATATCAAGCTTGATCTAATTAATATATGTATAAAATTGCACCTGCCACCTGTAGGTACTCATTCTTTTCAGGAAAACATTTGCCAAATTTGAGGCTATGCTGAGTCATAAAGCAAGTATTAATAAATTTCAGATACTTGAAATCAAGAGCATTTGCTCTGATCATACAGGAATCGAGCTAGAAATCAGTAATTTACAAATTACTATAAGTCTCTCATGTTCAGTAATTAGGGTATGGAAATTACAAAATATTTTGAACTAAATGTTAATAAAAATACAACATTCCAAAATTGTAGAATAATAGCTAAAGCCAGAATCAATAATCCACCAAGTATTCATCTCTGTAAATTACAAAAAAACTCAACAAATTAAATTCATACTGAAAAGAAGGATATAGTGAAAGTAATATTAGACATTAATGAAAGAGAAAAGAGATGTACAATAAGTATCAGCATTGCCAAAAACTGCCTCTTTGGAAAGACTAATAAAATTGACAAATCCCCGGAAAGGCCAAGCAAGAAAAGTGAAAGCACAGTAAAATAACAAGAAGAAAAACAGCATTACTACAGAGTCACCTGGCATTTAAAAGACAATAAAAGCCTATTACGAACATTTTTCTAAGAATTTGAATTTTTTTTGAAAAGGACACATTTCTAGAAAAATATGAAATCCCAAACTGAGAAAAGGGCAAATAGAAATTTTGAATAGTTTTCTGTTTGTGTGAAGTGTTCCTGTTCCTGTCAAAGTCTTCTTGGGCTCCGAATTCCATCTGTAGCCATTTCAAGGAGTTCACTCCTACAGTTAGTCCTTTTTTTAAAAAATTATGTATTTATTTGGTTGCACCGAGCCTCGGTTTTGGCACTTGGGGTCCTTGATCTTTACTGCAGCATGAAGGATCATTAGTTGCAGCACGTAAACTCTTAGTTGCGGCGTGTGGAACTTAATTCCCTGACCAGGGACTGAACCTCTGCCCCCTCCATTGGGAGGAGTCTTAGCTACTCCTCCAGGACCACCAGGGAAGTCCCCAGTTAAACCTTCTCTTCTCTGTATCATAGATTTTTCCTTCCTTCTCTATTAGACATTTGCCACCAGCATGTAAACATGGGTAGTGTCTGATACTCTAAACACACACACACACACACACACACACACACACACACAACTATCCCCTCTGATATCTTTGATATCACATCCCTCCTCCATATTTTTTTTAATCTTTTCATAGAAACATTTCTTGAAAGGGCTGTTGTACTGATTGAAGTCTGTACTTCGGCACCATTTGGACTGCCCCAATCACACTCCGTCTCCACACTGCACTGAAAGTGCTTGTGTCAGTCAAGGATTTTCAGGGCGTCAAATCAAATGGCTGTTTCTCTGTTCTTATATCTTTCAGTAGGATTTCACATTTTTCATCACTCCCTTTTTCCTGAAATACTCTGGGTTCATAAGACTACAAACGCCCATTTCCTTCCCGCTTTCCTACCCATTCTTTCTCAGTCTCCTTTGCTGACTCCTTGTCCTCTGCTTGATTTCTTTTTTTTTTTTAATTTTATTTTATTTTTAAACTTTACATAATTGTATTAGTTTTGCCAAATATCAAAATGAATCCGCCACAGGTATACATGTGTTTCTACGTGTTGGACTTAGTCATGCAATCAACTCTCTTTTCTAATTTCACGTTCTCCCTAGGTATTTGTCCATTTCCAGGATTCTGTATACATCTATACTGTGAGGACTCCCTACTATATGTCTTTATGTGTGCGTGTGTGTGTGTTGAGGTGTCCAACTCTTTGTGAGACCACGTACTGTAGCCTGCCGGGCTCCTCTGTCCATGGGATTTCCCCGGTGAGAATACTGGTGTGAGTTACCATTTCCTTTTCCAGTCCATCTTCCCAATCCAGGTATCCAACCTGAGTCTTTTGTGTCTCCTACACTGGCAGGCGGATTCTTTACCCCCGAGCCACCTGGGAAGCCTGTATATATCTTTCATCCACTCCCTGAGATTTTATCACACTCAATAGACTGTCCATCACAATGAGATGCACCTCACATCAGAATGGCCACCATCAAAAAGACTACAAATAACAAACGTTGGTAAGGATGTGGAGAAAAGGAAACCCTCGCACACTGTTGCTAGGAATGTAAATTGGTGCAAACACAGCAGAAAGCAGTATGGAGGCTTCTCAAAAAACTAAAATTAGAACTACCATATGACCCAGTAATTCCGCTCCTGGGTATATATCTGAATAACATAAAAAACACCAATTTGAAATGATACATGCACCCCAATGTTTATGGCAGCATTATTCACAGTTGCCAAGATATGGAAGCAACCTAGGTGTCCATCGACAGATGAATGGATAAAGAAGATGTGATTGATATATGTCTATATACAATGGAATACTTCTCAGCCATAAAAAAGAATGAAATGTTGCCATCTGGAACAACATGGATAGACCCATAGAGTATTATGCTAAGTGAAATAAGCCAGACAGAACAAGACAAACTCTTTGTGATGTCATTTATATGTGGAATCAAAAAGATACAACAAACTAGCAAATGCAATGGAAAAGAAATAGATTCCCAGATATAGAGAACAAATCAGTGGTTACAAGTGGAAAGAGGAAGCAGAAAGATGCAACATAGGGGGAAGGGATTAAGAGACACAATTATGTATAAAATAAATCAGCTTCAAGGATATACTGTATTGCACAGGGAATATAGCCAATATTTTAGGATAACTGTAAATAAAATATAACCTTAAAGCATTATGAATCACTATGCTGTACACCATATTGTACACAAACTATGTGTGCTTGCTAAATTGCTGCGGTCATTTCCAATGCTTTGTGACTCTGTGGACTGTAGCCTGCCAGGCTCCTCCGTCCATGGGATTCGCCAGGCGAGAATACTGGAATGGGTTGCCATGCCCTCTTCCAGGGGATCTTCCCACCCAGGGATTGAACCTGAGTCTCTTATGTTTCCTGCATTGGCAGGTGGGTGCCATCTGGGAGGTCCACAAAAACTATACTTCAGTACAAAAACAAACAAACAAACATAAGGCACCAGACAAGATAGGCTGAGTAGAGCCCTAACTAGAGTTAAGAGGAGCCAGGTGAGGAAAAAACACAGGAGTAAATAAAGGCAGGAGCAGAAGAGAAGACAATGGACTAAAGAAAGAGGAGAACTTAGTATACTGCTGCTGCTGCTGCTGCTGCTGCTTCTGCTAAGTCGCTTCAGTCATGTCCAACTCTGTGCGACCCCATAGACGGCAGCCCACCAGGCTCCCCCGTCCCTGGGATTCTCTAGGCAAGAACACTGGAGTGGGTTGCCATTTCCTTCTCCAATGCAAGAAAGTGAAAAAATAAAGTGAAGTCGCTCAGTTGTGTCCGACTCCTAGCAACCCCATGGACTGCAGCCCACCAGGCCCTCCATCCATGGGATTTTCCAGGCAAGAGTACTGGAGTGGGGTGCATTGCTTTCTCCGAGTATACTGAGTAGAGAGAAAAGGCTGAGGGGTTTAAAAATATTTGAGAAGAATTCCTCACAATCAAAACATATCACAGAACATGCGCTGATAAAATGAACGTGTCAGTAGCACCTTTCTCTTCCCGAGTCTGTTTTCAGCTCCCCTACCTCCCTGTCATTTAGTCTTCATGTGCTGCCCAGTCCCTGCTCCAACTTTTCTCAATCTTTTCTCTGCTCTGTCTTCCTGCAGCTACAAAAAACAGGGAGTTAGAACAGACTTAAAGGTGAGTAAAACTAAAATCATGAAAGGCTATTCAATCTGCCCCATCCAATATGGCACATGATTGTAAACTTTATTAACAGCAGCAAGAATTAAGTCAATTCTGCCAATTGTTCATTTGGTAAATTGGTCTGATTCCGTAAGTCCTAGGGTGGAAACTTGGCACTGCATGGCTGAAGGAGGTGGAGGGAAAAGGTCATTAGAGTTCAAGGAGCTGAGAGAAGCTAGTGTTCTGTACGTTCTGCTCAGAAGGCTATTAAAGTCACACAGAGACCTGAAAAAATAGAGAAGAGAAGATAGTGATCTATGGGGTGAGGGTTGAGGGCAAGATAGCATGCCCACTGAATGAGATGGGTGACCAGGAGTCACTGGATTGTAGCAACAAGTACAATGGTTTCTTAAACTAAATTGCTAGAGATTTGGGAGATGGAGGGAGTCTTGTCTGAAGCACTGTTGGCCAGGAAGGGAACTTACTTCCTGTTCCCAGGGCTGGGGCTCTGACAGGAAATAGTTCCATTTGAAAGAGCTGGGAACATGATATTCTCAAGGTAGTCCACGTCCCATCGAGGCAAATTGGGCATGAAGTGGAGATAAAGTTTTTTACAGAACCAGAGGAAAGGCTTGGCAAAAGGAAAGAGGCAGGAGATGGTAGCTGATGAAATGATCATTTTGGGGTTGGAGATGCTAGTAACAGGAATTCAGGGAAGGTTGGGGAGATTGAGAATGAGAGGAGCTCTCAAGCGCAATGGCTGGTACTGTGGTTGGAGTAGTGTTGGTGATGGACAAAGAGAAGTCCAGAGCAGGACAATCCTTTTCTCCTCTTGTAAGCCTTTGAGAGATCATCTCAGCTCAGAAGTTTTCCACTTTTGCAACTGTAAAAGAAGGACAATTAAGAGTAGAAATGACCCAAATGCCCATCAACTGATGAATAGATAATTAAATGTAGCTGAGTGGAATATTACTCAGCTGTAAAAAGGAAGGAAATGCTGAATTCATGCTACAGCATGGCTGGACCTTATACACGCTAAGCCTAGTGAAAAAAGAAAGTCACAGAAGACCACCTGTCATACTATATGGTTCTATGTATATTAAAATGCCTAGAAAAGGGGACTCTACAGAGACAAAATAGATCAGTGGTTGCCTAGGGTTTATGGGTAGGGTTGGGGAAATGGGTAGTGACTGCTAACAAGAAGTTAGCAGTAAGAAGTTTCTCTTTGGAGTGATGAAAGTGTTCTAAAATAAATTGTAATGACAGTTGGACAATTCTGAAAGTACTAAAAACCATGGAGCTGGACACTTTAAATGAGTGAGGTGAATGCTATGTGAATTATATCTCAGTAGAAAAGGAGGGCAATAACTCCTGTTCTAATCAAACAAAATATGGATGTAAGAATTCTTTAGAGACCAAAAAGTACAACATACATATGAGATTGCTAAGGCAAATGTGGGGATACCTACCTTGAAAGCATCAAGAAAAGGGCTAGTATTTGGGGGCTGGTCATAACTGAGTAATTGAAGGTGTGAAGACAGACTATATGACTTCAAGGAATTTTTATAATTGTAATTCTGTGGAAGAATAGTCATAAGTTTATTCCACTGTCTAGATTTGCCTTGCAGATTCAGTTTTATGCACAAGGGGGCAATGTCCACCAAATAACAAATGCTCAAGCCACTGGAAATATGCAAATATAATCTTTTGGGGGAAAAACGGAACAACTGAAATTTATTGGTTCCATTAATATAGATGAATTTGCTTATAAGTATACATCTGGGTAAACAAATAATGTGAAAGGAATACTTTTTGGTGAATAATATTGTATACTTTTTGGTGCATAATATTGTATGCTTTTTGTGTTTTGAACTATGTCATCATGTTCTTTGTTCAAAATATTACACGGAAAAATAATTCATAAGAAAGATTGTTTTGTGCTCTTGTTCAGATTAAAATATTAATTTTTAAAAAGGGATGTAAAGAATATATTCAAATTGTAGACATTATTTTAAAAGTATTTTCAGTTCAATTCAGTTCAGTCGCTCAGTCGTGTCTGACTCTTTGCGACCCCACGAATTGCAGCACACCAGGCCTCCCTGTCCGTCACCAACTCCGAGGTTCACTCAAACTCACGTCCATCGAGTCGGTGATGCCATCCAGCCATCTCATCCTCTGTCGTCCCCTACTCCTCCTGCCCCCAATCCCTCCCAGCATCAGAGTCTTTTCCAATGAGTCAACTCTTCCCATGAGGTGGCCAAAGTACTGGAGTTTCAGCTTTAGCATCATTCCTTCCAAAGAAATCCCAGGGCTGATCTCCTTCAGGATGGACTAGTTGGATCTCCTTGCAGTCCAAGGCACTCTTAAGAGTCTTCTCCAACACCACAGTTGAAAAGAATCAATTCTTCGGCACTCAGCCTCTTCACAGTCCAACTCTCACATCCATACATGACCACTGGAAAAACCATAGGCTTGACTAGACGGACCTTTGTTGGCAAAGTAATGTCTCTGCTTTTGAATGTGCTATCTAGGTTGGTCATAACTTTCCTTCCAAGGAGTAAGCGTCTTTTAATTTCATGGCTGCAGTCACCATCTGCAGTGATTGTGGAGCCCCCAAAAATAAAGTCTGACACTGTTTCCACTGTTTCTCCATCTATTTGCCATGAAGTGATGGGACCAGATGCCATGATGTTAGTTTTCTGAATGTTGAGCTTTAAGCCAACTTTTTCACTCTCCCCTTTCACTTTCGTCAAGAGGCTTTTTAGTTCCTCTTCACTTTCTGCCATAAGGGTGGTGTCATCTGCATATCTGAGGTTATTGATGTTTCTCCCTGCAATCTTGATTCCATTATTTTCAGAGATTGCCAATTCATACTAATAACTTAAAAACATATTCCAGTGAACTTAAGGTTTTATTCTTACCATTCTGTTGTCTCTCTCTTCTTTGCTTCTTTCCTTCCTTCCTTCCTTTCTCCCTTTCTTCTTTCTCTCTATCTTTTTCTACAGGAAGTATTATCTTTTCAATTATTTTTATTTTTTTAAATATAAATGTATTTATTTTAATTGGAGGTTAATTACTTTACAATATTGTATTGGTTTTGCCATACATCAACATGAATCTGCCACGGGTGTACACGTGTTCCCCATCCCGAACCCCCCTCCCACCTCCCTCCCCATACCATCCCTCTGGGTCATCCCAGTGCACCAGCACCAAGCAACCAGTATCATGCATCGAACTTGGGCTGGCGATTTGTTTCATATATGATATTATACTTGTCTGAATGCCATTCTCCCAAATCATCCCACCCTCTCCCTCTCCCACAGAGTCCAAAAGACTGTTCCATACATCTATGTCTCTTGATGTCTCACATACAGGGTTATCGTTACCATCTTTCTAAATTCCATATATATGTGTTAGTATACTGTATTGGTGTTTTTCTTTCTGGCTTACTTCACTCTGTATAATAGGCTTCAGTTTAATCTACCTCATTAGAACTGATTCAAATGTATTCTTTTTAATGGCTGAGTAATACTCCATTGTGTATATGTACCATAGCTTTCTTATCCATTCATCTGATGATGGACATCTAGGTTGTTGCTTCCATGTCCTGGCTATTATAAACAGTGCTGCGATGAACATTGGGCTACACGTGTCTCTTTCACTTCTGGTTTCCTCGGTGTGTATGCCCAGCAGTGGGATTGCTGGGTCATAAGGCAGTTCTATTCCAGTTTTTTAAGGAATCTCCACACTGTTCTCCATAGTGGCTGTACTAGTTTGCATTCCCACCAACAGTGTAAGAGGGTTCCCTTTTCTCCACACCCTCTCCAGCATTTATTGCTTGTAGACTTTTGGATCGCAGCCATTCTGATTGGCGTGAAATGGTACCTCATTGTGGTTTTGATTTGCATTTCTCTGATAATGAGTGATGTTGAGCATCTTTTCATGTGTTTGTTAGCCATCTGTATGTCTTCTTTGGAGAAATGTCTGTTTAGTTCTTTGGCCCATTTTTTGATTAGGTTGTTTATTTTTCTGGAATTGAGCTGCAGGAGTTGCTTGTATATTTTTGAGATTAGTTCTTTGTCAGTTGCTTCATTTGCTATTATTTTCTCCCATTCTGAAGGCTGTCTTTTCACCTTGCTTATAATTTCCTTTGTTGTGCAGAAGCTTTTAATTTTAATTAGGTCCCATTTGTTTATTTTTGCTTTTATTTCCAATATTCTTGCAGGTGGGTCATAGAGGATCCTGCTGTGATTTACGTTGGAGAGTGTTTTGCCTATGTTATCCTCTAGGAGTTTTATAGTTTCTGTTCTTACGTTTAGATCTTTAATCCATTTTGAGTTTCTTTTTGTGAATGGTGTTAGAAAGTGTTCTAGTTTCATTCTATTACAAGTGGTTGACCGGTTTTCCCAGCACCACTTATTAAAGAGATTGTCTTTAATCCATTGTATATTCTTGCCCCCTTTGTCAAAGATAAGGTGTCCATATGTGCGTGGCTTTATCTCTGGGCTTTCTGTTTTGTTCCATTGATCTATATTTCTGTCTTTGTGCCAGTACCATACTGTCTTGATGACTGTGGCTTTGTAGTAGAGCCTGAAGTCAGGCAGGTTGATTCCTCCAGTTCCATTCTTCTTTCTCAAGATCGCTTTGGCTATTCGAGGTTTTTTGTATTTCCATACAAATTGTGAAATTATTTGTTCTAGCTCTGTGAAAAATACCGTTGGTAGCTTGATAGGGACTGCACTGAATCTATAGATTGCTTTGGGTCGGATACTCATTTTCACAATATTGATTCTTCCGATCCATGAGCATGGTATATTTCTCCATCTATTAGTGTCCTCTTTGATTTCTTTCACCAGTGTTTTATAGTTTTCTATATATAGGTCTTTAGTTTCTTTAGGTAGATATATTCCTAAGTATTTTATTCTTTTCATTGCAATGGTGAATGGAATTGTTTCCTTCATTTCTCTTTCTATTTTCTCATTATTAGTGTATAGGAATGCAAGGGATTTCTGGATGTTGATTTTATATCCTGCAACTTTACTATATTCATTGATTAGCTCTAGTAATTTTTTGGTGGAGTCTTTAGGGTTTTCTTTGTAGAGGATTATGTCATCTGCAAACAATGAGAGTTTTACTTCTTCTTTTCCAATTTGGATTCCTTTTATTTCTTTTTCTGCTCTGATTGCTATGGCCAAAACTTCCAAAACTATATTGAATAGTAGTGGTGAAAGTGGGCACCCTTGTCTTGTTCCTGACTTTAGGGGAAATGCTTTCAATTTTTCACCATTGAGGATAATGTTTGCTGTGGGTTTGTCATATATAGCTTTTATTATGTTGAGGTATGTTCCTTCTATTCCTGCTTTCTGGAGAGTTTTTATCATAAATGGATGTTGAATTTTGTCAAAGGCTTTCTCTGCATCTATTGAGATAATCATATGGTTTTTATTTTTCAATTTGTTAATGTGGTGTTTTACATTGATTGATTTGTGGATATTGAAGAATCCTTGCATCCCTGGGATAAAGCCCATTTGGTCATGGTGTATGATCCTTTTAATGTGTTGTTGGATTCTGATTGCTAGAATTTTGTTAAGGATTTTTGCATTTATGTTCATCAGTGATATTGGCCTGTAGTTTTCTTTTTTTGTGGCATCTTTGTCAGGTTTTGGTATTAGGGTGATGGTGGCCTCATAGAATGAGTTTGGAAGTTTACCTTCCTCTGCAATTTTCTGGAAGAGTTTGAGTAGGATAGGTGCTAGCACTTCTCTAAATTTTTGGTAGAATTCAGCTGTGAAGCTGTCTGGACCTGGGCTTTTGTGGGAGATTTCTGATTACAGTTTCATTTTCTGTGCTTGTGATGGGTCTGTTAAGATTTTCTATTTCTTCCTGATTCAGTTTTGGAAAGTTGTACTTCTCTAAGAATTTGTCAATTTCTTCCATGTTGTCCATTTTATTGGCATATAATTGCTGATAGTAGTCTCTTATGATCCTTTGTATTTCTGTGTTGTCTGTTGTGATCTCTCCATTTTCATTTCTAATTCTATTGATTTGATTTTTCTCCCTTTGTTTCTTGATGAGTCTGGCTAATGGTTTGTCAATTTTATTTATCCTTTCAAAGAACCAGCTTTTGGCTTTGTTGATTTTTGCAATGGTCTCTTTTGTTTCTTTTGCACTTATTTCTGCTCTAAGTTTTAAGATTTCTTTCCTTCTACTAACCCTGGGGTTCTTCATTTCTTCCTTTTCTAGTTGCTTTAGGTGTAGAGTTAGGTTATTTATTTGACTTTTTTCTTGTTTCTTGAGGTATGCCTGTATTGCTATGAACTTTCCCCTTAGCACTGCTTTTACAGTGTCCCACAGGTTTTGGGTTGTTGTGTTTTCATTTTCACTCGTTTCTATGCATATTTTGATTTCTTTTTTGATTTCTTCTGTGATTTATTGGTTATTCAGCAGCGTGTTGTTCAGCCTCCATATGTTGGAATTTTTAATAGCTTTTCTCTTGTAATTGAGATCTAATCTTACTGCATTGTGGTCAGAAAAGATGCTTGGAATGATTTCAATTTTTTTGAATTTGCCAAGGCTAGATTTATGGCCCAGGATGTGATCTATCCTGGAGAAGGTTCCGTGTACACTTGAGAAAAAGATGAAATTCATTGTTTTGGGGTGAAATGTCCTATAGATATCAATTAGGTCTAACTGGTCTATTGTATCGTTTAAAGTTTGTTTCCTTGTTAATTTTCTGTTTAGTTGATCTATCCATAGGTGTGAGTGGGGTATTAAAGTCTCCCACTATTATTGTGTTATTGTTAATTTCCCCTTTCAGACTTGTTAGCATTTGTCTTACATATTGCGGTGCTCCTATGTTGGGTGCATATATATTTATAATTGTTATATCTTCTTCTTGGATTGATCCTTTGATCATTATGGAGTGACCATCTTTGTCTATTTTCACAGCCTTTGTTTTAAAGTCTATTTTATCTGATATGAGTATTGCTAATCCTGCTTTCTTTTGGTCTCTATTTGCATGGAAAATCTTTTTCTAGCCCTTCACTTTAAGTCTGTATGAGTCCCCTGTTTTGAGGTGGGTCTCTTGTAGACAACATATGTAGGGGTCTTATTTTTGTATCCATTCAGCCAGTCTTTGTCTTTTGGTTGGGGCATTCAACCCATTTTACGTTTAAGGTAATTATTGATAAGTATGATCCCGTTGCCATTTACTTTATTGTTTTGGGTTCGAGTTTATACACCCTTTTTGTGTTTCCTGTCTAGAGAATTTCCTTTAGCATTTGTTGGAGGGCTGGTTTGGTGGTGCTGAATTCTCTCAGCTTTTGCTTATCTGTAAAGCTTTTGATTTCTCCTTCATATTTGAATGAGATCCTTGCTGGGTACAATAATCTGGGCTGTAGGTTATTTTCTTTCATTACTTTACGTATGTCTTGCCATTCCCTCCTGGCCTGAAGAGTTTCTATTGAAAGATCAGCTGTTATCCTTATGGGAATCCCCTTGTGTGTTATTTGTTGTTTTTCCCTTGCTGCTTTTAATAATATTTGTTCTTTGTGTTTGATCTTTGTTAATTTGATTAATATGTGTCTTGAGGTGTTTTGCCTTGGGTTTATCCTGTTTGGGACTCTCTGGGTTTCTTGGACTTGGGTGATTATTTCCTACGCCATTTTAGGGAGGTTTTCAACGATTATCTCCTCAAGTATTTTCTCATGGTCTTTCTTTTTGTCTTCTTCTTCTGGGACTCCTATGATTCGAATGTTGGGGTGTTTAACACTGTCCTGGAGGTCTCTGAGATTGTCCTCATTTCTTTTAACTCGTTTTTCTTTTTCCTCTCTGATTCATTTGTTTCTACCATTCTATCTTCTAATTCACTAATCCTATCTTCTGCCTCTGTTATTCTACTATTTGTTGCCTCCAGAGTGTTTTTGATCTCATTTATTGCATTATTCATTATTTATTGACTTTTTTATTTCTTCTAGGTCCTTGTTAAACCTTTCTTCTCAATCCTTGTCTCCAGGCTATTTATCTGTGATTTGATTTTGATGTCAAGATTTTGGATCATTTTCACTATCATTATTTGGAATTCTTTATCAGGTAGATTCCCTATCTCTTCCTCTTTTGTTTGGTTTGGTGGGCATTTATCCTGTTCCTTTACCTGCTGGGTATTCCTCTGTCTCTTCATCTTGTTTATATTGCTGATTTTGGGGTGGACTTTCTGTATTCTGGCAGTTTGTGGAGTTCACTTTATTGTGGAGTTTCCTCACTGTGGATGGGGTTGTACAAGTGGCTTGTCAAGGTTTCTTGGTTAGGGAAGCTTGTGTCAGTGTTCTGGTGGGTGGAGCTGGGTTTCTTCTCTCTGGAGTGCAAAGAAGTGTCCAGTAATGAGTTATGAGATGTCAATGGTTTTGGAGTAACTTTGGGCAGCCTGTATATTGGAGTTCAGGGCTGTGTTCCTGTGTTGCTGGAGAATTTGTGTACTATGTCTTGCTCTGGAACTTGTTGGCCCTTGTGTGGTGCTTGGTTTCAGTGTAGCTATGGAGGCATTTGATGAGCTCCAGTCAATTAATGTTCCCTGGAGTCAGGAGTTCTCTGGTGTTCTCAGGGTTTGGACTTAAGCCTCCTGCTTCTGGTTTTCAGTCTTATTTTTACAGTAGTCTCAAGACTTCTCCTTCTATACAGCACCATTGATAAAACATCTAGGTTAAAAATGAAAAGTTTCTCCACAGTGAGGGACACCCAGAGAGGTTCACAGAGTTACATGGAGAAGAGAAGAGGGAGGAGGGAGTTAGAGGTGACCCGAATGAGATGAGGTGGAATCAATAGAGGAGAGAGCAAGCTAGCCAGTAATCACTTCCTTATGGGCACTCCACAACTGGACCGCTCAGAGATGTTCATGGAGTTATACAGAGAAGAGAAGAGGAAGGAAGGAGACAGAGGTGGCCAGGAGGATAAAAGGGGGGAATCAAAAGGAGAGAGACAGATCCAGCCAGTAATCAGTTCCCTAAGTGTTCTCCAACGTCTGGAACACACAGAGATTCACAGAGTTGGATAGAGAAGAGAGAGGGTAGGGAGGAGACAGAGGCGACCTGGTGGAGAAAAAGGAGGGTCCAAAGAAGGAGACAGCAGTCAAGCCAGTAATCTCACTCCCAAGTAAAAATGGGTACTGAAGATTGGGTTCGTAAAGGTACAAAATTGATAACAAATACCAAAAAGCACAGATTAAAAATCTAGAGTAGAGTTTGGCATTTCAAAAATACAACATTAAAGAAAAGAAGAAAAAAAAAGAAAGAGGAAAAAAAAGTTACAAAAATTATTAAAAAAATATATATATATATGAAGTTTGCTTTTAAAAACTAGGGTCTTTTTTTGCAAACTAATAGTAGGTTATAAAAGTGCAAATTAAAGGAGTAATAGAGGACTTAAAAGTTTAAAAAAAATTAAAAAAAAAAGAATGATCATAAAAATAGTAAAAATATATCTAGGACTTTCTCTGGTGTTGTTGTGGGTATTGTGGGGTCAGTTCATTTTTGGATAGTTTCTTGGTCCACTTATATTTCTCAAGATCTATAGGCCCCTTCCCATGTAGTCGGTACTAACGACAGGGTTTTAATCTATTGCACCTGTCACTTCCAAGGCCGTTCCCTCTGTTTTAGCTTCTTCTGTTTGCTGGTCTCTTCAGCGTCTGATTTCTGCCCTGACACAAAGGCGGCAGTGGTGGACACTTTCTTTTAGGCTCACTTGTTCAGTCGCACTGTGGGGAGGGAGGATGCTGCAAACTAACTCTGGCGTGTGCTCGCAGTGTCTCAGCCACACTGGGCCTGCCCCCGCTCGTGGCACGTGCACCCTCCCTTCCCACACAGCTCAGGCCCTAGATTGCTCTGCTGGGAACCATCCAAGGCTGGCCCTGGGCTGCATGCACCTCCCAGGTCTAAGCTGCTCAGGTTCAGGCACTCAGGTAGTCCTCAGAGGCGCAGACTCGGTTGGGCCTGCATTTTGTGCCCTTCCCAGGTCCGAGCAGCTCATGTGATGAGGTGTTTGGTGAGCACAGTCACTGCGACTTATTGCCTCCCCCGTCCCTGCTGCTCAGTTTTCTGGGTGTACAACCAGCGCACCTTCTCAGCTGGATGTTGACTGTCCAGAACCCCAAGAAGTCTTAGTTAGCAAAGAAGCCTGCTTGCAGTTTGGTAGATAATGTCTCTCTGGGGCTGTGATTGCCCCCTTCCAGCTCTGGCTGCCTGTCACCAGAGGGGGATGGTCTGCAGCCGGCTATCTCTGTTCAGTCCTTTGTTCTGTGCGTGGGCCTGGTGGTGTCTTAGGTTAGGGCTGGCTTTGCAGGTGGTAGCTATCTTGCAGTCTGGTTTGCGAGCCCAAGTTAGCTCCCTCAGATTGCCCTCGGGGCATTTAGGCCCGGTCCTTACTCTAAGCGATGCAGCCCACGCCTCCCTACCCAGCCCCCGCTTGCTAGTGGGGGGTGCAGGCGTCTATGCTGCCTCTCCGCTGGGGGAGTTACCATTGGGCTCGTAATCTGTGGGTTTTAATTATTTATTTATTTTCCCTCCCTGTTATGTTGCCCTCTGTGCTTCCAAGGCTCGCCACAGACTCGGCAGTGAGAGTGTTTCCTGGTGTTTGGAAACTTCTCTCTTTTTAAGACTCCCTTCCTGGGACAGAGCTCTGTGCCTACCTCTTTTGTCTCTATTTTTGTCTTTTATATTTTTTCCTACCTCCTTTCGAAGACAATGGGCTGCTTTTCTGGGTGCCTGATGTCCTCTGCCAGCATTCAGAAGTTGTTTTGTGGAATTTACTCAGCGTTTAAATGTTCTTTTGATGAATTTGTGAGGGAGAAAGTGGTCTCCCTGTCCTATTCCTCCTCCATCTTAGGACTGCCCCCCCTTTTCAATTATTTTTCAATTTTCTACAACCAAAGTCTTCAACAGAAAGGTTAAAGAATATTGCAAAAAGTACTTACTCCCTTAACAACAATTATTAATATTTTGCTTTATTTAAATCTGTTTCTCTACAAATGTATATATTGTGAGCAATTTTTTCAGTTGTTTCAGGATTTTTTTTTTTTAGATGCTCTCACTTTAAGTATTTCAACATGCATATATTTGATGAAGGTTATCCAACTTCAACTACAGTACCATAATACTCCACCTGAGAATATTGACTAATTCCTCAATATTGCTTAGCTTCTAGCCCACTTACAATTTTCTATTTGCTCCTAAAACGTTTTATATAGCTTTTTCCCCTTTCAAGGTTTACACATGGTGTAGTGGTTGTTATGCATTGGAAGACAGAGGGAATGAAAAGTGCCCACTGAACTGAGAAGACCTCCTGAGACCAAAAAAATGAGACAGGCAGTTCCATATAATCAATGGATCAGTGTATTCTAGGGTAACTTACTTTCAGGGTGGGACTGGGTGGACAATGATCCCAAAGCATTCATACCTGCACTCCATACTGCCAAGGGGCCATTGCGAAAGTTTTATAGTTAACCTAGAACAATAGAGGAGAGTGAAAAAGCTGGTTTAAAACTCAACATTCAAAAAACGAAGATCATGGCATCTGGTCCCATCACTTCATGGCAAATAGATGGGGAAACAGTGGAAACAGTGACAGATTTTATTTTCTTGAGCTCCAAAATCACTGCAGATAGTGATTGCAGCCATGAAATTAAAAGACCCTTGCTCTTTGGAAGAAAAGCTATGACAAACCTAGACATCATGTTAAAAAGCAGAGACATTACTTTGTCCACAAAGGTCCATCTAGTCAAGGCTATGGTTTTTCCAGTAGTCATGTATGGATGTGAGAGTTGGACTATAAAGAAAGCTGAGTGCTGAAGAATTGATGCTTTTGAACTGTGGTGTTGGAGAAGACTCTTGAGAGTCCCATGGACTGCAAGGAGATCCAACCAGTCCATCCTAAAGGAGATCAGTCCTGGGTGTTCATTGGAAGGACTGATGTTGAAGCTGAAACTCCAATATTTTGGCCACTTGATGCGAAGAGTTGACTCATTTGAAAAGACCCTGATGCTGGGAAAGATTGAGGGCAGAGGAGAAGGGGACGACAGAGGATGAGATGGTTGGATGGCATCACCAACTCAATGAACATGAGTTTGAGCAAGCTCCAGGAGCAACTGAACTGAACTGAACTGAGGGCATAGGATCAGTGCATTCCTAGTCAAGATGATTGTATAAATAATCTGCCTTGTGAGTGCCAGGAATACATCAACAAAGGTCTTCATCATTGTTTGGGGACTAAGAAAACATAGAGGCCAATATCACCAGTGAACATAGACCCAAAAATCCTCAACAAAATATTAGGAAAACTGAATTCAACAGTATATATTAATGTTTATAGTAGAGGCGTTGCACATTCTATTTTAAATATATTCCTAAGTATTTGATGTTTTTGATATGTCATAATCTTCGTCTTTTAAAAATTTGTATTTAAATTATATACCATGGGTTCATAAAAATATGATTCATTTTTGCCTATTAACTTTGTCTCTAGCAATCTTTTGTCTATAGATTTGCTTGAATTTTCTACACACACAATCATATCATTGTGAATAATAGCAGTTTTATTTATTTTGTTCAAATCTTCTACTTCTCACTGATAGGGTCCCTTAGTTCAGTAATGAATGAAAATGCTAACAGTGGACATACTGGTCTTGTTTTAGGTCTCAAGGAGAAAGTTGTCAATATTTCACCTTATGAAGTGTCATGTTTGCTGATGGATTTTTTAAATAGATATTTTTTTCTTGGTAATACATTTCTGTTTTTTTCTTTTTACTTCATGTTACGAAGAGTTTTGTTTTTAGTATATGTGAAACTAAACATAGATATTGAAATTATCAACAGGTTTTCTGCATTAGTTAAAATGACTGTGTGTATTTTCCCTTTTATTTTACTAATGTGGTATATTACCTTGTATTCTTTAACTCATGTAGGATTGGCATTCTTTCTTAAATATTTGGTAATATCTATTAGAGATTTTATCTGAGCCCAGAATTCTCTTTGTAAAAAAGGTTTTTAACTATAAAATTCATTTTAGTTGATAATTCATTTCAGTTGATACAGGACTATTCAAAACTTTTTTTCTTAGCTGTAGTGTTTTTTTTTTTTAGTAGCAATTTGCTCATTTTATAAAAATTTCAAATTTATTTGCCTAAGGTTGCCCATAATATCTTTTTAATTATTATTTTAATCTCTGTAATATCTGTAGGGATATCTGACTGTTTTAATCCTATTAGTTACATACAAACATAGGCTTATATTATGCTTAGTTATGTAGACAATTTTTACATAGCAGTATATATTGAAAAACCATTGATGACATCAAATATTCTTTTATTACAATGGTTAGAATGTTTTCCAGTAGCAGAAACTATTTTTCAAACAGAATCTTACACTTATCTTCCAACATGGAAACAGAAGCACCCTAATTAAAGCAAGGTGAAAAGGCATTGGATCTCACAAACTTGGATTCCCTTTTATTTCAGAGGTTTCTCTTATCGAGGAACACACTTGAAGATTATTGTTGTATATTGTAAACGACTACATACATATGTATGCACAATTTAACCAGCCTTCCACTGTTGGATACACTTCCAACTCCTTGGAAATAAATTACTGTGCACGTTTAATTCTTCAGGGTTGGTGGTGGTGCTTTAGTCACTAAGTCACCTCCAACTCTTGTGACCCCATGAACTGTATCCTGCCAGGCTCCTCTGTCCGTGGGCTTTCCCAGGCAAGAATACTGAAGTGGGTTGCCATTCCCTTCTCCAGGGAATCTTTCTGAGCCAGGGATTGAGCCCATGTCTCCTGCGTTTTGCAGGTGGTCTTCTGCATTGCAGGCAGATTCTTTACCACTGAGCCACCAATCTTCAGGGTTAATTCCTTCATATTCAGGAAGGAATTACTATATGGTTGCTATACGGTTAAATATAGTTTTAAGACATTAAAATTTTAATAATAAACTGCTCTTTAAAAAAAGTTGTACCGATTTATGCTCCCAGTAGTAGTATATGCTAGTGTTTCACTTCCCACACCTGTATCCAAATTGGATCTTATCATTGAGCATTTTAAAATACTTACAACAATATTATGCAGTCTTTAAAGATGACAAATCAGATACATGTTTGACACCTGGGAAGATATTTATAACAGCAGTCAGTGCAGAAAGCAGAATCCAGCTGCACATTTGCAGGCAAAGAAAGGGAAGTAACACAATTTGAGAGTGTTTTCCTCTTAACTCCTACCCCTTCCCCTCAATTTTATTTAATTATACAGTTTTGCAATATGAGAATAGGAAAACTATTCCAGAATGCAAGGGGCAGAAAATGACCCCAATGTAATTTTCAACAGAGGTAAGCCACTCTAGCAATTTTAAACAAAATAGAGAATAAAGAGTTTACAGTCACTGACAGGTGTGTATGACCTTTAGAAATGATTCTCAGGACAATGCCACCAAAGGGCCAGACTTGGAAACAATCAGAGATTTGGATTCAGGAAACCACTTCACTAGTGGCTGATTCCAGGATCACTTGCCCATGCTTCCGTGAGGGTGCAGGGAGGCACTGCAGACGATGGCTCCCAGAATTCACCATCTTAGCTGTCAGCCAGGGATCAGGAACACGCTGCTTCACCTACTAAATGTAAGTGGCTAGATTTAACAGTAATGATGCTTGGCAGAGTTCTGCCTCCCTCTCCATTGAACTGTTTCTGAATTTAAGTGAATGTGACTGGTGGAAACTGGGTGATGGGCCGAGCGCTAGCTGCAAGGAAGTCTGGGAAATGTAGTTTTCATTTTTTACTTCTTCTGAAGTACAGGTTGTTGCTGTTCAGTCCCTAAGTCATGTCCGACTCTTCGCGACTCCATAGACTGCAGCATGCCAGGCTTCCCTGCCCTTCACTGTCTCCTGGAGTTTTCTCAAACTCATGTCTGTTGAGTTGGTGATGCCATCCAACCCTCTCATCCTCTGTCGTCCCCTTCTCCTCCTGCCCTCAATCTTTCCTAGTATCAGGGTCTTTTCCAATTAGTTGGCTCTTCACATCAGGTGGTCAAAGTATTGGAGCTTCAACTTCAGCATCAGTCCTTCCAGTGAATATTCAGGGGTGATTTCTTTTAGGATGCTATCCAAGGGATACCCAAGAGTCTTCTCCAGCACCACAATTTGAAAGTATCAATTCTTTGGTGCTTGACCTTAACGGTCCAACTGTCACATCCGTATGTGACTACTGGAAAAGCTATAGCTCTGACTATACAGACCTTTGTCTAGAAAGAGCTTTGATCAGGTGTTTAAGCAAGCTAATCTTCCGCAGACCCTTTCTTTGATGGTTTGATATGTGAATATGAAACCATGAAAATACGAAGGTTGTGAAGGATTTTCTCTGTTGGCTCTTAGCCTTCTCTGCCTTGCCATTTGCCCTGAGAAGATGACCTCCATGCATTGTACGTCTCCTGGGGTGCTGGTTGCTTTTAGCCACTGGCAAGTCACAGGAGAGGTAACCTCACTCCCTCACGGCTGGTCTGCATTTGGGAGTGGTTGTGTCCTTCTACCTAAGACTCAAGTGTCTGCTGGTGGACAGCTCTTGCTGGGTTGTCAGCAGAAGCACCTTCCATTTGCCCCTTAGATCTAAAAGTGGTGGTGACGTCTTACTGTCACTAAGGGTTTTTTAACCACCCCTTGTTGGTTCCCTTCACCCAATGCACAGATTTGCAATCGTTTCTTCATTCAACTGTCTTCAGTTGCTCCTCAGAGTGTGCTATCTTTTCTTGCTGGGGATGTGATGGATGAGACAGATATTTGATAAAACATAGTTTTTATTCTAAGGTGCATGCAGCTAGGTTGATGAGCTAAACATAGCTAATTATTATGAACTGAACATGTCCCAAAATTCATATTGAAGACTCAACCCCCATACCTAGGAATATGTTTTTGGAGATGGGGGCTTTTAAACAAAAAGTTAAGGTTAAATGAGTCATAAAGATGGGGGTCTCATTCAATATGGCTGGTGTCCTTATAATGACAGAATGTGACACCAGGGTTCCCATGTCCAGGGAAAAGGCCAAGTGAGATGGCAGCCATCTACAAACCAATGAAAGAAGCTTCAGAAGAAACTAAATATGCCTACACCTTGACCTTGAACTGCCAGCCTCCAGAACTGTGAAAAAATAAATCCATTATTTAAGTTCCCCAGTCTGTGGTACTTGGAGATTGCAGCCCTAGCAAATTAATATCCTATCACAAAAGCCAAATACAAAAAGAAAGAAGAGACTTACCAGTATTGAGCCTTTCAAAGGGAGGAGTGAGCATCTCTGGGTGGGGGAGTTGAGGGAAGGCCTTGAGGAATTGTTTATGCTGGAACTTGAAGGTTGGAGAGAATAATGTGACTACTCGGCAGTGTCATGGGATTAAGTTAGAGTAAATATAAAACACAGTGTCTCAAGACTTCCCTGTTGGTCCAGTGGCTAAGACTCTGTGCTCCCAATGCAGGGGGCCCAGGTTTGATTCCTGGTCAGGGAACTAGATCCCATATCCTGTAACTAAAGTGTTCACATGTGGCAACTGAAAATTCAACATGCTGCAACTAAGACCCAGTGAAAGTAAACAAATAAATGATAAATATTAAAAAAATAAAGTGTCTCAATATCTGTTGAATAGCTTTGTAATTTACAAGGACCCACAGCTAAACTCACAGATGCAGGTTCAGGGCTATTTCCTGACTTCCTGTGGGTTACTCTTTCCAGTAGAGTAGTAAGATATTCTAACACCTTAAAGTTCTTAATTCTCGATAAACTTGAGTTCCTTGGTCCTTAAGGCCATCTACTTTTGGTGTCATCTCTTAACACTCAACTGTGTGAAAACTAGCCTCTAAGATTCTTCCAGTAACCCTCGTTCCTGGTATTCACATCCTTGTGTGTCTCCTCCCACAATGAATAGGGAGTAGACCAGATGGCCCAGTAGAGAGCGTGACAGTGTGAGGCTTCCAAACCCAGGTCACAAAAGGCATGGAAGCCTCTGCTGGGTCTCCGGGATCACTAGCTTGGGTGGAGCCAGCAGCCATGCCATGAGGATACTCAAGCAGCTCTGGAAGAAGTCCATGTGAAGATGACACAGGCCTCTGGCCACTTCCCAGCTATGTGGTTTAAGCTCCTTGGGAACACATCCTTCATCTCAAGAGTACTGCAGTCTCAACTGATTCGACTTCATTTCACTAGAAACTGAGCCAGAATTGCCAAGCCAAGATACTCCTTAACTTCTGACTGTGGAAAACTGAGAATGGATGATGACGATGATTTTTTAAGCCACTGCATTTTGGTTTGTTACATAGCATTAAATGATTAACACAATATTTATAACCTTCCATCTAACACACAGGGGCTTCCCAGGTGGCTCAGTGGTATAAGAATCTGCCTGCAGTGCAAAAGAGACAGATGTGGGTTCAATCCCTGGGTCAAGAAGATGCCCTGGAGGAGGGCATGGCAACCTGCTCCAGTATTCTTGCCTGGAAAATCCCACGGACAGAGGAGCCTTATGGGCTACAGTCCATGGGGCCGTAAAGAGTCAGACATGACTGAGCACACACATCTAATACATAACACAGTTCTCTGCATTCTACTTCTTTTCTTCTATTTTTACACCCCTCTTCTCAGAAAATTAAACTAATAGCAGACTGATAAGTGAATTGTCCATATTGTTCTTCTTTGTGGAGAATGCCTTCTTTTTCCTTCTTGCCAATCATCCAAAGTTTGGCTCAATGTCCACTTCTATGAAGCTTTTGACCTACTATATTTTACCAGTCTTTGCCTCAGTACCTCACTGTTGGTACTTCAGAAGTAACTATTTACCATCCCATATCATTTATTTTACACATATCTTTGTAAAGATTAAGACTGATGCAGATTTCTTCTGCATCTCCCACGGCACCTAGCCTAATGCTACATGAGTAGCAGCTACTCTGGTGAAGTGATTTAGTTTTTAATAGGCCATCATCCAGTTGAATCAAAATCTGGAAAAACTGTTCTTAGTCTGAATTCCAAAGTTATTGATTTAAAGATTGAAATAAGCAATTTTCAGACTGTTTTTAGGTATATAGGGTTTGTGTTCTACATATAAAAGGGAAATTTAAAGCAAGGATAATTAAATAAGCATATTAAAGTCATAGCATGTGACAAGGGCCAAGACTACCAAAAAAGTGCAGCAAATGAACTTGTGTTCGTAATAGGATCCTGTATACCATCCAACAAGAATCCAGTAATCTTCCTGTTCCTCTTAGCATTCTGTTCTCTCTCCTTGGGGATGCTAATATAATGATTCCTGAAAGAAAAAAAAAAAAAATTATGGTCCACAGAAGTGGAAATCTGTTTCCCTGTAAGTAAATGGCTTCAGAAATTCATCAACACTTTAATTTCAGAAAACATTTTTGGAGTAGATTGTCAACATATCCAAACTGTATTTGTAACTTGCATTTCAAATTAAACCTCAAAATCATTGTTTGCTCTCTATAAATACATAGATATCTCAGAATAATGAATTAACAAGGGTCTCCAGAGAAAGAATCTATCTATCTGTCCATCCGTGTATCTATTTAACTACTGAGATAGAACCAATATAATCTATTTGTCCATCTCTCTGTCCATCTCCTCAAGAGATTCTAAGGAACAATTGTGAGGTGGCAAGTTTGAAATTCGTACAGTAAATCAGCAGGCTGCAAATTCACACAGGATTTCTATGTTACAGTCTTGAGGCAAAAATTCCTTCTTTGGTAGGAAACTTCAGTTTTTGCTTTGAAGGCATTCAACTAATTGGATGAGGCCCACCCACCCTCTGGAGGGTGATGGGCTTTGCCTAAATTGATTGTTATGTTAAACACATCTACACAGCATTTTTGCAGCAACATCTATACCAGTGTTTCAACAAACACATGGGCACCACAGCTTAGTCAAGCTGACACATTAATCATTTGATACCCTACCTGAGAAAGTAGGCTTTTAAAACATTTATTTGACTTCTCTGTTTTCTGTACCACCACATATTGAGTCCTCCAAATACTCTGGGAATCACACACAAAATCAGAGACACACTGAGCCATGAGTGAACCACCAACACAACCATGATTAGTAGGAATAAATCCTATCTAGTGAATTATAGGAACAAACTTCAGAAACTTAATTTTCTATAGGTGTTTATTAATAAGTAACTGTATAATATTAAAACAGAATCTAAGGGGAGAATGTGACTCACCATGAGAGCTAATAAAATGCCTTCTGCTACTGACTCAGTTTTTAAATATGCAATAATATGCATTCACAGAATGGCCAAATTATTCTCCAGAAAACTCTCCTAGCAAAACTCTAATTCAAAACATGTACTGGTATCAGAGAAGCAGCTTTTCCCCCAAAGAAGGTATATGCAAATATCCAGAGATTTCACCATGTACAGGGGGACAGACAGATGGGGAAGAATGATTTCAGAAATGTCACCCTCTCAAACTTCCCAAATGTGATCTAATGACAGTCAGAGTTGCAAAATGCCACAACTTACGGTAATTCTTGTGGTCTAATGAAGTACTGGAGGTGTCTGAAAATGTTCCTAGAAATGGAAAAGTCTATCCTGTTAGCAATTTCCCAAGTCATGTTGGACATGTGTTTCCTGACCCAAAGGTTCTTACTTACTGGCCTTTTACTCAACAAAGTGCTGCTAGCACTGAGTAGATGAAGAAATAATGCATGGGGCGACATGCATGGGGCGACAGTCTCAGGAGGTTTTTGTATTTAGTTACAGCATGACTGTAACATTTAAGCATGGTTTAGTGGAATATTTGGGGTTTCCCTGGTGGCTCAGATGGTAAAGAATCCACATTTCCTGCAATGCAGGAGACCTGAGTTTGATCCCTGGGTCGGAAAGATTCCCTGGAGAAGGAAATGGCAACCCATTCCAGTATTCTTGCCTGGAGAATTCCATGACGGAGGAGCCTGGTGGGCTACAGTCCATGGGGTTGCAAAGAGTTGGACACGACTGAGCAACTAACACTCATTCAGTCAGTGGGATCTTTGTTGTAGAGAATGAATGACCCTCTAATAGCAGAACTGGGAGGCATAGTTAACAGAAGAATCGTGTTTTTGACTTAGATAAAGATTCTAAGGAAGGGTTGAAAATAGAAATTTACACATCCTTATTGGTCCACTATCCAAATTAACTAAGGTCTTGAAACCAAATTGTTTGAAAAGTTTTATTTGGTAGCAGAAATTATCTACAATTGCATCTTTACAAAAAAGGATGTGCAAGAAGGGAGAAATAAATTTATACATAAGATTCTGCTGTGGAAATTTGGGATGGTTATCCACAATCGATTTAAGTTACAAGAACTCACACAAAGCCATGTCATTTTAGTAAAGGAAGCGAGAAGCTAGGTTAATCCCTTGATGAAACAGACTGTTGAAACTCATAATATACATTATACTGAACCTAAAGAAAGATAAATCTATGGAGGATGAATTATTTCAAGTTGCAGTAATATATAAACATATTTATTAGATTTAAACCAATCATCTCAAAACCTGACAAGTGATTTTTCATCATCACAAGTCCATGATGTCTAAAATATTCATTTGCACCATGGCTTTTCATCTCACAGTTGTTAGTATTTTAAATTATGTACAGATTTACATAAAGCAGATGTTATTGTTTTTCTGGAGTATGACCCTCTCTCTCTGGATCCACTTGGTTTGGTCATGTTATGTCAATCCTGTTAAAAAGCTGACTGTTTATCTAACAATGGAGGGTAAGACCAACCGCAATGACCCAAAGACAGGAATAAAAACAATTGGCCCACATTGTTGTTTCTAAAAATTTTAAGGCTAACACAACACATTTTTAAAAAGATACTTCATTTGAAATACTAACACTGATACTTTCAATGGGTCAAATAAAGAGGCAGTAAGAGTGTTTGGGAGTATCTGAGCATTATGCCTAAGGTATAGTGTATAGGCATAAAATAGTTAATAGCCAAACAAAACATAAAAAATACTGTTTTTGCTAGAGGGGGAATGCAGGCAACTTCCTGCTAGTAGAAAAACAAACACTGGGGTTCAATTTCCAGTTTGACTGAGTTTACGAATATGAAGATTATAAGCTTCCCTGGGTTAAATACAGAATTCAGAGGGAATTATGACATATGACATTAATGTACAAGCATGGCAGTATTTCTGTATCAAATTAGTCTATGATTAAATACAATGCTATATATACATACACACACTCATAGTACCTTTATGGAAGTCTCTAAAATGCTCACAGTGGCTTATACAGTATTGATGAAAAATAAAGATGAAAATGTATAGCATGTAGATAAAAACCATTTTTATAGCTTACTGAGTGATACCTCCTGTGGGTTAAGTAGCTTAAATTGTTCAAGTTCAAATTTTGATTTTTTAAAGTGGCATTGCACACTGGTATTCAAACTTTCATGAAATTGTAGTTTTTCAAAAGAAAGACTAGAAGGGAGAGAGCATAAACGTGGTAGAAAAAGACTTCAGATTTATAACTCAACTGTTACATGGTTAACAAGTGGTATTCAACACATGTCTGGCCAAAACTCAGCTTCTTGTAGGTGATTAAGGATATTAAGGGGTCTGTTTTCCCAATGGCTTAACGGTAAAGAATCTGCCTTTAATGCAGGAGGCACAAGAGACATGGGTTTGATCCCTGGGTCAGGTAGATCCCCCGGAGAAGGAAATGGCAACCCACTCCAGTATTCTTGCCTGGAAAATTCCATGGACAGAGGAGTCTGGGGGGCCTACAGTCCATGGAGTTGCAAAGAGTCAGACACAATTTGAGCATGCTCGCATATGTGTATTTATGGGGTCGCTAAAAGTCGGACACAACTGAGCGACTTCCCTTTCACTTTTCACTTTCCTGCATTGGAGAAGGAAACGGCAACCCACTCTAGTGTTCTTGCCTGGAGAATCCCAGGGACGGGATGCCGGGTTGGCTGCCGTCTATGGGGTCGCACAGAGTTGGACACGACTGAAGTCACGCGGCAGCAGCAGTGTATACACATATAGGTATTAAAAATGTTTGATTCAAATTTTGTTTTTATAAAAGTGCATAGTTTAAACACTTACTAAAAATTCTATCACACTGGAGACCACTTATGTATAAATTTCTACTACCAGGATAATTCACTTTATGTATAAACTGCGAATACGACTATAACTATCTCTAGTTAAAGAATCTCCTGTAATGTGTGTTTAAACCCTATTATTTTACTTACTTACATTTGCATGAATCAAAATTCTCTTGACAGTACTCAAATAACAAGGCAAAGAAACAGACTGGCAGCTGAGGCTTCACCAACTATAATCTCAACTTCACATTTGTGTTACTTAGAAATCAATGTGAGATTCTTAGTAATGGACTAAGACAAGTAGATAAATGTGGACTCAAGATATGGTTACACTGATTAAATGGACTTTTCAGGCTTTATGTATTGGGCTTATACAAAGTTTACTTAAAAAAGATTCTAGCACTAAAAAATGTTTGGGAGATATGAGTCGGACACAACTGAGCGACTTCCCTTTCACTTTTCACTTTCATGCATTGGAGAAGGAAATGGCAACCCACTCCAGCGTTCTTGTCTGGAGAATCCCAGGGACAGGGGAGCCTGGTGGGCTTCCGTCTATGGGGTCGCACAGAGTCGGACACGACTGAAGCGACTTAGCAGCAGCAGCAGCAGCTCTGTAAGAGATGGTCTTTCCATTTAATTTGTTACTCCAGTGTTTAATGTAAATTACTTTAACAAACTGCCTAATACATTTCAATTCTTAAATTACTCAGCCTAATGGGAAAATGTCTACAAATTAGTACTGTGGGTCTTCAAAAATGATACCTTGTAAAATATTGAAAAATTCCACTAAAATATTCATAATTGCCTTAGGCTTTTCTGATAGGTTACATTTAAAACAGTATTTCTAACTGTGAATTAGTCACATATCTATTGTTATGTTCTAAATCTCATAATATGCTTATCTTCCATGCAATACAAGTAAGTATCCTCACACTAAAAACTGTGTTGTGTGTTTGATAGTTCAGGAACATTTCAATGATTTTTTCCTTTATTTTGTGGTTTCATTATAAAACAACTTGCACACACCAAACTCAAACAATCTTTTTTATTTAAAAACCCACCTCAAAATTCAGTTCTCGGTTTAGTTTCTGTTTAAAAATAAGCAAACATTTAAAAGCATCAAATGTTATTCGTCTACAATTCATCTTGTTATGAACGATTTTTTAGTTCATGGAGGGGACATAAACCCATTACATAAGTCAGGCACAGGACAGTGGCCACGGGGCCAGAAATCAGGGCACATCTGTGTTCTCAGGCAACAGTTAGAGGTCTGAAGTGGGATGGGGGAACGTGACTCAGCTCTAGGCTCTCCAATCTCTATGCCCCCTCCAAAAACTGTTAGAAAGTCTCAAATCAGTACATAACAGATTGTATGTAACGTACTTAAAACCCAATCAAACCAACAACTATATCTGCTTTCTAAATTACATTGCAAAGCCAAGACAGATAAATTATAGCCTCACTATATATAATGTGTGATCTTGATATCCACGTCATAGGACCATGTTATAGGTGAGACAGAATTATATGATACCTCTGGTGGTTTCAGAAATCTAGTTGGAAGAAGTCCATGGCTATAAGATTTCACATTATAGCAAGGCTCCACTATTTCTTGAATTGGGGCAGTGAATATAAATCACAGTACAAAATCGTTAATTTTTTTTTTTACTGGAAAAGCAATAGGTGCTACATATGAGAATCACTTATATAACATCTATTAAAAAAAACAACGCAGATATAAAACATTAATTGCATAGGGATTTAAATAGGATAAGGCCAAGAAGAATATTAAGTAAAGTTTTTTTAAAAACCATAGAAAGGGCACTATGGTGTCAAAAGACAGAATTTCATTCTTAGAGCAATAAATCTGCATGACTGTCTAATTAAAAGTCACAGTATGTTGCTATAACTAACAGTGAATATCAACTGTGTCATTAATTCCAAACTGGAAACCAACAACGTTAGAGGATTAACTAGAACACAACTAAAGCTCGTTGTATAAACCTGATCAGTGTATTAGCACATCAGTGCCTGGTACGTACCTGATTAGCTGTATAATCTACACTTTGCAAATAACGTAAATTTTAATACATGGTAACAAGCGTGAGAGCACATCCTCACCGCATGCCATCAGTGATTTATACGCTTACTTGATAGTGTCATTATTCACTCTTTCCAAGGTGTAAGATCCCACCCGGCAGAATCTTCACTCAATGAACCCAAAACACTGTAATTAACAAACTATAACAAGGTTCCACCATTGAAAACTAAATGTCCACGAACCAGGGAACTAAGTCCTGATGCCAGTATGGACATGATGTTCAGCACTTTGAAAGGCAGTGAATGATGAGTCCAACTCCACTGTGTATTTTAAGCTAACGATCACCCCGTGAAGTTTCAGGTAGAATGGCAGACTGCGAACGTGCTTCTCATGCCATGTTGTTATCCTGCAGGTCAGACAGCGATTTCTCAATGGGAAAGTAGCTTAGTTACTCAGCATCGTTCTTGAGGAAAAAACAAGAATTCCCAACAGAATCGTGTTAAGGTCCATTTGGGAATACCCAAACCAACGCTTCAGATGAAAAAGTGCATAAATACAGTAATACTACAAGTGTGTTAACTACAGAACAAATGTTTCTCTGGGAACCAAACAATAGTATTTTCCCACATTATTTACATGTGATGAATTGTTCCGATACCACAAAGCACCATTTACAGTCTTGACAGCTTGATGAAGCCTGGAAGGTCCTCCGACTCTAACTCGACTTAGTTGAGGATCTACCTAGAGTAGAAGGGTCAAGTTATCTCGGGTCAAGCAGGATTTCTCTTTACAGTTCAGTCCTCTTTCATTCAGACACATTAAAGCAGTCTTTTCATTTCACATTCTTGGCTGGTGTTTCGGACTCTGTGGATTGCCTTCCATCGGTCCAGGCTTCCCGGGTGCTTTTCAGAGCGAGGGTCTTCTGTTGGTCAACCACCACATAGTCCACTCTCTCGTCGGCTACACTGCTGCCTGAGCCGCTGCTCTTTTGCTAAAAAGCAAAGGAAAAAAATCCCATAAGTTCCCCCAGAAGGAGTGCTTCTGCATGAACTCCAGTCTTAAAACAGGAGCACATGCACGCTGTGAATAACTTCTGAAATTCTACTGGTTCACCAAAAAATAACATAAACGACTGCAATTTAATGATGCTGTCACTATCCTGACTGTACTCTGCTTTTCCACTAACTTTAGAATTCTTATATTTAAGAATTAGGGACTTCCCTTGTGATCCAGTGGCTAAGACTCTGTGCTCCTAATGCAAGAAAGTGTAAATAAATAAACAGTGTCTGTATAATAAGAATGTGTGTGTGTGTTAGTCACTGTCTGACTCTCTGCGACCCCATGGACTGCAGCCCCCCAGGATCCCCTGTTCGTGGAATTCTCCAGGTAAGGATACTGGAGTGGGTTGCCATTTCCCCCTCCATGATATCATAAGAATACAACTAATAATAAGATCTAATTTGTGAGTATAACAACACCAACAAAAAACTTAAAACTTTTGGACAAAGTCAGTAAGGGAGTAATTTGGGTAAACTAACATTGGAAAGAGAGTGAAGACCATGATTAACTGTGGAACTTCAGAATTTTTTAAGCAAACATTTTAATGATAATCCCTAAGACAGTATAAAATATGTAACTTCCATGCCATTAGACATGAAAAAATAAATTAATCTGCATAACTGCTGTTTGTGATTTATAAAAAGGCATTAAGTAATAGACTTTTCTAAACTTAAACATATTAATAGAATTCCCTCAAATGAGACAGATCTTCAGGTTTCATACATGAGCTAAGTACATTTATAGAAAGAGGTTTCACTTACCTTACGTGGTGGTGTGGATTTCCCAGAATCTAAATCTAGATCTAGGTATTCCACTTGTTTGTCTCCTTTGGGCTTGATCATTGGGCTGTTTCCTCCATCAAGACTATTACTGCCAAAAAGATTCTGAAAGTACAATACAGTAAAGTGAACGGTCAAACATTCATGAGATATACTGCTCTTTACCTTGTCTGCCATCTATATAAGCCTAAATATTAATTTTAGGAGAATATAAGCTTGAAGAAATGTCTCCACAGAAAATAGTATTTTAGGATAGGGAAAGATAAGTAATATTTTATTTTATTTATTTATTTTTTTGATAAGTAATATTTTAAAAATTGATTAAAACATAGCTTTGGGACTTCCCTGGTGGTCCGGTGGTTGGGAGTCTGCCTGCCAATGCAGGGGACATGGGTTTGATCCCTGGTCTGGGAGGATTCCACATGCCCTGGAGCAATTAAGCCCAGGCGTTGCAGCTACCGAGCCCGCATACCTCAGCTACTGAATGAAGCCCATGCTGCACAACAAGAGAAGCCAGCACAATGAGAAGCTCATGCACTGCAACTGGAGAGCCCACATGCAGAGTGAGGGCCCAGTGCAGCCAAAAATACACTGTAAAAACAACAACAACCAAAAAAAAAAAAAAAAAAGCTTAGGTAAGCGAGCTAAAAATAGTTTGAAGAGTAAAACTTGGTTCCGACTAAGACTGGGACGTCAAGCTATAGTTAGTTGGAATAGTTCTACCTCAATGCTATCTGAACTCAATTACATTCTTTAACTATAGGATCCTTATAGTCCATGTTTTCTGATCAATTTTTTTTTGTTTGTTTTTAGGGATCGACCAAAATGGTGGAAAGGACCTGAGCTCACATCTTCTTAAATTAAACTTTTCTCTTAAAGTTCTACATTTAAAGGCTTTCATGCTAAAGTATGGTAACTAAAGGCTATGAATACTGACTCTATTGGCAAAGACTATTTTTCAACCGTCTGGAATTTTTGCCAGTTGTTTCTGTCTTCTCTTAGCCACATCTTTCTGTCCCTAACAGAGGCTGTACAATAGAAGGACTACTGTCTAAGAAAAGAAAAAGAAAAAAGGAAGGCAGAGGAAGCAGTGAAGAACCAGAACAAAAAAGCCTGAGGCAGAAAAGTGAAGAAAAGAAATAGGTTACTAGGAACATGACGATCAATGCTAAATAAAAAGGAAAGGATGATGTGAATTTATATCCCTGCATACACCCTCTACTCTGATTATGACAGTCTTCAAACGTGCTCCAATAAATGATTTGTTCCCAGGCCTTGCTGCTTTTAACCTTAACTAAGAAGGTTCCTGACTTCTCCTAGGTGATGCTATGTGCTTACTAGGGGCTTTCACCTTGTACCCTCTACTGCATAGATACTATTGTTCACACGTTAGCTCATACTTTTGAAGAAAACGATAACAATGTAATCGACTTGACAATTTTATACTTGTTTGAATGAACAACACAATTGGAAAGCTGCATAAATCTGCTTCTGTTGATTCTTTCATACTGCTACTCCATTTCTTTTGGGTTAAACAGAGTAAAACGTGATTTAGGGAAAGGATGATTGCTAGGAAAACACTGCATTTATTCACTCACATGTAAACGGAGCTGCTGACAGCCTGTGTGAAACATTTTTATGAATCAGGAAAAGGTGCTCCTTTCTGGGGCAACAAAGTTCTGCCCCAGGACCCACAGCCTAGGGCGCAGGCCATGGTCTGGGCTGCATGTACTCGAATGCAGTGTGTGTGTGCGGTTTGCCATATCTACTACATACTGCTCACGGCAGGTGTATGCAGTAGACAATCTGCATTACTGCATGTGATGGACCTAATTGCAGGAGGAGGTTTTTAAACCAAATCGATCAACTACTGCCAATAAAACATTAAAAAAGCACTGATAGTAACACGCAGGGCACAAAAAATACAAGCAAATATTACTGCTCAGTTAGTATAAATAGCTATTCTTCCCCCCAACCCTGCCTTTATCTGATTCATGAAAAACTGAAATTTTTTTCTCTAAATGACTCCATATCTCACGCTCATATAAAAAACCAAGCTGGACTGCGTGTGGGAGTATGTGAAATTTTGTATTCAAATGCAACGACAGAGCTCATACCTGGAATTTCCCTAACTGAAAACATACAGAATTATTCACAGCGTTGCAGGCTATGAACAGAACCCTTGAGTTCATGTGATGTACACATTTAATCTAAGTAAGTTGTCCCTAAAGTGAATTTCTCAGGATTGCTAGTTAAAATGTACTCTAATAATTAACAGAACTGGAATTTTTTTCATCCTTAAGTACTGTTAAAATCTATGTGCCGACAAAAAAGTCTGTTTGCTCTATAATCTCAGCTGGGAACAGCCTGTGCCTGCCTTCTAGTTTTTAACACAGTGTTTTCCCAAAAGAGTTTAGAAAAACCCTAAGATTCTAGGAGTTATTGTGAAGTGTTCTGTGAATTAAAAGAAAAAAAAAAATAGTTGGGACTTCCCTGGTGGTCCAGTGGTTAAGACTGCACTTCCACCGCAGGGAGCAAGCATTTGGTTCCTTAGTCACGGAACTAAGATCCCGCATGCCCTGTGTTATGGCCAAAAACAAAAATAAAACATAGTAGTGCTTTGTTTTTCTAAAATTCTTGAAAAAAATATATACAAATATTAAACATATTTTTGTTACTGTTACACACAATATATATGTCTTTAGTAATGATGTACCATAACTTGAATTTCAGGGGCTTAATTCAGTGAATTTCATAACTTAATTTTCAACCCTTAATGAATATTAAGGGTTCATTTCATGAATGCTTGATTTTAGACCTTTGTGTAAATGAATACATAAAGCACCCTGAGCACCCTGATGTGAGTCTGGAGAAATGCGTTATAAAATGCTTCCAGTATAAAGCATTTTCTTGAATGGTTTCAAACATCAAGTACATATGAAAAGAAATACAACTGGAAAATTTTTTATCATTTTTATCTAACTTATATTTACTTTATAGATATAGTATTACACTCTGACCCTATATTGGTTTTAGACTTTATGATCTGCTTCTCAAAAGCATTTTTAAAACTCTCCTTAACTTCTTATTCAAATTCCTCACTCTCTAGTATGGAATTAATTAAAATATATTACAGAGCCAAAAAAAAAAAAAAAAAAGTTGTCCTTTTTCCTGAGTAAATAAAGAAAGGTGGATGGGTAACACGTATGAACTGGAAGAAAGGTTGAGTGCGAACGACTCAGAAGGGCTGCTGAGGAAGAGAGATGTTAGGAGAAGACGCTACTTACGGAGTCTTCACTGGATAGGTTGGGGTTCATGGGAACGTAATTCTCTTCACTGTCGTGCGAGTCGCTGCTTGAAGTTGTGCTGTGCACAGAATCCGGCCGGGGAGACAGGGGGAACCTGGAGGAGCTGACGGCAGAGAGGGTCGTCACAAACACACAGCCTGACCCAGGTTTCTCAGCTCGCTTCCACAGCAAGAATAAGAGAGAGGGCCTACTCTTCCCGGAAGTATTGAAGCTTGTAACCATTTACTATACATATTTATTACAGTACACTTTATTGCAGATGTTCAAACACACATCTAGTATTTATAGCTATTTGTAAACAGATATTTAAAAAAAACTTATACAGATATTTTAAAAAAAACTTTAAAAGGTTACTTTCCATTTATAGTTATTACAAAATATTGGCTATATTCTCCAAGTTATACAACACATTCTTGAGCCTATGTTACACCCAGTAGTTTGAACCTCCTACTTCCCTTTCCCTGTTGCTATCCCCTACCCTGTGTGGTAACCACTGGTTTATTCTCTACATCTGCAAGTCTGCTTCTATAAAGGGATGCTGTGCTGTGCTAGTCGCTTCAGCCATGTCCGACTCTTTGCGACCCTCTGGACTGTGGCTCCTCTGTCCATGGAATTCTCTAGGGCAAGAATACTGGAGTGGGTTGCCATGCCCTCCTCCAAGGGATCTTCCCAACTCAGGGATTGAACTCATATCTCCCCATAAAGGGATGTTTCTGGGCATTTAATAGCCTTGTGCAGAGCAAAAGAAAAAGAAACAAAACTATTGCTAGTGATAAGGGGGATAAATAGAAAGTCACAGCTTTAAAAAGGAAGATTTAAGAATGCCTATTTAAAAAAAAACTTGTTCATACATATAAAATATGAACACGTCAACACAGGTTTGTAACTGTGCACATTCTTTTTATTTCCACATATATATTTAAATGAATCTTTATTAAATAATCCTCACAAGAAACTACCATAGTTTCCAGATCAGTAGTTCTCAGAAATTTCTAGCCTCATGAACCTTTCACACTCTTAAAAAATTGAGAACCTCAAGGAACTTTTGTTTCTAGGGTGTTATCTATTGATATTCACCATGTTACAAGTAATAGAAAAAAATTAAACACAAGCATACACAAAGGCATACTCTATTTACCTGTCACAACGGTATCACCCAATATTAGCCACCTCTGGAAAACTTCAGTGTACACTCATGAGAGAAGGAGAGTGGAAAAGCAAATGACATCTTGGTATATTAATGAAAATAGTTTTGACTTCACAGAAACCCAAAAGTTGGGGGGGGGGGGTTCCCCAGACCATCCTTTGGGAACCACTGTTTTAGGTACTTTCCATTACAAAGAACAACTGAGCTATGAATTTTATACAAAGACTTACTCTCGAGCAAAACTCCTAGTGATGGGAGATCTAACCGGGGCTTGTAATTCTTCCCATTCTGGCAAAGGTTTTATTTCTAAAGGTGCTGGCTTGACTGAAACAAGAGAGAGAAAATGAGATTTTAGTACACAGAAATTTGGAAAACATGACCTTCTCTCTACACCTCTACTATAGCCAGAGTACACGTAGAGCTGGCTGGTTTTCACATGAAAAGAAGTTCACAGATGTTATGTGATTTCTCCAAGGTTACACAGCTAAAACATTAGTGACAAAAGCTAAATTAGATAATTTCCTGACTGTTTACTGAAAGTCTAAATAAAGCTCTATTATTACATGTTGCTTCTTAATTGAAGTAAATATTTTATGACTATAAACTTAATGAGAACAAGAAAGAGTAATGTGGCACAATTCCTTCATAGTTATTTGATTTATAATTTTCATTATTTCCTTATTTTTCCTACTAATGTTATATCGTCAAACACAGAGGTTTAATTTTCTATGTAAAAATGTTCTTCATTATCCACACTGAAGTATGAGCTGTGCAACTTTACATACAAAATGATGTTTCGAAAGCAATAAACACAACACTTTGCTAAAACCAAAAACTGAAAAAGGAATCAATGATTAAAGTTTTGAAATTAATTTGAAATTAAGTCTGGAAGCAAATAAAACAAAGCAATAATTATATCTTTATACTCAAACTCAGATCTGAGAAAGGCCATAAAATTAAACAACTACCTCATATTTTTAGCTTCCTTTAACCAACAATGTCCTCTATTAAGTAAAAATAAATGCTAATATTCTTATTAGCTTTATTTGTAAGAGGTCTTCACTAACTTACCCCATTATTGCAATCAATTACTGCAAGAATTAACTACTCTGCTAGTATATACCACAAAGCTCTTTGCCCTCAAAGTAAGACTCAGATTCCAGGAATTCAGAAAATGAGCAAAAGAACTATAACAATATTATCTGTTAATATTCATTATAATTTAGGAGACTATTTTAACCTAATTAGGTAAACATTTTATAGTTAAGATTTCATTTTTTTCTCAGTATCCCTCCTCAAGCCTTTGTCCATATGTATGTACTTTGAAATACCAAGTTATAATTACCTTCAAACTATAAAATAGGTAGCCATTTTAAAGGATCATGTAGATTCAATGAGGCTTATGCCACAGTATTCTTGTCAACTCAAATACAAAAAAATTCTATGTGCTTTTCTGAAGGCTACACTGGTTTCAGTTCGAGTTAAAATAATTTTGTTCATCTATGCTCTTAAGATGGACATGTACAGAATATTGTGCTTACTGAAAGCATTTCTTTCACTCTGATGTTTCACTTTTTTAAAGCCCAAAGACAAATAGCAGTTTAGCTGTCAAATTCTAAGTAATGGCATAAAATAGTGAATCCATGGAAATGATTGTATATTGTCTCAGAACAGAATATATACATTATACATAAATACAGGAGGCGGTTGGAACTCACTAGCAGTTCACAAGCTTAAAGAAATCACTGTACTGATGTCTAAAAGGTTAAAAGAATTATGCGAAAGGACAAGACTGAACATCATACATGATCAAATATTTAACATGCTGCTGTTAATGGCATAACAAATAGACTCATTGTATATTATGGGAAGCATTCACTTTAGAAAGTATATGCTGGTAAGTTTTATTTCCAACAGTAATAGAATTTAAGACTCTTCTTTACTTTTAAAGGAAAAAAAAAAAAATCACAGAATAAATAAATTCCCAACACCCCATCCAGCATGCGGTGCTAAAGTACATACCCTTTCTTCTTGTAGCAAAGTCACCTATGGTTTGTGAATCAGTTCGCTCTAAACCATGGGGTTTGGGTCTTAAAATTTTAGGACTTTGACCTAATTGGTAAAAAGAAGACTCTCTTAATATAATGTTATTTTTTTAATTGGAAAAAAAAAAAAATGGATTCTGTAAAAAAGCAACAGAGCCCTGAGCAGAAACATTACATCTCAAAAGCATCAACAAAGTTTGTTTGTGCAGACTATTTCAGTCTTGCTACTGCATATCATTCATGCTTAAAACCACAGGAGCCAGAAAGTTGCATGCAACAATGTCATAAGCAAAAGGTTATAAAAGATGGTAGGGTTTTAGTGACATAACCACCTAGTTAGTTGTTATCTTTATTTGGAGGAATGGAGGGAAAATATGTGCCATGTTAGTTTTTCTTCTAACATGTCTTAGAAAACTGGATCGAAGAAAAAAATGATAAAACCGCACAGTGAGGCAGCAAGTACATCTTTTCTTTGAAGTCTGGTGTCTCATACTAAAGTACCAAGGCCTACTTTCTTAATTTGATGGAGGTGTTCTAAAAACCTTAAGCTGACTACTCCCCCATCTCCTGAAAGCACCCTTCTAGAGAAGCAACAGCTACAATGTCTGCAAATCCAAAGTCAAAACCAAGACCAGCCTTCCTTTCTCCTGGATACTCAGTGGCTCCCTGGGATGCCGTTTTGTAAGGATTAGATGCCTAGACTCCGGAACCGCTGATTACCTGATTTAATGTGAGAATTGTTTTTTTTGGTTTTTTAGTCAGGCAGCTTGCAGTTCCCCAACCAGGGACTGAATCTACGCCCTTGGTGGCAAGAACACACAGTCCTAACCACTGGATCACCAGCAAATTCCCAAGTTTTAATTTGAGAATTGGTGAGCATAAATTCAGTTGCTATCTCCCCGCCCCGCGCCTCCCCCACCCCCCCCCATTTAATCTCTGCCATGTACAAGTGCTGCTGAAAAGCCTTGTGAAAAGTACAGGCTTACCACCCAGCAAGTGGGCTCATACTTTTCCCACTGAAATTCAGCCTGGAGATGCTGGGGTAGCAATGTCATTTCAATCAGGAATTTAAACTACTTTATTCTCAATGACACCAAATTCTCTTTTTTTTTTTGGCATTTACAAAACTGAGTTGACATCTATTAGATGGCAAAATTAGTTTGCTGATTCAACACTGATAGCTAGTACCTCACTGACCGAAATCTACAAATTTTTGAAAATATGATTTTCTAGCTTATAAAACAGGAAAATTCCCTAATTCACAGGTACTCTCAAAGGTACTCTTTAGTTGTCTTCATAGAAGAACACTTTATTAGTGAATTTTTTTTTTACAGAGCATTTATAAAATTTACATGTATTTTCTACTCCATGCAACAATTCAGGTTGATTTTAGGACAAATGTCTAAAGGTGAGAATGTCCTGAATTGAACCTAGTCACTTAGGCATTTTGGTAGCTTCATTTCTTTGTATCTTTATTGCCCGGCTCAATCTGACATTCACATTCCAGACAGAAATGAAAGTGTTACTCTCTCAGTCATCTCCCACTCTTTGTGACCTCATGGACTCTAGCCTGCCAGGCTCCTCTGTCCATGGGATTTTCCAGGCAAGAATCCTGCAGTGGGTTGCCATTCCCTTCTCCAGGGGATCTTCCCAACTCAGGAATTAAACCCTCATCTCCTGCATTGGCAGGCAGACTGAAATGAAAATGAAAGTGATAGATACTCAAATGATGGCTCAATATGATTGGGTTCATTCAGGTTCTGAACCTTCTGACCAACCCAATACTTATGAGGAGAGAAAGGAGAAAAATCCAAAGTATATGTACTCTCCTCTACTGCCTGGAGGCAAACATTTATTTGAATGTTTCTCTGATTACTTAAGAAAAGTAAAAATAAAGAGTAAGAAATAAGAATACTAAAGTAAAGGCAAAAGAATGAACCAACTTTGAGGATACACTATTCTCAAATTCTGAGGGTTAATAATGACTCATCTGAGCCTCAGCCTTTAAATCCAAGGCAATCAGAAGTGGGCTTTAGCTAGATTAGTTTTGAACAAAGAAAGTGAACTGACACATTTTGTTTAGCAAACAGTACTGACTACTGGTGAAATCCCCATTGCACTGTAACCCTTATAGATTAGAACAATCTCACCCAGGATTGTCAATCTCTGGATCGTGTGATCGGCCCCCTCATTGGTAACACAACTTGGTAAATCTTAACCTCTGATTCCGATCTACTCCAGGATCCTTATTTGCATATTGACAAAGCCGCCCCCCACATGGAAGTTCTGTAGGCTTTCACACTACATGTTCAAAAATGGAATTTAGCTTCTCCAACCCACCACGCATCTACTTTGCTTCCTCTCTCTTCACTTGCTGAGGCAGATCTCTTAGGAGTTACTATAGATTTCACTTTCTCTCTAATCTCCCTATATCAGTTTTAATTTCTATTTACAATGACGATAGTTTGTTTTCATGCAGCCAAGAAAATGACAAAATCTGAAGTCTGAAGCTCTTCCTTCCATTTTTAATGTGCACTTTATTTACTTACCTGGTTTGTTTTTCAGAAAATGATGAACTCACATCATATGGCTAAATGACCTCCATCTATACTTCAAGTGCCCTCCAAGCTTGTAAAAAAAATCACTCTAGGTCCCTGACTGGAGGCAGCAATGAGAACCACAAAAAGGACTTCTGTTAATGCCTTTCTGTCTGATCATCTCTAAAGTAAGGCTTCTAGAACCCTGGGTTTTGAAAACCTGGCAAAGCACTCTTCAAAGAAGATACTGAAGCAGCAGTATGATTGTATAACATTGTACATTAAAAAAAATACCATTTTTCCCCTATCATAGCCTTAAATCTTAGAATGAACTTTCTAGAGGCTAATCTGAGTATGTTACTTGCCTCCCTAAAACCTTTCAGTTTCGTTCTCAGAATAAAGCCCGAACTCATTAGCATGGACTATTAGAGCCCCCAGGAGCCAGCACCTGCCAGGCCTTTGGCATTCCTTCCTGCATTCTTAACTTCCTCCCTCCCACCCAAGCCAGTCCTGTGTTCCCCCTGGTACGCTGCTGATTCTAACTAGAAGATCATCTATCATCATTTAATTGCCATTCATCCTTTCAGACTTTCCTCGGAGGAGGGAGCTAACAGTGCCTAGAGCTTACCTCAACCACAGTGCCTTTCTGTGCTAATTATGATAATGTGTTTACTCTTCTACCTCCTCCAGTAAACTGGGAGCTTCTAAATTACCCTTTCTTCCTTCCGCTTCAAGACCTCAGACCTATCTGAAGGTATATTCTATCACAGGGAGACCCTTCAATCTGTTTTGATGAACTGTTGATCTCTTAAAGCTTAATCTGATAGTGGTGTTTAATCTGATCAATGTTATAATTTTGTGTTTGTCTTGAAAGAGGAAAAAACAAAAAACAACTGAATGTTGTTTTACAAGTGGATCATTCCAAATATGGTCAAGGCAGTCAGTCATACGAGGTGTCAAGCTTCAAAGAAGCAAATGCAATACTTTTTGAAAAGTCCACACACGATTAAGTATTATTTTATTTTAAATTGCTTTTTATTAATTTTTTTTTCATTGCACCGCAGGGTATGCAGGATATTAGTTCCCCAACCAGGGATCAAACCTGTGTCCCTTGCATTGGGAGCAAGGAGTCTTCACCACTGGACTCCCAGAGAAAACTCAAGTATTATTTTTACTTACCTAGATTCAACTCAAAGTGGAAAATTTATTTTCTCTATCATTATAGGTTTAACTTAGCCTGTTTACTCATCTGAAGTTTCAAAGATGATGCTACTATTTCCAGTAGGCATCTCAAAAACCAAGAAAGAAGAAAAATAATTCATAATATTATTAGTCTCTGTTAATTCCAAGAAGTAATCAAGGTAGCACACTGAAAAACTTTTACACTTGTTTGAATGGTCTTATTATACAAAGGGGACTATAATTGTGGTAATTATAATGGAGAGCATTAGTTGCTCAGATGTGTCCGACTCTTTTGGGACCCCATGAACTGTAGCCTGCCAGGCTCCTCTGGTCCATGGGATTTCCCAGGCAAGAATACTGGAGTGGGTTGCCATTTCCTCCTCCAGAGGATCTTCCCAGCCCAGAGATCGAACTTGGGTCTCCTGCACTGCAGATGGAGATGCATTTACCTGCTGAGGCATCATAATGGAAGGTCAGGAAAAGGAAAAAAAGCCCAAAGGCAGAGGCTGTGCTGTAAATATGCCCTCTATACTCATGTCCTTTAAACTGTAACCATCAATCCACAAATCTGACTTGAGTCAAACCTTAATACTTGCTTATATTTACTGGTGTCATTCATTTATCCATCTTTCAAATATGTATTATAGTACAAACACCATCTTTAAAAAAGCATGTTAATTTTTAAAAACATTCAAAAAACTTCTTTAGAAGCTCCCTTGAAAAAAATATTCTTATCTAAGATACCAGTGTGCCAAAAGGATCTACCTAGGGAAGCTGCTCAATACATCTTCTGGGTGCTTCCTACACCAAAGTGAAGATCCAGCCAGACATGAAGATACTTTAACCAAACTTATGTACAGAAACACCAGAAGTAACCTCACACCGCTTTTGTGAAAAACCAGTACAACTATTAGTGGTTGGAACTACTGTAGAAAGCCACAAATGGGCAAAGCCAAATGAAACAAAGTAAAAAGACAGCATATCTGAGGCTTGAACAGCTGCTATTAATATATCATGTTAGAATGAGACTGAATGAGCCTAGTGAAGTGCAGGGATGAAAGCTGGTAGGTTTATGTAAGGACTTATTTTAAGAGAAATCACAATATTTCACAGCAATTTCCCCAACTTTAAAAAATTGCTTTTCCATTGAAATATGAAAGTTCCAATTGAGGCAATCAAAACAGAATTTGTCCTGCATTTCCAATGACTCATCTGCTTTCCTAATATTTAATACAATACATGTAAATGATGATTTTCTCCTCTATTAATACATAAGGCATGGCTCAGAAAAACTATTCTTGTGACAGAAATAGTATGGGTGAACATATAGCTACTACAGTTGGGTGATGGATAAAGGATCCATGAAAATACATTAAATGTAAGTGTTTAAAACACGTATGTATTTCTGCAGCTTCAATTACTCAGAAGTATTTGAAAAACTCATCTGTTAACTACAGATGGGTTAATTACAGCAGCTGACATCTATAATTAGGGGTAGAAACAAGACTAGGATGTCACTCATCCACTGTAGACCCTTCCCAAAAACACAATCACATAAACGGGTTATATTGGGTGTTGAATTGGTTATATTGAGTTTTGAAACTAAGGAAGCCGTATTTTATAGAGCTAGGTTTGCTTATTATGAGGTTTAGTTAATAAGAGATACTAGAATAACAGATGGAGTCATATATCTGATGTCACAAAATCTGAAATGAAAACAGACTCATGAGATACTATGCACAGTGAGAAAAATTTCAGGACAGTTTTATAGGTTAAGTTTTTTGTTTTTAAATGTATGCCAATTAACTTTTTAAAAAGTATTTTAAAGTCTTTATTGAATTTGTTACACTATTGCTTCTGTTTTGATTCTTTTTTAGTCCTGAGGCATATGAAATCTTAGTTTCCCAACCAGGGATTGAACCCACACTCCTGAGTTGGAAAGTGAGGTCTTAGCCACTGGACCACCAAGGAAATCTCTACAGTTTAAGATTTTAAGGATAAACTTTTCTCTAAGATCTGAATATTAAAACGTTTTTCTCAAATAGTTATAACTTTCTAAAAAGTGAGTTGATAACGTGTGCCCTGCAGGATTAAATACTTTCCCATGCTTCCTCTCATATCATATTAATTTTCAAAAGTAGAACAGTGCTAAAGAACAGCAAAACACATTTTTTTTTTCTATTTGCATGCAGTATTTCCAGGTGGTACTAGTGGTAAAGAACCCTCCTGCCAATGCAGGACAGTTTTCCTGGATGGGGAGATCCCCTGGAGGAGGGCATGGCAATCCACTCCAATATACTTGCCTGGAGAATCCCATGGACAGAGGAGCCTGGCGGACTACAGTCCATGGGGTCTCAGAGTCAGAGATGACCAAAGCAACTCAGCACAGCATGTGCACATTTACTAATTATCATGGAAACTTTTTGAGGTAAGCAAGGTAGATTTGTTATCCCAATTTTACAGATGAGGAAACCAAGTCCCTGAGGGCCACAAGGGACAAGGGACTTGACCAAGGCTCACAGCTGGGGACTGATGGAACTGGTACCCAGAAAACACTTCTTATTTTCTTTAAATTACTATGACTTTAGTAACCTCTTTACTGTTTTGCTAAACCTGTTCTCCTTTTTTTCTTATTTTCTTTGCCAAAAACTATGTGGACATTTTATTCTGGGTGCTTTTTTAGTTCATTTCGTATCTAAGCAATGATGCCAAATCAGTCATCTGACCCATGAGCTCAGGACTGTCTTTTAATAATTCAGCTTATTTGTTTTTCCCTGCTGTGCCATGTAACTTGTGGGCTCTTAGTTCCCCTACCAGAGACTGAACTCAGGCCTTCAACAGTGAAAGCACAGTATCCTAACCACAGGGCCACAAGGGAAGTCCCTCAGCTCATTTTTTAAAGACGAAACAGAATCTTTAAAAGTAACTAAGGAATCTGCTTTGTTCTGTTCTATAGTAGAGTCGCCATAGGTTGGGTCAGAGGACTAGGATAACCTCTCATGTACTAGAACATATAGTACTTCCACTACATACATAGGGAGGTATAATTATGCATACATGCAATACATATGATGTACAGTACACATGCCATATCATTATGCTCTGTACATAAAGTAATATACACGATAATGCATTCAGGGTCCATGAACTCTGTCAGACCTAGATGATACTAAAAGTGTATGTATTTACATATGTTTCACTATGATCCTGCAACTTTTCCATATCAATAGGAATCTTTTCTGATTCTGTGTTGTGCTTACCACATGGAACCATGAACCATGAAATACACTGGGAATTTTCAAGCTGTGCTCTCCTGAGCCAGAAGGGAGCAAAGCCCGAAGGACTAATGGCTCTGTCCCTCACCCAAACCACTCCACCTCCATAGTTATGTAGGGACCTCAGCATATAAAACCGTTCCATCTGGTGTCAAAAGCTAGCGATCTGCTGCTCATGTGCGATAATTTAGAGGAAAACAAGAAAAGAATCGGTTGAGTGTTAAAATGAAGATCTCTTTCACAGAGTTCAATAACACTTCCATCTTAATCCTTCCACTATCTGCAGGCGCAATTATAAATCTATCCATGCCCAAACATATGTTTGTTTGTTGTAGGCAAAGAATAAAATGACTAGTGATGTCTAAATAGATTTTAAAGCAAATGAAGACCAAGAGAAACAAGAAGAGAAGTTATCACATAAAAAGCCTGGGACACTCACGCCCTTTCTAAATCAGCCAGCCCCGATCGTGGCCCTGCTGCCAGGGCCGTGTGGATGGCCAGGGGTGTGGCACATGACCGACGGACTGACCAGCTGTCTGACCGAAGATGGGCACTTGACCCAAAGGCGGCCCGCACGTGGGCTGGCCTCCAAATCCATAGTGTGGACAGACAAATGAGACCCATCCGACGGCGGCTGAGCGAGCTGGTAAGTCAATAATGAACAAGGCAATTTGCAGGGGACGTGGAAGCTGTGAGGGCCCATAAAAAGCAGCCACGGGGCAGCAACAAAGAAAACAGGAAAGAAGGGAAGAATGTGAGGGAGAAGCAAGGAGGATCAAAGACCTTCCAGAGGACAGAAATGCAGGGAAGGCAGGACAAAGCGACAGCCGCTGAGCACTGTCTCAGCTGCCACTCACCTTCTCTGTTCATTTACTTAACAGCAGAACAAAATAAAGCTCATTCTCTTGAAGATATATCGTACTCTCAGTCTCTATTTCCTACACGGGGAACTTAACTAGAATAACTATTAAAGATCCAAGGCCAGGTTAATGAGAAGTTTACACAAACATTAACATGCTTTTAAAAAATCTACATACAGCACATGAGACTTTTCAAATGTGCTGGATGCCCCAGAGATGGTGCCCCGCATCCCACCGCCAACATACTAACTTTTTTGGTTGCCAAGATTAAATCACACCAGCAGCATGCTGGTTTTAACCACCTGAATCCAAAATTTAAAAACGTGGGTATATATGACCATTTTGGCTGCAAAGTTTCTTTTACATTGAGTTCTTGACAAACCATGCCACCTTAGAATTTAATGTTACTTAAGAAGCCCAGGACAAAAGAATAGACCAGAAGCATTTGCTTATACCCCAGCCAAGGCAGAATCATTTTTCAGAAGTTGTTATATGAACAGAATACAAAGAGTATACAAGCAACCTTGCTGTTCTTAAAGAATGACATCAAGTGCACTAATAATCTCGAGTCTGCTTTGATATCAAATACTCTGGAGAAGAGGTTACCAAAGGGAAGAAAAGACCATATCTAGCTTGTAAAAGTGTGTGGTATGGTCTGCAATATTCTGTTGTTTCAAATAATTAAATTAGCTAGTACAGCTTAGAAATCAAAAGATAATACAAGTAGAACCCCCAACTTTGGACTTCTTTTGATAATCAGAATATTTTCCTCTAGGAGCTATGTTAATTTCACAAGTTCACAAAGGGCTGCCGCCATGCAATGGTTAATTACTCCATTTGGATGGAGCAAGGGCATTTCAGTTTTTCCTAACTATCTGACGCTGCTTGCCAATCCTGGTGAATGTTTTAGTTTGTAACCTCTGCTCTAGAGATAGGAGACTTAAAATCATACAGCATCAACATAGGAGATAACAATTATTAATCTCTAAAAAGGAATACCACTAAAACAAGTGGATGACTAAGGTAATGTGAAATACTTCAGAATTACTAGTCCTGATTCCGTTTTGGATTTAATGATAGTTAAATGCGGATCTAAACTGGCGACCCCTGCTCCTTTTGCCATGCCATGCTCTCCTTACCTTTTCTGTCTGGTTTGAGGTTCCGATCCACAGGGGGTGGTTCACAGTCTGCAACAGGAACTGGCCTTCTGGGAGGGGTCTTGGGGCTGGACCTGAAGCCCATATGAGCGGGAGGAGGCACTTGCATTCCAAATGAAGAAAAGTCAAATGTCCCTGGAGTCATTGGAACATAATTTGCTTCCTGAATTGGTTCTGTGAAACTGCTGGAATGTTGTCGTGGTGGAGAGTTGGGATTCATGGGCACGTAATTTTCATCCAGTTCTTCACTTGATACACTTCCCGCTGTCAATATGTTTTTGATTTTCTAAAACACACATGCGTTTCTTTTAATAAGCAAGAACTGTTGTCAAACGGGAAAACATATTTGTAAGTCACGCCTATTCATGTGGATCTGAAGGGACTTTTATTTCAGGATCTCATTTAGTCTCAGGGCCCTACGTGTAAAGGTTTGGACAATGAAATACAATTGATGATGCCAAGGTCAATTATACTTACAAAATGGTTGTGGAAGCCTTCGAGTGAACTAGATCTATCACTTGGAAATGTTCGTGGAGTATCATAGCAGTCTTGAGAACTAGCATCTGAAACAGAGAACAAACTATCAATTTTCTCCCCATCTCTGCCAGTTCTCAGGGTAAGCAGGCATGACCTTCTCTCTCTCTTTTCATGTATTCATGCTTCACACACATAAATTCTAAAGAGGATGCTCACAAAGAAAAATATCTTGAATTGAAAGATTAAATAACTAGAAAATGCAGACACTTATAGGCTAACCAGTACTGGTATTTGATTATGACACTGAGACAGGTTATCTAAAGATGGAAAAAGAAATACTTCTACTTCCTCATCTTTTGCACCCTTGGGTCCAACTGACATCTCACTAACTTATAACTACCTCAAGATACATTACAGCCACTTCGAGGACTAAGTTAGAAATTGGTACTGAATGGCTAGACAAGTATTGGTACAAGCACCATTCACAACACATCAGATCTTCATCTTCTTTAAAACAACTGGATAACTCTTATCATGAAATCCAAAAGTGTCAGCACATAGTTTTTAGGGTCTGTGCCTTTTAAACTTTTTTTTTTTTTAATTTTCAGATCTCTAAGAACCTCAGAATCTAACCAAGATTCAATGGTACAGAAATTGGTAAAATGACTAGGGGTAAGGGGAGAGAAGATTAACAGCTTTAAAAATAAATAAAACCAAATAAACAAAAAGCAGAATGACTTGATTGGAACTGAGTACCAACTGGCAGACACAGTGTAAAAACTGTTATCTGGGAAGGAAACGAACAGAGCCCTGAGTACCACCTGGTAGACACAGTGTAAAAACTGTTGATCAGGGAAGGAAGGAAACAAAGCCAAACAGATGTAACACAGCAGTGGCCGTACCAGGACACAAATACAGGAAAGGGCATGACCCGGCAAGGCTTTGTGGCTGGTCCATTTCCTGTTCCTCTGCCCCACGGGTCTGCTCACCCAGGATACAGAGAAAGGGAGAAAGAGGGCTGCAGGCTTCCTGAAGCCTAAAATATTACCAAGGCCATACTTCTTCAGGGATGTAAAACTCCTCCTCTTCTTCCCTTACAGCAAAACACGCATAGAGGCACATGCCGAACACACAAACATACTTCCCAGGATTCACTGAGACTCTGACACCTTTGGTATCTCAGTGGATACCTGCAGCGCTGAAGGAAAAAGGGACTGTCTTTTAACATCACACTTTGCTTCCAAGAACAAAAAGAAGTTTTGGGGACTTCTCTGGTGGTCCAGTGATTAAGGCTCCCGGCTTCCAGTGCCTGGGTCACAGGTTCGACCCCTGGTGGGGGAACTAAGATCCCACCTGCCACAAAGTGCAGCAAAAAAATTAAAAAATAAATAAGTAAAACAAACAAAACATCTTGGGGGAAAAAACACAAAACAAACTGCAGGAGAAAATGTTAAAAAAAAAAGAGAGAGAGAGAGATTTTCTACCATTAACCTCTAACCCGGCAGAAGCCCATGGGTGCTGACCTTTTCGCAATTTGTTCAGGTCCACAGTGGAAATGGTATTGCTACGTGAGGGCGGCAGCCCAGCTGTTGGGATACAGTAACTGCTGTCAGTGTCCGAGGCCGTGCGTGTGATGCTACACGTGTCCACAGGAGATCGGTCATGAGCTGGATGCGGTTTTGGTGGCCGAGGTGGAGGAATATCTGGAATAGTGTCTAGCTTTGACGTCTGCCCCAAGGTGCCTTCTGGAAATGTTCGTGGAATCTGGTAAGTATTACCAGGTGTTGGAGGAATGTCATAACTAATAGATACATGCCTCATTTGAGGCTCCACGCTCGAGGTCCCAGACGGGGTGTTAAAAACATACAGTTCTCCGTCTGCTTCGGTACTCGATGGAGACACCTTTGGTAAAACGTCGTGGGAGTAACTGCGGGGCAGGTTGTAAAGGCTGGAGTCTACGGACAGGGATGCAGCGCGAGACGGTGGAGAGTCGTACATCATGTGCTGCTGGAAAAAGCCGTTCACTCCATGTTTGCTCTGGGAGGAAGCGGGGTTTTTATGAGAAGGGACGTTATCATTGCAGTCGGTTTCCGAAGAGGTGGGTTTTGCAGAATCAGCGTGCGTTCTAAATAAAAATGGTTAATGACAGAAGAGAAAACACAGTGAAGACCTAGGACTACATTTTAGTAAATATACTTCTAGCTTAGCAATCAAAATCCATGGCTTTTTCTCATTCGATTTTTTAGTGTGTGTGATCCATCCGATTGGAAGCACGAATGTTCCTGAGTTTTTTACGATTATGCACCAGATAATAATACCGCCACCGCAAAACCAAAAGCATTCTCCCTAATTCCTGTTCTGTACCTGCCCACACCCTCAACTCCACCTATGAATTCCACACATAAAACCACAATTCCTGAAGCACTGTAATTAGAAAGGTACAAAATTCAGAGGAAGGTAAATGATTAAGGCACAGGACACTGGGAAAAGCATTTCCTCTGAAGAGCATGCAAAAACTTCATACCAATAGTTTATCAAGGTGATCCTTAGCTCTTTAGCTCACCTGTGGCACTCTGTTATCAAACCTAACGATGACCTGGTATTGAATGAATTCAGTGTGATCTACAAGGTGTCAACGCAATAGGTTCTGCGTATCTTCCTTTCTACTAATTTTCTTTAACAGATATTTAGCCAATGTCATAGGATCAAAGGATCAAAATACAAGCCATGGGGTTAGTCAACTCCAAACAATAATTCACCTTAAGAAATTTCACTAGAGTGTCTTTTATACTTTGGGTGCATTTTCAGTCTCTGTATTTTGTGGTATCACAAAATTTGGGAGTAAGTCAAAATGCTACCAATACCAGGGTATTTGTCTTTCCTTAATGCTAAACTAGATACCTTAACTACCTATGTGTGTTGTTCAAAGTCCTGGAGGAACTTAAACTCAGTATTTAAAAAATAGTAACTTGTGATAGTTCTTTTCAAGGGCATATCTTCCTGACATCTTGGTAACATCTGGCATGGGGTATTACATTTATTCACTGAAACTCTCCCCTCCCGCCCAGTATCACAGGAACTTGACTGCAATATCCTGACTTTCCTTCTTCCTCACTGATTATGCCCTTGTTTCACTGATCAACCCTTTCTTTCTATATGTCCACCTGGAAGTGGCTATCAGGAAATAGTCCTCTAAGTCTTTATCGCACACACCATTAAGAAATCCTCCTTTCCTGTAACTTCATCTCTACTGAATGCTGACGACTCCCATCTTCTCACCAAACTCTGAGTCCCATATCTGCAAACGGTTCAAATTTATTTCCACTTGCTTATCCCAGAGTTCCCTTGCTCATGTGTACATCAAACTAAACTTACTTCTCAAATTGGTGGCCCCTTCTGACTTGCCTTGACAAGAAATGTCTTTATCTGGATTGTCTAAATTTGGAACCCCATCAGCTTTGATTCATTCTCTCTGATCACCACCATCGCTTGGGCACAAAGTCCTTCTTTCTACCCAAGTTATCTATTCCCCTTCTCTGTTCCCACTGTCACCACCCAAGTTCACGTCTGGGTCTCTGCTGAAATCTCCAACACTGGACCTTCCTCAGTAAACGTCTCTCCTCTAGTTTCTCCCTCTTCCAATATATCCATGGTACCACCCACAGGACCAAGACTGTTGGAAGGTCAATATTTTCAAAACCTGGTTTTCATGTCACTCATCTAATTCAGAGAAAATCCTGTTAAGAGTTCCTACAGTCTACGGGAACTACAAAAAGCCTACAAACTACTCTACTTGGCACTGAGACTACTATTAATAGCCTGGTTCCACCTTGCAGGTCCAATCTTACGACCTACTGGTTCCTCAGTGGACCCCTTCACTCCAAGCAGGCTCTCTTCCTTACTGTCTTCCTCTGCTGGCTCTCATCTTCACTTTCCCTTGCCCTTAGGCTATCTTTACATACATTTTTCATGACTGTCTCCTGCCACCAGCTACGTATGGTTCAAAGCCTACTCCTCTTACGAAGCGTCTCGTCCTCCATCTTGAAAACATACGCACTGTCCTTTCTAGGAATTTCTAACCCATATTCTAAAATATGCATTTCATTTAATTCAAACGTGAAGAGGAAGCTAGAGGTGCAATGAGTACTAGATTCCCTGTCCTTGACTGGTTTCGAGTTTAATAGAGAATAAATGCAGCTAGCAAGTTACTTCCGATTCTGGGAGACATGGAGGCACACCTGGGATGCTGTGAAAACCCAGAGACATTTAATCCTGCCTGGATGTCTGGGGGAAGGTCTCCTGGAGGAACAGAAGTCTGAGCTCAGTCTTGCAGGACAAACATAGTTCTAAGGCAATGCTCACATCTTGCCTTCATCTGTAAGTACCTTCATGCTTTACTCTGAAACTCTGAAGGTGACTGCGCCTGAGGGGGCCGTATCTTAGAGCATTAGTTTGTACCTTTCTAGAGCCTGCGAAACGGTGAGCCCATAGTGGATACTTCACAAGTATTTGCTATGGAACTGTCACTTTTGCAAAATACAGATACAAAATATATGAGAGTAATGATTTTGAGCATAATTTCTGTGACAATACGAAAGCCGTGATACCAGTGAGATTGATGAAAGACACTACATAAAAGAAAATGTACTGAAAACTGTCACTTAGCTGTTGGCTTTTAAAAAGGCAGATACGGAAAAATAATTGTGGAGTTCCCTAAAATAAAATCTTAGTTAGTAGCATATGCAACAAAGTTGCGAGTGTGTAATTTTAAAGTCTCACAGCAAACAAGCAAAATCAAGTTAGAATTTTATATTATTTACTTGTGATGATTTATAATTTTCTGTCTACTTTTACAGGTAAAATCCCATTATAACAAATATATAGAAACGTATCTTTGGAAGGTTTGTGAGCTTCTTCCGCTATCCCAGGGAATGGTTCTCAGAAACTAATTTATGGATCTTAACAAATTCTATATAAAAATTTTTGAACAAGGAGTTTGTATGATCCTAGGGTCCAATAACAGTCATTTCCTACATGAAAAAAAAAATCTTTTTTTGTTACAAAAATAATTCTGGAATCTAATATGTTTAAAAAATATCACATTTCAATGCAATTTGCATCCTCCTTAAATAATGCAAATTAACACAAGAAATATACCCAATATTACTAGTTCTGGGAAAGATTGAGGGCAAAAGGAGAAAGGTATGACAGAGAATGAGATGGTTGGATGGCATCACTGATTCAAATGGTCATGAGTTTGAGCAAACTCAGGGAGATAGTGAGACAGGGAAGCCTGGCATGACGCAGTTCATAGGGTCGCAAAGAGTCGGACATGACTCAGCAACTGGAAAACAACATTACTAGGTGTCATACAGCTGTTAATGGTACCACAGGCATCCTGATCATCTGTTTCTGCCTCCACTCTCATTATTACTTCCAGCCTCCAGTTATCAACATCAAATGAGACGAATAACCAAATTAAAATATAATTAAAAGAAGAGAGGGGTCTGGGAGCAGAGGTAAAGATGACAGGGAGGGACTTCCTTGGTGGTCCAGTGGTGGGCTTTACCTTCCAATGCAGGGAGTGCAGGTTTGATTCCTAGTTAGGGAACTAAGATCCCACATGCCTAGCGGCCAAAAAACCAAAACAGAAAACAGAAACAATATTGTAACAAATTCCATAAAGACTTAAAAAATGGGGCGCATTAAAAAAAAAGGTGACAGGGAAACCAAGAGCTTGGGGAAAGGTTTTATACTTTTGGTCAAGGGCTGAAACCCATATACTTCATTCTACTTAAAAATCTGTTAAGTCAAGGCATGTGGTAAGCTCTGCTTCATGGCCAGGTGTGAAGATTTGAAAGTTTCAATGTTTTTAGCAATATATTTGATTTTGCCAAATTTCAGTAACATCTGATTTGTTAAATCCATAAAATTTGCTGTATTGGGATTTTACCTGTGTGATTAATTTCTCACACAGATTCAAAGCAACCACAACACACTCACTGCAATGGAATCGTTTTGCTTTCAAAATCTTCTAGCAGTAGGTATTCCTCTCCTTCTTCAGAAACAAAAGATGACCCTTGGCTGGTTTACAATCACATAAGAAATGGAGCAAGATCACCATTTATAAATCAGTGACATCTGTTAAGCAAGTAACACTGTGAGTCCGTAACAAAGACTAAGACCCAGGAGACAGATTTCCAAAAAAAGCCATGAAGGCATGAGAGTTCTTTGCCAAAAAATGATCAACAATGTGTTTCTTCAATAAAATCTCAATATCAGAAATCATTAGCGGAGGAACATCACCCTGAAGTGTAAGCCTAAGAGATGACCTTCTATAGATGGTTTAAGCCTTCAAATCAGGGTTAGAAAAGTTTCAAGGTGAGAGGCCTCAGTGTATGCACTCACAGGCACCACACGTGGTTTACCTGGTGGGTTCAGGCTTCTTGCTTTGACAGTTGATTAGCAAGAGGTAGTCTTGAGGATCCTCCTGGATGCCAAGGGTTTCCAGGTGTGGTGGAAGGCTGATGAGCTGATAGGGAGGCGGGGCAGCAGCAGCAGAGGCACCCACCTGGGAGGACGGTGGTGCGGTGCTTATCGCCAATGGTAAATCAGCTGGTGCCTGTAAGGAGCTGCCAGGTGCTTTCACAGGATCTGCAAAACCCAAGTGTGGCCATCACTGTCCATCCCATCTTAAGGTTTCTTTAACACAGCTCATTGAAAGTTTGGGGGTAAATCGTTTAACACAGAGGACCTGGATAAACTAGGACAAGGTCAGTTAAAATTCGTACCATGGAAATGGTAATGCTGATACAGAAAATTATTGGTTCTCATTAAAAGAGATCTGAAGATAGGGCTCTTTCTTCCAGATGCTCTTAAAACAAACAAACAAACAAACAAACAAAAAAACCCCATGGCTGGGAATTCCCTGGAGGTGCTTTCACTGCTGGGGCCTGGGTTCAATCCCTGGACAGGGAGCTAAGGTTCCAAACGCCACCAAAAAAAAGCCGCAGTTAACACTGCTTTGAAGACTTTGATTTTGAGGCTATTGGGAATGGAGATGTTAGCACAAGTAGCGGCAGATTTTTTTCCCCATGATAATCAAGTGGCAAAGCCAACCTTTCTAAGTCAAGCCAGCCTTCTAAGGAGACCCACTTTATTATATGGAATCTACAGGCACGTGATGCTGTATATACCAGGGCCAGCTCTTCTCCCCATGTTTATTGTGCTGTTCATTCTTTTCTTTGTACCTCTCAACTGACTAGGGAGAAATATGTCTAGTTCCAGGATTCACATTTAAGGAAACAGCTTTTCCCTCAGCTCATAGCCTTATTTTCCATTTACTGGATTTCTGTAGTACTTTCATGCAAAAGCAGTCAGCAGAGAAAGTAGTAATTTATTAAACACTTAACTGCATTCTGAGAAGACATGTGAAAATAGCTAAACTGTGTAATAAGTTATTTGAAAACAACTGGAAAGCCTAGAAAAAAAAAATCGCACTGTATTCACTGACAGCTATGGAAATTATTGAGGACCCAGGAGAAAAACTCTCTGTTAGTCTGGTTAGCAATACAAGGCTATAAATCCAGGGAAAAAGGATAAATGCTCATATTCAAATAAACAAATCTGTTTATATTAGAACAAAAAAGGCTGGGTTGAAACTGAGATTTTTCACAATAGAACATTACCTAAAGATGCTAAAACATGGTAAGAAGACTTAAAATGTTCTACAGAATAGAATAATAGGCAGGTTATTTGGTCTATCAATTCCCTAGGCAAGGGCTACACATCTGCTCTCCTCTGAATTCTACAGAGTAAGTCCACATGCTTTTGATGAGGTCTTTATGTATTCAACATTAACATCCACATATGCACTACAGCCAGGATTAAGTAACTCATTTCAAAACTCTTCTTCCTAGGCAGAGAAGCTCATATCCTAATGGTAAAGCCTGAATAATAACATGCGAGTATTGTATCTTTCACCCCGGCTAGCTCAGTTGGTAAAGAAACCGCCTGCAATGCAGGAGACCCTGTTCAATTCTTGGGTTGGGAAGATCCGCTGGAGAAGGGATAGACTACCCACTCCAGTATTCTTGAGCTTTCCTTGTGGCTCAGCTGGTAAAGAATCCACTTGCAATGTGGGAGACCTGGGTTCAATCCCTGGGTTGGGAAGATCCCCTGGAGAAGGGAAAGGCTACCCACTCCAGTACTGTGGCCTGGAGAATTCCATGGACTGTATAGTCCATGGGGTCACAAAAAGTCAGACATGATTGAGTGACTTTCACTTCACTTCACTGCCATTTTTGGGCTTCCCAGGTGGCTCAGTGGTAAAGAATCCACCTGCCAATGCAGGAGACATGGGTTCAAGCCCTGGGTTGGGAAGATCCCCTGGAGAAGGAAATGGCAACCCACTTCAGTATTCTTGCCTGAGAGGAAATCTCATGGATAGAGGAGCCTGGCGGGCTACAGTCCATGGGGTCGCAATGAGTCAGACATGACTGAGTGACTTTCCCTTTCAATTACGATAGGAATTCATTCATTCATTCTTTCTTATTTATGAAAGGCCAGAACAGAAGATGGTGGAAAAATAAAACATTCCAACATTTATATGAGATAATGCCATAATTTCATGAGAACTCATACGAACCTCATCATGTCTGATGTTGGTTATAAATAGTGTTTCTAACAAGCCTCATGAAATTTTTACTGCTTTGATTCTGTTACAAATATAAAGAGATTTATTCAAGGGGATTTAAAATGCCATAGATTTATCAGTGACTCAGAGGAAATCCTCGTGGAGTGTTCAACTTCAGAGAACTATGAAAAATATTTACCCTTTAGAGAGCTTAAGAAAAATACACACAACACTGAGGTGAGAAAAGCAGCAGAGAGATCACAGAGTAGTTGCTGCATCCCATGTACCCTCAAGGGTGTGTTTACAAGTCTATTTCACATACTTCTTTCTTTTGCCAGAGATTTGGTGAAATTGTACAATCCAGTTCAGTGTTTACTTCTGCCCAAACAAAATCAAACCAAACCCAGCCAAAACATTACTTGTATCAAACAGTATGAATTCTAGTTTTCCACTGTAATTCCTAAAACAACTTTTCCAGGTGGTTGTTTTCATAGACACACTTTTCCTATAGCAGAAACTACACTGGATGGCTACATACTAAATGAACTGAGTGATTCATCTTTAGTGGGAAAACAGTCACCCAGCTAAGCAATCAGTTTTGTCTCGCCTTGTTTTTATTAACACAATGGGACTATTTCATTTTTAACCTTCCATTTCTGCCACCTGTGAATGATGCAAGAGTCTCTCAATTTTCTGGAAGGAGGATGGGGATTGTTCACAATAAATGGCAAGAACTAGAAAGAAACTTCCATTATGTTCACTAGCTAGCTCATGGAAGAAAAGACCTTCAAACAGCCGTGAACAGCAATCCCAATCGTTCCAAAAAGCATTAACGACTTGGGACTCAGTCCCAAGTCTTCAACGTTTACTGTTTGGGATGACTTTACTCATGGTAATTCGACTATATACTCAAGTCTGCATATTTCAATGCCAGTATGGTGGTGTCTAGATATTCTATAACAGATTTCTAGCCAAAGTTAACCAACTGGTCTGAAAGAAGAACCTTCCTTTGACCTTACAAAGACATGGGATTAGCCCCCACTCGACCCTATGAGTAGTTGAGCAGACTGTGTTTATCACTTTCTGCCTCACTTGGGTTTCTGACTTACTGATCTTTCTAAGTAATACCAATATCGTGTTTCTGGGAATCAAACAGCAGCATAGGGTGTGCTTCTGTGTGTAAAATTATTTCCTGTCTCTTAATTCAGAAGGCATGAAGAGAATCATTAGCATGTAGTAAAGGCTTAATAAGCTACTGTAGCAAACTCTTAGTTGAATTTTACTTAGAAAGCTCATAAGGACTGCTAAGTCTTAACAAGTTTTCAGTGAACAGGAGTAGATTGTTCTTGAGGAGAACCACAAGTAATAGATTGGGTCACAGGATGCCTACCTTAATGCACAGATTTTTTACCTTTCTGCACATTATGGTTTCTGGAACCATAATGCTCTGGAGTAAGTGTTCCTCACACAAGACGGGATGGGGTGCCCAGATAATGCCTCGAAATATTCAAAATAATATATTTTTTAACCAAACATGTGCTTAAGCCCAGGGAAGCAATGACACTCTTTCTTATTGGTAAGGGAGAATGTTACAAAACTGACATGACAAGACCCTCTGAGTTTGTAACTACTGACATACCCTACCTGAGCAAGTGGTGCATACATGCTAAGTCACTTCAGTCGTGTCTGACTCTTAGCAACCCTGTGGACTCTAGCCCCACCAGGCTACATGGGATCCATGGGATTCTCCAGGCAAGAATACTGGAGTGGGTTGCTATGCCCTCCTCCAGGGGATCTTTCTGACCCAGGGATCAAACCCGTGTCTCTTATGTCTGCTGCATTCGCAGACAGGTTCTACGAGCACCACCTGGGAGGCCCAAGCATGTGGTAATAAAATAATTTACAATATATTCACACAGTGGTGGGCTACATAGAATGTAGAACTCCGCATGGAACATGGGCGGATCTCACAGACTTACTACTGGAAAAACGTCAGACTCAATGGTTTTATTTGTATAAACTTCAAGCATAAGCAAAACTATAGTGAGAGAAGCAAAATAATGGTTACATTTGAACTTCTTCCTGTGTTTTTACAAGGAAGACGCATGAGAAAACATTGTCGGGGATTGGATTTGTTCCATTTCTTGGTTTGAGTGGCGGGTTTCACAGATTTCTATTTCTACATCTAGATACAGAATGGATAAATAAAACTATATTGAACTGTACACTTTAGAACTGTACTTTTCACAGTAATTAAGTTATAGCTGAGTAAAAGAATAAATAAAAGGAAATTTAAGTCCCCCAATTAAGAAGCAGTGCTTTGCAGAAACGGGAGCAGGTGCATATCCTCACACATTAGTTTATCTACTTTTCTAAAAGCAGGACTATCAGACAATCACATTACTTTTTTTAAAGCCAGTATTATCCAGGCATTTTGAGAAAAGCAACTCAACTGATGAAGAGGCAGTTTTCTACACATGCACCTGAAATGAGACCAGGAGCCTTTGCGCCAAGCTGTGTTCAGCCCTAAGGCTGAGTTTCCTGGCACTTGTTTAGCAGATTTTATAGCTTCCACCTCAGTGTAGAAACAAAAATAAAACTGCACATTTCCAAGAAAAACAAAAGAAATTAGTTTCTAAGTCTCCAGACTACTAAATAAAAGCATTTATAGGAACCACACACAGTGCAATGAGCTAGAATTGAAAAACAGATTCAGCCTGCCAGCATTCTGAGTATTCAATAATAGCAATGGTCACCTGGGGCGGCGGAAATAACATGGTAATGATATTTTGAGAGGTTCCTGGAATCAAAACACAGGTCAGATTTTTCCCCTTTCCTTTTGTTTTCAGGGGAAAATTAGCTATTCTCCTAGGGATCGGGGACAGTTATGTTCTCAGACTGTAATAAGCATAGTCTATTTCTTTTCACATCTACTGAAACTAGTTACAGTGAAAAATCATTTTGTGTTATTAATTTTAAGCCAAGAGTGGGAGCAGGTTTGGCTGTCTGGAAAGGGAAGAGCCCAGGGCTCAGGGGACAGATCTAGGTAAAGACAAAAGCACCTATTATTTCGTGAGTGGGGGTGAGATCTATCTGGAAGCATGAGAGTATAAAGCAGGTAATAAAGTTAATGGAAGAACAAAGACATTTTGATATTTGCCTTGTCATATTCAACTGTATAAATGTGATCACAAAGGGTAACAGTAGTTCTCTGTAGTTTAGAATTTGATACAAATCTTTAAAGATCAGAATTTTTAAAAAGGCATCTAGCAAAGTCAGCTACTACAAATGAATAGGGGAACACAGTGGTTGGCTTTAAAGCCTTTTTGCAGTTTTGCTGCTGTGCATCAAAAACCAAAATTATGGAGCAAAGTAAAACTATTTGTGTGGATCCTTGATAGGACACAATGAAGACTGCTCATCTTTCACTGATTTACTCCAAGAAACTCAAGTCTCCAACACAGCCTAGTAAGACATTTCTAACTGTGGTTATTTGGGAGGTGGCCAAGATGAATTCGTAAAATATCTAAACTGTAGAATTGAAAAAATAAACACAGATGAATTCAGACATAGCTCAGGATCTAAAATTTAAAAGTACTGGCAAATTGAAACTCTTAGGGACTTGCTTTAATGAACAGAAAAGTCATTTGTGATTAGCATAGCTATTCTTGGTAACCAACTCAGCATATATACATCAAATTTGATTAATCATACTGAATTTGATTAATCATACATTTTCTTACGACCTCTCGCTTCATGGATACTGTGAAGATTACAAGTTCACAAATTGAGAGCTTCACTCAAGACAGATACACTTCTAATCTGTTTTATAAGGATTTGAGTTTTGCTACTGAAAGCTGGCTTTCAAGTTTTGAAACTTCCCCTTCCCTATACTAGGAAGTTTACGAAGTGAAAACAGGCATTGTAACCGATTTTGACTACTAATGCCACTGAAACCGTTCCATTAAGGACAAAAATTCAGCTCTCAGTACAGTATCAGTTATAGTCACAGAGCCATTTATAACTACCTAGGCTTTTCCTGGCCCTCCTGAGACAAAATCAGCTGCTTTGCTTTTTTTCCCGTTTAGCAGAGCACCTATCAACCTGCATTATATTTGCTAGTATTTGCCCCTCTACTACTAGACTGGGCTTCTGAGATGGTGCAAGTGGTAAAGGAACTGCCTCCCAATGCAGGAGACTTAAGAGTGGTGGGTTTGATCCCCTGGTTGGGAAGATCCCCTGCAGTAGGGAATGGCAACCCACTCCAGATTCTTGCCTAGGAAATCCCATGGACAGAGGCGCCTGGTGGGCCACAGTCCTTGTGGTCACAAAGAGTTGGACACAACTGAAGTGATTTAGCATGCATGCACTACTGTAAACTTTATGAAGGTAAGAAGTGTATTTACACACTCTCATGGTATCACACTTTAAAATACATGTATATTTTTATATATTATATAATATATTATATAGATTATACTAATTATACCAACTATACTAATATAGATTATATATTAATATTTTAATATATACTGAAGTATGACATATAAATATAAACATATGTATACACACACACACACACACGTGTATAACTTGTGCCATGCTGTGCTAAGTCATTTCAGTTGTGTCCGACTCTGTGACCCTATGGACTGTAGCCAACTAGGCTCCTCTGTCTATGGGATTGTCTAGGCAAGAAGATTTATCAACTGTAATGAATTATTCTGGGTATGAATGCTCTCTCATAAGATGCTCAGTTCTCTGCCTATAATACTTCATCTGTCTGTGTCCCTAACTAGTCACCTAATATATATTGGTTGAATGAATGCCCAAAGCCTAGCAGATCCCTGGCAAACTCGAATAACTGGGTATATTAATGAATCAGTTTTCTCAAGCAGACAAAACTTACCCACTTCCTCGAGCTGACTGGGTGGGTGTTCATCAAGTTCCCAGATGATAAGGACCATTCTAAGGTGGACACATAAACCAGACTCTATGCCTTCACACTTGTAAAGCTAATTTGGGATACCTGAGCATTAGACATTCTCATCTGGGGGGTGATCAACTCTAACCACCCTATGAAAGTGCTTCTAAAAAATTACGCACTCACGTTCCTTGACTGAAGAATGTACTAAGAGGGCACTGAATATCCTTTGTTAACTAGAAGAATTATAAAGAAAACAAACAGAGAGACAGAAGAACACCTACTGGAGTCTTCAGATCAGCTGAATCTGTACCAATGGAAACAGAAGTCTGACTTCATATCCCCCCAAACAAATTCTAAATTGAAAAGGAAGCAGGTTAAAGAACAACATCGGCACAAAGACTGTACAAATATTTAAATTATTTTAGCTGACAAGCCATTATACAGTGCAACCCATGTGGTGTCTAAATAAATCATTATCATTACTGACTGGCTGTTAAATAACCATTAAAAAGAGAGCCATCTTGTCCACTGGCAGATGACTGGATAAAGAAGCTGTGGTACATATATACCAACGGGATATTCTTGTGGACACAGTGCAGGGAAGGAGAGGGTGGGATGAGTGGAGAGAACAGCATGGAAACATATGCATTACCATATGTAAAACAGATAGCCAGTGGGAATGTGCTGGATGACTCAGGGAGCTCAAACCAGTGCTCTATGACAACTTAGGAGGGGTGGGATGGGATGGGAGGTGGGAGGGAGATTCGAGGGAGGGGACAAATGTATATATACCTATGGCTGATTTATGTTGCCCTGGTAGCACAGACGGTAAAGAATCTGCCTGCAATGTGGGTGACGTGGGTTCGATCCCTGGGTTAGGAAGACCCCCCTGGAGGAGGGCATGGCAACCCACTCCAGCATTCTTGCCTGGAGAATCCCCATGGACAGAGGAGCCTGGTGGGCGCAAAGAGTTGGACATGACTGAGTGACTAAGCACAGCACAGCACATGGCTGATTCATGCTGATGTATGGCAGAAACCAACACAATATTGTAAAGCAATTATCCTTCAATTAAAAATTTAAAAAATATATATATACCAAAAAAGAATTTGAAAAAGGATAGATACATGTATATATATAACGGAATCACTTTGTTGCATACCTGAAACACATTGTTAATCAACTGTATTCCAATATAAAATAAAAAAAATTTACATAAAATAAAAAAATAAAAGATACATTGAATTAAAAAAAGAGCCATCTCATTTGTGACTTCAGCTTCAAAATCCTCCACTGTACTCAACTATAGATCATGTCTGCAAGCAAGAAAGGAGCTTAACTGGATTAAGAAATAATACCCACGGGTCCACTTGAACTGGGAACAATATTCAGTAACTTTACAAAAACAACCAAAGCTTTAATTCCATATGCGCAACAATTTCTTGAGGCTTTTAATCAGCAGAACTCTGTTGAAGTGCTCTGTGTCATTAGCCTCCTGTCTAAATCAGTCACCTCCTTCCCTTTCGCAGTGCAGTTTTCTCTTGAGCATTCTGGAGCCTCTCAGCAGGGGGTTCCCCACTCCCCACTGGGCCAATCCCAGTCCTAGAAGCCTCCTGCTCCTGGGGGCTGCCTGGCCAGAGAGGAAACAGTGCTGACCTGAGCTAATTGGAGATGATGACTGTTTCACTTCAGTCCAAATCTTGATGTTGATTGTTAATACAATTTTTCCACCCGTCACCAAATCTCCAGTGCTCCTCAATACATGTATTTGGAAATGCACACTTGTCAACATGAGGATAACCATGAAGACAATAGGGTCAAAGACCTTGGGCCACCTTTATTTCTACTTTTGGACTCTGCAAACCTAAATTAGTACTGGAGTCCCCTACATGGGTTCTCAGTGTTTGTTTTAAAAAGAAGAGAAGTAGAGAAGCAGACAAGGAATATTAAAGGTCAGGACAGCTACATAAAAGCACCCAAAGAGGAATTCCACTTGTAAAATTCTTCTTGAGGTCTTTAATCACTCAGTTCTTCCAGGTTGTTGTTCAGTTGCTCATTCGCATCCAACTCTTTGCAGCACCATGGACTGCAGCACTCCAGGCTTCCCTGTCCTTCACTGTCTCCTGGGTTTGCCCAAACTCATGTCCACTGAGTCAGTGATACCATCCAACCATCCCATCCTCTGTCTCCCCCTTCTCCTCCTGCCCTCAATTGTTCCCAGCATCAGGGTCTTTTCAAATGAGTCAGTTCTTCACATCAGTTGACCAAAGTATTGGAGTTTCAGCTTCAGCATCAGTCCTTCCAATGAATATTCACAGCTGACTTCCTTTAGGATGGACTGGTTTGATCTCCTTGCTGTTCCAGGGACTCTCAAGAGTCTTCTCCAACACCATAGTTTGAAAGCAACAATTCTTTGGCACTCAGCCTTCTTTATGGTCCAATTCTCATATCCGTACATGACTTTTGGAAAAATCATAGTTTCTTCCAGGACAGGCACCCAAATATTAGATCCTTAAGAAAGTCTTCCCTTGCCTCTGTCATTCACAGCCCTCTTCTCCAACCAAGGAGGAGTCTACTCCCCCTCTGCATCCTTCCCTAGCCCCTAAGCCTGCAGGTTCTGCATCCCTCCTTCCATTCATGTAGACAGAATATGACTTCCTTCAAAAGCCTCCAGTTCACAGTTGGGCTTCTCTAAGAAGCTTTTCTTCACTGCCTCTGTTTCCAAACTCAGGTCCTTCTTCCTCCACATGCTTTATAGGGCATCTGTGTTAAGTAAATTGAGATGTTTTTTCTTTTTCATCATGTTTTGTGACTGATTCTCAATTTTCTTTTCATAGGTATTGATAGTCACCTTGGCTATTTCATAACTCCACAGTCCAATATAGTTTAAAAATAAGTCCTGTGTCCATTATTAGATGAATGGATAAAGAGGATGTGGTGTTTATATATATATATATACACACACACACACATAATGGAATATAATGTATGTATTATATCATGATGTGATATGATATACTGTAATATAGACCATCAATATAATATATATAATGGAATACTACTTGGTCATGAAAGTCATGTTGCCACTTGCAATAACATAAATAGACCTGGAGGGTGTTATGTTAAGTGAAATAAGTCAGACAAAAAAATACAAACACTTTATGATATTAGTTAAATGTGGCATTTACAAAATGTTACAGACTAGTGAATACAACAAAAAAGAAGCAGACTCAGACATAGAGATGAAATTAGTGGTTACCAGTAGGGAGTGGGAACGGAGAGGGACACAGTAAGGGTAAGGGACCTCAAGAAAAGGGCATTAAGAGATTCAAAGGGGATTAAGAGATTCAAACTATTATGTATAGAAAAAGTTATAAGGATATATTGTACAACACAGGGTATATAGCCAATATTTTATTTATAAAGAGCATACCCTTTAAAAACTGTGAATCATTATATTGTACAGCTGTAACATATAATACCAGAGAAGGCGATGGCACCCCACTCCAGTACTCTTGCCTGGAAAATCCCATGGATGGAGGAGCCTGGTGGGTTGCAGTCCATGGGGTCATGAAGAGTTGGACACGACTGAGTGTCTTCACTTTCACTTTTCACTTACATGCATTGGAGAAGGAAATGGCAACCCACTCTCCAGTGTTCTTGCCTGGAGAATCCCAGGGATGGGGAAGCCTGTGGGCTGCCGTCTATGGGGTCACACAGTCGGACACGACTGAAGTGACTTAGCAGCAGCAACATATAATACTGTACAGCAACTATACTTCAATTTAAAAAACTTTAGAGAGTTAAGTCGCATGAAAATGTTATTTTAATAGGTTGAAATATCAAGTATCAGCAGTGTTAAGGTTTAACTTAGTATTTATACTGGAACTCAAGAAACACTTTTAAATAAGTATGCCTTCCTGTCATCTTCAGGACATTATTTAGACCCTGCCCCGCAATGATAGTCTTTCTTTCTAAAATTTACATAAAGTTTCTCTCCAGATATTGAGAGGTGTGCTTTTTCTACATGTTGTTACTATTATAAAAAATATATTGTGTAACTGAAATAACAATGAATTTTATAATGGCTTTTAAAATGCAGTAATAAAGGAGAACTCAGGGTGCATCACAAAATCCTGAACTTAACTTACCTTCTTCTGTAGGATTAAACCCACAGATGTCACAAATACAACGAACCCACTTATTCATCTCCTCCTCGCTGTCGGCTACCAAGTAGAAAATCCGGTCAATGGTGTTGATATCAAAAATGTAGCTGTTTTCAAACTCTTTTTTGTTAAATGTCAATCCAGCATCAACTTGCTGACATAAATTTAAATCAATAATACGGATAGGCTTCTTGGCGTGATCATTTTTGTAATATTCCAAGACATCTGGGTCTCCAGTTAAACGGCCACTGCGTAACACAAACCATCTCCTCTTCCATGCCTAGGAACAAAACAAAAATATTCACCCAGTGTTAAGCTGAGAGAAGTTTTTCAGATGCACATTTGTCAAATCAAATTTACAAGATCATTGACTAGAGAAAGTCACATATGCTGTTTTGTTTTCATAGAATAAGCTACCATTCCTGCCAGGTTTACTGGTGTCTCCTCAATTAGCTCAATAATCTGTGTGTATACACACTTATTGTTCTCTATCATCTGATAAAGTATTAGAAGACATTGATTGATATTAGAAGACATTTACACTGACATACTATCAAGTCAACAAATCAAGAAAGATTTAGTTTTCATTAAATATGAAAAAGTAAATGGTGCTGGAAAACCCGGATATCCACCTGCAAAAGAATTACAACCTCACCTTATATTATACAGAGATGAACTCAAAATGGATCAAAAACCTAAACGTAAGAGCTAAAACTATAAAACTCTTGGAAAAGCACATGGGGGAAGCTTCACAATGTTAGATTTGACAATAAGTACTTGAATATGATGCTAAGAGCATAGGAAAAAAAAGAAAAACAGATAAACTGGATCAAAATTTAAAACTTTTATATTTTGAAGGACATGCTCAAAGGGTGAAAATGCAACTCACAGGATGGGAGAAAATACTTGCAAATCATATATCTGGTAAGACATTAATGTCCAGAATATACACAGAACTCCTACAACTCAGCAGTAACAACAGAAATATACAACTCAGTTAAAGAAAGGGCAAAGGACTTTCATATTACACCTAAAGAAGCCTAGAAATTCTTTCACTATTACCCTATTTAACCTCAACATTGATCAAAAAAAAAACAAAAACAAAAAAACAAAAAACAGAATCAATTGTCTGAAAGAGTTGACTTCATCAGTTTTTAAACCCAACATCTCTGCCCAGAGACAAAATGAAGCCTTACTCTTCTGTGACGGTCTTCCTGAGTGGGCAGTCAGACCAAAAGGAGGCCCATTTTAGCAAAATTCAAGTTACCTACTAAGAGTCATTCTCTGCTCTAGACTGAACATACAGGGTCAGACGACCAGGAAGTGGAAGAACCGAGAAACGGCAACTTATGAACCCCAAGGGAATCAAATCTTCTTCATGGACACTGTCCACTTCTGTCCATCTGGAGAACATGATGCGGCACCAGTCTCATCTCAGTCCCCTAGTTCTGGAAAAGTGTAACAAGACAGAGTATGTCTCTTCCGGTGATAACTTGCGGGTACTGACAGCTTTATGCTTATGGCATGTTCAGAAATTTTTTTCATAGCAGTATATGAGTTTGGTGCTCTACCTACAGTCTGTTCAGGCTTCCCAGCTGGTGCAGTAGTAAAGACTATGCCTGAGAGTACAGGAGACATGGATTCGATCTCTGGGTCAGGAAGATCCCTTGGAGAAGGAAATGGCAACCCACTACAGTATTCTTGCCTGGAAAATTCCATGGACAGAGGAGCCTGGTGAGCTACAGTCCAAATGGGGTTGCAAAGAATCAGACATGACTGAGCAACTGAGTGTATACACACAAATACACACGCATGCACACACACACACACAGTCTAATCAGACAAAGAATGTTCATGACATTGGTAATATAACGTAGGCCAATCCCCCTTCCCCAATTATTATTTGTTTCTTCATTAACATAGAGATCCCTTTATTTAAAAAAATCTACAAAATTTATAATCACTAAAAGGAATACTAGTAGTGATATGATATGGTCTCTCTCTATTTTTTCTTTTGCAGAAGTTGGCAACTGTAACACAAAAGGCATGACAGTAGCCACTAAAAACTGCTTTATTTTATCCTGAAAAATACATGCAAACCGAGAGGAGGACTAACTAAAATCCACATAAACTTCTCCAATAGATGTTTAGTCTCAGCCTCCATAATGACCACCTTTCTTTAATAAATTCTGACACGAGTTAATTTTGACTTGTAGTTCATTGATGGAGTCACAGCTAGGAAGCTGTGGCAATTCTCTGAGGCAGAGAAAATGAAAATTAAGGGACTGGAGTGGTGCAAAAAGCAGTTCATTTGGTCTATAATCATTTGGATAACTGTACTAATAACTGAATTAACTAGGGTGATAACTTCAGGTTTTAACATTTTAAAAGATTCTTTAAATTGAATTCACCCAAGAAAATGTAGATATATTAAGAACTAAGTCAATGAAATAATCAGTCCATAAGTTATTGATTATACTATAAATGACATGCTAGGTGCTTGTGTGAAGAAATGATAGGAAATTGATGATTTCTTCTCTCCAAGAATCTACTGGCTATGAAGAAAACACTCATCATACATGCAAATATTTGAGAATACAGCAACTCTAATAAAATATACGCAGGACTACAGACAGAGAGGCCTGGCAGGCTACAGTTCAAGTGGTTGCAAAAGAGTTGGACCCCATGACTTAGCAACTCAATAACAACGAATTGTCAATGGACAGGCATTCCTTCGTGGAAAAACTTATGCAATCCTTTAATAAGCAGATCAAGTAGAAAAATCACAAAGACCTAAAATATTATATCTGTACTTCTTTAATATCATCAAGATTTAAAAAAAATATTTGGCTGCACTGGGTCTTAGCTGCGGCATGCAGGATCTTTAGTTGCGGAGCCCAGACTCTCTAGTGTGGTGCACAGGGTGAGTTGCTTCCTGGGCATGTGGGATATTAGTTCTCTGCCCAGGAATTGAACCTGTGTCCCCTGTATTGCAAGCTGGATTCTTAACCACTGGACCACCAGGGAAGACCCTATCATCAAGATTTTGAATTAATTTCTCAGTTTGACTGCAGCTCAAAGTTAAAAGCAAACGATTAGTGTCCGGAAGAAAGCAGTGTTGGAGTTCTACAGATGTTTTAGATAATACTGAAAAGTTATAAAGTGTTAAATTCACGTGAATTTAGCACAGGATTCTGGATTATAAAAATCCATTCATAAATCTATTTATTTCAAAATAAATAAATATCATCTCTTAGTAAAACTCATGCCCTCATGGATATCTCCTTATCAAGCAGTAAGCTTTAAAAAGGGAGAGACAAGAAAAAGGAAAACACAGTACTATGTCACTTATCCAGGGCCATCAAGGAATCATATCTTTTTGTAAGTGATTTCTCCAGATGGTGAAAGTTCTGTCTTTAAATACAGAAATGACTTTTTAAAACTTTAATGTGGTTGGTGCAAGGAAATCTTTCTAAAATGCCTTACTACATAATTCATTGAACATAATTCATGCATCCCCCAATGACTCAGACTAAAGATCACAGGCATCAATTTCTATACTGTACTTCAGTGCAGCTCTCAGGCTGTAAGACGTATGCAGAGTTGTGTGTTATTTGCTCAGTCGTGTCCAGATCTTTGCTACCCATGGACTGCAGCCCGTCACACTCCTCTGTCTATGGAATTCTCCAGGCAAGACCACTGGAGTGGGGTGCCATTCTCTTCTCCAGGAGATCTTCCTGATCCAAAGATAGAATCTGGGTCTCCTGCATTGCAAGCAGATTCTTTACCATCGGAGCCACCAGGGAAGCCAGTATGCAAGGTTATCTGCCCCTATACTAAATGCTACAATATTGCTGTGCTTGTATAGTCCATCTCTAAATTCTTAAATACAGTCATTTTATTTTTCTCTTTAATCAGCTGTCCCTTCTCCTGCTAATCATATGATTTCTGGATGCCCAACTGTCTCCTGTCTCGGGGACTTTGCACATGCTGCTTCCTAAGTCCAGAATCTTCTTTCCTCTCTTTGCCAGGCAGACTTTGACCTTTAGGTTTCTCTTTCTTGACCACCCTCAACCCACCACTCCCCAGTGTACAGTAGGGCATATTTTAAGGATCTCATCACTTAACCTATGTAGTGATTTTTATAATTCTGTGATCCAAGTTTTCTTTGTATTTCTTTATTTAGTATCTAACTCCCCAAGCAGACTGTAAAGTCTGAGTAGACTGTGACCATGTCTATTTTATTCGCCATTACACACTCAATGCATAGCCCAGGGCCAAGTACTTAGAACTATTTATACAATAAACAGAATTCCCGTAAGACTGTGAAGTTGTCACAATTTTCAGACTATTAGATTAGATATACGGGCCACCCTGAATAGAAAGTCATGCTTTCTAAACCTCTTCCACCTGAGAAAAAGAGCTCCAATGCTGAATGTATACATAATAAAGTAGGCACAACTGAACTTTGCCAAAACACAGGCACAAAACACCCCGGGAAAATGACAAAAAGAGAGAACAGTGCAATATGTCCCTTTGCTACAGTTCACGTGTCACTCCTGGTCATCCAGTTGACTGTAGCTCCCCATCCATTTCTATGTTTCCCTCTTGAAATGATACTGTTAACATGTAAAAGGCCCTTGGAAATGAAAATAAACAGCCAAGAAATGAGCAGCAATGAAGCTCGGGGCACTAGGCAGATTGGGCTAGCGATTACAGAGGCCGAGAAGACATTATCTAAGAGATGAACCCTTGCAGCAGGAAATTACAACATGAAAACACAGAATTTAGCCAAGCAGCACCTGCCACTTATTTATTTATTTTTAACATGGTCCAAATGTGAATGTTTGTCTCAGTCACAAAATGAGTCACTCTCATTGAATCTGGCACAGATTAAACTGGAAAACAAAAGCAATTACATAAACTACACACTTTAATAAGGCAGATACAAAGGTTCTCTGGATTAGGGTACAAAGCACAATTTAGCCACAGAATAAAGCTTGATGCTCAACAAGAGAACTGACATCAGCACCCTTGCTAATCACAGCACAAAAGCTTCTCTATGTTTTGTCTGAGCACAAAATGGGTCCACATAAATCAGTCTTTGTTATCTGAAAATATCTGGGATTCTTAAAGTTTGCCCTATTTTTATCCTTGCTGCCTTGGTAGCCCCAGAGAAAACTGTACATTGCCTTACCAATTCTACACTGCAGTAACGGACAAAAAAGGACACTTTTTTTAGGAAACACTCAAAGCCATTTTAAACAAAATATATGTGAAAAATCATTTTACCCACTGGCTAACAAGCAGGTGTGGTTAAGGGAGCTATGCAAACATTTATTTTGTTGTCATTTCCTACATGCAACAGTCAGTTCAACCTGAAGTTGAATAAATGATGCGTTAAAATAAGATTGCATCAGCAGGTCTGCATTTTGAAGCATAACAGTCTGATGCCAGTGTCCCATCTCAGGGTTTCAAGATTAAATCTGGCTTCTATATGAAAATCAAAAGAGAACAGCACAGAGAGTGCACAGATCCCAATGGACATATATTTACATCAGACGGTGAAAGTAAGTATCTACAATGCTTAGAGTACTTCCATTGCTTTTACCTATCCTCTATATTCGGTGACTGACTGCAGGATAAGCCAAACTCTCTCTGGCAAGCTCTCCTAGCTTTTGCTATCTCTACAGCCCCACTTTTTGCTGCTCTGCCTTTCAACTGCATTGGAAATACATGCAGGTCCCTTAATACTCTACTTCTGTACTGCCTCTGGCCCTGATACATTCTGGCCCTTAGCACATAATCCATTCCTAGATTTAGCTCAGACTTTGGGAAACCACCCCTGAATGGCCCCCTCCAAGCTCTCCGTTTCCCCCTCATTTCCAGTTACAGAGTTTGACATCCCTACAAGTCAGCTTCTTGAGGTCTGGAGCCACGTCCCAGCGAGGTGCTCAGGCAATGGTGAATATGTCAAAGGAGACACGGATAAAAATATGGAAGTTCTCACACTCTCTATGCATTATAGGGATATTGCTGCTGCTGCTGCTAAGTTGCTTCAGTAGTGTCCGACTCTGTGTGATCGCATAGATGGCAGCCTGCAATCTTCCCAGCCCATTTGCAACGGGGCTGAGAAGAATTATTCAGGAAAGACAGAGGTGCATAAACCATAAATTCATCTGTTTTAAAACTCTACAGCTATGAGAGGTTTTCTTGTGTTTTTTTTTTTTTTTGGCCACACCATGCCACATGTGGGATCTTAGTTCCCCGACCAGGGATAGAACCAACAGCTTCTGCATTGCAAGTGTAAAGTCTTAACCACTGCACCAAAAGGGAAGTCTCAGCATAGGGCATTTCAAATGCTCACCAGGTGATTCAAATGTGTTCAGGCAGAATTAGGCTGGTTTTTGAAAGAGAATTAAGCAAACAAACAAGTATAGAGGTTCTTTTAAAATTGTATCTAATTCCTTCTCTTCTCAAGCCTTCTACTGCCACCAAAGCAGTTTATCTGTTCTCTCCTCATTTTTGTCCACAGTATTTACCCCACTAGAGAGTATATTTGAACTCCTTTCTACTATTGGAAACCTAACCATTCTTCAAAGTTCTGTTCAAATCTTTCCCTTGTCTTGTCACCCCTGCTCTCAGGAGTCTTGGCCAAAGTCTTCTGCATGGCTATGGACAGCTTAGAACCATCTGTTATCTTGTCATTTTCACTGGTGGCTCAGGCGATAAAGAATCTGCCTGCAATGCAGGAGACCTGAGTTCGATCTCTGGGTCGGAAAGATCCTCCAAAGGAGGAAATGGCAACCCATTCCAGTATGCTTGCCTGGAGAGTCTCATGGACACAGGAGCCTGGTGGGCTACAGCTATCTTTCTATGTACATTTCCAAATGTTTCAAATACTCATGAATTATTTTCCCAACCTGACATCCAGTTCTTTGAAAGCTGAGACCATTCCTTACATTTTTTTGAGTCTGCTGTGGAGAGCCAGTGAACTTAAATGAAAGAGAGAAAAGAAGAAGTCCACTGTTGTTATTAGGGTAGCCCAAACTCCAACTTCACAAGTCGGTGTACAAAACCATACTTATTATAGATCAAAACAATACTTACCCTCCCTGCCTCTCCAGCCAACACACACATTTTGCTGTCTTCAGTCTAACACATCCTCTTTCTCTCACCCAACGACCCTACTCTGCCTTCAAGAGTTAGCTTAAGACCTCTTCTTTGCAGCTTTCCTCAGCTTGCTCTGAGTTAAGGCACCTGAACGACTTGCTCCCACTTCTCTGAGCTCCCAGCACACAGGTCCTAGGCAGTGTGTTCCCTTCAGGTGGTTCACAAAGGCCTCTAATGACTCCATCCAGGTCTGCAGGTCTGTCACAGTCCCTGAATCCTCAACTTGACCTTGACCAGACAAGCTGAAGAATAGCACTTTCTATATTCTCGACTCAACCGCCCTTCCATCACGAAACATCACCACTGTAATTTTACTAACCCACTATTATCCTAGGAAACTGGTGGAAAAAAAGAGTGGAACTTTCTTATTCTGAAATCTCTTAAAGGGTATTTCACGACTGAAATTTAAGGAAAGAAGGTCACAACTGTGAATTCAAAACTTATGTATAATCTTAGAAATCTGTAAAATGTTAACAAAGATAGGTATTTCACTAAATGAAAATGCTGTTTTTTAATAAGGGAGGTTTTAATCTAAACTTCACCAGGAGGATAATGGTTAAATAAATTTCGAGATATAGATACAATAATAAATTGATGCAAAACATTTAAAAAGTGAGACAAATCTGTACATATGAAAAATGCATGCATGCTCAGTTGCTAAGTTTTGTCCAGCTCTCATGACCCCATGGAGAAGGAAATGGCAACCCACTCCAGTGTTCTTGCCTGGAGACTCCCAGGGACGGGGGAGCCTGGTGGGCTGCCGTCTATGGGGTTGCACAGAGTCGAACACGACTGACATGACTTAGCAGCAGTAGCAGCAGCATGACCCCATGGACTGTAGCCCTCCAGGCTCCTCTGTCCAGGGGATTTTTCAGGCAAGAATACTGGAGTGGGCTGCCATTTCCTTTTCTAGAGGATCTTTCCAACTCAGGGATCAAACCTGTCTCTTGCAGGTGAATTCTTTATCACTGAGCCACCTGGGAAGCACATATATGAAAAATACTCACAAGGTAATTGTTAAACTTAAAAAAAAAATAAGCTACAGAATTGTATGATTTCATTTTGTCTGAAATGATTGTGTGTATGTATAAACTATGTTTAGAGAGCAGGTCTGGAAGGAGATACACCGGAAGTGTTAACTGCGGTCATTCCAGGAATAGGGTTGGGAGGGTCAGACCAGTTTTATATTTTTATTTTATATGATTTTGTGTCTGATTTTTTTTCAAGGACTTTCCACTCAGTACTCTAATAATTTTAAAAATATTACATGTTTTAAAAGCTTACGCTTCAAAATGTTCTAAAAAAGGATGCCTATTAATTAATATTTTAAAATCTAGGAATGATGTACATAAGACAAAAGAGCTTACATCTGTATGGAAATGCATATTCCTCTTCATATTCTGCAGTTAGTGAATAAATTTAGCCTTTCTTTTAAATATAGAATTCCAGGATACATCTGGAGAGACTGAGTCTTAGTCAGGAAACAGCTTAGACAAAGTATAACTACTTTGTTTTAAAAACTGGAATTTAGAGGGTTAAAAAAAAAAAAAGGAAAGTTGGAAGTACTTAAAATAGAGAAACAAATTTCTTCTCCCAAAGTCTGGTGGTCTTCTTAATATTCTTACAATTTTAATTTATTTGAAAAACCATGTCTGTAAACAGTCATATACTTAGATATTCAAATATCTAAAATAAGCACTTTGGGAATTACTTTTCCTATTAAAAACATTAACTTTCCATAATAATAATACAACTAGGATAAATAAAATAAAGAAAAACAAATTAGCCATGAAGCAGGGACAAAAGAAAACCATTTGCTTTAAAATACTTGAGTTGTTTTCCAGGAAGCACCATCTTTTCTCATAGTGCAAAATAAGGAAAAAACAGGCTCAGTGGAAGTTTCCACTCCATTGGCTCTGTCATTAAGATCATCTGTTCCAAACACACACAAGCCTAAAATTTCCTGTTTTCAAACTATTGCCACCATCTTCTAGCCTAGTGTTATCTGTGCTAACTTTAGCTTAGTAATATAAACAAAAGAATACACCAAAAATAATGCAAGACAATGCCTAGAAGTAGGCTAACAACTGTGCCACAAACTTCTTAAATAGGGGTTTACATACAGTGTCTGGACAAAAACAAATTAGCTAGACCTAAAGCAGTTTCATAATAGCAAACCTAACAAAAAACATAACAAAAATCAAATTTAACTCAAACACTATGGTAGATGGAAAGAAATTTCAGGGAATTTTAAATGATTAATGAAAGTGCATCTCATTTACTTGTTGAAATCATTGCTAAACTGATGCCTACTTTAAAACTGGTGGAAGTCCTACATTAAAGGAATAAACAAAACAGCAATGACAAAAACTCCCTGATATTTTATAAACACAAACTAGTTCTTACACCTTTTGGGATCATTAGACCACTCTGCGAATCTTATAAAAGCAATAGAACCTTTTCTTTAAAAAAGACACATAAATAATATCTCACAGTTTTAGTGGTTCACAGGACCCCTGGGCCACATGATAAGAATGCTTGAAACAGGACTTCCCTTTAATACTTCTTACTTCAAAGAAGAGTTTGATATGAGACTTTGGACCCCAGCTAGGCACATTCATTTCTAAAATTCCACAGGAAGGTAGGTCACCTCTCAATACAGAATGGTGGGGCAGGTTGAATATATATTTTTACTTGTGAATACTAGCTCATCTTTCATATTTCCAAGTGTACAGGTTATCGGACACACTAACTCTGTGGGTTTCCGAGGCTTCCTCATCCTGATGAGGAGGAGGCTGAGAGGCAAGAGACTGGCTAACAGTAGATGCAAGATAAGCTTGCAGCGTCCTGTGTGGCTGGATGAAGGCTTGAACCTGTACTGGGAAGAAAGACCACCTGCCTTGGCTTTCATTTCATCTCACCCTTTTCCTGTGACCAAGTCCTTTAAGAGTCAGTGTGCTCACATCAGGGTGTGATCACAGGACAGTGGGGTCAGGGAGTCCACCTCAACTTCCGGAATCAGCCTTCAGCCTGCCTTTGCCCTAGACGAAAAGTATTTGGGAGTCCTATGCTATCTGGTTAGCTGGAGATTTAGAACGGCAGCTGTAGTTACTTACAGAGCAAGTGTGTCTTTTGTATATCTCCCTAAGAACCCATGGAAGCAGAGGTAGCACAAATGTCCAGATTCCTCCCAATTTAGCTGAAAACAGCAAAGGTACCATAAAGGACTGTGAGCTGCAAACACGTCCAGAGTCATCAAACCATTCATTTCATTTCTAGGAATCTCACTAAAGGCAATAATGCAAAAGACAGCTAAATACACAGGGCATCCAAGCACTCAGAACAATGTTGGTTATATGAACAAATATTTGAAACAATCTAAATATGCAACAATAGGTAGGGTGACCAACCATTCCAGTTTCCCCAGGACCATCCCTATTTTCACAAGTCAAAATTCCACATCCCGGGAAACTCCTCCATCCTAAGCAAACCAGGAAGCTAACTGGTGACAGTAGGAAATTGAGGAAATAAATTAAGATACGCTTCTATGAAGGAGTCTGACACAGTCATTAAAATGATGCCTCTGAATGGCATTTTAAAGATCCCCCTCCCCCATGGTTTGAAAAATTTCCAAACACCGAGAGGGCTTGGCCAGGAACTAATCTTTTCCATTTTGGAGTAGCTGGAATCTGCTGTGAAGGGAAACTGCAACTCCTTCCTGTCTATCAGTACCTTCTCTGGTGGTCGTCACCTGCTCCAGGTGAAGCTGACTGCTCCAGGGTATCCAGAGCACCTGTGCAAATTTCTATTCAAGTAAGCTTCTCCTGACTGTCATGAAAACCTTTGAACAGCTGTTTCCTACCCAAGACCTTGTCTCATTTCTCTTCCATCTAAGTGCTTAGCAGAGTGCACAGTAGGCAAGGATGTGGTGCCTTAAAAGACCAGCGTGACAGCTGTTACCTCAACAAATGGATGAATGACTCAATGTCTCCGGGTGACCCTGAAGATGCTGTCTCTGCTCTTTACGAACCCAGTCTCTGCATAAATTAATGCTATGCCAGACCAACAGTGGGTCTTCTTATTGCTGTAAGAGTTCAGCCACAAATCCGGTCAAATCTCCTCCTCTGCAAGGTTCAGTCAACAAAAAGTGAAACCACTTAATCAAGATTAAGTCAATATGAAACCATATGGAACCATGCCAGTGTGCTACAATCCAGGAACCACAACTTCAGATAAGTCCCTACAGTATTGAGACGTCTACGTATTTTAGTTATAAAACATTTATGTTAGTGTATTTAATTATATATACAACTAATTCTCCTATATGTTCAACTTTGGGGGGTGTGTGTCTAATGACATCCCTGTCTCTGAGGGTAGGATGTAATATCAATAGGAAAATAAAGGCAACAAGCCTCGTACTGTGAAGAAGTACAGTAAAAATGGACATGTTTAAGTGAAGAATAAGATGTGAGAACTTTAAATTTTGTTGTTTCGGTGGTAGGAAATTGATATCACATCTGAAAATCACCAGATTTTCTAGCACAGATACAAATTCTAAGTGCAGTTTTAGAGCAATGCTGTCCAACAGAACTTTCTGCCATGAAGAAAATGACTGTGTTGACCATCACAGCAGCTACTAGTCACGTGCAGCTACAGAGAACTTAAAACATGTCTGGTGCAACTCAGGAGTGGATTTTCCAGTTCATTTAATTTAGCCATGAGTGTACTTGCCATCATGGGACGGTGCTGCTTTAAAGTCTATTTCTCCGACTTGAGCAAGAGGCAATACCAACTGCTAAAGAGGTTGCAGTTCTAAATAAGAAAACCCACAACGAATGTTTAAAATTGTGAAATGTTACTGTAGGCTGCTGTGCCTGAAATGCTAACAATTATGTGAATATGTTTCCTGATTTTACTGTGCCCCACAAATGCATGTCCCCTGCATTGTTTTTGTTAATATTATTCTTGGGAAAAGAACATGCTTGCTTAAATAGTGACTTTTTAAAAAAATTTAACACTAATAACACTTTGAAATTAAAAAAAAAAGTTTATCTTCCATAAACCCAACAAGTGTCTAAACTCTTTCTTGTTTAGCTATTCAATTGAAAATTAATAATTAATTCTGGAAAAAAGCTAGCATTTTTAGTTTCCAGCAAAACATACAAAAACATTCTCCTTTTCTCCCCTGCTTTGTACTGAACAGTCACAATTCAGGATAAAGTAAAACACTGCTATTTGGATGACACTTCAGAAACAACACTTTCACATTAAGAAGCAGAGGAGAAGCATAAAGTGGTACAAAACAAAATTCCAATTTCCATAATTACATTTATCTTGAATGAGCCAGAATAATGCTTTGTATAATTTTCTTCTTAACATGAAACTCAATCTAAAGCTTCCGGAACAAAAGATATGTGGCAATGAAAGGCTTCCTTGGAAAGGCATACTTCCAAAGAGATGAATTATGCATTCTGGAGTCATTGACTATAAAGCACATTAAGTTCAGGAGGCAAGGAAGAAGAATCTCACCCAAAGAGAAGTAAGCACAAAGCCGAACATGACACAAAAATTGCTCCAGAGATAATGAATGAAGAGGATCTTGGATGGGACCATAGAAGATTGAGCTCGAGTGTTGACAATGATGCTCTCCCCGCCGCCTCCCTTCAGTGATAGAAGGGAGCATTATCCTTTGCAAAGACATGATTCTTTGGGGGAAAAACACTTTTTAATTCATGTGACATCTAGATAATCATCTTACCCTGTAAGAAAAGCTGTTGATCATTTACCTCTCTTTTTCAACTAATCAGCACCATCTTGCCTGTTCTATGATGTCTTGGCCCTCAAAACAGCCCAGCTTTCTTTTTTCTGTCAGCTTTCCATCTCCCTCTATACCACCCAAGTCTTATAACCTTTGACCAATAGGAAGTAAAAAGGGAAAGACTAGAAATCTCTTCAAGAAAATTAGAGATACCAAGGGAATGTTTCATGCAAATGTGAACACAATAAAGGACAGAAATGGCATGGACCTAACAGAAGCAGAAGATATTAACAAGAGGCGGCAAGAATACACAGAAGAACTGTACAAAAAAGATCTTCATGACCAAGATAATCATGATGGTGTGATCACTCACTCACCTACAGCCAGACATCCTGGAATGTGAGGTCAAGTGGGCCTTAGAAAGCATCACTACGAACAAAGCTAGTGGAGGCGATGAAATTCCAGGTGAGCTATTTCAAATCCTGAAAGATGATGCTGTGAAAGTGCTGCCCTCAGCCAGCAAATTTGGAAAACTCAGCAGTGGCCACAGGACTGGAAAAGGTCAGTTTTCATTCCAATCCAAAAGAAAGGCAATACCAAAGAATGCTCAAACTACCGCACAATTGCACTCATCTCACACGCTAGCAAAGTAATGCTCAAAATTCTCCAAGCCAGGCTTCAACAGTACGTGAACTGAGAACTCCCAGATATTCAAGCTGGATTTAGAAAAGGCAGAGGAACCAGAGATCAAATTGCCAACATTGCTGGATCATTGAAAAAGCAAGACAGTTCCAGAAAAACATCTACTTCTGTTTTATTGACTATGCCAAAGCCTTTGACTATGTGGATCACAACAAACTGTGGAAAATTCTTCAAAAGATGGGAATACCAGACAACCCGACCTGCCTCCTGAGAAATCTGTATGCAGGTCAGGAAGCAAGTTAGAACTGGACATGGAACAACAGATTGGTTCCAAATCGGGAAAGGAGTATGCCAAGGTTGTATAATGTCACCCTGCTTATTTAACTTCTATGCAGAGTACATCATGAGAAACACTGGGCTGGAGGAAGCACAAGCTGGAATCAAGATAGCCAGGAGAAATATCAATAACCTCAGATATGCAGATGACACCACCCTTATGGCAGAAAGCGAAGAAGAACTAAAGAGCCTCTTGATGAAAGTGAAAGAGGAGAGTGAAAAAGTTGGCTTAAAGCTCAACATTCAGAAAACTAAGATCATGGCATCTGGTCCCATCACTTCATGGCAAATAGATGGGGAAACAGTGGAAACAGTGTCAGACTTTATCTTTTTGGGCTCCAAAATCACTGCAGATGGTGACTGAAATTAAAAGACTCTTGCTTCTTGGAAGGAAAGTTATGACCAACCTAGACAGCATATTAAAAACCAGAGACATTACTTTGACAACAAAGGTCCATCTAGTCAAAGCTATGGTTTTTCAAGTAGTCATGTATGGATATGAGAGTTGGACTATAAAGAAAGCTGAGCGCCGAAGAATTGATGCTTTGGAACTGCTGTGTTGGAGTAAGACCCTTGAGAGTCCCTTGGACAGCAAGGAGATCCAACCAGTCCATCCTAAAGGAAATCAGTCCTGAATATTCCATTGGAAGGACTGATGCTGAAGCTGAAACTCTAATACTTTGGCCATCTGATGCAAAGAACTGACTCACTGGAAAAGACCCTGATGCTGGGAAAGATTGAGGGAGGGAGGAGAAGGGGACGACAGAGGATGAGACGGTTGGATGGCATTACCGACTCAATGGACATGAGTTCAGGTAAACTCCGGGAGTTGGTGATGGACAGGGAGGCCTGGCGTGCTGCAGTCCTTGGGGTCGCAAAGAGTCAGACACAACTGAGTGACTGAACGGACTGACAGTGGACTGAAAAGAACAGTGACTGGAAGGATTTACATGTACATGATTTAATGCTGAGGACTGTGAGAGAAGGGCTGGGGGAAAGAGAAAAAGAGTAGCTATTTCTGCTGGTCCCATTTGGCAGGACCCAACTCATCCTAAACTCCAAGAAAAACTGTTACCCAAGCTATACAGTTCATAAAACCTTAAAAAAGAAAGACCATATGTATAATAATATAGACATATCACATGCAGTTGACACAAGATAACTTGTACACTTCTCTGCTTTAAATATGTTAGAAACCCAAGACAATCAGTCATTCACAAAGTGCTGGCATCTGAGGTAGCAGACAACTGACTGCGCCTGACTCGCCAGCTTGGAAGTTCAGTGAAGTCTGCAGAAGCTAAAAATAGCCACACAAACATGTTTACAACATTGTGAAAATACAGGATCCACACTGTTTTCTAAATATAAACCTTGAGTTCGAAGCACAGGGATTGGCTCTGGGTTTTCAGAGACGTCACTGGGACGTCCCACACTTGGCCACAGAAATCCACATTTCAGGCTTTTACTTTAAATATATAATTGGTGGCATTTAACTAGAGTGAAGGTGGAGTGGATCTGGAAGGGAGAGGACAAGCAGGGAAAAAAAAAATGGTATCGCTTCCTCCATTTAATTAGAGGGCTTCAGAAGACCACAAACCCCCAGCTCCTTGTGGTGGGATCAGCCTGTCATGAAATTCTGCAAGAGGATATCCTGTCTATATTTTTCCACCCAGTATATCCACTCTCCGATCTAGTCCCTGCCCCGTTCCTAAGACTGTAGGTGCTACTGAAGTAGATACATGTAGACAGAAGTCAGATGGAATATGTACATATGTGTAAAAGTGCCTGCACCCCACTTGGTCCATGAGTAGTGTAGGCATGTTAAAGGCAACAATTCTTTGGCTGTGCTACATGGCTTGTGGGGTCTTATTAATAGTTCCCCGACCAGGGATTGAACTTGCGTCCTTGGCAGTGAAAGCACAGAGTCCTAACCACTGGACCGCCAGCAACAGTTCTAATTCTTGTCCTGTTCCTAAAGAGTGAAATCATTCTAGCTCAAACACTGGGGGAAATTTCTAGCTAAAACCCACAATGCTTTATCAACTGGGATTGCTGGCAGGAGGGGAAGGGTGCGCTAAGACTATAAAACATTCAAAGGAGTATGTTATTAGTGTAGGAAAAAAATATTCAGTCTAAGTTATGCAAAATTATTTTTTGTTATTAATTGCTGCATAGAATTTGTTTAGATTTTATCCTCTGCATTTAATTCTAAAAAATCAGCTATTAAAAGAAATAAGAAAAAGAAAAACCTATAGCAAGAGACGTAGCCCTATAATAGTATATTATAAACTTCAAATGAAGAATCCATATTTCTGGAGGCTATCCAAGATCCAAGAGAAGTGTTCTTCAGAACAAAACTGTGTAAGTTGTACAGGCATTTTTTTAAACAAAATAAACTACAATCAACAACAAATTCAACTGAAAAACTGGAGGAAATTATATATAATCCTACCACCATCAAAAATACATTTTTCCATATTTTCATCTAATTTTTATCCATGTACATACATACTTTCAAAGTAGCTAACTTTTTTTTGAAAATTGGAGGATAATTGCTTTACAACGTTGTGTTGGTTTTTGCTGTACACAAGTGTGCATGAGCTGTAAGTATACATATGTCCCCTCCCTCCTGTGCCTCCCCACCACCACTGTGCCCCTCTGGGTCATCACAGAGCACCAAGCCGAGGTCCCCGTGCTGGATTATCCAGGAGCTTCTCAACAGCCACGTATTTCACACATGGTAGTGTATACGTGTCAATGCTAAGCAGCTAACTTTTACAATACAGATGATGTGTTTTTGGTTTCCTGAGCCACACTTCTAACTTTCAGAAGCTTAAAATTCTTGGGTTTAAAATTTGAATTCATTAATATTTCACTAATATTCACTAATAGTCATTAATTTTTCCAGGTGTTGCTTATCATGCTAGAATTTACAGAAATAAAGGTGAAGCCCTCACTGAAATGCTTTCTGAAACCTGATAAAGAAAACACACTTAAGGACTATAAAAACACAGGACATTTATTCACCATGGGCTTCCTTAGCACAGAATCCCAGATACACTCTAGCAATTAAGATATTTAATTACTCAAAGGATGTCCTACGGGGCCTTGTCCAATTTTGTACAGAATGCAGTTAATGCTCTAAGCACATAACGGTGAAAACAAACATGTATTATCCTCTTGAAAGAAATGGCAGCATCTGTTTACCAATAATGGCAATCTCATTCTGTATAGAATGATTTATTAAATCTAACAGAAAAAGTATTCCAGAAAAAAAGACTTTTTCATTCTTCAACTTAACGTTAGGCATTGTAAACTGAAGATATTCTCAGAAATGTTTATACCTTAAGATTAAAAGATTAGGTGATCTAGTTATACATTTTCTACAATGAACAGAGGATAGTTTGGTCCAAAACTGAGGAGAAACCAAGTATCTCTGGCTTCCCTGGTGGCTCAGTGGTAAAGAATCCACCCGCCAATGCAGGGGACCCAAGGTTTGAGCCCTGGGCAGAGAGATACCCTGGAGAGGGAAATGGTGACACGCTGCAGTATTCTTGCCTGGAGAATCCTGTGGACAGAAGAGCTTGGTGGCCTAGAGTCCATGGGGTCGCAAAGCGTCTGATATGACTTAGCCACTAAACAACAACAACAAAAGTTATCTCTAGTTAAAATCTGACTAGCTTTAAAAAAAGAAAATAAAATCAAAAGCACTGGTTCTATATTTTGTTGAATAACTGACCATGTAAAGACAAATTAACGAGGTTTTCATTTAAAGATTAATATTCTGTAACCCTAGGCTGGCAGAGGTTAATGAGTTTCAGGTAACTAGATCTAATTCTTGAGGAGCAAAGACAAAGAAAGAAGAAAGAAAACAAAACAAAACAAGACCTTTAGCTAGTCTCCTAGACCTTGAGGTCCCCACACCAACCCCATATGGCTTTCTAATCTTTAGGAGCAGCTGGGGAAGAATAATCAGAAATAAAAACTACCCAGCATTGTGGCCATCATGTACTCCTTGTGGGGAGGAGGACAATTCCTTGCAGAGGTGGGGTGGGGGGCGATGGGCGGTAGAAACTACTGGCTGTAAAACAGGCTACCAGGATGTACTGTACAACCTGGGGAATATAATCAATACTTTATAATAACTGCCAACAAAGTAGAACCTTTAAAAATTTTATTAAAAATTATAAAAGAATTGAAAGGGGAAAAAAAAAGAAGAATCCCTTCTTTGCCTTCTCAGCCTAGTCCTTTCACCAAATGGCTTAGGGAGCAGTTGCACGTAAACATTTGTTATGTGCAGCCTCCTAAGAACTCTCTCTTCACTGCTCTAGTCTCCAAACCTAACCCACACAATGCTTGACAAAAGTAGGAACCCAATGAGTGGTTACTGAGTGAATGAATGAAGACGAGTATTCACGGATAAGGTGAACCTCACAGGGACCATCATTACGGTCGTCCACAAATAATAATTAGTGGTTTGAGGTTCGATGCCAGAAACACGCTAGAAAAGCAAAAGAAATATACTGTGATAATGAATTAATTGGGAAACTATCATTAAGCCTGAATAAGCATTTACAACTTAAAATATATAGTTATAAGCATGATAAAGATGCTATTACGTGAAATACACAAAATAGAAAGACCTTCCCCTAAGGTATCCAGAAAGAGTAGCAAACACAGGCAATGCACTGAATAGGTTTCCTTTGTATTCCGTTCTGTTGTCTGCCCCCTAGTGGAGTCCTCGTGAGCAGAGAAAACGTAAGAAAGGCAGGCACTACAAAAATCGGAAAACCCAAACCAGAACAAAACAAAGTGCAAGGCACAACCAGCTTACTTCGGACTTCTATGAATCAGTTACTCAAGGACAGAAAGCTAACTTCCAAATTCCTATTCAACACTTTTGCTCCGAAGACCAAGCTCTTGTATCAACTTCGGTAGGTTCACTATTTCCTTATGCACCTTTGGACCTTTCCTCATTACCTTTTAAGGAAAAGTTGGCATCTCTAGATTGCATCTAGGTGGCATATGGGTTTCTGGATCTTTAAGAAGACAATTTACTAACTGCTAGTTTCTAAGTTCACGTGGTCAGCCTGCTTTAATCTCTGGTGTTTTTCAGGTGTCTTTGACATGAGTGGCTAAAACAGAATCACTTTTACAAAGATGCCTCTGGCAAGCTCTGTATTCATTTTCACTGCACTTCAAATCGAGGGGCCGGTAAAGTGAAACAGAGACGCTAAACAGCGATGGCAGACGTGGCTGAGTGACTCCTCCCAGAAAGCAGGCTTATCTCCATGGGGATCTTTCTGTCTGGAGAGGGGTGTGGGTTTTGTCTATGATCTCATCTGCTGCAGCAGCCGACTCGCCTCCAAACCGGCGGCCCATTTTATACCCGAGTTTCGCACTAACATGTACAGTTCTTTAAATATGAAGATGACAGACACTGCTACTGACTTACGTAAACAACCCGTCACGTGACCCCCTCCGCTCCTTATGACTGGTGACACACCTCTGCAAGCCAACCCGCCAGGGTTACAGAAACTTCACTAACTGAACAAAACATCCGAAAATCACTCCTGAAAGGAGATACAAGTCTTGAGCGTTTCGGGGCTTTAGTGACCCAGTGGTTCTACTTCTTAACCTCCGAAAGAATCAGAATGCTAAATAACTTAAAAGTGAAAGTGAAGTCGCTCAGTCGTGTCTGACTCTTTGCGACCCCATGGACTGTATGTAGCTTACCAAGCTCCTCTGTCCATGGGATTTTCCAGGCAATAGTACTGGAATGGATTGCCATTTCCTTCGCCAGAGGATCTTCCCGACCCAGGAATCGAACCCAGGTCTCCCCCATTGTAGACAGATGCTTTACCGTCTGAGCCAAGAGATATGATACTAGATTTTCTCCCGTATGTAAGTACTTGCACATCTAAAACTCCTACACTGGTAAGAGCTATTTCTCAGAATTGTATAAAACAATCAAATAAGAGGATCCATACCCAAAAACATTCAGAGATGAATAAAGGGACTAAAATAAACAGTTCCCTTAATTATCATATTTACCGCCCTTTGTAGAACTGCATTAGTATGATAGTTCTGGCAGGTTCTAAAAACAGTTCATTTCCAGTGATTTATGACTATATCTTACATGTGACAGTTATCAGCTTTAAACACCCTCACCAGCTTTTTCATGGAGGAAACAGAGAGGCCCAAATCAGGGGAGATGGAGCAGTCAAGGTTTATTTTAATAAGCAAATGCTCAGGGTAGAGGAACACAAGATGTAACATTTTTTTTTTTTTTCTGTTCTCAGACTGCTGTGAATGCTATGAAAGGCGAGAGGAATGAGAAGACAGCTGGCATACATCTTCCTCTGTTCATTTATCTTTTCCCTTTGGACAAACCCTCGGCAACAGGAAGTATCAAGAACACAGAGGAAAACTCTGTACTGGTAATGCCTTCCCGACTTTCTCGTTGCTCAGACCTCTACTACAAAGGCAAGGAACAGCAAATTTCCACCTTTGAGGACCCTCAAAAGATTTACTCCAAGCATCAAGGCTCCTATGTCAGGAAGAAGGGATGTGGGGGAACTTCCCCAGCTTTCTATACTTGGATGTTATGGATTCTTCGGTTAATTTTTATCTGCTGTTTTACTACCACATTATTTATAGAGGGCAAAGTAGCTAAAAAACTGACTTTCTTAAAACTTACTATATTTAGACAATGATATCACTACTAAATTTGAAATATGATATTATGATATAATTCTTCAAGCATGCTTATATATCTAATTTAATGTTTTGAAGTCTGTTCAAGTGATTCATTAAAATGAGTAACAAGGGAACAAATGAGACAGCTGTTGTGTTTGTAGATCTGATTTGCAGCATGCCGTTTGAGCTCAACAATCTACTCAAGAAAAGAACTGTTCCTATTCTCAAATAATTATATTTTAAAAATCAGTGCAGTATCTCTATTAAAGACTTAAGTTTATACAAGTAGTGCTAAGTTTCTGCGTGCTATGAAATTAAACTTACAGCATTCATCACAATTTGTAATCATACTGATTATTTTGTTTGATGGTTGGTTTAGCATCTTCTGTCTCCAAGGAGACAATAAGGAATTAAGAGGAGACTGAGTCTCTCCAGTCCACCAAGCTTCTAGCACGTCGGATGATATGACAGGTGCTGAATAAAGATATGTATATTAAAATGTTCTATTAAATTCATATCTGCAGAAGGTCAAACATCAAGTTGTACAGAAGAACTTATCACACAATACTATAATCCCACCGCAGGCATCCTCACTCTGAGCTGGACTCTAAAGAGAAGCTAGTCCTGGTTTGGGCTTCTCTTGGTGGTTACCCTGGGTTGGTTGTTCCTGGTTTAACCCTTCACCACAGACCCATTCTCTACCTGTCTCTGTGTCTGGGGAAGAGGTGAGTGTATTTATCCCCCTTTTTCCCAGCTTTACCTAATTCCTGAACACGGAGGCCCTGGGTGGTTACTTATTGTTTCAGGGCTCAGGGGTCTGGTATACACAGCTTTTTAAATGAGCATTTATTATTTCCTCCCCTGTTCCTCCAGCCCTAAGGGTATCAGGACCCTCATGTAAGCCCAACCCACAGCACCATAAGTAGTTCCTTCATTAAGGTCTGCATTTGAACCATCTGAACTGAGTCTCTTCCCTGTACATAAAAGATACATCCTATTTCCAAACACTATGCTTCTACATGACTTCTCATTTTCAGACATGATCCATGGAGGTCTAGCTTTGACAGCTCACTTTCCCCTTCTGCCTCTTCCCCGCTTCCTCCCAAAGCAGTGATAACCCCAGTTCAGCCCCTCGACCAGACGGATTCTGCACCACATACTAAGCCACTGTGTGGTTTATCAGGCATAGAGTGTTATTTTCTAGGAACAGTTTGTTTTCATTCCCCTCCTCCATCTTTCCTCAATGACCTCCCACTGCCTAATTTTCATCTGTTATCCACATAACTCTCACACTATCAAGGCTGATAACACATTCTGTTCTATAACCATCTCAATTTTTTTTTTTAACTCTATAAAGATTGACTCTAAGAGTTTAAAGTCAATAAAGGGCATTTATACTCTCATGACCATGGATATGTTTTTTCCCACGGCCCCATGGGACGAGGACTGCACTGCCTTCCTGGCTTGTGCAGGGTCAGCATCATTAGCCGCAGGCCATACAACGGAGAATGGTCCTTGGGTTAAGGTTTAATGGAATCTGTTTTCTACTTCATCAATTCCCTTTATATCATCAACCTTTCCCAAGCTTCCCACTGTAACACCTGCTTTATCAACCCTCTCCTTTCCCAGGTCCACTCTACTTGAGTCCTCCCTTGCCCCGACTTCTGCTTCAACAGGGATTCCTTCTGTGATTTCCTGCTGTATTTTCCCACGGTGGGTCCACCAAGCCCTACAGGCCATGCTTTCCTCATTCTTGGTTTACTCCTCATTTTGTTACAGCCAAACCCTAAGAAAGGGTATATGGAAGGTATGCCTTAAAAGATGATAGCAAAAAAGATGCATGCATTCCACTGCTCACAGCAGCACCCTTTATAATACCCAAGACATGGGAGCAACCGAAATGTCCACTGACAGATGAATGGACAAGAAGGTGTGGCATATATATGTACACACACACACACACACACACACACACAAACATATACACAATGGAATACTGCTGCTGCTGCTAAGTCGAATCAGTTGTGTCCAACTCTGTGCGACCCCATAGACGGCAGCCCACCAGGCTCCCCGTCCCTGGGATTCTCCAGGCAAGAACACTGGAGTGGGTTGCCATTTCCTTCTCCAATGCATGAAAGTGAAAAGTGAAAGTGAAGTCACTCAATCATGTCTGACTCTTAGCGACCCCATGGACTGCAGCCTACCAGGCTCCCCGTCCCTGGGATTCTCCAGGCAAGAACACTGGAGTGGGTTGCCATTTCCTTCTCTAATGCATGAAAGTGAAAAGTGAAAGTGAAGTCGTTCAGTCGTGTCCGACTCTTAGCGACCCCATGGACTGCAGCCTACCAGGCTCCTCCGTCCATGGGATTTTCCAGGCAACAGTACTGGAGTGGGTTGCCACTGCCTTCTCCCAGTGGAATAAGACTTAGCCACAAAAAACAATGTTATTTGCAGCAACATGGGTGAACCTAGAAATTATCATACTAAGCGAAGTCAGAAAAAGAAAGACAAATACGGTATGATAGCACGTATATGTGAAATCCAAAATATGATACAAATGAACTTATCTACAAAAGAGAAACAGATTTATAGACATTAAGAACAGACTTGTGGTGGCCAAGAGGGGATGAGCATGGGGGAGGAACAGTTTGGAAGTTTAAGATTAACAGATACATGCTACTATGTATAAAACAGATTAAAAAAGGACCTACTGTATAGCACAAGGAACTATATTTGATATAATAACCTATAACGGAAAAAAATCTGAAAATGAACACACACACACACATTTGTGTAACTGGATCACTTTGCTGTACACGTGAAATGAACACAACACTGTAAATCAGATATACTTCAATAAAAACAATGTTTAAATTAATTGACTTTTAAAAAATGGCAGCAGAGCATAGTGGTTAATAACATTGTATAATAAATTGCTATCGGAAAGAACACTGTTTTAAATATTGGTACTTATATGCTATTCTCTTCGAATAAAGGGAACAATAATACAGTCTGCTCTCCATATCTGTATGTTGCTCATTCATAGTTTCAACCGATCTCGGATCAAAAATATTTGGAAAAAAGAAACTCCAGAAAGTTCCAAAGAGTGAAACATCAATTTACCGTTCCAGCAACTATTTACACAACATCTACACTGTACTACGTATCACAGATAATCTAGAGATGATTTAAAAGCCTACAGGAGGGGACTTCCCTGGTGGCACCGTGGATAAGAAGCTGCCTGCCAATGCTGGGGACATGGGTTCCATGCCTGGATGGGATTCCACTCGGTGTGGGGCAGCTAAGTCCATGTGCCACAACTACCGAGCCTGCACTCCAGGGCCCTGGAGCTATAACTACTGAAGCCTGCGGACCTAGAGCCTTGCTCCACAATAAGAGAAGCCACTGCAATGAGAAGCCCAAGCTCCGAAACAAAGAGCAGCTGCTGCTTGAGCAACCAGAGCAAGCCCTCATGAAAGCCATGAAGACACAGCACAGCCAAAAATTAAACAAATACTGAAAAAAAAGTCTATAGGAGGATGTGCAATAAGCCATTTTATATAAAGAACTTGAGCATCCATGGATTGTGGTATTCGAGGTGGGTCCTGAACCCCTCCCCCTCAGATACCAAGGGACAAGTGTATTTTAAAACCCCTCTCAAACATTTTTAGTGACAACTAAAGGCTTTAACTGCCTGAGTTATGGGTATCTAGCAATCTTACACTTTACCATTTACAATATTATTTGGGCTTCCCTGGTGGCTCAGACAGTAAAGAAACTGCCTGCAATGCAGGAGACCCAGGTTTGATCCCTGGGTCAGGAAGATCCCCTGGAGAAGGCAATGGCAACCCACTCCAGTATTCTTGCCTGGAGAATTCCATGGACAGAGGAGCCTGGTGGGCTGCAGTGCATGGGGTCACAAGAGTTGGACATGACTGAGCGACTGAAGCTGTTACAATATTATTAACCCACGAAAACACAGATTTCATGTTGTTTCTTTTATGTGCTCAACTGTTCATGGGTTTAAAACAGAATTCATTCAAAATTTAAAGTATTCTTAAAATATCCTTCTCAGCACAAAAACGGCTAGAATGACACCAGCTGACAACCTACATGTGTCTGGGGAGGATATTTCAGTGGAAATGACAAATAACTGTATTTAATCTATTTATTCATTCACTCATCCAAAAATATTTACTGAGCAACTTCAGGTACCACTATGTTGCCTCCTGGAGAAACGTTTAGTAGTTTACAAAACAAAAGCTGGGACTTCCCTGGTGGTGCAAGGGTTAAGACTCTGAACTTCCACTGCAGGAGGCACAGGTTTCATCCCTGGTCAGGGAACTAGGATCCTTCATATGCATGCCATGCGGCTTGGCCAAAAAAACCAAAGCAACACAAAAAAACAAAAATTCACCTACCTCAGCAAATGTAACTTCTAGCAGAGGAAGACAAACCCGAGTAAATGAGCAGGACTGATTTTAATTCTGTAACTGCTAGGAAGGAAAACCAAAGTCAATCTGAAAGTGATAACGTTATCTGAACAATCTGAAGGCGAGGCGGGAGGTGATTATAGCTCTCCCATAAAACGTGGTTTAGTACAGGAGGCCACCACTATTCCTAACACAGTTCCACAGGGCAGTGACGATGATCAAGCTCTCGGGATCAGATCCTGGAAGCTGCACTCTTGAAAAGCTCTGCAATCTTGTCTTTTCAAAGTTCTCCATCAGCTAATAAGATGAGGTAATAATCAATGCAAGGCTTCACTGTGTTATCTCCGTACGAGGCCATTATTCTAGTCCCCTGACATCATCAAATACCAATCCTGGACCACTCATCTCTCTGTTGCAATATCCACAAACGGAATAAACAACTCGAGTAAAACAGAAGGAAAAAGAATGAATTTTACTTCAATCATTTTTTTGGTGTGTTTCTTTTAACACTTTCTACTTTCACCACAACAGAAATAATAGTCATTGACATTTATTGGGTACTAAGTACTAGGCACTGTGTGTGTGTGTGTGTGTGTGTGTTAGTTGCTCAGTCATGTGTTCAACTCTCAGCGACCCCATGAACTGTAGCCCTCCAGGCTCCTCTGTCCATGGAATTCTCCAGGCAAGTATATTGGAGTGGGTTGCCATTCCCTTCCCCAGGGATCTTCCTGACCCAGGGATCGAACCCGGGTCTCCTGCATTGCAGGCAGTTTCTTTACGGCCAAGCTACTCGGGAAGCCCCAGGCACTGTACTAAACACTAAACATTAACACAGTTCTCACCACAACCCTGTAAGGCTGGCACTGTAACGATTCCCATTTATAGAAGAGAAAACACATCACAGAGAAATTAACTTGCTGTAAATGGTAAAGCCAGGGTTTGAACCAATGTCCCCCTGACCCCCAGAGTCTGCACCTTAACCACTTAACATGATACAGGAGGCAGCAAACTTTTTTTGTAACGGGTCAGATAGCAGATATTTTAGGCACTGCAGGCTACACATGGTTTTGTCTAATGTTCTACTTCTTTTTATTTTTTTACAATTTTTTAAAAAATGTAAGTTTTCTTTGGTGGCTGAGACAGTAGAGAAACCACCTGCAATGCAGGAGACCCAGGTTTCATCCCTGGGTTGGGAAGATCCCCTGGAGAAGCAAATGGCAACTCACCCTGGTATTCGTGCCTGGAGAATTCCATGAACAGAGGAATAGAATGGCGGGCTACAGTCTATTAGGTCGCAAAGAGGTAGACACAAAGGAGTGAGTAACACACAGATGTTAAGAAGCCAATCAGACCTACAGGCTAGAGTTTGCTGACCCCTGGGATATGACTTTATCAATTCAGATGAGTCACTACTTTTCATTTAGACAAATTTAGATAGAAGCAAAGGTGAAAGGTTTTAGATAGGTAGCTCATAATCTTTAGTCCATGAATGTCCAATGGCTACTGATGATGGGATGCCATTAAAACAGTAAGTGAAAGTGAAAGTGTTAGTCACTCAGTCATATCCCACTCTTTTCAACCCCATGGACTGTAAAACAGTAAAGGAAAAAAAAAAAATGCAAACATCTTCAAAGCAACCTACCTGTCCATCAACAGATGAACGGATAAAGCAGATGTGGTATATACAATGGAATACTACTCAGCCATTAAAAAAAGAATAAAATTTTGCCATTTGCAGCACCATGGATGGATTTGGAGGGTATCATGCTAACAGAAATAAATCAGACAGAGAAAGAAAAATACTGTATGATATCACTTATACACAATGAACTAGTGAATATACCAAAAAAGAAGCAGACTCACAGAGAAGAAACTAGTGGTTACCAGTAGGGAGAGAAGGGGGAGTGACAATATAGGGGTATAGGATTAAGAAGTACAAATTATGAGTATAAAATAAGCTACAAAGATATACTGTACAAAACAAAGAATATATCCAATATTTTATAATAACTATAAATGGAGCATACCCTTTAAAACTTATGAGTCACTATACTGTACACTTATAACTTACATAATATGGTACAGCAACTATAGTTCAATTTGAAAAGAAAGAAAATGTAAAAAACATCAGAATCAAAGAATTGTAGGGGGTTTATGAACACATGGAAGGACATAGAGCTTATGGACATGAATGTACAGCTATCACTGATGGGAATTCACTAAAAAAAAATCTAAGTGAGCCTCAGCAACCTAGTATTTCACAAGTAGAAAACTCTGGATATCCCTATCATTATCTGTTGGACAAAACTACTATTGTAATCTGCTTCCTGAAACCCAGCAACAGCATCTGCATTTATTTTTGGCTGTAGCACATGGCAGGTTGAATTCTTAGTTCTCTGACCAGGGATCGAACCTCTACCCTCAGAGTTGGAAGTGTGGAGTCTTAACCACTGGACCTCCAAGGAAGTCCCCGGCATCCGCATATTAAAAAATGCCTTCTTTTTCAAAGTCTTTCATCCTAGTTCACTGTTGAATTATCAAAATATTCATTATTTTCAATGTCAGAGATTAAAGAAGGGCAGCTAATTAACTCCTAGCTCAAGTCCCCTGAGGAATTTGGAAATTGTTGAGAATCTGAACTTCATGTATCGGAATTCTTCCTGGGCCTCCGGCAAGATCCTACTCACATAAAATATTAACACGTTATCATTACCTACCTCCCTCTTAAGATTTCAGAATTCTTGAAATAAGATTTATAGGCTCCATATATTTCACTACAACTTAATTTTCCTTTAAAAAACAAAAGTTCTATTTTTTTTTGTTCACATGTGCACTGATTCATGTTGATGTATGGCAAAAAACCACTACAATAATATAAAGGAATTATCCTCCAATTAAAATAAATAAATTAATTAAAAAACAAAAGCTCTGTTTCGACAGTCAGTAATCATTTTGGTAAATGAAATCAGAAACTAAGAATTTAAGCCCTTTTTTTTTGACTCTCCAAGTCAGGTCAAACAGGTCAATCTACAAAATCCCACCTCACAGAAAAGTTACTTCCTTAGAAGTAAACACATGAAATTTGGTTCCGGGTATAAGCTGTTATTTGTTTTTGTCATTTTGGTGGGGGAAAAATAAAAACTGAGCAACAGTCTCACTTCTACTTTCTTTGCTATCAACTTTGGACCATTGGCTTAAAATAAACTCAGCTATTTTCAGTGGTTAGGCAAAGGGTTACTTATAAAAACAAAAACCAATGCCAACTCACATACGAGCATTACTTGAGTACAAAAGAGTCTAGAGTAAGTTATTTGTCAAGTCTAAAATTGTAGGTTTTTAAAAATATTATGGAGAGACTTGGGCCATTATTTCATTCCTTCTAACTGTTTCTTAACAACTGCTAAATGCACAAGAATAAAAAAACGTGGAGATCATTTTTCTAAGCATTTAAAAACATTTGCTCTAATACGAGATCTTTACTCTCAACTTGACTTGGCTGTCTTCAAGAATCTGTACATTTCTTCTGTTGAGAAAAGTTGCTTACTTAATAGTTCATTTCTTTTCCCTTAAGCACTTTTTTTTTTTTTTTTAATTGGAGCATAGTAGGCATCCCAGGTGCCTCAGTGGCAAAGAATCTGAGAGACAGATTCAGTCCCTGGGTCGGGAAGATCCCATGGAGAAGGGAATGGCAACCTGATCCAGTATTCTTGCCTGGGAAATGCCATGGACAGAGGACCCTGGTGGGCTACAGTCCCTAGGATTGCAAAAGGGTTGGACACAACTTAGTGACTAAACAATAACAAAATAGTTGCTTTACAACGTAGAGACGTGGGTGGACCTAGAGGCTGTCATACAGAGTGAAGTCAGAAAGAGAAGAAAAAAATCGCATATTACTGCATATATGTAGAATCTAGAAAATGGTACGGACTTTGAATTACTTTGAATTTGGTTTGAATTACTTTATTTAAAATGCAGAAACTCCTGTATTTCAACTTTGTCTTTTCTTTGGCAACAGTGACAAGTTAGAGATAACCTCAGAGAATATTTATGTGGTTTTTTTCCTTTAGCACAAGAGCTTTCCTGGTGGCTCAGATGGTAAAGAATTGCCTGTAGTGGAGGAGACCTGGGTTTGATCCCTGGGTCTGGATCGGGAAGATCCCCTGGAAAAGGCACGGCTACCCACTCCAGTGTTCTTGCCTGGAGAATCCCATGGACACAGGAACACAGAGTATATCTTTGAAAGAGAAAACTCAAGATGAATAAGGCTTCTCTGTGCAACTCTTTTCTCTGTGTTCTTTTCTGTGCTTTGAAATAACTTCTTGCTCCTAGAAAAACTTTCTCTAGAAGCTACTGTCCTTTGTCCTCGCCTAGTAAGCTAAGGGGTTAAGTTTAATTTACACAGTGGGCCTTTCAAGATGAGTATAGCTAATCAGCCTTCCCTCCCTTTCAGCATATCTCTACCCCTTCTGCATCTTTCTTCCCACCCTTGCCACTCCCTCGAGGCTCACCTAGATTTGTGGTTTAAAGGATCCCTTCCTTCAAAGAGCAGCTAACCTCTTGGTGGTGGTTTAGTTGCTAAGTGGTGTCCAACTTTGGCGACCCCATGGACTGAAACCAGTCAGGCTCCTCTGTCCACGGGATTTCCCAAGCAAGAATACTGGAGGGGGTTGCCATTTCCTTCTCCAGGGCATCTTCCTGACCCAGGGATTGACTCCTGCATTGCAGGCAGATTCTTTACTGAGCCACCAGGGAATCCCATTAGGGCTAACCTCTCAGGGGACACACAAATTCTGTGCTGCAACAGCTTTTTCACTCCTCTTCCCCTAGAGCAAGGATATTCAAACCCTTCTTTGAGAAGTTATAAAGTTCCTTCAGGTTTTAACATCGTATAGGAAAACCCGAACAAATTTTTGGCCAACCCAATTATTTTTCAATAAATAAATAATGGTTGCATTGATTAAGCCGTGCTCCCCCAGGTATGTTTCTCCATCCTCCTATTATGAATGTCTGGATCCATGCCACCCAGTGAGAAATTCCACTTCCAGCCTCTCAGGCAGCCAGATGTGGCCAGTTGACTTAATTCTCTCAAAGGGAGAGTGACCCCAGGGGTCTGTACCTTTTCTGGGGCTGGGCCTGAAGATATGGGGCATGGCACCTCCACACTCTTTCCCCTCCCCCCAAGCTTGGACACAGAAGTGCTAATTACCTTGCTCTGACCATGAAGATGGACTCTATGATGTAGGGGAGGATGGAGTCACAAGGTAGAAGGAACCTGGGTCTGGCAGAACAATTTCTGCAAGGAGCATGACTGCCTTTCTTTGCAAGCCCGGATGCACTAACTCAAGTTGTATCTTCTTTAATACACTGCATTTGGGGGTCTCTTTGTTCCAACAGCAGGGGTTTTATCACAGGCGCCACAGCACTGCTACATAGCAGTACATTTTCCTCTGATGTAAATAAAGTCACTGTTCCCAGTTTCCAGATGAAGAAACACAGACTTGGAGGACTAAATGACTTCTTCCAAGGACAAAAGCATGGTGCAACGTTCAAAACTGCAGGTCTGTTCCATGCAAATGCCCACCCACTACACTGCAGTGTCCACTACAGATCATTTTGTAAATCATCCCACTCTGATTCAGATTTTTCTGCTCTGTTATCTCTTACATATCCAGAACAGGTATATTATCATCTCAAAATGAAGGGGTATCAATTATATTTGTTGTGCTCATCAGTTCAGTTCAGTCACTCAGTCTTGTCCAACTCTTTGCGACCCCATGAATCGCAGCACGCCAGGCCTCCCTGTCCATCACCAACTCCCGGAGTTCACTCAGACCCATGTCCATTGAGTCCGTGATGCCATCCAGCCATCTCATCCTCTGTCATCCCCTTCTCCTCCTGCCCCCAAGCCCTCCCAGCATCAGAGTCTTTTCCAATCAGTCACTCTTCACATGAGGTGGCCAAAGTACTGGAGTTTCAGCTTCAGCATCAGTCCTTCCAAAGAAATCCCAGGGCTGATCTCCTTCAGAATGGACTGGTTGGATCTCCTCCTCTCAAGAATCTTCTCCAACACCACAGCTCAAAAGCATCAATTCTTCGGCACTCAGCCTTCTTCACAGTCCAACTCTCACATCATACATGACCACTGGAAAAACCATAGGCTTGACTAGACAGACCTTTGTTGGCAAAGTAATGCCTCTGCTTTTGAATATGCTATCTAGGTTGGTCATAACTTTCCTTCCAAGGAGTAAGCGTCTTTTAATTTCATGGCTGCAGTCACCATCTGCAGTGATTTGGGAGCCCCCCAAAAATAAAGTCTGACACTGTTTCCACTGTTTCCTCATCTATTTCCCATGAAGTGATGGGAGCAGATGCCATGATCTTCATTTTCTGAATGTTGAGCTTTAAGCCAACTTTTTCACTCTCCACTTCCACTTTCATCAAGAGGCTTTTCAGTTCCTCTTCACTTTCTGCCATAAGGGTGGTGTCATCTGCATATCTGAGGTTATTGATATTTCTCCTGGCAATTTTGATTCTAGCTTGTGCTTCTTCCAGCCCAGGGTTTCTCATGATGTACTGTGCATATAAGTTAAATAAGCAGGGTGACAATATACAGCCTTGACGTACTCCTTTTCCTATTTGGAACCAGTCTGTTGTTCCATGTCCAGTTCTAACTGTTGCTTCCTGACCTGCATACAGGTGTGCTCATAGATACTGTTAATTTATTGTCTGTTGAAGATTAAAATTTGTAGAAACCCGCCCCCCACCCCGCCCCCAAAGCTGAGCACCGAAGAATTGATGCTTTTGAACTGTGGTGTTGAAGAAGACTCTTGAGAGTCCCTTGGACTGCAAGGAGATCCAACCAGTCCATCCTAAAGATCAGTCCTGGGTGTTCATTGGAAGGACTGATGTTTAAGCTGAAACTCCAATACTTTGGCCACCTGATGGGAAGAGCTGACTCATTTGAAAAGACCCTGATGCTGGGTAAGATTAAGGGCAGGAGGAGAAGGGGACAACAGAGGATGAGATGGTTGGATGGCATCACTGACTCAATGGACATGGGTTTGGGTAGACTCCCGGAGTTGGTGTTGGACAGGAAGGCCTGGCATCCTGCGGTTCATGGGATTGCAGAGTCGGACACGACAGAGCAACTGAACTGAACTTCAACGGAATCAGACAGAAGGCCAAGTTGAAAGAGGCTTCTGGTTTAAACTTTACTTCCTTTCAAAAATTCTAGGATCTGACCCACAAAGCCCAGATCTGTACCTCCACTCAGTGCTCCCACAAAGGAAAAATTCATAATTTACACACTTTGGCTATGTTTGCTGCTAAGTCACTTCAGTCGTGTCCGACTCTGTGTGACCCCATAGACGGCAGCCCACAAGGCTCCTCCGTCCCTGGGATTCTCCAGGCAAGAACACCGGAGTGGGTTGCCATTTCCTTCTCCATTGGCTATGTTTAGTATCTTGCTTATTACGAAAGGGGCCATGAAAACCTTACCCAACGCTGGAGTGTTCCTTTCAGTAGTAATAAGGCCACACACCTTCATTCCTCACAAACCTTTAACCTATAACCAGAAGACATGCCAGGGACGTGTGTATTGGAGGAGGTTGGCGGGGTGAGGACTGGAGGGGTATTGGAAGGATAAGCCTCTTTTGTCTTTCCATGTCACCCCTGGAAAAAATCATTTTGCTTTAGAATCCATTTCCTCTTCCAGAAAGCTCTTATGATTAAGTGCCAGAGTCGACTTATCTATTCCTTCAACATGTACGTATTGAATACTTACTGTTTGTTGATGACTGTGCCAGGCTCTAGACACGGAATAGTAAGTACAAGACAAGTTAGGAGATAGAGGGTGGTTTTTTTAATCCTAACTTAAGCTTGAGTAAAAATTACAGAATAAGTTGTTTCACTCTTCAAGAATTGCAAAATGCATAGATTATAAGAAAGGAAGACCCCTCCCTTCCATCCTTGCCAACATCGCTCCATCACAGGGGGCTATCAGCACTATCTGTAGATGTGCTTCAAGTATCAGCTCTTGGGACTTTTCTGGTGGTCCAGTGGTTAGGACTCCAGCTTTCACTGTCAAGGGCCGGGGTTTGATTCCTGGTCGGGGAACTAAGATCCCTCAAGCCACATGGCTCAGCTTTAAAAAAAAAAAAAAAGAACGCATTCAAATACTAATTCAGGTCTGAAGAAAACACTTTCACAATGTAGTGATCTTTCTCTAAAAAAACTGCTCTGAGTTTTGAAGCTCTTAAGTGGCACTTACGTTCCACAGAATTATTAGAGCCCTATTTCCATTTGCACCTAAAGTCCTCCAGGTCAGTCAGTTCTCTCTTTCATAGAGGCATTCACTTGTAAAGAGCATTGCTGGACGCTGACTGGCACCTACCAGGTAAAAGTGAAATGGTAGGGCTCAGGTAAATCTGAACCCTGGCTCAGAGACTGGACAGCTTCTGAGAGACCAGAAACACAGACGGGATGACTCTTAATCCTGCACAAAAGTAGCAAATGCCATGCTGGGAGAGATCATGGAAGCGCTAGAAGCGTTAGAGGAGGGAGAGCTTCTCCTTAGGGTGGGAGACAGGGTCCAGCTGGAAAGGAAATTTAAATGTGAAAAGCATCGAAAGGAAGACAGCCCCTACATCTGCCCAGCTGTGAACATGCCTACCCCGTACCACGGCCTTGATCCCCAAAGCCAGCCTTTCAACAGTGTAAGGCTGAGGAAACAACAGGAGCAGGACTTCCCTGGTGGCCCAGTGGCTAAGACTGCACTCCCAACGCAGGGGACTCAGGCTCAATCCCTGGTTGGGGAAGTAGATCCCACATGCTGAAAGTAAAGATCCCAAGTGCTGCAACTAAGAACTGACTCAAATAAATAAATAAATATTTAAATATTTTTTAAAAGATGACGAAAATGGGAGCAAATTCATGGAGATGGCCAAGTGCAGACTGGGCACGAGGTATTTCTGTGAGGCTGGAGACTAGAGTGTGTGTAAGGCTGTAAGGAAAACAGGATAGGAAATCAGGACTAGGGCCAAAGAGTGGAATGATCTGGAGTGACGAACCAAGGAGCTGGGTCAGTATTGAGTAGCTAGTGGTACCCCCTGGAAGTCCTTTAAAGGGGAGAAACATAAAAGCCACATTGAAAGGCGTTCCCTTGGATGTTTGGAGGCTGAGGTTCTGTGCAGGGGAACCAGTGAAGAGACTATGGGAAAAGAAGAGCTGACCTGGTAGTGGCAGTGGGAATGCAGCAAGCATCAAGTGCAAGACAGAGGAGTGGTTAAGACTCTGCCTTCCAATGCAGCAGGCACAGGTTCAATCCCTGGCCAAGGAACTAAGATCCCAGACGCTGCATGTGCAGTGGGGAAAAAAAAAAAAGAGTGGGCTGCAGGAAGGGAGAGAGGGTACTTGAGATATGAGGCTTTGCTTTAAAGATGGAAGCTGACTTCAGGAAGCCATCTCCTGTCTTCACTCCCTTCACCTCCACCAGGCTCCTTCACACCGGGCTCCTTATAGCTTTCCCAATACTGCTTCTTCAACTACCCACCCACTCTCCCAAAGGTCATCAGTCTTCATAAGATTCAGCTCCTAACTCTGCATCTCCAAGGCAGTGACTTAACTGCTTACCAGAGCCTGCAGGTTGCTCCCCTAATAGTCATTTCCCCCTTTTCTATAGTGGAGGTCAGCAAACCTCTAGAAAGCACCAGGTAGTCAATACTTTAGCCTTGGGGCTTCCTCGGTGGTTCAGTGGTGAAGAATTTGCCTGCCACTGCAGGTTCCATCCCTGGTCTGGGAAGATCCCACCTACTGCAGAGCAACTCACCCCATGCGCCACAACTACTGAGCCCAAGTGCCCTAGAGCCCAGCCCTGCAACAAGAGAGGCCACTGCAATGAGAAGCTCACGTACCACAACTAGAGAAAAGCCCGCACATCAACAAAGACCCAGCAAGCCAAAAATAAATGAACAAAATTATTTTTAAAATACTTTAGGCTTTGCAGGCTGGAGAAGGCAATGGCACCCCACTCCAGTACTCTTCCCTGGAAAATCCCATGGATGGAGGAGCCTGGTAGGCTGCAATCCATGGGGTCATGAAGAGTCAGACACAACTGAGCGACCTGACTTTCACTTTTCACTTTCATGCATTGGAGAAGGAAATGGCAACCCACTCCAGTGTTCTTGCCTGGAGAATCCCAGGGACGGGGGAGCCTGATGGGCTGCTGTCTATGGGGTCGCACAGAGTCGGACACGACTGAAGCGACTTAGCAGCAGTAGCAGCAGGCTTTGCAGGCAATTAAGATCTCTCTTACAACTCCTCTCCTCTTCCGTGGTAATATGAAAGCAGCTGCTGACAATTCATAAATGAATGGGTGTGGCTGTGTTCCTGTACAATTTGTTTTCAAATTTTTATTGATTTTTACTGAGGTACAGTTAGGCAGACTGAGGTATATACAATATTATATTAGTTTCAGGTGTACAGTAAAGTGATTAATTTATACATACATACATATATGTATACATATTCTTTTTCTAACTCTTTTCCATTATAGGTTACTATAGAATACTGAATATAATTCTCTGCAATCCAGTAGGACCTTGCTGTTTACCTGTTCTATATACAACAATAAATGTATGTTAATTCTAAACTTCTAATCTTCCTCTGTACCCTTCACCATCCCCTTTGGTACCCATAAGCCTACACAATTTTATTTACAATAACTGGTAGCTGGCTGACTTGATGCTCAGGCCATTGTTGGCCAGCTCCCGTTCTACAGTACCAGACGTTTTCGCAGGGTGTCTAGCTTGCTAAAGATGGCATTTTCCAGCCTCTCTTACAGCTAGCTGTGGTGGCGTGACAGTTTGGCAATAGGATGTGAGTGAAAATGATCTGTACCACATCTACATCGTGTCCCTTCTCAGGGCTGAAAAGAGGTCAGGTTGAGTCACCTCGACTATGAAGAGGGGGACTCCCACAGAACAGCAGAGAGACAAGACGGAAGGAATCTGTCTGTTGAGGTTCCCTGCCAGTCCTCCAGGAAGGACCACGTGGACTGTTTTGAGATAGAGAAGGAAAAAGCCCCCAACCTTTTAACTGAAGTCACTGTATTTTGAGGCATCTCTTTACAAAGCTTTGCATAGTCAAGTTTAGCTTAGTGAACAAAGAGACTGTATTCAGCAGGGCTGGGCTACTGAATGATCAATCATCAATCAAGAACCCACACAGTGGTTGGATGACTCGGAACAAATCTATCAATCATCAAAGCACGCATCTATCATCATCATGAGAACCAATATTGAGCAAAAGCTTACTCTGGGCCATGCACTTATAAAATACAAAGCTCACTTATCTTGAAAGCAATTCTTCTTCTCATCAGTTTTTACAGACAAGGCTCAGAGAGATTACAATATATGCTCATAGCCACACTACTCCTAAGTAGCTGCACAGATATATAAACTCGGGGATACATGACTGTCCAGCACATTCTTTTGCTCCCACCAGCAGCTCCCTTGTATCCAGGACAAGTCATAGTAGTCAAATCCGGGGTGATTTTTAGAGATGGCTCTGTGACTACAGGCTTCAATACTCAAACTGAAAAGTGCCGTGAAGATCTGGTGACTGACGGCTCCATTTGGTTTCATCACTACTCCCCTCCACAAGCCAAGTACGTCAGAATGAAACAAGGTTACATGACTTACCCAGATTCCTCGGATATAGTTTGAGAATGTCAGACTGCGGATGTCACGAGACAGCCACAGGGGCCGCCACCTCCTCCTTCACTGCCCATTAGAAGTTAACTGTCTCGATACCTGCTACCCCAGGCTAAAGGCAGCCTGCGAAGCCCTTTCAGAATATGCCAGAGGAGGGGAAAAGCTTCTCTTCTCTCCAGGAAAGGGTGAGCAAGGCTGCCGACATTTGCTGTTGACCCTGAGCGGTCGGGTGGAGCAGCCGTCTCTGCTGGGGGCTTGGCATCCATCATGGGGACCATCTGGCTCTGTTTCCCTGCCTGTACAGCCTTTCCGGTCCTGTGCAGCCAGGAGGCCCAGGGAAAGTCAAGTTCACCCCCAAATTACAGCCTAGTCAATGGTAGGTGAACCCGAAATTCAGGTGGAAAAGATTTTAATCTTATTTCAAGTTTAAAAGGAAGAACTATTTCAAAATTCTTTTTTTTTTTCTTTTTTCTTTTTGGTCTCGCCATGTGACACGTGAGATCTTAGTTCCCTGACCAGGTATCGAACCTGTGCCCCTTGCAATGGAAGTGTAGAGTCTTAACTACTGGACTGCTAGGGATGACCCTAGTCTGATTTTATAAAAAATAAAATAAGTTCATTTTAAAAAACTTCACTTGTTTAATCAGCTGTGGATAGCTAATCAAATGTTAAGTACTATAATTAGTTGTTACGATACCAAGAACTACATAAAGAAAATGTTTTGTTACAGAAATGTTTATCTTGAGTAAAGCACAAAATTAACATGTTCTCAATTACTTTTTTAATGCACTTTTTTCTTTGGCACATCTTTAAGAAGTATTTTCAGAAACAAACTACAATGGAAAACAAACTGTGCAGCTATTTAAAACCACATTTTCAAAGAATATTTTTGGGATGTGACAAAAGTTCTTACATATATTTTTGTTGTTTGTTTTTTTAAACAAAAAAGCAGGTTTCGAAAAGGTTTACAGACAATTTTGCAGAAGAATAACTACCTATCCATATAAATAAGCATAGAAAATTAGTCTGGAAGTAAATACCTCAATATTTTCATAGCAGTTTTTCTCTGAGTGGTAAAATTGTAAGTAATTTTTATTGTCATCTGAGCATTTTCAAGATTTTCCTACATATCATAAAAATATGTTTTTAAAAGAGCTGGACTATATAAAGAATAACATGACACTAAAAGCTTTCTCCTTTCACTGCATTCTGTAAAAAGATGCAGAATATGGCTTATGTAAGCTATTTCATGCCCAGACCATATAGAAAAATCTCAGAAACTCCCATATGAAAGACCAAATCTCAGTGCTGTAACAGTAAACATTTCAGAAAGATCGGAGGGGCACCATAACATATGGAGATAGGAAGCCACTGGGGAGAGGGACCAGATTCATTACACCCACAGCTATTATCTACGTTTTATCTCCACTACATTGACATTAAAAATGGAGTAGGCAGTGTGTATAGCACTCAGACACCTGTGACATATCATTACAGAAGAAAAATATTTCCAGGAATTCAAATTCCCTAGTACTGCTTTACAGATTGAGAAAACAGCAGAAAAACAACTGTGAAACTGAAAAGAAATATGTGCCTGTCACAATTTAGCCATTACTAAGACCAACTAGAAATCAGTTTCTATTTCACAATGGGAGTTACTAAAACCACAGAAAACCCCCACAATTAGGGAACAAAAGTCAGAATCAAGTCTAACCCTGGAGGACATTATCTCCCACCCCAGTTGCAACACCCACCAGGGCCCAGAGACACACATTTGTTTGTAGATATGAAAAGAAAAAAAAGGACTGTCATGGCTCCAGCTAACAAATCATTGCCCCAAGTTTCACATAATGGTCATATGATCCCTCAAGTGCTGCTTCTCAGACACAGTCTCTTCTTTTATGAAGTCAACGAATCACCAGAAAGGCCTGGGCCAAGCAAGCTCCAGTACTTTTTAAATGACGGAATCTCTTAACAGAGAAAAACAGGACTTTGAGAGAAATATTTCAGGAAAAGTGAAGGTAGGGAGGCTCAGGAAAATGTCTGATAAAATTCCATTGCCTTTCCAAAACAACAAAAACATCGTTTCCCAAGCCCCTAACACAAAAGCAGAACAGAAAATAAAAGCGTGTTCTCGAGCAACATGATATGTGAGAAAAACACATTTTCACTCACTATTTCAACGAATATTTTCCCCACAGGGCTACATTACTTACAGAGAAAGAAAAAGGCAATATAGACTGAACAGTCCCCAAAGGTCACATCTCTTTATATATACACACACTCCAGACATATACGGCTTCATGGAGAACTTTTACCTGCCTTCAATAAACTGAAGAGAAGATTTTCAACCATAAAACAACAATGGAGAAAGATGTACAGCAAATCAGCGTTAGTCTGTCTAAATCGAAAACAAGTAAAATGACCACTAAAAGAAGAGATAGAGGTTTGTAGGGTAAGAGGAAAAAAAAAAAATACTAAGATACTACATAAGATTCTGGTCCATCAGCATCAGTTACGAAGAAGATGGCAAACGCACCTTTCGTGCCTAGAAGGACAGCTTCGCCGTACCTCTGATATCCATTATCCTATTCAGGACCAGCCCAGGAAAGTAATATACGCCCTCAGAAACACTGGCCTGGCCGGCACCCAAGTCAGTGACTTCAACTGCTCCACATTAATAACAAAAGCTGTACAGAGTGGACAGGCAGAGAGAGATGAAAGACCAGAGCAGACTTCTAAGAGCAAATCTATCTGCTGTGCAAGTTGCTGGCCAAGCCCTGCTCCTCCTTGATGGAAAATAATCTGCTCTCTTTGTAAAGCCTACAGTCATTTCATGCAACGGTTTTAAAGTCTGCATGACACTCTAAGAACAACAACAAAAGATTTTCATGGTAATAGACTGCATGGACTTGTTACATACCAGAAACTGTTGTGTGCGCTGCACACAAATTAGCACATGAGATTTCTCTGACGTAAGTGCTACTAGCCTTAGTTTACAGATCTGAGAACTGAGGCGCTGAAGTGATGAGTGACTTTCCCAAAGATCACAGTGCTAGTCCAGTTGAACCCAGGCCCTTAGGCTCTGGTTGGCCAATGACTTAACCATGACACCAGGCTACCCTGTGCTAAATCCTGCTGGTGCCTCCAGCCCTCTGGCCCTTCCAGGGATCCCCAACCTCTGGGATCTAAGAATGGCTGATGATCTGAGGTGGAGTTAATGTAATAATAATAAAGTTCACAATAAACATAAAGTGTTTGAGTCATCCCGAAACTATCCTCCCCCTCCCTGGTCTATGGAAAAATTGTGTCTTCCACGAAACCAGTCCCTGGTGCCAAAAAAGGTTGGGGACCGCTGAGCTCTCAGATACTGCTACTCCACAGGCTGCAATTGTGTTGCTACTTTCTGGCTGCTCCAGGGGCTGGAGGGGAAAGGCAGAGAGCTACCTTCCACGGAGGGCCCTAATTTATGTCAGCCCCTTCAGAAAAGAGGAAAGTTCTCTTCTATCCTATGAGTGGCTCATATGGTAAAGAACCTGCCTGCAAAGCAGGAGACCCGGGTTCGATCCCTGCGTGGTGAAGATCCCCAGGAGAAAGCAATGGCAACCCACTCCAGTATTCTTGCCTGGAGAATCCCACGGACAGAGGAGCCTGGCAGGCTACAGCCCGTGGGGTTGCAAAGAGTTGGACATGACTGAGTGACTAAGCACACACACACACATGCACACACATATCCTATGATCTCAGCATTGTTATTGTAATTCCCATTGTACAGATGAAAATCAGATTCTGAGGTTAAGTATCCTGCATGAGGCTAGTGAGAAGCAGTGCTGGCATCTGAACCTAAATCTGTTTTTACCTGCTCTATGTTCCCGCCACTACAGAAGGCATCTCCTGCCTCAGTCACAGATTCATCCCTTAACTGGGGGAGGCAACCAACAGCCACAGGTGAACGCCCTGATTTTAGCTAATTGTTTCACAAATGAATGCTGCCTGGACGATCAGGAGGAACACCGAGGGTAAAAAAGGGCAGTAAAAGTCGAACACAGCAGCCCAAAAAACAAACAAACAAACAAAAAAAAACCCTCTTACACTGCAGAAAATTCCAATTAATTAGCAGAAAGCACATTTTCTTTGTACATACTCAGCACTGCTGCAGAGTAAATTATCAATGTACAGAACTGGATATTTCTGGTGCACATAACCTCTGCCAATCATATTACATTTTAAACGCACTGGAGGAACTCGCTACGGAAAAGAATTCTGTGATCAAATGCCTCTGTAAAGTCAAAAACTTTTTTACATTCTCTAAGTCACGGGTCTCCAACCTCCAGGATCTAATGTCTGATGATCCGAGGTGGAGCTGATGTCATAATAATAGAAATAAAGTGCACCAGAAATGTAACGTCCTTGTACCATCCGCAAACCAGCCCCCTCCCCCAACCCATGGAAAAAAGTGTCCTCCACAAAACTGGTCCCTGGTGCCCAACAGGCAGGGAACTGCTGCTCTAAATCTCTGAATATTCAAAAGCAGGCATATTCTATTTTACTAATGAGGTGTACAGTAATCCAAATTATTTTTTATTCTGCCTTAAAATGGAAGAAATGGACCATTATACATTTCCCCACTTTTTCCAGCCTGTGGTTCTCTAAAGTTCAAGTTGCCAATCACACATCAGCAGATAAATTAAGATCTATATCTTAGCTAAGAGTTTCTTGAATTGAAAAGAATAAAAGGGATCAAAAGATTGATGATTAAAAGTAGCAGGAGACTGTGACTCACAAAATGCACAGATATGAAGGCTTCAGATTTCAATATCCTCACTTTATGGATAAGAAAACTAAGGCCCAAGAAGTAAATGATCTTTTCTAAATTTTCACTAGAATCAGTACGAGAAACACTAGTATCCAATTCAGTGGCGCTGCGTGGTCCAGAATGGGCTCCCTTAATGATGTGAGATAATACAGCATTGCAAGCTCTAAAAGAGCAGAAACTGTGTCATGTGTCTGGTTTCTGCAGCTCCTACAAGCTGTTTTGCTTAATAAATAGTAGTAATTCTGTCTACAGTGGGAGAAGGAAATCAGAGGTGGTATGGTAGGCTACCTGCTACTTCATCTCTGATCTATAGACTGTTAGGCAGATCCTGGGATTTCAGCGAACAGCTGGGAACATGAGTGCCAATCTTGCACAGAGAAGAGAGAGGGTGTGTGAGTGTGCTAATAAGTTGTTTAAGTTGTGTCCAACTCTTTGCGACCCCATGGACTGAAGCTCATATGGCTCCTCTGTCCATAGGATTTTCCAGGCAAGAGTACTGGAGTGGGTTGCCATGCCCTTCTCCAGGGGATCTTCCCTACCCAGGGAGACGCAGATATAGTGCCTTAAGGACATCCTTTGAAAGGGCTCAAGATCTGAAGCCATGAAACACCCGTACATCGGTTTACTTGTTCAGCTCAAGGTTTCTCTGCTCCTGATCTCTATGACTGCTTCCAACATTAGATGTTATTCTGTGTAGGTCTGAAATTTATAACTTTGACACGAATAACAATATTTTACTAAGCCCCTTTTACTGTGCCTCTTTGGTGGGGTACTGTGACTTTTACACATTACAAATAGCCCCACCTGACCTGGCCCAGTGAATGAGGTGGGGGATAGGAAAGACTGGCTTTGCAAGGGTCACTGAGCCCCCATTTCCTTTCCTAATACCACTTCCCCTAGAAAAGCTCCTTGGGTGGGGGATGAGGCCCACAGCACTTGGAGTTTTACCTCTATCATCAGAGTCTAGGACCAGGTTTGTACCATTAAAAATACGTTCAGCAGGCCGTGGTCCCTCCAGACAGGCCGCCCCTGTTTGGTGTCCAGCGAAGCTTTGAGCAGAAGGGGGCCCTTCGCGCAAGCTGGTCAGCTGCAGGGGCTGCCGACACTGCAGAGCTGGTCTGAGTCCAGAGGCGCGGGTCACAGAGAGGCCAGGGCCACTGGGAGGCCAGCCTGGAGTGGGAGCCCGGCTATGTAACCTGAAACTTGAGAAGGTGATTAAGAAAGACATACTCAGACAAGGAGAGAACGGGAGCGGTTTGAAGCCTAGAAAATTGAGAGCATGAGAGAGTGACTACTTAGGAAATTCCAACCAAACGTCTCAGAAAGCAAATGCTATTGTCTCCCAAAGAAATTAAAAGAATGTCTACTTTTTGTGTCTGTGAGCTATCTGGGATCTCATTCGTCATTAAATATCAGGAGTGTTGCTATCAACACAAGGGTGTCAGGAAAAAGAAACAGCCTGGTCACAGGACTCTCACAGTTAAAGAACAGCAAAACTTACACTGTGTCTCTGTATGTTAACAGAACTGTACAGTTTACAAATCACCTTCCTGGGCACTTTCTGCTCTGATCCCTTCTGGTCCCTACAACTACTTCACGACATTTGAATAAACCGAAGTCTGAGAGGCTGACTTACTGCTCTGCTGCTGCTGCTACTAAGTCGCTTCAGTCGTGTCCGACTCTATGCGACCCCATAGACGGCAGCCCACCAGGCTCCCCCATCCCTGGGATTCTCCAGGCAAGAACACTGGAGTGGGTTGCCATTTCCTTCTCCAGTGCATAAAAGTGAAAAGTGAAAGTGAAGTCGCTCAGTCCTGTCCGACTCTTTGCGACCCCATGGACTGCAGCCCACCAGGCTCCTCTGTCCATGGGATTTTCCAGGCAAGAGTACTGGAGTGGGGTGCCATTGCCTTCTCCCACTTACTGCTCTAAGAGGTTCAGACTGCTACGGAAAAGGTCTTTAGGTTCACCTGGGGCTCTTCCACCATGCCAAGTCTCTTTAGAACTACTTTTCCTCAAAACTCACCTTTGAAAAGAAAATAAACGTATTCCTATGCATTAATTTTTTCCCCCCAGTTTTAATGTCTAGCACTGAAACAGGCTGGAGGTTGAAAATCATTAAACAGCATTTGTTTTTTTAATTTATCTTATTGAAGTATAGCTGATCTACAAAGTTGTGTTAATTTCTGCTCTAAAGCAAAGTAAGTTACACATACATCGATATTCTTTTCCATATTTCTTTCCATTATGGTTTATTACAAACTACTGAATATAGTTCCCTGTGGTATACACTAGGACTTGGCTGTTTATCTATTCTATATAGAAGAGTTTGCATCAGTTATCCCCAAACTCCCAATCCTTTGCTTCCCCACCTCCCCTCCCCCTGACAACCACAAGTCCGTGCTCTATATTTAAACAGTGTTTTGATACACGGCACAGCACTGTCCCGTTACTGCAAAGCGTGTTAGTGTATGATGGGTTAACTAAGCTTTGAGGGCTAGTCTGGAAACTTTAGCATCACACATACTATCCTATTGTTTCTATGGGAAGTTCTGTTCCAAGTTCCAGTCACCTGACTTAAAATAAAAGAGAGCTTTTGGAGCATATGAACACAGCCTAAAAATAATCACCCCTGCAAACTAAAGGCATTTTCTTGGATTTAATTTTTCTTTTCCATTTCATTTAAATGTATACAGGCATACACAGAGCCTGTTCTCATGGAGCATCATGTCCGGTATGAAAAGCTAAGAATTTCAGCAGAAGAAATTTCACCAAATACTCCCACATGTGACAGTGTGGATTACATAAAGAAGTGGGAAAGTCCCCTTCTAACCCTAGACCTGTGCCAAGACTGACATGCGCATATCTGCCAGGAGTCTACAGTTGGAATCCATGTTTTAGATAAATCAGCATAATAGTATAATGATCCAAAAAGTTCAGAATCTTGCCAGGAGAACCGCTTTACAGCCCCTCAAAAGATCTGTTCTGAGAAACATGTCTCCCTGACAAGGATTTCAAATGCTAAAAGCAGAAGGGTAAGTTTCCAGTGCTGACTTTTCAACAAACGACCCAACATATTACATGGTTGAAAGTTCTCTCATCAAGAATCGAGGTGCCGATTTAAGAAGATTTTTTACAAGTCCAGCATATATAAAAAGATACATTGGAACAGGGTTGGGACCACTGGGTCTATTCAAGGACACAGATAACCAGAACATTGGGATAAATTCCATGAACTGGTTCTCCTGATGCTTTTTGATTCTTTGAAGACGGATTTATTCACGATTTTTCAGAAAAGTTTCTGCTGCGTGGGTTCAGACGTGGATTATGCTTAAAGCAAACTGAAACCACAAGAAAGTGCAATCAGGTGGAATCTAAACATAATACTCTCAACCAAAAGTTCAGGCAATCATCTGTCACTCGCTTTTCCCCCTACCTCAGACGGGAGGGAAGGTGTGGACCCATGCCTCAGGATCCTGCCACTTCTGCCCTCACTCAGGACAGTCCTTCCAGCAGAATCTTGAAAAAGACAGACTAAGAATGATAGGGATCGAAACAAAAGGTGGCTTACACACATGAGAAACTCTGAATTGCCCAATTTCGGTCCCCAGGCGTCTCAGTCGGCCGATCCTCTATAATTTTTGATGAAGTACAACATAAACCTCTTTAAAGCTGTTTGTAGTCAAAAGGTACAAAGTGTGAGAACTGAACCTTCTTGGTTATTGAGATGAGTCTTAAAATAACCACAGCAGCTAACACTTAATTCAGTGTTCTTGCCTTTCTGTGAGAATTCTCAGTAAGAGAAAATGCCCTTACAAAACACAACTTAACCTACCGTGGAAATAGCTCCTGGGGGAGACCACTGTCTAGCTTATCTAGATCTAAAAGCAATTCACTTTATGAAAAAGCCCAATTACTGTTACTTTAAATATTCTGCTTTTTATATATATGTACTTAAAACGGTCTAATATGAATCCTATACAGCTTCACAGGGGTGTGCCAGAAATCTAGTCATATTCTAGTGGGTTTGCTCTGCTCTTTTTTTAATCTAAAAAATATTCCATAAATACTTTAAGTTTTTTTTTGAGTGGTGCTAGCCTTTCAATTTTCTGTGATATGAATCTTTCTTCAGCTTTCTTGTCTATTTCCATAAGCTTATGTTTTCTTATGAGTTGCGTGAAAGAAGATACACTTTCATAATCTGTAAACAATCTTAAATAAGCCTCCAGTATAAATAAGTATCATGTCTCACACTTGTATTCTTTTTTTCTATTCACCTATTGCCCTGGGCTATAGTTTTCTCAGGTACAAAATGGTGGTGTGTGTTGGAGTTGGGGTGGGGGGTACGGGGAAAGGCAGGGAAACAAGCTTTATGATTTCGAAGTTCCCTTCCAATTCCAGAGTTTTATTGTTTTCTGAGTGTCTCTGGTCTGCGTTTATCCTAGACATGAGCTCCCATAGAACAGTGGTTCTCAGCGGGGGGAGGTGGGGCAGAGAGGGGACTAGTTTGCCCCCCACCAGATGTTTGGCAATGTCTGCAGGTATTTCTGTGTCAGCGGGGACTGCGGTGGGCTACTGGCATCGAGTGGGTAGACACCAAGGCTGCTGCTACCTAAACAACCTACCACGGGCCAGTAGCCCTCCAACCAAGAATCATCTAGGCCAGCACCATCAGCAGTGCTCGAGTTGTAGGGTTACAAACTCGGGAAACTAAATGATCGTCATATTCAGCAAGTTGGGGAAGCCACTTTCTAAAATAGTTACTACCTTTCCTATTCCTAGGCAGGCAGTTTGGGTGCTTCACCTCCTAAAAGGGAAGCAGAAAGCAGCTGGGCTTATTTCTTCCCTTCTTCCTCGATTTCTCCCTTTCTCCCCCTATTTCTCTCTTCCTCTCATCCAAACCCACAGAATGATCAATGCTACAGGCAGGATGGATAAGCCCTGGTCCCTCCCTGCCTTCACCTAGTGAAGGAGGCAGAAAATCAACAGTGGTCAGTGCTCTGGATGTAGCAAGACGTGATATGGCTTGCAAAAGCCCACGGATTCTTTCAAAGACCCATGAGGTATCAAATCTTCATTTAATCAGCAGATTTACCAAGGAGCTCTCACTGGCAAGTTTTTAAACAGATGAATTCAACCAGAAAAACTCAGTTCCATTGAGAAGATGTTTTTCCATCTACCAAAATGATGAGAGTTGTTTCTCAGCCATGAAGAGCAGCTTCATCTTTCTAAAGGAACAGAGGACCAAATGCGCCTCCAGGGAAACCAACAGTATTCCAAGATTTGCTGGGTGCTCAGTTCATCCTGGCGTCTTTTTGTGGGAAAAGGTGAGTAAGGAAGGTCCAAAGGTCAGAGCTGTGACTGTACCATGGGAACCACTGCTTTCTACGATACTCTGGGAAGTAGTCAAGGGAACCATACAATTTTTCTTCCAAACCAAGGCACTTCTGAGTCCTGTGTACCAGGACACAGTGCAAACCGGGATCAATGTTCACCGAAGCCATGACTGCTATGCTGTGGTGGCTGTTTTGAATGTCTGATGGAAGACGATGCCCACAGGAACCTCGGAAGAGTCTTGGGCTCTGAACAAAAGTGTGACTTCCACTTTCTTAGTCAACTAACAATCAGTGATGCACAAAAGGAAAGGAATATGATATTCAGGATAAAGCTGACACAGTCAAATCTGGAAAATCCAAACATACTCTGTGAATCTAAAGTATAAGGTTCCCACCGGTTTGGTCCAGATGAACATAGTCTTTTCTCTGGAGCTTGTGAAAGGCAACAAAAAACTGTGAAACAGCTTCTAGTCTATCAATTTAGATGGTATATTGATCCTCGTAACACACCGACCCTCCAGTAAGCACAAGTGCATTTCTGGTAAGCAAGGCAAGCAGTCAAGGCAAGCCCTCCACTAAAAGTCATGTGACTTGGCAAGTTTGGTGTGTTTAACCATACTCTGGCCCACTCTGTCCCCTACGAGGCAAGGGACAGTCTCAGTAACTCTCCCCTTTAAAGTCACATGACCAGCAAGGTGGATAGGCTCCTGGGCATTTGAATGAAGCCAAAATGTTCTAGGGCTTCCCAGGTGGCTCAGTGGTAAAGAATCTGCCTGCCAAGCAGGAGACCCAGGTTCGATACCTGGGTCTGGAAGATTCTCTGGAGAAGGCAATGACAACCCACTCCAGCATTCTTGCCTGGGAAATCCCATGGACAGAGGAGCCTGGCAGGCTGCAGACCATGGGATCGCAAGGTCAGACACAACTTAGTGACTAAAATCACCAATCAATGAAGATGTTCTACACTAAAATCTACAAACTCCCAGAAAACAGGATACCTTATGGTTTGGGAAACAAAAATATTCCCAGGATCAGTAAAGTCAAGTTTGCCTTTCTTCTAACCTATAAACAAGGTAACCTCGTAAGAAAACATGATAATCTTACAGGGAGCTTGTGAATCAAAAACCAAACCATAAATATGTCATAATGCTTTGGGCACGAGAACTAAGACTGCGTGTGAGAGCTGCCCCTCCAAGAGGGCCCAGGAGACCCCAGGGAGAGCCCGGAGCAGCAACCCTGGTACCACCATGTCTCCTCCCACTTCCTTTTAAGCTTTATCAGAAGCAAGATTAAAAAAATCATCATCATCATCATTCTGGGAAAGATGACACAACCTTCACCAAAGTCAGAAGGCTCAATTATTCAACTTCTATTTCACCCCAATGTCCTAGATTTGATCAAGAGAGAGACTTAAAACTGGCAACTGCGGCCCATCCTGAAAAGAGGGAACAGAGGCCACATCTCATCCTTAGGAACCAAGGGAGTCGCTACAGGCAAGCTCACCACACACGAAGGCAGAGGTTCCAGAAATAAAGTGAAAGTGAAAATGAAGTACCCAGTCGTGTCTGACTCTTTGCGACCCCAAGGACTGCAGCCTACCAGGCTCCTCCGTCTATGGGATTTTCTAGGCAAGAGTACTGGAGTGGGGTGCCATTGCCTTCTCCAATTCTCCAGAAATAAGGACACATACAAAAAAACTAAAGCACAGACAAGCAAGCCTGGTATCAATTCAAATACAATCCTACGGACAGATGTTAAAGACTCAGGGGTAAAAGGGAATAGTGGTAGCTTAGTGTATTGCCAATGTCGTGTCAAATTATCCTAATATGTTTTTTGGTAAGTCTGCCTGGTATGAGAGAGAAATGCCATGAAGAAAATGTCTCTTCATTTTTCAAAAAGGTCTGGATAAAATGAAGGTCTGGATATGTAAGCTGGATGACATAGTTAAGGGCTGTTGTTGTTTAGTCACTCAGTCAGGCCACCGCATGGACTGCAGCCCTCCAGACTCCTCTGTCCATGGAATTTTCCAGGCAAGAATACTGGAGTAGATTGCCATTTCCTCCTCCAGGGGATCTTCCTGACCCAGGGATCAAACTCATGACTTCTGTGTCTCCTGCTTGGCAGGCAGATTCTTTACTACTGAGCCACTTGGGAAGCCCATCATAGTTAAGGGTAGTGACAATTATTTGAAATACCATCCTCAAAGAATATTAATTATTGAACTGCTGTAACCTGAAGGAATGGCCTTGTGTCATTATTCTTTTTTAACGGAATGCTTATATTAATCACTTAGAAGAACTCTGGGACTATGCTTATCAATTTCGTAGATGGCACGAAGTCAGATGAAAGATAATATTCCAAAGAATCTGAATGTAGAAGACTGAATGGACAGCAATGAGATGACATTTTCATAGAGACAGATAAGAGCCCCACATTTGAGTATGATATCAGTTGCACCAAAAGAAAGGCTGGAGACTTAACAGTATTGTAACAGTGAGAGTCAGAAGTAACACAGTTGTTTAAAAAGAAAAGCAAATTCAATCCATGGCTGCATTACAAAAATTAAATAACCAGATCAAGGGGAGAGAGTCTACTAGGTGACACCCAAGTTGAAACCACATCTAGAGAACGGAGGTAAACCCTGAGAGCAGTTTTTCAAGAGGAAATTGATTATCTAGAGAAAGCCCAGGATGGTTAAAAGTACAGAAATCATACCATCTGAGAAACTGTTGACAAAACTGGGGAGGTCTGGCCTAAAGAACACTCTCTGGGGGATATGATGGCTTTCTTCAAATACTGAAAGGCTATTCTGGGAGCACAGGGGACTATATTCAATAGCCTGTGATAAACCACAATGGAAAAGAATATGAAGAAAAAAATATAAATTTATAACTGAGTCACTTTGCTGTACAACAGAAATTAACACAACATTGTAAATCAACTATACTTGAATTAAAAAAAAAAAAAGACTTATCCTGGGGACATCCCCTGAAAGAGTTCGGGTTTGCCAATGACCTTCTAGAATGTAAATGCAACACTCCAGGTCCAGGTGGGCAATCAGAAAGCAAAGGAAACACCACCTCTGTGTTGTGCACTCTGCTGACACAGCCTAAGATGGAATGGGGCTTTTTGGCAACAGCTGACTCACAACGATTTAGGCTTCTCATGTGAACCAAGCGAACAGCTTTCAGTCTCAGCAGTTAGCACCACTGGTCGGTCGCCACATTATACATTTCTGTGCTCAGCATCCACTTCAATCCACTAGAATGTAAGTTTCACGAAAGCAGGAGGACTTCTGTGCTGTTCACAGCTGAATATCCCACACCTAGAACAAGTCCTGGCCCCTAGTGGACATTCAGTTAATACATACTGAATAAATGAAGGACTGTTAAACAACCAGCAACAAAAAAGCTACAATGGGGACAAAAGATAAAGGGCAAGACAGTAGCCTGGTTCTATGCAGCTCCAAAAGAGAGAACAAACAACCACTCTAAGTTACAGGAAGGAATTTTCAATCCAAGAAAAACCTCCCTAATCATTAGGACTGTTCCACAACAGAGCAAGCTGCTCCTTCAAGTAAGGTTTTGTCCTCTCTAACTGCAAATATTATACTAGATGTCTATTCATCTACTAAACTAGATGAATAGGAAGTCTGCATGTTCTTGATGCCTAAACTGGGTAATCTCAAATACTTCTGAGATGTGATGATTCTTCATAGAAACAAGTTACATGGCATCGGTGAGGATGACTGGGATGTCCCCTTTAACATCTGGGCTGGACAATTTCCAGCCACTCCACTAGATCCACCCTCCACCTGGTCCTGTCCTGCTCTGAGCTGGGGGACGCGAACTTAAGACTACATCCTGTGTCACGGCTGGTTCTCTGGCTTTGGGATAAGTCTGGTCAATGGGGATAAGAGAGAGAGAAGTCAGAGGGCAAGGGACTGAACCTCTGGCTGCAGGCCTATGCGTCCCTTGACCAGAGACCTCAGCTCCTGCAAGGCATCCATCTCGACACAGCCATCCCCCCTGGGGTTTGGGACTATTCCTTCCTCTTTCTTCTTCAGGTACAGGCACTGGCCCTTGCCCAACACTCCTAGTCATCCTTATATGCATGCTCTTCGGGTAAGCAGTCTTTTGATTCAGTGTACCTCAGATTATCCAACTGGAGTGTGCCACTTGCTTCCCACCAAGCCCTGACCCACGTACCAGCTAGGTGGGGACTCACCCAGTGTCTGTCTGAATGCTCCCAGGGACCAGCAGGTTCTGGAGGGCTCTGGTGCCCAGCTCTAATTGTCAGACATGCCTCTTTTCTATTCAGCCAACTCCATCATTCTCCTTCATTCATTTTAGTGCTGCTATGATAACACTAGGCTTTTCACGGCTTTGAATCCAGCTTTCAAAACCAGTCACGACACCGGGAAGGCAGTGTAGCCTGTAACAGTTTATAGCCTGTCTCATGTCTCAGCAAAACCGCTTAAGCAGTTTGATTTCCTGTGCATTCTGTAATAGCAGCTTCCCTGTTTAGCAAGTACTCTGGCTTCACAGTCAATCATTCCTTCAGAAAAAGGAAGCCGTGGCAGGTTGTCACACAGCAGTATCAAACTTTGGACACCAACAGCCGTTAACAGGAAATCATGTATATATTATGTTCTTCCTCCAAAAACGAGTTTATGAAAACGAGCAAACACCAGCAACTTTCTCTTCTTCATCTCTTTTTACGGAGGCTGCCTTTCTGTGGGAACTAGAATAATAGAATGTTTTCACCCTGGGTTGCTTTTATCTTGTAAAGAATGTATCCAGTAGGGAAACAGTGTCTTTTCTTACTGCCAATGGAGTAGTACAAAATGAATGAAAATATTTGGTGAGAACCAGTATTTCTTTTCACAGCCCAGTGTCACAGCAAGGATTAAGCAAACAAAACATCAGGTGGGAAAACAGCACATAAACCTAGATGGATGTAGACAAAAGGAGATAAAGACTGCTTTTTAAGTTATTAAACAAAGAGGAGCAAAATCTTGAGAACTGCCCAAAATAGGAAGAAAAACCTCCATAGGAATCTACTGCCAAAAACGATGACTTGCATATCATATTATTAATTGTACATATTTACAGAAATTTGGCATCTGTGGCAACTTCTGAGTGTTCATTGGAAGGACTGATGCTGAAGCTGAAACTCCCAATACTTTGGCCACCTCCTGCGAAGAGTTGACTCATTGGAAAAGACCCTGATGCTGGGAGGGATTGGGGGCAGGAGGAGAAGGGGATGACAGAGGATGAGATGGCTGGATGGTATCACCGACTCAATGGACATGACTTTGGGTAAACTCTGGGAGTTGGTGATGGACAGGGAGGCCTGGCGTGCTGTGATTCTTTGCGATTTGGGGTCGCAAAGAGTCAGACACAACTGAGTGACTGAACTGAACTGAACTAAAGACAGGTAGAAATGGAGAAGATAAAAATGAAAGCCATAGGACTTCTCTGGTGGTACAGTGGATGGGAATCCACCTGCCACTGCAGGAGACATGGGATCAATCCCTGGTCAGGAAGATTCCACAGGCAGTGCAGCAACTAAGCCCGTGAGCCTCAACTATTGAAGCGCATAGAGCCCACGCCCAGCAACAAAGACCCAGCACAGTCAAAAATAAACAAATAAAAGAAGTATAAGATTTATATGAAGAAAACATGAAAAAAAAATTTACAAAATACAAGCCTTAAAAAAAAAAATGAAAGCCTTAAAACTTTCATTATAATTCCTCCTGCAACAAGTTTTCAAACTGCTCAAATGTCTAAGTTTTGGACAATCATAGGATGATGGGGTAGCATCGTCTATTCCAAAAATAGTACAGTCCTATTTAGGGGCAGGGGGACCACTGTTATAGAAAAAACAGAAGCTAAGTGAATCCTACTTACTTCTTCCAACAGCGTGCAGCTGTCCTGTTCTGCCTGGGGCTCCCTTTCTCTGACCTTTGACCATGTAAAGTAATTGGCACTACAATATGACATTCTTTGCCACACTGGCAGGAACCTCTGTTTCATCTTTTTTTTTTTCTTCAAAAAAACAGGACCTACGAGTAACATCTTTATTCCTGTTCAAAGTCCTGTGGATGGAGCTGAAAACACTAGTCTAGAAGTAGAGTCCCTCCCCTGTTACACCCGAGGGGAGCCTCTGTCAACGGCCTCATCATCAGAACTTAGATCCTCCTCAGAATTGGCTCAGTCGGTTAAGAATCCACCTGCAAAGCAGGAGACCCAGGTTCGATCCCTGGGTTGGGAAGATCCCCTGGAGAAGGAATGGCCACCCACTCCAGTATTCTTGCCTGGAGAATTCCACGGACAGAAGCGCCTGGCAGGCTACAGTCCATGGGGTCGCAGAGAGTCATACAGAACTGAGCCACTAAACCACCACCACTTCAGAATTTGCAGCTCAACCCCTGATGTAATGTCAGTCTAAACATAGCTTCAAATAAGCTGAAAGATGTGCCCTCAAGCCCTTGCACTTAGGGGGAAATTTATGACAGCCTGCAGTGGTAACTGGTTCCTGGAACTTACTCCTCTGGGAGGGAAGAGAAAAAAAGCAAACACTTAAGGACATATCCAAATAGGACACATCTAATATCAAAGTGAAAAGAAACTGCTCTGGGCCTCTCCTGTAAAGAGACACGCTCCAGACATTTTCCTCATTGGACCAACATCTCACTCTTGCTCTCTCCCATTTCAGTTTGGGGCTTCTAAGTATATGTATAAACTATAGAATTTCCTTTCTAGAGACAGTGAAGATTTCCCCAGTCCTGCTACCAGACCCTGGATTCAGTCCAACAAACACATATTGAGTTCCAGTTATGTGCTAGACACTGGGTCACTGTGCTAATAATGAGAATACAGGTTTTTCCAAAAATGTAGGTATCCTCCTTAATTCCTGGTTCAGTTCTTTGGCATCCTGACTAGAAAGAATATTTATCAATTATGGCCTTAGTCTTAGGACACTCAGGTGATCTCCAATGATTTCATTCACTAATTTAAAAACTGGTATCAGTCGCTCAGCCATGTCCAGCTCTTTGTAAGCCCATAGACTGCAGCCCACCAGGATCCTCTGTCTTTGGAATTCTCCAGGCAAGAATACTGGAGTGGGTTACTGGGATCTTCCCAATCCAGGGATTGAACTCGGGTCTCCTGCACTGCAGGCAGATTCTTTACCATCTGAGCTACCAGGTAAGCCCATATTTACTGACTTTTGGCTATTTGCAAGGTTATTGCTAATAGCAACAGAAATGTTCCTGTCTCAGGCACTAAAATTTGAAAGGAGGGAAAGTGTAACCATGGGGGTCGCAAAGAGTCGGACACAACTGAGCAACTAAACTGAAGTAACCAAAAGCACAAGGTGAAACCATGGCACAAAGAACTGTGACAATCTGAAGGAAGAGAGACTACTTACCACTCAAGGCATCAAGGAAAAAACAATTCTAACAGGAAGTAGCATTTATTTTTTTATTTATTTTTTAATTGGAGGAAAATGGCTTTACAATGGTGTGTTGGTTTCTGCCATGTAACAACACAAATCAGCCATAATTATACATATATCACCTTCCTCTTGAGCCTCCCTGTCCTCCCTCCATCCTACCCCTCTAAGTCATCACAGAGCGCCAAGCTGGGCTCCCTGTGTTACACAGCAACTTCTCACCAGCTATCTATTTTACACATGGCAGTGTCTGAAATTACCCCCTGACCCAGCAATCCCACTACTGGGAATATACCTGCTGCTGCTGCTGCTGCTGCCAAGTCGCTTCAGTCGTGTCTGACTCTGTGCGACCCCATAGACGGAAGCCCACCAGGCTCCCCTGTCCCTGGGATTCTCCAGACAAGAACACTGGAGTGGGTTGCCATTTCCTTCTCCAATGCATGAAAGTGAAAAGTGAAAGGGAAGTCGCTTCAGTCGTGTCTGACTCTGTGCGACCCCATAGACAGAAGCCCACCAGGCTCCCCGTCCCTGGGATTCTCCAGGCAAGAACACTGGAGTGGGTTGCCATTTCCTTCTCCAATGCATGAAAGTGAAAAAATAAAGTGAAGTCGCTCAGTTGTGTCTGACTCCTAGCGACCCCATGGACTGCAGCCCACCAGGCCCCTCTGTCCATGGGATTCTCCAGGCAAGAGTACTGGAGTGGGGTCCCATCGCCTTCTCCGGGGAATATACCTGAGAAAACCATAACTGAAAAAGACGCATGTACCCCAATGTCCACAGCAGCACTATTTACAACAGCTAGAACATGGAATCAACCTAGATGTCCAACAACAGACGAACGGGTAAAGAAGGTGTGATACAATGGAATACAGAAAAGGAATGATTTTGAGTCCGTTTTAATGAGGTGGATGAACATAGAACCTGTTACACAGAATGAAGTTAAGTCAGAAAGAGAAAAATACTGTATATTAATGCATATGTATGGAATCTAGAAAATGGTAGTAATGAACCTATGTGCAGGGGAGGTATGGAGACGCAGACATCAAGGACCGACTTCTGGACACGAGGAAATAGCACTGGAGCCAGTCTTCAAACCAAGAAACAGCACAGCGAAAACCCAGCCATGAAAAGGGTGGGATGTGAACAGAGGGAGGGAAGAGAGAACAGCCTTGGGTAATTGCAGAGGGTCTTGAGGATCACAAAATTTTTAATTAAAAAGTAAATTTATTCCACTTTGGATAAACCAATTGTGATATAGCTATACAATGGAAGATTACTTGGCAATAACAAGCTGTAATGTTCTCATATATGCCAACAACAGGGATGAACTTTATAAACATTAGGCCAAGTGAAAGAAGCCAGATACTACAAGAGGCCACACATTATATAATTCCATTATATGTAACAGCCAGAATAGGCAAATCCATATAGACAGAAAGTAGATTAGTGGTTGCCTGAGGCTGGTGGGAGGTGTGTTGCAGGGAGATGGGAATTACTGATAATGTTATGGGATTTCTATTTTTTTAAAGTGATGAAAATGTTCTGGAGTCAGATAGTGGTGACGGATGTATAGCTCAGTGAATCTACTAAAACCCAGTGAACAGCACACTTACATGAAAGGGTGAACTTTATAGTATGTGACTTATACCTCAATAGAGCTGTTATAGAAAATAAAATCAATTCATTTAATATTTATGTTTATATAGAATTCAACGCCTAGGCTAGCGCCCTATATGTATTTTTCACTTTGACATGTGTATTAATGATGCACAGAGGAATACCACATACTTATATAACACAAAACATAATAGCAGGTTGAAATTTTTAAGTAAGGTTCACTGTCTTAAAACTTTCCTAGAAGAAATGAATCTATCTTAACTTTCCCAATCAGGTACATTTCGGGTATTAAAAAATAAATGACAAAATAAGTTATGCAAAGCTTTTTAACATTTGAGCACAAAGTAGTTAGTGTAAGAGATCAGTGTCCTTTATATGGCATCAGCTTTAATTTTCGAATGCCATTTTCATTGAAACTCAGGGCTGTATTCCATCATATGTTTTCTAAGACCATATAAAAAAGACCAATCATAAACTTTTAGATGCCAGTTTTGTGTGTGTTGATGGTTCATTTTTTCATTCTTAATTATAGAAAGTAGCCTGATATTAGTATTTAATTTTTTTATAATTTTTATTGCTTTTCGGTGACACTGTGCAGCATGTGGTATCTTTGTTGCCCAACCGGGGATTGAACCCACACCCCCTGTGGTGGAAGCACAGAGTCTTAACCACTTAACTGCTCTTAACCACTGGACTTTTCAGCGAAGTCCCTAATATTTAATTTATTCTGTCTTCCTCTGAGAAAGATTCAAAAACTTTAGAAAGCTACTGATAACAGTTTCCTCTTCTAGGTCATACGTACCGTTAATTTTCTGATTTTGTGCCTTGAGACATACACAATGAACTTAGGAGAAGACAAATTTGACTCATCACGAGCACTGCTGCTGCTGCTGCTAAGTCGCTTCAGTCGTGTCCGACTCTGTGTGACCCCATAGACGGCAGCCCACCAGGCTCCCCCGTCCCTGGGATTCTCCAGGCAAGAACACTGGAGTGGGTTGCCATTTCCTTCTCCAATGAAGGAAAGTGAAAAGTGAAAGTGAAGTCACTCAGTCGTGTCCGACCCTCAGAGACCCCATGGACGGCAGCCCACCAGGCTCCTCCATCCATGGGATTTTCCAGGTAGGAGTACTGGAGTAGGGCGCCATTGCCTTCTCTGCATCACGAGCACAAGTCTAGCTAAATGTCCATTTTACAAGTAAAAGGAAATGAAAGTGAAAAAGATAATACAGAAGCACATAAAATGATAAAAAGCTTACCAATTTTACACCATGGGATGTACTTATGGAAGGCACAGATGGAAGGACAATGTCTTACAATGTTCCAACTTGGAGACTGTGAAGGGGCCTGAACTTCTGAGCCTGAACGTGGCGCCAGTGAGATTACTCACTATGTGCCTGTTACGTGCCAGTTGTCAAGAAAAGCATTTCCCTCACTTCCAAGTTGGTCCATTACTCTGCAGTAATCTGACTTTCTCCTGCAAGGGGAACTTTAGTTAGAAGCAATCTTCCAATAAACTGGCAGAAGGGTCTCTACCTTTAATTTCTATAATGGTGAAAGAATAGTAAGTATTGATTAAATCAGGTTCACATGCGTCCAGTTTAATAATTCAAGGTTCTTGCCCACGTTAGTAACGATCTCTTTTTGTCAGTAGGAACAGTGGGATGTATACCTACATGAATTAACATTCTGTATTAAACAGAACAGCAAAGAAAACGGAAAGGCTTACAGAAGCAAAGTGCTGAATAATTTATGAACTGTTCTATCACTAAAACTGAACTCTCCGCAAATGTGCGTTCTCAATTTCTCATATAACTATGGGGACCAGATTCTAGCTAAATATTGATTTTTACATTAAGAGAAACTGCCAAAATGATGAATAAGAAACCAACAAGGCAAGGAAATATGTAATTTGTTAGTAGTTATTGTAGAGACGAAAAAATAACACTCTAAACCGTACTTATAAATTCAAGTTTAAGCACTAAGTCAGGGATTATCCTGTAACCCTGATTACTAAATGGAATTCCTGAAGTGAGACACAGTACGTTACTCCCCAGATCCTGAGAGAAAAGTCATGAATCCACTTGCCAGAAACAGTTAATATATTACTTGAATTATAAACTTTAATTAAAAATAAGAGATCCAGCAACAAAGAAGTTTGTGGTTCAAATCATTTGAAACTACCTACCAGGTAACTTTTCCAAGTGTTAAGGCAGGCCAAGACCAGTTCCACACAGCCCAATTATTTTTTACTCCAGAGAGTTCCAAGTAATTTTTACAAATATCTGTAGAATTTTTTATATAAACATCCAGATTTCCCACATTCCAGTTCCCAGAAACTAGATTCCATTCAAGTATTTATTAAGATGTGTGGGTAAATGACTTGGGGAAAGAAGGACATCACATTGAAATATTTTCACTTATCTGAAGAGATGCTGTGTTGTATGCATGTGTAAGTGTGTATGTGTGCGATGGTGACAATGGAGGAGGAATACATACTTGCTGTAAAAATTCTGAAAATTACAGGAGAGCATTTTAAGAATATATGTTAAACCTGAGACCCATACATATTATCCTCGAGAAATATGTATAGTTTCAAAATGAAGCCCCACTGCTCTATTTTTATGTCAATTTCATGATGCATCCAGCTTCATTCTTTTCATGATAAAAAGTTGGAATAGAAATAAACAGTTTGGGACTTCCCTGGTGGTCCAGCGGCTAAGACTCTACATTCCCAATGCAGGGGGCCCAGTTGGATCCCTGGTCAGGGAACTAGATCCCATATGCTGCAACGAAGTATTTGCATGCTGCAACTGAAGAACACACACGCTGCAATGAAGACCCGGAGCACCCACATAAAGAAATAAATAAAAATATTTAAAGTAAATAAATGGTCTACTCCTGGATTTTTTATTCTCAACAACAAAGACAAATTCAAAATGACTTAAAAGCTATAACATGAATGTCATTATGCTTTCTCCATTATTAATTACAAATACATTTTATAACAGAATCGTGTGTGACAAGGAAAATGGGCAAATGAATATAGCAATTCAAAACTACAGAATTACTGAATATCAGGGCTGGAAGTGGCCTTGGGCACTATAGAAGGGCAATTCCTATTTAAATGGAAACCTGACCGTGAACTCACCAGGGGACAGCCCCTGTTTGACTCACCTGTGTGTCCTTCTTACAAAGCTCAGCATGTGCCAGGCACTCTAAATACATTTGAAACCAACTATCATGTGTGTTGGATGAAGGAAATCCATTTTAATGTAGTCGTTTATCCTCTCAGAAGGAAAGACTTCTGGCTCTGCTCCTCCTACAAAGAAATGGCTTAATGTTCATTTATATATTAGTAATGCAAGGAGATCCAACCAGGAGATCAGCCCTGGGATTTCTTTGGAAGGACTGATGCTAAAGCTGAAACTCCAGTACTTTGGCCACCTCATGCGAAGAGTTGACTCATTGGAAAAGACTCTGATGCTGGGAGGGATTGGGGGCAGGAGGAGAAGGGGACGACAGAGGATGAGATGGCTGGATGGCATCACCGACTCAATGCACATGAGTTTGAGTGAACTCCGGGAGTTGGTGATGGACAGGGAGGCCTGGCGTGCTGTGATTCATGGGGTCGCAAGGAGTCGGACACGACTGAGCGAATGAACTGAACTGAATGAATAAAAGCCTGAACACGAGATCATGCAATGATAGTCCTCTACTAATGGAAAGGGTGTAATTCAAAAGTTTGTATGTAAGTAGCTTCAATTGAGCTCAGAATGCATTTTCCCATAGAAACAAGTGGTGCATAATGGCTCATGTCTCTGGCCAGCCCACAAAAACTTCCTTAAGTATACAGTTCCAACAGACTGACCACTGTGCAAAAAAACGTGCCATGGGAAAGTGTCCAGCACCCCTCTGTGGGAACCATCCTGCCGCTGCCTGGAAGGCAGGCTCCTTCAAGATCAGAGATGTGGGGGGACTTCCCCAGCAGTCCTGTGGTTAAGACTCTGCCTTCCAATGCAAGGGGCACAGGTTCGATCCCTGGTTGGGGAACTAAGACCCCACATGACATGGGTGTGGTCAAAAATAAAAAAAGAAAAGATTAGCAATGTGGGGATGAGCAAGAACTCAGACCAGGGCAAAGTTGTCAGGAATGACAGAGAGAAATTATGGTTTACTCTCCCCCGCCACCCCAAACTCGCGTTCTGTCCTTCACTCAGCCACTGAGCCTGCGTATCTGGAGCATCTTCTGTAGGTCTGGCACTGTGAGAGCCCTGGGTGACATAGTAGAGACCAAAACCCACAGGTTTTTATCCTTCCAGAGCTTATAGTCTCATAGGGAAGACAGACACCGAAGGATGAGAAAGGCGAATGGGGCAAGGCTGAGTGGGGAGCAGGGAGAGGTCCGGAGCAGAGAGAGCCGAAAAGGAAGAGCATTTAGCAACATGAGGTATCATTTCCTCTTTGAGCTTCCACCTGCACTCATTTCCTCACCGGGGTGGAGGAGATGAGGGACAGGAACGAACAACTGAAAAGATGATGCAGTGGCGTTGCTCCTGGCTGACAAGGTTCTGCTGAGCTAGGTTCTCAGCTTTCCCAAGGAAACTGTGAGCTTCCTAAGGGCCTGAAGAAACTTTTTTTCCTGATGAAATCAGCCAGAGGTTTCTGTTGCTTACACCTGAAGATCCTGTCTGATATACCAAGTCATGTGACGTTTTATTACTTTGGGTCAAAGGCCACTGTAAGATTTACAGAGCAAACAAATACAGTGAGATCCTACCAGTAAGCCAGGCAATCAGAGTGAGAGGCCGAACAAGATGTTATTATTGAGCATTTCTGAAGTCATTTCTTACAAGGAACAACAGGATGAATGCATCAGCATGCTATTTTAATAGTAGTACCTAAAATACGGTGTGTGGTTTTTTTTTTTTTCCTTTTTCCAATCAGGCTGAGAGATACAGAACACTGGCCATCTCCTAAAAAGCATTCAGTTCCATTCTCACATGCTTAAGGTATCCTATGGCTCAGGAATCCCAGTCACTTCCTCCGAAGACTTGAATTTTTATCTCCCTGCTTGATTATTCCAAAGAAACTAAGATACCATTAAGCTAGCTCAGGCGATAGCATCACCTGTATTATAGACTGATAGAAAAATTTTAAGAACACACATCCTTGGGGAAAAGGCCAGGTAGGAAATGAAAAGTGTAATTTTTGAAACTAGAAAAATGTACTCATATCCTTTATCTTTAATTAGAATTGATATGTCCCCTGCAATAATCTAACTTCATTCACCTTGGATAATGCATTTATTAATAATTTCCCTTAGTCACTATAAACTGTATAGAAGTTCATGTTTCATTTTCCTTTTGGCTTATTATCAACAACTTTTACCACTGCTTCTTTAAAAAAAAAAAAATTGGCCTAGTTGTGAGGCATGTGGGATCTTAGCTTCCCAACCAGGGATCGAACCCATGCCCTCTACACTGGGAGCTCGGAGTCTTAACCACTGGACTGCAAGGGAAGTCCTTTACCACTGTACTTTGGAAAAAAAATCTTTTTCCCAATAAGACTCACATGATTTCATGAGTAGCAATCACATGAAAAACAAAACTTTGGCATATGAAAAAATTCTAACAGTAAGCAGCAGGATTCTGAGAAAAAAAGCAACGTACAAGAAAACTTTTTTTAGTATGATGGCAAGAGTTTGGGAAAAAGGAACTTACAGGAAAAAGTTTGTGCTGCCAGTTATTCAGCCACTTTTTTTTTTTTTTTTTGCTATTTTTGCAATGTCCAAGAAAAATTTATTTCCTAAACTTAATTTTATTTTCTATTTTGTTCTCCAAAGGTCTCACAATCTTCTGATTATAAACTCCAGGAGTCAACCACTATAAAGATGATAATTCCATGGATGTAGGTTTCAATTCAAAAAATAAAAAGGACAGAAAAATGTATTTTTGACCTCAAACAATAAAAGCAAATTTAAAACACCAAAAATGATGTAAAAAAAAAAAATCAGAATTGGAAGAATGTGGACTGTTTGGTAATTTTCCTGCCTCTGAATACTGATTTTTTAAAAAATGTATGTGATATATGAGATTATTCTCTCAGTATTTCAGAGAAGGACAGAGTGGTGAATCTAGTTATGCAAAGAAAGCTTCTGTCTATAAGCCAGGATTCATATGAAGTTAGATCATTTGCATGAGGCCATATAGTTTTATGCTATACTCATATAAGAACCATTTCCTCTTCTATTCTCTAAAATCATTATTAACCAGAGATACTGAAAAATCAAGCATGCTGCAACCCGCCTGACCTTCAGAAATAAGAACCTCTTTTTAGGATATTTCAAACTAAGAGTGACTCATGGCGGGTAAGCGGGTTGCTGTTAAACTGAGATCTTGAGTTAGCATTCCCTGGTCTTTCTGCTCAGAGAGAACTGTCTAAAAGGGTACAGGTGAGAGGGAGAGGCTGTAACAGGGCAGGTGGAGGTCATCACCATCACTTTAGGGTGACAAACTCTCTCTCTGGAAACCCCTGCAAACCTCAGAAAGGCCCTGTGTGGAAAAGAGAGGCATTCAAGGAAGACTTTAAGAATATCCACGAGGGGATTCCACCTTCCAGGTGGGGTGTGTGTGTGCTCAGTCGTTCAGTCATGTGCAACTCTTTGCGGCCCCACAGACTGTAGCCCTCTGGGCTCCTCTGACCATGGAATTTTCCAGAGAAGAATCCTGGAGTGGGGTGCCATTTCCCAGGCCAGGGGATCTTCCTGACCAAGGGATGGAACTAGCATCTCTTGAGTATGAAAAGGACACACTTAACATGGAATGGGACATGCAGCTCTACAGAGGGTTCAGAGAACTCACACAAGAGACCGTGCACATCTGCCAGAAAGTTCAACAGACAAGGTCAGAGGATGCAGTAAGCCTGTTATCAGGGGTGAGTGAAGCACTGTAGGTCAGCATAACCCTGCCAGGTGCAGGCACCTAAAATGCTCAGCACAAAGCACGTGGGCACGTTCTCTCGCTGTGTACCGAACTAGGAAGGGGACAAGACTCAGTCATCTAGTGGCTTCCTCCTTCCTTGTTTTCATGCTGGGCACAGATGGATGAAAACGGTCCCACTGGTATGGTGTGTCCGTTTCTGCTCGTGTACACAGCTCATCAACGGACACAGTTAACACCTGCTTTCAGGATCTGACGTTTCTGGTATCGGACAAGGCGTGCTGGTTGTCATCTGCATTGAAGAGTGGTCCTCTGGCCAGGGGTTGCTATAGTTTCACGTGGATTCCCAGTTCCTAAGGGGAAACGGAAATGTACCCACCCCCAGCCCCAGGGGGCAGAACCCGGGCCACCTGACAGCTGGGCCCCTCTGCTACATCCCTCCTTAACTACTGGTTAACTTTTAATCCATTTAAAATGTTATCCCACGTTTACTTAGCCCGGCAGTTTATAACAAACCCACCAAACAGGACAAGCCAGTCTGGGTTATATAACGTGTAAATAAGCCAGGGCGCTGAGGAGGGAGCTTAGAGCAGGATGAGCTGCAGTGATGGTTAAACTGGTTCAACCTCATGACACCTGAAGACAGCCTTTCCACTCACTGCTCCCTCCCAGAACTTCACGTCTAGAATAATGAGAAGACAAAAACCAACCCCCAAAAGTTTATCACATGTATCCCCACAAACACTGATTAATAAGTCACTAAAGGGCTTCCCTGGTGGCTCAGTGGTAAAAAGTCTGCCTGCTAATGCAGGAGACCAGGGTTTGATCCCTCCCTGCGTTGGGAGGATCCCCTGGAGAAGCAAATGGCAACCCACTCCAGTATTCTTGCCTGGAGAATCGTATGGACAGAGGAACCTCGTGGGCTCCATCTGTTCATGGATTACAAAGAGTCGGACAAGACTTAGCAACTAAACAAGTCACCACAATCAATTAAAAGGGACACTAAAGTAATATTGAGATTTCATTTAGTTTTTTTTTTTTTTTAAGCTGGTAAACCTACCAAATAACTCATATTTGGACCTAACAATATTAACATGTTCTAAAGAGATCATCAGTACCTAGTAGCTTTTCCCCACACACATATGTTATCAATTTAAATGTGGGCCAAGTGCCAGAACTCAAGTTTTACCAATGTGTTCTATGACTTGAATAAACTGTTCTATAATTTCAGACATGTACTTGTTTAAAAAACATCTTATATATCTACCATCCTCAGAGATGTTGAAGATGTACTAAATGGTGAAACTGGTAATACTGCATATTGTATTAATTCTGTAATATGAGAAACTGACACAATAGAGAAGCCTCAAGAATGTAATATTTAACATTTTATAAGAAAGAAAAACACTGAACTAACAGTTATTCATTTTAACCCTACATTGCTTCATGAATTACATGATTACAATCATCAATAAATTTTTTTCTTTTAAACAGGCTCTTAGGAATCAACTGGAAAAAAAAAAAAAAAGAAAAGCTATGAAGACTCAAAGTTGGGAATTCCTTGGCAGTCCAGTGGTTAGGACTCCATGCTCTCACTGCCAAGAGCTGGGGTTAAGATTCTGCATGCCAAAAAAATATTATATTAAAAAAAAAGAATCAAAGTTTTATCTGTATAATTAGTTAGGAGTAGATGGTGATTGTGTAAATATAAAAATCATATACACACTGAAAACACTACAAAGAAATTAGTGAAGTTCAACAAAAGGTGACTGAAATTTAATAACTGTGGTCTAGACATTTAAAAGCATATACATTTATACACACACACATGATTGGCCTACAACATGTAAATATATAGGCTCATTATAATATCTGTAAAACATTTAGGGCTCAGTTTAATGTACCAGAGTTCCTTTTTAGGTTCGCATTTTTTAAGTTTTTTTTTTTAATAGCTATGATCAAATTTGTTCTTTCTTGGTTTTGATACTCCATATTTGTGATTTTAAAAAATCAGTCCAGACTTCCCTGGCGGTCTAGCAGCTAAGACTCTGCACTCCGAATGCAGGGGGCCTCAGTCTGGTCCCTGGTCAGGAAACTAGATCCCACATGGCGCAAATAAAATTCACATGCCATGACCAAGACCCACTGCAGCCGAGTAAATAAATATTTTAAAAAAATCAGTCTTAAGGACTACCTTTGAAGAGATTAAAAACACACACACATACACACAAAGCTCCAACCAGAAGAAAAAAAAAAAAAACTTTTCTGACAAGCCTATTAAATGTACATTTAACATGGTATGGCAAAACCTGTCACGGGAGGAGCGAGCCCTGGCGTCGTTAGGCTGTATCTTTCCACTCCTGAGAGCGCAGCGGGGGCAGGGTGGCAAACCGGCCTGACCTATGGAAATGACCACACTGTGGCGAGCACCCAGAGCTTCAGCTGATTGCAGATTTAAACGCCACTTTTCTTTGTCATCCCTACCCACCCTTCAGTGCAATACGGGGAAAAAAAAATCAAAGGAAATGGTTTTTGAAAAAGCTCCCTAGTGATTTTGATACTCCCCTGAGGATACTCCTGAGCATCAGTATGTGAGTGAGCGATGGTTGCTCAGTCATGTCTGACTCTCTGCGACCCCTATGGATTGTAGCCAGCCCAGTTCCTCTGTGCATGGAATTTCTAGGCGAAAATACTGAAGCAGGTAGCCATCCCCTTCTTCAGGGGATCTTCCTGACCCAGGGATGGAACCCGGGTCTCCTGCATTGTAGGCAGATTCTTTACCGTCTGAGTTACCAGCGAAGTCTTGGTGGGAGCCCAATATACTGCTCCCCTAAATAAGAACTAGAGAACGGAGCACTGCCTCATCTCACCCTGGAACGTACTACATCCAAATACCTGAGAACCCCTGGTTTCAACTGACTGCTCCCCTGACTAGTTTTAGAGCCCACAGTTGTGGTTGCAACCAGACAGGTATCAATGCAAAGCCAAGCGTGATACAGGCCCCCAAAAGAGAACCTTGTAAATAAAGACTGCTTCTCTGATCCACAGAGCTGAACCAAGCTGCCATCTTTATGATCTGAGCATCTACTGGGTAGGAGTTGACTCCACAGACGCCCTAGTCTATCCTGTCTGTCCTGTTCCCATCATTTGTGTCCACATGATAAGTCTGCAGAGGAGTGGCCCCAGCGAGGCTCACGGAAAGAGCTTCGGGACTAATTCTGCAGAAACAAAACCCAGGCAGAACAGGAACTCAAACTCACCCCGGAGAGATTACCAAAAGCTATTTGTCAGACAAGTCCTACGGTACTATTCCCAAAAAAATGCACAAAGGTGGTGGAAAGAGAAATTTTTTCAGAATTTGAAGGGGAGGAAAAAAGAGTTATTTTGTTCAGAGGGTAAGGGAAGTATCCTAAATGGCATCTTCTAAACTGTTACCCCTCCAAAAAGAAAAACATTTTACAGGCTCCAATCTCCACACTCCTCCCAGAAATTCCCATGGCTCACTTGGCAGGCCTCCAGGTTGCCTAGCTTAGCTGGCAAATATTCAAGTAGTTATTCCAGATATGTTAATGAGGATACCAGGGTGCTCCCATCACGTCACCCCACCCTCCCTTTCTTTGTGTGAACTGAACCTGTGCAGGTTAAAACAGGCGTGCCAAACACTTGCTAAGTGAGGTTACTGACTGTTGGCTAAGTGACTGCCAATTTAAAATAAGCACTGAGGGAGAATGGCTTTGCTCAAATGTATGTTGTCTTTCAAAAGGAATATTTTGAATGTTCAACTCACTCCCACTCCCATATTCTTCTTTGAGATAAAAATATAAGCATTAATGATTTACATTCTTTCAGTACCATATTCAGAGTACCTTAAGGATTCCAAGGTGCTTGCTTTACGAGTATTCCTTTAAAAGCAACTCTCCAAAATCCAAAACCAAGAGAGGATATATGTATACATAGTTGATTAACTTTGCGGTACCATAGAAACTAACACAATATTGTAAAGCAACTATACTCCAATAAAATTTTAAACATTTTTTAAAAACATTTTTAAAAAAATTTTTAAAAAAGGAAAAGAAAAACTACTTCCCAGTGACATATGTTTGATTCCACAAATGAAGAAACAGAATTAGTGATTACACATTGGGAAAGATAATAACTGGAAATCACGGGCAGGTTTATTAATTTGTTAATTTATCAGGTAATAAACTTAATCAACACTAGCTCTTCAGCCCAACATCAAGTATTTCCTTTGTATACTCAAATCACAAAGCCAAACAGCTACTTATTTTTGGTTAGCCTGTATTCTAAAAATCTCAAAATTTTCCCCACAAAATCAGACTACCTAAAAAGTTTCATTCCCCTTTCTTCCTGCCTCCCAAAAAGCTTTAACTTGTTTCTTCATCCACACAGACATTCCACACATAGTCTGAATATTAAAACAGGCCAGGCAGCTTCACTGTCAGCAGAATGGAAAGTGCCAGTTCCAAAAAAATCTCAACATCGCCTGGTCCCTAAATTAGTCCCCAAATCACCGGGCCTTACACAGGAAATCAGGATCCAGTATCTTAAGTTAAAAATTAAAGGGAGGTTGGAAGAAAAGTATAAATGGGATTACATACCTACCCAGGGTGACTCACGCTCGTATGCTCAAGATTAAACTAAGCACAGACTCTACAATCAGGAAGGAATTTTTCCTCTGGGGCAGAAAGGGGCGTGGGATTTCCAATGGGCAATGAAGTAGGATCATCTGTGTGGATCAGGTGAGCAAATTCCACACAATTAACTTCCTACTACAAGGAAGGAGGGCTTCCCAAGTGGCTCAGTGGTAAAAGAATCCACCTGTCAATGCAGGAGCCGCAGGAGACTTGTGTTAAATCCCTGGGTTGGGAAGATCCCTTGGAGGAGGAAATGGCAACCCACTCCAATATTCTGGCCTGGAGAATCCCCTGGACAGAGGAGCCTGATGGGCTACAGTCCATAGAGTTGAAGAGAGCAGGACATGACTGAAGTGACTTAGTACACAGGCATGCCAGTATTCTTGCCTGAAAAATTCCATAGACAGAGGAGCCCGGTAGACTACAGTCCATGGGGTCACAAGGAGTCGGGCACGACTGAGCACACACGTGCAAGGAAGGAGCAAACGCAGATGAGGTGCAGGCCTTCCCAAACAGTGCCGGTCTAAAGGCCCTTCAGATGTTTTCAAGACTCCAGAGGCAAGACATAGAAGCAAAGAGAGACTGGGGTGGCACGACCATGTCAATACACTTACCATTACTGCACAGTGCACTTAAAATTTAGTAAGAGGGTAAATTTTATGTCATGTGGGGATTTTTTTACAGTTAAAAATAATTAAAAAAAAAAAAAAGTAAGAAACTGGGCTGAACCTATCACAGTCACAGCTCTCCAGGGCAGCTAAAATGCTCGAATTTTGGAAAGTGCAATAGCGTACTGAAGATGCAGATGTCACTGCTTGGGGTTGGCCCTGGGCCGGCTGTCACGAAGTCTGTGTCCATGATTTCCTCTGCCTGCTGAAACCAACTGGCCTTCAACCTGGGCTATTTCCTTGGCCTCAATTCTCTAGGTCCTCATTTTTCTCACTGAGAATGGGATGAGTAGTTAGGTTTTTCTCCTTTCACTACTTTTCTTAAAGTTACCATCCATGAGTCATTTCTTCTCCTTAAGTATTTCAATAAAGATCTCAAAGTTATGAAATTTTGTTCTGCTTTGGAAAATTATGGTTTAGAAACACAACAGACTCTCTATAAACAGGAATGTTTGCAAGTCGAGAGCTTTATCTGAAACATTAAAAATACTGCCATATCCATGTTCCAACATCCCTTAGTTAATAAGAACATGGGTTTCTCAACATACAACCATTTCTCTAGCTTAGGAATAAAAGTCACACTTGCTAAAATATTTAGTGTACATAAAACCTATCATAAAAGATTTATCTTTTAGTTGTTTAAGAATCACTAAAAGCAGTAAGGAGACACTAAACTTTTAAATATACCTGAGTGACTGAACTGAACTGAGCACTAAATAAAAATCATATCTTAAAACACAGAGACAAAGTACCAACATCCATGAATTTTAAGTTAATCTAAGCATTTTCTATTCAAATATAAAATCATTAGAAGTTAAATATGTATATTCAGTTTAATAATGTCTTATTTAATTCTGAAAAAGACATCTCCCTTTAGTAACTTAAGCAAAGGGCAATACCTCTACTTACCTAATATTTTACAACTTCTGCTAATATTTCATAACTTTTTAATAAATAGTTTATAATTTTTTTTCCTATATGCTGAACCAAAACCAGAAAACTTTAAGTTAAAAGACTCCCACTGAAAATTTGTAAGCTATGTATATTTTTACACTGCACTTGGATGGCTACTTAATGTTGTGGTTCTCCCCAAGAGCATTTATACTTGTTTTCAGCAAATTTAAATATTCATTGGAAACATCTACCACTGTGTTAAACAACATATGGATTAGAATAAATTCTAGAAAAAATAACTAGACATATCAAGAGACTCCTAAGAAAAGAGGTCTTCCAAGTATATGGATTTAAAACTCAGAAAAGCAAGACAGTAAGGTCACCTGGCATAAAAAGAACAAGTCGGGAGCCCAGCCTTCAATTCTTCATGCAGGACAGACGTCACAGTAGTCTAGCTTTTCTTGGGAGAAGCTGGTTCCAGGACCCCACCAGCAGCCAGCCACAGTCCTTCTATTCACTTCGGGAACAAAGTGATCTACTAACTCAACGTACTTGAACTTGAACTCTCAGTGCAATGAAAGGGTGTGGTAGACACTTCATTTAATAACAATAATGATACTAAACACTTACAAAGCAGATGGGAAGATTCTCTAAGACCTTGTGGGCAGATGGACAGAGTAGAGTAGCTAAGAGGCTGAAGGGTTCCTGAGTAAGGAAAGGAAGGGAAGGAAGAGAATGAGGAGGTTGGGGGAAAGAAAGGAAGGAGGAAAGGTCAGCCAGCTGAGGGTGGTGAAAAGACTGCAGTACACTCTGGGTTCCCACAGTGGAAACATGAGCACTTTGACATAGAACTGGTTAGGGTAAAGTAAATGCAAAGAACACCTTGATGAAGAGATGGTTAGAGCAGAGGCAGGAAGGATTTAACAAAAGCTGATGACGGTCAAGTTTAGGTTCAAAGAAATAGAACATATACATTACACACAGGGAGAGAGAGAGACAGACAGAAATTTGAGAACAAAACTATAGTCAAGCAGAACTATTTTAAGGCCCTTTTACAAACCAACCATGTCTCAACTAATCAAAAATTAGGGCAAACCAGACATGTACTATAATGACAATGGGAAAAAATATCTGAAATTAGAACTATCCCAGGAAATCTGGACTGTGTATTAATAATATGCTTTCAGATCCAATAACCAGAAAAACCAGAACTTCTGGCAAGCAGTTAATCCTCTGTCACCTCTCCTCTCCGTCTCTAAGCCATTCAGAAAACTCAATTCAGGAATGTACATTCTTTTTCCAATCGATACCTACACAATAGCTTCCTTGATTTCGTAACATCTTTGAGTTTCTTGGCGATGGTTAGGTACCTTCTCATATTCTAACCTTTCCAAAAATTCCCTTTCCCTTTTGTCATCGAGAAGAGTTTGATCAAAATCACTGTAGGAAAACACTAAGCACATATTTTTTTTCTTTTATTATTTATTTTTTTAAACACATTTTTAAAAAGCATCAAACGTATTGCCCTCATCTCACAGATAACAGGTAGAAGTTCCTTTCTGAGTTTTGATTCTTGCCTGTCTATCCCACTCTCTAGTCACGTTTACTTCCATGGGCTTTTCTTTCTTCTCGCATTTTTTTCTCCATGCTAACTTAGCATTTCTCTGAGTGTAAGTTAAAAGACCACCTATATCAGAATCAGCCGAGATCTGAATCAGAAAATGCAGTTTTCTGGGCCCCTACTGAGATTTACGACAAGTTTCAAAAGAGGGGTAGGGCTGCAGAATTTTTATTTCAGAAGTCACCCTGGTGATTGGTCTGCATACGAAAGCTTGAGGACCACTGCCCCCAAACCCTTGATTCTTCCTGCACCAAAGGACACAGGGACTCCACGGGACCATATAAACAAGTGCCATCAGAGGAGCCAGCCGAGAAGACAGAGCAGTGCGGTAGTTCTGATCACCTTCCTTTTGAAATACAGATGGAAGCAGCAAGGAAGTGTGGAGACTGAACTAACTGAGACATCAGCACAAATGCAGGCTCGTCAGCCCTGCTCTGTGGCTGCTGCCAATTATAGTAGCCAGACCGGCAAGGGGACTGATTACATGTAATTTATAAAAAGTAAACAAGCTGAGCGGCTTGTGAACAATGAAGGGTGATAGTCAAGCCAAGAGGTAATAAAAAGCATGAATAAATGACTCAGCATCCCCCTCCCCACCCAGACAACAATTGGTTATATTCCAGCTAGGATCAGCACAGAAAGAAAAAAACAAACAAACCTGTATTTGGGGGAATGATATAAATGATAATAGACCATGTATCATGGGAGAAAGATTTATGTCTCTCACTGGAACCCTTGTGACAGGGCTGCACAGACCCAAACTTTGGGGGTTCTACAGCTCAGCTGTCTAAGTTGCTTTTTGTCAATCTTATTAAAGCCAGAAAAGGAAGTGCCTGTGTCCAGGGCTGCAACACAGCCCTGCATCTGAATTGTGGCTTTTAAAGGAAACATGGGGAAATAAAGCAAATGAATTACACAGTTGTCGGAACCAGGTTTTATGAAGGATTCTTCTACGTGAGTGTTTCCCAACTTCAGCCCTGTTGGTATCTGGGGCTGGGGCATGCTTGGTTGTTTAGCAGCCGGATGTTTAGCAGCATCTTGCCCTCAACCAGGGCTTCCCAGGCGGCTCAGAGGAAAAGAATCCACCTGCCAATGCAGGAGACACAGGAGGTTTGGGTTCGGTCCCTGGGTTGGGAAGATTCCCCTGGAGGAGGAAATGGCAACCCATGCGAGTATTCTTGCCTGGAAATCCCATGGACAGAGGAGCCTGGTGGGCTACAGTCCACAGGGTTGCAAACAGTAGAACATGACTGAGCACACATACCATACCCTATAGCCTCAACCTACCAGCCACCAGTAGCACCCCCAGTGGTGACAACCAAAAAACATCTCCTCCAGAAATTGCCAAATGTTCCCAGTGGGGCAAAATCACCATCCCACTGGCACTAAAAGTCATTGCTGTACACAGACACATCATGGGGAACTGTGCATTATAGTGAAGTAGCTTGAGGACCAGATTTTTGATATAATAAATATCTCATGATTTTTGCTTTCAAATATATATATATGATCTTCTCTGGTGGCTCAGATGGTAAAGAATCAGTCTACAACACAGGAGACCCAGGTTCGATCACTGGCTCAGGAAGATTCCCTGGAAAAGGAAATGGCAACCCACTCCAATATTCTTGCTTAGAAAATTCCATGGACAGAGCAGCCTGGAGGGCTACAGTCAATGGGGTCACAAAGAGTTGGACACAACTGAGCAACTAACACACACACACACACACACACACACAATCAGTTCAGTCGTGTCCGACTCTTAGCGACCCCATGGACTGCAGCACGCCAGGCTTCCCTGTTCATCACCAACTCCCGGAGCTTGTTCAAACTCATCTCCATTGAGTTGGTGATGGCATCCAACCATCTCATCCTCTGTCGGCCCCTTCTCCTCCTGCCTTCAATCTTTCCCAGCATCAGGGTCTTTTCCAACGAGTCCATTCTTCACATCAGGTGGCCAAGAGATTGGAGTTTCAGCTTCAGCATCAGTCCCTCCAATGAATATTAGGACTGATTTCCTTTAGGACTGACTAGTTTGATCTCCTTGTAGTCCAAGGGACTCTCAAGAGTCTTCTCTAACACCACAGTTCAAAAGCATCAATTTTTCAGTGCTCAGCTTTCTTTATGGTCCAACTCTCGCATCCATTCCATACATGACTACTGGAAAAACCATAGCTTTGACTAGATGGAACTTTGCTGGCAAAGTACTGTCTCTGCTTTTTAATACAGTGTCTAGCTTTTTTTCCTCAAAACCTATGACCAACATAAACTCTACATATAAGTTAAATAACACACACATACATACACACATATATGCCTCTTAAGTTCACAAATCTAGTTTTTAAAATATTTTTCCATTACCAGGGACTATAATACACAATCGTAATACATTAGGGAGCTATTCAAACTACCACAAACATGCCACATAAGAAAATAACTGAGGGGGCTTCTCGCCTGTCCTAGTCACAATCAATCAGCTGTCTACTTTATCACCAGAGGATTTCTGTTCGCTTAACAAAGCCAAGGTATCCATCAGGCACAGGTCACCAAGTGTTAGAGCCCATAAGACTTTAAGGAGCCCATGAAAAGTGTCTTAATAGGATTTTTAAAAAAAATCAGAATAAAAAAATGAACATCATAAGAATAACGGCTCAGTTCAGTTCAGTTCAGTCACTCAGTTGTGTCCGACTCTTTGCAACCCCATGAATTGCAGCACACCAGGCCTCCCTGTCCATCACCAACTCCCAGAGTTCACCCAAACTCACGTCCATCAAGTCAGTGATGCCATCCAGCCATCTCATCCTCTGTCATCTCCTTCTCCTCCTGCCCCCAATCCCTCGCAGCATCAGAGTCTTTTCCAATGCGTCAACTCTTCGCATGAGGTGGCCAAAGTACTGGAGTTTCAGCTTTAGCATCATTCCTTTCAAAGAACACCCAGGACTGATCTCCTTCAGAATGGACTGGTTGGATCTCCTTGCAGTCCAGGGGACTCGAAAGAGTCTTCTCCAACACCATGGTTCAAAAGCATCAATTCTTCTGTGCTCAGCTTTCTTCACAGTCCAACTTTCACATCCATACATGACCACTGGAAAAACCATAGCCTTGACTAGACGGACCTTTGTTATCAAAGTAATGTTTCTGCTTTTGAATATGCTATCTAGGTTGGTCATAACTTTCCTTCCAAGGAGTAAGTGTCTTTTAATTTCATGGCTGCAATCACCATCTGCAGTGATTTTGGAGTCCAAAAAAATAAAGTCTGGCACTGTTTCCACTGTTTCCCCATCTATTTCCCATGAAGTGATAGGACCAGATGCCATGATCTTCGTTTTCTGAATGTTGAGCTTTAAGCCAACTTTTTCACTCTCCACTTTCACTTTCATCAAGAGGCTTTTGAGTTCCTCTTCACTTTCTGCCATAAGGGTGATGTCATCTGCATATCTGAGGTTATTGATATTTCTCCCGGCAATCTTGATTCCAGCTTTGTGCTTCTTCCAGACCGCCATTTCTCATGACGTACTGTGCATAGAAGTTAAATAAGCAGGGTGACAATATACAGCCTTGACATACTCCTTTTCCTAGTTGGAACCAGTCTGTTGTTCCATGTCCAGTTCTAACTGTTGCTTCCTGACCTGCATATAGTTCTCTCAAGAGGCAAGTCAGGTGGTCTGGTATTCCCATCTCTTCCAGAATTTTCCAGTTTATTGTGATCCACACAGTCAAAGGCTTTGGCATAGTCAATAAAGCAGAAATAGATGTTTTCCTGGAACTCTCTTGCTTTTTCCATGATCCAGCAGATGTTGGCAATTTGATCTCTGGTTCCTCTGCCTTTTCTAAAACCAGCTTGAACATCTGGAAGTTCACGGTTCATGTATTGCTGAAGCCTGGCTTGGAGAATTTCGACCATTACTTTACTAGCGTGTGAGATGAGTGCAATTGTGCAGTAGTTTGAGCATTCTTTGGCATTGCCTTTCTTAGGGATTGGAATGAAAACTGACCTTTTCCAGTCCTGTGGCCACTGCTGAGTTTTCCAAATTGGCTGGCATATTGAGTGCAGCACTTTCACAGCATCATCTTCCAGGATTTGAAATAGCTCCACTGGAATTCCATCACCTCCACTAGCTTTGTTCGTAGTGATGCTTCCTAAGGCCCACTTGACTTTACATTCCAGGATGTCTGGCTCTAGGTGAGTGATCACACCATCGTGATTATCTGGGTCATGAAGATCTTTTTGTACAGTTCTTCTGTGTATTCTTGCCATCTCTTCTTAATATCTTCTGCTTCTGTTAGGTCCATACCATTTCTGTCCTTTATCGAGCCCATCTTTGCATGAAATGTTCCCTTGCTTTCTCTAATTGTCTTGAAGAGATCTCTAGTCTTTCCCATTCTGTTGTTTTCCTCTATTTCTTTGCATTGATCGCTGAGGAAGGCTTTCTTATCTCTCCTTGCTATTCTTTGGAACTCTGCATTCAAATGCTTATATCTTTCCTTTTCTCCTTTGCTTTTTTACTTTTCTTCTTTTCACAGCTATTTGTAAGGCATCCCCACACAGCCATTTTGCTTTTTTGCATTTCTTTTCCATGGCGATGGTCTTGATCCCTGTCTCCTGTACAATGTCACGAACCTCCGTCCATAGTTCATCAGGTGCTCTATGTATCAGATCCAGTCCCTTAAATCTATTTCTCACTTCCACTGTATAATCTAAGGAATTTGATTTAGGTCATACCTGAATGGTCTAGTGGTTTACCCTACTTTCTTCAATTTAAGTCTGAATTTGGCAATAAGGAGTTCATGATCTGAGCCAGTCAGCTCCCTAACAGCTACCTACTAATAAATCCACCTTGGAATATATTCATCTTTATCTGGATATGATTGCAAAATAAAATTTTTATTCTTTTTTTGGGGGGGGGAGGGAACCCACAAGGGCAAAAGTACCAGGGGCTCAATGAATAATCACGTGGACCTGGCCTCTAAATGGGAAGCAAGGAATTAAACAAACAAGTGCAATCTGTGGTGATGGATGCTGTGCTGCAGGAATGACGAAGCATCAATGGAGGACAAAACAGATACTCTGGGTCCACAGGGTCTGCATGGATGAGTGATGCTGGTGGTGGCGAGTTCAGGGGAGGTTCCAGGGGTAGCCTGGGAGTGGAGGCAGAGAGGGTGGGGCCAGGAATTCCTGGCAGAGAGAAGCACACAGTGCAGGTCAAGAACAGCGTGATCGATCACGAGGCCAAGTGGGGACCTGGAAGTTCAGGACAGCTGAAGCAGAACGCGTGAGAGAGGAGGAAGTACCTGCAGGGCCCACATCACAGAAAGCCCTGCCAGCCAAGAGAGAGGGGGTTTGAGCATTCCTCCGAGCAAAGGAACCCTGCAGGGCAGCCTCAAACTGGGACTATCAGATCTGGGTTTCAGAAAGGCTGTACTGGCTGCCCTGATGAAGACAGTTTGACACAAGGACGGGCTTCCCAGGTGGCACTAGTGGCAAAGAACCCACCTGCCAATGCAGGAGATGTAAGAGACACAGATTTGATCCCTGGGCCGGGAAGATCCCCTGGAGGAGGAGATAGCAACCTACTCCAGTATTCTTGCCTGGAGAATTCCCTAGGCAGAGGAGCCTGGAAGGTTACAGTCCGTGGGGTTGCAAAGAGCCAGACATGACTTAGTGACTAAACAACAAATATCTATATGTCAATAGATATCACTATATTAATACCTATGCATTGGTATAGATGGGCTTCCTCAGTGGCTCAGTGGTAAAGAATATACTTGCAATGCAGGAGATGCAGAAGACATGGGTTTGAATCTTGGATTGGGAAGGTCCCCTAAAGGAGAGCATGGCACCCCTCCAGTATTCTTACCTGGAGAATTCCATGGATAGAGGAGCCTGGCAGGCCTCAGCCCCTGGGGTTGCAAAGAGTCAGACACAACTGAAGCGACTCAGGAAGGATGGAGCCAGGCAGTGGACTGGCTATTGTAAAAATCCCGCAGAAAGGCCAAAAGACAGCTTAGGCAACACATAGGTCAAGAAGTCAAGAGATCTTTGGAAGATAAAACAGACAGGATTTGGTCACTGGGTGTGGAGAAGGAGAGAACAAAGAAAACCATCTGGTTTAAGCCGGAGGGCAGAGGAGGGTTGCAGGGAAGGTGGCATGACTGACATAGAGAGAGGGAACAGCAGGAGGACGAGAGGACAGATTTAGGGAGAGGATCGTGAGCACGGCTCTGCGTTGCTGTGGGGGTCGACGCAGTTAGGGATCTACTCACCCGTCAGAGCCAGGGATAAGGAGTGAGAAATGGGCTGCAATTGTACCTTTGAATTATCAGCACATAATTCAGGGACATTTCACTGGACGTTAAGATCCACAGATGGACTTAAAAAGGTTAGGAAACATGCAAGAAGAAAATAAGGTTTGTGCATCAGTTTGGAAGAATTCTAGGGACACTTCTGTTCAGTTACTAAGTCGTGTCCGACTCTGTGATCCCATGGTCTGCAGCACGCCAGGCCTCCCTGTCCATCACTGCCTCCTAGAGTTTGCTCAAACTCATTTCCATTGAGTCGGTGATGCCATCCAACCATCTCATCCTCTGTCATCCCCTTCTCCTCCCACCTTCAATCTTTCCCAGCATCAGGGTCTTTTCCAGTGAGTGGGCTCTTCACATCAGGTGGCCAAAATACTGGAGCTTCAGCTTCAGAATCAGTCCTTCCAATGAATATTCAGGATTGATTTCCTTTAAGATTGACCTCCTTGCTGTCCAAGGGACTCTCAAGAGTCTTCTCCAGCACCACAATTCAAAAGCATCAATTTTTATGGAAACTACTATATATAAAACAGATAACCAACAAGAACCTACTGTATAGTATGTGCAATGATACTTAATATCTTGTAATAACCTATAATGGGAAATAATTTGAAAAAGTATACATACATTCAATATATATAACTGAATCACTTTGCTGGAAAGTAACAAACCTGTAAATCAACTATACGTCATTAAAAAAAATACTGAACCACCACCATGATGTGGCCACAAGTCAGGCAGGAAAAAAAAAAAAAAGAATTCTGTGAAAACGAAGAACATAGAGCTATTACCAAATTTTCAAAAAGGTTCATTAACTCCCAATGGATGAAGAACTATTAACGGCATGACATGAGAGAAGAGATCAGCCAGGGCTAACTGGCACTAGAACCCTTAGGAGCACCAACACTTCCAGAAACCAGAGCCTGACATCAGGAAGGCACAGGGAAGAACATACTTTGAGAAGACGGACTGACCATCTCCAACAGTGAAGTCAAGAGTGCCATGAAAAATAAGAATTAAGTTCAGATCGGACTTCCCTGGTGGCCCAGTGGTTGAGAATCCATCTGCCAATTCAGGGGACACGAGTTCAGTCCCTGGTCCAGGAAGATGCCACACGCCGAGGGGCAACCAAGCCCATGTGCCACAACTACTGAGCCTGTATACCCGCAACTCCCGAAGCCCCAGAGCCCGTGCTCCGCAACAAGAGAAGCCACCAGAGTGAGAAGCCTGTGCTCCACAATGAAGAGTAGCCCCTGCTCACACAACCAGAGAAAGCCTGAGTGTAGCAACCAAGACCCAGAGCAGCCAGTAAGTAAATAAATAAAAATAAAATGTTCAGATCTAGTTCTGCTAGACTGGACAACCACAGGGGACCTTGGTGGGAATCAGTTAGATAAGAAGGGATGAAAAAGACCAGGGCTGTATCCCATTACGAGCTGAGCGGCACGTAAGGAAGAGGCAGCGGTCAAGTGGACATAACCCACCTGGGAGTCTGGCTGGGAAAGGGAGGAACAGAAGGAGTCTCACACTAGTCTCTCACAATCCCAACTCAGGGATTGAATCCTGGTGTCCTGAATCTTCTGCACTGACAAAGTGAAGTCGCTCAGTCGTGTCCGACTCTTTGCGACCCCATGGACTGTAGCCTGCCAGGTTCCTCTGTCCGTGGGATTCTCCAGGCAAGGGTACTGGAGTGGGTTGCCATTTCCTTCTCCAGGGGATCTTCCCAACCTAGGGATCGAACCCGGGTCTCCCACATTGCAGGCAGACGCCTTACCATCTGAGCCACCAGGGAAGCTTTGAAAACCGAATCCACCTTTTACGGTCCTGGTAAAATCTCTCTCGACCCCTTCATAAAACCTTCCTTGAGTCCTTGAACCCACCTCCCTCGGCTGAATTCTTCTAGAGCCTGGTACCACACATCACTGATCGTAGCATAATCTGCGTTACCCAGCGCCTTCTATGTCCCCAGCAGCACGTGAACTCCTGTAAGGTGGAGGCGGTGCGCTCTTGGGCCTCTCCTGAATTCCTCCCAAGGCCTTATTCTCAGCCAGCATTCCACCAAGGACTGCAGGGCCTGACCTCTGAAGTAAGAGATCTGGCCCTGCCAGAACAGCTGGTTAACTTGTATGACCTTGGACAAATCGATGAAGTCTCCCGGAGGCCAATTCCTGTAAAAAGAGGAGGCTGAACTCTCCGCTAGGGAAGAAGGAGATAAGTGTAATTGGGAAAGATACTCGATACAGCAGATTGTTTCTGTAACGCAAATCATAGAAAATAAAGCTGGATTAAAAACCACTGGACACTCAAATAACACGTGATAGAAAAATAGGCTAGAAAAGGTTGAGAAACATTGAACTAGATGATTTATAATTTCAGGCTTAAAATTTTCACAATCACTCGGTCATGCTATTCAAAAGACTGTGCCAGGTACCACACTGTGCACTTCAGACGCAGAGAACAAATGCCATCTTTGTCCTCTGGAAATTAATATCCTACTACAAACACCAAAGAATGATAGATGAAGCCATAATTTTCTTTGTAAATAGATCATGTGTACACATCTTCTACTGTGTAGACTATGGGTCATTATGAAAATCATCCAGAAAAAATTATGCTAAAACTATAAATACACCAGGTATGCTTTTCCCATTTGGACTATTTCACTGCTTAAATGAAGAGAAGGAAGAAAGAACACTGTTCTATAGCATGAATTTAATTTCATGCACTTTTGTTCAGAGGTAAATGACCTAGATGCCCTGGGAAGATTACTCAAATGGCTTTGGTTTTATGTAACAGCATCACCAGCTTCCCAGGTGGCTCAGTGGCTTCCCTGGTGGCTCAGATGGTAAGGCGTCTGCCTGCAATGTGGGAGACCCGGGTTCGATCCCTGGGTTGGGAAGATCCCTTGGAGAAGGAAATGGCAACCCACTCCAGTACCCTTGCCTGGAGAATCCCACGGACAGAGGAACCTGGCAGGCTACAGTCCATGGGGTCGCAAAGAGTCGGACACGACTGAGCGACTTCACTTTGTCAATGCAGAAGATTCAGGACACCAGGATTCAATCCCTGGGTTGGGAAGATCCCTGGTGTAGGAAATGGCCACTCATTTTCTTGCTTGGAAAATCCCACGGACAGCGGAACCTAGTGGGCTACAATCCATGGGGTCCCGAAAGAGTCAGACATGACTGAGCACGCAAGCACAACAGCATCACCAGGAACAAATTAACTTGTCAAATATTCCACATTCTTACTTGCTCAGTATTTCCTTTTACCTTTCCCCAACACTTCAACCATAAATCTGAAATCGTCAGGGAGAACTTGTAAAATCCAGTCCTCCTACACAACTTTGGGGTCAATTATAACCTTGCCAGAAGGTGTGTGTGTGTGTGTGTGTGTGTGTGTGTGTGACGACCCGCTCAGTCGGGTCCTACTCTGTGCGACCCCATGGACTGTGTAGCCCGCCAGGCTCCTCTCTCCATAGAATTCTCCAGGCAAGAATACTGGAGTGGGTTGCCATTCCCTTCTCCAGGGGATCTTCCTGAGCCAGTGATCAGACCTGGATCTCCTACATTGCTGGCTGATTCTTTACCATCTGAGTCACCAGAGAAGACCACTTCAAATACTACTTCCCTAGCCCAAGAGCCTTCTTCGTCAAGGTCTAGGTAACACCCATGGAATTCAAAACATTTGAGGTAGCATTTTACCAAGTGTCTCTCCTCTAAGAGACAAAGATTAAAGCATGTCTTTCCCCCAAATCAGGCAGTCATCCCCAATTAGAAGCATTTTGATCTTGGCTACGATGACTCTGGCTTAGGCACCGATGGGAATGTGTGAGGACTGGGGTGAGAAAGCACAGCAGGTACTTAATTCTTTAACTAGGTAGTCATTTCAGGGAGGAGTCCAGCTAGTCAGAAAGCAGCCTAACTGTATTACCCAACAGTAGTAACACCCCACTCCAGTACTCTCGCCTGGAAAACCCCACAGACGGAGGAGCCTGGTAGGCTGCAGTCCATGGGGTCGCGAAGAGTCAGACACGACTGAGTGACTTCACTTTCACTTTTCACTTTCATGCATTGGAGAAGGAAATGGCAACCCACTCCAGTGTTCTTGCCTGGAGAATCCCAGGGACGGGGGAGCCTGGTGGGTTGCCGTCTATGGGGTCGCACAGAGTCGGACACGACTGAAGCGACTTAACAGCAGCAGTAGCAGCAGTAACTAAAACGTGCATTTGGGGAGAGAAAAACAATCAACCTGCTGGCTGGAACACTCTGATTCCTAGTCTTGATTACCACGTAACAGAACATAAATAACTCCCCCCATTTCAGAGAAAAGGTAAAAAAACATGTGTGTAAGGATTTTGACCTGAATACTTTGTGGTGTTGGTGATGAGGCTTCTACTACAGAGGAAAAGTGGAAACAGAGGGGAGAGAGCAAGAGGGTTGCGATTCCTGGGGAAAGAGTGCTTTCCACCACGTGCCCACTTAAAAAAGTTAGCAGATAAAGTTCTATAGAAACGGGTAACGTAACTGATTAATTATGATAAACACTGAATATGAAATACTAATTACAGAATATCAAATGCAATAAAAATGACAACAAAGACAGAGTTCTCCATGCCCTGATGCTACTGCCCTGCATTCTGTATTTCACAAAAGCAAGCCTCAACTAAAATTATATTTACCTGCTTATTTATATAACAGCTAAATATCTCTAGGCAATAAAGACAAATATTCAATTTAACCAAGCAACAAGAAAGTCAGTTACAAACCCTTATTATTAATTAATATCCGCCCCCCCGCTTCCAACCAGACGATGAAAAGTAAAACGCAATTTTAATGTTTTCTTTTTCTATATGTGATATTCTTAAAGAACTATGTAAAAACCTTTTCCAAAAAATTTAAACGGCATGAGTCAAGACAAAGGAAAATAAATAAAAAGGGAAAAGAAAAACAATGAAGCAGGATAGTTAAAGCAAAGTTTAGTATTTTTCTTCCTTAAAAAAAAAATGACTAAAGAGTTTTACATTGAAGAGAAATGTTTGGACTGTCGGTATATTGTTTTTAATTCATGGAACAATGTAGCCATTTGTTTTTTTCCTTTTAGGACATTGTTTTGTTTTGAACACATAGGGAATTACCTAGGCCAAGTATGAATTCAAAGAAAAAAGCTGGGAGAAAAAAAAACTACCACCAAACGAAAAACTCGTGGTAAATTTGGCATTCTTTCCAGTGTATAAAAATAAAACTCAGTTTGGAAATATGATTAAAATCTCCGAAACACACAGAAAGAATAGTTAAAGAGTAGAAAAAAAAAATGTAAGATCACTCACATTTCCCCTCCTAGAAGCTCTATTTCTTTGCAATTCACATCTTCACATGCAGTTTGCATATAGTAGCTCTGCTAAAAACAACCACATGGAAAATTTTTGTACCAGATAACACTGCAGGACAGGGCTTGGCAGCTACAAGTTGTAATCAGAATGCTTCAAGGGCTAATGTAACCCAGATAACGACCAAGCATGCATTTCGGTGTGCAGAGTCTTAACTTTTTTTTTTTTTTAATAGCAGGCTGTGGGAGGGTCAAAAGCTATTGGGTTCTACTTTATATGCATTCAGCAATGAGAATTTTTCAGTAAAGGAGCATTTTGCTTCCATGAATAAAAGAATTGCTTAAAATATACAAGATTCTTTTCCAGTTAATGCATTCTTGTAGGAGGTGAGGTGCTCACACAGACAAGCCTAGAATGGGAAAAAGTTTTCCAGTTCCTAAAATGCCTTTCTCCAGTAACTCCACAGGCCTGCATCTTCATCTCCACTGCATTAGGGCTCCCCCAGCGTTGGCAAATGAAGAGGCTACTTATTTAAGGATCGCGGAAACCCATGATATAATGAGCCACTTTTCCCCAAGAGTAATCTAAAGAAGAAAAGAAAGCTGATTTTATTTATGCCTGTTGCCTAAGAGGGGGAGCAGAAAGAGACCTGGGTCTCGATAAGTTTCCTGTACATTCGTGGACTGAGAGAGAGGCACTGAAGCCTTGTGACTTCAATCCAAGTTCAAGTGGCAGATTCAGATGGAGCTCTCACTTGGGGGAAGTGAGCCACCATATTAATGCAAGGAATGTGAAATGGGAGAAACCCTTCCATCCACAGTCAGGAGGGGGGTTCGTGTGATCCAATGGGGTTATTCTCTTTTCCTCCAACGCTGGCTGGCACTCACACAGCTGAGCTAAGATGGCTTCCAAAGTCCAAAATAAGACGCTAGCCCAAGGCAGCCTGGGCCCTCCCGCGGGAACCCTGAGGCAAATGAATCAAAGGCTCTTTTATTCTCCCTCCCACCAGAACATGCTCCCTCTCTGTTGTAAATGAAATGCTTGCCAGCATGAATTATTTAGTTCCAAACAGACATAAAGAAATCTTAAATAACACATGTCCCTAGGAATTTTAATAAGTTCAGGTGACGGACAAGTGGAGCTGTTGGGTTTGTTTCTCGCCTGGGATAGAAAATTCACTGGTGGTCAGGAGCCCATCAGCAGCATGAGGTCACGGCAGAAACTGAAACTTCTCAAACTGCAAGTTACAGCTGACGTCCAAACTCCACGCGTGAAACGGAGGTGCTCCGTCCTTCTCGCTGGGATGTCTGCACTCCAAACCAAGTGCCTATTCTTCCTTTCAAGCCAGGCTTCCCTTCTGATTTTGCTATTTCTGTCAGCAGCACCTGGATTCTTCCAAGAATAGACCCTGAAATTCACTCATGAGGTCTTCCCTGACTGGCTCCACCTCCCTCCCCTCTAGTCTGAACTCTTAAGCAGTTACTGCCTGTATCAACCACTTGACAATTCATCCTATATGGCCTTATAAACATAGCTCCTGTAAAACGACTGAAAGGAACATGCATTTACAGCTTGTCTTCACAAAGATTAGAAACTTCTTACGAGAAGGGATTAGGCCTTTCCCTCTGCTGGATACCACACAAGGCAGATTTACAAAAGCTCCAGAGATACCTCTTTATTAATTCAGTCAACAGACACTTGGTGAGCCTTCACTCTGAACAGACACAGCACCCACCTCAGGCACTCGGCAGCCTTGGGCTCAGTTTAAGCCTTCATTCCATTAAGGGAAGGGCTGGAGGGTCCCCAAAGAATTCTGCTTCTGCAGTTCTAATATATATACCATTTAAGATGAACAAGAAATTAAGATTTATTTCCCCCCAAAAGGAGGCCTATTGAGAAGCTCCGCATCTGCCCCTCCCTCCCAAGGAAACATCTGAGAAAAGGAACATTAGATGCTAAGAGAATTTAGAATGAAAGATGTGTTGCCCACTCCTTCCCCATTTTACAGATAAGGAAACTGAGAATCAGAAGTTCACACGAGGATCCAAAGGTCTTGTGAATAGTGGCAAAACTCTGGCGAATTCTGGGTCCTGACACTCAGTCAAGGGTTCCTTTTACCATAGCACAATTTACCCAAAACCTTTCAAAAATAAAGTATTAATCCACCTGCTAAGGTGTCCCTTCTCGTGTGGTAGTCTCTATAAGAAAACAGAGAGTGCTGGCACTTACTCTTAGACATCCTCAACCTGAAAATCATCAAGACTTTATCTACATACTTTTTATGTCCTCTCCAAAATATGGAAATTTTCTTAGTCTTAAAACCGCTTTGTCATTTTATTTCTTTCATATTCTTTAAGCAGACCTGTTATGGCAAATCACACTGAAATAACCAATTCTCCTGTCAACCAGATTATCCAAGCATAATTCTTGCCACATTGTTGTATCTGTTCAAAGATGATCAATTAAAAAAAATTAAAAACAGAATTCTAAAACTACCCTCCACATGGATACACCTTCCTAAGAGTAATTTTGAATCCCAAGAGACAACAGTCAGATATAGGGAACTGGCAACTCTTATCACTAATCCCAGGCACAACAAAGAATTAACTATCATTAACTTTCATAAGGCTTCCCTGATGGCTCAGCAGTGAAGAATCTGTCTGCCAGTGCAAGAGACTCAGGTTTGATCCCTGGGTCAGGAAGATCCCCTGGAAAAGGAAATGGCAACCCACTCCAATATTCTTGTCTAGAGAATCCCATGGACAGAGGAGCCTGGTGGGCTAGGTCCATGGGGTCACGAAGAGTCGGACACGACTGAGCGACTAAACAACAGCAACTTTCATAAAGACTTAATGTAATTGCTAGTTGATGATCTTTGCTACTAGAAATAAATTTCCTGCATTACTGGAAAAGGTAAAAAGAAAACATTCAAAATCTGAATGTTCACTAACGTGAGGATTGCAGGAAAAAATTTCCTTCAAAAGAACCATGATGCTCCTTCAGTCACCGTAAGCAAAGACTTCAGAATCGGTTGACTGCTACTGAGGATTGCCAGAAAAGGGCAGGAAGAGCTTTCAGACATCATGGTCCTCTTTTTGTGGTGACACTCCTGAGCAGGGACCTTAGCTCAGCTCCTCGGTTGTCCCTGAACAAGGAGATGCTGCTATTTTGCCTTCTCCATGCCTCTCTCTTCCATGTAAGTTGGCAGGTGCCCACCCAGAGGAAGATGCTATTTCTGTTTCTAAGCCCCTTCCCAGAACCACATGTCCAGACAGAAACCATCGTACAAACTGACAGCTGAAGAGCGGAGTCCAAGCTGGGTATAGATTACACACCCAAGAACCAGCTGAGGTCCTGCTCCCCAGCTGGCTGGCCTCTAGCAGGCCACCTCACCCTGGCCCAGATGCAGGCTCTCTTACTGAGAGCGCACATCAGCCTAAGGTGGACAGCTGGCCTGTGGAGGAGCCCAAACTTGGTGTCCAGGCTTGAAGCGGGCCATAGGGAAGCTCCCCCTGCAGAGATAGGGGGATGGCCAGCTGGCTTGAAGCAGTCCTTTGTTTTCAAGACTTACCTTTTATCTCAGCAACAATTTCAACTGCTGATGAAAATTCATCATTAGTTCAAATGGTTGATTTGTCTTTAAACAACTCTTTAAAAATCTGAGTGCCGCTGTTGAGTGTATACTATCAAGATTTTACTTGGTTTCTATAACCTTGGTGACATTGATCTGTATGTGATTCTATGCAGGTCCCTAGCAGAGGAAGAAAACAGCTGTTTAATACATAAGACAGGACAAAAACAGCAACACAGGAGCAGCAAAACTAACAGAAAGCAGAAAAATCTTCACTTCCATTCTATATTTAAAAAATACAGAGGATGAAGCACATACAAGAGGTTCTTACCCTTTTGCAAATAAATATAGAAAGAAAAAGAGAGACAAAAAGCCTGGAGAGGGATTCCTGGATGGCGCAGTGGACAAGAATCCACCTATCAGTGTAGGAGACACGGGTTCAATCCCTCATCCAGGAAGATCCCAAATACCACAGAACAACTAAGCCCAGGCACCACAACTATTGAGCCTGTGCTCTGGAGCCTGAGAGTCTCAACTACTGAGCCGATGTGCTGCAACCACTGAAGCCTGCGCCCCTAGAGCCCATGTTCTGCAATAAGAGAAGCCATCACAGCAAGAAGCCCCCGCACCACAACTGGGGAGTTGCCCCAGCACTCTTCAAGAAGAGAAAGCCCTTGCAGCAACAAAGACCCAGCACAGCCAAAAATAAACAAACCAATAAAATTAGTTTAAACATATAGCTGGAGAATCTGCTCCCTAGTCTTTTTCTTCCTATCTTTCATGCTACTGTCCCACTCTTTAGGAAATTCAAGAAAAACTTCCATAGCAGATGAACATACTAGTATGCAAAAACAATGCTGCTGACTAATAAAAAAAAAGCAAACATAAAATGGAGTTGTAAGTAGAATGCATTGGGGCCATAACTTGAGGTGACTTTGGAGATAAAACTAAAACAATATTTTGTCACTTAAAAGCCCTGATGGACTCTCTTAATCAATGCTTGAACTACTCATAAATATTAGAAAACAGTGAGACAACTATCAAAGTCCTCTGGGCCAAGTGTTCCCCCCCTAAAATCAATGCCCAAACTCCCTGAAGTCTCGTTTAGCGATTATGGTACCAGGAAGTCAAGATATCTTATCACAGAGAATTTGTTCATTCACAACCATTATCAAGCAACATTTTGCCTATTGGGTGGTCAACAATGTTTCCTTTCGTCCAGAAAATAAAGATTTTACATGAAAACCAAACCCAGTAGAGGAGATGCAAGTATATATATATATATATGCCTATATCTTTGAGGGGTAAAGGTGTATTAGCCAAAACTATCTATACTGAATATCAAGCCAAACAGCAATCATCTGGAAATGTCAAAATCTTCTGGGCAATCAACTTGACAGTGCAAATATAAGACAAGCCTCAATTTAGCTGATAAGACTCCAGTAACTCTCTTGGACCCCTCAATTTTGGTAGCCACCCTCTCCACAGTCTCCCTGGGCTGTATCCATGGACTGATTAGTGTGGAAAGAAAACCCTAGTGCCCTGCCTCTCTCAGCTGTTAGGTATATTCTGCCCTCAGTCGACAACAATTGAGGAAGCCCACTGTTCCTCTGAAGTATCCTATGATTTCAGTCTACATGTGCTTGCTCCTGAAAACATCTATGAAATGGCCATAGGGCTCAACTTGGGCACACAATTAGAAAGCACGTGGAGTTGCCAGCTTTCTTTTCTTTCTTTTAAATTAATTTATTTATTTTAATTGGAGGCTAATTACTTTACAATATTGTGGTGGGTTTTGCCATACATTGACATGAATCTGGCTTCCTTTTCTACATACGCTTGTCTTGAGCTTCCTTTTCTACATATGCTTGTCCTGTATTTCTTCAGCACTGCACCTCTGATCCACAGTCCACTCTTCCTTGCATGTTATATCCACAGACTCACAGAAAGTCATAACCTGAAAGGTCCTATCCACATGACCCAGCCTGAGCACCACTTAAACTTGGTAAGAGGCGTTAACCTTTTAAAGATCAGGCAGGCAGGCAGATCTGGGTTCAAATCCTGCTTCTGGTACACTCTGGTTCTGTAGATTGTGTTCTCATGTGTTAAAACAGATAATAACTGCCTCATAAAACTGTTGTAATGATCAGATGAAATATTAAAATTCTTAAATTGAGAATTTCTATTTTCTTGGTCCCAGTTAAGATGTAATTGTTGGGGCTGATTTTTTTTGTAGTACATTAAATTGCAAGCCCAAGAGACAAGGGTTTTTTCCTACTGGGTTTTTTTGTTTTTTAATTTTATGGTCCCTAGTGTGGCACCTTTTGAGAGAGCCATAAACCAAACATGTGAAAGAACGCATTAAATCTCTATTACCACTACCTATTCCAGCTAATGTAGTGGTCTTTAGTTTCCCCAAGAATCAATCATTTCCTAAACTGTACCTTCTCAAAACAAATACATCAAACCACACCCTCTCCCCACATACATGCAACACATATACACAGAACTCCCAGCTGAAAAACACACTGCCTCTCGCCCCAACTTTTAGAATAAAGTTACCATATTTACCAGAATACTTGGGCAAACTGTGATGGATGGAGAGAGGGGATTTGGAAGAATTTTAAAAATCTCTGAAGAACATCCTTTAGGATTTGTGGCATCAAATCCTTAAAGGAGAACTACTTGCCTATAGCAAATTCTGGCAGCAAGTAAACCAGAAACTCACTGGTGAGTTGTGGGCGAAGTTAAATATTGCACTTCACTCCGTTCTATGCAAGCAAATAGTGAGTAACAGGGCTACCTCGAGCTCTCGCATTGGGTGTAGACATCCTTCCACAAGAAACAGGGTCCATTATTACTCTCCCCGTTGGCAAATTTATATTTAAGGGGGCACATATTGTGCTTTTGAGACATACTTTACTAGACAAATATTTGCTCCATAAGCCAGGGCAACGGTGTCATTTCTTTTCTTTGCAGGGGGCAGAGACAGAAGAATCAATGGGGGAGAAGAGGCTAAGATCCCAGACTCCCCCAAAAGGACACAGACTTCCGCTGCAGTAACGTTGGTTCTTTCAAGGAATATTTCCCCTAACGGCTAAAACGGCTTAACACATAATCAGCATCTTGTATCAATTACACAAACACCACGAAGCAACTCTGGTGGCCTGGGAAAGGACCATAACACACAGAACTCCTAACTGGCCTCGTCTGTCCCCTCCCACGGGGTTTGACAGCGTGTCCAAGACGCCCGAACACCAGCCATCAGGCTCCCCCCAGCGCCCTCCTCTCGCAGCAAACTGCCAAGGCTCTCGGGCCAAACTCCAACGTCCCTCGATTCAAAACCGAGAAAGTGTGAACCCCGCTAAGCAAACGGTAGGGCGCGTAATAACTTTTTTTTTTCTTTTCCGTGGAGCGGATTGGAGATGCTCGGCTCTAACGCCAACTTCCCAGGTCTCCCGTCCGCTTTCCGCAACCATCCCGTGGGGAAGGCGGGAGGGAGGGCGGACCAAAGAGAGGGCTGATGAGTTTTAATACCTCCGTGGTTTTCCCAGTGCGGGAAATTTACTACACAACAGCCCCTGAGAATTCCGTGCAGGTCTAACGAAAGGAGAATGCTCTCCCCCTCGCCCCTGCTAAAAGGAACAATAAAAACACGCAGCAGGCGCTCAGCTGGCCATACCAGGCCTTCCTAAGGGCCGATGGAGAAAGAAATTTCTCCAGTGTGCAATCTGGAGAAAGAAAGATGCCTGGCCAAGCGGAGGCCCGGGCATGAGTGTCCAGCCTGGGTCCCCAGCCTGCCGGGGAAAGGGCCTACAGGGAACGGATGGGGACTAAAGAGAAGGAGCAGTCGGCACGCGAGCCGCCCGGGGAGGGTAACGGCGGCCGAGCTCTACTTACATAACGCTTCAACTTTTTCTCCGGGGGGGACTTGCGGAGCCATCCCGAGCAGACCACTTCGCCGCCGCTCATGGTGCGCGCCTTTCGGGCTCTGGGCCCGGCGCGCTCCCGACACCTTCGACGCCGGACGGCCGTGCAGCTGCTGGGACCTCGCTCTCCCGCGGCGCACCCCAGGCGGACGGGGCGGGCCGGCTCCGCGGCGCTCTGGCTCTTGGCGTTCGAGTTTCTTCCCCGCAGGCAGGTCCGCGGACGTGAGTAGAAGCGGGCACAGCCGCCGAGGCCGACACCTCGGGGCAGGGGCCGCGGCCGGGCCGAAGATGCCCAGGCCTCCCTTCAGTGCACCCGCCCGGCCGCCTCCTCTGCGCTCCGGCTCCACGGGACTCTGCCCCGGCGCGGAGCCCGAGCCTCGGCCCCCTGCGCTCCGCCCCCTCGGGACGGGACCTCCCAGAGCGCACTCCGAGACAGACACGACGCTGCACGCGCGCACACACACAGTCTCACACGCTCATACACACACAATGCCCCCGCGCAGTGCCCACTCCGACTGGCCAGCTCTAGGTTTCGCTGCGCTTGGCGCTATCCCCTCCTTCCTCCTTCTGGAGGTAGGGTGGGTCACTTCCCCGAGGCGCCCGGACCGCGGCGAGGAAAGGGAAAGCCGCGAGGGTCCCGTGGTCAGCGGGCGCAGGGCTGGTCCCGGGCCACGGAGGGAGCCGCCGGCTCGGCGTCGCTGGGCAGAGTGCAGGTCCCGCCGAAGGGTGGGTCCGCGCTGGCCGCCGCCGCGGGAGAGAGAAAGCAGAGGGCAGCAGAAGAACGAGGCACTGGGCTGCTCGGCGGCGGGGACCAAGACCACCGTCCCGTCCCCTAGCGCTGCTCCTGCGCCGCCTCCCCCACCCCAGGGCGCGCGGCAGGTTCTGGGCGGCCCGGCCCCCGGCCCCGATCCCTCCCTCTCCCGGCCTCGGCTCCCTCTTCCTCTCTTTCCTCCTCCCCTTCCCACGTTCGGGCCGGCTCCGGTTTCTGCCCAGACTTTCTCTGAAACTCCGCCGGAGCGCTTCCAGCCAAAACAACAAGGGCCAGGGAGGAGGAGACGCGCGGAGGGAGGGAGCGAGCGAGGGAGGGCGCGGGAGTCCGAGAGGCACCCTGGGATCTGTAGTTCGGGACGCTGGCGAGGGGTCCTCGGCGCCCCCGGCGGCCGTGGATCCCGGAGCCCCCCGCGGGATGGTCGCCAAGGAAGGCGGCGAAGCCTCGCCGAGGGTAACGCCGCACCATCTCGGGTTCCCGGGCGACCGAGGAACATTCGAAGGTTCAAGTCTGTGGATTGCCATCTTGGCTCAGCCGAGTGTCAGTTCGGAGTTTGTACTGTGCGGGAGATCGGGAGTTGGGGGCGGGGAAGGGGGGGGGGGCGCGGGTACTTGACAGCGTGGAAAGCGAAACAGCCTGGAGGAAGACCGCGCGCCCTGGAGAGTCTGCGATCCCGGGGTTTCTGCCCGCAAGACTGAAGGGCAGAGACCAGGAGGGCGAGGTCGCTGGAAGCGCGCCAAGGCGACCAGCCTGCAGGGGCGGTCAGAAGGAGACCCTCCCGGACTGGTGTGTGCTGGTCCCCGGAGCAGCCTTGCCTGAGTGGTGGGAGCGCTTAGTGGACCCAAAGAATTCAGTTGAATCTATCTCATTTTGAAGCCTTACACTCCCTCCATTTGTGGCCAGTTTCTTCCACTTGCCTTGGCTTTTATTTAAAATCAACCCTTGGGGTGTTGGACCAGAACAGGGCAACTTCACTGGATGTCCTAATTCTATTTGTTTTCTTGTGTGTGTTTTACAATGACTGTGATACCTGGTCCTGAGATTAACACGATCCTGTAAGAGAAATATCTTTTCCAATGTATTTATGAGAAACAAAGCCCCCAGACAGATTTTGGAACGTACTGTAAATAATCAGATAAAAGTGCCAAACGTTTCTGGAAAAAATAACCTCAGGCGTGTTCTTGTTAATACAACATTCATATTCAGGAGTTCCTCTTGAGTTTGAAAATGTTATACAGTTGTAGTAGGAAATTAGGTGCTGGGGTGGTGACAAATAAAGGTCCCTGCACTCAGAGCGGTGACATTTGTGTGGTGGCATAAGATAGTTAACAGGGGTCAACCCAAGTACAGATTGTGATAAATGTGCCCTGGGAGAAATTGGAAGAATAATAAGGGTGGAACTAGGTCAGATACTAGGGGAGAAGTCTTCCTTAAAGAGGCAGCTAGCCAGAGATGTGAAAGATGTTGTAAAGATGTTGCCTTGTGAAACGATCAAAGGGATAACCATAAGGAGGACTGAGAGAGAAAGAACAACCCAGGGGGCTCATTGTTTTTCTTAAATGTTAGAATACAAGTGAGTGTAATTTTTATGGCAGCTAATAAAGCGAAGCAATTTTTATGTGAACTCGGGTTTTACCACAAGCCATCCATATGAAAATAAATCACTAAATTTGTTTTCCACTTTTACCACAAGCAGTGTGTCTGTATACAGACTGAGTCAAAGTATTTCAAATTAGCATGGCAGAGACCGGTTCACTCTTTCATAGTTAACTGTTTCCTAGATAATTTACCACTTCCTCCACTCCTTTTATTTTAAAGTTCTTTTTTAAAAATTGAAGTATAGAGAAGGAAATGGCAACCCACTCCAGTATTCTTGCCTGGAAAATCCCATGGACAGAGGAGCCTGGCAGGCTACAGTCCACAGGGTTGCAAAGAGTGGGACACAACTTAGCCACTAAACAACAACAAAACAATTAATTTACAATGTTGTGTTAGTTTCGGGTGTATAGCACAGTGATTCAGTTAAACATATGTATGTGTGTGTATGTATGTATATATATATATATGTGTGTGTGTGTATTCATATTCTTTTTAATGGAAAATTGTAATGCAGTCATCCCTCTGTATCCTTGGGGAATTGGTTCCAGGACCCCTCCCATACCAAAATTTTCTGATGCTCAAGTCCCTTGTATAAAATGGTATAGTATTTGCATGTAACCTAAACACATCTTTCTGTATACTTTAAATCATTTCTAGATTACTTATAAGACCTAATACAATGTACATGCTATGTAAATAGTTGCTGCTGCTGCTGCTGCTAATCACTTCAGTGGTGTCCGACTCTGTGCGACCCCATAGACGGCAGCCCACCAGGCTCCGCCATCCCTGGATTCTCCAGGCAAGAACACTGGAGTGGGTTGCCATTCCCTTCTCCATTGCATGAAAGTGAAAAGTGAAAGTGAAGTTGCTCAGTCGTGTCCAACTCTGAGCGACCCCACGGACTGCAGCCTACCAGGCTCCTCTGTACATGGGATTTTCCAGGCAAGAGTACTGGAGTGGGGTGCCAGTGCCATCATACAGCAAATTCAAGTGCTGCTTTTTGAAACTTTCTAGATTTTTTTTTCCCGGAATATTTCCTACCCAATGTTGGTGGAGGAATCCAAAGATCTAGAGGGTCAACTGTATGTATATCATGTACTACTTTGGAATGTTCCAATAATTTTTTCCATTATTTCAAATAAGGGATTGAATTAACTAATTTCCATGTAAGAAACCAGGGACTTCCCTGGTGGTCCAATGGCTAAGACTCCTCATTTCCAATGCAGGAGGCCCCCAGGGTTCAATCCCTGGGCAGAGAACTAGATCCAACATGCCTCAACTACGAGCTGCAACTGACAAGAGCCCGCATGCTGCAGCTGAGACCCAGCAGAGGCAAATATATATATATAGTTAAGAAACAATCATTAAGTATTTTCCCCTATGTTCATTTATGTTATTTCCAGATAAATAAATGAGGAGAAGTTGGAGATAAATACATCTTCATGTATGTGTGTTAAAAAGGAAATTGGCTTTATGTTGACATGATATGCCATTTTTAGATTATTAAATTTTAAATTATTAAATTTACATCTTTATATGTTAAAAAGTATGCTGGAAAACACTATTACACATCAGTATCTTAAATTTCATGCATACAACACAGACTCATGGAATGTCTTTGTATGTACAAGTTCTTGAGGACCCAGGATATAAAGAGAGGTTACCAAACCTATTACTTCACCCCTTTGTCCTAGAGAAGAGCATTTTGCTAGTAATCAGCCCCTTAACTTCAACAATACAGTTGATAAATGCTGTGAATGAAAAGCAAAGAGTCTCAGCGGGGCTCTTCCCTCTGGGAGAAGCGTGAGTAGGTGGGGAAAGACTTCCCTGAGGAATAGACTTAACTCTGATCTTCAAGATGAGTAGAAGTGGCCTAGCCAAGCAGCAGAGAAGACTACTGCAGACAACAGAGAAGCTGTCAGATGCCCAGGTCCTCGGGCTGGAAGAAATGCCTGGGAACCCGAAGGAAGGCAGCGGGTAGGCAAGTGAGAGGGACATTGGACTGGGTGAAGGGACAGACGTGGGCAGGAGACAGAGTGTGCAGATGCTTGGAGATGGTCTTAGGGTTTAGATGTTTTCCTCGGAGCAAATGACCGTTGTCACCTTCCGTGATCTTCAAATCACCGTAGACCATCACTCCTTCATGGACTCTGTCTCACCTCCAGCAGCAGACTTGCCAATCGCACCATTTTCCAACTTGATCTTTCAAGTTCTTCCTTGCTGATACCTCTGCTTTTCCATGACCCACCAGACCCCTCCGTCTTACACTCACCCCTTTTTCCAGGTTGAATTTTGTCGTCCACAAAACATGTCATCCAAATATCGTGCTTCCAACCCACAAAGCCCCAACCCTGGGTGAACCCGACTGTACTTCCTCTGACACTGAAACAGCCAAGTGTGGTTGGAGCAAGTTAAGCAACAGAATGAGCAATGTCACCATAAATTCAGATTCAGTGACTTCAAATAGATCCTCGTCTCTCTGCAGGGGCAGATCTTTGTTTTCTGGAACCTGAAGCATATACGGTTGTGTTGTTTAGTCGCTAAGTTGTGTCCAACTCTTTGTGACTCTACAGGCTGTAACCCGCCAGAAGACTGGAGTGGGTTGCCATTTCCTTCTCCAGAGGATCTTCCTGATTGTACCTGCTTCTCCAGCATTGGCAGGTGGATTCTTTTTACTGCTGAGACACCAGGGAGGTCCCTATACAGTTTGAGGAGTCATTTTAAAGGAAAAGAATATAAAATTACAAATAAAAATGTGAATATGAATCTAGAATGCGGAACAGATTATGAATGAGGAACAGATTACTGGAGCCTTGGAAATAGAGCTGCCTTTCCTTTGAGATCTCTATGTTGATTTGGGCTTCCCAGGTGGCGCTAGTGGTAAAGAACCCTCCTGCCAATGCAGGAGACATGAAAATATGTCTCTTATGAGGATCTTCCAGATCCAGGGTTTGGGAAGATCCTCTGGAGGAGGAAATGGCAAGCCACTCCAGTATTGCCTGGAAAACCCCATGGGCAGGGGAACCTGGCGGGCTACAGTCCATAGGACTGCAAAGAATGAGACACGACTGAAGCAACTTAGCATGCACGCACCCACATGTGATTTACCCGTCCCTGAGAGCTCACTCCAGTATTCTTGGGCTTCCCTAGTGGCTCAGCTGGTAAAGAATCTGTGTGCAATGCAGGAGACCCTAGTGCAATTCCTGGGTTGGGAAGATTCCCTGGAGAAGGGAAAGCTACCCACTTCAGTATTCTGGCCTGGAGAGTTTCATGGTCTGTATAGTTCATGGGGGCTTCCCTTGTGGCTCAGCTGGTTAAGAATCCGCCTGCAATGCGGAAGACCTGGGTTCAATCCCTGGGTTGGGAAGATGCCCTGGAGAAGGGATGGCTACCCCTCCATCCATGGGATGGCAAAGAGTCAGACACACCTGAGTGACTTTCACTTTTACTTTCATAGTCCATGGGGTCACCAAAGAGTCGGACACGACTGAGCAACTTTCGGTTTCACTTACATAGATATGCCTCCTGAGTGCACCCTGAATCGCCCTCTTCCAGCAGCTCCCTACTCACATGGGGGCCTGTGCAGCAAGCTTCCTTATCTTTATGGACATCTCTGCTACTGGCAATCCCACTCCTTTATCAGGACAGTGCACTCAACTCTACAAAATTTTCTTTCTTTCTTTCTTTTTAAATAACAGCTTTATCAAGATAATAATTCACCTACCATAAAATTCACATTTTTAAAGTGTAGAATTCAGTGGTTTTTAGTATATTCACAAAATTCTTCAGCCTCACTATATACTTTCAGAATATTTCATCACCCCTAAAAGAAACCCTATTCCCCCTCTCCCTGCATCCCTGACAACCACTAATCTTTCTGTTTCTGTGGATTTGCCTCTTTTGGACATTTCATATAAATGGAATCATACAGGAGGTGACCTTTTGTAACTGGTTTCTTTCAGTCTGCATAATGTCGAGGCTTATCCACATTGCAAAATGCATCAAGTACTTCATTGCTTTATAATGTTAAATAATATTCCATTATGTGGATGTATCACATTTTGTTTATCCATTTATCAGATAATGGACATGTGGATTGTTTTTACTTTTTGCCTGTTAGGAATGATGCTTGCATTAGTGCTTAAACCATTTTCAGATATCTCAAGTGTCCAAATCTTCCACTTTCCCCATCAAACAAAGATCTTATAGTTTCATCAGAAAAGCAAAGTGCTCAGACAGAAACTTCTTCAACCACTAGCCATCAGACATGCAAACCCACACGTCAGCTTCACTCCTCCACCCCCTCCTTCCCATGTCATATCAAAGGCGTTGCTTTCCGCTTCTGGAAGGTGAGTCCCTCCGCTTATGCTTTGAATTTCATCCCATTGCATCTTTTCAAGAACATAACCCTATCAATGATCTCTTCTCTCTATATCTAAATACTGTACTCTCCATGTAATTTTTTCTGTCATTGTGTATGTTGCAATACAACTTAAAAACAAGTAGCAGGCCAGATTTAGCCAAAGGGCCATAATTTACCAACCTTAGCTTTATACCATGATTTGATTGGATGTACATTCACATACACACACACACACACACACACACAGCTCTTTTTTTTTAAATGAAAGGGAGCCATTAGTATGAAGCCTTTTAAAATAGTTGTTGTGAAAGGATTCTTACATGAAATTGCCAATAACATGCAGTTGCAGATTATTTAATTCTTCCTGAATGTTAGCACTATTCCTCTGAATAAACTACCATATCATTAAAATGGAAGTTGGCTGCACTGCATTTGACAAAAGGATTGTAGACAACAGATTACAGTTCTCTTTAGTTTTTATTGGAAACCAAGTTAAATTATCCATCCCATTTGAAATATCCTCACATCTCTTCTGTTAAGACAATGTAAAAAATCCTCTACATCATATATTGCTTTTTAGCTACATTTTTTTCCTAACAGCCTTTCTCGCTCTTTCACAGCCAGACTTCTATTGAGTGTTGCTATAGTTTCTCTCTAGCTCATCCTCCATTCCTCCTCAATCTGTTTCTCTTTGGCTACCATTCCAATTTTACTCTTATATTTGCCAAGGTCACTCATGACCCCACATCGCTAAATCAGATGAGAATTTTCAGACTTCATATTTTTCAGTCACACCTTCCTAAAACTCTCAGTACCTTGACCCTTGAGACATCATGGTTTTGGATCTTCCTGTCCCCTTGTTCCACTCTGATTTCTTTGAAGGCTCTTCTACTGGCCCGTGGCATTTTTGAGGTCTAGCCCACCGCTCTTCTCATCCACTACTTCCCCATGTGGGTGGTATTTGACAGTTCCATCCCCAGCTGGGTTCTCTCTTCTGGATCATCAATCTGTAAATACGACTGCCTTCTTTACGTACCACTCAGCTCCACTCTGTCAAGCAAATCAAGTCATGAGCTCCTCCTCAGCTCTCACCAGATCAACTCCAGTGTCTTTTTATTTCTCTGGGAGTCATTCTCTGTACTTTTTTTGCTCATCTTCTATCACCAACCCACTACCAAAGGTAGATAAGCCTGCCTGTAGATTATTTTTCCATTTCATCCATTTCTGTACTACCACTCCTTCCCAAGCTACTTCATTTCTCTCTTGGATTTTGGGGCATATGCTTAATGTATCTTCTTTACCCCGGCTCCACAGATTCTCCACTTTTCAGCCAAAGACATCTTCAAACAAGCACGAATAAAATCATGTCAATGGCTATCAACTGAGCATAGGATAAAAACCAACATCCTGGGGACTTCCCTGGTGGTCCAGTGGCTAAGACTCTGTGTTCCCAATTCAGGGGGCCTGGATTTGACCCCTGATCAGACAACTGGATCTCACGTGCTGCAATTGAGAGTTCACACGCCATAGCTAAAGATCCTGCATGCCACAAATGAAGATCAAAGATCCAGCATGCCGCAGCTAAGACCTGGTGTAGCCAAGGAAATAAATAAAGGAAGAATCAATTTTTTTTTTTTGAATCCTTAACATGGCCAACATGATGTGCATGGCGGCAGGTATCTATCCTGCGTCACCTGGACCACTTTCTTGTCTCTTCCTGTGCTTAGTCACTCAGGTGTTCTTCCACTTCTGTTTCCTCAAACACACTCATCTTCCTTCCCGCTCCGAAGCCTGTGTTCTCACTCTCCTGTGCCTGGCATGCTGCTATCACCTTTGTGTGCCTTTCGTTTCATTTTACTGGAACGGGTTCATTCCTGCCCACTCTTCAGATCTTGGGTCACCCATCTCTTCCACAGAAAGACTTTTCTCAGGCTCAGGTTGCATCATATTCCCTACTTTACTGTCTTACGGTCCTGTTATAAGAAATTGATATCATAGCTGTTGTCTCACATCATTTTGTGAGATTATTTTATTGATATTGGTTCCTCTCACTAAATAATGGATGCTGTTAAGGAAAAGGACTATTTTGTTTGTCAAAAGGATTATGTCTATTTTGTTTAGTCACTTTATTTTTACCCCTAACACCTACCAGGGTACCTGGCATGTAAGCAATTCTTAACACATATTTGTGGAATGAGTGAGTGAGTGAAGGATGTGAAGGGCTTTGATCAGGTGGCTGATGACCTAGATGTTTGCTCGCTGCTGACATGGTAACAGGGCATAGTGCTCTAGTCAAGATGCTTGGGTATTGCTACAGTTGGAATGTTTCTGTCCCTTAAAATCCTTCATGGATCACAGCCTTGTCATGATGAAGGGGCTGTGCAGGGCTCCCCGAGGCAGACGGGTCATAATGAAGAGTTCTGACAAAACACGGTCCACTGGAGAAGGAAATGGCAACCCACTCCAGTATTCTTGCCTGGAGAAACCCATGAACAGTATGAAAAGGTGAAAAGATATGACACCAGAAAATGAACCCTCCTGGTCAGGAGGTGTCCAATATGCTACTGGGGAAGAACAGAGGGCAGTTACTAGTAGCTCCAGAAAGAATGAAGTGGCTGGGCCAAAGTGGAGAGGAGCTTCGTTGTGGATGTGAAAGTAAAGAGAAAGTAAAGTTGGATGCTGTAAAGAACAATATTGCATAAGAATCTGGAATGTTAGGTCCATGAATCACGGTACACTGGGCTTGGTGAAGCAGGAGATGGCAAGAGTGAATGTCAACATCTTAGGAATCAATAAACTCAAAGGGACAAGAATAGATGAATTTAATTCAGATGACATTATATTTACTATAATGGATTCTGTAGGCAAGAGTCCCTTAGAAGAAATGGAGTAGTCGTCATAGTCAACAAAGGAATCTGAAATGTGGTACTTGGGTACAGTCTCAAAAACGACAGAATTATCTCGGTATATTTCCAAGGCAAACCATTCAACATCACAGTAATCCAACTCTATTCTCCAGCCATTAATGGAGAAGAAACTAAAGTTGACTGGCTCTATGAAGACCTACAAGACCTTCTAGAACTAACACCAAAAAAGCTGTCATTTTCATCATAGGGTGTTGGAATGCAAAAGTAAGAAATTAAGAGATACCTGGATTAACAGGCAAGTTTGGCCTTGGAGTACACAATGAAGAAGGGCAAAGGCCAACAGTTTTGTCAAGAGAACACACTGGTTGTAGCAAACACCCTTTCCCAACAACCCAAGAGACGAGTCTACACATGGACATCACTCACCAAATAGTCAATACCAAAATCAGTTTGATTTTATTCTTTGCAGCTGAAGATGGAAAAACTCTATACAGTCAGCAAAAACAAGATGTGGAGCTGTCTGTGGCTTAGATTATGAGCTCTTTATTGCAAAATTCAGTCTTAAATTTTTAAAAGTAGGGAAAACAACTAGGCCATTCAGGTATGACCTAAATCAGATCCCTTATGATTATACAGTGGAAGTGACAAATATATTCAAGGGATTAGATCTGGTAGACAGAGTGCCTGAAGAACTATGGAAGGAGATTCATAACTTTCTACAGGAGGCGGTGACCAAAACCATCTCCAAGAAAAAGAAATGCAAGGAGGCAAAGTGGTTATTTGAGGAGGCTTTACAAATAGCTGGGGAAAGAAGTGAAAGGCAAAGGAGAAAGGGACAGATATACCCAACTGAATGTGGAGTTCCACAGAATAGCAAGGAGCAATAAGAAGGCCTTCTTAGATGAATAATGCAAAGAAATAGAAGAAAACAATAGAATGGGAAAGACTAGAGATCTCTTCAAGAAAATTGGAGATATCTAGGGAACATTTCATGCAAGGATGGGCACTATAAAGGACAGAAACGGTAAGCTAACAGAAAAGATTAAGGAGAGATGGTAAGAATACACAGAAAACTGTACAAAAAACATCTTGCTGCTGCTAAATCACTTCAGTCGTGTCCGACTCTGTGCGACCCCATAGACAGCAGCCCACCAGGCTCTGCCGTCCCTGGGATTCTCCAGGCAAGAACACTGGAGTGGGTTGCCATTTCCTTCTCCAGTGCATGAAAGTGAAAAGTGAAAGTGAAGTCGCTCAGTCGTGTCCGACTCTTTGCGACCCCATGGAATGCAGCCCACCAGGCTCCTCCATCCATGGGATTTTCCAGGCAAGAGTACTGGAGTGGGTGGCCATTGCCTTCTCCGAAAACACATCTTAATGACCCATATAACCATAATGGTGTGGTCACTCACCTAGAGCCAGACATCCTGGGGTGTAAAGTCAAGTGGGCCTTAGGATGCATTACATGAACAAAGCTAGTAGAGGAATTCCAGCTGAGCTATTTAAAATCCTAAAAGATGATGCTGTTAAAGTGCTGCACTAAATATGCCAGCAAATTTGGAAAACTCAGCAGTGCCCACAGGACTGGAAAAGGTCAGTTTTCTAATCTCAAAGATGGCAATGCCAAAGAATGTTCAAATTACCATACAATTGCACTGATTTCACATGCTAGCAAGGTTATGCTCAAAATCCTTCAAGCTAGGCTTCAGAAGTACATGAGCCAAGAACATCCAGATGTACAAGCTGGGTTTAGAAAAGCTAGAGGAACCAGAGATCAAATTGCCAACATCCATTGGATCATAGAGAAAGCAAAAGAATTCCAGAAAAACATCTACTTCTGCTTCATTGACTATGCTAAAGCCTTTGTGTGGATCACAACAAACTATGGAAAATTCTTAAAGAGATAGAAATATCAGACCACCTAGGTAAGGTTTCTCCTGAGAAACCTGTATGCATATCAGGAAGCAACAGTTAGAACTGGACATGGAACAACGTACTGGTTCCAAATTGGGAAAGGAGTACGTCAAGGCTGAATATTGTCACCCTGCTCATTTAACTTCTATGCAGATTACATCATGAGAAATACTAGGTTGGATGAATCACAGGCTGGAATCAAGATTGCTGGGAGAAATATCAACAACCTCAGATAAGCAGATGATGAACACAAAAGAGGAAAGTGAAAAAACTGGCTTAAAATTCAATATTAACAAAACTAAGATCATGACATCTACTAGCTTTGTTCATGTAATGCATCCTAAGGCCCACTTGACATTAATGGCAAATATAAGAGGAAAAGTGGAAGAAGTGACAGATTTTCTTTTTTGGAGCTCCAAAATCACCGTGGATTGTGACTGCAGCCATGAAATTAAAAGATACTTGCTCCTTGGAGGGAAAGCTATGACAAATCCAAACTGTGTATTAAAAAGCCAAGACATCACTTTGCCGACAAAAGTCAAAGCTGTGTTTTCTCCAGTAGTCATGTACAGATGTGAGAGTCGGACCATTAAGAAGGCTGAGCCTCAAAGAATTGACGCTTTCAAATTGTGCTTCTGGAGAACTCTTGAGAGTCCCTTGGACTGCAAGGAGATCAAACCAGTCAATCCTAAAGGTAATCAGTCCTGAATATTCATTGGAAGGACTGATGCTGAAGCTCCAATACTATGACCACCTGATGTGAAGAGCCGACTCATTGCAAAAGGCCCTGATGCTGGGAAAGATCGAAGGCAAAAGGAAAAGGGAGTGGCAGAGAATGAGATGGTTAAATAGCATCACTGACTCAATGGACATGAATTTGAGCAGACTCCAGGAGATAGTGAAGGACAAAGAAGCCTGGCATGCTGCAGTCCATGGGGTCGCAAAGAGTTGCACACGACTTAGCGACTGAACAACACAGTCCATATGTTGAAATCCTAACCCTCAAGGTGAAGATATTAGGAGGTGGGTCTTTGCAGAGGTGATCTCAGTGATAGGGATGGAGCCCTCATGAGTGGAGTTACTGACTCTGTAAAAGAGGGGAAGAAAGTTCCCTTGCTCCCTTCCACCATGTGAGGGCACAACAAGAAGATGCCAACCATGAACCAGACATTGAGCTCTTTCCAGACAAGGAGCCTGCTGGCACCTTTGATGTTGACCTTCCCAGACTGCAGAACTGAAAGAAATTAATTTCCATTTTTTATAAGCTACCCAGTTTATGGTTTTATTGTTATAGAAGCCCAAATGGGCTAAGAAAGATAGGAATTGTCTCCCAATAACCATACTCCAAAAAGTGATAAACCAAACTTTATATTATTACCTAAAGGTGGGGTTGTATATCTGATGATTTTTCTACAACAAAAATGTATTCCTTTAGTAATAGGACATTTTAAGTTTAAAAAACAAAAAAGTGAGGCTGTATTTTAAAATTAATAAATAACTTTATGCATTGAAATTTTCACACATCTAAATATTTCTAAGAAAGTTGTATTTAAATAATTTGGAATGAAAATATCCTTGAAATAAGATTTATATAGATACAGTGAGAAAATGGTCTTTTCACAAAGGAATAACATAGTTTGTTTAGGATATTTCAGTTATAATTTATTAGGAGCTATGATAATTAAAATATTATGCTAACACTGCCTGAATTGCATACTTTTGTATCAGACTTAATATTTCAATATTTAGATTACTTATCGGGTAAAAGAGACATTTTATTTTATAAATTTGGAGAAGGAAATGGCAACCCACTCCAGTGTTCTTGCCTGGAGAATCCCAGGGACGGGGGAGCTGGTGGGCTGTCGTCTCTGGGGTCGCACAGAGTCGGACACGACTGAAGCGACTTAGCAGCAGAAGCAGCAGTAAACCAAAATCCCTTGGTAATTGTGACATACAAACATTATATTTAATAGTATTAGAGTTACTTAATATAATTACATTTATGCAGTTCTTACGTTCAAATTATTTTGGATGAAAAACAATTATCTACGAAGTTAAAACTTATGTATACTTAAATTAAGAAAACCTAGAGAGGGCCTGGATAGCTTAGTTGGTAGAGCATCAGACTTTTAATCTGAGGGCCCAGGGTTCAAGTCCCTGTCCAGGAATCAAAAAAAAAAAAAAAAAAAATTTCTTTTAAAAAAGGAGAAAAACTAACTCAGTCTTCTTTTAAACTGAAAATTATGAGATGACTGCTTCATCTCAATGCTGTTTACCACACCAAGGTTAAATCTGGATGTACAGAGAACCAAGAAACAGACCCACGCGTGTGTGGTCATTAAATGCATGACAGAATTGACACTGCACTGCAGTGAGGAAATGATGGACTTTTCAGTACGTGGTTCTGGGTACATTGGATACTCACTTTTTTTTTTAAAAAAAAAAAAGGGTTTTGCTTCCTATCTCACAACATATGCAAAAATCAATGCCAAATGCATTATAGATTTTAAAATTGAAATAAAAAAATACTAGGACATTTCAAAACAAGAACACAGAGAGCTATCTTCTTAACTTTGGGAAAAGTAAACAGGCACAGAAAGCACTAACCTTAGAGTTTAAAGAGCAATATATCGGGCAGTGTTAAAATTGACAACATCTCTTCATCAAACAAGTCATGGACTGGAAGAAGATATTTTAATTCCTGTATTCTTTGAAGGGCTTGTAGTTGGAATATATAAATAATCCTAGAATCAATAGGGGTTTCCTCAATGGCACAGCATGTAAAGAATCCGCTTGCAATGCAGGGGACACAGGAAATGTGAGTTGGACTACTGGGTTGGGAAGATCCCCTGGAGGAGGAAATGGCAACCCACTCCAGTATTCTTGTCTGGAGAATCCCTTGGACAGAGGAGCCTGGTGGTATACTGTGCAGGGGATTGCAAGGAGTCAGACACAACTGTGCAGCTAAGTGCACACACGTGCTTCAGAATCAATAAGATGACAAACAATCCAAGACTTCAGCTTTCAACCAAGGTGGAGTAAAAGAGGATAGAGTTCCCCACCCTACTGAGACAACTTTATAAAAAGATACAAAATATATGAAACAAACAAGGTGAGCACTGCAATCACCCTGGTTTACTGCTTTACTTTCTAGGCCACAGCACAGGGTGCTTGGAGTCCTTTGAGTTGAGGAGATGGATCTGGAAGTTGGCTTAAAACTCAACATTCAGAAAACGAAGATCATGGCATCTGGTCCCATCACTTCATGGGAAATAGATGGGGAAACAGTGGAAACAGTGTCAGACTTTATTTTGGGGGGCTCCAAAATCACTGCAGATGGTGATTGCAGCCATGAAATTAAGACGCTTACTCCTTGGAAGAAAAGTTATGACCAACCTAGATAGCATATTGAAAAGCAGAGATGTTACTTTGCCAACAAAGGTCCATCTAGTCAAGGCTATGGTTTTTCCAGTGGTCATGTATGGATGTGAGAGCTGGACTATAAAGAAAGCTGAGCACAGAAGAATTGATGCTTTTGAACTGTGGTGTTGCAGAAGACTCTTGAGAGTCCCTTGGACTGCAAGGATATCCAACCAGTCCATTCTAAAGGAAATCAGTCCTGGGTGTTTATTGGAAGGACTGATGCTGAAGCTGAAACTCCAATACTTTGGCCACTTCATGTGAAGAGTTGACTCATTGGGAAAGACCCTGATCCTGGGAGGGATTAGGGGTAGGAGGAGAAGGGGACGACAGAGGATGAGATGGCTGGATGGCATCACCAACTCGATGGACATGAGTTTGAGTGAACTCTAAGAGTTGGTGATGGACAGGGAGGCCTGGTGTACTGCAGTCCATGGGGTCGCAAAGAATTGGACACAACTGAGCGACTGAACTGAACTGAACTGAACTCCAGTTTAAAGCCACAGGACACTACACCAGATAGGAAAGAGCTACACAGAGAGAGCACTCAAGATTCCCACTCGGGGCGTCCCCAAACATCTCCAGATGAATATGGATTCACAGATGCAGGTGAAGAAACCACCCAGCACTAGGGCCAGAGTCACCAGAAGGGTCTGTAGGGAACAGTCGCCAGGGAACCATCCAGGTGGAAACAGTTCTTGTTCTCCCAGCCAAAGTCAAAAACATCATAATTCACAAAGTACTATAGGATTTTTGACTCAGGCGTGGGGCAAAATTATCTCTAGACTAAATGCTGCTGTGACTCTGCCTAAGAAAACTTGATAGCAAGATCCCATAGGTTCAAACTGCTTCCAAGAAACTTAACTCTGTCCTAAATTACAGCTCGGTATATTCATAGGAAAGCAAAAATATCTAACACCAACTCATTTTCTACAGTTGTGCCCACAGTTTTCTCCATTTACAACTTGTCCCACTATTTAATATACTTTGAATCTGCTAAAAATATTAACTGACTGCTCTCCTAAATCTAAAGATAATATCATTTTAGTATAAACATATATCACATATTTTTGTAAAATTTGTCAAAGTCTGATTAGTGTGCCTTAAGTGCATGCTTCTTTCACTGTTTATAACATCTGATTTGATAATCAAAAATTCTGGATTTGACATTGATCAGAAATTACAAAGAAGCAGGTAAATATGACTCACAAATGAGGAGAAAACTCAGCTGAAGCCAACCCAGTAGTGATATAGATGGTAAAATTATTTGACAAACATATAATAGGTGTTACAGCTGTATCGGAGAAGGCGATGGCACCCCACTCCAGTACTCTTGCCTGGAAAATCCATGGACAGAGGAGCCTGGTAGGCTGCAGTCCATGGAGTCGCAAAGAGTCAGACATGACTGAGCAACTTCACTTTTACTTTTCACTTTCATGTATTGGAGAAGGAAATGGCAACCCACTCCAGTGTTCTTGCCTGGAGAATCTCAGGGACGGCGGAGCCTGGTGGGCTGCCGTCTATGGGGTCACACAGAGTCGAACACGACTGAAGTGACTTAGCATAGCATAGCATAGCATACAGCTGTATATCATGTGTTCAGTAAGCTAGAGCAATGATTTAACATATTATGTAGAGACATGGAAGATACTAAAAAGACCTAAAGCAAACTTTTATAGATGAAAATTATATTGACTGAGAGGAAAAACATACTACATGCAATTAATAGCAGATTAAACATCACAGAAGAAAGTTTTAGTGAATTTAGACATAGAGAAATAGGAACAGAGAAAGAAAAAAAAGATGGAAAAAAATGCACAGAGCATCAGTGAAAATGGGACCAGCTCAAAGAATCTATATGCATATAATTGGAGTCTCCAAAGTGGGAAGCACTGAAGAATATTTGAAAAGATAATGGCCAAAAATTATCCAAATTTGTTGCAACTGTAAATCCATAGATTCAAGACATAGCATCACTGAGAGAAATTAAAGACCTAAGTAAGATATACTTAATTCATGAATAGAAAGTCAATATTATTAAGTTGTCAATTTTCTCCCAGAATAATCTGTAAATTTAACACAATTCCAATGACTACCTCAGCAAGCATTTTTTCCAAAATTGATAAGCTGATTCTGAAAATCATATGGAAATGCAAAGGACCTAAGTAGCTACAACTTTGGAAAGGAACAAAGTTAGAGAACTTATGCTCCTTGACTTCAAGACATAGAAACCCACCTTAATAAAGACAATGTAGTACTGTCTTTTGGAGAAGGAAATGGCAACCCACTCCAGTACTCTTGCCTTGAAAATCCCATGGATGCAGGAGCCTGGTAGGCTGCAGTCCATGGGGTCGCGAAGGGTCAGACACAACTGAAGCGACTTCACTTTCACTTTTCACTTTCATGCATTGGAGGAGGAAATGGCAACCCTCCAGTGTTCTTGCCTGGAGAATCCCTGGGACGGGGAAGCCTGGTGGGCTGCCGTCTATGGGGTCGCACAGCGTCGGACACGACTGAAGCGACTTAGCAGCAGTAGCAGCGGCAGTACTGTCTTTGATAGTACTGGCATCAAGATAGAAAAATGTGAAAAAATTGGAACTAGAGTTACCATATGATCCAATAATCCCACTCTTAGACATGAATGTAGAAATGATGAAAACTCTTAATTTGGAAAGATACATGTGCCCCCATATTCATAGCAGCACCTTTACAATAGCCAAGGCATAGAAGCAACCTAAATGTCCATCGACAGATGAATGGATAAAGAAGATCTGTTACACACACACACACACACACACACACACACAGTGGAATATTACTCAACCACAAAAAAGAATGAACCAATGCCATTTGCACCAACATAGATGGACTAGGGAATTATCATACAGTGAATTATGTGAGACAAAGACAAATATCCTGTGATATCGCTTATATATGGAATCTAAAAACATGATACAAATGAACTTATAAACAAAACAGAAACAGACTCACAGACATAGAAAACAAACTTATAGTTACCAATCGGGAAGTTGGGGTAAAGGATAAATTAGGAGTTTGGGATTAGCAGATACAAATTACTATATATAAAATAAGCAACAAGGTTATCGCACAGGGAACTATATTCAATATCTTACAATAAACTATAATGGAAAAGAAAAGAAAAAAGATAGGCAAATGGATTAATGGAACAGAAAACAGTCCAGAAATAGACTCACACATACATGGTCAATTGATTTTTGACAAAGGTGCACAGGCGATTCAAAGAAGAAAGAATAGTCTTTTCAATAATTGATGCTAAAGCAATAGGATACCAAAATGCAAGAACAACAACAACAAATTCAAACCATACCTTGCAGCACATGTACAGATATACCTCACAATAGATTATAAATAATAAAAGTAGAACCCAATAAAAAGAAAACTTCTGGAAAAAGCAGAAAGATTTTCTCTTCTGGAGAAAATCTGTGTGACTGAGTTATGCAAAGATCTCTTAGATATCATGCCCAAAGCATGATCCAAAAAGGAAAAAAAAAATGGTAAATTGGTCTTTTATCAAAATTAAGAATGCTTGCTCTTTGAAAGATACCATTAAGAGAATGAAAAGACAAGCCACAAGCTGGGGGAGGAAATATTTGCAAATCACATATTTGATAAAGGCCTTGTCTCCAAAATAAAGCTATACAGAACTTAATAATAAGAAATAGACAGCCTAATTAAAACATGGGCAAAAGATTTGTATGTATACATATTTAACCAGAAAGGACTCACAGATGGCAAATAAGCCATATCAAAAGATGTACTCAGCATCGTTAGGCATTCAGTTCAGTTCAGTTCAGTCGCTTAGTCGTGTCCAACTCTTTGCGACCCCACGAATTGCAGCACGCCAGGCCTCCCTGTCCATCATCAACTCCCGGAGTTCACTCATTAGGGAAACACAAATTAATATCACAATTAGATACCACTACACATCTATTGTGCTCAGTCACTGAGTCGTGTCTGGAGCTTTGAAGCCCCATGGACACATATATCAGAACGCTTAAAATTGAAAACATTCAAAAAAAGGAGATCATGGCATCTGGTCCCATCACTACATGGAAACTAGATGGGGAAACAATGGAAACAGTGACAGAATTTATTTTCCTGGGCCCCAAAATCACTGCAAATGGTGACTTCAGCCACAAAATTAAAAGATGCTTGCTCCTTGGAAGAAAAACTATGACACACCTAGACAGCATATTAAAAAGTGGAGACATTACTTTGCCGACAAAGATCTGAACACTCAAAGCTATGGTTTTTCCAGTAGTCATGTATGGATATTAGTGTTAGACCATAAAGAAGGCTGAATGCTGAAGAACTGATGCTTTGAACTGTGATGTTGGAAAAGACTCTTGAGAATCCCTTGTTCTGCAAGGATATCAAACCAGTCAATCCTAAAGGAAACCAATCTTCAATATTCATTCAGTTCAGTTCAGTTCAGTTGCTCAGTCTTGTCCAACTCTTTGTAACCTTATGGACTGCAGCACACCAGGCTTCCCTGTCCACCACCAACTCCTGGAGCTTGCTCAAACTCATGTCCATGGAGTCAGTGATGCAATCCAACCATCTCATCCTCTGTCATTCCCTCCCTTTTCCTCCTGCCTTCAATCTTTCCTAGCATCAGGGTCTTTTCCAATAAGTCAGTTCTTCGCATCAAGCGGCCAAGGTATTGGAGCTTCATCTTCAGCATCAGTCCCTCCAGTGAATATTCAGGACTGATTTCCTTTAGGAATACTTTGATTGGATTGACAGGTTTGATCTCCTTGCAGTCCAAGGAGCTGTCAAGGGTCTTCTCCAACACTACAGTTCAAAAGCATCAATTCTTTGGCAGTCAGCCTTCTTTATGGTCCAGCTCTCACATCCATACATGACTACTGGAAAAATCATAGCCTTGACTGGATGGACCTTTGTTGGCAAAGTAATGTCTCTGCTTTTTAATATGCTGTCTAGGTTTGTCATAGCTTTCTTCCAAGCAGCAAGCGTCTTTCAATGTCATGGCTGCAGTCACCATCTGCAGTGATTTTGGAGCCCAAGGAAAAAAGTCTGTCACTGTTTGCATTGTTTCCCCATCTATTTGCCATGATTTGATGGTACTGGATGCCATGATCTTCGTTTTTTGAATGTTGAGTTTAAGCCAGCTTTTTCACTCTCCTCTTTCATTTTCATCAAGAAGCTATTTAGTTCCTCTTCACTTTCTACCATAAGGGTGGTATCATCTGTTTATCTGAGGTTATTGATATTTCTCCTGGTAGTCTTGATTCCTCCTTGTGCTTCATCCAGCCCAGAATTATGCATGATGTACTTTGCATATAAGTTAAATAAGCATGGTGACAATATACAGCCTTGACGTACTCCTTTCCCGATTTGGAACCAGTCTGTTGTTCCACATCTGGTTCTAACTGTTGCTTCTTGACTGTCATACAGATTTCTCAGGAGGCAGATAAGGTGGTCTGGTATTTCTGTCTCTTAAAGAATTTTCCACAGTTTATTGTGATCCACATGGTCAAAGTTTTGGTGTAGTCAATAAAGCAGAAATAGATGTTTTTCTGGAATTCTCCTGCTTTTTCAATGATCCAATGGATGTTGGCAATTTGATTTCTAGTTCCTCTGCCTTTTATAAATCCAGATTGAACATCTAGAAGTTCATGCTCCATGTCCTGTTGAAGCCTGGCTTGGAGAATTTTGAGCATTACTTTGCTAGCATGTGAGATGAGTGCAATTGTGTGATAGTTTGAATATTCTTTGGCATTGTCTTTCTTTTGTATTGGGATGAAAACTGACCTTTCCAGTCTTGTGGCCACTGCTGAGTTTTCCAAATTTGCTGGCATATTGAGTGCAGCACGTTCACAGCATCATCTTTTAGGATTTGAAATAGCTCAACTGGAATTCCATCACCTCCACTAGCTTTTTTCATAGTGATGCTTCCTAAGGCCCATTTGGTTTCACATTCCAGCATGTCTGGCTCTACATGAGTGATCACACCATTGTGGTTATCTGGGTCTTGAAGATCTTTTTTTGTGTATTTTTCTGTATATTCTTGCCACCTCTTCTTAATATCCTTTGCTTCTGTTAGGTCCATACCATTTCTGTCCTTTATTGTGCCCATCTTTGCATGAAATGTTGCCTTAGTAGCTCTAATCTTCTTGAAGAGATCTCTAGTCTTTTCCATTCTATTTTTTTTTCCTCTCTATTTCTTTGCATTGATCACTGAAGAAGGCTTTCTCATCTCTTCTTGCTATTCTTTGGAACTGTTCATTCAGATGGGTATATCTTACCGTTCTCCTTTGCCTTTAGCTTCTCTTCTCGTCTCACCTCTTTGTAAGGCCTCCTCAGGCAAACATTTTACCTTTTTGAACTTCTTTTTCTTGGGGATAGTCTTGATCCCTGCCTCCTGTACAATGTCACTAACCTCCGTCCATAGTTCTTCAGGCACTGTATCAGATCTAATCCCTTGAATCTTTCTCACTTCCACTGTATAATTGTAAGTGATTTCATTTAAGTCATACCTGAATGATCTAGTGGTTTTCCCTACTTTCTTCAATTTCAGTCTGAAGTTGGCAATAAGGAGTTTATGATCTGAGCCACAGTCAACTCCTGGTCTTGTTTTTGCTGACTGTATAGAGTTTCTCCATCTTCAGCTGCAAAGAATATAGTGTCTGATTTCAGTATTGACCATCTGGTGATGTCCATGTGTAGAGTTGTCTCTTGTGTTGTTGGAAGAGGGTGTTTGCTATGACCAGTGCATTCTCTTAGCCAAACTCTATTAGCCTTTGCCCTGTTTCAATTTGTACTCCAAGGTCAAACTTGCCTGTTACTCCAGGTATCTCTTGACTTCCTTCTTTTGCTTTCCAGTCCCCTATGATGAAAAGGACATTTTTTTTTTTTTTTTGGTGTTAGTTCTAGGTCTTGTAGGTCACCATAAAACTGTTCAACTTTAGCTTCCTTGGAATTAGTGGTTGGGGCATAGACTTGAATTACTGTGATATTGAATGGTTTGCCTTGGAAATGAACAGAGATCATTCTGTCGTTTTTCAGATTGCACCCAAGTAGTGCATTTCAAACTCTTTTGTTGACTATGGTGGCTACTCCATTTCTTCTAAGTGATTCTTGCCCACGATAGTAGATATAATGGTCATATTAATTAAATTCGCCCATTGCAGTCCATTTTGCTTCATTGATTCCTAAAATGTCAATTTTCACTCTTACCATCTCCTGTTTGATGATGGACCTAACATTCCAGGTTCCTACGCAATATTGTTCTTTATAGCATTGGACTTTACTTCCATCACCAGTCACATCTACAACTGGGTATTGTTTTTGGTTTGGCTCTGACTCTTTATTCTTTCTGGAGTTACTTCTGCACTCTTCTCCAGTAGCATATAGGCCCATACTGACCTGGAGAGTTTATCTTTCACTGTCCTATCTTTTTGCCTTTTCATACTGTTTATGGGTTTCCCTGGGCAAGAATACTGAAGTGGTTTGCCATTCCCTTCTCCAGTGGACCACGTTTTGTTAGAACTTTCCACCATGACCCGTCTGTCTTGGGTGGCCCCACATGGTGTACTTCATAGTTCTGTTGAGTGAGACAAGGCTTTGATCCATGTAATCAGTTTGGTTAGTTTTCTGTGATTGTTATTCATTAAAAGGACTGATGCTGAAGCTGAAGCTCCAATATTTTGGCCACCTGTTGTGAAGAGTTGACTCATTAGAAGAGATCCAGATGCTGGGAAAGATTAAAGGCAGGAAGAGAAGGGGACAACAGAGGACAAGATGGTTGGATGGCATCACTGACTCAATGGACGTGAGTTTGAGTAAACTCTGGGAGATGGTGAAGGACAGGGAAGCCTGGCATGCTGCAGTCCATGGGGTCACAAAAAGTCAGACATGATGCAACTGAACAGCAACAACAAAATTTGAAGAGTTGAGATGATTGAACAACTGATACTCTCATACACAGCTTATGAGAATGTAAAATGGAAGACATTTTGGCAGTTTCTTATAAAGTTAAGCATGCACATAACATATGACCCAGACATTCCCATCCTAAATACCTGAGATAAATGAAATAATATGTTCACTCAAACTGTTTTGTGCCAATGTTCTTAGCGCCTTTATTTTAAATAGCCCCAAACTGGAAACTACTTGATTGCCTTAATGGTTAATGGATGTCATATATCTGTACAGTGGGTTACTACTTAGCATGCCTTAATGGATGCTGCTGCTGCTAAGTCGCTTCAGTTGTGTCTGACTCTGTGCAACCCCATAGATGGCAGCCCATCAGGCTCCACCGTCCCTGGGATTCTCCCGGCAAGAACACTGGAGTGGGTTGCCATTTCCTTCTCCAGTGCATGAAAGTGAAAAGTGAAAGTGAAGTCGCTCAGTCGTGTCCGACTCTTCGTGACCCCATGGACTGCAGCCTACCAGGCTCCTCCGTCCATGGGATTTTCCAGGCAAGAGTACTGGAGTGGGGTGCCATTGCCTTCTGGATGTCATATATCTGTACAGTTACTACTTAGCAGTAGAAAGGGATGGACTAGTGATATGTGTAATGACATGGATGAATCTCAGAATAATTATTCTGAGTAAAAGAAGTGAGAGCCAAATAAAAGTGTATGTACATCATGTGAAATGCCAGGCTGGATGAAGCACAAGCTGGAATCAAGATTGCCGGGAGAAATATCAATAACCTCAAATATGCAGATGACACCACCCTTATGGCAGAAAGCAAAGAAGAACTAAAGAGCCTCTTGATGAAAGTGAAAGAGGAGAGTGAAAAGGCTGGCTTAAAACTCAACATTCAGAAAATCAAGATCATGGCGTCTGGTCCCATCACATCATGGCAAATAGATGTGGAAACAGTGACAGACTTTATTTTCTTGGGCTCCAGAATCACTGCAGATTGTGACTGCAGTCATAAAATTAAAAAAGACGCTTACTCCTTGGAAGGAAAGTCTTGACCACCCTAGTTCAGTTCAGTTCACCAACCTAGACAGCATATTAAAAAGCAGAGACATTAGTTTGGCGACAAAGGTCCATCTAGTCAAAGCTATGGTTTTTCCAGTAGTCAGATACAGATGTGAGAGTTGGACTATAAAGAGAGCTGAAAGCTGAAGAATTGATGCTTTTGAACTGTGGTGTTGGAGAAGACTCTTGAGAGTCCCTTGGACTTCAAGGAAATTCAACCAGTCCATCCTAAAGGAAATCAGCCCTGAATATTCTTTGGTAGAACTGATGCTGAAGCTGAAACTCCAATACTTTGCCCTCCTGATGGGAAGAACTGACTCATTTGAAAAGACCCTGATGCTGGGAAAGATTGAAGGTGGGAGGATAAGGGGATGACAGAGGATGAGATGGTTGGATGGAATCACCAACTCAATGGACATGAATTTTAGTAAACTCCAGGACTTGGTGATGGACAGGGAGGCCTGGTGTACTGCAGTCCATGGGGTTGCAAAGAATAGGACACGACTGAGGAATTGAACTGAGTTGAATGTGATTTTATTTATAGAAAATTCTAGAAATATAAACAGATGATAATGACATCATTGACCCAACCATAGATGCATCAGTGGTTGTCTGGAGCTGGGCGGGATTGACTGTGGTAATGGTTTCTTGATGTGTACATAGATCTAAATCTGTCAACCGGAACACTTTCAATATGTCCACTGAATTGCATGTCAATCATACTTCAATAAAGTTGCTTTAAAAACAGAACAAGATAGCCAATCCAGTAGGAAAACAAAAAGGGCCAGAGGCTATAAACTTAGGCAAAACTAAACTATGGAAGTCAGGGAATAGTGTGTGTGAGGGGCAGTGGGAAGTTGGGTGATAATGTTGATTTCTCAATTTGGGTGCTGGCTTCAAGAGTGTGTTTACTGTTGGAAATTCATTCAGCTGAACACCTGTGATTTGTGCATATTTCTGTATTTGTGTTATTGCCTTCATTTTTTTTTTTCAGAAAAAGCTTATGAAAAGCAGTTATATATATACATCTGTGTTCACGGTGCAGAACTTTGTGACAGGTTGCAGCTCTCTTTCAGGGTAAAGTCTCTGCTACTCTTATTCTAGAGATGAGTCCTCTCATTGTGCTTTTCCAGGTGGTAGAAAAATGTCCTCAGAAGTTTCTCAGAAAGCTGTTTATTATTTTTATAAGTGAAGGATGTGCCGATTTTAGCTTCAAAGAAATCAGCAACCTCTTCCAGACAGGAAATTGCTGGGGAAATGAAATTAGATTGTTGAGAATGTTAGTGCAGTTAGATTCCAGTGGGGTGGTGCCTTGGAGTGCTGGCCAATTTGCCTGTTCAGCTCTTGTGCTTCTTCTCTGAGAACTGCCTCCCTTCCCAAGCCCACCAGGGTAGATTCTTTGGCTGTGGTTGCACTCTCTGATGCTCTTGCCTGGGATGACAGCCGATGGTACCACTTGATGTATGGGAAAACAATCGATAAGCCAATCAGATTCACTCTTGAAGAATTTGGATTGGAGACTGAGACTTTAGTTAGTTAAAGGTTCCTGAAGCTGGGAGGTCTAGCTGCTCTCCAGGAAGGAGAAATGAGATGTCTATTGAGGGAGAGATTAAATCTCCCTCAGAAGTACCAGAAAGGGAGACAAAATTCTGGTTTCAGCTTCTCCAGGGCCACCCTGGAGTTCTTGCCCTTGGAATTCATTAGATTTTATGTGTTAAATTAAAACTTTCCTTTTTTCTATTAATACATATTATAACCTGAGTGGTTTCTCTTCCTTGTATCCAGAGGATTCCTGTCTAAGACACGTGGCAAATAATCTCAGTAAAAATCTGGTTGTGGTGGCAGAAGGGAAGAGTTGGATCATATGGAATCTCACATTTGTAGTGAAACTTCCAAGTTGTCCAAGCTTCTCCTCCATATCAGGAATTCCTCCTGAGAAACCCACTGTGTCTCTGCTTGACCACCACAAGTCCTTTTTCACTCCTCCTTCCCTGCCTTCCTCCAACAGGTGTCTATTGAGTATCCACTGCTGGCCAGGTACTGTTCTGGGTGCTTGGGATTGAGCAAACCAAAAAAAAGAAAAAAAATTAATAAACACCAAAATCCTCTGTTTTCAAGGAGCTTATATTCAAATGAGGAGCAACAGAAGGTAAAAATTTTACATAATATTTTAGAAGGTGATAACTCCTATGAGAAAAAGAAAGTGAGTAGGTCCATTGTGGGGCTTCCTTGGTGGTTCATTTGGTAAAGAATCCGCCTTCAGTGCAGGAGGCACAGGAGACCCGGGTTCACTCCCTGGGTCAGGAAGATCCCCTGGAGAAGGGCATATGGCAACCCACTCCAGAATCCCATGGACTGAGCCTGGTGGGCTGCGGTCCACAGGGTTGCAGAGTCGGACATGACTGAAGCAACTATGAACGCACACACAAGTCCATTGTACATAAATACCATGTCTTCAATATCTTGTAATAGCCTATAATGGAAGAGAACCTGAAAAAGATGCATCTGTGAATATATCTGTGTGTTTATATATCTCTAGAGATATAAACTGAATCACTTTGCCGTACACCTGAAACCATTTCTTTGTAAGTCAACTGAGGTGCTAGTGGTTCAGTCGCTAAGTCAGGTCTGACTGGGACCCCATGGACTCTACTTCTCTGTCCATGAGATTCTCCAGGCAAGAATACTGGAGACCTGGGTTGCAATTTCTTTCTTCAAGGGATCTTCCTGACCTAGGGATCAAACCCTCATCTCCTACACTGGCAGGCGGATTCTTTACCAGTGAGCCACCTGGGAGGCGTGCTTTAGTGAAAAATTAATTTTTTTTAAGAGAGAAATAAAGTGGGTAGGGTGAGGGCCATGGAGAGTGAGAGTGGTGAAGGGGTGTGCAGTTTAAAATGGTGTGGACCTGGGAACACGTCATTTGCAGACACTTCAGGGGGTGATGAAATTTGAGGAGCAGAGGAATCAGAATGAGCTGGAGGGACAGTTGTAAGAGATGAAGTGGGGACATTACAGGGGCCAGATCACGTGGGGCCTGTAGGCAGACTCAAGGATTCTGAGTCTTTGAACTGGCGGGGGAACCATCGCTGGATGCTGAGCAGACAGACATACTCTGACTTATGTTTTAACACAAGTTAAAGACATACTCTGGCTTCTGTTTTGAGAACAGATTATAAGAGGGGAAAGGCTAGATTCAGGGACATTGTGATTACTTTTAAGGCAACCAGTACTATTGGGTTAAAATCTGTGTTCTTATCAGTTTTACCCACTATTCTCAACTCTGTCTGAAGTATTTGAAATTTTGATTCTGTTTCTTTTTAAAAAATGCTTTATCTGGTTATAAAACTAACCATATAGAGACTTCCCTGGTGGTCCAGTGGTTAAGATTCCTTGCTACCAAGGCAGGGGGCATAAGTTCGATCCCTGATCAGGAAACAAAGATCCCACATGCTTTATGGCACAGCCGAAAGATCAAAAAAAAAAGAAAAAAAGAAAAACTAAACATACTATGCCAAAGCCTTTGACTGTGTGGATCACAATAACCTGTGGAAAATTCTGAAAGAGATGGGAATACCAGACCACCTGACCTGCCTCTTGAGAAACCTATATGCAGGTCAGGAAGCAACAGTTAGAACTGGACATGGAACAACAGACTGGTTCCAAATAGGAAAAGGAGTACGTCAAGGCTGCATATTGTCATCCTGCTTATTTAACTTATATGAAGAGTACATCATGAAAAACCCTGGGCTGAAAGAAGCACAAGCTGGAATCAAGATTGCCAGGAGAAATATCAATAACCTCAGATATGCAGATGACACCACCCTTATGGCAGAAAGTGAAGAGGAACTCAAAAGCCTCTTGATGAAAGTGAAAGTGGAGAGTGAAAAAGTTGGCTTAAAGCTCAACATTCAGAAAACGAAGATCATGGCATCTGGTCCCATCACTTCATGGGATATAGATGGGGAAACAGTGGAAACAGTGTCAGACTTTTTCTTTCTGGGCTCCAAAATCACTACAGATGGTGACTGCAGCCATGAAATTACAGGACGCTTACTCCTTGGAAGGAAAGTTATGACCAACCTAGATAGCATATTCAAAAGCAGAGACATTACTTTGCCAACAAAGTCCGTCTAGTCAAGGCTATGGTTTTTCCAGTGGTCATGTATGGATGTGAGAGTTGGACTGTGAAGAAAGCTGAGCGCTAAAGAATTGATGCTTTTGAACTGTGGTGTTGGAGAAGACTCTTGCAAGTCCCCTGGACTGCAAGGATATCCAACCAGTCCATTCTAAAGCAGATCAGTCCTGGGTGTTCTTTGGAAGGACTGATGCTGAAGCTGAAGTTCCAATACTTTGGCCACCTCATGCGAAGAGTTGACTCATTGGAAAAGACTCTGATGCTGGGAGGGATTGGGGGCAGGAGGAGAAGGAGATGACAGAGGATGAGATGGTTGGATGGCATCACCGACTCGATGGACGTGAGTTTGAGTGAACTCCGGGAGTTGGTGATGGACAGGGAGGCCTGGTGTGCTGTGATTCATGGGGTCACAAAGAGTCGGATACAACTGAGCGACTGAACCGAACTGAACTGAAACATATTATGTTCCTGGCAGGATAATTGGGAAACACACAAAAAAGAATCACCCAGTATATTACCTCCAAAGGGAACCACATTTCCATGTTTATATGGCATTTTAAGCTCTCCACTGTGCACTCTTGCTAAGTCACCTCAGTGCTGTCTGCAACCTGTAGCCCAGAAGGCTCCTCTGACCATGGGACTCTACAGGCAAGAATACTGGAGGGGACTGCCATGCCCTCCTCCAGGGGATCTTCCCCACCCAGGGATCGAAGTGTCTCTTACATCTCCTATATTGGCAGGCGGGTTTACATAATTTCCCTCCCTCAACAGTTCTCCAGCAATTTGAAGGAAGACATTCATATTTTTTCCCTAAATATTTCATTTCCAGGCCAGGGTATCTTATTTTGGGGTTCAACAATGTATTCCAAGGTTCTAGAAATCTCTTGAAAGCATAAACAAAGTTGTGTGTGTGTTTGTGTAGAGGAAAACATGTTTCTCCAACGTTTCAAAAGGGCTTTCACATCAAAGTAAGTTAAAAAGTGATACAAAATGTTTTGAGTATTTGCCTGCCACAGAATGACCTCCTTAATTACCCCCATCTCAGTTCACAGAGGATGGTTAATTTATTTATTTCTTGCCTGTTTCACATGGCTTGGGGGAATCTCAGTTTCCCGACCAGGCATCAAACCTGGGTTGGCACTGAAAGTGCAGCATCCTAACCACTGGACCACCAGGGAATTTCCCGTAGGCATGGGTTTCTAGCAGCCATGTTTGTCTGATGTGTTGATACTCCATGCCCTCGGCCACAGTTGATAGGGATGGTAGGCATTCCATGCTAAGCCAAGTTCTGTTGGGAACATGGAGCTGGGATGGAGACAAAGCCAGTTTCTGACAAGTAGACTAGAGAGACTGGAGAAAGTTGTCTCATACAGACAGAGGAGAACGAAACAGACGGAGGAGGATAGAGCCAGTACTGCCAAGCCTTCCAGTGACATTTCATTTCCTGGCCTTAGCCCTTCCTAAAGCTCAGTTGTATTCCTAGCCCTGCATTCTCTGAGGCTCTTCTGTTTCCAGGGGTGATATTCAAAATATTTAAAGCCAGTATGCTATGGGAACCAATGCATCAGAGCAGATGCCAGAGATAAACAACTAGCAGAACTGTACCTGTGTATCTCATATGACTGGCAGCCCTGTCTATAGCATCAGGATTTATGACTCTCCTCTTGCCTAAGCCAGCTGAGTTTTCTGATGAATCAAAAGAGTTTTAGGGACTTGCGTAAAACTGGTGGTCCAGGGGCTAGGACTCTGAGCTCCCAATGCAGGGGGGCCCCCGGTTCAATCCTTGGTCGGGGAACTAGATCCTGCATGCCGCAACTAAGATGTGGTGTAGCCAAATAAATAAATAAATTAAATATTTTTTAAAAGTTTTAACAGATAGAGAGCCACTGCTCAGGCTAAGCAGTTGGCAGAACAGTTCCCTGTGCAGTGGACAGCCCAGATCTCCCCATCCTGCTCTGCTTTCCTAGAATTATCTGTGGTTGGTAATGACCCCCTTGTAGAACGGTCACAACAAGAGTAGTCAGCTGTTGCCTGGCCAGTTGAAGCTGAGTGCACGGAGATTATTGCCTGGCGTGATTTGGATGCAATCCTATTAATGCAGCCCACAAGAAGATTAGCTTTTAGAGCAGCTAAGTCACGTCACACTGAACTTAAGATCAACAAAAACACCCTGGTATTTTCACATAAAATAGTCAAGCCATTTTTTCCATCATCTATATTAATGAGATGGTATTTGGAATTCAAACTCATAGCTGTTAAATCTCCAACCTCTCAAGAGCCTTTTAAAGACTCCATCACATTCGCCATCCCTCCTCGCTTTGTGTCATCCACAGATTTGAAAACATTGCTCTGTTGTACTCTAGCATGACTAGGCTTGTCTGCAGCTCAGTCTGGGGAGCATAGCCAGCGACTGGAGTCTCAACTGGATATCATACGTTGCCCAGTTTCTAGAAGGCTGGACTGTGGCCAGACAGCTGAGTCAGCAACAGATATTCTTTTAAAAGGTACTGAGATGGGAATCTTAGAAATTTGTAGCCAGGGACAAAACTGAATCACAAACCAAATGGAATAACTGGAGCTTGGGGCAACTACAGATAGAAATTTCAGTAAAACAGGAGAGAAGTTTGGAGAATCCCGTTTTCTTTACACTCAGCCTACAACTGCTCTTGTCTGCATGAATGATTGACCTTTGCTGCCTGATTGTCCTCACTGACCTTGTTACCTTGGAGAAACCCTCTCCCTCACCTCCACCTTCCTCCAAACTGCTTGGTAGAAATACTGAAGGACTTACCTGGTGGTTCAGTGGCTAAGACTCTGCACTCCCAATGCCGGGGACCCAGGTTCAATCTCTGGTCAGGAAACTAGATCCCACGTACTGCAACTAAGCCCAGGTGCAACCAAATAAATATTTTTTAAATAAATAAATAAAATAAAAATGCTGATCCAGATAGCACCAAAGACAGAGCCACTAAAGACTAGGATATTGCTAGACCTATAAATCTACGAAGAGCCAAGCTCAGGAAGCATGAAAGAAAAGGAGATGCCAAATCTAAATAGCAACTACAATCCAAAGTGCAAGCCTGGTAAGGGGGCGCACAGAAGACCCCAACAGTGTTTTGCTGCCATGGAGACGCTTGTCAGCTCTTTCACCTCAGACTTCCAAACTCCCTGGTTTAAAAAGTGTAATTTCTGAAACCCAGTGCCTAGCTATGAGAATGCTAGTTGCTCAGTTGTGTCCAACTCTTTTTCAACTCCGTGGACTATAGCCAGCCAGGCTCCTCTGTCCATGAAATTCTCCAGGCAAGAATACTGGAGTGGGTTGCCATTCCCTTCTCCAGGGGATCTTCCCAACCCAGGGACTGAACCCACGTCTCCTGCATTGCAGGCAGATTCTTTATCTTCTGAGCCACCAGAGAAGCCCAATGTCTTATCTATGTTCATTGTCAAAATTATTTTTGTACAAGTTATAGCTGATAATTTAGCCATATGTTTATTGTGGGCTTTCTTTCATTTTTTATGAGAATGTTAACTCCAGAGAGTTTGTCAATGATAAACAATGATGTATTTATCTGGAAACATTTACATCTTTGAATTCCTCGGTAAGGGATTAATGATCTTCAAATTGTTAGTTGCATGACAAAAAGTTGAAGTTGGCAATGAGCAAAGGCTGAAATAAAAACCATTGTTACTATCTTATTATAATTGTGGGCCATTTTAAATCAATAAAAATGAAGTTAAAATGTTTAAAATCTGTATACAACTTGGCAATTTCCAAAAATGGTGCTGTTTTCTAGCCAATTTTTTTCCTCTTATTTCATACCTTAAGAATTTTCATACAATTATTGCAAAAATATATGCAGTTTTGTAGTGGAGAATGAAACTATTATAACCCGTGCATACTTTCTTTCACAGAGTTTCTTTTACACATTTTTTTCTAATGTCATTTAAATGTAAACACTGATGTATTATTCTGACTTCCCAGATTGCTCAGAGGGTAAAGAGCATGTTTAGCACGTCTCCACCTACAGTGCAAGAGCGCATGTTTGATTCCTGGGTCAAGAAGGTCCCCTGGAGAAGGGAATGGCAACCCACTCCAGTATTCTTGCCTGGAGAATCCCATGGACAGAGGAGCCTGGGGGGTTAAGGTCCATAGGGTCACAAAGAGTAAGACATGACTACAGTGACTGAGGACACACACTTTTTATTCCAACAAATAAAGAGAAAGGGAACTTCTTTATTCCCTTTCTTTTATCCTGCCCTTAGCTCCCCTGGTGGCTCAAGCAGTAAAGAGCCCACCTGTAATGCAAGAGACCTGGGTTCGATCCCTGGATTGGGTAATCCCTAGAGAAGGGATTAGCAACCCACTCTGGTATTCTTTCCCAGAGAATTCCATGGACAGAGGAGCCTGGCAGGCTATAGTCCATGGGGTAAGAGTCGGACATGACTGAGTGACCAACACTTTCATTTTTAGATACTTAAAAAAATATCAGTAAACTGATAGAAATTCATACATTAACAACAGTATAAAAAGATAGACAACATTCAGTGAAGACCCTTAGTCCACTTTCTCTGGTGCAGAAGTAGAAGCTCTGAGGCATAGTGGAGATGGTTATCACTGCAAAGAACCGCATGCCCTACTGTGATAAGGTGAGATATGGCCACTGGACACCCATTCAGCAGCCCCTGTTCCTTAGAGAAACCAGGGGCCCTTTACAGTGCTGACATAATTTTCTCTCTCTGCAGTGGGATAGTTCAGTTCAGTCGCTCAGTCATGTCCAACTCTTTGCGACCCCATGGGCTGCAGTACGCCAGGCCTCCCTGTCCATCACCAACTCCTGGAGTTTGCTCAGACTCATGTCCATTGAGTCGGTGATTCCATCCAACCATCTCATCCTCTGTCGTCCCCTTCTCCTCCCGCCTTCAATCTTTCCCAACATCAGAGTCTTTTCAAATAAGTCAGTTCTTCCCATCAGGTGGCCAAAGTATTAGAGTTTAAGCTTCAGCATCAGTCTTTTCAATGAATATTCAGGACTGATTTCCTTTAGGATGGACTGGTTGAATTTCCTTGCAGTCCAAGTGACTCTCAAGAGACTTCTCCAACACCATAGTTCAAAAGCATTAATTCTTCGGCGCTCAGCTCTCCTTATAGTCCAACTTTCACATCTGTACATGATTACTGGAAAAACCATAGCTTTGACTACATAGACCTTTGTTGTCAAAGTAATGACTCTGCTTTTTAATAAGCTGTCTAGGATGGTCATAACTTTTCTTCCAAGGAGTAAGCATCTTTTAATTTAATGGCTGCAGTCACCATCTGCAGTGATCTTGGAGCCCAAAAAAATAAAGCCTGTTTCCCCATCTATCTGCCATGAAGTGATGGGACCGGACACCATGATCTTAATTTTCTGAATGTTGAGTTTTAAGCCAACTTTTTCACTCTCCTCTTTCACTTTCATCAAGAGGCTCTTTAGTTCTTCTTTGCTTTCTGCCATAAGGGTGGTGTCATCTGCATATATGAGGTTATTGATACTTCTCTGGACAATCTTGATTCCAGCTTGTGCTTCCTCCAGCCCAGCATTTCTCATGATGTACTCTGCATAGAAGTTAAACAAGCAGGGTGACAATATACAGCCTTGACATACTCCTTTCCCGATTTGGAACCAGTCTGTTGTTCCATATCCAGTTCTAACTTTTGCTTCCTGAACTGCATACAGATTTCTCAGGAGGCAGGTCAGGTGGTTTGGTATTCCCATCTCTTGAAGAATTTTCCACAGTTTGTTGTGATCCACACAGTCAAAGGCTTTGGCATAGCCAACAAAGCAGAAGTATATGTTTTTCTGGAACTCTCTTACTTTTTCAGTGATCCAGTGGATGCTGGCAATTGGATCTCTGATTCCTCTGCCTTTTCTAAATCCAGTTTGAACATCTGGAATTTCACAGTTCATATACTGCTGAAGCCTGGCTTAGAGAATTTTTTTTTCTTTTTTTGAATTTATTTTAATTGGAGGCTAATTATTTTACAATATTGTGGTGGTTTTTGCCATACATTGACATGAATCAGCCATGGGTGTACATGTGTTCCCCATCCTGAACCCGCCTCCCACCTTCCTCCCCATCCCATCCCTCAGGGTCATCCCAGTGCACCAGCCCTGAGCACCCCATCTCACGCATGGAACCTGGACTGGTGATCTATTTCACATGTGATAATATACATGTTTCAATGCTATTCTCTCAAATCGTCCCACCCTTGCCTTCTCCCACAGAGTTCAAAAGTCTGTTCTTTACATCTGTGTCTCTGTTGCCCTCTTGCATATATGGTCATTGTTACCATCTTTCTAAATTCCATATATATGCATTAATAGGTGCTTTTCTTTCTGACTTACTTTGCTCTGTATAATAGGCTCCAGTTTCATCTGCCTCATTAGAACTGATTCAAATGCATTCTTTTTATAGCTGAGTAATATTCCATTGTGTATATGTAACACAGCTTTCTTATCCATTCGTCTGCCAATGGACATCTAGGTTGCTTCCATGTCCTGGCTATTGAAAACAGTGCTGTGATGAATATCGGGGTACACGTGTCTCTTTCAATTCTGGTTTTCTCAGTATGTATGCCCAGTGGTGGGATTATTGAGTCGTATGGCAGTTCTATTTCCAGTTTTTAAAGGAATCTCCACACTGTTCTCAATAGTGGCTGTACTAGTTTGCATTCCCACCAACAGTGTAAGAGGGCTCCTTTTTCTCCATACCCTCCCCAGCATTTATTGTTTGTAGACTTTTTGACAGCACTGGCCTGGAGAATTGTGAGCATCACTTTACTAGCGTGTGAGATGAGTGCAATTGTGCAGTAGTTTGAGCATTCTTTGGCATTGCCTTTCTTTGGGATTGGAATGAAAACTGACCTTTTCTAGTCCTGTGGCCACTGCTGAGTTTTCCAAATTTGGTGGCATATTGAGTACAGCACTTTCACAGCATCATCTTTTATGATTTGAATTAGCTCTACTGGAATTCCATCACCTCCACTAGCTTTGTTCGTAGTGATGCTTCCTAAGGCCCATTTGGCTTCTCATGCCAGCATGTCTGGCTCTTTGTGAGTGATCACACCATCCTGATTATCTGGGTTGTGAAGATCTTTTTTGTACAGTTCTTCTGTGTATTCTTGCCACCTCTTCTTAATGTCTTCTGCTTCTGTTAGGTCCATACCATTTCTGTCCTTTATTGTGCCCATCTTTGCATGCAATATTGCCTTGTTATCTCTAATTTCCTTGAAGAAATCTCTAGTCTTTCCTATTCTATTGTTTTCCTCTATTTCTTTGCATTGATCAGTAAGGAAGGCTTTCTCATCTCTTCTTGCTATTCTTTGGAACTCTGCATTCAAATGGGTATATCTTTCCTTCTCTCCTTTGCCTTTCGCTTCTCTTCTTTTCACAACTATTTGTAGGGCCTCCTCAGACAGACAGCCATTTTGCCTTTTTGCACTTCTTTTCCTTGGAGATGGTCTTCATCCCTGCCTCCTGTACAATGTCACTAACCTCTGTCCATAGTTCTTCAGGCACTCTATCAGATCTAATCCCTTGAATCTTTCTCATTTCCACTGTATAATTGTAAGTGATTTGATTTAAGTCACATCTGAATGATCTAGTGGTTTTCTGTACTTTCTTCAATTTAAGTCTGAATTTGGCAATAAGGAGTTCATGATCTGAGCCATAGTCAGCTCCTGGTCTTTTTTTTTGCTGACTGAATAGAGCTTCTCCATCTTTGTCTGGAAAGCATATAGTCAATCTGATTTTGGTATTGACCATCTAGTGATGTCTATGTATAGAGTCTTCTTTTGTGTTGTTGGAAGAGGGTGTTTGCTATGACCAGTGTGTTCTCTTGGCAAAACTCTGTTAGCTTTTGCTCTGCTTCATTTTGTAGTCCAAGGCCAAATTTGCCTGTTACTCCAGGTATTTATTGACTTCCTACTTTTGCATCCCAATCCCCTGTAATGAAAAGGACATCTTTTTAGGGTGTTAGTTCTAGAAGGTCTTGTAGGTCTTCATAGAACCGTTCAAGTTCAGCTCCTTCATCATTACTGATTGGGACATAGATTTGGATTACTGTGATATTGAATGGTTTGCCTTGGAAACAAACAGAGATCATTCTGTCCTTTTTGAGACTGCATCCAAGTACTGCATGTCAGATTCATTTTTGTTAACTACTATGGCTACTTAATTTCTTCTAAGGGATTCTTGTCACAGTATTAGAAATAATGGTCATCTGCATTAAATCCACCCATTCCAGTCCATTTTAGTTCACTGATTCCTAAAATGTTGATATTCACCCTTGCCATCTCCGGTTTGACCACTTCCAGTTTGCCTTGATTCATCGGCCTAACATTCCAGGTTCCTATGCAATATAGCTCTTTATAGCATCGGACTTCACTTCCATCACCAGTCACATCCACAACTGGGTGTTGTTTTTGCTTTGTTTCCATCTCTTCATTCTTTCTGGAGTTGTTTCTCCTCTGATCTCCAGTAGCATACCAGGCACCTACCAACCTGGGGAGTTCATCTTTCAGTGTCCTATCATTTTGCCTTTTCATACTGTTCATGGGGTTCTCAAGGCAAGAATACTGAAGTGGTTGGCCATTCCCCTCTCCTGTGCACCATGTTTTGTCAGAACTCTACATCATGACCTGTCCATCTTGGGTGGCCCTACAGGGCATGGCTCATAGTTTCATTGAGTTAGACAAGGCTGTGGTCCATGTGATCAGATTGGCTAGTTTTCTGTGATTGTGGTTTTCAATCTGTCTTCCCTATGATAGAGAAGGCTAAGAGGCTTATGGAAGCTTCCTGATGGGAGAGACTAACTGAAGGGGAAACTGGGTCTTGCTCTGATGGGCGGGGCCATGCTCAGTAGGACTTCCCTGGTGGCTCAGACGGTAAAGCGCCTGTCTACAATGCGGGAGACCCGGGTTCGATCCCTGGGTCGGGAAGATCCCCTGGAGAAGGAAATGGCAATCCACTCCAGTACTATTGCCTGGAAAATCCCATGGACAGAGGAGCCTGGTAGGCTACAGTCCATGGGGTCGCAAAGAGCCGGACATGATTAAGCGACTTCACTTTCATGCTCAGTAAATCTTTAAATTCAATTTTCTGTTGCTGGGTGGGGCTATGTTCCCTCCCTGTTGTTTACCTGGGGCCAAACTATGGTGGAGGTAGTGAAGATAATGGCGACCTCCTTCAAAAGGTCCCATGCAGGCACTGCCACACTCAGTGCCCCCAACCCTGCCGCAGGCCACTGCCTGCAGTGGGATAAGGTAGTTTTTGTTTTTCCTCCAAGTAAGGCTACACTTTGTAGTAGCCTTTGTGTAGTAAGTGTACCCAGGCTTCAGGGTATCTGTGGGTTGGTTTAGAAGAATTGGAGATTTCAACTCAAATTTCTAGGAAATACAGTTTAGTTATTATGAAGCTTTTGATATCTCTGCCATCCAGAAGCTTAGAGTCCAGTAGAGTTAATCTCCAAGTCATCTAAGATTTAAAGGGTATAAATAGTGGCCAAATGTTGGGAGAGGTCCATCTGCTCCTTGAGTGATGTGTCCATGTGGTATCCACCATGCTCATTGCCTTTGCATAGAGATGGCCACTAAGATGTCCTTCATTTGTAAAGGTCTGCCTGGTTCCTTTAGGTCCTGTAAATCTCTTGGATACTCCCATGCTGTGCCTGGAAAGCCCAGGAATTATTCAGCTTCCTTCTTGCCAACCTAGGATTAAAAGTATACCTGTGGCAGATTCATTTTGATATTTGGCAAAACTAATACAATTATGTAAAGTTTAAAAATAAAATAAAATTAAAAAAAAAAAAGTGTTTGTGATGTTCTGGTCCTTATCCACTCAGACCCATCTTCAGAGAGCTCCTCTGGGGGCTTACCTCTCCCTGGAGCCCTGTGCAGTGAGCATACGACAGATGCCTGTGGCTTCCAGACCCCACACCTCTCAGAGGTCTCGCTCCCTCCCCAGGCCTCTGCCTGAAAACAGGTGGAGAAACACTCTGGATGCCTGATGTCTTTTGGCTGAGTACTGCTTCTTCCTCCTTCTCTCCCCACCCAGCCCCAGGGGATCCTCTGTTAGTCTTTCCTTACTTTGATCTCATTTTAAAAATCACTCTGGAAATTTCATCAGTGGGACACAAAACCAGAGATTTCTTTTGTTTCTGCTTCCTTTCCTGTGGCCAGGTCTGACTATGTGCTTAAATGAGGTGAGGGCAAGGAAAGAAGTAGGAAAACCCAGAGATAAAATAGTAGTTGAGGTTTGAAAACTACAACTGTAAGATAGGAAGAATATTTAAAGACTAAATAAAGAAAGAGAGGACAAGCTTTTCGTGTTCTAAGAAGTGTTCAGAGACAGGGAGAAATTAGTGCTAACTATAGAGTGGGTGTGGACTCCCCTGGTGGCTCAGATGGTAAAGGATCTGCCTGCAGTGTGAGAGACCTGGGTTCGATCCCTGGGTTGGGAAGATCCCCTGGAGAAGGGACTGGCTACCCACTCCAGTATTTTCTTGCCTGGAGAATTCCATGGACGGAGAAGCCTGGTGTGCTATAGTCCATGAGGTTACAAAGAGTCAGATACAACTGAGCAACCAACATTTTACATAGAGTGGGCGTAGGCTCCATGGAGGAGGTAGAATCTAAGCTGGGCTTTGATGGATGGTTACATTTTGGGCGGATAAGAGATCAGAATCCTATATTCTAGGTGGAAAGATTAATTATCTTCAAGGCCCAGATGCAGGAAGATGAGGATAGGGACCATTGATAAGGAAGTCTGGAAAGATTCTGAAGAGCTTTGAATCCCAGGTAAGGAGAACAGTGTTAATATGAGGAACAGTAGGGGCCTTCCCTGGCGGCCCAATGGTTAGGACTCTGCCCTCCCACTGCATGAGGCACAGGTTCGCTCCCTGGTTGGGGAACTAAGATCTGACATCTCTTGGCCCTTCTGGGTGATTGTTGTTTTTCTCTGAGCCCCAGATCCTTTCCAGCTTCAAGACTGTGTGAAGATTAAATTAGGGAACAAGGGCTCCTGTTCCAGAGACCAGAGCAGCTTGTAGAAATCCATTCCCCTCTTCCTCCTCAGTAAGAGAATTCTGATTTTATTTGGAAAGGCAAAGTGCCTGGCTAAAAGCCTACCTTTCCTAGCCCATTTGGCACCTGGGTGTGACCATGTGACCGATGGTTCGGCTAATGAAGTGTGAACTCTAATTGTTAGTGGAGACTCTGAGAAGATTCCTTTCAGGAGACAGACAGCTGTCTGTGATGTGCAGATAATGGCTGAGCTCCATCTTTTCTAATGAAATGACCACGAGGAAGAAAACAACGTGATAAGGAGCCCCAAGCAAACAGGAGAGGGGTAAAGATCCCAAGCCCCTGGTGATTGTGAGCCTCCATACTTGCCCTGGGCTGCCCTCTATTTATTTCTCTGAAAGGAAGAGAGAGGGGAATGGGGAGGGGAAAGGGGAGAGGAAGGGAGAGGAAGGGAGAGATGGAGCAAGAAAAAGAAAGAGAATATATCTTCTATTTTGTTTAAACCATTATTTCAAATCCCCGTTATCAATAACCAAACAAAATTCCTAACAACAGCTAGGAGGCCTCCCCCAAGCCCCCAGCCACTTAGCCTAGAAAGATAGCCTTTTTTTTTTTTTTTTTTTTGGCCTTGAGGCCTGTGGGATCTTAGTTCCTTGACCAGGTATAGAACTTGTGCCCCCTATGTGGAAGCATGAAGTCTTAACCACTGGACCACCAGGGAAGTCCCAAGATGGCCCTTTTAAATGTGCAAGAGACAACTTCTGGAAGGATTAGGTAGGTACTCTGCTCAACTCTTGGTATGTTGTTGTTCAGTCACTAAGTCATGTCCAACTCTTTGGGACCCCATGAATAGCAGCACGCCAGGCTTCCCTGTCCTTCTCTGTCTCCATGAGTTTGGTCAGACTCATGTCCACTGATGCCTCAGTAATGCCATCCAACCATCTCATCCTCTGTCTCCCCCTTCTCCTCTCGCCCTCAGTCTTTCCCAGCATCAGGGTTTTTTTCCAGTGAATCGGCTCTTCAAATCAGGTGGCCAAAATATTGGAGCTTCAGCTTCAGCATCAGTCCTTCCAATGAATATTCAGGATTGATTTCTTTTAGGAGTGACTGGTGTGATCTCCTTGTGGTCCAAGGTACTCTCACGAGTCTTCTCCAGCACCACAGTTTGAAAGCATCAATCCACTCAGCCTTCTTTATGGTCCAACTTTCACATCCATACATGACTACTGGAAAAACTATAGCTTTGACTATATGTACTTTTGTTGCATATTATGTGGCCTAATTAGCTCGTGTATAATAATCCTGTGATTTTTATTATTATTTTCATTTTACAGATAAAGAAACAGAGGCTGTGGAACTTGTCCAAGGTTATAGAGTCAAAAAGTGGCAGAGCTGTGATTCAAAACCAGTTCTGTCTGCTCCTAGAGCTCATGCTTTTTTTTTTTTTTAAATTTTAAATTGTATTACTTTTTTAAATTTCGGCTGCACTAGGTCTTCACACAGGCTTCTCTAGTTGTGGTGCTCGGGCTTAGGTGCCCTGTGGCATGTGGGATCTTAGTTCCCCAACCAGGATTAAACTCATGTCCCCGGCATTGGAAGGTGGATTCTAAGACACTGGACCACCAGGGAAATCCCTAGAGCTCATGCTTTGATCTCTGTAACCAGGGGTGTGCTACCGTCAAAGATCTTGCTTTGATATTTATCATTAATCTAGATCATAGCATGGTTTTTCCCTGTCTCTGTTCATTTTATTTAGAGGAGAAAAAAAGACAACTTTTCTTAAGAGGTGGCCTGGCATGTTTGGTGATTGTATTTCATACAGATTAAGTAGGCCCTTTCGATTAGCCACTTGGTTTATGCCCTCCTGATCATGCTGAGAGTTTATTGTAAAGACAGCTGAGGACCAGCCCCTCCATCTGGTTAATCCAAGGCTGAGTTAAAGGAAAGGACCTGGACTTTCTTCCCTCGCCACCTCCTCACTGGAACACTGAGATCTCCTTGCTGCTCTGTTGTTTTGAGAGTGACAAAGGCCTGTAGGTGCAAATCTAAGCAGAAACCTAAACCCTAGGATTAAACCTTATGATACTGAAATGAAAGGGAGAGGTTTTCTTTTCTAGAACTCCAGGAGCTTTTTTGGGGGGGGGTAGGGGGTTCTGCGTGGTCTTCACTAGTTGTGGTGTGGACTCTAGAGCACGTGGGCTCAGTAGTTGAGGTGCACAGGCTCCCTAGTTACGGCTCTTGGGTTTAATTGCCCGGAGACATGTGGGATCTTAGTTCCCTAAGAAGGGATCAAATCCACATCCCCTGCATTGCAAGGTAGTTTCTTAACCACCGGACCACCAGGTCCCTCTAGGGGTTTTTGAGATGGCAGGTGGGCCTGGTCAGGGGCCCAAACCTCCTAGTGCCCAGGAAGTTTCCTGTAGTGTGAGGTGTCTCTGAAGGAGTGTGAGGGACAGGCTGCAGTGTTCTGGGGAACCTCAGCGGGAAATCCAGGAGAGGCCTGCCTCAGCAGATTTGCTGGTGCCTCAAGTCAAGGGGCAGAGCTCTGAGTCCAGGCCTATAGTACATGTGTATTAGTTTCCTGGGCTTCCCTGGTGGCTCAGACAGTAGAGAATCTCCCTTCAATGCAAGAAGCCTGGGTTCCATTCCTGGGTGGGGAAGATACCTATTGGTTTCCTAGGGCTCCTGTAAAACAGGACCACAAATTAGACTGCTTAAAATAGCAGAATCACATTGTCTCACAGGTATGGAGGCCAGGAGTTGGAGATTAAAGTGTCATCAGGGCTTTTCACCCTCTGAAGTCTCTGGAGAAGGCTCTCTCCTGGCTTCTGGTACCTTGTCTTGAGAATGTCCATCTTTTCCTCGAATCTCTTCACTTCATTAACCCTCTCTGATAGTCCGCTCCTGTGTCCAAATTTCCCCTTTGTAGAAGGACACCAGTCATATTGGATTAATGTCCAACTTTATGGCTTCATCTTAACTTGACTACTTCTGCAAAGACTGTCTATCCAAACAAGGTCACGTTCTGAGTTACTGGAAGTTAGAACTTTAACACGTTTTTTTGGGAGACATAATTCAACCCATAACAGGATGGAATTCAAATTGGAGAAACAGATGTAGGAGCAAAGATAGAAGGAACCAGAAGGTTAAAAGGCCAGGAATTCTCAGGAAAACTTTCAGAGGCCCTGAACTCACACAAGCTATAACTCTGGGAGTTCAAACCAAGTTTACCTAAATCTCCAAGGATTAGGGCAGCTTTCCTATGAGATCTGGACTGCAGAAGAACAGGAAGAGTCAAGGGCACTGCCTCCCGGAAGGGAACACCCTCTTTGATGGAGCTGTAAGAATCCTCACCCCATAGGGTGGATTCTCTGTCTGCCGGAAGCCCATCTCACAATGCAATTTCCAAGTATTTTTTTTTTAAATATTGATGTTAAGGTGCCTTTCCAGCTGTGACCAGGAAACATTAACCTAAAATATCATCTTGCATTGTGTTACAACAACATCATTAAAGTACAGAGTTGGGGAGAAAGATGTAGCTGATGGATTTGTACTTACACAAATAGAAGGGAATCTTGAAAATACAGAGTTGAAAAATAATTGGTTTTTCTTTAACACTGTCTAAGTAGAGGGTGGTATTTCTAGGTCACGAGTATCAAGTCATCGCCCCCAATGGAAGTAGTTAGGTTTATTCATCTTCCCAGTGTCCTTGCCTCTGCTGCCCCCAGTGACTCTCAGCTGAGTGGCTGAGCTCTCCCCATATGGCTCACTCAGTCCCAGATACTTCCCAGAATGGTTCTAACTTGAGGCAGGAATCATTTCAACAGCCCCAGGTTTCCCTGTAACCAGCAAAGGATTACTGTTCCGCTCTCTTGCAGGTTGATTGCAAATATAATATCCAAGCTCTGGCTCTGTGCTGCACATCTGTGCTGACCACTCATTTTCCTGGTTTGTAGTTGCTCATCCATGGGGCTCTCACCCTAAGTATGGGGTTATTGCCTTCAGAGTTGAATTTATGTTCCTCCCCCGCCCCCCGCAACATATATGCTTCCCACCCCTCCCTCCTTTATAAACCCATTTGGAAGAACCATGCATCTATCTTGGCTTTCATTGTGAGATCCTACCCAAGTCATTTATTTAATCCTTTGGTCCTGTAGTCAACTCTGGGACCCAGCTTTTCCCTGGCTAGTTCCTTCTCCCTAATCACCATGGCCATGTGAGTTCCAAGATGCTATGGCATCTGTGACTATGCTGTGACTAGTTTAGGACACTTAACCTGGATTCCCAGTTGCCGTGTGACCTCATCTATTGGAATCCCTGTTAGTTCCTCCAGGACTTGTTCTTGATCTGAGAATGGAGAGCATCTTCTTCTTATATTTGTTCTCTTATACCTGGCTTTGGTGAGTTGGTCCAGCTCATGGATTATCAAACTTTTTCTGTGAAGGACTATATAGCAAATTTTTAGGCTTTGTAAGCTGTATGGTTTCTGCTGGAATCACTCAACTCTACTGTTGTGAACCAATGGGCGTGACTGTGTACCAATTAATCTTTATTTATAAGAACAGGTAATGGGTTGTAGTCTGGTCTATAGCTTGTCTCTTTATTGCCTCAATTTCCACTTTCTTTCCCCTTTTTCCTGTACCATCACCTTCTTCCCTTATATTGTTGCAAGTAGAGCACCATGCCTTAATATCAAGTTCTAAGATAGGACTCTATTTGCCACTGGTTATATAAATAAAAATTAGTTTACATACCTGAGTAGCAAGTCTAAATTTCAGTGTCCACGGATGCTTCTTAGAGGAGGCACATAGATTAGGGTCAGAGATGATTCATACTTTAATCAGATGCCATTTAGGTAGTTTCTGTTGTTCCTTTTCCAGGAACTAGGACCCTGCCTTTGCTTATCTTATAGAATCCGGGTGGTAGTAACCATTAGTGATCTTAGTCACTCTTCTGACTAATATTAGTCATTAATAATATTATCCAATATCTACTAATAATATTCAGTTCAGTTCAGTTCAGTTGCTCAGTCGTGTCTGACTCTCTGGAACTCCACGGACTGCAGCACTCCAGGCTTCCCTGTCCATCACCAACTCCTGGAGCCTACGCAAACTCATGTCCATTGAGTCGGTGATGCCACCTAACCATCTCATCCTCTGTTGTCCCCTTCTCCTCCTGCCTTCAATCTTTCCCAGCATGAGGGTCTCCAATACTATTCCTGACATATTCCCTGAGTAGGAACCCTGACTTTTGTTCAGCTATGGCTGCAGCATACTTAGGGAGGATATAATCCCTTCAAAGTGTAGGGAATGAATTTTTACCAAGAATTTGTACTAGATGACATCTCAGACCCAGTTCTGGGCAGTAGTGTTTGGACAAAGTCTTCTTGGGGCATTTAGGAAAGACTTTTTCTCCATGGTAAGAAAGAGATACATGAGGCGAAATAATTTCCTTCTCTTCCCTCTCTTGTTTGTCCTTGTACAAGAATAATATTCTTATAGTTCTTGTACCCATCCTGGTAGCACGAGGGGAGACATGATCAATATTTTGATGATGGCAGAAGGAAAAACTGGAGTTTGTTTGATTATAGGTTGCTGTCCCACCCTGTGGTATAGAGTATATGCACCATATTAATTTTTTAAATTTTATTTTATTGAAGTATAATTGATTCATAGTGTTGTGTTAACTTCTGCTATACAAGAAAGTGATTCAGTTATCCATATATATATATACACACACATATATATCCTTTTCCATTATAGTTTATCAGAATATTGAATATAGTTCCCTGTGCTATACAATAGGACCTTATTGTTTACGTAGTCTATGTATATTCCTCCGTATTAACTTTTAGAAAATCTAAAAGATTCCAAATCCTGAAAGGCATCTGGCCTCAAGGGTTTTGGATAATGGATTCCATACCTGCACTATAATTTGTATCCTGCATGGGAAAATAAAAATCCCATTTCTAGGGTGAATAGTACCCCCACGCCCCAGGAAAGCCTATTTTTCATTTGCTAACAAAAAGGCAGCCTTTCTCTTTACAGCATCTCCCCAGAGTCTTCACCTCACCGAGCTCAAGTCTATGAAAAGAAGGAAATTCCTGGCTACTCCCCGTGAGAATTCAGTGGTGGCTTCTTCCTCAATATACATTTGTTTTTATGAAGAAAACTCCATACAAGGGTATAACTAGCTAAAAGTCTCCTTCCTTCTTGAACATATGGTGGAGGAATGCAGTGGAGCTATGTGGAGGCAGAGATCAGTTTTGTCGCTGACCCTGTGCAAATCAAACTGAAGTATGTAGTGATAATATGCGACTTATCATGAAACTTCTCATGTCAACAGATTTCCCCATTTGACCATAAAGAGCCGCATATCTGCTTGGCTGATAAAATCTGTTTGAATCAGGCCTATGTGCTTTGGGTGGCCCACAGCAAACCTCTAAGGGCGGTAAATTGCATCTTTGGAAAGGCAGGCTTTTTGGAACTGTGTCTGCATCCAGACTCCAGGGGATTTCAATGCAGAGGGATTTGCAAGGTTTGCATTTTTCATTCATTAAGGCTGTGTTGCTGCCAAAGTTCTCTTCCTGTTAGTCATCCAGGGAGGAGGGCTCAACACAGTGGGCTGTGTCATAAATTATTGTGAGGCTGAGGGCAGCCCAAATGGAATACCAAGGGGGCCATAGATCTTGGCACAGGTTTTGTGAACAAATTCTGAGAAATCCAAATGTATTGAAAAATCACATGTTTACATAGGAATGAAAGACTCAGGCTATCTTTAAATTCAGCAAGCCAAGAATTAAGCTTGTCTTTTATCTATACCAGTAGGCAAACCCAGAATTAGATGACTGTGAATAGTCTATTTTTGTGGCATTCCATAGAAACATTCCTGCAGTTAAATGATTCTTTTGTCTTGATCTGTGGTTCTTAACCTTTTAATTTTTTTAAACATACATTTTTTTGTGGATCCCTTTGAAAATCTAAAGAAAGCTTTGGGCCTTGTGACCAGAAATTGTCCACAAACACACACACATTTATATATACAATTTCATAAGGTTTATGGGTCCTCCAAGGTTCATCCATAACCCTCAGTTAAGAATCTCTGCTCTTGACACTAGAAGTTCCTTGATGATAACGATTATGTCTAATCATTATGTCTAATTATATCTAATCTGCATAACATCTCTTCTATTCATGCCTAACACCCTGTTTCATACTCAGAAATTCTAGTTAGTGTCTCCTGACTTCGTCTAGTCAAGGCTATGGTTTTTCCTGTGGTCATGTATGGATGTGAGAGTTGGACTGTGAAGAAGGCTGAGCACTGAAGAATTGATGTTTTTGAACTGTGGTGTTGGAGAAGACTCTTGAGAGTCCCTTGGACTGCAAGGAGACCCAACCAGTCCATTCTGAAGGAGATCGGCCCTGGGATTTCTTTGGAAGGAATGATGCTAAAGCTGAAACTCCAGTACTTTGGCCACCTCATGCAAAGAGTTGACTCATTGGAAAAGACTCTGATGCTGGGAGGGATTGGGGGCAGGAGGAGAAGGGGACGACAGAGGATAAGATGGCTGGATGGCATCACTGACTCAATGGACGTGAGTCTGGGTGAACTCCGGGAGTTGGTGATGGACAGGGAGGCCTGGCGTGCTGCGGTTCATGGGTCGCAAAGAGTCGGACACGACTGAGCGACTGATCTGATCTGACATGAACTTACTGTAATAAAGCTCCTTTCTATTTTTTACAGTATTCATTGAAAACATACAAAGTAGTTATTGGATTAAAAATACAAATCTTGGGACTTCCCTGGTGGTCCAGTGGTTAAGACTTCATGCTTCCACTGCATGGGGTGTGGGTTCAATCCATGGTTGCAGAACTAATATTCCCCTTCCCCCTGCAGTGTGGCTAAAAAATGAATAATAAATAAAAATAAAAATGCAAGTCTCCTTTTAAAGTAAGTTCTGGAATGTGTCATTATATTCCCTTGATACAGAAAAAAAATCATAACGGAGAATTACTTCCTCTGTAACTCTAAAATTACTCTGAAACAAATTTATATGTGGGCAAAACTGGAAATGGAATTGCTGCTGCTGAGAATTGCCCACTAGCTGTCTACCTTCTCCTTCGTGTGGACTTTTAAATTAAGGATCCTCATTTTTATTTAAGATTCTCCAGAGCTATGGGGTAAAATGTCCTTGCAGGCACTGACCTGAGCAGTTCCAGGGGGTGCCACTCACACATATTACAGTGCTGAGCCGACCTCACTCACTGCTGGTAATGACCGCCATTGCTGAGTTCTCACTGTAGTTTGAACTCAGGCGTTCCTGACTTCAAGACCTTGCCCTTAACTACTGCCCTTGTCTTTTTTCCTTTGTACTTGCTAATTTGGGCTTCCCAGGTGGTTCAGTGGGAAGGAATCTGCCTGCCAACACAGGAAATGTGGGTTCGATACCTGGTGAAGAAGATCCCCTGGAGAAAGAAATGGCAACCCGCTCCAGTATTCTTGTCTAGGAAATCCCATGGACAGAGGAGCCTGGGGGGCTACAGTCTAAGGGCTCTCAAAAGACTTGGATATGACTTAGTGACTAAACAACTTGCTCACTTGCCAAAGAACATCAGGGTAGAGGAACAGACGGGGACGAGGTCTATTATTCTTCCTCCCAACAAAGGGAAGGATTCCCAGATGTGTCTGAGGAGCTTCTGGGCATTGACACTTCCGGGCGTACCAGCCAGCATGCCCCCTGCCATGGGGTGTGATGTGTGGGGATGGTACCTTTGTGAACAGCTCTTATTATTGGAGAAGAACTGAAGGTACTTTGGAAGAACTGAGGATCGTATAGGGTGGCCCTGGGGAAACTGAAGCAACTTGACATGGTCTTGGGGCCCCTTGGCTTCTCTTCCAGCCGCTATCACTTGGGGAACACCCCTTTTTTCCTAGGTGAAAGCACACTGCTGTGGGGGGTTGGGCATTTTGTCACTCATAGTAAGAAAGTGGCAGAGTTTGTTGTAGAGGCTTTTTAAAAAGTCTTATTTTATATTGGAACTTAGTTGATTAACAGTGTTGTGTTAGTCTCAGGTATCAGTTCAGTTCAGTTGCTCAGTCATGTCCAACTCTTTGTGACCCCATGAACCACAGCACGCCAGCCCTCCTGGTCCATCACCAACTCCCAGAGTCCGCCCAAACCCATGTCCATTGAGTTGATGATGCCATCCAACCATCTCATCCTCTGTCATCCCCTTCTCCTCCTGCCCCCAATCTTTCCCAGCATCAGGGTCTTTTCAAATGAGTCAGCTCTTCACATCAGGTGGCCAAAGTATTGGAGTTTCAGCTTCAACATCAGTCCTTCCAATGAACACCCAGGACTGATCTTTAGGATGGACTGGTTGGATCTCTTTGCAGTCCAAGGGACTCTCAAGAGTCTTCTCCAACACCACAGTTCAGAAGCATCAATTTGTTTCAGGTATACAGCAAAGTGACTCAGTTATCCATATACATGTATCTGTTCTTCTTTAAATTGTTTTCCATTTAGATTCTTACAGAATCTTGAGCAGAGTTCCCTGTGCTGTACAGTAGGTCCATGATACTGTACAGGCTTTTGTTGCCAGGTAACAAAGGCAGGGGGCGCATGGGAAGAGGGGTTCATGTTGAGGTTAGGAAATTCAGTCCTGATCCAGATGTGTGTTGTGGGGTGAGGATGCGAGGTTGCCAGAGAGGCACACCTGTGGACTAGCTAAAAAGAAAATGATTTCTCCTCGATTTATCTGGAAGCTGCCCCTGAGGATGACTGGTTGGAGAAAGATTCTTCCTCTAGTCTGAGAGCATCGACCCTGTCATGTGGGTCTCCCAGCTCTGCCTCCTGAGCCTCTAGTTGACCTTTTCCCTGGGAAAACTAGCAAGTTGCAGTTCTACCAAAATCTGGACTAATTAGAGAAGCTGAAGAAGAAGAAACAGATACCATCCAATTCTCTACTTCCAAGCTAAATCTTAGAACATGGAAATCAAAGTGAAAAAGTGAAAGTCACTCAGTCGTGTCCCACTTTTTGTGACTTCATGGACTATATAGTCCATGGAATTCTCTAGGCCAGAATACTGGAGTGGGTACCCTTTCCCTTTGTATCATTTAAGAGCATTTCTCTGGGTTCGAGTCCAGGGATGGAACCCAGGTCTCCTGCATTGCAGGCGGATTCTTTACCAGCTGAGCCACAAGAGAAGCCCAAGAACACTGGCATGGGTAGCCTATCTCTTCTGCAGCAGATCTTCCTGATCCAGGACTTAAACTGCGGTCTCCTACATTGCAGGCGGATTCTTTACCCACTGAGCTATAAGAGAAGCCTGATGACCCTAGCATTTATACCTTAACAAAGAGGGGGACTAGAAGAGAGTTACTTGGCTAGAGCCAAGGTTGGCAAAGCTCACAGGATGGTGGGGTAGGGGTGAAGGAAGAGAAGGGTGGTAGGGTTGGAACACACTACACAGAAATGTCCAGAATAGAAGCAGGGAAGCCACGGGTGAGCCTTTCCTTAACCTCACATCACTCCTGGACAGGGGCCAAAGTCTGCTGGAAGCCTCACACTGACCTCCTCCTGGTCAGCAGGTCAGGCCATTTGGGAGCACTAGCCCTCTATGTACAGAAGGCTTGGCCCCTGACCCCTGATGGGCAGTGGTATTTGTGGGAAGAGCAGACACAGCAGCAGGACTTGGATGAGGCTGCCTGGTGGGGGAATCTGTCTGCGTTGTAACCTGAGCTCCTAAATTGGCTCAGTGGTAAAGAATTTGCCTGCCAATGCAGGAGACCTGGGTTCCATCCCTGGGTCGGGAAGATACCCTGGAGGAGGGAATGGCCACCCCTCCAGTATTCTTGCCTGGAGAATCCCATGGACAGAGGAGCCTGATGGAGCCCAGTCTATGGGATCTTGATCAGACAAGACTTAGCAATAAGTCATATCATAAATAACAAGTTACTCAGTAGAATTAAAATGTCCCAAGGGCAATCAGGCACTGTTAAAAAGTTGGACAAAGAGACTCTTTCCTGATTACTGCCTAAGCCAATGTTGTTTTTGTTTTTTTTTTTAATCTTTATTTCGGATTAAATTATTTCCATAATTAGGGGTAAAGCAAACACATTTCCTTGGGTCCATTATTTTAGGTGATTATGATTTCCATGAACATCGGAAAACCTGAGTATCATTTGAATATTTGCCTGCATGCTTGTGGGAAGCTTATGGGAAGCCTTTTCTTGGTAGTAAGTCCAGTTTTCTAAATTCTCCCCTTTCCTTGAGGTATTCCATTTTGCATTCCTCATAAGTGGCTGGATCATTATAGTAAGCGGTTAGACATTCTTGCAATGCAGAATTTTCTTTCTGGCATTTTTACTGCCATAAGGATTCAAGAGACCTTGCAACATTTAGTGAAATATTAAACTTGTTCAGAACATCTCTCAGACCTTTCCCCTTATTATTTTAGGGATTAAAACATCTTTCTCAACATGTCTGAGATGCTGTTCTGTGGAGTTGAGCCCAGACTGGGGTTAAAAAATTAGGTCTATCTATATACCATTGCTTAGAGGAGACTAGAAAGCCACAGGATACTAGAGTCTGTTGCTGGAGCTCTCCTCTGTGAAAAAGTCACAAATGAACTGTAATTGTTTTGGACTAGGCATAAAGCCATGATATAGAGCTTGACCTGCAAGGCCACAATGCAAGTACATGTGGGAGATGAGCAAACAGTCCCAGTTATTGAAATTCTAGCCTCCTGGCACTTCTTGTTCTGCATGGAGAGCACCAGCCTCTTGCCCACTGTTACTTCTCTAGACGAGCATTCTCACCTCTATTCAGGATCACAGATAACTACAGGGAAAGTGTAAGAATGATCAGCTAAATTTCATACTCGAAGCAAGGCTGGGAAGGGCCCTGGAAGATGTGAAGTATTTAAAAAGGATCTTTCTTTAGGATGGTGCTGGTGAACCTATCTGCAGGGCAGCAGTGGAGACGCAGACATAGAAAACAGACTTGTGGACACAGTGGGGGAAGGAGAGAGTGGGATGAACTGAGAGAGCAGCTTGGAAACATATGCATTATCTTATATGAAATGGATAGCCAGGGGGGATTTTCTGTATGATGCAGGGAGCCTGAACCCTGTGGTCTGAGACAACCTAGAAGGGTGGGATGCACTGGGAAGTGGGAGAGAGGTTCACGGGGAAGGGGACGTGTGTATACGCGCAGCTGATTCATGTTGATGTATGGCAGAAACCAACACAACATTGTAAAGCAATTATCCTCCAATGAAAACAGAAGAAAAAAAAGCCTAAAAATAAAAGGATCCTCTTTTCTAAGGGAGAAATTAGAGAATAGTCCAGGTTTATGTCTCATCTTTACCCTTCCTCAGTTTTCTTCTCACTTTCATTCAGTATCACACCAGCTGAATAGCTTCTGTGCTCAAGACATTGTGCCAAGCATCACTAAAGATGCAAGGATGGGTGAGCCATGGATCCCTCTCTGGTGAGAGTTCTAGGAGGGGGCCAATGTCAGTTATTGGACACAAATAACTGTGAGAGAAGGCCCATATGGTAAATCCAAAGATAGTGCTTGAGTGGCTCAAACAGGAGAAATGTGTCCCCCTTGAGAAGGGTCAGGAAAGACATCTTGAAGAAAGCAACATTTGCAATGGGCCCTGAGAAATTAGTAACATTTAATTAGTGGGAGGAAAATTAAGGGCTGGATGAGTGTATCTGGAGGAGGAAACAGTCGAGCAAAGGCCCAAAGACAGAGGGCCTGGTAAGGACTGAGAGGTAGGTAGGTAAGGAGCATGGTGTGTGTGTGTGTGTGTGTGTGTGTGTGTGTGCGTGCACACGCATGTGCTAAAAAATGTATGACATGTACAGAAGAGGCCTGGGAACAATACTCTGCTCTTCTGATATCACTAACATAGTACTGAAGCTCCAATACTTTGGCCATCTGCTACTAAAAGTCAACTCATTAGAAAAGACCCTGATGCTGTGAAAGATTGAGGGCAGAGGAGAAGAGGGTGACAGAGGATGAGATGGTTGGATGGCATCACCGACTCAATGAACTTGAATTTGAGCAAGCTCTAGGAGATAATGAAGGGCAGGGAAGCCTAGTGTGCTCACAAAGAGTCAGACACGACTTAGCGACTGAACAACAACAACATATCACATCCCTAGAGCAGATGTCCCCCAGAGCCAGTGATTGAACAGAATATATATTAGGTGATAAAGGGCAAATGGCAGAGCTTTCTATCTATGTTTCCTATGTTCGACCAATGTATGTTTCCCTTTCCCGCTATTTATATTTCTCCCTCCTTTTATTTCCAGCCATTACAGGAAGCAAATTTGGCCTTCCACATCAGTAGAGGCATCTTATCCATTCTGCTTCAGAAGATATAGCTTTGAATTTTTAAATACCCAGGCAATTTTCCCTTAATAATAAGTGAAAGAAAACCTGGTGTAACTTTGGCTTCACAAGTAAATACTCAGTTTAACATTTCAGTTTCTCAGAATTCCTCTGGCTGTCTAGCTGTGTGTGCTCTGATGCTAATAAGCAAGACAGGTCTTACCAGCTATTCAACAAACCCAAGCAAGTAACATGTCTGAACAGAACATATTTTGACTACTTTGCATAAAAAATTAAAAGTTTGGTGACCTAATATTTTGGTTACATAAATATTGATATTTAGTGAAATATTTGGGGGCAGAAACAACACCATTCAACTCTTCTAGAATTTGAGGATGTGTCATGGCTACCCTGACTCCAGAGGGTTTTCTTGGCATGATGCCATTCCTCGGTAGAAGAGCGTTCATGAAAAGATTCAATCTGTTTATTCAGGAGAAAACGACAGCAGCGGGAAGGTTCACCGAGTCAAAACCTGGTCATGTTGACCAGATGTGACAAACTTTCATATGGTGGATTTCTGGGTATGCGGTCCCCTAACTGCTTGGGGAATGTGAAAAGTGGGTGAGTCGGGAAGGAAAACATCTCCCAGCTCATAAAATTCCCCATGTAACATTAGAAATTCACTGAAAGCTCTAAAATACAGATCTCTCTTGGAAGAGTTAACCGCATTTGTCATTCAAGCGGTACATATTACTCAGATGCATTGTACTCTCATTTCACAGGTTGAGCTGGGGTATACGGAGGCACTGGAAATATTGGTAAGAGGTTGATGTTCGGAAAGGAAGGATTCATTTTTAAGATGTTTGTCTCTCTGAGATGTTTGCCTCTCTTATGTATGTATTTGGCTGAGCCTGGTTTTAGTTGCAGGATGCGAGACCTTTTCCAGTTGGAGCAGAGTTTTTAGTTGGGGCACGTGAAGTCTTGATTGTGGCATGTGGGGTCTAGTTCTCTGACCAGGGGTTCAACCTGGGCCCCTTGCATTGGAGGCACAGTCTTAGCCACTGGACCACCGGCAAAGTCCCTAGATGATTTTGTTCTGTTTTTCTTGTAGAGGAGACACTAGTACTATTTCCTGGTCTTTATGACTGAATGTGAGACCTCATCAGAGTTCTGGAAAACTCCAGGAGCTGCAAGGGAGCTCTGATAGAGGGGATGATGCAGGCCCTGGCTGGAAGGAGAGGGAGGCTGGGAGATGGGAAGGTTGTAAACCCAACATTACCTACTTCAAAATATTCCTACTACTAGTAGAAATCGCTCCTTGACATTGATAAGAACCTGCTAACTGCCTGTTTTCTACTTAATGTCTGAATTGCTTTATAAATATTAGACCTGTTTTGAATTTTTCCTCTCCCTGTAGATAATTAGAGGGATCTCGTAGACAAGCTCATTACTTTGGAGTGAAACAGTCTCTGGTCCTTCTCTTAGTTCTGTCAGTCAGATGCTGGGCATATTACTTAACCTCTCTGAGCACCCTTTCCCCCCATGTCTAACAGAAGAGGCAATAGTCCCTGTCTTGCAGGTTTAATGTGAGAACTAAATAAGATAATATATGTTAAAAAATCTCTGCAGGATACTGTCAGTACATACTATATTTCTTTTCCATAATGCTTCATTTCATTTTGGAATTCTGGAAGGACAGTCTCTCAGTGAAGAGCTGGCAGGGCACTGGATTATTCTTTTTTTAATGTCTTTTTTTTTTTTTGGCTGTGTCGAGGGGCATGTGAGATCTTAGTTACCCGACCAAGGATCACACCTGTGCTCCCTGCATTGACATCTTAACCCCTGGGCCACCAGGGAAATCCTTGCACTGGGTTATTCTTGATAGGGTCCTCCAGCTCTCAGCTACAGCCCACACCTCCCAGGCCCTGAAGCTGACTCATTCTCTCAGGGGACCTGGGAGCAGAAGAAGAAATGGACTTGGGTTCAGTGCCAACTAGAGCAGAGCCTTTCCAGAGCTGTCCCAAGCCCAAGGCGTTTCCCTGGAGCCGGACCAGCCCTGAATGGAAGGGGCCTGGCTTTGCTGCGTTTGGCTTGCATTCGAGTTTCCAATGAACCCTACCAATGTCCTGCCAGACATGAGATGCTGCGCCCTTTTCCCTCAAAGCTGTTTACGGTAATTAATCAAGGCATTTTGGAGCAGGAAATCTTCACGGAGAGGCTGTTTCCCACAGACATTCCAGCCTGGAACACATCTTCCAGGCTCAAAATATTTTATAAGTTCTCATCCCTACAACTTTATAAATTACCGTTCAAGCTGGAAACAGTTGATAATTTATACATGTTTCTTAATTGAATGTCATTTGAGGTGAAAAAAATCAATCATTAGCCCAGCAACCATCCACTATGTTGTAGAATTAACCCCAGCCTCTCTTATCTGCATGGTGGAAAGTACTTTCGGAAACTATAGGTTTAAAGAGAAAAAATACCTTGGGAGGTACCATGTGTGGGGGTGTTGATTTGTTTTTGTTCCTGATTCTCTGGGAGGGTGAAATAAAACTTCTGAAAGAATAGTTTAGGGTAATTTGCAAAATGTAGTTTGTCTGACATAGGAGACTCTGAACCTTGAGAGTGACGCATCTAAGCTTAACCTGGCTCCCCCACAAAAAGGAAGAACAGTCACTGGGCCTTCATGCTAAGGAGCGGAGTTTCTGGGGGAGGGGCAGGGAGGTTAGCATTTTCTTCTTACTGCTTAAGGTCCCCTTAGGATTTCCCTGGTGGCTCAGATGGTAAAGAATCTGCCTACGATGCAGGAGACATAGGTTTGATCCCCAGGTCGGTAAGATCCACTCAAGAAGGGAATGGCAACCCTCTCTTATCTGGAGAATCCCATGGACAGAGGCTATAGTCCATGGGCTCTTGAAGTGTAGTACATGACTGAGTGATAAACCCTCTCAGAGTCCCCTTTGAGAGGCAAGGAGGACTTACTTTGCTCTTCAGATGGTCTTTTCAATTTTATTTTCCTTTTCCCCCACTATGTGGCATGTTTAAAGAGATGGGACTGAGTTAGCCTGTCACTGGAAGGGCCCCTTGGGCCTTTGGAAGTTCTGGGAGAAACTGAGTAGACTCTGGGAAAGGGAGGCACAGGCCTGGTTCTCGTTCTGGTGCAAAAACACACTCTTGCCTCAAATTTGTCTTGTCTCCTCCTGCTTCTGGAGGTGGAGAACCCTGGGGACAAGGTTTGAGTGGGGTCTATCAGGGTGATCCTCAAAATGTGGTGTCCAGACCAGGTACCTCAGCATCACTTGAGAGCTTGAAAGAAAGGCCAGTTCTCAGGCCTCACCCCAGATCTGCTGAATCAGAATCTCTGTGCCTAGAGCCCAGGAGGGTTTCCCATGTGGCTCTGTGGTAAAGAACCCGCCTGCCAACGCAGGAGACATGGGTTCGATCCCTGGTTGGGAAGATTCCCCTGGAGAAGGAAATGGCAACCCACTCCAGTACTCTTGCCTGGGAAATCCCATGGACAGAGGAGCCTGCAGGGCTACAGTCAATGGGGTTGCAAAAGAGTCAGACACAGCTGAGCTACTAAACAACAACAGCAAGAGCCCAGTAACCCAGGTCATAACAAGCCCTCAAGGTTTTCCTAGTTCAGATTAAAATTGGAGACTGCTGGCCTCGGAAAGCCTATTTCCAGGCTAAGTCTTAATTACCTAACTAGGCACAGCTGGAAGGGGCTTTGCCTGCCGGGCTCATGGAGAAGGACAGATCTGAAGTCAGAAGCCCTGCAGCTCACAGATCATGTGGGCCCGAATGACTCTGTCCTGTTGGACCTGCAGCAACAGTAAGTACCTTTGAGGAATCAGGTTTTTAAATCAACCTGCTTCTTGAATATTGGAGCTAATATTAGTTAATGAGCTGGTACATTGACAGGGCCTGAAAGTTACTGGATAAACAGGCCTAAATAAAATGTAACATTCACCATAGGTAGCCAACAAGGGATAAGGCTGGATAATGGAGGCCAAAGTTTTAATTATTTTTAATCGTGTTTTCAAAGAGGAGTATTTCTCGTTCATTGCGTGCTGGTGTTTGTTTTATGGGGCGGGGAGGCCTACAAAGGTAAGCGAGGTTGAAGGGCCTCAGTGCTGGCACCTACCACCTATATGGCCTGAAGCAAGTTGCTTAACCTCTGAGACTTATTTTCATTGTGTATGAAATAGATTAATACAGAGTTCTCAGCACTGGTGTAAGGTTAGAGATTCCAGGTAACCCCACTGATATGCCTGAATGAAGGAGGCTCAATAGATCACCCAGGAAGAGTAGATTTCTTTTTGGCTTTGGAGGCATCCTATGTTTCCTTTCTTCTTAAAGATTCATCTTCCTAATTCTTTGCTTAAGCTGACATGAACATTGCCTTCTATGGTGGGAAGGATTCTCTTGTATTGTGGGAATGCACCTTTATGGCTGGAGTTTGCCAAGGAGACGTGCCAGCCTTTTGCAGATGACTGGGAGTTGGCTTGGAGAAGGAGATGGCACCCCACTCCAGTACTCTTGCCTGGTGGGCTGCAGTCCATGGGGTCGTGAAGAGTTGGACACAGCTGAGCGACTTCATTTTCACTTTCATGCATTGGAGAAGGAAGTAGCAACCCACTCCAGTACTCTTGCCTGGAAAATCCCATGGGCGGAGGAGCCCGGTAGGCTGCAATCCATGGGGTTGCGAAGAGTCGGACACAACTGAGCGAGTTCACTTTCACTTTTCACTTTAATGCATTGGAGAAGGAAATGGCAACCCACTCCAGTGTTGTTGCCTGGAGAATCCCAGGGATGGGGGAGCCTGGTGGGCTGCCGTCTATGGGGTCGCACAGAGTTGGACATGACTGAAGTGACTTAGCAGCAGCGGCAGGGAGCTGGCTGCTAAATGTTGGTCCATTCCAAGGTCATAAGTCATTGGAAATACTGCGCATGTGTGTTCAGTCATGTCTGATTCTTCGCACCCCCATGGACTATAGTCCACCAGTCTCCTCTGTCCATGGAATTTCCCAGGCAAGAATACTGGAGTGGGTTGCCATTTCCTCTTCCAGGGAATCTTCCTGACCCAGAGTCTGAAGCCTCATCTCCTGCATTGGCAGGAAGGATTCTTTACCACTGAGCCACCTGGGAAGCTGGAAATACTGTGTGTAGTTGTTTATGTACCAGTTCTTGTGTGCCCTCTGTGTACTTGATGGAGGGCAAGCAGAGCAACGCAGAGTAACTGGGAGGTAAGTCTGTGCTCAGGCAACAAGGCAGGCCCAGCTTGGGAGGTGGGGGCTTGATGGAGGCTAGTTCTGATAAAGCAACACCAGGGACTACTCCAGAGACACGTTGGGCAAAACACAAGGGTTGTTGCGCCTCAATTTTTTCATCTGCAAAATAGTGATACAGCCTGGGCCTTACATCACATTGCCCTGAGAATTAAATGAGATGAATTTGTATAGCCAGCCCATGATAGACTACTTTCTACCAGAGTCTCTCTCAATATACTACTGGCCTTCAGTATTTTTCATGATTTGGTGTCTCCCTATTTTCTCCCAGAAAAGCACCATTTTCAATCTGTAACGCATAAGAACAGATGATTTCTATCTGATATGTCACACTATGATCTGCCAAAAAGAAAATATCTTTATTGGCTAGGGGAACTAGCTAATACTTTCTCATCTTCATACTCCAGAACACAGCAATAGCCTGGTCTTCCTTTCTCTTTCTCCCTCCCTTTCTTTCTCTGTTTCTCTCTCTCTCTGTCTTTCGAGGCATGCTAGGTTCTGAATACAGTCATGAATGCAGGAAAGCTCCCAAGGTTTTTAGGCCCTCGTTCTGCTCCAGTGTTGAAACAGAAACAGTAGGATCAGGACCTCTGCAAACATCCTCACACCTGTTTGGTTTTTTTTTTTTATCCTCAGTCATTTTCTTAATTTTGTTGAGGGTAACTTTTTTTTTTTTCTTAAGACATATTAAATCAAGATTTTCCTTGATGGTTGTTTTTTCAACCAGTGCCATGTTAACTTGCTTCTTTATACTTTCTCTTCTTTCACACAAACTAGAGACTATGGTGAAATGGCAGCATGCTGCTGCTCCTAAGTCGCTTCAGTCGTGTCCAACTCTGTGCGACCCCATAGACGGCAGCCCACCAGGCTCCCCCGTTCCTGGGATTCTCCAGGCAAGAACACTGGAGTGGGCTGCCATTTCCTTTTCCAATGCATGAATGGTGATGAGGAAATCCTACATGTTCTCAAGTTCAGCAGGCCTAGGTTCAATTGACTCAAAAGTCTGAATGCCAGGTGTGTGATTTCAGACAAATCGCTTAACCTCTCTGACCTTCAATTCCCTTATCTATGAAAGGAAGAAAATAAAGGACGCCTATTTCATAGGACTGTTGTCTCTGTTAAGATGGGTAAAGGACTTTGCACAAGGTGAGCAATAAACAGAATATAGCTGTGATGAAATCCTAGCCCTAGAGATAACATTCCTCTGAAAGTTTTTACAATTTTTATTTATTTTTGGTTGCTAGTTCTGGGTTGCTTCCCACGGGCTTTCTCTACTTGTGGTGAGCAGGGGCTACTCTTCGTTGTGGTGCGTGGGCTTCTCATTGTCGTGGCTTCTCTTGTTGCAGAGCACAGGCTGGAGGCACGCAGGCTTCTATAGTTGGGGCACATGGGCTCAGTAGTTGTGGCCAGTGGACTCTAGAGCACAGGCTCAGTAGTTGTGGTGCATGGGCTTAGTTGCTCCGTGGAATATGGAATCTTCCCAGACCAGGGATTGAATCCATGTCCCCTGCATTGATAGACAGATTCTTATCCACTGAGACACCAGGGAAGTCCCTTCTAAAAGCTGAAGAAAAGGTGAGCTCTTCACCAGGCAATCCTAAGGGAAATCAACCCTGAATATTCATTGGAAGGACTGATGTTGAAGCTCCAGTACTTTGACGTGAAAGAGCTGATTCATTGGAACGACCCTGATGCTGGGAAAGAGCTGATTCATTGGAACAACCCTGGTGCTGGGAAAGAGAGAAGGCAGGAGGAGGAGATGACAGAGGACGAAACGGTTGGATGGCATCATCGACTCAATGGATACGAGTTTGAGCAAACTCCGGCAGATGGTGGATTACAGGGAAGTGTCTGGCATGCTGCAGTCCATGGGGTCACAAAGAGTCGGACATGACTGAGTGACTGAACAACTTCACCATTACCCTTTGAGGCACTCTTCTCTTTTTATAGACAAGGAATGGAGGCCCAGGGAGGAGAAGTAATATGGTCAGAGCTGTGAATCTAGAGAAAGAAAAAACCAGGATTCAGCCCAGATTTTTTTGGACCCTAAATTTACAGCTCCTTTTACACCATCCCAGCTGCCCTCTCATGATAAAAACTTCATTCTCTGTGGTATAATGAAACCCAAAATTGTGAATGCCAAAGACGTATGCATGTGCCTCTTTAAAGCACTGATTACCTTCTGCCTCACAGGATAATTACTTATGCATATGCAATAGCTTATCTGTTAGCCTATGCAAAAAGAAAAGTCAAAGCAGAGCCTAACCGTGGGTGGTCTCGTATTCTCCATTGAATCAGCACAGGAGCTTGGAGCCCGTGCGTCCTCAACATATATTCACTGAATAATATCGAGCTGAGTGATGGAGACTTACGCCCAGCTTTGTGTAATAGTTACAGCAGCATGCCAGCCTGTTTCTCTTGCATGTCTTGCAGAGTTTGGTTTAAAAATAATTTCTTACACCTGTCTCTGGTATCAAACTGCTTGAGGTGGTTTATTGCTCAAATTAATCTGTACCTGACTTCGCTGACTCACCTGGGGAGAGCAACAAGTTCACACACCAATGTGCATGAGGAAGAGGGAGGGGACAGGCTCTTTGTAAATTTTCAAGACACAGGCTCTGACATAGCAAAAAACGTCTATGCAAACGATATGTTCTGTTTAAATAAGTCAATTAATAGAAACCCATGTTGCAATCACTTCCAAGCAGTGCTTTGGCAAAAATTAATGTAGTTGAGGGGCTTATCAAATAATAACATTGAAAAGTATTTGTCTGCTCGGCTCAGTCATCCTGCAGGCTTCTCATCCCACCCAATCCTGTCCACAAGCAGCTCTGCTCTTAATGAAGGATTTAAGCCATCAGTGATTTTGCATGTTAGGTTATAGGTTTGCTTCTGGTTCATTTTGTGCTATACAGACTTGCTCTCTCTGTGTGCGAGTTAGTTTTAGAGATGACTTAGTGACACCGGGGAGGAGAACACCAATCAGACATATGCAGCCCACTCAGGGATTCAGTGCAGCACAAGGGAAAATTGATAATGACAATTCAGTCTTAGTGGATGTACTTTCAGAACTAACTAATTCGAGGAATAAATTAGGGTCTCAGGGGAATAAGTTAGGGATTTGCGAAGTTTCCACCAAGGTGGGCACAGTGGCAGTCAGGGTCACATGCTTGGCACTCAGGGGTCATCATTTTCTTTTTGCAGTTTAGTGACTGCTTTTTTTTGATGTTCCCCAGTGGCTCAGAAGGTAAAGAATCCGCCTGCAATGCAGGAAACCCAAGTTCAAACCCTGGGTCGGAAAGATCCTCTGGAGAAGGAAATGGCAACCCACTCCAGTATTTTTGCTTAGAGAATTCCACGGACAGAGGAGCCTGGTGAGCTGTAGTCTATGGGGTCCCAAAAGAGTCAGACACAACTGAGCAATTAACACTCTCACTGTGGCTGGACACTGTTACTTAAATTCGTTGACTGCTTTGTGCCTTGGTTTGTTCATTTGGATCAGTGGTTCTCAGCTGGGGCCGTTTTGCCCCCTGAGGACCACACAGCAAAGACTGAAGACAGTTATTTGGTTGTCACCAGCAGGGGAAGGACGGTCGTGCTCCTGACATCCCTTGGGTAGAGGTCAGAGACGTTGCCAAACATCCCTTATAGCATAGGGTGGCCTCCACAATGAAGAATCATCCAGTTCAAAATGTTAGCAGTGCCAAGGAGGAGAAACCCCACTTTAGAGAAACAAGCCCCTTGAACCACAACCCCTACCCAGTACAACATTAGGCGATTTGTAGAAGACTTTGAGATCCTTGGATCAAAGTTGCTGTGTAAGTTAAAAAAAAAAAAAAAAAAATCCTGTTGTTACAAGTCCCCAGGCCTCAGTGACGCTTGCTGACAGGGCCTGACTCAGCTCCTTCTCACATTTTAAAGGGTTATCTTCGCTCTCATTTGGGATTTGTCTTTTTTTAAAAAGCTTGTTTTTCTTCCTAAGTCCTTTAACTTTTAAAGGTTTGGCCCTGAAGAGCCTTAAAGAGAACTTTGCAAACTGGTCTTGGTTCTAGACGAAAGGAAACTTATTTTCCTGAGGTCAAGGAACCTAGTGAGGCTTCAACAATGATCCTATTACTGTCTAACCCAACAGCCAAAGAGCTAGGTTAGTAAGAGCAGACTGAGTCTTTTCATTGGCTCTTCTCTTCCCTTTGCTCCTGGAAAATTCTCTTCAGTGGCCCGGTGGGATTCACATAGAGAATGACAAAGAAGGGAAAAAACAATTTCCAAAGTAGACGGTCACAAGAATCATATTTATTTTTTCTGGAACCATCTAGGAAAAAAAGAAAACAGCCAGACAAGACAATTTTAAACCAAGCCTGCTTCTGATTTAAGTCATTTCCTTTCTGCTAGCCTGTCAAAATTCAGCTGCATCCTATCAGGTCACTCTGAAAACCAGACTGGCACATGAGGTATTTTTGGTACTCCCTGGACTTTGGCTGGCTCTACAAAATATCAAATGTGTCAGAAATCTGGGAGGCCAGGGGAATGGAGAATTGGAGTTTATTTTCATGGAAAGTTGGTTGTGTACTTAGGTTGCTGAGAATATTTTCCCTGTGAAAGGATGATTTGAATGAAGGCTGAAGATTAGGGGAAAAAATTAAACCACTGAAGATTAGGCAAACGAATAGAATTTCTACCTAAGAAAATTTATTTTGGCCTATAAACTTCTATTTCATTATCCAAGGAAAAGCGTTCTACCAGCTCTGTTAATAATACTTCATTATTGTTCAGTCAGTTCCTTTAGTGTATGGCAAGAGTCATTAAAAAAAAAAAAGTGTTGTGAGCTGGAGGGCCCCACTGGAAAGCAGTGAAGGAAGATCCAAAGAGGATGCTCTGAGAGTCAGGGCAAGAGCCAGAGAAACAGATTCCCTAGCTTTGGCCATTGTGGACTTCAGCTTTGCTTGCAGGGACCTTTGATGTCCCTGGGATCGGCGTTTCTCTGCTTTTCTTCATTCCACCCTTTGAAGGGGATTATAGAAATACAACTGGCTCCTGATGGTGACACTGGCATTATGAATAATGCTTGGGGGCTAGACCTAGGATGCTGAGAACGGACTGGTGGTTTCTCAGAACATTTTGCACAATGTCTGGGATGCTGTGTCAGCAGAGTGACTGTCAGAAGAAATGTAGGCAGCAGAAATCCATTGGAAGAAGACATTCAAAACTAGGTATTTAAACAGAATTTTGCAATAGCATCTTCGTCTCGTTTGCATTGTGGTGTGGTAGTGTTTACCTCGCCATAATTTTGTTAATTTTTTATTCATAGAACTATATAGCTTGAAAAAAATATTCTCTCACTGCTACTTAAGTGTGATCGCTCTTGGCTTCGTTATAATTCCTATAATCAGTCATGGGATTGGCAAAAATTCATGACTTATCAAGAAACCAGCAGTCACATCTATGTGCTTGTTTAGATTTTTCTCTTCTGTGTAGACTGGAATTAAAGAAGAAAGTATGAAGCTTGATAGGTAGAATAATTAAGCAGGAATGAAATTTCTCTTGCAGGCTAGAGGTGCGAGCAGGAAGGTTTAACTCTTGTAGGAGCACAACAGGGATGTGGTTATCTCTGTGATGAGGAAAGAAAGGGTCTACTAGCCCCAAACTCCCAATCCACTCCTTCCCCGCCCTCCCTCTGCCTTGACAACCACAAGTCTGCTCTCTCTGTTTCATCAGTTCAGTTCAGTTGCTCAGTTGTGTCCGACTCTTTGCGACCCCATGAATCGCAGCACGCCAGGCCTCCCTGTCCATCACCAACTCCCGGAGTTCACTGAGACTCACATCCATCGAGTCAGTGATGCCATCCAGCCACCTCATCCTCTGTCGTCCCCTTCTCCTCCTGCCCCCAATCCCTCCCAGCATCAGTCTTTTCCAATGAGTCAACTCTTTGCATGAGGTGGCCAAAGTACTGGAGTTTCAGCTTTAGCATCATTCCTTCCAAAGAAATCCCAGGGCCGATCTCCTTCAGAATGGACTGGTTGGATCTCCTTGCAGTCCAAGGGACTCTCAAGAGTCTTCTCCAACACCACAGTTCAAAAGCATCAATTCTTCGGCACTCAGCCTTCTTCACAGTCCAACTCTCACATCCATACATGACCACAGGAAAAACCATAGCCTTGACTAGACGAACCTTTGTTGGCAAAGTAATGTCTCTGCTTTTGAATATGCTATCTAGGTTGGTCATAACTTTCCTTCCAAGGAGTAAGCGTCTTTTAATTTCATGGCTGCAGTAGATAAGGTCATTTGTGTCATATTTTAGATTCCACATGTAAGTGGTATCATATGGTATTTATCTTTCTCCTTCTGACTTATTTCACTTAGGATGATAATCACTAGTTCATCCATGTTGCTGCAAATGGCACTATTTCATTCTCTTTTATGGCTGAGTAGTATTCCTTTGTATATATGTGCCACATCTTCTCTGCTCGTTCATCTGTTGATAGACATTTAGGTTGCTTCCATGTCTTGGCTATCATGAATATTGCTGCTGGGAACCTAGGGGTGTATGTATCTTTTTGAATTATCAGTTCAGTTCAGTTCAGGCGCTCAGTCGTGTCCGACTCTTTGCGACCCCATGAACTGCAGCACACTAGGCCTCCCTGAATTATAGGTTCATCTAAATATATACCCAGGAGTGGAATTGCTAAATCATATGGTAGCTCTGTTTTTTTTTTGTTGTTGTTTTTTAAGGAAACTCCATACTGTTTTCCATAGTGGCTGCACCAATGTACATTCCCATCAACAGTGTAGGAGGTTTCCTTTTCTCCACACCTTCTCCAGCATTTGTTATTTGTAGACTTTTTATTGATGACCATTCTGACCAGTGTGGAGTGGTACCTTATGGTAGTTTTGACGGGCATTTCTCTAATAATGATGAACCTCTTTTCATGTGCTTGTTAGCCATCTATGTCTTCATTGGAGAAATGTCTGTTTAATTCTTCAGCCCATTTTTCGATTGTTTTTGTGTGTGTGGGTGGGGCGAGGGGAAGGCTGAGTTTTTTTTTAAAGACCTTTAAAAAAATGTTACTGCTAAATTGGGATAATGCTATCTTAAAGGACCTGGTAGTACATATTTTAGGCTGTAGCCTGTATGGTCTCTGTAGCAACTAGTTAACTCAGCCATTGTAGTATACGTGCAGCACAGAGAACAGGAAAATGAATGAATATGGCTGTGTTCCAATAAAATTTATTTATGGGATTTCTTTGGAAGGAATGATGCTAAAGCTGAAACTCCAGTACTTTGGCCACCTCATGCGAAGAGTTGACTCATTGGAAAAGACTCTGATGCTGGGAGGGATTGGGGGCAAGAGGAGAAGGGGACGACAGAGGATGAGATGGTTGGATGGCATCACCGACTCAATGGACGTGAGTCTGGGTGAACTCCGGGAGTTGGTGATGGACAGGGAGGCCTGGCGTGCTGCGATTCATGGGGTCACAAAGAGTCGGACATGACTGAGAGACTGATCTGATCTGATGGACACTGAAATTTGAATTTCATGTAATTTTTCACATTTTACAAAATAAACTTCTTCCGATTTTTGTCAACCATTTAAAGATGTAAAAAGCATTCTTAGTTTGCAGACTGAGGTGGCATAGCAGACTTGACATGTGGTCTATACTTTGCAGACCCTTGGTTTAGAGGGAAACAAAATGGACTTGAACTTGGGCAAACCTCTAGAGATGGTGAGGGACAGGGAGGCCTGGCATGCTGCAGTCTATGGGGTCACAAACACTCAGATATGACTGGGTGACTGAACAACAACGGTGACTTTGGAATTAGATTGACTCTGGTTAAAAATCTGGCTCCACCTACAGTTCACACACTGCTTGATTTGACTGCAGGCAGATCACTTTTCTGAGCTTAAGTTTCCTCACGTGAAAAATGAAGATAGTCTAGTCTCTCATTCATGGTTATTATGAGTATAAAAAAATAACATAAGTAAAATGCTTGATACTCTGTTGGTGTTCCCTTAACAAACAATAACAAGATAATAAACACTATTATTGTTAATTGCATGTACTCAGTTACCCATCTTTGCAATATGAACATAATATTGTACATTTCTTTAAAGGGAACATGATATCAGAGTTTTTCAAGCTGATCACTCTAACTCTACAAAGATTTTCTTCATCCAAATGGATTTCTTTGGTCTCCTCCTGGAGTCTGTAGATCCAGACTCAGTATGTATGAACCCCCCCGCCCCTGCCCCAATCTGTAGCTCTTGTCTCACACGAACAGATAAACAAACACTCAAAGCATGTTTTTCTTGAACCTTCTTATATGGCTTCTGAGAGAAGCTTGTCAGCTTCACATTGCAGTTTAAACCTGGGAGCTGCTACATCCTGGTTTGCCTTTCTCATCAGGCTTGGCAGGACGAGCGTCTTTGGTTTCACTTTAGAGCCTTCTATTTGTGACAGAGCAAGAGAGCCGAGAGAGGAGTGTTTGCCTGGCTTTCGCTCGATGCTGTAAGTGAACCTTCAGAAGAAACTTTATTCAGAATAAGCCATCACATCTAATTCTTCAAGGGACAAGCATTTCTCCAACCGTATAATTTGTGAAAATACTTTCCCAAGATCTATATTTTCCTGAACCCAGAACATTTTTTAATTAGACTTTTCCACTTGAAAGAAGTATCTCTGTTTCTTTATCTCTTCTTTTATGGTATCAAATCAAATTCTGAAGAACAGTGTGACCTAGGGGGTCAGCATTAGGGAAAGATACACAGGACACTGGCTTTGGGTGCAAAATTTAAAGGGCACCAAAAACTTAGTAATCAAGATAAATGATACTTTGATGCAATATTTTTTTAAAAATTAAAATCCATTTGAACAAAATCCAACTGAACAAAAGTTCAAAGTTTTACCTAGAGACAGAATCAGAAACAGTGCTGGCCAAACCGTATTTGAGCTTAAGGCCAAAGGAAAGATCAGTAATACTGACCCAATACATCTTACTCAGACTCCTTTATAAACTCTTTCTCCCTTGGAGCCATGCCTAAAATTGTTCCTGTAGTTAAAAACACTGGTTTAGAAACTGAGTTGGTTCTGTTGCACTGTTTTCCTTTCTTCCTTGCCTACTTCCTCCACACTCTCTCCTTGGGCTGTTTTTTTTCTCTTTTTTGTTACCACTCACTCACATTTTTGTTACTTTCTTTCTGCACATCAGCTTTGACCCATTTACTCTTCCTCAGTTTTTGGAGGGAAAACAATCAAAGAGCTCTTTCATTTATAATAACTGGATGGTTTCCTATCAGTCAATACTCATTCTGAGGCAAAATGCCTTTCATTGATGGTGGTTTATGTCCTCTTGGCTTGAAGCCACCATGGTGGCCCCTTTCACAACTCTCCTGGCTCCCTGGGGTATAAAAGTCTCCAATCGGGGAAACTCGGAGCTATGTGAAAGCTGATAAACCACAAGAAGGGTAGAAGATTTCCCTGTATTCTATCGTGACAGTCTTAGAGTTAAGTGTTCACAAGTTCAGGGGGCCACTCCCCTGTGACGTGTGATAGTTACCAGCCCGTTCTTTAGAGAGGAGGGTTTGAGAACCAAATGTTAAAGAAAGCAAATGTGGGGATGTGTTGGGCTATTAATGTGGCAGCATCTGGCATTTATAATCTGAATAAAACTCCCTTCCTCTTTCTTAATCTTTATCCCAGATGAGAGCATGGCTCAGGACCAAGAAAGTTTTTAGTTTTTCTTCCCAGGAAAGCTAAGTCAGAAGCCAGAATGCCACAGGGACGCGCCCATGGGGAGAGGGGATCAGTGTTGTCATATATTCCATGCGGTAGCCAGCGCGCCATGGGGACACGACATCTGATGAACATTTTAAATGCAGGCAATTACATGAACACTGATTCAGCCCAGCCCTATGAGTTTATAGCAGATAACCGGACAGAGTCATGATTTGGGGATACTTTTGCTATTCTCCAGCATTTAAAAAATGTCGTTAGCTGCTCTGTTGCCCAAGAATATATACAAGTGAGAGTTCCTTTTGTCCAGAAGTTTAAGTTCTAAAACAATAAAATAAACATGTCACATATTTATGCACATGTTATCTAAACACATACCAAGTACTTTTTGTGGTTCGTTTGAAGTTTTGATTCTGGTTTTCTGTATTTATTTATTTTTCTTTGAAGAAACAATGTGAATATCCTGTGCTGGGCTAGGCTGGGAGTGGAGGGGGGATGGCTATTTTTCAGATGACGAAAGAAATCAAATTTAGTTCTTCCAGGCTTGGAAAGCATCCAGCATTAAGTAGAATTAAAGATGAGCTTGAACAAGGTCAAAAAAAAGAGGAGTTCTCTGAGGAGATATGGGAAACTTTTTCAGCAGGATGACAACTAGTGGTGTTCAGAGGCAAATCCAAGGGAAGTTGCGAGCAGTGTACTTGAACTTGAGCATGCATTAGAGTCACCTGGTGGTTGTTGTTCAGTCGCTAAATCATATCCGACTCTTTACAACCCCATGGACTGCAGCATGCCAGGCTCCTCTGTCCTCCACTATCTCCCAGAGTTCGCTCAAATTCATGTCCATTGAGTTAGTAGTGCTATCTAACCATCTCATCCTTTGCCACTGCCTTCTTTTGCCTTCAATCTTTCCCAGCATCAGGGTCTTTCCCAGTGAGTGGGCTCTTCATATCAGTTGGCCAAAGTATTGGAGCTTCAGCATCAGTCCTTCCAATGAATATTCAGGGTTGATTTCCTTTAGGATTGGCTGGTTTGATCTCCTTGCTGTCCAAGGGACTCTCAAGAGTCTTCTCCAATACCACACTGGAGAAGCATCAATTCTTTGGCACTTAGCCTTCCTTATGGTCTGTCACATCTGTGCATGACTACTGGAAAAACCATAGCTTTGATTATACACACCTTTGTTAGCAAAGTGATGCCTCTTGGAGTGATTCTTAAAATATTCATTGTTGTGGAGAAGGAAACGGCAACCCACTCCAGTATTCTTGTCTGAAAAAGTTCACGGACAGAGCCTGGTGGGCTGCAGTCCATGGGGTTACATGCCTGAGCACATGTGCATGAGGGTGGAGGGAGTTGGGTTGGTAGCAATAAACTGGTAGAACTGAAAAAAAAAAAAATGCATCACTGGGACCCACCCTTGAAGTTTCTGATTTAGCAGGTCCAGGTGAGGCTCGAGCACTTGGAATTTTAACAAGATCCCAGGTGATGCTGCTGCTGATCCAGAGACTAGTATCAAGTCAAAGTTTATCTTAACTGTATTAACAGACCCCACTGGAAATCCAAAGAAAGCTGTTAGAGTTCCCATGGAAAACTGCACAAACAAAAAAGTGAAATTTTGAGTCTAGTTTCAGGATTCATTTATCCAGATTAAGGATACTTCCTTGGTATTGTCCATTGAAAAAATAATACCCAACCTGAAAGTTGAGAGTTACGTTTTATTTGGTGGAGAAAACTCAGAACTTTAAGCATCTCAGATAATTCAGGAAGACTGCACTGAAGAGGCAAGATGGGAGCCAGGATATATAAAGAATTTTTGCAACAAAAGCCTGGGTAGTCAGAATCCAAAAGATTACTGTTAAAAGAAAAGCAGATATCTCAAGTTAAGGAATTTAGTGCTTTTCTATATATTGTTATTGTTCAGTTGCTAAGTCATGTCTGGTTCTTGGCAACCCCATGGACTGCAGCACACCAGGCTTCCCTGTCCTTCACTATCTCCTAGAGTTTGCTCAGATTCATGTCCAATGAGTCGGTGATGGTATGTATGATGTTTTCTATGGGAAGATGCAAAGTCTGGGCTCATCATTCCTTTGATATGTACCTCAGCTATCTGGGGCCAGTATCCTGTGTTCTCTCATCCTGAGTCTTCTCAGAGTGCACCTTTGAGGGTGGCTGCAGCTGCCCGTATTATTTCTAACCTGAGTTCCCTCAGGAATCATCATCTGGGCTGCTGTAATGTGACGGCTTAATGGCTGCCACACCTGTTGTTTACTGATATGGCAAGCAGTGTTTTTTAACTCACAGTATCACTCAGTTTGAGATGGCCCCCGCTATCTCCAACTCCATGATTCTTCATTTGGGGATTTCATATGTTCATTCCACCAAACCTTGTAAGATTTGAGTGATGCTGATTTTGAAAAGTGTTAGTTGCTCTGTCATGTCTGACTCTTTGCGACCCCATGGACTGTAGCCCACCAGGCTCCTCTGTCCATGGGATTTCCCAGGCAAGAATAACTGGAATGGGTGGCTATTCTCTTCTCCAGGGGATCTTCCCAACCCAGGGATCAAACCCACATCTCCTGCATTGCAGGCAGATTCATTACCATCTGAGTGACCAGGGAAGCCTGCTTTTAGGGATGACTTAATTAAAACCTCTGGATTTAACTAACATTCTTGAAGATAGAAAGGGTTTTGTAGAAAACAAATCATTTTAAAAACTCTGGAACTTCCCTGGTGGTTCAGTGGTTGAGACTCCACGCTTCCACTGCAGAAGGCATAGGTTCCATCCCCAACTGGGGACCTAAGAGCCTGCATGCCATGTGGCGCAGCCAAAACATTGAAAGCAAAAGCCAAAAAAAAAGCAACCAATATTTAAGACTCCGTGTACATGTTTTTACAAAGTTTATTCTGGTGCCCCGTGGGTACTCAATTCATTTTGAAATAATTTGAATAAAACTGTAACCCTCCTCTAAAGAAAGTTGACCTTGAAAGGATGGAGGAAAACTGAAGCATTTATGAGAAATTTTGAGAACATGCATTGTAAGTGCTGAGTGCCAGTTTCAAGTCATTTTTTTCTTTCAAGTCATTATGAAAAGAAGGGAGATTTCCAGCAAGTAAGTAAAGAAAAAAAAAAAAAAAAAGCTCATTCTGTTTGCATAGTGCAGCCACAGGCCGTGGTGCAAAGAAAGAAAGTCTAGCAAAAGGCAGAAAGGCATGTGTTTTGGTCAGAAGACTTAAATCTTGGATGCAGACACTGACTTTTATTAGCTTGGTAATCCTGTGAAAGCTATTCCCTTCTGGAGCTTCAGCTTCCTTTTCTGTAAAATGAGAGTGTTATCTATCTGACAGGTCTTTGTAAAGATAAGACTTATTTTTTGACTCCTTTAGCATAGAGGACACTCAATCAACATCCTGCCGGGTGTAACTTTTCCCATGCTCAGTGTTACTCCCTTGATCCTTTCAGGTGGTTCTTTGCCCATAATTGGATGATTTCCTCACTTGCATGCATTCATCAGATGTGGAATGAATTCTCAGAGGGGACTCTGCAGATCTCTGGAGTTCTGTCTCCATGCAGCTCTCCCTGGTATTTGGCCCTGGGAACTCGGGCAATGTTGGTCTCTGGGGACTTTCTCACAGCTCAACTCAGGGGCTCTTCCTGGACTCTGCTTGAGACCCTGCTCTGCTCCTCCAGCTAGAAACTCTGCCAAAGCAATAAGCTAGGCCAGTTGTCGGGTTCCCCTCTCGGGGATCACTTTCCTTCTGTGCCTCATGTTCCGTGTTTTGCCATCATTGTGTCATATGTTTTGTCCATTTTTCGGTCCATTGTTTCAGGCAATAGTCTTTTCTCTGTTACTCTATCTTGTCTGGAAGTAAAGATTTTTTATTATTTTAACTTTTTTTTTTCTTTTGAGATCTATCACATGAATGTAAGAGCATTTAAAATGCATGTGTGTGTTAGTCGCTCAGTCGTGTCCCACTCTTTGCGCCCCAATGGACTATAGCCCCCCAGCTTCCTCTGCCCATGGGATTGTCCGGCAAAAATACTGGCGAATACTGGAGTGGGTTGCTATTTCCTTCTCCATTAAATGCATATATAAATTTTTAATAATAAAACAAACACCCTTTCACATATCAACCAAGTTAAGAACATTGAGAGTGTATTAAATTTTTATCTATGCCTGTTCTCAATTCCCTTCCTTTCTTCCTGAAGAAAACAATTCCTCTGAATTTTATGTCTCTCATTCACTTAAAAAAGTATCTTTGCCATCCAGATGTGCATGCATAATTATTTTTTAAGTCTTGCCTGTTTTTTGTATTTTCTCTAAATGAAACAATCCTGTATATACTCTTTGAACTTGTCTCTTTTATTCTACATTATAATTTTGATATTTATGCATGTGGATGTAGTTCCTTCATTTTCATTGGTTGTATCCACATTTTATTTAGCAGTCTGCAGTTAATAGATTTTTAAGTTGTTTTAAGTTTGGAGTTAGTGAGCACAATTTGCTTTGTTTATTCTTACACTTGTATTTAGGTGTTCAGGTACATGAGTTGTTTGAGGGCATGTATGTTGGAGTGAAATTACTGAAACTGTGTGTATGCATAAGTTTACTAGTAATGAAACATTATTTTTCAAAGCAGTCATTCCTATTTATACCCCCAGCAAAGTACATAAGAATTCTCATTGATTCACTGCTTCTATATTTTGTATTGCCATGCCTTTTAAACTTTGCAGAATTGGTGGGTTTGTGATGGTAACTTATGGTTTTCATTTGCATTTCTTTACTCATGAAGTTGAGTATTTTATATTTGAGTTTCTTGTTTGATAGTATCTATCATCTATCTATTTTTGCCCAGTTTTGTCTGATTTTCCCCCTTTATTTGTTAATATAATATTCATATATTCTGAATGCTAGTCTTTTGTGCTAGTATGTGTTGCAAATAACTCTTCACAGTTAGCTTTTGTACTTTCATGATACGCTTTGAGGAATTCTTAATTTTTATGTAACTGAGTTTATTTTCTTTCCCTTTAAAATTGTCCAGTAAGGAAAATCTTTAAAAAAAAAATCCTTTATTACCCTCAAGGTCACAAAGATATTCTCCTTTGTGATATTCTTAAAACTTTGCGTTTTTTTGCCTTTCATGCTCAGATCAGTTTTCTGCTTGAAACTGAACTGCATGATTACATTGGGCTAAACGGTAATATCAACTCTTATCATTTATCAGATGGTTGTCTATGCAGAGGTCTCCATTCTCTTCCATAGTTTGTCTATTCCTGTGCCAAAACCACATTGTCTTCATCATAATAACTTTACTGTAAACTTGATAATTGGCGAATTCTATCTTATTTCTTAAGAATTGACACTTCCACAATAGTAAGTCCTCTAATCCAGGAATTTGAGGTAGAGGTTGATTTATTTAGGCCTTCTTTAATATGTAGCAAAATGTTTTTGGTTTTCTCCACAAACTTTTTTTACATCTTCTGTAAGCTTAATCTTAGGCATGTTTAAAAAATACTATTAGAAATGGCATTATAAAAAGTTCATCTATTTGTTACAGGTTTGTAAAAATGCAGCTCATTTTTGTATGTTAATTTTATATTCAGCTACATTGCTGAGCTCTCATTAATTGTCATAATTTGCCCATAGATTCTTTTGTATTTTCTGTGTTTATAGCCATGCCATCTATAATAATAATTTTGTTTCTCCTTAATTATGGCACTGACCTAAAATTTTCAGCATAATATTCAATCCTAGTGGTGATAATGAGCACTCTTATCTCAGTTCCCAATCTCAAAGGAAATATGACATTTCACTGTTAGACATATTAACTGAAGTATTTTTGAAGACACTAGCTCTTTAGTACTCTATTATTTCATTGTCTTCCAGCTTACTTTTTTTCCCCATAGATGAATAGTTATATGTCAGTCTAATTTTTCACTTCTGACTGCTTTTTAAATCCTCTCTGACTTTAGTTTTCTGCAGTTTTATTATGAAGTACCTGATGATAGATTTCTTTTTATTTATGTTGCTTGAATTTGTGAGACTTCTTGAATTTGTGAGTGAGTACTATCTTTTAAGAAAATTTTAACTTTTCTGTCTTCAAATATTTTCTTTGCCAAATTCTCTCCCTCATATCTTTCTGGAAATCAAATTAGATTTATGTTAGTCCTTCTCGTTGTACTCTTATAACTTCTGTTAAATTCCCTTTCACAATTATCCTCTATTTCTTTATGATGATTCCTGGATAATTTTTTCCAGTTTATTCCTGTTCACTAATGCTCTTTTTGGTTGTACGTTAAAATCTATCCATTTTGTTTTTAAAAACATTTTAATTTTTAGAAAGCCAATTTGATTCATTTTTTAAATATGCTTATGCCTCTTAAAGAAATTTCTTTTCCCATGCAGCTGTTTTCTTATTTGTCTTTTGTTTTTATTTGAAGGAAATGGACAATCCCTAGTTGGATCTTGTTGCTTATTCAATCTGTCCATCTCTGACTTTTTTGTTTTAGATTATTCATTTTTAATGTGGCTATTAGTATGATTGAATTTAAATCTAATATCTTGCTATTATTTTCCATCAGTTCCTTGTTTTCTTTTTCCTCTTTTACCACCTTCTTTTGGATTCAGTCACACATTTCTGATTTCATTTTATTACTACTATTTGCATTATTAGTTGTATCTCTTTTTAATTTTTTTTAGTGATTGTTCTAGAATTTACAATGTCTGTCTTTAACTTATCACAGTCTACATTCAGCTAACATTATATCACTCCTACATATTGTAATAATCTTTCAATGCTATGCTTCAAATTCTTTCCTCCCACTTTTTGTACAATTTTGGTCATGCATTTTACTTTTACATGTTTTAAAACCCAGAATACATTGTCATTTTTGCTTTAGATAGTCAGTTTTGATCAAATATTTCCTATTTCCCTATCATTTTTAATAGAGAATGTCAGGTATAATTTAACTTTCTTGTGCATACTTGGAATAATCATTTTGAGTATACTTTAAAAAAAAGTATTTATTTATTTATGGCTGCTTTGGGTCTTTGTTGCCATGGGCTGGCTTTCTCTAATTGTGGCAAGTGGGGGCTACCCTCTAGTTGTCGTGTGTGGTGAGCCCCTTCTCATTGCAGTGGCTTCTCTTGTTGCAGAACAGGGGCTCTAGGCTCAAGAGCTGTGTAGTTGCGGCTCTTGGACTTTGTTGCCCCATGACATGTGGGATCTTCCTGGACCAGGGATTGAACTGGTATCCCCTGGATTACAAAACAGATTCTTAACCACTGGACTGCCAGGGAAACCCATTTTGAGCATTCTTAAACTTCTAATCATAATAATCCTACCAAACAGATATTACTAAAAGTTATTCATTAAAAAATCTAAAAAACATTAAGTTGAAGTTTGGACATGCCAGGGAATAAGAAGTGACACAAACATTTCAATTGATAATTTTGATTTTCGGTGAGATCTATAATTATCAATATTCCAGTTGCATTCTCTCATGTTTTTGTTTTCGGTTCGTTTTTAGGATACTCAGTGTTGACTTTAGTAACCACTGAAGCGAAATACTAACAGCTTACATTTATTGAGTGCTTATGTTTATCAGCATAGTGTGTGTGCTTGGTCACTCAATCGTGTCCAACTTTTTGAGACCCATTGGACTAGAGCCAGCCTGGCTCCTCTGTCTGTGGAATTTTCCAGGCAAAAATACTGGAGTCCACATCTCCAGTGTCTTTTCAGACAGATTTCTTTACTGAGCCATCGGCAAAGTCCATAGCCATCAGGGAAGCCTGTAAGCCTCATAAAAACTTTATATGATTGGTGTGTGTGTGTTAGTCATGTCCGACCCTTTGTGACCCCATGGACTGTAGCCCACCAGGCTCCACTGTCCATGGAATTCTCCAGGCGAGAATACTGGAGTGGGTTGCCATGCCCTTCTCCAATATATATGGTTGGTACTATTTTTAATTTACATTTTATAGTTAGGAAACTGAGGTACAAGGAAGTCAAGTAACTGGTTCAACGCCACACAGTTAATATATAAAAAAGTTGAAATATGAGCCCAGGAAATTGGCTTCAGAGCATATGCCTGTCACACCACACTTAGCTGCTTTACACAAGGCTTTTCCACACAGTGTGGAGATGGAGAGAGCTGTTCTCTGCTTCTGCAGGCAGAACACTTGTACCGTTTTCTTTTCACCACCTTTTATTGGGAACCTGAAGGAGGGCATGGCAACCCATTCCAGTATTTTGCCTGGAGAATCCCATGAACAGAGGAGCCTGGTGGGCTACAGTCCATGGGGTCGCAAAGAGTCAGACACGACTGAGCTAATAACGCTTCACTTCACTTATTGGGGATGATTTCAAAGCTGCAGAAAGATTACAAGATGAAGCTAATAAGACACTGTATATGTTCTTCATCTAGACTAATTTTTTAATGTTTTTGTTCTTTATTTCTTTTTGAGCCCTTGGCAGAGGTCATAATCATTTAACCCTTAGGACATACAGCTTGTAGCTCCTGTGAGCAAGGATATTCTTTTAGCTCATGTATGGTCCATTATAAAATTCTGTAATTATTTGAATACTACCCTTAATAGCTTTAGTTTTTTAAAATCCAGGATCCAGTAAAGGATAATTTACTGCCTTTGGTTATTGTGCTTCTTTGGTTCTTATGTAGAGTGCCTTCCTTTCCTTTTTGTTTTCTTTAATGACACTGACTTTTTTCCTTTTAAGTCCAGGCCATATTTTTCTAGATTGTCCTTCAATTTGCATGTAATTGCCTCCTTTTAATGTGATGCAGGTAACACATTCTTGGAAGGAGTACTGAATAGGTGATGTGGGTCCTTCTCAGCAAGTCACATCACAGGCACACACTGTGGATTTTTCCCATTATTAGTAACATTGGATTTTATTAGTTTGTCATTTCTACCAGAATTCTGCCAGAGGTGCAAAAGCACCTTTTCCTTCTCAAATTAATAGTTAATATCAGGCTTCAGCCTTGTGACTGTGTACATATTTTTTCCCAAATATTCTTTTACCCAATAAGGTTGGCACCCATTTTTGGTTCCTGCTGAATCAGTTATTACTGTCATGATTGTAAAAATGGGATTTTCTCATTCCATCATGCTTTTGCATTTATTTATTGGCTTTTTTTCTGTAAAGAATAACTCCTCCTCCACTTGAATTTTCTCAACAATTTTTATCAGCATGACCTTCTTGGATCCACCCCCCTTTTTTTTTCAACTTGTACTATCCACTTCAATCAGTATTCATTCTGATGAATGCACGGTCTAGAATATTGACCGTGGTTGTCCCCTCATGCAGACTCCTGCAGTCTTTTGGCGTGCCCTTGTTAGTTGCCCTCATTAGTTGGAACACCATCCTTCTCGCATTTCCTTCCTTCCTTTTTTTCTACAAGATGCTCCAGGCTCGTGGAGGTCCTGTATAATGTCCTCTGTCTCTGCTGGTTACATACCGTCTTTTCCTAGGTTCAGATCTTTCCTACGTTCTTCCCTCATCTTCTCTTCTTGGTGTTTCTAGTTCCTCTTGATTCTCCCATTTACTGCATCCGTTGTGCTGACAGAGTGGCCCTTAATACGTATTTCAGGCTATCAAAATGCATCATTTATGCCATCAAAGCTTGGTCAAAGCTTTATTCTAAAATAGCCTTCTATCTTGTCCTCTGTTTCCATCTTGTCTCCTACAAACCATTTTTTTAACAGCAGCCAGAATAACTAAAAAAAAAGGAAGTTATCCATGACTTTTCTGCTTAAACTCCTCCAGTGACATTTGCCTGCACACAAAACAAAAAGAAAACTTCTTCCTATGGCTACTTCTCCAGTCTTACCTCCTACCACTCACTTGCCCCCATGCTTTAGTCTTTGTCCATTAACACATTAAGTTTACTTTTAACTTGGGAGCCCTGGCTTTCGGATTGTCTGTCTCTGGGATTCTTGTCCTTGGATCCTTGCATCCTTTTCCTTCCAAAACTTAGCCTGAAGGCCTTCTCTGTTCAACCATCCAAATAAGGCCCTGTCTGTTTTATTATTTATAGCCATCCCCTCACCACCACCCCACAAATGGAACTCATTATAGATGGTAAATAAGTATTTGTTAAATGACTCACAAGTGAATGAATGACTAACTCATATACAGCACATCAGAGTATCAGGTGTGATACATGTAGGTTGAGTGAGTTCTTTGTTCTGTTTCATTTTGCTCGCTGTCTAGGTATGATCACTACTACTGTCTTGATGTCATTATTTTGTGTGTGTGCAGGAATGGAGGGGTCCAAGTTACTTCCAGGTTCAAGTCCATTTTGAAAACCTTAGGGTTCCAGGAGGCTATCTTTCAATAGCGAAAGTTTTACTATTTTATACGTGAAATTAAGTATGTCCATGGAGTCTGAAGACCCTACACAAGATAAGAGCTCCCCCTGAAAGCATCTGGTAAGAACTTACTCTCATGTCAGCCATGTGCTTTGAAAGAGAAATGCGGCTGGGGGAGACACAGTTATAGAAGCGGGCCTTGCCTTACACTTCTCATGACTCAAAGGCTACTCTTTCTGCTTGGGAGACTAGCTTTGAGGAGAAGACTGTGTGACTTAATGATACTACTCACACTTCTGAAATGTTAGATATTCAACAAGACCCTGTTTTAGTTATACTTACATCTTCCATTTTCTGTGAAGCAGGCTCACAGCAGGGAGAGTTTCCCCAAAATAATACACTGTAGGTCCCAAGAAAGAAATAATCTATGAGTTATTCCTGAATGTGCTCTGCTGTGCTTAGTTGCTCAGTCATGTCCGGCTCTTTGTGACCGTATGGGCTGTAGATCACCAGGCTCCTCTGTCCATGGAATTCTCTAGGCAAGAGTACTGGAGTGGGTTGCCATGCCCAACTCCAAAGTATCTTCCCAACCCAGGGATTAAACCCGGGTCTCCTGCATTGCAGGCAGATTCTTTACCATTGAACTATCAGGGAAGCCCCTATTCCTACATCAGTCAGTTCAGTTGCTCACTCTTGTCCAACTCTGTGACCCCATGGACTGCAGCACGCCAGGTTTCCCTGTCCATCACCAACTCCTGGAGCTTGCTCAAACTCATGTCCATCAAGTCGGTGATGCCATTCAACCATCTCATCCTCTGTTGTCCACTTCTCCTCCTGCTTTCAATCTTCCCAGCATCAGGGTCTTTTTCAAATGAGTCAGTTTTTCGAATCAGGTGGCCAGAGTATTGGAGTTTCAGCTTTAGCATCAGTCCTTCCAAGGAATATTTGGGACTGATTTCCTTTAGGATTGACAGGTTTGATCTCCTTGCAGTCCAAGGGACTCTCAAGAGTCTTCTCCAAGACCACAGTTCAAAAGCATCAATTCTTCAGCATTCAGCCTTCTTTATGGTCCAACTCTCACATCCATACATGACTACTAGAAAAACCAGAGCTTTAACTAGATGGGAAAGTAATGTCTCTGCTTTTTAATATGCTATCTAGGTTGGTCATAACTTTTCTTCCAAGGAGCAAGTGTCTTTTAATTTCATGGCTGGAGTCACCATCTGCAGTGATTTTGGTGCCCAAGAAAATGAAGTCTCTCACTGTTTCCATTGTTTCCCCATCTATTTGCCATGAAGTGATGGGACCAGATGCCATGATCTTCATTTTTTGAATGTTGAGTTTTAAGCCAGCTTTTTCACTCTCCTCTTTCAATTTCATCAAGAGGCTATTTACTTCCTCTTCACTTTCTGCCATAAGGGTGGTGTCATCTGCCTATCTGAGGTTATTGATATTTCTCCCAGAAATCTTGATTCCAGCTTGTGCTTCATCCAGCCTGGCATTTCACATGATGTACTCTGCATATGTTAAATAAGCAGGGTGACAATATACAGCCTTGACATACTCCTTTCCCAATTTGGAACCCATCTATTGTTACATGTCCAGTTCTAACTGTTGCTTCTTGACCTGCATATAGATATCTCAGGAGGCAGGTAAGATGGTCTGATATTCCTATTGCTTGAAGAATTTTCCACAGTTTGTTGTGATCCACACAATCAAAGACTTTGGCGTAATCAATGAAACAGAAGTAGATGTTTCTCTGGAATTCTCTTGCCTTTTCTATGATCCAACAGATGTTGGCAATTTGATCTCTGGTTCCTCTGCCTATTCTAAATCCAACTTGAATATCTGGAAATTCATGATTCATGTACTGTTGAAGCCTGACTTGGAGAATTTTGAGCATCACTTTGCTAGCATGTGAAATGAGTGCAATTGTGTGGTAGTTTGAATGTTCTTTGGCATTGCCCTTCTTTAGGGTTGGAATGAAAACTGATCTTTTCCATTCTTGTGGCCACTGCTGAGTTTTCCAAATTTGCTGGCATATTGACTGCAGCACTTTCACAGCAACATCTTTTAGGATCTGAAATAGCTCAACTGGAATTCCATCACCTCCACTAGTTTTGTTCATAGTGATGCTTCCTAAGACCCACTTGACTTTGCATTCCAGGATGTCTGACTCTAGGTGAGTGATGAAACCATAGTGGTTATCTAGGTCATGAAGATCTTTTTTGTGTAGTTCTTCTGTGTATTCTTGCCACCTCTTCTTAATATCTTCTGTTTCTGTTACGGTCATACCATTTCTGTCCTTTATTGTGCCCATCTTTGCATGAAATGTTGCCTTAGTAGCTCTAATTTTCTTGAAGAGATCTCTAGTCTTTTCTATTCTATTGTTTTCCTCTATTTCTTTGCATTGATCACTGAGGAAGGCTTTCTTATCTCACCTTGCTGTTCTTTGGAACTCTGCATTCAATTGGTATATCTTTCCTTTTCTCCTTTCCCTTTAGCTTCTCTTCTTTTCTCAGCTATTTGTAAGGCCTCCTCAGACAACCATTTTGCCTTTTTGCATTTCTTTTTCTTGGGGATGGTCTTGATCACTGTCTCCTGTACAATGTCGCGAACCTCCGTGCATAGTTCTTCAGGCACTCTATCAGATCTAATCCCTTGAATATATTTGTCACTTCTACTGTATAATCATAAGGGATTTGACTTAGGTCATACCTGAATGGTCTAGCAGTTTTCCCTACTTTCTTCAATTTAAGTCTGAATTTGGCAATAAGGAGTTCATGATCTGAGCCACAGTCAGCTCCTGGTCTTGTTTTTGCTGACTGTAAAGAGCTTCTCCATCTTAGGCTGCAAAGAATATAATCAGTCTGATTTTCGTATTGACTCTGCATATAAGTTAAATCAAATCCTAAAAGATGATGCTGTTAAAGTGCTGCAGTCAATATGCCAGCAAATTTGGAAAACTCAGCAGTGGCCACAAGAATGGAAAAGGTCAGTTTTCATTCCAATCCCAAAGAAAGGCAATGCCAAAGTGTGCTCAAACCACTGCACAGTTGCACTCAACTCACACACTTGCAAAGTAATGCTCAAAATTCTCCAAGCCAGTCTTCAACAGTACATGAACTGTGAACTTCCAGCTATTCAAGCTGGATTTAGAATAGGCAGAGGAACCAGAGATCAAATTGCCAACATCTGTTGGATCATAGAAAAGGCAAGAGAATCCCAGAAAAACATCTACTTCTGCTTTATTAACTATGCCAAAGACTTTGACTGTGCGGATCACAATGAACTGTGGAAAATTCTTCAAGAGATGGGAATACCAGACCACCTGACCTGCACCTGAGAAATGTGTACGCAGGTGAGGATGCAACAGTCAGAACCGGACATGGAACAACGGATTGGTTCCAAATCGGGAAAGGAGTATGTCAAGGATGTATATTGTCACCTTGCTTATTTAACTTTTCCTGCAGAGTTTAATTCAAATCAATACTAAATAGAATTAAGACCACTGCATCTTTTTTTTTTTTTTGATGAAAAAAAATGTATAATGAAGTCCAGTATCCATGATGGTAGATATATATGAAAGCTAATGAAATAGGAGTCAGATACCCTTTGCCTTTGTCTCCATATTTGGTCATTTCCTGTCATGTGGACAGATGTTATCTGAGTTTTAAGTTTCTTTTGAATGTTTAGCTGCCCCTAGAATTTTGTTTGGCAAATCATTTTTTTTTCCTTACCCTTCCGGGTTCTTAGCTATAAATAAGTCCAGAAATATTGCTGAAAAATTTTATTACCTCTTCAAAGTACAGTGATAATTAAGAAAAATAAGTAAATTTTCTGAATTAAAAAAATGACTGCTGTACCAAATGTCATCACTCTACAGTATGAATGTTTCTGATACTTCTTACTACCAGGACAATTAAGAAAGAACTAGTTACCTGAAAATAAATTTTAAAAACATTAAAAGTAATTTTTAAGTAAAGGTAGCAAAGGCAAGATGTAATACAGATGTGTGTGTATATATGCATATATATGTATACATATGTACATTATATACATGTGTAATACATATATAAATGCATAATTAATAATTTGCTGAATGCTGTGCTAAGTTGCTTCAGCCGTGTCCAACTCTTTGCAACCCCATGGACTGTAGCCCACCAGGCTCCACTGTCCATGGGATTCTTCAGGCAAGAGTACTGGAGTGAGTTGCCATTTCTTTCTCCAGGGGATCTTCTGGACCCAGGGATTGAGCCCGCATCTCTTATGTCTCCTATATCGGCAGGTGGCTTCTTTATCATAGCGTCCCCTGGGAAGCCCTTAATTAATAATATATACATATGTGTTTTTTCTCCAAGTTTTGTGTTCATAATGAAATGCTATTAATCTTGTGGCAGGTTGCTTGTCAGAGTTATTTTAAGAGCTGATTGCCTACTGTATTGCCGTTAAGTGTCTGAAAAGCCAAAAAGCTGATTCAGCCAGGACTGGATGCACCCATCATCAACCCATCAAATTCACTAACAAATGGACATTGAAAATAGTCTGGACAAGTTAAGTAATTTTGGCCTGAGTGCTGATGAGCTAGGTCATCTTCTGCTTGGACCACTCGTTGGAGTTAGGCTTGGCATTTAGAGGAGTCATTAGAAGTCACAATATTTTGCGTCTGTATATGATGAGAGCCGTGGTGGTCTGCTCTCCTGCAGGTTGACCCCCTTGGGATAAATGCTGTGTATTTTATTGGCCAAAAAGCTTGCTTAGATTTTTCCATACTAATCTTGTGGAAAACCAGAGCGAGCTTTTTGGTCAACCCCAAATTTATTTATTTATTTTTTGGCTGCGCAGTGAGACTTGCAGGATCTTAGTTCCCCTACCAAGTATTGAACCTTGACCCTTGGCAGTAAAAGCACAGAATCCTAACCACTGGACACAAGGGAGTTCCCTCTATGCTGTTTATTTGGGAAGCACAGCTAGTGGTCAGGGAGATGTTTTGTTCCTTGCAAACCTAAGTTGCCTAATATTGAGGACACAGAAATGGTAATTAAAAAAAAATAACCTTAGAGATCTAAATCAATATGGGTTCCCCCCAGACACCTCTCTTACTCCTCAGAGAATCTAACATAATGAAATTAAATTGTAAAAACTGGATCCACAACTTCACCCTTTTATTCCCTTTTTCTTCGAGTTTGTATTTAAAGAATTTTAGATCCCACAGAAGAGTTGAAACAGTAGGGCAGTGAACACGTCTCTCTAGATTCAAACAAGGATACATTTTGCCACACTGGACCATTTAAAAGTAAATTTCAGACATCGCGACCGTAATTGTTTACCATGGACCTCCTGAGAATCACAGACATTCTTCCATCATATCATTATTGAGCTTAAGACAATTAACGGTAGCTTTATAATATAGTCTTGCTGCTAAGTCACTTCAGTCGTGTCAGACTCTGTGTGACCCCATAGACGGTAGCCCACCAGGCTCCCCCGTCCCCGGGATTCTCCAGGCAAGAACACTGGAGTGGGTTGCCATTTCCTTCTCCAATGCATGAAAGTGAAAAGTGAAAGTGAAGTCGCTCAGTCGTGTCCGACTCTTAGCGATCCCATGGACTGCAGCCTTGCAGGCTCCTCCGTCCATGGGATTTTCCAGGCAAGAGTACTGGAGTGGGTTGCCATTGCCTTCTCCTAATATAGTCTTATATCTAGTTTATTTTCAAATTTACTCAGTTGCCACCCAAAACGTCTTTTTTAGCTGTTTTTTCCAACCAGGATCCAAAATAAATTTCATGATTTGAAATTGGTGGTTAGTCTCTAGTCTTGTAAAATCTAGATCAGTATCCTCCGTCAGTCCTTTTTACTTATAACATTTATTTTTATAGTGGTACAAAACTGTATCTTGTTGGCAAATAGATGTGTAGTACCTACATTATTTTTTTTAAAGAAATTCATATTTACTCAAATACTATACCTTTAAAATCATATTTTTTATGATTTTTTAATAAAAAATCATATTTTTATTTAAAAAATCAGATTTTTAATTTTTACATCATTTTGTATTTTCAAAAGTAGTTTTATAAGAGCCTCTAGTTTTATGCTTATCTATTCTGTCCCTATGTAGTGACTCATTTACAACCTTATTCTTCAGGTATTCTCATGGTTAGTTGCTGGTAGTGTATATTGAAGTCATCTTTTTTGTTGGGCAATTTTGAAAGCATCTATCAATATTTAAAATATGTATGCCCTTGACTCACATTCTGTACTTAGGAATTTATCTAAAAGGAATGTTTGTATAGATGAATAAGGATACATGTATAAGGATAGTGATTATTTGTAATAGCTCCATATTATCAACAGTATAAAGGTACATTCAGAAGCTGTTTGTTGAATCTTAGCACATCCGTAATATGTAAAACTCTGAAGCTGAGTAGCATGAAGTAGACCTCAAAGTACCCATGAGATAAAATATTCATGAACTATTAAGTGGAATGTTACCTAATTGTATTTTGTTTAAAATGTTTTATATATGCATATACATTTTATTTCTTTAATAGATACATAGACATGCATTTATACATGTTAGATTTGTATATGCATAGGAAAATGTCTCTAAGGTAAAAATAATAGTAAAAGTAATTATGTATACTTTAGGTTAAGTTTTCTTTAAGAAACTTAAATTTTTTTTTTAATGGGGTTTTGGAAGATGGGAAAAGGAGCATCCTTCCCTTTTTACTTTGTAAATTTCTTTATGTGTTACATTTTGTGATGAGTGCATATAGCTTTTATAATGAAAAATGTAACAAAGATTTTAAACCTTCATCATATCAAAAAGAAGGCAATGGCACCCCACTCCAGCACTCTTGCCTGGAAAATCCCTTGGATGGAAGAGCCTGGTAGGCTGCAGTCCATGGGGTCGCTCAGAGTCGGACACGACTGAGCGACTTCACTTTCACTTTTCACTTTCATGCATTGGAGAAGGAAATGGCAACCCACTCCAGTGTTCTTGCCTGGAGAATCCCAGGGCTGGGGGAGCCTGGTGGGCTGCCGTCTATGGAGTCGCACAGAGTCGGACACGACTGAAGCAACTTAGCAGCAGCAGCAGCAGCATATCAAAGTAAATTGTATCATATGCCAAAATTATCTTCAGAGAATTTAGAGATAAATGTAAAAATCTAATCTTTTAAGGAAAATAGAAATAAATATCAGTTGAAAGTAAAGGAAAAAGCAGCGATGTTTTTACAAATTTTAGACTTCCATGTGTAGACCACTAGCCCCCCTAATGAAAATCTCTGTGTTTATTTAAATATAGTTTTCAATTTTTGGTTAAGAACTTTTGCTAAAGCCAATTAAGCAATAGGTTTTTTTAAGAACTTTAAAAACAAGATGAGAAAGTGCTGATGGCTTGTTGCATCATAAGAACATCTTTGCTAATGTTTTAAAAAGTCAAGAAGAAGGCAAGGAGGTTCTTGGCAGTGTTCTCTGATTAGAACATCATAAAGCAGGGGGACTTCCCAGATGGTCCAATGGTTAAGATTCTGCAGGGGAAACAGGTTGGATCCCTGGTCAGGGAACTAAGATCCCACATGCCCAGTGGTGTGCCCAAAAAAGAAAAATAAAAAAGAAAGAAAGGTAGAGAAGAGTACCAATGTCAGAAAGACGGGGGCTAGGGGGAAAAGGCAGAAGGAAATATCTGGAATGCAGGGTATTGTGCAGTCAAGTAGTTTCTCCCTTTTTTCTATCCAGCCACATGCAAGCACCTCAAAGGAGACAGAGATGGAACAGCCATTTAAAAGGAACATCTGGTAGACCAGTCACTTTCTCAGGCCTGCCGGCCTGCATTTCAGGATAAGACAAAGAGGCTGTGGTCAGGTGGAAAGTGCTGTGGCTTTTGTCACCACCCTGACACTGAGAAGGCCTAGGAAGGCCTAAAGTGGAAAGAAGACTCAGGGCCAGTTAGGGAGAAACCAAGCCTGATGACCGTAAGTATATTTCAGCCAACCAGTAATAACAAGGAAGGAAAACTGAGAAAAGATCTTGGTTGCCCACGTTCTTTAACTGTTATACTGATGTTGCTTTCAATATAAATTTGGCATTTGGAAATAACAGTTAATCATTACCCTAGATTTTTTTTTCCCTAAATGAAGAGCTCTATTTTGTTATGGTGATGGTTTTTAGAAGCATGATTGGGTGGAAGAATGTGCTAAGATCTTCATCCCAGTAAGCCACACCTGTGAATGGCCTCATCTTGAAAACCATGAGGTCACAATCTAACCATAAGTCCTATTACGGATGGTCTGGCTTAGGGCGAAGCAAAGGACGTTCCCTCTGATTTTTAATTCTAATTTCCTCTTAAACTGTGCTAGGCTGCTTGAATGAAGCAGTCAACACCCCAGCTGTTCTTTTGGTGGTGTTTTTTTTTTTAATTCGCTATACTGGATTTTCATAGCTGCATGCAGGCTTTCTCTAGTTGTGGCAAGCAGAGGCAACTCTCTAGTTGTGCTGTGCAGGCCTTTCATTGTGGTGGCTTCTCTTATTGTGGAGCACGGGATCTTGGGTGTGTGTGCTTCAGTAGTTGTGGCTCCCAGCCTCTAGAGCACAGGCTCCATAGTTGTGTACAGGCTCAGTTGCTCCGCAGCATGTGGGATCTTCCCGGAGGAGCTGAACCCGTGTCTCCTGCATTGGCAGGTGGATTCTTTACCACTGAGCGACCAGGGAAGCCCCACCTAAACTGTTCTAATCATATTTATATTTTGGGCACAGCAATCAGAAGATGTGTTGATTATCTCCCCTTCCTATTTCTTCCAGTTCTCCTGGGTCCCATGTACACATATAATCAGGACTCTCCCTGCAGTGAGGGAGCAGGAGATGAAATGGTTAAGTGAGGCTCTGAATCAACATGCAGCAGAGCTGGGCACTGTCTGGTTGCTTTTTGTAGGAAAGCTGAGGAGCAGACAAAGATTGCCAAGGCAGAGCCTGGTGTGTCTGGGTCAGCCTTCAGCTCGCTAGGCTGCCACTGCGTGTCTTCTCTATGTGTACTCTCTGTGTGTACAGTTACTTTTACTAGAATTCTCAGGAAATTACAAGTCATTTATGAAGGTGAAAGTGCTAGTTGCTCAACTGTGTCCGACTCTTTGCGACCCCATGGACTGGAGCCTGCCACGCTCCTCTGTGCATGGGATTCTCCAGGCAAGAATACTGGAGTGGGTTGCCATTCACTTCTCCAGAGGATGTTCCTGACCCAGGAATCAAACCCGGTCTTCTGCATTGCAGGCAGATACTTTACCATCTGAGCCACCAGGGAATCATTTATAGAGATTGTATCTCTTATATAGACTCAGATTTTAAAAAATATATATTTATTTTTATTTATTTTATATATTTATTTGACTACAACAAATCTTAATTGCCACACACAGGATCTTTTAATTGTGGCATGCGAACTCTTAGTTCCTTGACCAGGGATCAAACCCCAGTTCCCCGGCATTGGGAGCACAGAGTCTTAGCCACTGGACCACCAGGGAAGTCCCTAGACTCAGTTTTACTACTGTGCTTCTAAACGTTGGGCCAGCCTTCCTTAGGTCTGCCTTCTGCTAGTTTGTTGTAGTTTCCCAAAGGCTGGCTGCTAATGAGCAGATTGTCTAGTTTTAAATATAGAGATCCCTCATGCTGTCTCGGAGAAGGCAATGGCACCCCACTCCAGTACTCTTGCCTGGAGAATCCCGTGGATGGAGGAGCCTGGTAGGCTACAGTCCATGGGGTCGCTAAGAGTCGGACATGACTGAGCGACTTCACTTTCACTTTTCACTTTCATGCATTGGAGAAGGAAATGGCAACCCACTCCAGTATTCTTGCCTGGAGAATCCCAGGGCCAGAGGAGCCTGTTGGGCTGCCGTCTATGGGGTCGCACAGAGTCGGACACGACTGAAGCGACTTAGCGGCAGCAGCAGCAGCAGCATGCTGTCTAGGCCACTCAGTCTTCACATTCTGTCCCAAGACTGAACCACTTGTCCCTCTCCTGAGAGTATGATGCTAACTCTTGGGGTATGTTCAGGTTCAAAATTCACATGCTGTTTTCTGTACCCTTTTTCCTGTCTGTTTTTGTTTTAAAGTCTTTCCTGCATACTTGAGCAGCTTTTTGTACTTGCAGTGCAGCTTGGTTAAGGGAAGGTGACATTCTTTAACTTGATTCTATCCTACTCTGGCTAACAGGCATGGTAGAAAGTTAATTTCGGCTTCCTCTTGCTAACCAGCACTTTTTTCCTGCAGCTGAGGCTACTAATCAGCATATTGACAATACTCCCTAAATTTACATTAAGGTATGCCTGATCCTACACTTGATCATAGCCAAAAATTTGAAAAACTCAGCAGTGGCCACAGGACTGAAAAAGGTCAGTTTTCATTCCAATCCCAAAGAAAGGCAATCCCAAAGAATGTTCAAACTACCACACAATTGCACTCATCTCACATGCTAGCAATGTAATGCTCAAAATTCTCCAAGCCAGGCTTCAACAGTACGTGAACTGTGAACTTCCAAATGTTCAAGCTGGATTTAGAAAAGGCAGAGGAACCAGAGATCAAATTGCCCACATCCGTTGGGTCATTGAAAAAGCAAGAGAAGTCAAGAAAAACATCTACTTCTGCTTTATTGACTATGCCAAAGCCTTTGACTGTGTGGATCACAACAAACTATGGAAAATTCTTCAAGAGATGGGAATACCAGACCACCTGACCTGCCTCCTGAGAAATCTGTATGCAGATCAGGAAGCAACAGTTAAAACTGGACATGGAACAACAGACTGGTTCCAAATCGGGAAAGGAGTATGTCAAGGCTGTATATTGTCACCTTGCTTATTTAACTTCTATGCAGAGTACATCATGAGAAACGCTGGGCTGGAGGAAGCACAGGCTGGAGTCACGATTTGTGGGAGAAATATCAATAACCTCAGATATGCAGATGACAACACCCTTATGGCAGAAAGCGAAGAAGAGCTAAAGAGCCTCTTGATGAAAGTGAAAGAGGAGAGCTTGGGCTTAAAGCTCAACATTCAGGAAACTAAGATCATGGCATCTGGTCCTATCACTTCATGGCAAATATATGGGGAAACAATGGAAACAGTGACAGACTTTATTTTCTTGGGCTCCAAAATCATTGCAGATGGTGATTGCAGCCATGAAATTAAAAGATGCTTGCTCCTTGGAAGAAAAGTTATGACCAACCTAGACAGCATATTAAAAAGCAGAGACATTACTTTGCCAACAAAGGTTTGTCTAGTCAAAGCTATGGTTTTTCCAGTAGCCATGCATAGATGTGAGAGTTGGACTATAAAGAGAGCTGAACACCAAAGAATTGATGCCTTTGAACTGTGGTATTGGAGCAGACTCTTGAGAGTCCCTTGGACTGTAAGGAAATCCAATCAGTCCGTCCTAAAGGAAATAGGACTGATGCTGAAGCTAAAACTCCAATACTTTGGCCTGATGTGAAGAACTGACTCATTTGAAAAGACCCTGATGCTGTGAAAGATTGAAGGCAGGAGGAGAAGGGGATGACAGAGGAGGAGATGGTTGGATAGCATCACTGACTCAGTGGACATGAGTTTGAGTAAACTCCGGGAACTGGTGATGGATGGGGAGGCCTGGCATGTTGCAGTCCATGGGGTTGCAAAGAGTCGGACACGACTGAGTGACTGATCCTGATTCAGGCTTCCCCGGTGGCACTAGTGGTAAAGAGCTTGCCTGCCAGTGCAGGAGACTTTAGAGACACCGGGTTGATCCCTGGGTTGGAGAGATCTCCTGGAGGAGGGCACGGCAACTCACTCCAGTATTTTTTTTTAATTAATTAATTAATTTTTTTACTTTTAATTTTATTTTATTTAACTTTACAATGTTGTATTGGTTTTACCATATATCATAATGAATCTGCCACAGGTATACATGTGTTCCCCATCCTGAACCCTCCCCCCTCCTCCCTCCCCATACCATCCCTCTGGGTCATCCCAGTGCACCAGCCCCAAGCATCCAGTATCGTGCATCAAACCTGGACTGGCGACTCATTTCATATATGATATTATACATATTTCAATGCCATTCTCCCAAATCATCCCACCCTCTCCCTCTCCCACAGAGTCCAAAAGACTGTTGCCAGGAGAATCTCATGGACAGAGGAGCCTAGTGGGCTATGGTCCATGGGGTCGCAAAAAGCTGGACTCGACTGAAGCGACTTAGCACAGCACAACATGCCTGATTCAGTTTCTCCACATCCTTGCCAGATTTGATGTTGTCACTATTTTGTTTTTTATCTTAGTTGTTCAGGCAGCCACGATAGCTCATTGTGGTTTTATGCTCTCCTAAAAGCTAATGATGTTGAGCATCTTTTCATGTGCTTATTTGCCATCTGTTTCTCCTCCTCTGTGAAATGTCTGTTCATGTTTTTCACCCATGTCCTTGATGCGTGTTTTTTTTTTTTTTCTATTGAGTTTTGAGAATTCCTTGTGTACCTTAGATACTAGTCCTTTGTTCAATATGTACATTGCAAATATTTTATCTGATTCTGTAGCTTGTCTGTTCATCTTCATATGGGTTTTCACAGAACAAGTTTTTAAATTTCATGAGGTCCAGTTTACCAACTTTTTCCTATAATGGATTGTGCTTTATATAATGGTGTCAAGTCTAAGAACCCTTGGCTTGGCCCTACATCCTCTGTGAAGACTTGCATTTTTCACCAAGTTTGGTACATTTTCATTCACTGTTTCTTCAAATGCTCTTTCAGCTCTGCAGTGTTTCTCTGGTCCCTGTGCAACTACGACAGTAAGAATGTTGAATTTCTTTTATTATTGTCCCACAAATAGTTGCTTGAAGTTCACTATTTCTGACCTCTGTCATCTTTACTATTGAGTACATCCAATGGGTTTTTAAATTTCTGTTACTGTATTTTTCAGTTCTACAATTTCTATTTAGTCCTTTTTAAATAACTTCTTTCATTGCTTAGATTTCCTATTTTTTTCATTTATTTCAAGAGAATTTGTTATTGATTAAGCATTTTTATGATTCTGTTTTAAAATCGTTGTCAGATAACTCCTACCTTTGATTTCTCTTGGTGTGAGCATCAGCTGATTGCCTTTTCTTATTTAAGTTGTAATTTTCCTGGTTCTCGGTATGACGGTGATTCTCAGTTGTATCCTGAACATTTTGCCAATTATGTTGGTAATCCTCTGGATCCCATTTAAATCTTTTGTTTTAGCAGGCATTTACCCTGTGTGGGGCTTCCCTCTTAGCTCAGTTGGTAAAGAATCTGCCTGCAATGCAGGAGACCCAGGTTCGATTCGTGGGTCGGGAAGATACCCTGCAGAAGGAAATGGCAACCCACTCCAGTATTCTTGCCTGGAAAATCCCATGGACAGAGGAGCCTGGTGGGCTACAGTCCATGGGGTCAGAAGAGTTTGACATGACTTGCAACTAAACCACCACCACCGCCCTATTTGGGTTTAACATGCAGCTTTTGGCCTATTTTTGTGGTCTGTGGGTCCAATGACAGTTTAATTCCTATAGCCTTTATGGCGTTATTTTAGTGGGCCTGGTTTATCAGTGCCCTGGCATTCCCCATGCTTTCTGCTGGCTAAGTGTGTGGGGCAAGCTGCCTGGAAAGCCTCTTTAGTCCCATGGGCCCCAATCTCTCCTTTGCCCAGAGATACTAAGGCCACTAGGGACACTGACAGGGGCATCCCACCACACCCCTCTTCACCAAGACTCACTCAACACCCAGGCCTGGAGACCACCCTCCACCAAATAAACCACCCTTCATTTTACTTTGAGGCATTCGTGATGCAGGCAAGCCATGAAAATGAAGCCTCCCTGGAAACCTCAAGTCCAATCACAGGATGCGTGGCATGTTGCTGTTGTTGCTCATTGAATCCTTTTGCTTACTCATCTAGACTTTAAGCAATGCATGAAGAGAGCTAATAATTTTGCTATCCATTTTCTCTTCTGTAGCTATCACAGTGCCTGATACACAGTGGGTATTCTTATTTAATAATTAACTATTCCACCGTAGTGTACTCTTCTAATAGTAGAACATGTTCCTTCTCTTACTAAGCTTACCTTCTAGTGGGAGAGGGCTTCCCTGGTGGCTCAGAATGTAAAGAATTCTCCTGCAGTGCAGGAGACCCAGGTTCAATCCCTGGGTTGGGAAGATCCCCCAGAGAAGGAAATGGCAACCTACTCCAGTATTCTTGCCTGGAAAATCCTATGGACAGAGGAGCCTGGCAGGCTACAGTCCGTGAGGTTGCAGAGTCGGACAGGACTGAGTGACTAACACTGTTACTCGCTCTCTAGTGGGAATATAGACCATAAACAAACTACTAGGTGTAAAATAAGCTACAAGAATGTATTGTACAACACGGGGAATATAAATTTTATAAGAACTATAAATGCAATATAACTTTAAAAAATTGTGTATCTCTATATTGTACACCTATCACATACAGTATTATAAATCAATTATACTTCAATTAAAAGAAAAGTAAATATGTAAAAAAAAAAATTAACTATTGCAGATACTGGTAGGGGTGAGAATGAGTCCTGAATGTGGAAGAACTGCTTGTCTTCCCAAGAACTTACACCTTTGATGAGGAGGATTCATGGGGGACTAACTAATGGTGGTGTAAGTCATTCAGATAAATGCTATTAATACAAAGGGATTAAAATGATCAGCTCTGGTGGTCCCCATCAAAGAGAAGTTAATTACTAATTTATGGGATCAAGGAAGACTTTACACAGGAAGTGGTTTTTAGCTCATCTGGAAATAATGCAATCTAGTAGATGGTAGATTCCTTCTCTGGAGGGCACCCCCCCTTTTTCCTGGCTTATATTCTTTTTCCTTAAAGGAGAAACTCTTACAAAATCTTCCTGTTACTAAGGGTCTGCTTCCTGCAGAAAGTCCTGAATACCATCCAGTGATTTAAAAGCAGGAACCTCTCTGGGATGATAGTAGATCCAGCTCTGGGTGCTAAGTCTGGAGGGAAAATATGAACCAAGTTTTCAACCCAAATACTATTCCAGGGCCTTTGGGAGTCTCTTTGTTTTGGTTTAAGCAATGTGTTTTGGGCTCCTAAGTAATCTCTCAGATGGTAGCAGCATTTCTAATTAGATCTTAGTCTTGCTGATTGTAATTCATTTAAGGGTGTGAACATTCTTTTTTCTTAATTGGATTCACAGTGTTACTGAATTCTCCAGTGATCAAGAGAAACCATATAAACTTCAGTAATTTGATTTTCCAACTGAAGGGCTATTAACTCTCTCAAGAAGAGAGAATGTATAACAAATCCAATTGAATGGTTATTTTCTTACAAAAGGGCGACACATTTTCATAAAATATTTTGCTAAAATGTTAGTGAGTGTTTTGCGGCCACCTCACTGATTTTTCCTCAGGAACTTGGTTGAAAAAGTGGGGAAGACAAATCATATTGCTTTTCTTTAAATGATTTCTTTAGCACAGAAAGGTTAGGTGGCTTGCTGTTTCTCACACAGCAGACCAGGAGCCAGAATCATTAACTGCATCCTACATGATATACTTTTTTTGTGGCTAGAAAAAAAGATTTAAAAGCCTTTGCCCTTAGTAGTAGTTAGGGTACTCACTAACACTCAGAAAGTGAGGGTGTGGGAGTGGGGATGAAGGAGTTAGAAATGAACATCTTGAGAAAGGCACAAGATGGAGAAGTTGAAGGTTGTCTGAGGAAAGCACCATTTCTGGATGCAATTGGTAAGGCCACACCATTGGGCCTTGCCACCAAAATGATGGGCTATAAAACATCAGAAGAGGCTGTGACCCTGGGGTCAGGGGTGACCAATAAAGAGCTGTGGCAGAGCTAACTACATGAAGGTTTTTGTTGTTGTTCAGTCACTAAGTTGTGTCCGACTCTTTGTAACCCCATGGACTGCAGCACGCCAGGCTTCCCTGTCCTTCACTGTCTCCCAGAGTTTGCTTAAACTCATGTCTCTTGAGTCAGTGATGCCATCCAACTGTTTCATCCTCTGTCATCCCCTTCTCCTCCTGCCCTCAATCTTTCCCAGCATCAGGGTCTTTCCCAGTGAGTCAGCTCTTTGCATCAGGTGGCCAAAGTATTGGAGCTTCAGCTTCAGCATCAGTCCTACCAATGAATATTCAGGTTTGATTTCCTTTAGGATTGACTGGTTTGATCTCCTTGCTGTCCAAGGGACTCTTAAGAGTCTTCTCCAGCACCACAGTTCGAAAGCATCAATTTTTTGTCACTTAGCATTCTTTATGGTCCAATTTGAGTTAGTTAAACATCTCCAGGCCTTTCCTTCCTTTTCCTGAAGTAATTTCTATCTGATTATCTTCAGCAGAGCTTTTTGGGGTTGAAACATTTAATGTCTTTACCTTAGCATCAGCTCTCATCTTCTCCGTGTTGTGCTACTTACCCTGACTTCTCCTGAAATAGACCACAGTCGCTTTTGGGGCAAGGACCAAAGCTTACAGATTGTATCCCCATAGGGTTCTGCACAATTCCTTCGACAAGTTAGGAAGTCAGTAGGTACCTTTTGATAGTATTTCATTTAACGTAGACATAAAGGATGTCCATTGTGTTTATCTCCAGGCTGAGGCCATTCCCATTTTAAAAATTATTTATTTATTTATTTGGCTGTGTTGGGTCTCAGTTTATGGCATGTGGGCTCTTAGTTGCAGCATGCGAGATCTAGTTCCCTGACCAGGGATCGAACCCTAGCCCTGTGCATTGGGAGTGAGGCATCTTAACTACTGGGCCACCAGGGAAGTCTCCAATTCCCACTTTTTGAGGACTGATTTTACCAGCATAGGCACCAGAGCTGTGCCTTCACTTTGAGATTCTACCTGATAGGCCAAGTAGAGCCAATGAGTCTTTCTCTTAGACCTTTGGCATTTGAGACAAGGAGAAAAAAGACATTAGAGTTTCCTGCCAATGGGAACCTATTGTTAGAAGAGAGTGAGGTTCACAAACTCCCTGGTTCCTGTGTGAGGCAGCCACTCTGCTTGTCCATCAAGAGGCATAGTTTCCATTCGTATCCACTGTCACACACCACAGTTCCCCGCCAGTATCAGCTGACGATTCCTTGAGTGCATGAAAAATGAGATTCCAGTCTAGAGATGATCATAAACCTACAACCCAGTTCTGTTCAGTTACAATCATAAACTCAGTTCTAATGAGACATAGTAGGAAGTCAGCTGAGGGTCTTCTGTAAAGTATTTATTGCTCTTTGAGAAAATGAGAACAAATAATGTTTCTCTTTGCCCTTGCCACCGTCCACTGCCATCCTTACCCTTTGCTTCCTGCCTTTAACTGGAGAGCCTGGTCTTAAGGCAGCTATTTTGTGACCATGAGGCAATCAAGCACAGGAGTGATGGGCACACAGAGGCTGCTAAAATGAAAGGATGAGAAGAATCCGCCTCCTTGATGACATTGTTAAGTGGCTGAACCAGCCCTGGACTATCTGGAATGTTATTTTGTTGGATAATTAAATGTCCTTTTTTCTGAAGCCACTGTTAGTCAGATTTTTGGTTGTTTGCAATAAAATGTATCCTAAGGATAGATTCTATGACCCAGATCTTCCTAGAATTTCATTTGATTCACTAATACACTTCCTATAGATGCTTTTTCACCTTTGGGTAACCAGAGTAAATTTCTATTTTGTGAAGCCAAAGAACCATTAACTTCTTATGTCGGCTTATTAAACTATTACATAGGCTTTTTGCAGAATATTTGAGGGGTTTTTTTTCTTACATCATAGGAGGAAGTCAGGAAAAATGATCATCCAAATGCAGAGAGCATTTGTTTCTTCTGCTTCCTTGAGTGTGTTCCTCTGCATTTTGACATAACTCTGGATGAAAGCAGTAATCATCTCAAAAACTACTGTTGCTGTTATGCTCTTGGCTTTGAGAGAGAATTGCAAAAGAGAGATGAGAGAATTCAAGCTTAGCTTAAGGAAAGATAGGTGCTCTTGCTAGTAACCTAGAATGTGGTTTGAACTTAACCATTTTATGTTACCTGAGGTGAGAGTAAAGTTTAGATAAAAATACGTAGCAGAGAGCATTTCAAATCGGCATATCTCCTTTTCAAAGAGATAAAATAATATTTGGTAAAAGCTCCAAAGACATTCATGTCCTTTGACCAAGCAATTCCATGCTAGAGAATTTTTCCTAAGGAAATATTTTGACAGATGTAGGACAGATGTTTCTATCTGTAATAGGGAAAAAAAACACTGAAAAAGAAAAACATTAACTATTCAACAATAAGAAGATAATGTAGTTAATTACAGTATATCAACTAGAGGGACTGCAGTCCAAACATTAGATATATAATAATTATGTAAACAAGGTAAGACTATAGAAAATGTGACTTTTTAAAAAACACAGTATATCAGTTCAGTTCAGTTCAGTCACTTAGTCGTGTCCGACTCTTTGCGACCCCATAAATCGCAGCACGCCAGGCCTGCCTGTCCATCACCAACTCCCAGAGTTCACTCAGACTCATGTCCATCAAGTTGGTGATGCCATCCAGCCATCTCATCCTCTGTCGTCCCCTTCTCCTCTTGCCCCCAATCCCTCCCAGCATCAGAGTCTTTTCCAATGAGTCAACTCTTCACATGAGGTGGCCAAAGTACTGGAGTTTCAGCTTCAGCATCATTCCTTCCAAAGAAATCCCAGGGCTGATGTCCTTCAGAATGGACTGGTTGGATCTCCTTACAGTCCAAGGGACTCTCAAGAGTCTTCTCCAACACCACAGTTCAAAAGCATAGTGATATGTAAACTACGATTGTGAATATAGATAAGATCTGGAAGGTATATGAAAAAATTAAAAAATAGTTTTTGGAATTAAGTGGAACTGAGGATGATTTCTTTCATTTTTTTTCAGTGTTATTCTAATTTGTGTTTTATTCTTCATGCCAAGCCTGTGTCATGCCAAGATAATCACCTGTGCATGGAAAAAAAAAATTTTCCCTCTCTCCAAACCTCATGGGGACTTAAGAATTGTCTTATTCTGTGTTCTCAAGCTGAATAACCTGAGCAATGGAAAACTCGTGAGTAGTCTGTAGCTGAGAACTGACAGGCCCACCATCATAAACAACTTGAATGTACAAAACAAGTTCTCCAAGGCCTTAGCAGGATTGATGACATATGGTCTAAGGGGTACCAGAGTGGCCTACATTCTTCCTGATCCTTAATTTCTCCCTGTGGTCTACTGGGTGGCTATTCGTCTTTTTCCTTGGAAAGTTTTCTGAGCCTCAGAAGTTCTTTGGGCCTTCTGAAGTCAATGCATTTGGCTGAGGTCGTGTTCAAGGACATACCACACATATTGCCTGGAAAAGATCTCACTAAAATTGTTCCTCGTACTAGAATGCAACGGTCCTCTTCTTGCAAAGAATGGAATTAGTATAATAGCAACATCCAGAAAATACTTTCATTTGGTCCTTCTGTTAGGAGATGCTAGCATAGAGAAGGCAATGGCACCACACTCCAGTACTCTTGCCTGGAGAATCCCATGGATGAAGGAGTCTGGTGGGCTGCAGTCCATGGGGTCACAAAGAGATGGACACGACTGAGCAACTTCACCTTCACTTTTCACTTTCATGCACTGGAGAAGGAAATGGCAACCCACTCCAGTGTTCTTGCCTGGAGAATCCCAGGGACGGGGGAGCCTGGTGGGCTGCCATCTATGGGGTCGCACAGAGTCAGACACGACTGAAGCGACTTAGCAGCAGTAGCAGCATATGATGAGTATAGGCAGGACTGGGCTAAGATGACCTGGGAGTAAGCTGAAGCAAACACATTAAATTCTACTTCTATTTTTAAAAATATTAGGTGTATTTATTTATTTGATTTTGCCGGGTCTCAGTTGCTATGCAGGCTTTTCTCTAGTTGCAGGGAGCGGGGCTGCTCTCTGGCTGTGGTGCATGAGCTCCTCGATGCAGTGGCTCCTCTTGTTGCAGAGCACGGGTTCTAGGGCACACAGACTTCAGTAGTTGTGGCTCAAGGGCTCAGTGGTCGCAGTTCCTGGGCTCGGGAGCACAGGCTCAATAGTTGTCGTGCACAGACTTAGTTCTTCTGTGGCATGTGGGATCCTCCCCATCAGAGATCCAACCTGTGTCTCCTGCCTTGGCAGGGGGATTCTTTACCACTGGGAACCACCAGGGAATCCCCTTCTTCCATATTTATTTGTGAATCCAAATAAGAAAACACTACATAATAACAGTCCCTTTCAGTGGTAAGAATGGACCCCTGTTAGAAGGAAACATGCCTTCAGCAGAGATGAATACAGCCCTGGAGAGAAACCTTGGTCTTATGAGTAAGAAGTCTGGTGTCCCAGCCACAAGAAAGTAAGTTGCCTTTTAGGGCTGTGAGACAGAGCAGCATCCGTATAGACACATATGCCTGAGGTGTAGTGGTTCTTGGCACTTGGAAATGTCGGGGAGAATTTGTAAGGTTAGAATAACTGGGAGATACTACTCAAATTAGTGAGCAAGGGCTCGGACTACTAATCTCCTACAGTGTTGTAGACTGTCCTGAACAGTGAAGAATCATCTTCCATAAAATTCCAATAATGCTCCTGTAGGAAAACCCTGGAAGATCAAAGCTGGGAATAATCATGAGGATAGTCATCAAAAATGCAAAGAGTAGGGGAGACTGCAGAAGAAAAGCCTATGTCTCTTGAGTGCTGAGGTTTTTTTTGATGGTAATGAGTCAACAATTCAGGAATGTATCTAGTATATTATGAATGCTTTATCGGAGATCCTTATACATCATTGTCTCAGGGAAAACCAGCTGTTTTGGAATTCTCCAGTTAGAGGCATTATAAAGGTGGTGACATTGAGAGATTGTTTTGAGAGAGGAGCTTACAAAAATCAGGTTTTGAAAATATATATACCTGCTGGAAATTTTACCAACCTTTATAATTGTTCTCAGCTTTCTAATTTCACCTTGACTTCTGGGATGGAAACTCTGATGACAGAGAATATTCAAAAATGAGATAAAGAAAGAATACTTTCTACTTAGATTTTCCACATTGAGCCTAACTCTTTGTGAAAACTATCCAAATATTTTTGGCCTGATATGTATTTTTTCCAATTTGGGGATAGTTCCGTTTGTGCTAATATGTTTAGCCATGCAGCATGATAGACTTTTAATTAAATCTATTGCATGATGAGCTGACTGAGCATTAGGAAGTTTCTGTAACACATGTTCATCTATTAGCTTCATGCAAATGTCTTTCTTCAGTCACAGAACTGTAGTTATGTTTACTCAACCTGTAGTTTTAGGGTTTAACTAAGCCTTTTAACTTTAATCTCCTTTTCCCTATGACTGCTTATTCATTATTATAGAGGATTAATATAAGGGAAGGCTCAGTCGAGTAGTGATCTTTCCTTAATTGCATTCTGTAGATGGGGAAAAAAATAGATTGAAGCACAGTTCAATTCAGTCGCTCAGTCTGTCCAACTCTTTGTGACACCGTGGACTGCAGAACACCAGGCTTCCCTGTCCATCACCAACTCCTGAAGTTTGCTCAAACTCATGTCCATCGAGCTGGTGATGCCATTAAACCATTTCATTCTCTGTTGTCCCCTTCTTCTGCCTTTAATCTTTCCCAGCAACAGGGCCTTTTCCAATGAGTCCATTCTTCACATCAGGTGGTCAAAGCTTTGGAGTCTCAGCTTCAGCATCAGTCCTTCCAATGAATATTCAGGACTGATTTCCTTTAGGATTGACTGATTTGATCTCCTTGCTGTCCAAGGGGCTCTTAAGAGTCTTTTCCAACACCACAGTTCAAAAGTATCAATTCTTCCATGCTCAGCTTTCTTTATGATCCAACTCTAACATCCATACAAGACCACTGGAAAAATCATAGCTTTGACTAGACGGACCTTTGTCAGCAAAGGTCTCGGCTTTTTAATATGCTGTCTAGGTTTGTCATAACTTTTCTTCCAAGGAGCAAGCGTTTTTTAATTCCCCGGTTGAAGCACACCACCCATGAAACTAAGGACAAGTGAATACACTGCAAAGGGAAATATTATAAACTTATTTTCAGTCTTTTCTACAGGCTTTTAATATATTTGAAAGTACAACCCTAAATCTAGTTTTTCCCACATCAGAGATTTTAGTTTACCTTAAAAAAAAAAAAAAAAAAGAATATGCCCCTTGCTTCTCTCTCTCTCTCGTAAAAAGGATTCTAGTGCTTTGGCTAGTTCTTAATGTATTTTTGTTCTCTGAGTGTTTTTTCTTGACTCATCTTGAGTAACAGAACCCGGTGAAGAAGTAACTTTAACATCTTTATACACTTTCTCACCCCTTCTCTTCTCTCCTTGCACAACTTCTGCATGTTGCTCTTGGCAAAGTTACCAGGACAGTTACTGCTAAGTTACCGGAGAGATGAGGTGGGGATCTTAGGTTGGCCCTGGGTCATCTTCTTAGGTGGCTTTTAGGAGCCTGAACTTCCACTGCACTGAGAGGAGGAAAACTCTCTAGGGACTGGAGGGAAAAAAGATAAAAGAGTGTTTTTCTTAGTTTCCAGATCAAAATGGGAACCTGATCTTTGGTCTTGTTTTTCAGCACTCCCTAACCCAAGGAATCCTTCTTGTATCCAGAGGCATTCCCCCCAGAGCAGAAGGCTGCTCACAGCCTGGGTGGCCAGCGGAGCTTCCTCCGGGAGAGAGGCTCTAAGAGCAAGGGAGTGGTCAGGGCAGGAGGGCAGGTGAGCATTCTGTGTTCATTCTTCTTCCTGACGCCACCCAGGGTCCTCAACTGGGAGCTTCAGTTGGGAGGGCTGATGGAAACAATTTTCTCTTTTGTGTTGTTTTAAACGAGAGGAATATGATTATAGTATTTTACTCTTGATCCTCACTTTGGCCTTACTTCTCAAGTATGCTATTCTTTTCCCAACAGATATCACTCACTTAGAAAGGGTTTATAATGAAGGTCTCTTAAGAAAACATTGCAAGGCAGTCAGGAGAGACAACATTTTCCTCCTTCTGTGAAATTCTAGTGGAGGCTTATCACAAGCTGTTTCTCTTGCCTTAAATGCCCGCTGCTTTCTCGTCTGTTCAGAGAACTGCGGCTAAATTTTCAACCCTCCTGGGTAAAACCTTCCCTGAAAGCATCTGCCTTTTCTTCCCCAGCTTTTATGCCCTCTCAGTGCATCATGTAACACACCCTGGTGGAAATGAACTTTTATTAAAACATCACGCTCTAAGCAGGTCACAGGCAAGCTGCTCACCAGGCTTTGTTCCTTCGGCGACAGAATAGGTAGGCAGTCAGGTCTATCTAATCCACGTGTCTTTCTGTGATGGTATCTAGAGAGAATCTTGCACTTGAGGTTTCTAGGAAGATGACAATGGCAACGACAACTCTACTTAGTTCACGTGACGAATGAAAGCCATTTACACTTGACTATAGGAAACAGTGGACACAGTGTCAGACTTTATTTTTTGGGGCTCCAAAATCACTGCAGATGGTGACTGCAGCCATGAAATTAAAAGATGCTTACTCCTTGGAAGGAAAGTTATGACCAACCTAGACAGCATATTCAAAAGCAGAGACATTACTTTGCCAACAAAGGTCCGTCTAGTCAAGGCTATGGTTTTTCCTGTGGTCATGTATGGATGTGAGAGTTGGACTGTGAAGAAAGCTGAACGCTGAAGAGTTGATGCTTTTGAACTATGGTGTTGGAAAAGATTCTTGAGAGTCCCTTGGACTGCAAGGAGATCCAACCAGTCCATTCTGAAGGAGATCAGTCCTGGGTGTTCTTTGGAGGGAATGATGCTGAAGCTGAAACTCCAGTACTTTGGCCACCTCATGTGAAGAGTTGACTCACTGGAAAAGACCCTGATGCTGGGAGGGATTGGGGGCAGGAGGAGAAGGGGATGACAGAGGATGAGATGGCTGGATGGCATCACCGACTTGATGGACGTGAGTTTGAGTGAACTCTGGGAGTTGGTGATGGACAGGGAGGCCTGGTGTGCTGCAATTTATGGGGTCGCAAAGAGTTGGACATGACTGAGCAACTGAACTGAACTGAACTGATAGACTTAATTGGGGTTTCCCAGGGGGCACTAGTGGTAAAGAATCTGCCTGCCAATGCAGAAGACTCAAGAGAGATGAGTTTGATCTCTGGCTCTGGAAGATCCCCTGGAGGAGGAAAATGGCAACCCACTCCAGTATTTTTGCTTGGAGAATTCCATGGGCAGAGGATCCTGGTGGGCTCCATACAGTCCATGGGATTGCAAAGAGCCAGACATGACTGAGCAACTGAGCACACAGCACATAGACTTAATTTAAATCTTTTTGTTGGAGTTCCTGTTGGGATAGTAGCCATGGTTCAACTCCCATCTGTGCCCCCTTTTCCCACAACTATTATAGGGTCTGCTGCTGCTGCTAAGTCGCTTCAGTTGTGTCCGACTTTGGGCGACCCCATAGACGTCAGCCCACTGGGCTCCCCCGCCCCTGGGATTCTAAGGCAAGAACACTGGAGTGGGTTGCCGTTTCCTTCTCCAATGCATGAAAGTGAAAAGTGAAAATGAAAGTGAAGTCACTCAGTCGTGTCCGACTCTTAGCAACCACATGGACTGCAGCCCACCAGGCTCCTCCATCCATGGGATTTTCCAGGCAAGAGTACTGGAGTGGGGTGCCAGTGCCTTCTCATTATAGGGTCTAGAAGCCTGGAAACTACATTTTCCAAATTTCTTTGTCATCAGGTGTCTAGTTTAGGTTCCAGAAATGAGAGCCCCCTTTGAGATTTAGAACAGAACCAAAGGAGAAGCTGTCATTGATTCAGCAGTTGTGGACAAACATGTCAGGTCTAGCAACCCACAGACATGAGGCTTTGCCAGAAGTTTCTAGGTATTCTTTTGAAAATCACCCACTGTGGTTCAGTAGGAAGCTGAGATCATCGGCTCAGATTTGTTCTGATCCTTGGACTTCCTATGAGGAGCTGCCCTGGTCTTTGTTCTGCTCTGCTCTTATGGTAGTTTTGCATTAATATAAGGACTCTAATTCTCTGAATTAAATCCCCTCCTGCTTGAAATACCTACAGTGGTGTCTGTTTCTGCTACCATACTCTTGACTGATACAATCTATATAATCGATTATAAAAGATAAGGGCTATAGGGTGAATCTTCGATATGAGATTTTGGTTACTGTTCATCAAGGTTCAGATGATTAAAACGAGTTATTATTTTTTTTTTCTCATGCCACCCAAACACTGTTCATCCTCTTTTGTATGTTTCATTCCTGTTTTGTCTTGTATTGTGATTTGCTTTGCATAAAAGAGCTCTTTTCCTCTTATATGTTACAATGGTTTGAACAGAGTAGGTCCACAGTATGTATTTGTTGAATTAAAATAAGCTATACTTATGCCCTGGTTTGTACATTCATTTTAGATACAATATCTGGTAGCTGCATGGCAAAAGGGGGGCTACCCTACTTCCAGAATATTGTGCAAAATGTCTGATGATTGCATACACCAAGGAACAGTTCATCCCTCAGTGTGAATAATGTTGAATCACTGCCTATTTGTTCTTGCAAGTAGTCATTTACTTGGTAAATATTTATTGATCACCTATTATGTGTCAAGAATCATTCTAAGTACTGGGACACATGAGGGAACAAAACAAGCAGAAATCTCTGCCCTATTCATCTCCCTGCTTTGATTTGGTCTTGAAACCTGAGACCGGATGCTGCGTCCCTTGTTTCTGTGTGTTGAGTGTCTCATTGTGACTGTGAAATTATTCTGGTGGGATGATCAGTGTCCCTGATGGCAGGTCCAAATGGAACACTGCTTCTCCACATTAGGAGGGAGCACAGAGTCCAAGGCCCTGTCTGTGCACCTTATCTTCCTGGGACACTTTAATCCAGGGATGACACTCCTAAATCATCACACACATATGTGGCCCCAGTTCCTTCCTGTGTGAAAATTCAGACTTCCCCTCTTTATTAATAGCAGTTAAGCACGGTGTCTCCTCAAGCCTTGGCAAGTTCGTTGTTCTGCTGGGATTGATGACACTTAGTAGCACTCTCATTCAAGTCTCTTCTTGCCAATGGTTTATAGTATTTCTCTTGTTTAGATTTAGACATCAAATAGTCTGGAGACGTTTCCTATTCTATATGTTGTTTTTGGCATATTTCCTCAAAGAAGGCCTCATTATCTTTGCTCACATGCTACCTCTGAGTGATTTCTGGAATGAGACTGACTCATGGCTTATGACTAAGTTTGGTAGCAATTTCCTCTAAAAAGGATAATTCTACAGTTTATTGTAACACATTATGTGAACATTCTGAAATATTTAGTAATATACAGTAATATACCTGTGGGTAAAAGATGGAAATGTATTGACTTCATGTATTGGGTTGGTCAAAAAGTTCGTTTGAGTTTTCTCCTACAATGGGTATGGAAAAATCCAAACCAACTTTTTGGCCAACCCAATATAGATATGTTTGTCCTTCTTAGTAAATTTAGTACAAAGGGAGAATTCACCTACATATCACTTAGGGTACCTTTACTAAAGGAGGCTGAAGCTTTCACTGTATTCATGGTGAACCCAAAGAATGGCTGGAAGGAAACCAGGGACCATTAGTGGTTCTGGTCGATGGAGAGTCTCAGGCCACTGAGATAGGACTTTTAACTTGATTTAGGCTCTGTTCCCTGCCTTACATGGAAAGGGTGTTACTCTGAGCATTGCAGGGCATGGTTGGAAGTGGGTGTGGTCAGATCTCCTGACGGCGCCAGGAGAGTAGTGGGGGTCCAGGCAATGGCATTGCCTATTTCCAGCCTAAAAGGCATTTGGGCAGCTGGGCTTTGACTCTGTACAAAAGAACCTGTGATTAAATCATAGCATGGGCTAGCTGAACTCACATTTTTAAGATTTAGGCCAATCAGTACAGCACAGATTCCCCACCCCACACACCCCCACCCCCACCCCTACCCCCACCAAGAGGATGGAAAACCTATGCTTCCAGATTCTTATTCTCTATGTCCATATATGAAGATAGATAGTAGTGAGTCAAGCCAAATGGATTTTACAGGGTGTACCTTTTTGGTTGCCTGCATACAGAAGCAGTCTGAGCTGGATTGAAGAAAGACAGAAAATTGTGCAGGGAGTGGGGAGAGGAAAAAATGAGAAAAAGGAAATGAGTGGGGAAGACTTTCAGATCAGTTATCAAAAAAAATATGAGGAGTGGAAATAACTGGATCCTTACTTTTAAATAATGCCTATGAGTTGTCTTACATCAACAACAACAAACTAGGAAATTAGAGCTAATTTTAATATCTTTTCCACCCAAGCCTATTTAAAATGTCTGAAAAACCCAAACCAACAAACAAACCTCATAAGGTAGCCAATCAGTCTCCTGTGTCCTTGGAATTCTCCAGGCAAGAATACTGGAGTGGGTGACCATTCCTCTCTCCAGGGGATCTCCCCAACCCAGGGGTTGAACCCCGGGTCGCCTGGATTGCAGGCAGATTCTTTACTGCCTAGCTACCACGGAGGCCCATTTAAAATGTTCTGAAAAACCCAAACCAATATGCAAACCTCATAGGGCAGAACCCGGAGAGAAAAGTTAATTTTACTTAATGTCAAATAAAAATAATAATACTATTTTCTTTTCTTTTAAACCTAGGGGGATAAAGTTCCAAGCCTGAGGCACAGTTCGAAAGAAAGAGGAAGATGATGCTTAATGGTTGTTCTCTCCTTTGTAGCATATCTCTACTTTAATCCAGCCTGTTAACATTCTGCTATTTATTTAAATGGAGGATGGTATGTAAATACACTAAATATAGGAAGGCAAAGCTGGGGATGTTCCAGTTTTGCAAATGTGGTGGGGAAATGGCCATGGAGTGCCCTGGCCAGAACATTCCAGCTTTGTTGGCTGACCCAGGGGTCGTCTTGCAAAGACATCCTAAGCAAATATTTTTGCAGTTAATGGGCACAATTACTGAAATTTCACATAGCACTTCAATTTTGCTCTGTAGTTCAATTTCCCTTCCACGTTCAATATTCAGCCTTTTAAAAGACACATTTCCAGAGCTAAATTGGCATTAGCAAGCGTTGAAAAGTTCTACCAAATGAGTGGAAACAGGCTGTGAATTTCTTCTCTTTTCCATTTCTTTTTCTCCAGATCCTTCTGTCCTAGTTTAAGCAATGTGTGAGGTCAGGAAAATAGGTGGGGTTTGGAAGCAGGAAGAGGGAAGGGGTTCATATATACTGTCAGAAATCAGAAATATCTTTTTTTTTGGATAAAATCTCATCAGGGAGGAGCCACAAATTTTACATATGAGTTGACCTATCTTTAGTATATTTATCAAATTATCTTCTTTATTTATACTGAGATTATTTCTACCAAAATTATTTCCACCAAGAAAAATTTGAGGAGATTATAACTATAATCATATACAATGAACAGGATAATAAGATCAGAAAGGAAATTTAAAAGTCATATATGCAGGCAGAGGGAAGAAACCCATAATGAACCATTAATTTATATTCAAATCTTTACAGTAACCAAAGCAAAAGAAGAAATATAAGCATGTAATTGTTGAGTGAGGTCTTGCAGTTTACCCAGCTCTGGGTTTAGACACAGAAAAGCACTCAAATAATGCATAATAATGTCCAACAATAGTACCTTTGGTGTCTTCACTGTGGAGAAAATTTAGTGATGATTAGCTTTATTCTGCGGAGAAGGCAATTGCACCCCACTCCAGTACTCTTGCCTGGAAAATCCCATGGACAGAGGAGCCTGGAATGCTGCAGTCCATGGGGTCGCTGAGCGTCGGCCACGACTGAGCGACTTCACTTTCACTTTTCACTTTCATGCATTGGAGAAGGAAATGGCAACCCACTCCAGTGTTCTTGCCTGGAGAATCCCAGGGACGGGGGAGCCCGGTGGGCTGCCGTCTATGGGGTCTCACAGAGCCAGACACAACTGAAGTGACTTAGCAGCAGCAGCAGCAGCTTTATTCTGACCATAGTAAACTGTGATTATCAAAACATGCATTAAGCAAAAGTCAGGTCCCGTGGTTAGGACTCCATACTTCTACTGAAGGGGGCATGGGATTGATAACTAAGGTCACACATGCTGCAGGGTGTGGCCCAAATTTCTTTAATATGTCACGTCTAGGGAGTTACAGACATTTTGTAAAACATATCTAGGGATGTGCAAAGGTGCTGCCACCATATGTAACTGAGGCCAAAGTCCCAGGTGTGGTGTCTCAGGCCCCACCGTAGGCAACTGTGAAGGCTTTAGCTGGCAAGCTCTTGGGGGAACATCTGCCCTCTGTGTACAGTCAGGAGGGAGTTACAGTCAGACTCACGTCCCCACAGGCTGGCCAGGCTCAAGACTTACAACTACAGTCCTCGTCCAGATGCCTCAGTTCAGAGGCCTCCTTATCAAGGGACCTTCCTTTTCTAGCCCCTGACTCAGTACTTTTCCACTCCTTGTCCTCTGCCCAACCCACCCCAGGACTTCCCTGGCTGGGACACAATTGGCCAATCAGTGCTAACACATCTCACCCTGCCTGTAGCTGCTCCGGGAGGGAAAATGAAACACTTGAGACAGCTGGTGCTTTCTCCTGTTTGCCTCTTGATTACACTATTGCCGTGAGTGCATAAAGCCTTAACTGTTCATCTCTGTTTGGCCCGTTGTCTTAATTGACCACCTTAATACCTGGCAGCTCGGCTTTCTCCAGTTCAGCTCCTGACAGTAACTAGATATCAAACCAAGGAACAGAGACAAAATTTATGGTTCTTCGGGTTGAATGGATATTTATTCAGGACGGTCATCTTCCCTGGATTTCAGAGTCCATCGTGAGGGGAACTGAAAAGCATCATGCTTTCATGGACAGGGCACAGAATGAGATGCTAGAAGTCCTGGGTTCTAAAATGTCCCTTGCTCTGTAATCTGGGCACACAACATCATCCAAATGTTCTGGGTTTTAGTTTTCGAAACTATGAAGTGAGGAGCTCTGGACAGGGGGATTTTGAAGATGCCTTTCACTGTGATGCTCACCAGAGCCATCCCCTCTTCATTCCTTGATGTAGATCAGAGTGTCCATCATTCACCTCTGCAGGATGTGGGAGTGACGGTGGGAGGAAGTGAAGGCAAGCCTTTAGGAACAAGTACCCTAGCTTCCCTTGCGGCTCAGCTGGTAAAGAATCTGCCCGCAATGTGGGAGACCTGGGTTCAATCCCTACGTTGGGAAGATCCTCTGGAGAAGGGAAAGTCTACCCACTCCAGTATTCTGGCCTGAAGAATTCCATGGACTGTATAGTCCATGGGGTCGCAAAGAGTCAGACACAACTGAGTGACTTTCACTCACTCACTCACCCTGTCCTAGATTGCTACTGGGGAGCTCTCGGCTTTAGGTAAGAATCTGGGGAGACTTCTGTAGCAGTCCAGGGTTTGAGACTTCACTTTCCAATGCAGGGGTTGTAAGTTCAATCCCTGGTTGGGGAGCTGAGATCCCACATGTCTCATGGCCAAATACGAAAAAACATAACAGAAGCAGTATTGTAACAAATTCAGTAAAGACTTTAAAAATGATTCACACCAAAAAAAATCTTTTAAAAATTGATATTTTCTCTGAGTACAAATGTAATTTGGAATTTTATAATTTTTGCATATTTTCTAGAGCAGATAAGCCCATGGTTTAGTTTTAGGTCATCTTTAGATGAGTGCCTAGACATTTGGTAAATTATACTTATTTGTTTATAGACATAGGGGAGTATGTATTGTAGTATTTACTAAATATTGTGTTGACCAAAAAATTCCATAACATTGTGCAGTAAACATGAAGAAGATTTTTGGCCAACCCTATAGATTTTAAATAAACATGGGTGTTGTAGGCTGAATTTATGTCTTTCCGAAATTCCTATGTTGAAACCTTAACCCCCAATGTGATTGTATTTGGGAATGAGGTCTTTAAAGAGGTAATTAAGGTTAAATGAAGTCATCAAAGTTGGGCCCTAATCCTATAGGATGGTGTCCTCATAAGAAATAAGATCTCACTGGCAGTCTTTCTCTCTCTACCTGTGCACAGAGATGAGGCCCTGTGAGGACACAGTGGCTGTCTACAAGCCAGGAAGAAAGATCTTACCAGAAATCAACCCTGCTGACACCTAGATCTTGGATTTCCAGACTCCAGAATGGTGAGAAAATCAGTGTCTATTGTTTAAGCGACCCTGTCTGTGATATTTTGTTATTTAAGCCCAAGCAGACTAATACAATGAGGGAAACAATCATCTATATAAAGCTCATTGTCTGAAAATGAAGCCAATGAAACAAAAAATATGGCATGATATTGAGCAATTGATGGGATATAAGAAAACTATCCACTTGACCTTGGCATTGGAAAAGATTCCTTCAAACATCACAGCTTATTGACATAGGAGTATGTTTCACTCTGTGTGTGTTCAGTAACACCCTTTGCTCTGCTGAGAACAGCATTTTCTTTACCATAATATTTTATTTGTTCATAACTGTTTTCCAGTTTTCATGAGTTAATCTTTAGATAGAGCTTAGTATGATGGCATGTATACACATTTGTAAACTACATAAAATAAAAATATAAATTTCAATAGTGTAAAATAGAGCTAGTAAGCTGGAAGGTGGTATAAGAGGAGGGTTAGAGCAAAATGGAGGGAGATAATTCCTCATTTTATAAATTAGAGAATTGAAAAAGAATGAAATAATGCCATTTGCAGCAGCACAGATGGACCTAGAGATTGTCATACTGAGTGAAGTGAGTCAGAGAAGAACTATCCTAAGATATCCCTTATATGTGAACTCTAAAAAGAAATGATACAAATGAACTCAATTACAAAACAGAAACAGACTCACAGACTTAGAGAATGAACTTATGGTTACCAGGGAAGAAGGATGGGGATAAGGGATAGTTAAGGAGAATCCCAGGGACGAGGGAGCCTGGTGGGCTGCTGTCTATGGGGTAGCACAGAGTCGGACACGACTGAAGTGATTAGCAGCAGCAGCAAGGAGCTTGGGGGTGCACATTGCTATATTTAAAATGGATAATCAACAAGGACCTACTATATAGCACAGAGAACTCTGCTCAATGTTATGTGGCAGCCTGGATGGGAGGGGAATTTGGGGGAGGATGGATACATGTATCCATGGCTGAGTCCCTTTGCTGTCCACCTGAAACTATAACATTGTTAATCAGCTATTCTCCAATATAAAATAAAAGGTTAATTTTTTTTTTTAAATTAGAGGGTTGAGCAATTCCATCTGAGGTAGGTGGATTAAGAAACAGAAGATACATTTCTTTTAAAGTTACAAAAATCACCAGTAGTAGAACTAATATATAAATGGTCAACAAGTTCCTGGAGGGAAAGGAGCTAGTTGTGAGCTAGATTCTGTGTTATTTATGAAATCAGATCAATAACTACTTGGAAAACTGACATATTAGGAAACAGAAGTATAGCTACATTGTTTGGAACTAAAATCACAATCATAAGTAGGTGATATTGGAATACCTACCAGTGGAGCCCCTCTTTCCCATCCAGTTTCTGAGTGAATCAGGGAATAAGTAAGGCAAGGAATAAGGTTGATGGGAGATTCAGGCTTACTTGATGATTAGTAAAGGCTAACTTGGAGTAAATGGCTCTCTCTGGAAGGCTTGTTTAATGCACTCCAGGAAGGGGAACTTTTTCCAGGAATCATAAAAATGCTGGACCAGGGCAACCCTTCCCACATTGTGGGAAGAGCCCCCCACCCCAGAAAAGTTCCAGCCCCAGGAGAAACCAAGAAGGAAGCTGAGCCAGACACTCACAGTTTATTTTTCTCTTATTTCCCACTCAGATCAAGCCGTTAAAAAAAAATTTTTTTTTTAATTTATCTATGGCTGTGTTGGGTCTCAGTGGAGTCATTGTTCATTGCAGCATGTGGCCCCAGGACACGTTGAATCTTAGTTCCCTGACAAGAGATTGAACCTGCACGCCCTACATTGGAAGGCAGATTCTTAATCACTAGACCACCAGGGAAGTCCCAGATTAAGCCATTCTTTAAATGAATTTCATGGTAGAATGAAAAGAGGCCAAGATTGACACATATGGAAGGAACTTCAAGATGAGGGACGTTTTCTCCTTAACAGTTGCCTGTAGGGAAATTGAACATGTTCTGAGTGTAGTGTGGACTGTTGAAGAATTTCACTTTTCATTATATGGGAGAAATGGCAGTAGGAAGTGGCTGATTTTGATTGTTACTTTGCCCCTCCTTCATCCCCCTGGTGATATTGGTTGAACCACCTGAGAAGAGTTGATGAGGAAATTAAAGGAGAAAGGAGCAAACACCAGCTCAATACCATTAAGTCGGTTCTCCTGGACACTTGTTTTCAACCTTCATCCTCTCTAACATGGAAGCTACATCTCTAGCTACTTCTGTTGAGTTACCTTTATTTCCTTCATTAAGACGTAGGCATTAGATAGACATCTCAGCCACGCTCTTCTGCTTGTGGGATACACAATAGCCTTGTTTTATTTTCTTCCATGTGAATCAATTCTAACAAGGTGAGAGTTCAGGGAGGACCTTCTGGCCCTGAGATTAGACTGAGGTGGGCTACTCCCAACTGTACATGTTTGATCCTCGCCCACCAATCCTCATTCTGTTTACTCCTCTCATTCTATTGCACTGAGAACACTTTTCTCTAACCCTCAAAACTAAGCATGTCTTCATCCTCCATTGCTAGGTCCCCGAGAACTTGGCAGCTACAGTTTCTTGATCTGGGTGGTGGTTACACAGGAAATGATGTATGTGAGAATGTACTGAACTGTATACTTAAGGCTAGTACACTTTATTCAATTTGTATACATGTGTTTTACTTCAATTGGAAAAAAAAAAAAAAAACCCTAGCCTTAAATTTCTTGACAGTTTCTATCGCTGCCCAAAACTGGCACAAGAACGGCCCTGGCCCTCCCTGCTAGATGTTTATTATGGCAACACTTTGAAGGTGGGGCTTTCTGAACTCTCCATAATCTGCCAGTATTTCTCAGTCTTTTAAACATTTCTTTTGCTCAAGATTTACTGAACGATTTCAAGGCACAATCCATTTTCTTCTTCACCAGATCTTTTTAACCAAGACACAAAATCTATAAGTCATAAAAAAGTATCACTACATTTTGCTACATTAAAAAAAAAAATCAACATGTGTGTGACCAAAACACCATAAGATAAAAATTTGGATGAAAGGATTAATATGGAAAAAAGCAATCACAACTCAAATCACAGACAAAGGACTATGTCCCTCATATAAAGTTCTGATCAGTTTATAAAGAACCCAGTAGAGAAGTGGGCAATAGATGTGAACGAAACATTCCATAATGTATAAGACACCAAGCACATGAACAGATGCTTAACCTCACTCAAGAGGTTAATGAGAAATGAAAATGGAAACCACAGCAAGACACCATTGTTCAAGCTATCAGACCGGATGCAATTAAAAAGTTAGATGTTGGAAAGCCTGGAAGAAACAGGCCCCATCATGCAGTGCTTGGGAAGGAAGATTTCCCAGCTCCTGTAGAGGGTCATTGAACAGTACCTATTCACAATGACAAAGGCATGCGCCCTTTGAGCCCATAGTTCCATTTTTAGGAATTTAGATGGCAGGCAAAATGGCACCTATTCAAGGTAACATTATTGTTTATGCTAGTGGACTATTGAAAATAACCTAAATGTTAATGGATACAAGTCTAGTTAAATAAATCATGCTTACCATAGAATACTAGGCAGCCATAAAAATGAAAGCTTTTTTTTTTAATAGTTTAAAAATCTGAATTATTATTAAGTTAAAAAAAATGGTAGAACAATGTGCAGAAGGTGCTAATACTTGTGTAAAGGAGGAAATGAGTGAATGAATGAGGGGACAAGTCCAGATCTGTCTAGACTGTGTTTTTGGCTAATTAGGGAGGTCGAGGTTAATAGGCAGAGACAATGAAGTGGTCATGACTTGGGGTGTTTTGTCTCTGCTCTCCTGCCAACCCTTTTTTGGTTCTTAGTTCTTCATTCTTTTCCTTAACCCTTCCCTTCAACCCCAGTGCTCAGGGTCCTGCCCCAGCTCTCAGCACAGCCCATCTATCCACAAACACCGCCAGAGTTAATGTTAGTGAACTGTGATAGAATCCTTCTGGTTGTAAGTGAATTTTAGCAGAGGGCCCACAAGATGTGGATGCCTCCCATCCTTTCTATAGTGGCACCTTTCAAAGTGTTAGTCGCTGAGTCGTGTCCGACTCTTGTGACCCCATGGACTGTAGCCCACAAAGCTCCTCTGTCCGTGGGATTCTTCATGCAAGAATACTGGAGTGGGTTACCATTTCCTACTCTTGGGGATCTTCTTGACCCTGAGATCAAACCCAGGTCTCCTGGACTGCAGGTGGATTCTTTACCACTGAGCCAGCCGGGAAGCCCACTGGCAACTTAAGCTCAGTTTTTAACATGATCTTTTGGCTATGCCCTGTGGCAAGTGGGATCTTATTCCCCAACCAGGTATTGAACCCACATCCCCTGCTTTGGAAGCGCAGAGTCTTAACCACTGGCCCATCAGGGAAGTCCCTACAGTGCATCTTTGAGGTGCGGTGGAGCCTTTGTAGTGATTGATGTTTTCAGAAACCAGGAAGTACTTAAAACAGGGATTTTATTTTGTGAGGAGGTTTTCTCCATGGTGACACTGCCTAAAAGCCCACTTATTTCTTATCAAAATAACAAAGTTCTGAAGGAAAACAAAGAGCTCCTTAGGGCTTCTACCAGAAGAGAGAGGAGGAGACGTGAGGTCCTCTTTCTCTTTTGGTAGAGTGTGCCCGCATTCCAGTGTGAAGTGAGGGCAATGCAGAACAAGGGAGGGCAGAGACACAGAGAGGAAGTCAAAACCTTCAGAGGACAGATGGAGGAGAAAGCCTAGAGACAGAGGGCCTCTGAGAAGGAAGGATGGGCATTGAAAGCCCTGCCAGTACCTCTCGTCTTTGGGGAAAGCTGGTAGAGCCCTGGCCACCTACGCAGTGACCGTAAACAGGTAACACTTCACAACAGGGCAATGGGCAAACCACTCAGTGGCCCCCAGTGAGGACTAGTGAATGAATCATTGTCCATCCACAAAATGGGACGAGTCTAGCTCCTAAGGGAGGACGGACTAGCTCTCTCTTCCCTATAGAGTGATCGCGAGGATTTAGGTACTTTAAAAAAAATTAGGTGAATAAAATCTTGTACAGTGTGCTACCATTTATCTAAGGAATATATATATATATATGTATCCTATACATATTTAACAAGAGATAAATATATCACATATATATATATATATATATATATATATATATATATATATATATTGCTGCTAAGTCGCTTCAGTCATGTCTGACTCTGTGCAACCCCACAGACAGCAGCCCACCAGGCTCCCCCGTCCCTGAGATTCTCCAGGCAGGAACACTGGAGTGGGTTGCCATTTCCTTCTCCAATGCATGCTAAGTCACTTCAGTTGTGACCGACTCTGTGTGACCCCATGAACAGCAGCCCACCAGGCTTCTCCATCCATGGAATTCTCCAGGCAAGAATACTGGAGGAGGTTGCCATTGCCTTCTCCTATATATTTATAGGAAAATATATTTATCTAACTACACTTCCCTGGTGGCTCAGACGGTAAAGCGTCTGTCTACAATGCAGGAGACCTGGGTTCGATCCCTGGGTTGGGAGGAATCCCTGGATAAGGAAATGGCAACCCTCTCCAGTACTCTTGCCTAGAAAATCCCACGGACGGAGGAGCCTGGTGTCTATGGGGTCTCAAAGAGTCGGACACGACTGAGCAACTTCACTTCACACTTCACTTCATATTTATCTAAAAGATAGATCAATCACTTCAGTTATGTCTGACTCTGTGAATCTCTGAACTGTAGCCCACCAGGCTCCTCTGTCCATGGGATTCTCCAGGCAAGAATACTGAAGTGGGATACCATGCGTCCTCCAGGGGATCCTCCTGATGAGGGATTGCATTTCTTTGGGCTCCTGCATTGCAGGCGGATTCTTTATTGCTGAGCCACCAAGGAAGCCCATATTTATCCCTTAGATATCCCTTAGTGTATATATATATATATAAAATATATATTTATCCCTTAGTTAAAGGGATAAATATATAAATATACATACATTAAAAAAAAAAACAACAGGAGGATAAACTATAAAATTAAACAAAATGGTGAGTAATGGGGGAGGTAGTAGAAGGGGAAAAAGGAGACAAGTTGACCTTTGCATATACCTTGCTTTGTAGTTTTGATTTGGATATCATGTATATATTTTATATAATTATAAAATGAAAATTAAATTAAGGGCTTCCCTGGTAGCTCAGCTGGTAAAGAATCCACCTGCAATGCAGGAGACCCTGGTTCAATTTCTGGGTCAGGAAGATCCCCTGGAGAAAGGATAGGTTACTCACTCCAGTATTCTTGGGCTTCCCTGGTGGCTCAATGGTAAAGAATCCACCTGCAATGTGGGAGACCTGGGTTCAATCCCTGGGTTGGGAAGATCCCCTGGAGGAGGGCATGGCAATCCACTCCAGAATTCTTGCCTGGAGAATCCCCATGGACAGAGGAGCCTGGCGGGCTACAGTCCATGGGGTCACAAAGAATCAGACACAACTGAGCGACTAAGCACAGCACAGTACGAAAAAAGAAATTAAAAAAAAACCCCACATATGAATTTAACTCTGTACCAACTTAGAGGCATAATAATACAGCTATTCTCAGTGCCTTTAAAAGAGTAATTTGATTGTAGCTCCTACAGGGATATTCTCTGTGGGAAATTATAAAACAAGGAAGTTGGTTTGTTCAACAATGGCAACAACAAAATTTGCAAGGAAGATAAGAGGAAGAGATGAGATGGACACCCATAGAGTGAAAAAGTCTGAGGAGGCATGTCTAAATCAGTTGAGTAGGGACATATTTGAATTCTGCTTCAAGCATTCCAACACAAAACATTCTAAGTAATTTTAAAAAACTAAACATTTTAAGAAAGTTGGGGAAGTCAGAGTGCTGACTGAACATATCATGATGTTAAGAAACTATCGTTAATTTTTTAGGCATGACCATTTTATTCTGGTTGAATTTTACTTTTACAAAGAACTCTTAGGATTTAGTGATACAAATGGAAATATTTAAAGATGAAATGATGCCTGTGATTGCCTCAAAACAATCCTATGGGGGATGGAAAGTGAGTGACCAGTATATGGAGGTCCATCATACATCTTGTATTCTTGTATCTCTGATATTGTCTGGGTCTCAAAAATAAGTTTTGTATAGGGCAGTAGGAGAGAGAGAATTCTCACTAGCAGGTTGTATTAGTAGTGTGTTCTTCACACAACGAGTCTTTTAGTTAGACTTGTGTGTCTGTGACTGTGAGAGTCAAGCCCTTCCAGAGCACAGGGCGATGACATTGCCTTTGAGGGGATCAGAATTCAGAGGTTCACGGGCCAGTTGACTTTAAAACTGGCCTCAAACCTCATTTTCCTCATTTATCTCCTTTTTTCTGTTGCTGATCCAATCCAGCCCATTCCATCATTTTGCCAATTCGTGCTGAGCCTATTACAGTAACTACCTTATTATTTCTTCCAATAGCAAGAAGCTAATAGAACACAATTATATCTATAGTAAACCCACTTAAGAGCTCCCTAAACATTGGTATTGTAAAAAGGCTTAACAAAAAAGCATACAATGGAGAGGCACTATTAACAATACTCTACACCAGTGAACACTATTTATACTACTCTCTGGTTGGATAAATGGCTATTTCTCTAGGAAAAAAATGAAAAAAAATGTCATAAATGTGTACCCTGTTTAAGTACCACATTGGAACTCAACTCAATACTCTGTAATGGCCTATATGGGAAAAGAATGTATAAAAGAGTGGATATATGTATAACTGACTCATTTTTGCTATATGCTTGAAACTAACGCAATATTGTAAATCAACTGTACCCCAATAAAAATTATTTTGAAACAGAAAAAATATAATTACATATACATGATATAAAATTCAAAAAAGTAACAATAACAACAACAACAACTACTGTAAAAACAAGCCTCCCCTCTACCTCTACCCCTCAGTTCTCTTCCTGGAAACATTAATGTTCACAGTTTATTGTGTATTCCTCCAGAGATATTCTAAATATATTTGCAGAAGACATAATTATACATCACAAATGGTAGTAAATTAAATATAATTATTGAGTAATCCTTAACTTTCCCTAATCTGTGCTTTTTAGGGCTCCCTTTTACTTTTGGACTGTCATCTATGCAGCCAGCACAGAAAGGCAATTTTGAAAAGATCTTTTCTTCACTTTTATTTTTTTTTCTTTGGTTTTGAAAAGCTCTTTCTTGATTTTGATAACTTGAGCAATTTCATTTTTTCCAGATGAATAATCACAGGCCAGCATAAATAAGAATTTAAACTAGTCTGTGCCTGTATCCACTGATAGATTTCTGTGAACATTTCTGCTTTGAGTTCTAGCAGGGTCCGAAAACTGACAGTTAAAAACATTGATAAAACTAGACAATCCTACTTTTGCTTCTTGTCTCCTTAGTTTCAGAACTGTGAATTCTGATGAAGACCAAAACCGTGGGGATTTTAGTAAAAGGTGTCTTAACTTAAGTGCCATTGTGTTAGATCCACCACGACAGGATGGGGAAGGCCAGAGATTGGGAAATAAGTAGGAAAGAGAATTGCAAAGGAGGGCATCACTCCTTTTGCAAGCCTATCCTCAGATCCTGGATTCTAGCTTCTCTTCCTTTTCTAATATATATTTATTTATTTGCCGCAAATAAACTGGGTCTTCGTTGTCGCATGTGGGATCTAGTCCCCCAACCAGGGATCAAATCTGGGCCCCCTGCATTGGGAGCATGGCATCTTAGCCACTGGACCACCAGGGAACTTCCATTAGCTCTCTTCTTAACATCTGTGCTTGGAGACAGCACTGTACTCCCTAATACCCTGCTTTACAACAACTCTTTGAGGTCATAGGTCTAGCAGTGCAGTTGCTTTAAGATTTTAGAGATTAATCTTTCAAATTTTAGAGTTAGTCAATTGAGGTTCCCACCACATGCATAATACAAGATATTTATATCAACCAATAATTATGTATATCATTAGATCAATTAACATTAAAACGTTAAATAATACTTTGCATAACACTGCACTTTAAGGTATGAAGTAAAATCGTAAACATCTAGCAGCAATTCCCAAGGCTGCCACCTCTATCTCTTGATCCTTTGTTTCCTCCTCTCTCCCCACTTCCTTTCTCTTTCTTCTCATCAGTTCAGCTCGTCCCTAAGAAATGGTCCTTCCATCCTGAAGCACAGGGCAGATCTAAAGCTGGCCTCAGGCCCAGCCTACTCCGTGTTATCTCTTTCTATGAGTAAGACTAGGTTACACTTATCAAAGAAAGTAGAGGTACCTACACAGAAAATTCATGGCAGAACAGCTAACTAAAAACAGAGGTTACAGAAATGCATCAGTCTAAAGATCAAAGGGTCCAAGAATCAAATCAATGCCAAATAGAATCCATACAAGTTAAAGATAACTAAAATTGTGAAAAAAAATTTACTCTTTCCCTATGGATTTTGACTCTGCCTTGTAATTAAATACATTAAAGTGCAACTGAGCCAAATACTATTCTCTTATTTAATATATAATTTAGTGCCTATTCTACTCAAATTGAAACTTTTATACATTATCTTATATTATTATTTAAAGTGCTATAGCCTTATAAATTCTAATATGGTACAATAGATACACATTACTTTAGTATAGAATTACTGTTATCTATAGGTCCTGATTCCAAATTTCTAGAAAGGAAGTCTAAATTTGTTCACCTTGGGTAGGATGTCCATTCTTAACCCGGTTATGATTAGCTTCTTGGTTAGATGAACATCCCCCAAAGTATGAAATACTTCCATCTACTTATCCTAATGCATAATTTCTTTTTGACATACCATCCAAACACTTCTTGACCAAGTATGTTGATCAAGTTCTTCAAGACTTATACTTCTTAGCTCTTGGAGAATGACCCTGCCTAACAGGACCCTGTGTTCAGTTCCATGTGCGTCTATTTAGTGCCTACTAAATATCTGGTAATATTGGGGATGCACAGGTGAAGGCATTCTTTCAGAGGGAAAGCAGTCTAGTTGCAGACAGTTATATCCCCAAATATACAAAATTAACAGGAGGCTGTACTCAACATTTTAATGAAGATTGTGTTTAATATACCTTTTTTGTTGGAAACTGAAATGGCAAAAATTACATTAATCAATTTATTTCAAGTATGAAAAGTAAAATTACTCTTCAGAGAAGAATAGTTATACGGCTCCTTGTTAGCAGCTCTCTTAAATTTCTATGGAGAGAGTAAAATAACTGACTAGTGTGAGGCTTGGGGTTATCCCTGAAGTCCTGCAAACTTCGATCATACATTTTTCTTAATGAAGATCCTCTTTGTAAAACACACTATTGCTCTCATTGTTCTTCGAAACCAAGTCCCCAGTGTACTAGGTGGTGTTGACTGACACTGCATTGCCTAGAAAATAGAGATGTGGATTGTTTGAGGCACTTATTCTGAGTCAATAGTCAATCTGGGAAGAGAACTTATTTGCCAAATGGCAGCCAATCTATTATTTTGTCACTAGTATTTAACACAAACCTAGCTCTTTGTATACTTGTATCTATCCATGATGTTCCAACAAAGGATAGTGGAAAATTCAAGAACTGTTCCAGACGATTGCTGACCTGTTTATATTGGCAGCCAGTGCCCTGGCTGAAGACACAATAGAATATTCTGGGCAGTCATGTCTCAAAGCAAGATTCTTAGTTTAGCTTGGAATGTGTTCTCTAACACTATATTGTTGAGATATAGGGGAGGGCAGGCGAGATTGAGGGGCAAGTTTTGTATTATTGTTTTGTTATTATTTTACTTCTTATTTTGTATTCATTTTAGCCATGGGTGAGAAAAGTAATAAACTTCTCTATGACCACTGGTTAATTTGATTATGCAGTTGCTTCTGCTATTACTGAAAACTGAGAAGGTGAAAATTATCCAAGGCAAGAAATTATTCAGCAGAAACATACAGAAGTGTACTGTCAGTTACAACAGAAAATTACTTTTCCGTGTTTTGAACCTAGATTTAAATATTTTCCTCATTAACTCTGGACCATGTTTGAGAACAAACTGCTCCAGACAGAACCAGATTAAGGTCAAGCCTGTCTTTCACACCTGAAAATGATGATGTTCTCGGGAAATATAAACTGTCAAAAATACAGCACGGGTAGTATTTGTAACCGTGTGCTTAGAACTAGCCGAGTATAGATGATCCTGGATAAACTGAATGGCACCAGTGCTCTCTACTGGAATATTGGGATTTTGGTATCAAGGTCACATACCACAGGGCAGACATCCTGGAAAATACTCACGCCTCTTGTTGTCTGTTTAAAGAAAGTAAGGTCAGTGCTGGGAAGTAAAGGACAGACTATAACCCCAAACCCAAGAAGTAAAAATAAACTTGAAAAAAATAAAAAGATGTTCTAAAAGGGTAAGTAAACGTTATGAGCTATTTCCTTTCTCATAGCTGTGGACAGACTGGTTAATAAGTGGTCAACAGGAGCAGCAATTAAAATAAGTCTATGGCTTTGTTGCCTTAATTATAAGGAAGTCTTTAATATTGTTACAAGTTCCCCTTTCAGAAGTCATACATGGTCCATTCTCTAGGCATAGAATTGAGCCTGAAACTTCCAGGAAGATGGATACCTAAAAATTGTTTCTTAAATATTTTCATTTATTTCATAGAGAATAGACATGTATTTAATTTTTTATAAGGATATCTAGATGATGGTAAGGAAACATAAAATTGTAAAATGATCACTATTTTTCAGGTTGTACTGTTCGTTATGGTGGCCACTGACCACGTAAATGAGGCAACTGACCATGCAAATGTGGTTAGTATACCTGAGGGACTGACATTTTAATTTAATTGAAACTAGATGCTAAATTTAGATGCAAACAGTTCATTTTCATCCTCTCCAGTTTTCTCCAACTCTCTTAGTGTAAGTCCATCATCCATCACTGGGGCTCTTGAAGTAGCTTCTTAACTGCTTTCTGGCCTTTAATTTTATGCTCTGCTAGATCAGTCTCAAAAAACTGTTAACATGAATTTGTTTCCCTTTTTTTTTTTTTTTTTTTTACGTATAAAAGACAAAGCCAATGCAAAGAAATAGAGGAAAACAATAAAATGGGAAAGACTAGAGATCTCTTCAAGAAAATTAGAGATAACAAAGGAACATTTCATGCAAAGATGGGCTCAATAAAGGACAGAAATGGTATGGACCTAAGAGAAGCAGAAGATATTAAGAAGAGGTGGCAAGAATACACAGAAGAACTGTACAAAAAAGATCCTCACGACCCAGATAATCATGATGGTGTGATCACTCACTTAGAACCAGACATCCTGGAATGTGAAGTCAAGTGGGCCTTAGGAAGCATCAATACGAACAAAGCTAGTGGAGGTGATGGAATTCCACTTGAGCCTTGAGATCTTTCAAATCCTGAAAGATGATGCTGTGAAAGTGCTGCACTCAATATGCCAGCAAATTTGGAAAACTCAGCAGTGGCCACAGGACTGGAAAAGGTTAGTGTTCATTCCAATCCCAAAGAAAAGCAATGCCAAAGAATGCTCAAACTACCGCACAATTGCACTCATCTCACACACTAGCAAAGTAATGCTCAAAATTCTCCAAGCCAGGCTTCAGCAATATGTGAACTGTGAACTTCCTGATGTTCAAGCTGGTTTTAGAAAAGGCAGAGGAACCAGAGATCAAATTGCCAACATCCGCTAGATCATCGAAAAAGCAGGAGAGTTCCAGAAAAACATCTATTTCTGCTTTATTGGGAGAAGGCAATGGCACCCCACTCCAGTACGCTTGCCTGGAAAATCCCATGGATGGAGGAGCCTGGTAGGCTGTAGTCCGTGGGGTCGCTAAGAGTCGGACACGACTGAGCGATTTCCCTTTCACTTTTCACTTTCAAGCATTGGAGAAGGAAATGGCAACCCACTCCAGTGTTCTTGCCTGGAGAATCCCAGGGATGGGGGAGCCTGGTGGGCTTCCATCTCTGGGTTCGCAGAGTTGGACACGACTGAAGCGACTTAGCAGCAGCAGCAGCAGCAGCTGCTGCTTTATTGACAATGCCAAAGCCTTTGACTGTGTGGATCACAATAAACTGTGGAAAGTTCTGAAAGAGATGGGAATACCAGACCACCTGACCTGCCTCTTGAGAAACCTGTATGCACTTCAGGAAGCAACAGTTAGAACTGGACATGGAACAACAGACTGGTTCCAAATAGGAAAAGGAGTATGTCAAGGCTGTATATTGTCACCCTGCTTATTTAAGTTATATGCAGAGTACATCATGAGAGATGCTGGGCTGGAAGAAGCACAAGCTGGAATCAAGATTGCCAGGAGAACTATCAATAACCTCAGATATGCAGATGACACCACACTTATGGCAGAAAGTGAAGAGGAACTAAAAAGCCTCTTGATGAAAGTGAAAGAGGAGAGTGAAAAAGTTGGCTTAAAACTCAACACTCAGAAAACGAAGATCATGGCATCTGGTCCCATCGCTTCATGGCAAATAGATGGGGAGACAGTGGAAACAGTGACAAGCTTTATTTTTTGGGGCTACAAGATCACTGCAGATGGTGACTGCAGCCATGAAATTAAAAAATGCTTGCTCCTTGGAAGAAAAGCTTTGACCAACCTAGACAACATGTTAAAAAGCAGAGACATTACTTAGTCAACAAAGGTCCATCTAGTCAAAGCTATGGTTTTTCCAGTGGTCATGTATGGATGTGAGAGTTGGACTATAAAGAAAGCTGAGTGCCAAAGAATTGATTTTGAACTGTGGTGTTGGAGAAGATGCTTGAGAGTCCCTTGGACTGCAAGGAGATCCAACCAGTCCATCCTAAAGGAAATAAGTCCTGAATATTCACTGGAAGGACTGATGCTGAAGCTGAAACTCCAGTAGTTTGGCCACCTTATGCAAAGAACTGACTCATTTGAAAAGACCCTGGTGCTGGGAAAGATTGAAGGCAGGAGTAGAAAGGGACTACAGAGGATGAGATAGTTGGATGGAATCACCGACTCAATGGACACGAGTTTGAGTAAACTCTGGGAGTTGGCGATAGACAGGGAGGCCTGGCATGCTGCGGTCCATGGGGTTGCAAAGAGTTGAACATGACTGAGTGACTAAACTGATAAAAGACATACAGAAAAGCACAAAACTATAAGTATACAGTAGATATGTTATCATAAAGTGAAGAAAGCTGATAAATGAATAATAGGTAAAACAGAATTATACCATGGAAGTCCCCATTCATGATTGTCTGCGATCAATTCTCCCTTTCTCCCACAGAGACAGCCATACAAGTGTTTGCTTGGCTGTGCAGAGACAATGGGACTGACTCAGATCTCTTGTTGTTTAGTTGCTAAGTCATCTCTGATTCTTTGCAACCCCAAGAACCGTAGCCTGCCAGGCTCCTCTGTTCATTGGGTGCTGGTGATAAAGAATCTGCCTGCCAATGGAGGAGAACCAGAGACATGGGTTTGATTCTTGGGTTGGGAAGATCCCCTGGAGAAGGGAATTGCTACCCACTCCAGTATTCTTGCCTGGAAAATGCAATGGACGGGAGAAACTGGTGGGCTACAGTCCAGAAGGCTGACCACACACGGTGGGGGCTGGTGGTGGTGTAGGAAACATCCATACTTCTTACATCCACAGACTGCCTGTTTTACAGAAATAATTTGCTTTCCTTAAATTATGCTTGTGGAAATCATCCATGTTGTAATGTTACTTGGAGTTCATTTATTTTCACTGCTGTACAGGAATCTAATATACGATATACCACAGCTGATCTATTCTACTCTTCATAAACACTTAGATTATTTCAAGTTTTATGCTGTTATGAATTTTCCAGGCAATAGTAATGGAGTGGATTGCCATTTCCTTCTCCAGGGGATCTTCCCAACCCAGGGATTGAACCCGGGTTTCCCGCATTGTAGACAGATGCTTTACCGTCTGAGCCACCAGGGAAGTCCTGAATAACACATTAGATCTTTGCAAATGTGTATTGTGAACACATTTTTGTAGCCGTATGCACAGGTCCAGTTTTCAAAGATAATGCCGGTTTTCCAAAATGGTTTTATCAATCCACACTCCTGTTAAGTGTGAAATTTTACATTCTATGTTCTCATCAGTATTTGATATTTCAATCTGTCAAAGTTTATTCATTTTATGAGCATTTAATGGTGTACCATTGTGCTTTCATTTACATTTTCTGATGATTAATAAGGTGTCTCTCTGTATGTTTATTAGAAATTTGTTTTCTTTTGAAGTGCCTGCTTCTCTCTTTCCCATTTTCTATGAATCGTCTTCTTTTTTTTTTTTTAATTTGTAATTATTTTATATATTCACTTGTGAGTTGCAAATATTTTCCACTCCATGGCTTTTTCATCCTGAATAGTGTCTTTGAGGATCAGAAGTTTTTCATTTTATGTTATGCATTTTATCATTGCTTTTCTTCATGACAAGGGCTTTTTGAGTCCTATTTAAGAAATCTTTTTCATATTCTTAGGTTTTGAAGATATTTTTCTAAGTAATTAAAAAAAACTTTTATTTTGCTTTTGTTTAGATTTACCATACATCTGAAATATATTTTTGTACATAGTGTGAGGAAAAGGCTGTTTCTTTTAGCTTACATGATTATCCAATTGTCCCACTATAATTTATTGAAAAGCCCATTCTTTCCTCATTGCTCTAAAGCACCTGCCCACCTTTGTCTATGGTGACTAGCTTATTCCAGTTTTCCTGAGAGTTTCCTGGTTTCCACCTGAAAATTCTATATTCTGGGAACAGCCTCAGGCAAACTAGGATACATGATCATCTTCCTTTTGTCATAAATTGTGTGTGCATAAATATGGGTCTATTTCTTGAGTCTCTCTTCTGAACAGACTAATAAGCCCATGTCTTAATTAGCTTTATAATAAACTTTGTTATCCTGTAAAGAAAGTCATCTTATTTTATTCATTTCCAAGAGAGTCTTGACTATTTTTGTATTTTTTTCATTTCCATTTTAGAATCAGCTTCTCAATTAACAGAAATAAAAATTCCAAGATTCGGAATGCACTGTTTATATACGTCAGTGTAGGGGAAAATAGGTGTTCATAATTTTGAGTTTTCCAAGCCATGAATTGTTTGCTGCTGCTGCTAAGTCGCTTCAGTCATGTCCAGACTCTGTGTGACCCTATAGACAGCAGCCCACCAGGCTCCTCCATCCATGGGATTTTCCAGGAAAGAGTACTGGAATGGGTTGCCATTGCCTTCTCTGATGAATTGTTTAGGTCTTCTTTAATTGCTTAAGTAATGTTTTATAGTATTCTGTGTGGAGGTCTTGTATAATTATTATTAAATATTAAAAAAACTGATTTTTAAAATATTATTGTATGTGGTGGTGGTGGTTTAGTCACTAAGTTGTGTCCGACTCTTGCAATCCCATTGTCTGTAGCCTGCCAGGCTCCTCGCTCCATCCAGGAGAGAATACTGGAGTGGGTTGCCATTTCCTTCTCCAGGGGATCAGCCCGACCCAGGAATCAAACCCAGGTCTCCTGCATTGCAGGCAGATTCTTTACCGACTAAGCTATGAGGGAAGCCTCATATTATTATTGTTATATTATTTTATATTATGTATTACATATATAATATTATATACTATATAAACATATTATTGTATGTATCATTATTCAGTTTTATATTCTGATACTTCTTTATATATGCCCTTGAATTTGATATATTGGCTTTATATTCAGGTGACTAACTGAATTCATTTATTGATTTTTAAATTTTATAGGTAAGTTAAGCATTCTTCATTACTTTGGATTTCCTACATAAAACAGGTGGCTGGCTCATAGGCCGTAGTTTGCCAAACTCTGCTGTAGTCCACGTTCACACTTCTTTTCCTGGAAAGGAGTATCGTCTGCCTGTCTGGTGTGCTGGATGCATGATGGATACAGCAGGCGGTCTAAATTGCTGCTCATGAGCACAATTTCAGACTGGAGCTTTCCAAAGCTGTCCCTCCTTTCTTGGATATTGAGTCAATTGTGCCAAATCTATTTCCAGCACTCGATTTATTTGTGTAGACCCAATTTTCCATCTAGTATCATTTTCTTTCAGCCTAAAGAATTTTCTTTAACATATCACATAGAGCAAACACTCAAGAATTCTCAACTTCTGTCTAAAAACATCTATCTCACCTTTGTTTTGAATGACATTTTCACTGGTGAAGTGAAGTGATAGTGATTCAGTTGTGTTGGACTCTGTGACCCCATGGGCTCTTTGCAGCCCACCAGGCTCCTCTGTCCATGGGATTTCCCAGGCAAGAATACTGGAGTGGGTTGCCATTTCCTTCTCTGGGGATCTTCCCGACCCAGGGATTTAACCCAGGCCTCCCACACTGCAGACTCTTTACCGACTGGGCCATGAGGGAAGCCACAGCAAATATTCACTAGGTAGTTTTTTCTTTCTGCATTTTTTGGATGTCATTCCATTGCCTTTCAGCTTGCATATTTTCTAGTGAGATGACTGCGGTCTTCCTTCTGTTTTTCTATGTTGGGGGTCACAAACTTTTTCTGTAAAGTACTTTAGTAAATATTTTTTGTCATTCCAGGCTAAATACTCTGTGTCACAACTACTCAATTCTGCCACAGTTGCATAAAAACCACTATGATGATGGGTAAACAAATAGGTGTGTCAGTATTCCAACAGGATTTTATTTATGAAAATCCACGAGGCAGAATAGACACGGCTTGAGGGCTGTATATGGTGTGCTAAACTCGATTCTATATGTAACGTGTTCTCTTTCTCCAGCTGCTTTTAAGAGTTTCTCTTTATCATTGTTAAGAAACTTGATTATTATGTGATTGGGTGTAGCTTCTTTTATATTTATTCTGCTGAGGGTTTGTTGAGCTTCTTGGATTTTCCATTTCTTTATTTATTTTGTTCACATTTTTCTTCATATTCTTTTAAGGTTCAAGTTTGTCAGTTCCTTCCTTTCCATAATTTGAGCCTGTTTCTATTGATTGATTTTTTTTTTTTTGGGTATGAGCCATATTTTTCTTTGAATGACTGATAATTTTTTATCAGATCCTCAACATTGTGAATTTTACTTTCTTAAATGCTCGGTTTGTTGTGTTCCTTTAAAGAGTGCTGGACTTTGTTCTGTGTGCAGTTACTTACACATGAGTTTGATCCTTTCAAGGTCTGCTTTTTTTTTTTCCAAAGAATTTAAGTGTTTATTAAGAGTTAAATATAAACATCGACCTATTGACTTACAGAAAAATAGGGTCTTTGGGGAATTGTTTGTACCTGGACTACAGTTATATGCTCCTGTAACGATTTACTGGGGTGCAGGGTCTTTCACAGCAAGAATAGGAGACTGGAAAGGACATCTTATGATTCTAACAGGGAAATGATAAAAGAAAATTTCACATATTGAGATACAGAGAAGTCTTTCTGGCTTATACACGAGTTAAGGTGAATTTTATGCCAAGTAAAATAGCCTGCTTGTGTTAAGACCTGCTTTGAATCTTTGTTGTTGCAAAGCAGCAGTCCCCAAACTTTTGGCACCAGGGACTGGTTTTGTGAAAGACAAGTTTTCCACAGACCAGGGATGGGGGGATAGTTTAGGGATGATTCAAGTACATTTATTGTTCATTGATTTCCATCATTATTACATCAGCTCCATCTCAGATCATCAGGTATTAGATCCCGGAGGTTGGGGACGTCTGCTGTGAAGGATCAGTCTTTAACTCCAATTTACTCCATTACTAAGCTATGGTATTTTCAAGAAGCACAAGACAACCAGGATAAAACGGGAGACTAGTCAGTTTGGGAGGTTGGTATGAGAAGACTTGAGCATATTGACAGATGAACAGGAATTAGTCAAATGAAAGCAGGGAGGGAAGTGGGGTCAGGGGAATGATGTGCTTACTGTTACCTGCATGTGGAAAAGCCTAGAGATGGCAAGTATATAATGTCTGAGTAAGAACTGGGCTTCCCTGATGGCTCAGATGGTAAAGAATCTGCCTGAAATGCAGGAGACCAGGGTTTGATGCACAGCCCAATATGACATGGGAGGACAGAAAGGGAAGATTGGAAGAGATAAGGCTAGTAAAATAAGCGTAGATTAAACAGGGGTAGCACATGAGTTTGCTCAGAACCATATTTCTCAACTGTTGGGATCACTACCTACAGGTTTCAAGAGTGGGTCTCACTTTTTTTTTTAATGGTGTTTGGAGTGCAAAAGAATAACCGATACAGATTATAGAAATTCTATTTCATAGTTTACTACAAACCTTTATTCATATGTGATTTGCTTCATTCTTTTGCTCATGTTTTTCTCCTACTTGTTACCGTCCCTCTTTTTGAGCACTGACTTTGGAATTCTGAAGACATGGATTAAAATCTCAATTATGACTTTGAAAAATCTCAATTTCTGATTTTTTAGCTGCACAGCTTTGAGCAAGTTCTTTACTTGCTCTTTACTGAGTCTTTACTTTCTTTATCCATTTAAGAGTAAGGGAGGGCAAAGGTATGAAGTCACTTACAGGGCTGGTGTAAGTTCAAAAGACATAAACATCTATCAGTATCCACCACATCATCTTTCATCATCTGGTTGACACTTAGGCTGCTTCCAAATAATTAATATTACTGTAGTTTTAATCTTACTTAATCACTCTACATGTTACTATCCTTGGATAAAAGTCCCAGAGAAAACAATTCCTTTTCTAGCCCGGAAGTTCTCAGCAAAGGCTGTATATTTAAGTCATGTGACGAACTTCAAAAAATACTGATACCCAGTCGCCATGTAATTTAATAGGTCTGGGGCGGGGCCAGGCCTGGTAATATTTTTTATAAACTTTCCAAGTGATTCTAACATTTTGCATGGTTGAAAACCACTGATCTACCCAGGGAAGGCTAAGCTTTTCATCTCTCTGAAATCAAGGTGTGTGTGTGTCTAGCACACAAAGCAAAACTTGAAAACATGAGATTTATTAAGAGAAAAACAACTGCAGGCCATAACTGACACTGATGATGAGAGTTGGCTACGCACTTGGCTGACTTCTTAGATTCTATTTTTAAAGTTAAATCCACACTGGTTATGTAACACTGGGGCTAAAGGTTTTACATAACAAATCCTTTTGATTTTGTAAAACCCAGATAGTTGATTTGTTGAATAAAATCTTTATTTCATTTCTTTAAAACTATTTATATAACAGAATTTCCTTTTACACAGAAAACCTGAGGTTTTTCTTTATAAGTTTTTTTTTTAAAGAACTGTTTACTTTGAATCCTTGTATTTTTAAAAATCCTTCATTCATTTTGAGTTTCATTCACTTCCAAAAAGGACTCTATAAGAAAATTAGTAAAACGAAAAATAAGGCTAACATTATGATGATATGACGGTTTGGTAAATGCATATATATATACACACACACACACATAGAAGAGCCTTTTAGACTTCTTTTTTCTTTTATTAGACTTCTTTTTTAAGATTCATTGGGTTTTTTTTGGGGGGGGAGGTTTATTATCTTTTTTATTTTTAAATTTATTTTTTAAATTGAAGTATAGTTGATTTACAGTGCTTCAGATTACAACTATAAGTGATCCACTTATAGTTAGTTAGATATGTGTGTGTGTGTGTGTATAGGTATACATACACACATACATTATCTTTTCAGATTCTTTTCCAATATGTTATTATAAAATACTGAGTACAGTTCTTTATGCTATACAGTAGGTCCCTGTTAATGATCTACTTTACACACATAGTAGTGTGTATATGTTACTCCCAAACTCCTAATTTATCCCTCACCATTCTACTCTGTTTACCATAAGCTTGTTTTCTATGTCTGTGAGTCTCTTTCTGTTTTATAAATAAGTTCATTTGCATATTTTTTTTTTTAAGATTCCACATATAAGTTACATCATATGATATTTGTCTTGCTCTGGCTTATTTCACTTAGTATGATAAACTCTAGGTCTATCCATGTTGCTCCAAATGGCAGTATTTCTTTCCTATGGCTGAGTAACATTCCACTATATATAAATAACCACATTTTCTTTTATTCATTCATCTGTTGATGGACATTTAGGTTGCTTCCAAATAACTATTACTATAGTTGTAATTTTAAAAGGAAATCTTTAACTTCCAGTTTTTGGTAGTGGTATGAAGTTAATCTAAATATGCTCAGTAGTATGTATTTTTTTTTTTTTTCTGCCACACCACACAGCACCTAGGATTCTAATTCCCTAACCAGGGATCAAACCCATGCCCCTGAATTGGAAGCATAGAGTCACTAGACTACCAAGGAAGTCCCCATGCTCAGTATATTACATAACTAGAATTTCATCTTTGTTATCATTTTGAATATTCAATTACCTTGACACATAAAAATCCTTGAATGGCTTGCTATTCAAAGATAAAACTTTATGTAGGTTTAATTGTCTTTATGCAAGTTCCTAGTAGAAGCAGTTGAATCCAATATCAACCCACCAAGTATTAAATGACTTTACCAGTTTCAATAGATGCCGATTGATATAGTCTGACTATAAATCATTTTCTAGCCAGTGGATAACTGAACACATAACTTAGACATTCACTATTAGAACAACAGGAAGTCCATAGGAAAGAAACTTGATAAAATTCCTTCTGGTTTCAGTGATTTGTAGGGAAGAGAAATCTCAATTCTGTAAAGAACTTCCAGTTTTTAACTAATCCAATCAGTTTTTCTAATCTTCCTGATGACCAGAAACAGGTTAGGAATGGGAAGTAGTAGAATGAAGATGAAGATATCTGTTTTTAACCACTGACATTAAAAGCTTGGGAAAAAGATAAATCCCAAATCAACAAAGAACATTCTTTCCGTGAAATGTTTTAAAAATAAATATATGACCAATCTTCGGAACTATGTACATGATGGGTAAGTTAAAACTTTTAGGAATGGAGACAACTGGGATAATTCCTGAATACTGTATAATCAAGACCTAGAAGTGACTTGTTTCCAGTTTCCCGGCAAAGAAAATGTGGGAGGGTAGGGGCTGACATTTTGACATTTTATCTGAAACCGTGAAACAGAAATAATTGTGCAAAACACATGACTCAAAAAAAAAAAAAGCCCAAATGTACAACTCTGAAAATATACGATCAATGTTTAATATTCTGAGGATTAAGTAAAAAAATCAAAAACATTTTTTTTACTTGATCTAGTTCATTTCCTCTGAATTCTTAAAAGAGTTAAAAACAAACTATCACACTTTTTGATTTAGAACCATCAGATTTTACTTCAGGAAAATCTAATACCTTTCAAAAGTTATAATTTTAATGTTAGCACAAAAAATTACTTCCTAACATTTCATTTTAGAAAACCTTTTCCACAGCCAAAGATTCTTATTTTTGAATTACAGTACTGCAAGGCACATACAGAACTCACCTCCTTCAAAACACACAGAAGATATACTCCCTGAAATAGAATTTTTAAAATCCTCAATTAGAAATACTACAAAGTTAGCAATTCTTAGGTAAAAATGTGACTCCTACAGGATCATGCACCTTTCTTAAGATCAAATTCAGCACATATGTATAAATAATCTTTTTAAAACATTTTTACTTGAAATGCAGAGACAGTGATGCTGAAGACAGCACTGAACAAACCTGCCAAGTACTACAGCTCGATCAGGTTTATGTTATTGCCTTCATAAGAGACCGTATCACCGCTAGTATTCTCAAAGACTTGAATTTAATAATGGGGTAACTACCAAGGGAATAAAATATTTGCTTTCTTTTTAAACAATATTTTCTTCACCTCCAACACACAATTCTTTTATAAAGGATGCTAAGTGAAATCTATTTTCTGTTCGGTAAAACTGAGCAAGGACCATTTAAATGCCTCTAACTAAATTTAATGCAGCTTCATTAGGGACCAGGTACATATTTTCCTCTGAAAATTTTTGGTCAAGCATGTCTAACCATAAAAGCAAATGGAGTTTTAAGAGGTAGATTTTTTTTCCCATGATGCATTTTGTTAATAAATGTATTGTCAAGAAAATAAAACAAGCACTGAGTGTGTTTTCTTAAAGTATAAGGGTCTAATGAAAAGAAAAATAAAAGATAGATATGATATTTGTTACAGTCTGACATTTTAACAGTCATGGTATTGGATGTTTTGTGACCAGTGCATTTTGGACTCTCTCAGCATCAAAATACGAGTCTTCCAACTGTATTAAATCCGCCTCCACCCCCACCACCAGTTGGTCCACAGCTTCCGGGTGGATCGTTGTCATCAAATCCATTGGGCCGAAATGAACAGGATGCAGATGCAGCTTGTAGGGCCCGGGCTCGAGCATTCAACTCTTGTTCCTGAAATTTAAAATAGTTTTTATGACATTAAAACTCTAAATACTGTGGATGGGTATATCATCTATAAAAATATTTTCAGTTGCTTTAATCCTTAAGTATCCTTCAAATCTCAGTAACTTTAAAAATACTGATTACACTAATCCTTATCAAATCGTACTAAAGTACATAATCACAAATGGAGCAAACAAGAGAGAGAGCAAAATCCTGGTGTAATTTTACAGAATGATAGATCCTAAAGGCCATCCTCTGTCAATACCCCACTTTAACTGAAGCCCCACAGTCTTCAGATTTCTCTACAGAAACATCACAGTTCTTGCAAAGCTCATCAACAAATACAAGAATGGATTTCTTTCCTAATACACAGAACACAAAATTCAAAGGTTATGACAATGGATTATCTACTTTCCGTCAAGTGGGGCTGTTTTGGAAGTGGGTGATTACAGTAAAAGGTATAAATAATGAAAGAGGGCTCAATGTTTTCCTGCCCTTTCCTTAGAATATTTCTCAGTAAATAACAGATCTCATCTCAAAAACACTGCTAAAGAAAATGGAGCCTGTCTTCTTACAGTATTACTTAAAACCATCCCCTACCAGATTATTAGAACTTTTATAAGGACTCATATTCATCTCTGTGCCAGACACATATTAAGTGCTCAGTAAATATTCATGATCTCAAACTAGAACACTGTTAGGTACTCAGCCATGAAAGGAACAAATATGAATAAACATTTATTTATAAATTGCAAATTCATTTGGCAAGGTGTTGAACTAGATTCTAAAACTGACACAAACTCCTAAGAAGAACAGGCAAAATATTCTGGCATAGGTCCATTTTCTGGGAACGAGTCTGCAACTGTCAAATGAGGTCATTAGTGTCAACAAGGTGTAAAAGCCACTGGTAACAGCATAACCCTTAAATGATTAGGTATACCCATCCTGAAGGACTCTCACAGTGCCATCAACATTAATATTAAAAACTGTACTATTTCCAGCTTTTCAACTAAAAGTCCAATTAGTTTGCTCCTCCTGGCTATGTAATGTTAATTTCTAGCTAAATTTTCTTAGTTGACTATTCTACCCTCTTCATGAGATGCCTGAGTTTTATTATGGAGGAAAAACCTCAGGCATACCTTGACATCTCTCTCTATATTATGGACACCCTGGTTTCTCAGTAAGCATACATGACTGCTGTGCGATTCCCAATACACAAAATGATCAACAACCACACATTTTATGGCTGAATGTGATCATAGATAAGAAATCCTTATAGCAGAATGGCTTAATTAACCAGTCTCTGATAGGCCCTTAGAAAGGCTTTTAAAACTTAATTTACAGGATACTTCTCAAAAACAATTCTTCCATTAACTCTATCAGTTACAACATTTATAACTGCTGGCTCCTCTGTATCATGTCTAACCACACGATATTTCTCAGGGATTATATTAATTTATTCTTCAATTTGTAAAGTTAGAGTAAGATTACATATGTTTGACAGATAAAAAAATAAAAGCTGCCATACAGATATCAGAAATAGACACAAAAATAAAAACAGAAATACTCCATTCTGGCTCTATAATATATTAAGCTATCTAAACAAGCAATGAAAATATGGCTCTGTATCTAAGAAACAATATTTGGTTTAGGATACAGATCATGGTCCCTAATGAAATAAATAAACTGAGTAAATATGCAAGGCAGAGTTCAAGAAGTTCTGTTCAAGAAGACCTTGCCTAGACTCTATTAAAAAGTGATTTCCCACCAGAAACTATGTTGAAGAACCTACACAATACAAAACTGAGTAACCCCACTGCTTCTGAGACATCTGAAACCTATATTATATTATACTTTAAGATACAGAGCTTCTCAAGGAAGTAAGACTCCATTTTTACTTTTGTAGTTATTTATATAAATACATGGCTGATGGAGAAAAGCATATGATATTCTGTTTTCAGAAGATAAGCTTCATCTATGGATAAAAGTAGGGGAAACAACTTTTCATTTTATTTCTTTTAATATAGATGAGAATATTAGGTAAATTCACAAATTTATAAGTAATTTTACCCAATTTTATATCAAGTATTAAAATTAATTCTTATTTCAATAGTGGACTATTGGTCAAGTAACAAAAAGGAGCTACTGTTGCTTTGGGACAAAAACCTTTCAGTATATTTAGATCTCTCATTTAAGTAAATCTGTAAGCATAAAATTGATCCAGCTTTTTTGTTTGTTTGTTTTAAACTACACAGATACAATATATACTCTTATGCATGAGATACAATATATACTCTTATGTATGCGATACCATATATACTATTATGTATGTATATGCAATATATACTCTTATGTATGATGTATGATGAAGAAAGATATTCAGACAAACTCCCACCTCCTCCAAAGAAAGAAAAGAAACTGAACAAGAAAGGAGAGGATTGTCTGCAGTTAGGGTGGAACACATGGGGTTAGGTGATACCATTCACACATCCTTTCTCACACTGGATCCTAACAGAAAGCATGATGTTTGTAGTCCAGTCACTAAAAGAATGGAGATACTCCCAATGGAAGTTGGGGGTAGAAGGATATGAGGAACAAGCCCTTTCCCAGATATACTTCAAGATCCACAGTTTGCACTGCTTTCCTGCGTGTCAGGTTATGATACAGAGTAGAAAATAGTTTGTGTGGTAGAATTCTTTTGCCTAGGTTTTTCAAAACCACTAGTCCTTCCCATACTATAAACAGCAAGAGTCCTTCTAACACTTGTAAGTCTAGCTGTGACTTAACTCCATAGCCTTACTTTTACTAAGATTTGGTAAGTTTTTTACAACTATTTTATAATTAGGCAGAATGCCATTTCTTAAAGCCAAAGCTGTATCCCAAACATAGCAATCTATTACAAAGCATTATTACTATTCAATGGGCACACACTTTTAACTATAACTCAAGAGTGAATGTAAAAACAGCACTGGAAATGAGAGGAAAAATATACACATATATGTTCCACGTGTTCAAAACTAAAGAATGACAGCTGAAAACTGCTATATATAAAATCTCACCACATATTCTCACTGCCAGGCAATTATGAAGACACATTCACAACAGAAGAAGCACTACAGCTCCTAACGCAAACTTAAAACACCAGAATGATTTGGTTACAGTATGAGAAACATCACCATTCAAAACCTATCCATTATATTACTGTATTGAAATTAAATCATATAAAGTCTAAATATATTTAAGTTTCTAATTAATTTCTAGTTGGGTATTTGTTATTGTAATTTGGTTCAAAAAGGCACTTTAATATGAAGCTTTAACAGCCTAAGAGTCTTAATACAGGTAAATAAATAATATCTTAAAACAGGTAATAACTTTAATGTAAAATGAAGTGATAACTTTTTTGCATTAGACAACTGGACAATCTGAGACATAAAATGGAATTTAGAACAACTGCACAGCTCGAGAAACTGAATTCACAAAGTACGTAATGCTTTTTCTTTATAATGGCATACGGATAATAAAGTCATAATGAAAAGAATGGCTCATCACAAACACTGTAAAATAGGATGTAATGGGGTAAGTTTTTGGCATTCCAATTATAGAAATTAGAGTCATTTTTATATATTTCAAAAGTCAAGATTGCACTGGGCCTTACTTTCATATTTTATTTTGTAGAAATTCTGTTTCAACCTTACCTTCTTACCCTCACTCCATCTTTGCAATGTTCAAGAATCCTGATGATTCCTATCTAATGGCTTATCTGATATCTAGCAAGAAGTACATGGTTGAATATATTCTATTACCTTGATCATAAGCCTTTCTGGTAGTGAATAAGGAATATTCTGAGTTTCTTATTTTTTTTTCCTGCAAAATGTATTGTTTCTGTGTAATCCTGGAACACTGCCATACTCCTTTAAAAATGTATCATGTATCATTATTTGAATATTTCATAATACAGTAAACTTTCTCAAAAATCAGTACTGTTTTTTCTCTTATTCTGAATCTTTTAAGAGTCTGTAACACAAAATTTTTAGAAACTTACATATTTAAACTCATAAAATCATTTGGTGTGTTTGTAACACCTACAGCTTTAACTCCTATTTACTGTTGGTCTTTTATGTTGATAGCAAGTTGGCAGGTTTCAAAGAAAAATACTTTCAGCAAGGTCTATATTAAGTTTAAAGTAAGAAAAATCTTTGTGAAAAGTATATTTATAAGTAAATTCAGCTCATATGAAATCCTTATTCCATAGTTTTATTTACTGTTGTATTATTGCCTTGAGTCTACCGATCAGGTCCTTAAAGAATACAAACATCTGTTGTGTACATATTCTACCTTTTAGTCTCCTTTTAACTACTTGTCAATAAATAGTTCTTAAAATATTTGTACAAAGGTCAAGAAGAAATAAATGCAAATTTAGCAGTTGTTTCCCCTGGCAGGTGGAACTAAAAGGAAGAGGAAAATATTTCCATTTTATTAAACTTCTGAATTTATTCTTATTAAATTTATTAAACATTAAATATCTGAATGGCATGATTTTATAATGATCAGATCTTTTCTAGTTGAAAACAAAGAAGGGCTTCTATACTGCATCTAATTGTGACTCTCCATAACTAATTCACAATATTAGCAAGTAAGAAAATTTAGTTATATAGGTTGAACCCATTTCATATGAACCCAGATTCAAATTTCAAAATCACCACTTTGTAAATTCCTAGGAAGTGTAAAGGTGGATTTCAAAATAAAGGCAAGCATTCAACCACTTATCAACTGTTTAAATATCTTCCACAAATGATGACTGTATTTCCAACCTACCTGTAAATATAGTTTATTGTCTTTTGTTATAGCATCCATTAGTTCTTTCTGTAGAGGTGGGTCTCCATTTACCCAGAGTCCAGTGGTTGAATTATTACCATTTAAACCATTAGTACTGTTCTGTCTCTTATATAAAAGTACATAAGCTGTATCCTTGGGAAACCTACTCGTAATTTTCTGGACTGACTGAAATGAAGTAAACGTCACTCGGCTGTCATTAAATAAAAACCATTCTTTTGACATGTCCTTATTTTCCAAGTCCTGTTCAATCACTGTGGTGGGACTCTCTCTCCCTAGTAAGTGATTCCGGGAGGAGGAAAACGCCAGAGTTTCAGGCTGGGGGCACATCTGGCAGGAGGACTCTGTTCCTGTGACGTTTCTGGCATAAGAATAGTAATGCCCACTTTCTGAGGACACACCAGAGTGAACGACCACAGAACTCAAGAGATAGGGCACCAGTTTGGGGGAGCAAGCTTCTTCAGTCCCAGAAGGCTTTAACTTTTTAGCTAGATTCTCACTAATGTCAGTGAAGTCAACATCTAGAGACCAACTTTCTGACAATGAAGAGAAAGGAGTTCTTTTAACTGGCAACTCCAAAACCAGTGGCAGTGACACATTGTCTAGTATTTTTCTTCTCACGTGATACTTCTGATCATATGAAAATCTTAAGAGAGTAAGGATAAGGTATTCAGGTTCCTCTGTGATTTGCATAGTTTTCTCGGCATTCTGCAGAGAGGCACAGTTTTCACAATAATACTGGTTATCACCAGTAAGAATCTCTGGAGCCAAAAAATAATTTAATAAGTCAGTCACTGAAGGTGTGGTTTCACCTCCTGGTTTCTGAGGTACATCTTTATTAACAAGCATCTTGCTAGAGTCATTAGGGACAGAAGTGTCCTCAGTACAGCAGAGCTCATCAGGACTGTCAACCATTCTTTCATTCACAGCTGAGTCACAGGCAATGGCAACTGCTGACGCGTTACAGACTCCTGGTTCTTTTGAAGGACCAGGCCCGCTGGCCTGGGTTAGGCCATCATCTTGTGTACTGGGTGATGATGCTGGATCTTGAAAAGACAAGTTTTCCACAGAAGAGGAAGGACAAAAGGCCAGTGAAAGATCTGTAAAGGCTTCCACTTTCTGTGAGGTACTCCTGCAGTTCAGACAACAAATGTGAGTTCGCAGTTTTCCTCCAAACATTTTTTCAATTAGCGTCTTCTCACCGTCACTTGTGCAATGGGTCTCCGTTAGGACAGCTGCTTTATTGGCTACCTCCTGTAAAGAAGTTTCACTGCATCCTGGACTTTCAGAAGACTTGTGTGAGGACTGAACTTTCAAGATCTTTTCTTCTTCATGGAGCCTGCAGGAGAGTATATCATTATATAGCTACTTGGCTTACATTTAAATGTCAGTTCTACTCAAAAATATGAGTGGCTTGGCTTATATAAATAGCCAAATTATTCTTATCAAATATAATGCTTATTTAAAAAATAAAGTTTCTCCTCCTTTAAACCAGATAATCCTTTATCAAACAGTTCGAGAATGTAGATCAGAAGATAAGTCAGGGATTGTTCCTGACCTATATTCTCACTACACGTTCTTCATACTGCTATTTTATAGCACTTATACTGTATATACCCACTAACTGTCTTATAGATCTTCGACTGCCTGGCATCTCACAGAAAGCCTGGCACAAAGAAACTACTCAACGTATCCTTGTTGAATGGGAGGAACATGTTGCACATGTTGGGTTCAACTAACTTTACTAGTCATTTACATTCCAGAAAGGAGGCAAAGACTGGGAAACAATAGGTTTTATTACCTAAATGGGAAGAAGACAATACAATTTATCAAACCCACCTAATTATCAGTTGGTCTAAAGGTTAAGTTATTAAATTTTGTTATCTCAGAATGCCTTTATACTCTTAAAAATAACTGAGGAACCTGAGAGCTATCATGTATGTGGTTGTATCTATCAATATTTACTGTACTCAAAAACTGAGAATAAAAGTAATAAAGTGCTACACAATAATAAATAATAAACTCATTACATGCTAATATAAATAACATTTTTAAATGAAAAACAGTTATATTTTCTAAACCCAAAAAAATTTAGTGAGAAGAATGGCTCATTTTGCAAATATTTCAAGCACCTGGCTTAACAGAAGGAAGGCTGGATCCTTGTATCTGCTCTGCATTCAGTCTATTGTGCTCTGTTATTTTGGATGAAGCATATGAAGAAAGTCTGGCCTTAACTACAGATACACAGATATGCAGTCGGAAAGGGAAAGATCCCTGAAAGTGTTTTGGGAACACCTAGGGGTTCCTGTACTACACTTTGAGAACAGCTAAAGTAAGAAAATTTAAAAAAGAAACTAAATTAAAAACACCTAAAAAAATACAATAAATGCAAGGCATTTTAGAGTTTAACATTAGAAATAATGTCTTTAAAGGTAAAAACAATATTCGGTAGAAATAATCTGTTAGGAAAGAACTAATTCAAATCACAGCTCTAGAAATACTTTTTACCTGTCTAGTAGAAACCTGAGGTATTCAGAACAGTCTTGTTGTGATCTGGGGGTAAACCATGGAGGTCTGGAAGCCTCAAAGAATATCCGAGGTGCATATGCTTCTCTCTAGTGATCAAGAAAACACAAAGAAGTGATTCTCACATCATGAGCTAAATACCTAAATCTTAATATATAATGTTTAATAAAGATTACTACAATTACATGGGCTTAACCTTTACTACAAAGGACCAAACAAATACATTTAGGTAACTTTCAGTCATAACGTCTCATTCTGCAGATCAGAAATAAGATCTAGAGAAAGTATGTGACTTGCCCAAGGTCATATAGCTAAACTAGTAGCAGAGGGGATTTTTATCAGACCCCAAGTCTCTTTAACTTAATACAATGCTTCTGGCCTTATCTCTCTGATGTGCTTGAATCCACAATTTAAAAAAAAAATCTGAAAAAAAAAGTTAGTGGATATATATTTTGGATTAATAAGGGACATACTCTACAGAGCCATGCATACTGATTTTAGGTGAAAATTTATTTGGGAACACATGTCATAAATGTATGGAATATGAACACACTGGTCAGGAACTTTGCTAACTTTATTTGTTAGGAAATATTCCCAATAAAAGAACAATTAACAAGAGAACAAGTCACATACATAGGAGCAGTTTAGTGAAGTGATTGCTTGTGGACTTTAGAGCAAGGTAGGCTGAAATCCTAGATTTTGCCACAACACAAAAAGAACTCAAAAAGACATCTGCAAAGTTGTGATTATAACTTAAAAATTTAGAATTTGAGTATTTGTGGTATATGACAGGGTTCTCAGTTAAGGAAAACATTTCTATCAAAATAGGTGTGTTTATGGCATTTTGAAGAAAAGGAATTTGGTGGATTGTTTGCAATGGGTTTCAGAAATCATTTGATTCATATTCCAGTCTTTCCACTTGTTTGCATGGCCATGAAAGCAGGTCATGTAAGCCCTGTTTCTTTACCTGTAAAATGGGGACACTACCTTATTACCTCACAGATTGATTTTGAGGATTAAGAGATAATATATGTAAACCACCTAGCAGAGGAGCTGCTGCTGCTGCTGCTGCTAAGTCGCTTCAGTCGTGTCCGACTCTGTGTGACCCCATAGACGGCAGCCCACCAGGCTCCCCCATCCCTAGGATTCTCCAGGCAAGAACACTGGAGTGGGTTGCCATTTCCTTCTCCAATGCATGAAAGTGAAAAGTGAAAGACGAATTTAAATGCTTAATACATATTAGCTTTATTAATTATGAGAATAAAAGCCTTTTAAATCGTATAGGGTAAATCTACCTACCTAATCTACTTGTCAGACAGGGTCTCAACTATGGCAGAAGTTTAATTAGGTTCTCTTGTTAATTCTTCTTTTGTTGGGAATATGGAAGACTCCTAAGGCTTTTTCCTAATAGCTCTGACTTAAGTTAATATAGTATATATAATGTATTTATTTCTACACATGTACACATAGATACACATACACCTACCATATGCATACATGTTATATAGCTGACCATTGAACAACATGGGGTTAGGGGTGCTGACCCTCTGCTTAGTCAAAAACTTGTGTATAACTTTACAATAGGCCCATCATATCTGTGGTTCTGTATCTGTGGACTCAGACATGGATTATGTAGTACTGTAGTACATATTTATTGAAAAAAATCCATGTGTAAGTGAACCTTTGCAGTTCAGACTGTGATGTTCAAGGGCAAACTCTATATAACATACAGTAAATACAGCATACAGTAAATACAGCAAGTACATACATCCATTTACTAGAAAACAATGTTTGGAAGTTGCAGGGAGGAGATTTCATCTCCTTTGGTCCTGAGGTGTTAAATTTGTGAACATATTTCCTCCAGGTAGAGAACAGTAAAATGATCCTCTGAGTATTTCAGGCCATCACTCATGTCAATCTTGATTCCTTCCATTTAAGAAGTTATACTTGAGATATTTCTCAGCTTGTAGATAGGAAACAAAGCATTCCTAACAACTCAATTCCATCAATTCTAAATCTATCTTCTCTTCTGGCTGTAACTACCTATTCCTTTAGACCTCTGTGAAATGAAAACAGTAAAACCAGAAAATATTATTTATAAATGATTTGTATTATTCATAGGTATTACTCAAAACTTAAAAGTACAAGTTCCTTGAGCATAAGGATTCCTTTCTGAATGCTTATCAGACTTCATATTATATCTCTCAATAAATGGCTATTTACATGACGTTCTTGCTATTAGCATAAACTTATTTTCTTGGATTAATTTGTGGATATAAAAGATCACAAAATTTTAAGCTCTGTAACTTTTAACAGGTAAACAGTTTATCCATTGAGTTCAAAAGTTTAGTCATAATGAAAGGGTATATACATTAGAAATGGGAGGGGGAGAAAAGCCAAGATGCCACAAAATTATTTTAATTATTCATGTTAAATTGTTCATTACTATGAAAATCTACCAAATTAATATCTATAAACTTAATATTAAAGATGCATTTTAAAATATTTCTTCATGAAGGAGCTAATTTTTGGATAGGAAATCAAATTTTACCTATAATAATTAGAATAATGGGTCAGTAAAATATTCATCTACAAGAATGGAAAGTAGAAGGGAGAAGTAAGAACTTAGGGCATATCCTGATTTTAGGCAGTATCTCTTTAGATTTCTATGTGGATCTGTTGTGCTGGGAGAGAGAGAGATTATTTCTTCAGCGAAAAAGGTTCATCAAATTTGATATAATGTGAAGTTTAAAGAAGATTATCAATTCAGTTCACATATACATACTATACACACTTACACTCACCTGTGTATGAGCCAAAAAGGCAAAAAGATGCTGTAATTTTTTCATTAATGAATTGCACCCATTTAGATTTAAAGATAATACTTGTCTCCTGAAACTGAAAGATAGTAAAATATAATGATTTTTTGTCTACATGTTTACACATGATGCACTTTTTAAAAGCTAAAGGGAAGTTAGTTCAGGTTATTATACTTAAAGTAAAATTTCACTTACCTGAAGGCCCTTTACCTAGCACAGTTACTACCTACAATGTAGTAAAGAAGAAAGAAAATGGTGCAAATAGAAATAGATGAAGCTATTAACTAGTAACTTGAGTAAACAACTTTTAAATTCTTTCAACTCGTGAAATATAAAAAAAAGTCCTGTCATCAAAACTATGATAAAGTTAGAGTTTTAAAGAATGTAGTACTAGCGCTGAATGGGAAAAGAAGAAACTTCAAAAAACAGTATAGAACAATTGGGTATCCTTTTGGGAAAAAAATGGAATTAAACAAGATTTCATATCATTACAGATGCCACAGAGAAGTAATGAGCTAAATATAAAATATGAAAATACTGAAGTATTTAACAGAAGAAAAGGGGGTAAAGGGATTTTGGAGGGGAAGGTGTCCTAGAATTCAGAAGCTATAAATGATAAATAGCAGATCTGACTACATAAAATAAAAAACTGCAAACAAAACACTCGCTAAATGTATCATTCTGATGGGAAGAAAGCACATATACATCCAGGATAAATCAGTAGGAAAAAGAAAAGGACCCAACAGAAAAGTGCGTGATGGAAAGAAAAGATCATTCAGAAAAGAGACAGAAGTGAACAAAGATACTAGAGAGGGCAAAAAACTAAAGGTCAGCCAAGATGCACAAAGACACTGTTGTCCAGATCGGAAAGATTTTTTAATACTGATTTTATCAAGTACTGCTAAAGGTATGGGGTCATAGGTACAATCATGTATTAGTATGCAAGTTCAAATGCTATAACCTTTCTATAAGACCAATGTGGCACACCCTATTCAAAGAATAGCCTCTATATCATAGGCATATGTTAATTATAAGCAAAACAACCTAATATTCATCATTAGGAAGATGATTAAATTAACTACGGCACATCTATTTACTCAGAATGACATAGCTCTGTCATTACACTAACATGGGACTATTTCCAATATAAATCATCAAAAGAAAAAAAATAAGTGGCTGGAAAAAAATAAACAAGATTCTTTGTAAACATATTTTTAAAAACCAACGCATTTGTTTTATACTAGATGAATCTTATCACTATACAAAAAATAGGTCTGGAACAATGCAAGCAAAACTATTAACAGAAACCTATGGGAATGTCTGATTTTTATTTTATGTACTCCTAGATTTATTTAAGAATTTACATATTACCAAAGAAATAAAATATGCTGTCTGCCTATTCTGAGATAGTATTGGCTGCTATAAAATAAGATGTGCTCTTTGAATTGTAGCTGTCAGTTATAATTGCTTTGAGTTTTTGCTTTCTCTATCATTTGTAAAATGAGATGGCTGGATTAGATGACCTCTGGTGGTAAGACATGGATTATTTTGGTTTTATGCCTAGTATCAGTTGTGTCTATGAATAAATATTTTCTTAGAACACAAGAAAAAATTCCTAAAAACAAACGAACCCCTAGACCAAATGAAAACACCTTAGTTTTGATTGTATATATTGAGGCCAGGAAAGAAAATAAAGCTAAACTCTTCAGCTTTTAGTTTATGATTGCTCTGTGATCAGTCGCTCAGTCATGTCCGACTCTTTGCAACCCCACATCGCAGCCCTCCAGGCTCCTCTGTCTATGGGATTCTCCAGGCAATAATACTGAAGTGGGCTCCCAAACCCTGCTCCAGGTATGATACCTCTGCTGCTGCTGCTGCTGCTGCTAAGTCGCGTCAGTCGTGTCTGACTCTATGCGACCCCATAGACGGAAGCCTACCAGGCTCCTCTGTCCCTGAGATTCTTCAGGCAAGAACACTGGAGTGGGTTGCCATTTCCTTCTCCAATGATGAAAGTGAAAAGTGAAAGCAAAGCCACTCAGTCGTGTCCGACTCGCAGCGACCCCAGGGACTGCAGCACCAGGCTCCTCCATCCATGGGATTTTCCAGGCAAGAGTGCTGGAGTGGGTTGCCATTTCCTTCTCCTTTTCCTGTGATACCTCTAGGAAGGCATAAAAACTTACAAAGGCCTAGAATTCAATTTGTAAACATCTTTGGTCAAGTTCCATGAATATCCTATTGGTATAGAAGAGAAAAATTCAACCAGGTTTTTGCCTTCAGGAAAAGTTCATCACTCTTTTGTTCCTTTACAGAGTGCATTCACATAGCTAACAGCTACTGATTTCCTATTTGCTTGGCTGCAAAAGAAAATGTATTTGAAAGTAAATCTGTAAGACGACAAAGGAACATGTCTGTTATACATCTGTTCAGTATCTATCAACTTGGGATGGGAAGCAGAGCTTGAATTTCTTTAAGGGCAGTGAAGAAGTTATTGATCTGAGAAACAAACAGCAAAATACCTACAAGCAGAAAAAACTAAATATGACCACTTCAGAAGATATACAGGTTAAAAAAAAAAATCAGTCTTACAGGATAATAACAAATTAGTACTTGAGGACCCTTAAACTCTGTGAAATAAGTTCAATCACTTCCTCTGATATATTAATAAATATCAAGTCAGAGCAATTGAAAGACTCTAAATGAAATAAATAATATAAACATGAAGTATAATTTATATAAATTAGCATTTTAATAGGTCCAGGCACTAAAAGCAATTTCATTTCTGAATAAGGCAATTATATGAAAATATTAATATTTGTTCTGCCACATATAAGAAATAATTTGAAGACAATCTCACCATCTTACATTTCATCAGCATGCATCAATTTCTACAGTTAAAATGAAAAATTTTTTAAAAGTTCAAATTTAAACTTACTCTGTGGCCATAAACAATGCTTGTATAACACTGTTCATATAACATGTATTCCCTAGATTAATAAGACCAGTTTTCCCAGTTTCAGATTTTCCAGAAAGTCTAGACAAGCAAGATGCCAAAGAATTGGATTGAGAAGTCCAGGCACTTTGATTGAGAATCAATTTAATCTTCTCTTCACTGGGCTTAGGGAAATCCTGTAGATCATAAAGAGGAAAAGTAGTATAAAATATAAACTATTTTTTGTTATTAACACCATAAAGAAGATTCTTCCACTGACATTTAATCTTTCTCTTTTCCCATTTAGTTTTGACTGATAGTCAAAAAAATCACAGTACATGGCAAAAATAATGGTCTCCAAAAATGAATACCTATCTCCTAGAGTTTATCAAGCTGAGGAATACTCAAGAAATAGGAACTCAAATCACATTTGAACTATTTCTACTTCCTATTTGTCAGCAAAATATTTTCAAAATAAACCTCAGAGAATATGTGGCAGTGCTATTCAAAGTTTGTAGAATGAGGACTTAGCACACAACTGAATTAGCTTAACAATTTGCTTTCAAAGTTCATAGTAAAATAAGGAATATCTCTTTATCATTCACTACTAATATTTACCCAGTGTTAACCCTTAGAAATGAAATCTCAAAGTAGTCAGAGAATGAAAAATGAAAGTATCTAAGCACAATGACCTCTGACTTTAAAAAACAAAACTCCATCTCATGTTTAACCACAGAGAAAATTATTACAAGACACAGTTTCTTCCCCGCTTTGTGACATATGAGAGAAAATGTTGAGTGTCAGTGGTTTTCAAGCATGAGTGGAGTACTGGAGACTAAGGAAGCTGGGGCGAAATCTTGAAGGCTTTTTTGGCCTGCTGTTACCACCTAAAGAACTTAAACCTCAGAAAGTACTTTCTGAAGGAATTTTAATCTTTTGATTTTATTGTTATTGTTGACATCTAATGGAAAATGCTTCCCTTAGTTTAACAGGAGATCTGTGCAAACTGAGCCTACTTCAGTTATCAGAATTTTCAGCTTTTAGTGGTGAAGAATGACATTTAACAACAGCAGTAGCTTTCATTTGTGGACACAGCAACATTGCAGAAAGGGGTTAATATTGCCATCAAATCCATGACAAAAATCTTTTATAAATAAAGACATTTACTTCTGAAGTGTCCAAGGGTCTTACCAGTAGTATACCTTCTTTGCTGAACAGTTTTGTGTTTTGGCCTCATCCAAACTCATTCTAAGTCTAACTAGAAACTCTACAGTAGAAAGAATATGCTTTGTATTCATTTCATATACAGAAGTAAAGATAATGAGACCTTATACTTTATTTCAGATCTCAAAAAGGAACATTATCAATAGAACTGATTTCTAACGACTTCTGAACACATCTAGCTGAAGGAAGTTCTCCAATTATTTTGCTGTTCCCTGATTAAGCAATACATTTACTAAGAGGAAAGTGCGCTATCTGTGACCCATTTTTCAAGACAAACAGAATCAATGCTTTTTAGAGCCCATATCCACACAAAGTTGAAAAACAGTGAGTTCACAAATAATTCAAGTAAAGATTCTAAGATATATGAACATTCATGAACAATCCATAGCAAAAATGAAATAAAAATCAGAGAAGAAAGAGAGGTCAAATACTGTAATTACAATGCCTTCCTTTGAATCTAAGATGTATCTTACATATTTTGACACTTCTGATATTGGGAAGCAACTTATGTACGTTTCAACTTAATATATCATTTTTTAAAACAAATTTCCTCCAAAGCTGTTACGAATTTAAAGATATACCTTATCATTGTTGGCACTGTAGAACTGAAGAAATATGATTATTAATTTGGAGAGTAATAGCACATAAGAAAGACATCACTAAGAATTACTGAACCACGGTTCCAATTGCATTTTTCAAACAAAACGCACATTTCCATAAAAAAGTAAATTGAATAGCTGGTTATAGGAATGTTTCATCGCATTCATCTATCACATCATAGGCTGCAGCTCCACAGACACTGGTACAACTGCCATCATACCTTTATTGCCTCCAGGATGGGTTCGTAGAGATCTGGAAATCCAGAGTAGTGATACATCATACAGTGAATCAGTTCTGTTAACTGCACTAGGAAGGCTGTACTGGAAGGCAGGCCATCACTTTTGAAGGAATGAACCAGATTAACTACATGAGGAACAATCTGAACAGAAAAAAAGACAAACATTCTTCAATTTACACAAACTGGCAACAAATTCCCTAGCCTACAAATGGAATCGGGTTTCCCTGGTGGCTCAGTCTGTAAAGAACCAGCCTGCAATGCAGGAGACCCAGGTTTGGGAAAGATCCCCTGGAGAAGGAAGTGGCAACCCACACCAGTACAAATGGAACGCAAGTGTTACATGATTAGCAAATGCTCTTCTGTATGTTCGGTCACTGTCTTTTTCTAAAAACCTTATGAAGTTAAACATTTCTAGAATACCAAGGTAAATCTAGTTTTTGAAGCATATGTAATTGTAATCCATATAAGACCCCTCTCCTCATGCTTATACTCCATTTAAAACTAAGGTACAAAAAATTAAGGTAATAAATAGGAGCCTAAGTCACTGCTGCCATTCTAAAAATGGCTTAAACTGAAAAATGTTGGGGCTATTATATTTACCAGATTGTTTAATAGGGACAAATGTTTAAAAGATAAACCAAGCATTAGCTTAAGAGCGCCATCTAGTGTGAATTTTAGATTTTTCACTTGAAAGAACTAGACATGTTATCCCAAGGACGGGGGAGCCTGGTGGGCTGCCGTCTATGGGATCTCCCAGAGTCTGACACGACTGAAGCGACTTAGCAGCAGCAGCAGCAGCACATTAAAGACTGCTTCAAGAAGATCTTCACGATAACTTATCCATACAACTAAAATTACAGCTGAGGCTACAGCACCACCTCTATTTTAGACAAGGGACTACCTTTATTTTAGGGACGGTGTCTTATGCAACCATGGTTATCCTTACTAATGATCCCCATGCCCCACTTCCAAAAAAGAAGAGATGATTCTAAAAATAAAGAGAATTAGCAAAGTCCATTATTTTTAAGGAACTGGGGTTAGAAATTAAAGTGAAATCTAAAATGCTCATTGCTCATAATTATGTAGAAAACTATTAACACTGATAATAAGCACAACAATGTCCTTTCATTATAAAATTAGAGAAAAAGTCAATACAGAGCCAATCACATATTTAAGACATTATTAACAAAAATGCTACTTTGCAGCAATGGCTCATTAGTACAGAACTACACTTGTTTCAACTAATTATTATAATTTGATACTACATATTTAGAGTCTACATGTAAAAAGCATCTTATTATTTTCTCTTTGTAGAACTTTTGTGTATGTATGTGTGTATGTATATGCAGCAACATGGGAAAATATTTATTATGTGATGTTAAATTTCAAAAGAAGGATACAAAAATTACATATTGATTATAAATATAAATACAACCTTGTTAAAATATTTAGGGGAAAAAAAACACTGTAATGCAAATCATAAAAGTTGTGTAGTGAGATTGTGGGCAATTCATGATATATTGCCCAAACTTCCTAGATTGTTATATTATCTTTCTATACAAGTTTAATTTTGTTGTAAATGAATTATACACTTACTATAAAGAAAATCTGACGATACAAACATGTATGAAGTAAAAGTCTCCATCCCACTGTCCAGCGAAAGACATTGGTTGTATATCAAACTTCATATGGCATGTCACGGCACATACCATATATGTGATTTTTTTGTATAAATGGAATCAAACCTATATACTGCCTAGAACTTTTCTTGTTTCAACTGACAATCATCTCTTGCCTCAAATTCATGCAAAGCCTCCCAAATGGTCTCCTTGCTTTCACCTTTTGCCCTCCTTCAGACTACTCTTAAAGTAGCCAAATGAGCCAAATAAAAAGCAGTGTAGAACATTATTTGGTATAAGCAATGTAGAACATCTATTTGGTTCATGGCTAACTCATGAAAAAAGTGAAGTTACAGCCAGCTCTATGGTCTTACCATCAAACAGCAAACAATTACAGTTATATTCCAATCAGCCCCCTTCCTTCTTGTAGAAAGAAATTCATATTCTTAAAATAATAGTGCTATTCTTCGTTCTCCTCTCTGGTTTTACTCTTATGCTTTGAGGTCTTAAATCATATTTTTGCTTTCACACCGCTTTCTTTAATCTTACCTCTATTGAAGGCATTAATCTGACCATAAAACTACCAGTTCCTAATGGTTCACACCACTGCTATCAGCGCTACATTTCAAAGCAAATCTGAATTTTTTCTCCATAAAGCCATATCTATCAGATATTTGCTAAAATAGTCAGAAATCCAAAATTATGGTTTCCTCAGAGGTGATAGGAGAGACAAAGATGGAAGAGAAGAAAGAATTTTTAAAATGATTATTTAATGTATAATACTAAATCATCCAAAAGCCTTCCTAATGTAGATTGGATCTTTGCAGACAGATAATATACCTAGTTATCTACTATTACATCTTACATGGTAAAAAATGATCGCTGACTCAAAAATAAGACTAAGTTCTTCACAAGTGTATAAGACAGATGTCCAAGCAGGTTATTATCTTCTAAATATCTGAAAACTGATTTTTTTTTTCTGAATGAGCAAATCTGAATATTTGCAGACATTACTGTGATATTCATTAAACTTAAGTTATTATTTGAGAAAATGTGTATAACATTTAATTAGAAGGTTTGATATTTTCTCTTCCATTTAAAATTTTTTCGTCACTTATAAAAAGCATATGAAAAGCAAATGGTCCGTAAAAACATACTCTGTAACATCAATCTTGGTTTGCTTTAAAATATTCTAAATGCATAATACACTAGTGATTCCAGGTTCCTGTTCATACTTAGCAACTCCTAAATCTGAGTCCTTTGCTGAGTTATTTCGAGTTACAGGTGATTTAACTCCTGCATGACCCACTACTAGATGCCCAAGTCAATTTCAGTTGAGTAGTAGGTCAGGCTATATACAGTATGTAGACAGAATTAGGTCTTTGTTTTTAGACTATATTAAGCCAGATCACAGTTTCCTATTTTAGCTCTAACTGTTCTTTAAATAAATGATTTCATATTTTCTTATTTCAGTAGTCAAATATTTCAAAGTCAACCATTTGCCATTTCAATTACTTTTTTGTGGGGAGGGTGAAGGCAACAAAAGGTAAGGAGATCCCTTCCATCTTTTAAAAAATTGAGCAAAGAAATAGGTTTAGAGCATAGCAAAAGTGACTTATCTGAGAGAATAAGGAAAGTGTGGACAGTAATAAACATTAGAATGGATTTCCTCCCCAGAAAATAAATAAATATAAACCTTTTCTCAAACAGCTGATACATGATGTGCCTGAAGGGAGGGACAAATAGTTTTATCCCCTTGGACGATTTTGCTAGTATTCTTGCTACATTAGCTCAAGTTTGAGTTTTATGTAATGGATAACAAGTTTATTAACTGATGATCAGGCTCACCAATTAGAACAATAAACTACAGAAATCACTCTTCCTAAGTGATAATGTATTATAATGTAATTACTTGTTAGTAAGGTTTATTTCTGATAAGCCTGAAGATTTTCCTTCAGTGGAAATGGGGCACTGAGTAGCTGATGTGATACATAATTCTCTGAGGCTAGTTAAATTTCCAACCAACAATCAGCAACTGAAATTCTGCATTTCATCAGCCTCTTTTGAATATGTTTGTGGTGGGTCAGGCCTCCTAAAATTTTAAACTGTGGGTGTGTTGATTCAGTTTCTAGTCCTGTGAAACTGAGGATCAGACCTTGGAGGAAGTGAGTAACCACACAAAGCACTGCTTTCCTGTGATGCCCTAGACAGAAAAATGGACAGGTTCTCAAAATTACATTTTGTCATTTCTCACTTGCAATACTGATAATCAAATAAATAATATGAAGTCAAACCAAAACCAGTGATGCAGCTGGTTAAAAGTGGTAGGATTCTGGATATATTTTAAAGGAGGAATCAACAGAATTTATAGGGTATGAGCTGAGAGAGAATGCAAAGCCCTAATTCTAGGGCATTAAAGACTGATGTTCTCCTGCTTCTGAAGTTCTAGAGCAGTCAGTGGTTTTAAACCATTTTTCTCCTTCTACACTGCTCATGTGTGCAACCGACAGTGAACGGCGACACTGGCACGTGACATTTCTCAAGTGCAAGAGTAACTTTTAACTTTCAGTTGCTCGTTGTGACCCCAAGTGGAAGTTTTGGTGAGATCCAAAACATTCTAAAATATATTCTTTGAGAGGAAATCTCACAATATCAATTTTAAAAGGACTCATAAAGCTACAGGAAAATAGATTTAGGACCAATCTATAATCTTTTCACAAATACAAATGTGACTCAATACTAAGTTGAAATTTTAAAACAAGGTTTTTTGAAGTAGGAAACTTGAGTCGTAACTTACCAAATGGAACGCCTCTGGAGAATGCTGAAAACTAAGCAGCATGTGAGAGAGAACTGCGAGAGCACCAGGTCGCACGAGAGGAAACCAGAGGCGATTAAAAACCTGCCCAAAAGACAAGCATCCACTTTAGGATATGGCATGGAAACTGTTACCCTGACCAGTGGCTACTTTCATAGGGCCCCAGATTATTTATGTGCATATCTCCCTCCTGGGAAGTTTTATCATAACATATGTAATTAAACTCTGGGAGAGGGAGAAAGTTAGGAAATAATATGACAGAGATCAAGGGAGTATAATGACCCCACCGACTCTTAAAACTACATCATCAAGTAAAAATCTGTTAAACAATGTTTACAAGGTGATACTCCCTGGCCCATTATTCATTCAGAAAATACTTCCTGATCATCTACTACTGCTTGGCACTATTGTATATACTGAGAAAACTATAGTGGATTCAAAGGAAACCTCTGATCTTAGAGGGCTTACTGTCTAGAGGGTTGGATAGAGGCAATTAAAAGTACCATGAGAGAAAAATGCTATGAAAGCAAGGCATGTTGAATAGGGAATGCTGAGTGGCAAAAGGCTCTGCTGTTTTATTATATGGAATTTAAAAAAGGCCTCATGATAAATGTGACCCTTGACTACAAAAAACTGAAGGGAATGAGATTAAGTCTGACAGATAACTGGGAGAAGGGCCTTTGCTCTGCTTATTATATATACTCAGCACTGCAAAAGCCCCGAGGCCTTCAGCCTGGTGGACTAGAGATATAACGAGGAGGGCAGTGTGTGTAAATAGAGCACGGAGATTGAGGCAGTTACAGTGGAAGACAGGACGAGAGAAGCAGCAGCGGCTCAGATCAGGACCTTGTGTGATGCCCAAAGGGGATAAAGAGCAGGAGCCGCAGGGCTATCAACATAGCAGGGGGTGATGCTTTCGAGGCAGGAAACCCAGGTTTGATCTGTGGGTTGGGAAGATCCCCTGGAGGAGGCCATGACAACCCACTCCAGTATCCTGCCTATAGATTTCCTTTGGACGGAGGAGCCTGGTGGGCTACAGTCGAGAGGGTTGCATAGCGTCGGACACAACCGAAGTGACTTAGCACAACCGGTGATGAATCTGGACCAGGGTGGTAGTGATGTAGCTGGTTGAGAGTGGTAGAATTCGGGATATATCTTAAAGGTGGAGTCAATAGGATTTGTAAGATATGGGATGAGAGAGCATGAAGAGAGACAAGAACAGCTTCAAGGTTGAGCCTAAGCACATGAAAGGCTGGTGCTGCTGCTGCTGCTAAGTCACTTCAGTCGTGTCCAACTGTGTGACCCCATAGACGGCAGCTCACCAGCCTCCCCCGCCCCTGGCATTCTCCAGGCAAGAACACTGGAGTGGGTTGCCATTTCCTTCTCCAATGCACGAAAGTGAAAAGTGAAAGTGAAGTCGCTCAGTCGTGTCTGACCCTCAGCGACCCCATGGACTGCAGCCTTCCAGGCTCCTCTGTCCATGGGATTTTCCAGGCAAGAGTACTGAAGTGGGGTGCCATTGCCTTCTCTGACCTGAAAGGCTAAAATAGTCATTTAAGATGGGGAAGACCAGGTTTGGGAGGGAAAAATCAGGAATTAGATTGTGGATAAGCTGAACCTGAGATCCAAGTATATAGAGAGCTGGATACATGAATATGGAATTTACAGGAGAATAATGGACTAGAAATAAAAACCCATCGGTCATAAACTTCGAGATGTTGTTTAAAGCCATGGTGACTGCGTGAACTGAGGAGAAAGGAAACCAGAGATGAAACTCTAAGGCATTCTAAAGTTAGAAAGATCCACACCAGGACTGAGAATCTAGTGAACTAGAACAAAATCCAGGAGAGTATAACATTCTGGAAACCAAGGGAGGAAAGTGTTTCAAGAGAGAGTGATCAACTATGTCAAATGACTAACAGGTCAAATGAGAGGAGGCTTGAGAAATGACTCTTGAGTTAAGCAACATTGAAGAGCACAGGTGTCAAAGATTGTTTTGGCAGAAAAATGGTGGTAAAAGCTTGATTAGTCAGGATTCAAGAGATAATGGGAAGACTGTGTTTTCATAATAAATATTTGAAAACAGCAAAATTATTATTATGACCTAATCTTAAGTAGCATTTTAAATTTCTAAAGCCTATTCAAAATTTTTATTCAAAAGAAAACCCAAAACAAGACTATATTCAAAACTAGACGCTTTAAAGGGGCCAACCCAAAGATAAAAAGACTTATTATATGGACTTACAGGGTCTTGCTTCCCAGGTAGCACTGGTGGAAAAGAACCCGCCAATGCAGGATATGTAAGAGAGAGATGTGGGTTCGATGCCAAGTCAGGAAGATCCCCTGGGGAAGGAAACGGCAACCCACTCGAGTACTCTTGCCTGGGAAATCCCATGGACAGAAGAGCCTGGGGGGCTACAGTCCATAGGGTTGCAAAGAGTCAGACATGACTGAAATGACTTAGCACACATGTATTATATGGCTCTATACATTCCAAAATATTAATATACTCCCACTTACCAATTCTATTTTCAGTAAAGTAACATCTATCAAAATAGTAAACTTCTGGACAGCTGCCAGTCCTTTCAAGAGTGCAATCACCCATGTGTCTACGTGCTGAGCCAATGGCCAAGACAGCCAGTCAATCATTCTGAAAATTAAAGGATAACACAACTATTAGCATTGACAATAGCTTTGACATTACTCAGTTAGGAATAACAGGAGTAACTACAGCAGTGGTTACAAAGTCACTCACTTTGTGACTCAATATTTACTGAGCTTGCACGCGAAAAGTACTATTGAAGATGTGTTTCCAGTGTATTAATTCATTTAACCTTCTCATCAGTCCTGTAAAATTCATTCATAACCTACAGATGAGGAACTGAAACACAAAGAAGTAACTCATAAAAGTATTTACGGACCCCCAGCTAATAAATGGTGAATTGAGATTTTTAAACCAAATAACTCTGACTTAAAAACCTGGTTTGTTTTACTATTTTTGTTGTATATATTCACCCAAACTGGATTACTGGATCAAAATCAAATAATATGAACAACTGGCTGCTTGTACTCAGGGATTTCCAATCTTGTCAACTGACAGTCTTATATAACACATTTGTATAAAAATAATTTCTGATAATCATTCTGCATAAATGCAAAGTTTTGAATTTATTTTTCAATAGTGTCAATTTATTAGGCAAATTTACTTTAAGAAGAACTGTTCAAATATGGCTATATGAACTAAGACATGCATATGAACCAAAATTTCTCCTTTCTGGTGATTACAATCTAAATAAATATAAAATGTACTGTTAAAAAAAGACTACATTTTGAATTGTGAAATAGGTCTCTTCATCTCTCTCAAAATTCTACTATACAATGACAACAAAAAGAAATTTCAAATAGATAAAAGGGCACCAAGTATACAAATATTGAAATGGCCTCGTTTTGTAACAGTGAGTGCTTTTCTCTTTGAGTAGGGTTTCCTTGGTGGTTCAGTTGGTAAAGAATATGCCTGCAATGCAGGAGACTCAGATTTGATCTGTGGGTTGCAAAGATCCCCTGGGGGAGGAAATGGCAACCTGCTTCAGTCAGGATTCTTGCCTGGGAAATCCCATGGACAGAGGAGCCTGGCAGGCTACAGTCCATGGGGTCCCAAGAGTTGGACACGACTTAGTGACTAAACCACTACCACCACCTTTCTGAGTACCAACCCAATTAAATGAAAATAAAGTAATATGGGGTATGATGGAAACTATGCCTTATGTTAGATATCAACCACAATGAAGAAGATGCTACAATGCTTCTGGAAGGCAACTGGGCCAGATGTTCATATTATTTGATTTTGATCCAGTAATCCAGTTTGGGTGAATATATAATAAAACAAATAGTAAAACAAACCAGGTTTTTAAGTCAGAGTGATTTGGTTTAAAAATCTCAGTTCACCATTTATTAGCTGGGGGTCCCTAAATACTTTTATGAGTTACTTCTTTGTGTTTCAGTTCCTCATCTGTAGGTTATGAATGAATTTTACAGGACTGATGAGAAGGTTAAATCAACTAATACACTGGAAATACTGTGAATGTCTCCCTTCTAAATGTTAAGACGAGGAAATAAATACATACTTTGATTGTACAAAATGTAAAATACAAATACTAAGTACATAAACACATGACCAAAAGAGCAACTAACATGTCAAAAGGACTGACTTTCATATTGATATAAACTGTCTACATTAACACTGGAGTGTTACCTTTATTAAGATTTTTGCTCTTAATGATTAACCTGTCCTATCAGACCCTGAGTGGCTCCAAAGTTCATACTCATTTTACTACAGGTTATCTGTATGTTTCCTCTATACTCTACACACATTATTTCTTTTTCCCTTTCTTGTTTTTCTGGCCAACAATGATGGTTTTAAGTCATTACAGTTGTCTCTGAAAGCTGTTTCACACCTCTCAACTGTTGTTAATCTGGTTTTCACAAGTCTGTGGCCACTCTACATACCCGGAGTAGAAAGTAGAGACATTTGCATTTGTGTGTGAAGAGTATATTCACTGCAGCACTGCTTACAATACAGAAAAATGCAAAATTATCATAAGGAAATGACTTACATATACTATGGAACATTAGGCAGGGTTTTAAAATATGAGATAGGTCGATATGAATCTATCCACAGGGATCTAACACAAAAATATCTGAGCTATTATTGAATTAAAAAAGAAAAAAAAGCTAGTAAATCTTCTTAAAAACTGATTTGTTTAAAAGAAAACATACGAGTACATGTTTTATGTATATATATATATATTTACTATAAAATGTACATGAAAGAACTGTGGTTTAGAGAAGGAGAACAAGCGAGCACCTTTCTTTGGCTCTATAGACTCTTCCCCGTGGGGAGCACAGTCCCAGAATGGAACCAGACTGGGCTCCCTAGCACACGGGGCCCAAGTTTCCCTTTAGCTCAGGTCCTGGGGGAGTACAAGGAAAGCCGGGGGTGGGGGCAGAGTAGCAAATTCCACTTGGCCATGGCTTTTCAACATCCCTAATCACCCAATCAGCCTTTTCCTCCATCCTCTCCACTTCCAGCCTCCCCTCTCACAAGCCTCTATCTAGTTTTTACCTTATCCCATGTGTACCCCATGTCCTAACCACCCTAAAGATACTTAAAGTCAGAAGTAACACAAATTAGAAGCCACTCATTCAAAAAATATTCGAGTGTCTATTATATAATAGATACTGCAGTAAATGCTAAGAATATAACTCTAAATTATGATGTATGCCTTCAAACTGATAGGGAAAGTTAGGAAATATTCAACAGGCCACACAATAAGGAGCAGTGCTGGTATCTGAAGCGATGATCTCATTACCTGCTCTGCTGGCAGGTAAAGAGACACTTTGGGTTACACTTTAATTACATTCTAGTCTTGCTTCAATTTGATTGGATATACATAGGCTCAAATCCTCTCACACATAGTCACTCTAGAATCAGTTATTTTTATGGTTGACTACTGTAATCTTATCCACTGTGTACTGGTTACAATTTGAATTTTAAGGACACTTAACCCTGATAGGCTGATTTAATTTCCTACTATTTAAAGAGCATTCAGTAGTTGCAATAAATCTTGATTCCTCAATTAGACTGTGGGATTCAGAACAGTTGTCACTGTTCTGTTTTGTTTTTTTAACCTCTAATCTTTGATCTGCATTGAAATGGAGCTCAAATCTACTGACTAAATGAAATCATTACCCTCTAGAGCTAAAAAAAGGACATGCAACTTAAAAAAATTAAAACTGGCAGGTCTTCCCTAGTGGCTCAGGGATCTACCTGCAATGCGGGAGACCCGGCTTTGATCCGTGGTTCCGGAAGATGCCCTGGGGAAGGAAACAGCAGCACACTCCAGTGTTCTCGCCTGGAGAACCCCATGGACCAAGGAGCCTGGTGGGCTACAGTCGGTGGGGCCGCAGAGGCTTGGACATGACTGAACGACTCACATAATATTATGAAAGGCCACAAAATAGATCCAATCTTAATTTGTGGAGAATAAAGGCAATTTTCACTTTTATATGGCAGCGTAAGGGCTAGATCCAGCTTTCAGTCTTATTCTTTGCAATGTTTTTAAAATTGGAAAACTTCACATAAAAAATGGACGTCAGGCTTCTTTTGAAAAATCAGATTAGCAACACTGAACTCAAATTTTCCTATGATACAGACTTAGAGAATGGAACTTACGATTGCCAGGGGAGAAGGATCAGGGGAGGGGATACTTGGGGAGTTTGGAATCGACACGTACACATTGCTCTATTTTAAACGGATAACCAACAAGGTCCTACTGGATAGCACAGGGGACTCTGCTGCTCAATATTGCATGGCAGCCTGGACCAGAGGGGAGTTTGGGGGAGAATGGATACATGTACATGTATGGCTGAGTCCCTCTGCTGTCCACTTGAAACTACCACAACATTGTTAATCGGCTATACTCCAATATAAATTAAAAAATTTAAAAGCAAAAAAAAATCCCCCTTGATAATAAGACAACAGAAGTTGAGGGTCAGCTTTCTCTTTTAGAAAGTGCTTGGAGAATCCCAGGGACAGAGGAACCTAATGGGCTGCCGTCTGTGGGGTCGCATAGAGTTGGACACGACTGAAGCGACTTAGCAGCAGCAGCAGCATGAACCCTATTTCCTATTGTTTCAGTTGTTGCTTAGCTGCTAGGTTGTGTCCAACTCTTTGCGACCCCATGGACTGTGGCCAGCCAGCGTCGTCTGTTCGTGGGATTTCCCAGGCAAGAATACTGGAGTGGGTTGCCTTCTCCACGGGATCTTCCCAACTCAGGGATTGAACCAGCATCTTCTGTGTTGGCAGATGGATTCTTTACCACTGAGCCACCAGGTCAGTTACACCTGGCCTATTTCATCCTTTAGTGTGACTCATCTAATTCTGGTACAGTATCTGCATTTGGGTTTCTGTGGGTTACAGAAAATGACAGTGAAGCATGACAAGCGCTATGTGTGAAATATAGAGCATGAGGGAGTAGAGGGTGGGGTATGATAAAAGTAAATGTTACTATCCTTTTCATTTACATTTGTAATACAAGAATAATTACTCCAGGTACATTGTAAGTTAAATAGGATCATGTAGGAGATACATTGGAAATGCAATACAAAAAATGGATCACAATTTCCCATAGAAAGAGGCAGGTGAAAAATAATTTTCAAATATATCTTAAAATAAATTATTAAGTTGGAAACTATCGTTGTTTTGAAGAGGCTGAAAAATTAAGACTAAGGGTGCCATCAGAGAACCCCATGAACAGTATGAAAAGGGTGCCATACCTGACATTATAAATCAACTATAAGAAAAAAAAAGAACCAGAGAATGAGATGTGTACACATGTAAATTTCTGAGACCCCAACATAAAATATTGATACTGAAGTTTACATGTTACTTCATGACTGTAATTTATAATTAGTTAAAATATAATCTGTAATGCAGAAAACATTTTGTTCCAAATCCTTACATTTTCTTTCAATGTCCTATCAATACACACAGGGGAAAAAAATTACAAAACAAAATCAGACAGATATGAAATAAGAATAGGAAGACAGGGAAAGCTCAATTAGAAGAAAATAGTCATTGAAATAAACTCAATAACTAATAATATCTTACCTTTGAAAGAAAAATTAGTAAATTATAAGATAGTATTGCTGTCCTTCCCCTTATATCTCCAAGAGGTCTGCACTCTCATTTCCTTTGTATCTTTACTTCAAGGTCACCTTTTCAGTGAGGGCTTCCTGTCTATCTTATTTAAAATTGCAAACCATTCCCCATGCTTTATTGCTTTCCTATCTACTTTTTTTTCAAAACCATTCATCACTATCCAACATACTAAATTATTTTACTTATCATATTTAATTAAATCTAAAAACAGAATCAATTTTAGGATGTACAATTAGGTTATATACCACTGCAGCAACAAAAGTTCTGCAATTTAAACACCAATGACTATACCTTTCAACATCTCTGAAATCAGGATGTATCTTGGAATCAATATAATATGTTGATACTATCTGCCTGCTTCCCCAACTACATGCTCATGAGGAGAGATAGTTCTATCCATTTGACTTTTAAATATTGCTCGGCATTCCTGGTAAGTGCCCAATAAATGTGTGTGAATAGCTGAATGACCGGAAGCACAAGAGTACAAGAGTACTGAGAAGTAAAAATAACATTAAGTTTACACCTAGACATATAAGACTAAAACTGAAAAACATCAAGGATAAAGAGAAAGCATAAACATACCAGGAGAGCCTACTACTCACAAAGGAAAGATAATCAAACCAACTGTACACTCCATATTAGCAACAACAGATGCCAGAAGATAGTGCAGTATTATTTTCAAAATGCTAAGAGAAAATGATTATCAGATTAGAATTCTGTGTCTTGCCAAATCATATACTTGAGAATATGCAAGAAAGAAACATGCTTTGAACAGACTAAGAAAGTCTTACCCAGAGGTCCTGGTTGAAAGAGAAAGTAAAAGTATGTACTAAGTAAAGGTACATGCTTAGTCAGGAAGAAAAAAGAAGATCCCAGAGGGAGGCAACAGATTTCAGGAAATGATACCGGGCAAAGAAATTCGTAAACTATATCGATAATCCAACCAACTCCTGACTGTACCATAAGTGTATATGTGTGTTATATTTTTGTAATTAAAAAATGTTGAATTGAAAATGTATTCGTGAATTACTGGAATGCCCGCAGGTAAATGATTCATTTCAATTAATTAGGAGAATCTTTATATATTTGATTCCGTGGTTTCAGTTCTGCACATTGCCCTAAGTTTTTCATTACCCACAAAATACAGCAAAATAATCTTCTCCTCCCAAATCTACAATTACCATCTATGACATTATGAAGAAGTACCTGCAAAGAGCTTGGGTCATACTCGCATCTTTTACATTTGGATCCGTAGTAAGGCTCCTGATGAGAACTGTGATCATCTGAAGAGGGATGTGCTGCACGAGGCTCGCCAGTGCTACAGAAGGTTCAAATGAAGCATCTATATTGTTTTAATGAAAAAGACAAAGGAATACGGCAAGAAGGTTTAAATGAAGTATGTAGAGAGAACAGTTTACCACCCCTTCCAAGTGGTTGTTATGCTCCACCTCCTGTGCAGACGCTAACATACAAGGAATGTTGAACTGCAGAAATGAGAGATTAAGAGCTAATGGCAATGAACGTTCATTTTACAGGAAGAAGAACTGCAACATAAAAACTATTCCTATCACCATATTTAGTCCGTAAGTTACTTTATTTTCTTGCATTCTTTAATATTGTTTTTGTTGTGCTAAAATAGTCATTTGTAAAAGCAGTAGTCAGAAAAGAAATGCAAGGCATCATTCAAATTAACTCCTTAGATCCTCCAAAGTAGCTTAACCCTATTAATTACAGTAGTCATTACATTGTTCTAAGGACAGTTTTTTAAATCTCTTAAAGAAGTAGAAATTAAGATGAATTTTAGGGGGACTTTGCTTAAAACACATAAAAATTGGGCAAAGCCAAGGTGAGCACCTTTACTGCTAAAGGTGAGAAACTTCTGGGGAAATCGAACTGTTCTAGCAACACAGGCAATATAAGAACAATTACAATTAAAAAATAAACCTAAACTCAGATGATGCAAATTCCGGAAGGATGACGGTACCAAGCAGAGAGGGAGTGAACACAGTTTTGGATCTCGTGTTGCACAACTTACAGAGCTGGAAGCTCCATGTCTAGACAAGGAATGTAAACACACAGGTAAAATTTCTGGGTGAGAAGGCATTTTCCTGTTAAGCAGCACCTGACCCGCTCCTGTAGTTCTAAGGACGCAATTCGAGGCCTATATACACCTGGAGCGGGAAACACCGATCACTCAGCCCCCCTGCATCCACTCTCACAAACAGAAAATGCCAATATTTAGCAACTACATGGTTAACTAGGATAATACAGTCATAAAATGAACGGCACAGTCCAGGAATTAAAATGTGGGAAAATTCAGAAGCTAAGGAAAAACTCATGACAACAAGATGACAAAATCACAGCACGATTATGATACAGTAAACATGATTATGCTGCCATTAGTCACTAATGAATAAAAGCTTTACATGCTTTATATAGTATCTGTCATCCTCAAAGCATTCCATAACTTGAGCAGAGGCTGAGTAATTCAGCGACTTGTTTCCTGCCAAAGGTCTTAGACTTGGACATTCTCAACCTTTAAAATAGAAACACTGCCCTTTTTTTTTTTTTTAAGGTCCAAAGTGACAGGCTGAATATGGCAAGTGGAAGAGAATCTGGATGAGGGTGTTAAGATCTGCTTTTCCACGAAGACGTTTTCAGAGCAGGGAAACGAACACAGTGTGTATGTAAGAGACACAAATTACATTTCCAAGAGAGGCTGTCCGGGAAGGCCACGACCCTTACCTGTGGAGGAAATGCTTGCAAAAACTTCTTGCAGAGAAGGCAGCAGGGTGGAGGGCTCGGCCTTCCAGATGTTCTGCAGCAAGTTACTCACTTTTGTCACCTGCGAAACATATTCCCGCAGCTCTTTCTCCTGGGTGGACACGCACTGGAAGTGGCCTATCGTTCGAACTAGCTGTTGGCAGAAGGTGATGGACAACTTCCCCTTGGGGATGCACTGCACGAAGTCTGTCAGGAGGTCGCTGAGTCGGGCGCACAGCTGCGGCTCTGGCCTCTCGCACACCATCCGCAGCACCTCCACCTGCAGCAGGCTGAAGAGGTCCAGCACCGACGGGCAGCTCATGATCAGCTTCAGGCCGTTATGAATGTAGTCCACGATGGCTACGTCCTTCCTGTCCAGCGAGTGGTAGCCCTGCTGAAGGAGACCCAGCACGAACGTCTTGTTGAAGAAGGACTCGAACTCCGGCCGGTGGTAGCGCGCGTAGGCCTCCAGCACTTGGTGGCCCACCTGCCGCTGAAAGGGGTCCTGGCCCTCCAGGATGAGCCGGGTCGTCAGGTCAAACATGGCCTCGCACTGCGCCTCGTCCAGCCAGTGCTCTGCCGACTCCACCACCTTCCGCACGATCACCCGCTTCAGGGGCAGCGGGTGCGAAGAACTCACCAGGCCCTCCAGGATCTTGTCCATTGTCGCCACGCGGCAAGGCCCGGGCCAGGGGGTGATGAGCCGGTGGCCACGGCCCCGAGGTGGGCCAGGAGAGCCCCGGGGCGGAGGCGAACCTGGAGCGCAGCAGCAGCAGCAGCGGGACCGACCACCGCCACCGCCGCCTCAGTAGCCACATTTATCGGGCAGGGGGGCCCATCCGAGTCCGGGCGGGAGTTGGCAAGTCTGGGGCGTCTAAGAACCGGCCCCGTCCGCGCTGGGCCTAAGGAGCCAGAGGCCCACACTCCACCGCCGCCGCCGCCCCGGGCCCGCGGTCTCTCTAAGCATCAGCGCGGAGGGGCCAGCGGGGGGCCCCCCCAGCTGCGGCGGGCACTCAGGGCCTGGGGCTGCCAGCCGCCGGGTGAGGAAGCGCGCCTCCGCGTGCCGCGGCAGGTGTAGGTGTTTGGGCTCCAGCCGTTCCTGGGATGAAACCCGGCCTGGGTTGAGTCAGAAGCGGCTGTCACGAAAGGTGCCGGATCAGCCGGAGAGACGAGGAGGCGGACACCCTTGACCCGGATTCAGAAGGTCCAGCGAACAGGAAGTGAAGGGCGTCGGAACCTCCGGAAAGGCCCGCCCCTCCGTCCTCCTCCCCACTCTACCTCTTTCCTCCCTCCCCTCTCTCCCTCCTCCGTCCCCGCTCGCCTGCTCCCTCCCTGGCCCGGCTCGGATCCCCCCGCGGTTCCGCCTCCTCGCTGCCGCGCAGGCGCGGCCGCCCCGGTGGAGTCGCGCCGCGACACCCGCGTCACTGGGGATCACGTGTAAGTCATAGGCGGCTTTCCGGGAGGTGCGGCCGGGAGCCGCTCCGGAGAGCGGTGGAAGTGACGAGTCCAGGATTCCCACCTTCTGATCTCTTGTCGGTTCTGTTCGGGTCGGGTTACATGTGAAAGGCCGAGAAAGTTTTATTTAGTTCAAGTCTTGTGAATCATAAAGTTTTGGAAACGCGAACCGAGGGGCATTTGGGGGAGAAAATAAGGAAAAGGACCCAAAAATCGGATTGACGAGAAGTCATTCATCAAGAAATAAACTAGGGTTCCTAAATGCGATTGCCTTTCTCTTAACGTATGGTTATTAAAGTAAGGGCGGTACTGGCGGCGGTATACATTTAGAAACGGTCCACTTTTTTTTTTTTTAACAGGTATCTTTTTAATGAGCTTTCGTGGGATAGCTGTCAGGGCTTCCCTGATATCTGTTGGTAAAGAATCCGCCTGCAATGCAGGAGACCCCGGTTCGATCCCTGGGTTGGGAAGATCCCCTGGAGAAGGGAAAGGCTACCCACTTTAGTATTCTGGCCTGGAGAATTCCGTAGACTGTATAGTCCATGGAGTCGCAAAGAGTCGGACACGACTGAGCGATGGGGAAACAATGACAGTGTGGGATAAGCGAAAAATACGTTGTCCCCAGAATGGGAGGAGAATAAGGAAAATGATAGATGAGAAAGAATGACAGTACTTTGAAAATAAACCCGGTGAAATCTTAACAGTATTTATGTTATGCTGACACTGGTTAACAGTAAAGACTAGATGGAGTCATCATGTTTGTAGTTTTTCAACTTAAATTCCCAGGATTCTCAATAAGAATTTAGGTTTTCATCAGAAAAGATCAGATCAGTCGCTCAGTCGTGTCCGACTCTTTGCGACCCCATCAATCGCAGCACGCCAGGCCTCCCTGTCCATCATCGGAGGCCTTTAAATTGAAAAATTACCTAATTATGTCTCCGTTAAGACTTGACTCCTATAATTGTGAAATCAGACCTTAATGGCCTGTAATACAGACGAAAATTTAAACAGCTGGTTCATTTAAAATATACAATAGAAAAGAAGCAAACTTGTGAGTTGTTTACTTTGCTCAATGGTGGTTGGGTTTCTACCAATTTACAAAGTGGTAACATCAATATATTTACTACATTGGTGAGGGTAATCTTGGGGCTTCCCAGGTGGTTCAGTGGTAAAGTATTTGTCTACCAATGCAAGAGAGGCAAAAGATGCAGATTCAGTCCCTGGGTCAGGAAGATCCCCTGAAGGGAATGGCAACCTGCTCCAGTATTCTTGCCTGGAAAATCCCATGGATGGAGGAACATGGAGGGCTATAGTCCATGGAGTCTCAGAGTTGGATATGACTGATTGGCTGAGCACACACAGGTGGATACTCTTGAAAAGAATAGCAGTTTAAACAGGATAGAAACTGGGTAGAGAAACTTGAGATGGAGTTAGTTTGTAGAAAGAGATTGATGATAAAAGAGAAATGAGGTAATTGGTGGATGTAAAAGTCATGCTCAGGAATAGCTTTGGAACTTTTTCTTTTCCAATAGATGGAAAGTAAAACTACAGAGAAAAGTTTTACTTTACTGGGAATGGTGCCACATTGGAAGACAAAAATAAGGTGAAAGTAAAACATTAAGAGGAATGAATGGTAGGATTGTGAATTTACTGATTTTAATTTAAAATCTAAGATGTAAAATTAACAATATTTAAACATTATACCTTACATCCTATGTTACATAATAAGGGAATGAGAGGAAAAGAGACAATATTTGTTATACATATTAATATATATTTGAAGCAAATATTTTTGTTATATATACTAAGCAAATATATTATACATTCATAATGAAATAAGGAATAAATGCTTGTGACAGTAACCTGGACAATAGTCCAGGTTCTGTCACTGAAGATGTGATTATAGTTGGTATTTTAACAACCTTTTCCCACTGTCTATTCTGTATTCCCTTTGCTTTCAGCAAGTACCTCAGCTGGTTCTAGTTCTTTGCCTGGTGGAGTGACCCAAACAAACCTTCATTTCTGAAGAGTCTGGGCCGTGAGTAGTCCTACCTGGGTTGGATTGTTGTAGCTTTACACGGGCTTTAATCACAGAGCATGGAAATACCAAGAGATGCCCTAAGGGATATTATTCCAGACAGAGTGCATTCCTTATCTCTATTATAGAGTTGCTGTCCAATTTTCTCTTGGTAGTCAGGATCAGTCACTCCTGCCAACACAGTAACTCCCTTCTTTACCTATTGATTTATAGATATGAGGAATTCAAGGTGGCCTAGTGGCATCTTGAAATTCAATGGAATCACTGTTGCATTTCCTGGCAGAAGCATTCTACAAGCAGAGCATAAGGTCTCGAGAACAGGGAGCAAACATTTTGCTAGTAAGTCATTAGGAGAAATAGTTGAGTGGTACCACTCCCATTTCTACCATTTCGTTTCTGGGCTTATGAATTCTGACTATGAGAAAAACAGCTCCGGGTATTGGATGCTGATTCAAAGCATACAGTCATTCTGGAAAACTTTGCTACAGTTCTGCAAGTTCTAGTCACCTTGCTGGAAATGCTGCTCCACTATTCTGTCCAGCCAGCTGCTTCAGGGTGATGGGAACCATGGTAAGAGCAGTGAATTCTGTGAATGTGGGTCCAGTACCTCACTTCATTTGTTGTGAAGTGAGTTCTTGATCAGAAGCAGTGCCGCCTAGAGTACTACGATGGTGGATGAAGCATTCTGTAAGTTCATGGATGGTAGTTTTGGCAGAAGCACTGTGTGCAGGAAAGGCAAATTTATATCTAGAGTCAATATTTATTGCAGTAAGAACAAAACATTTCCCCTTCCATGATGGAAAGAGTCCATGGTAATCAACCTGCCACCAGGTCGCTGGCTAGCATTCAAGGCATGGTAATCCGAGGGTTGGTCTCTGCTGTTGGAAGGTTCAGTGCTCAGCAGTGGCCATAGCCAGGTTGGCCTTGAGGAATGGAAGTGGAAGTCCATGTTTCTGAGTCCATGTCTAACCTGCATCCTTGTCAGCAGGGCCACTTTGTCCATGAGAACATTGGGCGATGATGGGGGTGGCTAGGGAAAAAGTGATTGGCCATAGACCAGGAATCATTCTGTGATCATATCTGGCCATTGCTCTTTCCAATCAAAGTGAACAACCAGGTTCCCTGCTCAAAGTCTGCCCACTGGCAGGATTTCCTTCACCATTGCCCTTCAGGGATATCCCAGAGCAAGGGATTGTATTAGTATAGCCATCCACTTTTGGGTGGTGCTTGTATATTGTCCAGAATCATCTGTAAACAAGGCCAGAGTCTTCTCTTCCTCTGTCAGCTGATTTAGGGAACTCCCCATGAGGCCTTTGGTGCAGATTTATTTTTTACTGGTGTGCAAACGTCTTACCATTAAGTCTAGAGTAGTTCCTACCCCAGGTCCATCTTTCTCTCATCAAGCCCACTGAGCATAACAGCATCAGTGTAATGGAGCAACGTGCTATCTTTTGGAAGAGAAAGGTAATCAAGATACCTGTGAATTAGATTATGACCCCTTACTTAGAACTGGAGAGTTCATAGTCCTCTGAGGTAGGAGAGCCAAAGTGTATTGCTGTTGGCCTTGCTAGCTGGAAACTGCTTCTGCTGGTTTTACCAATAGATATAGAGAAAAAGCAAACAAACAAAAAACATTTGTCAGCTCAATAGCTGCGTGTCAGGTGCCAGGGGATGTGTTTATTTGCTCAGGCAATAGAGCTACATCTGAGAGAGCAACTGCAACTGGCCTATGCGCCTGATTAAGCTTATGATGGTCCATTGTCATTCTCTGAGATGCATCTCTCTTCTGCATGGGTTAAATAGATGAGTTTAATGTGGATGTAGTGGAAATCACCATGCCTGCGTTTTTCAAGTCCTTGATTGTAGCACTAATCTACTGCAGTCTTCCCAGGAATAGGGCAGTGCTTTTAGTTTACTATTTTCCTAGGTAGAGGCAGTTCTAATGGATTCCACCTAGCTATTCCCATTTGAATAACCCTCTCTCCATAGGTCAGGGAGCCATTGTGGGGATTCTTCTAGCTGCTGAGTATATCTGTTCCAATAATTCTGGTATTGGGAAATAACCACAGAATAGATTAAGAGACCCCCTGGGCTCACTCAGTGTGAAACAGACTTGAGCTAAAATTCCATTGACCGCTTGACCTCCATAAGCTCTTACTCTGACTGCTAGATCACAACGATGTTTTAGATCTCTTGGAATTAATGTCAGTTCTGAGTCAACACTGACATTAGTCCCCCAAAACACTAATTAATTCCTTTTTGCCCAATCACAGTTACCCTGGCAAAAACTGTGGGTTACTTTGGGAAAGGCTGGGAGAATGATTAACAGCATAAATTTTTGGCAGTTTATCCAATCGGTTCTGGATCTATAAACCAGATCAAATCTAGAAATGAATGAGGGACCTTGAAACCTGTCTTTTTATGGTTCAGGTGAAATTTTTGTTCTCTTGACCTAGAATTTTCCTGCTTAGGCAGATCAAGAAAGAATTTAGTAGGCTTCCTAACTATTGCATTTCTAGGAGTGACATGATCAACTAGCTAATGCCTTAGGTCTATAAGGGGAGGTGGGAGGGAGGTTCAGGACAGGGGGGACATATGTATACCTATGGCTGATTCACACTGATATATGGCAGAAACCAACAATATTGTAAAGCAATTATCCTCCAATTAAAAATGAATAAATTAAAAAAAAAACTTTACAGTCAGCTCTCCGTATGCTTGGTTCCACATAAGTCTATAAGTCAGACTACTTTGATTGCTGCTGCTTTGCTCTCCATTATGGTCACCATACTGTCCTTGCCTTTGGCAGATCCCTGCCGCTCAGGATATAGTTACTCCCATTGCATTTAGGTTTTCCAATTCAGTGACTGCAATCCCCGTTGTAAAGGTCTGGCCTAAAATGAAGAGCAGTCACAGAGTTCTTCAAAGATGTTGGGGTTCTTCTCAGAAGTCTGTTTCTCATGGTAGTGGTGAGAATATTTTCTGGACTTTCCAGTGTGGATGCCTGGGTCTTAACTGTCAAATCCACTCTGACATTTCAATCTCCCTAAGTCTTTGAATCTCTGCATTAAGTGAAGGCAGGTCTAGCATTTCTAATTTGCCCACTGTAGAGTGTCTGAGATCAGTAAGGGAATCAGTGTAGATGGGAGAGGAAAAAAAAAAAAAAAAACCCTCTAAGATGGGGTGCTTCAACATTAAGATATTTGGGAGACTAGGAACAAATTTATTTGTTTCCTCCAGCCAAGTGTACATGCACAAGTGCAAGCATAGAGTAAGCAGAGAGGGTTGGACATTACCAGGGTTGTAGTTTAGCCAAGTACAGGGAAAAACAGAAGAAGGGCTGGAGGATTAAGAGTGTACGCAAAGGAGTGGTTATGATTGACCACATCCACAGATTCAACCCGCTGTGGATCATGCAATACTATAGTATTTAGTTAAAAAAAAAACCCACATGGAAAGACCTGTACTGTTCAATTGCATCTTGTTTGAGGATCAACTGTAAATATTATGTAAATAGTTGTCAGTGCACAGCAAATGCAAGTTTTGCTTTTAGAAACTTTTTAGAATTTGTTTCTGAATGTTTTTTGATTCACAATTGGTTGAATTAGAGGATCTGGAATGCACAGATATGGAGGGCCGATGGTAGTTATTGGGAAAGATGAGAGTTGAGGTATGGCCACATGAGTATGTAGCTGGAGTAAGGTGGAGAATAAAATCAGTGGAGAAGAGAAGGTCGAGGCACTGAGTAGCAGTGTATTAGGCAGATCATCTCTGTGGACGTTGAAGGCCACTGAGAGTAATGATAGGAGTAGGGCTGAGACAGTGTCGGGGAGTAAGGAAGTAAAATCTCCAGGAAACAGGGGAAAGGGAGACCGGCCTGGGGACTGTTTGAGCACTGCAGCAGAGAAGGAGACTTAGTGCTGTTATTTGAAGTCATAATACTTAAATGGGCAGGTTTATTGAGAGAAGAAGAGTGATCTGGAAGGAGCAACGGGGAGCAGGCATGTCATCTCCACCTCCGGACTTAGTAGTGGTAGCCTTTGGGAGTTGAGAGGGCTGCAGGGTTGATCAGGTTTTAAAGCAAGAAGGGAAGGGAATGTTTACAGAGAATGTGAGTTTGCTGATGACTGAGTCTCACAGAACCCAGTGGAGACTTTTCAGGTATTGGACAGGGATAAGAAATGGGTCTGAAAGGGAGATGTTCAGTCTTATGGAAATTAGAGTCCTGAAGATGAGAGTTAACTTTGGCTTCTTGTGACAACTAAAATCAGCAGGCATAAAGGGCATCATGAGATTCATCCTGATGAAATCTTTGAAAGAAGCTTTAAGTTCAGAGTGGAAACCATAATGAAATAAATGTGCAACCTCAGTGCCTATTCAAGGACAAGTTTGGGCTTGGATCTGTCATGAGTGAAATGTCGGCTGGCAAATGTCTGCCTTGTAAAGGTGCAGGGTGGTTTATGGGGTTATGAAGGGATCTGAAGACCTTGGAGATAATCAAAGTTTATTATTCATTACCTTCAATTTACATCATCTAGCAATTATTGCTGCTATCTCAAAGACTTTCATCATCTGAAGAGGATCTTTCTCAAAAGCTAGGCAGTAATTTTCTGCCCTCTTGCATGAGAGGAGTTTGAATAGCAGTAATATGTTGTTGATTTGTAGACATTTTACATATTGTTGCATTCAAACAAAATTTGAAACTTGAGATTTTGATTTTTGAAAAATAATCCCCAAACATCATAGCAGTTATAACTGGCTGAGCTTGAATTTCAAATAAGGAAATCATGGGGGACCCCAGACCTAAAAAATGGACATAATGTTTATGAAAGTGAAGGCCGCTCAGTTGTGTCCGACTCTTTGTGAACCCATGGACTGTCCATGGAATTCTCCAGGCCACATACTGGAGTGGGTAGCCTTTCCCTTCTCCAGGGGATCTTTCTAACCCAGGGATTGAAAGGTTGTTGTTGTATCACACAAAGATGCTGGGATCCTTGGCCTCCGGAGAAGAATTCAATCCAGGATCAGAGATGAGGCTTGATCACTCAGAGCTTTTGTGTGATAAAGTTTTATTAAAGTATAAAGGAGATAGAGAAAGCTTCTGACATAGGCATCAGAAGGGGGTAGAAAGAGTACCCCCTTGCTGGTGTTAGCAATGGAGTTATATACTCTCCAGTGAATCCAAATAATGTCTGGAGGTTGTAAAGACCTCACCAGACCTACTCCCATAATTTACATTTTAAGATAACAGAATTAGCCAGAAGGTTTAATCCAGAGACTGTCCTCAGGCAGGTTACATTATTGTTATATAATCCTTGTAAAGACAAGACCTACTCCCATAATTTACAGTTTACGGTAACAGGATTCAGATCAGATCAGATCAGTCACTCAGTCCTGTCCGACTCTTTGTGACCCCATGAATCGCAGCACGCCAGGCTTCCCTGTCCATCACCAACTCCGGAGTTCACTGAGACTCACGTCCATCGAGTCAGTGATGCCATCCAGCCATCTCATCCTCTGTCGTCCCCTTCTCCTCTTGCCCCCAATCCCTCCCAGCATCAGAGTCTTTTCCAATGAGTCAACTCTTCGCATGAGGTGGCCAAAGTACTGGAGTTTCAGCTTTAGCATCATTCCTTTCAAAGAACACCCAGGGCTGATCTCCTTCAGAATGGACTGGCTGGATCTCCTTGCAGTCCAAGGGACTCTCAAGAGTCTTCTCCAACACCACAGTTCAAAAGCATCAATTCTTCAGCACTCAGCCTTCACAGTCCAACTCTCACATCCATACATGACCACTGGAAAAACCATAGCCTTGACTAGATGAACCTTTGTTGGCAAAGTAATGTCTCTGCTTTTGAATATGCTATCTAGGTTGGTCATAACTTTCCTTCCAAGGAGTAAGCGTCTTTTAATTTCATGGCTGCAGTCACCATCTGTAGTGATTTTGGAGCCCAGAAAAATAAAGTCTGACACTGTTTTCACTGTTTCCCCATCTATTTCCCATGAAGTGGTAGGACCGGATGCCATGATCTTCGTTTTCTGAATGTTGAGCTTAAGCCAACTTTTTCACTCTCCACTTTCACTTTCATCAAGAGGCTTTTCAGTTCCTCTTCACTTTCTGCCATAAGGGTGGTGTCATCTGCGTATCTCAGGTTATTGATATTTTTCCCGGCAATCTTGATTCCAGCTTGTGTTTCTTCCAGTCCAGCTTTTCTCATGATGTACTCTGCATATAAGTTAAATAAACAGGGTGACAATATACAGCCTTGACGTACTCCTTTTCCTATTTGGAACCAGTCTGTTGTTTCATGTCCAGTTCTAACTGTTGCTTCCTGACCTGCATACAAATTTCTCAAGAGGCAGATCAGGTGTTCTGGTATTCCCATCTCTTTCAGAATTTTCCACAGTTTATTATGATCCACACAGTCTAAGGCTTTGCCATAGTCAATGAAGCAGAAATATATATTTTTCTGGAACTCTCTTGCTTTTTCCATGATCCAGCGGATGTTGGCAATTTGATCTCTGGTTCCTCTGCCTTTTCTAAAACCAGCTTGAACATCAGGAAGTTCACGGTTCACATATTGCTGAAGCCTGGCTTAGAGAATTTTGAGCATTACTTTACTAGCATGTGAGATGAGTGCAATTGTGCAGTAGTTTGAGCATTCTTTAGCATTGCCTTTCTTAGGGATTGGAATGAAAACTGACCTTTTCCAGTCCTGTGGCCACTGCTGAGTTTTCCAAATTTGCTGGCATATTGAGTGCAGCACTTTCACAGCATCATCTTTCAGGATTTGGAATAGCTCAACTGGAATTCCATCACCTCCACTAGCTTTGTTCGTAGTGATGCTTTCTAAGGCCCACTTGACTTCACATTCCAGGATGTCTGGCTCTAGGTCAGTGATCACACCATCGTGATTATCTGGGTCGTGAAGATCTTTTTTGTACAGTTCTTCTGTGTATTCTTGCCATCTCTTTTTAATATCTTCTGCTTCTGTTAGGTCCATATCATTTCTGTCCTTTATCGAGCTCATCTTTGCATGAAATGTTCCTTTGGTATCTCTGATTTTCTTGAAGAGATCCCTAGTCTTTCCCATTCTGTTGTTTTCCTCTATTTCTTTGCATTGATCACTGAAGAAGGCTTTCTTATCTCTTCTTGCTATTCTTTGGAACTCTGCATTCAGATGCTTCTATCTTTCCTTTTCTCCTTTGCTTTTTGCTTCTCTTCTTTTCACAGCTATTTGTAAGGCCTCCCCAGACAGTCATTTTGCTTTTTTACATTTCTTTTCTATGGGAATGGTCTTGATCCCTGTCTCCTGTACAATGTCACGAACCTCATTCCATAGTTCATCAGGCACTCTATCTATCACATCTAGGCCCTTAAATCTATTTCTCACTTCCACTGTATAATCATAAGGGATTTGATTTAGGTCATACCTGAATGGTCTAGTGGTTTTCCCTACTTTCTTCAATTTCAGTCTGAATTTGGCAATAAGGAGTTCATGGTCTGAGCCACAGTCAGCTCCTGGTCTTGTTTTTGCTGACTGTATAGAGAGCTTCTCCATCTTTGGCTGCAAAGAATATAATCAATCGGATTTCAGTGTTGACCATCTGGTGATGTCCATGTATAGAGTCTTCTCTTGTGTTGTTGAAAGAGGGTGTTTGTTATGACCAGTGCATTTTCTTGGCAAAACTCTTATTAGTCTTTGCCCTGCTTCATTCCGTATTCCAAGGCCAAATTTGTCTGTTACTCCAGGTGTTTCTTGACTTCCTACTTTTGCATTCCAGTCCCCTATAATGAAAAGGACATCTTTTTTGGGTGTTAGTTCTAAAGGTCTTGTAGAAGAACCATTTAACTTCAGCTTCTTCAGCCTTACTGGTTGGGGCATAGACTTGGATTACTGTGATATTGAATGGTTTGCCTTGGAAACGAATAGAGATCATTCTGTCGGTTTTGAGATTGTATCCAAGTACTGAATTTCGGACTCTTTTGTTGACCATGATGGCTACTCCATGTCTTCTGAGGGATTCCTGCCCAAAGTAGTAGATATAATGGTCATCTGAGTTAAATTCACCCATTCCAGTCCATTTCAGTTCGCTGATTCCTAGAATGTTGACATTCACTCTTGCCATCTCTTGTTTGACCACTTCCAATTTGCCTTGATTCATGGACCTGACATTCCAGGTTCCTATGCAATATTGCTCTTTACAGCATCGGACCTTGCTTCTATCACCAGTCACATCCACAGCTGGGTATTCTTTTTGCTTTGGCTCCATCCCTTCTTTGTGGAGTTATTTCTCCACTGATCTCCAGTAGCATATTGGGCACCTATTGACCTGGGGTGTTTCTCTTTCAGTATCCTATCATTTTGACTTTTCATAGTGTTCATGGGGTTCTCAAGGCAAGAATACTGAAGTGGTTTGCCATTCCCTTCTCCAGTGGACCACATTCTGTCAGATCTCTCCACCATGACCCGCCTGTCTTGGGTTGCCCCACGGGCATGGCTTAGTTTCATTGAGTTAGACAAGGCTGTGGTCCTAGTGTGATTAGATTGACTAGTTTTCTGTGAGTATGGTTTCAGTGTGTTTGCCCTCTGATGCCCTCTTGCAACACCTACCATCTTACTTGGGTTTCTCTTACCTTGGGCGTGGGGTATCTCTTCATGGCTGCTCCAGCAAAGCGCAGCCATTGCTCCTTACCTTGGACGAGGGGTATCTCCTCACAGCCGCCCTTCCTGACCTTCAACGTGGGATAGCTCCTCTAGGCCCTCCTGCGCCTGCGCAGCCACGGCTCCTTGGACATGGGGTTGGTCCTCCCGGCCACTGCCCCTGGCCTCGGTCGTGGGGTTGCTCCTCCCTGCCGCCACCCTTGGCCTTGGGCTTGGGGCCTGGGGTGTCTCCTCCCGGCTGCCACCCCTGACCTCGGACGTGGGGTAACTCCTCTCGGCCGCCCCCCTGACCTCACACGCAGGGTAGCTCCTCTCGGCTGTTCCTGCGCCGTCGCAGTCTGGTACTCTCGGCCGCTGCCCCTGACCTCGGACGTGGGGTAACTCCTCTTGGCCGCCGCCCTTCGGGCATGGGGTCCTCCTGGCTTCTGCCCCTGACCTGGGACGTGGGGTGGCTCCTCTCGGCTGTGCTTGGCGTGCCCGTCGAAGCCGCCTGCGCTAACAGGATTAGCCCAAAGGTTTAATCCAGAGACTGTCCTCAGGCAGGATACATAGTCCTAAGGAATGTAGAGGGAAAAAAAGTTTGTCTTTTCTTCCTCCTTGAGAATTCCAGACCGCTCTCTCCTTGGGGACCCCTAGACTTCTTATCAACCTGCCTAGGAAATGACTCTTGCAGGATCAAACCCAGGTCTCCCGCATTGCAGGCGGATTCTTTGCCAGCTGAGCATAGAAGCTCAAGAATACTGGAGTGGGTAGCCTATCCCTTCTCCAGCAGATCTTCTCAACCCAGGAATTGAACCGGGGTCTCCTGCATTGCAGGCAGATTCTTTACCAACTGAACTATCAGGGAAGCCAATAATGTTTATAGACACATATTAATAAAAAACTGTAATACTTCCTCTTTTGCCACAAGTAAGCAACATGTGATACTGGAAAAAGCAGTGGGTGGGAATATTAATTTTTACATAATTCTTATCTGGTCCACATGCTTATCTTTTCCCCTAATCTAAGACTAGATCTGTATGTCTCCATTTATTTATAAAAGGAACTGAGAACTGTCACTGCTTTTGAATGTTGAGAGGTAAAAACGTTTCTGGTTGGGGACAGTGAAGGCTTCGATTGGCTCAAAGAGGTCCATGTAGTCACAGGGTGATGTCAGTAGGAATGAGGTGAAGAACAAGGAAGCAGGTGGCTGTGGCATGGCAGCAGTTTTACTTCTTATGCGATTAGGGTATTTACAGAGTCTGAAGACTTAAGTTTGCTAAGATGGGGAGAGGGCTGGAATGGATAATCATGCAGTGTTTGTGTACGGATTTTGAAGACTTAGATGGAAAGCAGGACTGAGAACTTTATCATTTACTGTTTAGGTTCTTTTTAAAGTTTCTCTCATGACAATCAGCGTGCAAGACACACTTCGGTTTGGCAAATTATAGAAAGAATAAAACCAGGGCCTATACAAATAGTTACCTCATAGTTTCATTGTAAGAGTAAATGAAATGAAATATGCAAGGTACAGGTACAGAGCCCAGTGGTTCCTTAAATTGTATTTCCTTGAAAGTTCTCTGGAAATTATTTGATTAGTTTTGGAATGTCTTGTTGCTTTTTAGTTTCTAAGTCGTATCTGACTCTATGGCAACCCTATAGACTGTAGCCTGCCAGGCTCCTAGGTCCGTGAGATTTCCCAGGTAAGAATACTGGAACAGGTTGCCATTTCCTTCTCCAAGGGATGATCTTCTCAACTCAGGGATCGAACCTGTGTCTCCTGCTTTGCAGATGGACTCTTTACCAGTGAGCCACCAGAGAATCTTTTATAGAAATAAAATAATGACTTCTGGTTGTAAAAAACCCTCTCTAGTTATTTACATAAACTCTTTACTGTATGCATGTGTGTGTGTTTTTAATAATAGTAGGTCTTCCCTATCATGGTTCCTTTTCTCAAGTATCACTAACATTTTCTTTCAGATCTCACTTTAAATGTCCCATCTTCAGGGGAAATTTTACCTAACTTCGCAAAATAGATCAAGTATTCTATAAAATATCCTCAGATCATCCTGTATTCCTCTCAAGCACCTATCACAATTATACTTATTTTTTCTGTAATTTTTGAATGTCTTTTTTCTACCTTAGAAAGTAAGTTCTTTGAGGCTACTTGTCATGTGTTATCTTTCTTCCTGCTCCTTACCCAGCACCCAGCACAGTATCTCCCAGTACTCAGCACTCAGTAATTATTAAATAATGAATCTTGGTTTTAGTTAAAAAAAAAAAAAAAGTCTCTTTGGGGATATGCTCATTTGGCATATATCAGTACTGTTAAAGAGAAATTAGACAGGAAATAAGATTTTTAGTGACATTATAAATCTGTAGGGACTATGTGTTATTTTTCTTTACTGTAATTGGAATATATTTATATATTGATGAGTTTTCTTACATGCTGTAGACATTGCCAACTTTTAGGTTATTAACTGTTTCAAGTAATGTTTTATTGCCTTCCTTCTGAAGCTTTGTACATATTCTTTCTCAAAGATGAGATATCCTTTCTTTGTACATATTTTTTCTCAAAGTTCACCAGGGAATTTTGTTTCTCAGTGTAGAAGAAATTATTTGTATTTTAAGGAGCTAGTGCTTAAGTCAGCTTTAGTTACAAAGCATTTCAGAGTGTTAAGAGCAATCCAGAGTGTTTCTCTGAAGTTCTCTTTTAGCTCTAAAAAGTAGACTGTTGTGGTGGTAAGCAAAGAATCAGAGAATTGGTAACAAAGCAGGCCAAATAATCTTTCTGGCTTTTTATATGTTGTATACTTTTTATTTTCAGTTGCATATTAGTGCAGAAGAAATATTACTGTTTTTAAGTACAGACCTAGGTATTGATAGAGTGACTGTACCACCCTCTTTTATGTTGTGACCTTCAGTGAGACACATACTTGGATCTCAGCTTCCCCATCTGTAAAATGAGAATATTTTCTTATTGTTAGGGATGTTCTGTGGATTAAATCTAGAAATAATGTTTTTCAAATAATGGCACACAACACATACTTCTTCTGCTCATTTGGTGATGTTAAAGAGAAAAATCACAGGTCCAAGATAGTGTCACTTGTGCTAACATCCATGACACTACACCTAAATTTAATATCTAGCCTAGTGAGAGAGTCAGTTCTGAGGCAGATTGATAAGAAGTCCAGGGGTCCCCAAGGAGAGAGGGGTCTGGAATTCTCAAGGAGGAAGACAGGACAAACTTTTTTTCCCTCTACATTCCTTAGGATTATGTATCCTGCCTGAGGACAGTCTCTGGATTAAACCTTCTGGCTAATACTGTTATCTTAAGGTGTAAATTATGGGAGTAGGTCTAGTGAGGTCTTTACAACCTTCAGACATTCTTTTGATTCACTGTAATAACTAATTAGAGAGTATATAACTCCATGGCTAACACTAACAAGAGGGTGCTCTTTCTGCCCCTTCTGATGCCTATGTCAGAAGCTTTCTCTATCTCCTTTATACTTTAATAAAACTTTATTACACAAAAAGCTCTGAGCAATCAAGCCTTGTCTCTGGCCCCGGATTCAATTCTTCTCCTCCGGGGGCCAAGAATCCCAGCGTCTTCTTGTGGTTCAGCAACAAACTTTCATCAGAAAGCTTCCACAAGTCTTCTATCCTTATAAGTCTCTATCCTTATCCATCAGAGGGCAGACAGAATGGAAACCACAGTTACAGAAAACTAAACTGATCACTTGGATCACAGCCTTGTCTAACTCAGCCATGCCGTGTAGGGCCACCCAACATGGACAGGTCATGGTGGAGAGTTCTGACAAAATGTGGTCCACTGGAGAAGGGAATGGCAAACCATTTCAGTATTCTTGCCTTGAGAACCCCATGAACAGTATGAAAAGACAAAAAAAATAGGACACTTGCAGATGAACTCCCCACATCAGTGGGTGCTCAATATGCTACTGGAGAAGAGTGGAGAAGTAACTCCAGATAGAATGAAGAGATGGAGCCAAAGCGAAAAAAATGCCCAATTGTGGATGTGACTGATGATGATAGTAAAGTCCGATGCTGTAAAGAACAGTATTGCATAGGAATCTGGAATGTTAGGTCCATGAATCAAGGTAGATTGGAAGTGGCCAAACAGGAGATGATAAGAGAGAACATGTTAGGAATCAGTGCACTAAAATGGGCCAGAAAGGGTAAATTTAATTCAGATGACCATTATATCTACTACTGTGGGCAAGAATCCCTTAGAAGAAATGGACTAGCCCTCACAGTCAACAGAAAAGTCCACAATACAGTACTTGGGTGCAGTCTCAAAAATGACAGAATGATCTCTGTTCCAAACCATTCAGTATTACAGTAATCCAAGCCTATGCCCCAAATACTAATGCTGAAGAAGTTGAAGTTGAATGGTTCTATGAAGCCCTACAAGACCTTCTAGAACTAACACCAAAAAAAAAAATGTCATTTTCATCATAGGGGACTGGAATGCAAAAGTAGGAAGTCAGGAGATACCTGGAGTAATAGGCAAATTTGGCTTGGAGTACAAAAGAAACAGGGCAAAGGATAACAGAGTTTTGCCAAGAGAATGCACTGGTCATAGCAAACACCCTCTTCCAACAACACAAGAGACGACGCTACACATGGACATCACCAGATGATCACTACCAAAATCAGATTGATTATATTCTTTGCAGCCAAAGATGGAGAAGCTCTGTATAGTCAGCAAAAATAAGATTAGGAGCTGACTGTGGCTCAGATCACCAACTCCTTATTGCAACAGTCAGATGTAAATTGAAGAAAGAAGGAAAACCCGCTAGACCATTCAGGTATGACCTAAATTAAATTTCTTACTATTATACATTGGAAGTGACAAATAGATTCAAGGGATTAGATCTTATAGAGTGCCTGAAGAACTATGGACAGAGGTTCGTAACGTTGTACAGGAGGCAGTGATCAAAACCATTCCCAAGAAGAAGGAATGCCAAAAGACAGAATGGCTATATGAGGAGGCCTTACAAATAGCTGAGAAAAGAAGAGAAGCCAAAGGCAAAGGAGAAAAGGAAAGATATATCCATCTTAATGCAGAGTTCTAAAGAATAGCAAGGAGAGATAAGAAAGCCTTGCTCAGTGATCAATGCAAAGAAATAGAGGAAAACAATAGAATGGGAAAGACTAGAGATCTCTTCAAGAAAATTAGAGATACCAAGGGAACAGTTCAGCAAAGATGGTCACAATAGAGGACAGGAGTAGTTTGGACCTAACAGAAGGAGATGATATTAAGAAGAGGTGGCAACAATACACAGAAGAACTACACAAAAAAGATCTTAATGACCCAGACACCACAACTGTATGATTACACTCACCTAGTGCCAGACATCCTAGAGTGCGAAGTCAACTGGGCCTTAGGAAGAATCACTAAGAACAAAGCTAGTGGAGGTGATGGAATGCCAGTTGAGCTATTTCAGATCCTAAAAGATCATGCTGTGAAAGTGCTGCCCTCAATATGCCAGCAAATTTGGAAAACTCAGCAGTGGCCACAGGACTGGAAAAGGTCAGTTTTCATTCCAATCCAAAAGAAAGGCAATGCCAAAGAATGTCCAAACTACCGCACAATTGCAGTCATCTCACACACTAGCACAGTAATGCTAAAAATTCTCCAAGCTAAGCTTCAACAGTTTGTAAAGAGAGAACATCCAGATGTTCAAGCTGGAGTTAGAAAAGGGAGAGGAACCAGAGATCAAATTGCCAACATCTGCTGGATCATGGAAAAAGCAAGAGAGTTCCAGGAAAACATCTATTTCTGCTTTATTGACCATGCCAAAGCCTTTGACTGTGTGGATGGCAACAAACTGGAAAATTCTCAAAGAGTTGGGAATACCAGACTGCCTGACCTGCCTCCTGAGAAACCTGTATGCAGGTCAAGAAGCAATAGGTAGAACTGGTCATGGAACAACAGAAGGGTTCCATATTTGGAAAGGCATACGTCAAGGCTGTATATTTTTACCTTGCTTATTTAACTTATATGCAGAGTTCAGTTCAGTTCAGTTGCTCAGTTGTGTGCTGTTTGTGACCCCATGAAGCGCAGCACACCAGGCCTCCCTGTCCATCACCAATTCCCAGAGTTCATTCAAACCCATGTCCATTGAGTCGGTGATGCCATCCAACCATCTCATCCTCTGTCGTCCCCTTCTCCTCCTGCCCTCAATCTTTCCCAGAATCATGGTCTTTTCAAATGAGTCAGCTCTTTGCATCAGGTGGCCAAAATATTGGAGTTTCAGCTTCAGCATCAGTCCTTCTAATGAACACTGAGGACTGATCTCCTTTAGGATGGACTGGCTGGATCTCCTTACAGTCTAAGGGACTCTCAAGAGTCTTCTCCAACACCACAGTTCAAAAGCATCAATTCTTTGGCATTCAGCTTTCTTTATAATCCAACTCACATTTATACACAACCACTGGAAAAACCATAGCCTTGACCAGACAGATCTTTGTTGACAAAGTAATGTCTCTGCTTTTTAATATGCTGTCTAGGTTGGTCATAACTTTCCTTCAAAGGAGTAAGCGTCTTTTCATTTCATGGCTGCAGTCACCCTCTGCAGTGATTTTGGAGCCCAGAAAAATAAAGTTTGACACTGTTTCCACTGTTTCCCCATCTGTTTGCCATGAAGTGATGGGACCGGATACCATGATCTTAGTTTTCTGAATGTTAAGCTTTAAGCCAACTTTTTCACTCAGCTCTTTCACTTTCATCAAAGTACATCATACAAAATGCTGGGATAGATGAAGCACAAGCTGGAATCAAGATTGCTGGGAGAAATATCAATAACCTCAGATATTCTGACGACACCAGTCTTATCCAGAAAGCAAAGAAGAACTAGAGTCTGTTCATGAAAGAGGAAAATGAAAAAGGAAAATGTTGGCTTAAAACTCAACATTCAGAAAACTAAGGTCATGGCATCTGGTCCCATCACTTCATGGCAAATAGATGGGGAAACAATGGAAACAGTGACGGATTTTATTTTCTTGGGTTTTAAGATCACTGCAGATGGTGTCTGCAGCCATGAAATTAAAAGATGCTTGCTGCTTGGAAGAAAAGCCATGACCAACCTAGATAGCATATTAAAAAGAAGAGATTTACTTTGCTGACAAAGGTCTGTCTAGTCAAGGCTATGGTTTTTCCAGTGGTCATGTATGGATGTGAGAGTGGGACCAATCAAGAAAGCTGAGCACTGAAGAATTGATGCTTATGAACTGTGGTGCTTTTGAACTTGAGAGTCCTTCTGACAGCAAGGAAATCAAACCAGTCTATCCTAAAGGAAATCAGTCCTGAATATTCATTGGAAGGGCTGATGCTGAAGTTGAAGCTCCAGTACTTTTCCCTCCTGATGCGAAGAACTGAGTCATTTGAAAAGACCCTGATGCTGGGAAAGATTGGTGGCAGGAGGAGAAGGGAGCAACAGAGGATGAGATGGTTGGATGGCATCACCGACTTGATGGACTTGAGTTTGAGCAAGCTCTGGGTTTTGGTGAAGGACAGGGAAGCCTTCACCAAAGGTTGCATGGCGTGTTGCAACCAGGGGATTACAAATAGTCGGACACAACTGAGCGATTGAGCTGAACTGAACTGAAGGATGGTTTGCCCTTAATCAACAAGTCTGGAGTTTTCTGTCAGCACCAATCTGACCAGAGGTAATCTGCCACTGCGGGCCTTCTCCATCCTCTAGAGGAAGAGAGGCAATCTGCATGATAAAACCCTGTGGTTCTTCCCCACTCACCCCAAAATGTCCTCCAGCCTAAAGTAATTCCTTCTGTTCTGTTGCTAATAGCTCCCTTCCCCACCCTTCTTCCTATAAAAAACCTTCCATTTTAAACAACCCATAGAAGTGCCAAAGACAATGAGAGAACCTTGGGGTCGCAAGGAGTCAGACACAACTGAGTGACTAAGCACAAACACGAAAGAGGACAGTAATATAGGAAATGGATGACAAAAATGTTTAAGACATACAGAAAACAGAGCAACATGACAGAAGTGCAACCTACCGAGTGAACCATGAAGACAGATCATTCGAACAGACAAGGAGACTGAATCAGTAATCATGTAACTCCCAATCAAAGACCATGAACAGATGGCTTCACTGGTGAACTCTACCAAACATTTAACAGTGAACTAATGCCAGCTCTTCTCAGCCTCTTCCAAAAAATTTAAGAGGAGTGAACACTCCCAAATTTATTTTATAAGGCCAGCATTACCCGGATACCAAAGCCAAAAGAAGAAAACTACAGGCCAATATTTCTGATGATTGTAGGTGTAAAAATCCTTAACAAGGAAGATCAAATCGAGTTCCACAGTGCACTGAAAGGATCATACACCATGATCAAGTGATTTTTATATCTGGGATGAAAGTATGGCTTAATATACACAAATAATAAATGTAATATACCACATTAATAGAATGAAAGACAAAAATCATATGATCACCTCATCAGATGCAGAAGGAGCAGTTGACAGCATTTTTTTCATGATAAAAACAGAAAAGTTGAATATAGAAGGAACTTCCTCAACATAATAAAGGCCATACATGACAAACCGACAACTAACTTCATAGTGGTGCAAAATCAAAACATTTCCCTCTAAAATTAGAACAAGGGTGACCACTGTCACCATTTCTATTCAGCATAGAACTGCAACTCCTAGCCAGAGCAATTAGGCAGGACAAAGAAAGAAAAAACATTTATGTTAAGAAGGAAAAAAATAAAACTGTTTGATGGTGACATGATCTTGTATGTAGAATATCCTAAAGAATCCACCCAAAACTGTTAGAACTAAGAAATGAATTAAGTAAAGTTGCAGAATATAGAATCAATATACAAAAATTATTTACAATTCTATACTTTAATGATGAACTGTCTGAAAAAGAAAAGTCTCATTTATAGGATCAAAAACAATAAAATATCTAGGAATAAATTTAATCTAGAAAGTGAAAGGTCTGTACTCCAAAAACTAAGACATTGATCAAAGAAATTGACGAAGACATGAATAAAAGGAAAGATTTTCCATGTCCATGAATCTAAAGAGTTAATATTATCAAAATGGCCATACTACCTAAACCCAGGGGTCCCCAACCAGTTATCAGTCTGTGGTCTCTTAGAAACCAGGCCTCACAGCAGGAGGTGAGCAATGGGCAAGTGAGTGGCACTTTACCTGCCACTCCCCATTTTTCACATTACCACATGAACCACCCCATCCCCTTGGTCTATGGAGAAACTATCATCCCTGAAATTGGGCCCTGGTGCCAAAAAGGTTGGGGACCACTAATCTCATTCATATATAGATCTAATGCAATCTCTATCAAAATTCCAATGGCATTTTTCAGAGAAATAGAAGAAACTATCCTAAATTTTATATGGAATCACAAAGACCTCAACTAGCTAAAGGTATCTCGGAAAGCTGGAGGCATCACAATTTCGGATTTCAAATTATATTACAAAGCTATGGTAATAAACACAATATAGTTCTGGCAGAAAACAGACACATAGACCAATGGGTCATAATTGAGAGCCCAGAAATAAACCCATGCATATATGGCCAACTAGGGAGCCAAGCATACTCAATGGGGAAAGATAGTTTCTTTAGTAAATGATGTTGAGTGAATTGGATATTCACTTGCAAAAGAATGAAGCTACACCCTCCTGTCATTCACAATGTGTAACTCAAAATGAATTAAATAACATAACACCTGAAATTATGAAAATTTTTTGGAAACAGAAAAAGCTCCTTGACATAGGTCTTAGCAATGACATTTTTTGGATGTGAATCCCAAGACACAAGTAAAAAAAGCAAAAATCAGTCATTTTCCCAAAGAAAACATACAAATGGCCAAAAAGCATATGAAAAGAAGCTCTGTGTCACTATCAGGAAAATGCAAATCAAAACCACAATGAGATACTATCTCTCATCTGTTAAGATGATTGTTCTCAGAAAGACACATGCTGGCAAGGATGTGTAGAAAAAGAAATCTGGCACACTGTTTGTGGGAATGTAAATTGTTTAGTCAGTTCAATCGCTCAGTTGTGTCTGACTCTTGCAACCTCATGGACTGCAGCACGCCAGGCCTCCCTGTCTATCACCAACTCCCAGAGTTTACTCACACTCATGTCCATTGAGTCATTGATGCCACTGAATCATCTCATCCTCTGTCATCCCCTTTTCCTCCCACCTTCAATCTTTCCCAGCATCAGCGTCTTTTCCAATGAGTCAGTTCTTTGCATCAGGTGACCAAAGTGTTGGGAGTTTCAGCTTCAGCATCAGTCCTTCCAGTGAACACCCAGGACTGATCTCCTTTAGGATGGACTGGTTAGATCTCCTTGAAGTCCAAGGGCCTCTCGATAGTCTTCTCCAACACCACACTTCAGAAGCATCAATTCTTCGGTGCTCAGCTTTCTTTATAGTCCAAGTCTCACATCTATACACGACTACTGGAAAAACCAAAGCTTTGACTAGACAGACCTATGTTGGCAAAGTAATATCTCTGCTTTTTAATATGCTATCTAGGTTGGTCATAACTTTTCTTCCAAGGAGCAAGTGTCTTTTCATTTCATGGCTGGAGTCACCGTCTGCAGGGATTTTGGAACCCAAGAAAAATAAAGTCTGTCACTGTTTCCACTGTTTCCCCATCTATTTGCCATGAAGTGATGACTGAGCGACTGAACTGAACTGAATTGAACTGATGGGACCAGATGCCATGATCTTAGTTTTCTGAATGTTGAGTTTTAAGCCAGCTTTTTCACTCTCCTCTTTCAGTTTCATCAAGAATCTCTTTAGTTCTTCTTCTCTTTCTGCCATAAGGGTGATGTCATCTGCATATCTGAGGTTATTGATATTTCTCCTGGCAATCTTGATTCCAGCTTGTGCTTCATCCAGTCCAGCATTTCTCATGATGTTCCTTCTTAGCTCAGTCGGTAAAGAATTTGCCTGCAGTGCAGGAGACCTGGGTTCAATTCCTGGGTCGGGAAGATCCCTTGAAGAAGGAAATGGCAATCCACCCTTTTATTCTTGCCTGGAAAATCCTATGGACAGAGGAGCCTGGTGGGCTACAGTCCATGGGGTCACAAGAGTTGGACATGACTTAGTGACTAAACCACCACCACCACCACTTTGTATATAAGTTAAATAAGCAAGGTGACAATATATACCCTGATGTACTCCTTTCCTGATTTGGAACCAGTCTGTTGTTCCATGTCCAGTTCTAACTGTTGCTTCTTGACCTGCATACAGATTTCTCAGGAGGCAGATCAAGTGGTCTCATATTCCCATCTCTTTAAGAATTTTCTACAGTTTATTGTGATCCACACAGTCAAAGGCTTTGGCATAGTCAATAAAGCAGAAGTAGATGTTTTTCTGAACTCTTGCTTTTTTGATGATCCAGCAGATGTTGGCAATTTGATTGCTGGTTCCTCTGCCTTTTCTAAATTCAGCTTGAACATCTGGAAGTTCACGGTTCACATACTGTTGAAGCCTGGCTTGGAGAATTTTGAGCGTTACTTTGCTAGTGTTTGAGTTGAGTACCATTGTGCAGTAGTTTGAACATTCTTTGGCATTTCCCTTCTTTGGGATTGGAATGAAACTGACCTTTTCCAGTCCTGTAGCCACTGCTGAGTTTTCCAAATTTGCTGGCATATTGAGTACAGCACTTTCACAGGATCAACTTTTAGGGTTTGAAATAGCTCAACTGGAATTCTGTCACCTCCACTATCTTTGTTCATAGTTTTGCTTCCTATGGCCCACTTGACTTTGCATTCCAGGATGTCTGGCTCTAGGTGAGTGATCACACCATTATGTTTATCTGGGCCGTGAAGGTCATTTTTGTATAGTTCTTCTGTGTATTGTTGCCACCTCTTCTTTATATCTTCTGCTTCTGTTAGGTCCATACCATTTCTGTCCTTTATTGTGTCCATCTTTGCATGAAAATTTCCCTTGGTATCTCTAATTTTCTTGACAATATCTCTAGTCTTTCCCATTCTATTGTTTTCCTTTATTTCTTTGAATTGATCACTGAGGAAGGCTTTCTTATCTCTCTTTGCCTTTCTTAGGAACTCTGCATTCAAATGGGTATATCTTTTCTTTTCTCCTTTGCCTTTAGCTTGTCTTCTTTCCTCAGCTATTCATAAGGCCTCCTCAGACAACCATTTTGCCTTTTTGCATTTCTTTTTCTTGGCGATGGTTTGATCCCTGCCTCCTGTACATTGTTATGAACCTCTGTCCATAGTTCTTCAGGCACTCTGTCTATTAGATCTAATCCCTTGAATCTATTTGTCACTTCCACTGTATAATTGAAAGGGATTTTATTTAGGCCATACCTGAATGGTCTAGTGGTTTTCTCTACTTTTCTTCAATTTTAAGTCTGAATTTTGCAATAAGGAATTCATGATCTGAGCCACAGTCAGCTCCTGGTCTTGTTTTTGCTGACTGTATAGAGCTTCTCCATCTTTGGCTGAAAGATATAATTAATCTGATTTTGATATTGACTATCTGGTGATGTTCATGTGTAGAGTCATCTCTTGTGTTGTTGGAAGAGGGTGTTTGCTATGACCAGTACATTCTTTTGGCAATACTCTTAGTAACCTTTATTCCTATGTAAATTGGTATAACCACAATTGGAAAAGTATGGTGGTTTCTCAAAAGATTAAAGATACAACTATAATATGATTCACCCATCCTATTGTATTGGAAAAGTATGGCAGTTTCTCAGAAGATTAAAGATACAACTATAATATGATTCACCCATGTACTGAAATGAAATCACTATCTCAAAGCTATACCTATACCTTCATGTTCACTGTAGTGTTCTTCACAGCAGTCAAGACATGGAAATAACCTAGGTGTTCACTGACAGATGAATGGATAAAGAACATGAGGTATATTTGTAGAGTGGAATATTATTTATCCATATAAAAGAAATCTTGCCATTTGTGACAAATGGATAGACATTGAAGTCATTTTACTAAGTGAAATGAGTCAGAGAAAGAAAGATAAGTGCTTTATGACCTCACTCGTGGAATCTAAATGTAACAAACTCCTGGAATCTACCAGTAACAAACTCCTAGAAACAGAAAGGAGAATGGTAATTGCCAGGGGCTGAGGAATAGAGGATATAGGGAGATGTTGGTTAAATAGTACAGACTCCAGTTAGAAGATGAATAAATCCTGTGGATCTAAGGTAGTACAAGGGGACTCTAGTTAATGTTAGTGTGTTGTACGCTAGGGAGTTGCTGTGAGAGTAGAGTTCTAACCATTGTCACCCCAACAACAAAAGCAAAGGTAATTATGTGAGAGGAGGACTATTTTAACAATCTTACTATGGTAAATATTTCACGTATATATGTGTAACAAAGGATCACATTGTACACCCTGATCTAAGTCTACACTGCTGCTGCTGCTGCTAAGTCGCTTCAGTTGTGTCCGACTCTGTGCGAACCCATAGACAGCAGCCCACCAGGCTCCCCCGTCCCTGGGATTCTCCAGGCAAGAACACTGGAGTGGGTTGCCATTTCCTTCTCCAACGCATGAAAGTAAAAAGTGAAAGTAAAGTCACTCAGTCGTGTCCGACTCTTAGCGACCCCATGGACTGCAGCCTACCAGGCTCCCCTGTCCATGGATTTTCCAGGCAAGAGTACTGGAGTGGGGTGCCATTGCCTTCTCCGAAGTCTACACAGTGTTATGTCAATTATATCTCAATAAGGCTGGAAAAAATGATAGTACTCCTTATTAGTACTTACATGTGAATGACAAAAACAGAGATTAGAAGAGTGGATTAAAAACACATAATCCAACTGTATGCTGTCTCCAATTGGTTTATTTAATATCCAAAGGTGCAAACAGATTGAAAGTGAAGGAATGGGAAACGATATTCTATAAAAATAGTTACCAAAAGAGAGAAAATGTTGCTATACTTCTATCAGACAAAATAGACATTACATCAAAAAAGGTTACAAGAGACAAAAACATTTAGAAAAGTTTAAATGCAGCAAGAAGATGTAACAAACACTTAGGCACTTCATGACCATCAAAATATATGAAGCAAAAGAGAATTAAAGTGAGCTATGCATAATGCTAAGGGGAGTACATCAGGTAAACACAAATACTGAATGATTTTATTTATATGTGGAATCTAAAAAAATCAAACTCAGTAACAGAGAGCAGATTGGTAGTTGCCAGAAGCAGAGGTTGAGGGTAGGGGAAAAGAGTGAAGGTGGTCAAAAGGTGCAAACTTCTAGTATAAGTTTTGTGAATGTAATATACAGCATGGTGAATACAGTTAAAAATACCATATTGTATATTTGAAAGTTGCTGAGAGTGAGTCTCACAAGTTTTCATCACAAGAAAAACCTGTAGCTATATGAAAGAAAAGTGAAGTCACTCAGTCGTGTCTGACTTTTTGTGACCCCATGGACTATAGCCCACCAGGCTCCTCAGTCCATGGGATTCTCCAGGCAAGAATACTGGAGTGGGTTGCCATTTCCTTCTCCAGGGGATCTTCCCAACCCAGGGATCAAACCTGGGTCTCCCACATTGCAGGCAGACGCTTTAACCTCTGAGCTACCAGGGAAGTATTAACTAAACTTACTGTCTTAATCATTTTGCAGTATATGCTGCTACTGCTAAGTTGCTTCAGTCATGTCCGACTCTGTGCAACCCCATAGACGGCAGCCCACCAGGCTCCCCCGTCCCTGGGGTTCTCCAGGCAAGAACACTGGAGTGGGTTGCCATTTCCTTCTCCAGTGCATGAAAGTGAAAAGTGAAAGTGAAGTTGCTCAGTCGTGTCCGACCCTCAGCAACCCCATGGACTGCAGCCTACCAGGCTCCTCCATCCATGGGATTTTCCAGGCAAGAGTACTGGAGTGGGGTGCCATCTCCGTTGCAGTATATACGCATGTCAAATCATTGTTGCACACCTTAAACTAATTCAATGTTGTATGTCAATTATAAAACCAGAAAAAATAAAAGGAGAAACAGTTCTATAATAGTTGAAAGATTTCAATACACTCTCAATATTGGATAGAACAGACAGAGGTTAAGTAAGGAAATAGAAGACTTAACACAATACACTAACAAGATCTGATAGATACATACAGAACACTGTATCCAACAAAAATAGCAAAACATTCTTCTCAAGGTCACATGGGAAAATTTCCTGGTTATGTATATAATACATTCTCTGTAGTTTCAAAGAGCACACAAGTATCTTCTCTGATCACAAAGTGATGAAATTAAATGAGTTATCAAGCCATGGAAAAACATGGGGGAAAATGCATATTGCTTAGTGAAACAAGCAAGTCTGAAAAGGATACATGTTTTGTATTTTATAATCCCCACTGTATGAAATTCTGGAAAAGACAAAACCAAGGAGAGAATAAAGAAAATCAGTGGTTTCCAGAAGTTAGGGGAAAGAGGAGTTGAATAAGTAGACCACAGGAAATGTTTATGTTAGTGAAACTATTCTTTGTGATACTGTAATGATGGACATGCCATTATGCATTTGTTAAATCCACTGAATGTAGGACATAAAAGTAAACCCTAATGTATCATATTGCTTCATTGATTGTAACAAGTGTGTCACATTTAGTTAATGATAGTGTATAAACCTGGAGGAATAGGAAATTCCTTTAAACTTTCTGGGGGATTTTTCTTTAAGCCTCAAAACTGCTCTAAAAAATAAAGCCTATTTTAAAAAAACCAAGACATATTATGAAAGATGCTGCTTACTTCTCTTATTCTGGGCCCCAGAAATTTATTATAACGACAGGCAGGATTTTTCAGTTCTGCAGTTTGATTTTACGATGCTTGCAAGCTAACAGCAAGCATGTTACTGTTTTATCAATGCATGAGCATCAGTATGTTGGCGTTAGTTCCCCTTGCCCCTCATTCATGTGAGAGTACACTGGGAGGGCCTAGTGGGGAGCTGACACATGCAGTCAGCTGTATTCTAGCCAAACTTGGGGATCCATGGTTTTTATAGCAAGCAGCAAGCAAGCCTGCTGTTTCTTTGTGATGGGTGCATTACCTTATCTCTCAAGATTGGTCTCTGCAAACACAATTTTGAGAAATGGTCTGAGCAGAGAGCAGTCAGAGCTTTGCATGCGTTTCACACCTTGCAAAAAAAGTGCAGGATGCTAACTGCCTGTGGCAGATTACATCTCCCAATAGGTCCTTTCAGTTCTGGTATCTCCAATGATACTTAGAGAATTTCTTCATTTTGGGATTTCTAAAACAACAAATATGCATATTCATGTACAGTTAACTTCCATATAGTTATATAACATTTAAGTATGAATTATTCACAAATGGGATACTGATGCCAATTTTATTTTCCTTCTTAATAAGCATTCTTCTGTGTTCTGGTCCAAACTAGATTTATTTTCTTCCAGGTCTTCCTGATCATATTTTGGAGGGTTCCATTCAAATCTGCCATAGAATGGTGACTTTTTTTGTATCAAAGCCTTTATTAACTATTTACAGAAATGTCTTTGCCTATGCATCTGAAGTTCCTAGAGCAGAGCTTACTTTAAATATGGCCCTTTCCTCACATGGCTTCTGTGCACCTTGTTCTCTTTGCCATGTCCTGTTTTCTTCAAGGCTGTGGTCTGCTCCGTTTAGCAGGAAAAATGCTTCCTGTTCGATATCTAGACTGAAAACCACAATGGGCAGGAACATGGCTACCATAAAGCTTCTTGGGTAACATTAGATAATCTTCTACTTTTCTGTGTCAGTGCCAGGGACACTGATATATAGTTATTTTATTCTCAGGATTATCCATGGGAATAAGATTTTGTATCCAATATACAGATGATTTTATTAAAAAGGGAATGGCCATAATGAATGAATTAAGACTAAAATGAGTGCCTGTGGCTTATAACTTTTATGTAATAGAGGCTGTGGAAAGCCTATGTCATTTCTAAACATGATTTCAAATCAATACTCTTTCACCCTCCAAAATAATTTAGCCATATTTGTTAATTATTGCTGTATGCAAAGTTGAGTTAACTTGTATCTCTTGTTTTGCTTTGTTTATCCCTATTGTTGTTTATAAGATAACAATAAGGAGATAAAATAACTTAAGTGATATGAGCATAGAGAGAAAAAGAAACTCACCAAACCTTGTGGTAATTTTCCTACAACTCCAGTTTTATTTCATTGTTTCATAACTGACCAGCCCTATGCCTCTTTTGGGGGCAGCACAAGGGGGCTGTGCTCAGTGGAATATCAAATGGTCATTACATGTTGAGAAATGGAGTAAAAATAATAGTTTTCTCTGTTTTTACTTCTCCTGAGGTTAGCAGCTCCCTCAATGGAACTCATGTATATTTAGAAACTATATTAACATTTTGAGCGCCATTTTGGTGCTTCTTAATAAATTATGCTTTCATCATACTAAAATAGTGCCCGGACGGACACTGTAGTGAGCTTTCAGAGGCGGGAGTGTAGCAAGGCAATGTTATTTGGAATTAGGGACAAGAGCTCAACTGGAGAGTTAGACTGCCTGGGTGTAAAACTTAGTGCCACAGTTTACTAGCTGTATGACTGGGAAAACTAATCTCCAGGCTTCAGGCTTCTTATATAATGGTAAAAAACATAGAACTTAGGGCTTTTTTGGTGATTAAATGAGATAATCCATGGAAGACACTTAGCTTAATTGCCGGTCACATAATATGCACTCTGTAAATGATAGCTCTTACTGTTTTTTGGTGTTATAATAATATATTATTAATAGTCACCAGCTTAATGAGTGCCTGCTAACCGAGCTTGGCACTCCATTTTCAGAAGCATGGACTCATTTAGTCCTCACTAGTGTCCTTTGATGTAGTAATCTTAACACAAAGATTGTATTCTCCAGTCAGACAAGAGTCAGAGATCTCACTGGCATCATTGAGTGACATGATAATTTGGCATAATTAACTTTGCTTCAGATTTGCTAGGAGATTTGTCATTATGTTCATAAGGAGGTTCAACTAGGTCAGTGTCCTTCTTTTCTAGGGGCCTCCCGTCAGTAAAGGGAGAGAATGGATTGTGGAAATACTGCTAGCTAGTTTCTTCCCGGGCAGGCACTGGTGTTATTTCCATTTTAAGGCTGAGGAAACGGGCACAGAGAGACTAAGTCAGTTGCACCAAATCTAGTAATGATGGAGGCTGGATGAAGATGATTATGATTTATGGAATACCCACACATACAGGGCACTGGAGAAGGCTCTTGAGAGTCCCTTGGACAGCACAGAGATTGAACCAATCAATCCAACAAGAAATCAACCCTGAATATTCATTCATTGAAAGGACTGATGCTGAAGCTGAAGCTCCAATACTTTGGCCACTTGATGTGAAGAGCTGACTCATTGGAAAAGACTCTGGTTTTGGGAAAGATCGAAGGCAGGAGGAGAAAGGGACGACAGAGGATGATATGGTTGGATGGCATCATTGACACAATGGATGTGAGTTTGAGGAAACTCTGAGAGATAGTGAAGGACCTAAAGTTTGAAAGAAGATATTCTGATAGATACCTAAAATGTACAAATATACAGCAATACACTGAGAGGATCTTATGTGAACCTGGTCTTCTAGTTTTCCCTTTCTGAGGAATGGCACCACAATCTAGCTATGCAAACCAGAAATCTAGGAGTTGTCCAAGACATTTCCCTACATTCCTCTTTTTCATCTCCATGTCAAACACTGCATAACAGATTATGCTGTTTTGATCTCTTAAATAACTTGCTCCACTTTTTTCTGTTCCCTAGTCTAAGTACTACCTTCTCTCTTCTGAACTACTTCAATAATAAATTTCCAGGTAAGAAAATAGCCTATACCACCACATTCTTAAAACATGGTAGCCACACCACTTGCAGAATAATCTTTCAAAGTGTAATCTGGTCATATCATTCCTGTACATAAAATGTATTAAAGTTCCACATTTTTCAAAGAACAGAAATTTTTATTATGGTCTATGAGACGCAGCATGGTCTAGCTCCCAGCCATATCTCTGGACTCAGTTCACACTATGCTCCCCACATGTTCTTTGTACTTGACCCACACTGACCATTAACTCTCCTGATTTCAGTGCTTCTTCCTTTCAAATTAGTCAGTTCAGTTCAGTAACAATTGTGTCTGACTCTTTGCAACTCCATGGACTGCAGCACACCAGGCTTCCCTGTCCATCACTAACTCCTAGAGCTTGCTCAAACTTATATCCATCGAGTCGATGATGCCATCCAACCATCTCATCCTGTGTCATCCCGTTCTGCCTTCAGCCTTTCCCAGCATCACGGTGTTTTTCATTGGTAAGTTCTTCACATCAGGGGGCAAAGTATTGGAGCTTCAGCTTCAGCATCAGTCCTTCCAATGAACACCCAGGACTGATCTCCTTTAGAATGGACTGGTTGGATCTCTTTGCAGTCCAAGGGACTCTCAAGAGTCTTCTCCATCACCACGGTTCAAAAGCATCAATTCTTCAGCATTCAGCCTTCTTTATGATCCAACTCTCACATCCATACATGACTACTGGAAAAACCATAGCTTTGACTGGACAGACCTTTGTTGGCAAAGTAATGTCTCTGCTTTTTAATATGCTGTCTAGGTTGGTCATAGCTTTTCTTCCAAGGAGCAAGTGTCTTAATTTCATGGCTGCAGTCACCATCTGCAGTGATTTTGGAGTGCTAGAAAAGAAAGTCTGTCACTGTTTCCATTGTTTCCCCATCTATTTGCCATGAAGTGATGGGACCAGGTGCCATGATCTTCATTTTATGAATATTGAGTTTTAAGCCAGCTTTTTTCAATCTCCTCTTTCACTTTCCTCATGAGGCTCTTTAGTTCCTCTTAGCTTTCTGCCATTAAGGTGGTGTCATCTGTATAGCTGAGGTTACTGATATTTCTCCTGGCAATCTTGATTCCAGCTTGTGCTTCATCTAGCCCGGCATCTCACATGATGTACTCTGCTTATAAGTTAAATAAGCAGGCTGACAATATACAACCTTAACATACTTCTTCCCAATTTGGAACCAGTCCGTTGTTCCATGTTTAGTTCTAACTGTTGCTTCTTGACCTGCATACAGATTTCTCAGGAGATGGTCTGATATTCCTATCCCTTTAAGAATTTTCCAAAGTTTGTTGTGATCCACACAGTCAAATTTTACTTTAGTGTAGTCAATGAAGCAGAAGTAGATGTTTTTCAGGAATTCTCTTGCATTTTCTATGACTGAACGGATGTTGTCAATTTGATCTCTGGTTACTCTGCCTTTTCTAAATCCAACTTGAACATCTGAAAGTTCTCCGTTCATGTTCTGTTGAAGCCTGGCTTGGAGAATTTTGAGCATTACTTTGCTAGCGTGTAAGATGAGTGCAATTGTGCAATCGTTTGAACATTCTTTGCCCTTTCAAATAGTTTTTGCATATTCTTTGCCTTTTGATCCTTCCTCCTTTTACTTGGTTGATTTTAAAATTTATCCTTCTGACCTTAGTCCAGTTATGTTTTCCTCAATAAAATCTTCTGTCCCTGCCATGAAAGACCAAATTCCCCAGTTCCAAAGCATTGCCTTTAGGTAATTTCACTGAGAAACAATAAACTTAGGGTGAGTTCCATGAATGACCAATTTGCTAAAAACCAATTTAGCAAAAACCAACTTTCAGGAGACCAGTTCATTGCCCAGGTCAAGGATGTGTTTTTGCAGCAAACTTTCTGGAAAAAGCTCAAACCTAAAGACAGTAACTACATATAAGAAGCAACCCACCATTTGCTTACATTAAAGTACTGGATCATTGGGCTTTAGAGAAGGACTTGGCATCTGAAATGTGAAAACATGAAATTGATATCCAGCCCAGACAGACTGTCAAATTTGAGGTTAAAGAGCTGTCATGAAAGGACTGCATTGAAAGTTCTGTGAAATTAAGACTTCAAAAAGTCCTCAATAATTCAGTAAATTGGTCATTTGATGAAGTGATGATCTGAAAGACTACTTTTCATCAAATTGATTTTCTAGAAATTGGTTTTGGATGAACTATCTTTCAGTGAATTTTCTGTTAGGGAATTCAATGAATCAGTCATTTGGAAAATTGACTTTTGGCAAATTGGCTTGCTGCAAATTGATTTTTGGCAAATTGGCCTTCTTACAGCATCATGTTCTTCACCTTGCAACATTTTTCATAGTTAATGTTTTCAATTTGTTTGATGATAATTGGATTGATGGTGCTTTCCCCTGATTGTACGCAAGCATCACCAAGGAAGGGGAAATACTGTTTTTATTCACCATTTCATTTTCAGTTTTTGGCACACAGTAAGTACTCAATAAACATACGTACAATAAATTAAAAAGTAACACACTGTCGTTGTTCAGTTGCCAAGTTGTGTTCAACTCTTCAAGACCCCATGGACTGCAGCACACCAGGCTTCCCTGTCGTTCACTATCTCCCAGAGTTTGCTCAAACTCATGTCCATTCAGTTGATGATGCCATCCAACCATCTCATCCTTTGTCACCCCCTTCTCCTCCTGCCCTCAATCTTTCCCAGCATCAGGATCTTTTCCAGTGAATCAGCTCTCTGCATCAGGTGACCAAAGTATTGAAGCTTCAGATTCAGCATCAGCCTCAGTCCTTCCAGTGAATATTCAGGTTTGACTTCCTTTAGGATTGACTGGTTTGATTTCCTTGCTGTCCAAGGGACTCTCAAGAGTCTTCTCCAGCCCCACAGTTTGAAAGCATCAGTTCTTTGGCGCTCAGCCTTCTTTATGATTCAACTCTCGCATCCGTACATGACTGCTAGAAAAACCATAGCTTTGACTATACAGACCTTTGTCAGCAAAGTGATGTCTCTTCTTTTTCATACCTGCTATCTAAGTATTAAAGGAGCAAATGTCTTTTAATTTTATGGCTGCAATCACCATCTGCAGTGATTTTGGAGCCCAAGAAAATAAAGTCTGTCACTGTTTCCATTGTTTCCCCATCTATTTGCCATGAAGTGATGGGACTGGATGCAATGATCTTAGTTTTATGAATGTTGAGTTTTAAGTCAGTTTTTTCACTCTCCTCTTTAACCTTCATCAAGAGGCTTTTTAATTCCCTCTTCGATTTCTCCCATTAGGGTGGTGTCATTTGCATATCTGAGGTTGTTGATATTTCTCCCGGCAATCTTGATTCCAGCCTCTGTTTCATCCAGCCTGGCATCTTGTATGATGTACTCTGCATATATTTTAAATAAGCAGGGTGACAATATATGGCCTTGATGTACTCCTTTTCCAATTTGGAAGCAGTCCATTGTTCCATGTCTGGTTCTGACTGTTGCTTCTTGACGTACATACGGGTTTCTCAGGAGGCGGGTAAAGTGGTTTGGTATTCCCATCTCTTGAAGAATTTTCCATAGTTTGTTGTGATCCACACAGTCAAAAACTTTAGTCAATGAAGCAGAAATAGATGTTTTTCTGGAATTCACTTGCTTTTTCTATGATCCGACAGATGTTGCCAATTTGATCTCTGGTTCCTCTACCTTTTCTAAATCCAGCTTGTACATCTGTACGTTCTTGGTTCACATACTGTTGAAGCCTAGCTTGGAGGATTTTGAGAATTACCTTGCTAACATGTGAAATAAGTGCTATTGTGCAGTGATTTGAACATTCTTTGGCAATGCCCTTCTTTGGGATTAGAGTGAAAACTGACCTTTTCCAGTTCTGTGGCCACTGCTGAGTTTTCCAAATTTGCTGGCATATTGACTGCAGCACTTTCCCAGCTTCATCTTTTAGGATTTGAAATAGCTCAGCTGGGGTTCCATCACCTCCACTAGCTTTGTTTGTAGTGCTGCTTCCTAAGGCCCACTTAACTTCACATTCTAGGGTGTCTGGCTGTAGGTATGTAGGATATAGACCTTACTGATGGCCATTCTGATGATGTGAGGTGGCACCTCATTGTAGTTTTGATTTGCATTTCTCTAATAATTGGCAACATTGAGCATCTTTTCACGTGACTGTTGGCCATCTGTATGTCTGGAGAAGGAGATTTTTTTTAAGGTGCTTTGTATCTCCATCAGCCTCCCGAAAACTCCTGTAACATATAGCATATATAAAGTCAGGTTGCTTGCTTTGCAAGCACAAAGTCAATGCAAAAATCCCTCTTTTTACTGGAACCAAAACAGTAATCCTATTGTGCAAGTTCAGCTTTAAGATAGTCTTTCTAATGTCTCCTTCTTACCAGATTGTGGCTCCTAATACCATCACCTGGCTAGGAATGAAAGCAACAGAAGTGGGAAATGGATTGGTGATGGACTGCAGGGAGTGAGATTAAATAATTCATGGAGGCCTTGTTATCTTTTTATAGATAACAGTACAAAGCATGACCTTGCTATGCAGAAAGAATGAAAACTTGTTGCTTTAATGTATGCCTTTGTATTTATTATTTGGTGGGGATGGGTACTTTATATACTACATTTAAATTTTACAACAAATTTGCTGATGAAGTATTGTTCCTCTTATTTTACAGATAATGATACAGATTCAGGCTGAGTAATTTTCTCAAGGGCTTATATCTAGTAAGTGATCTTGGGATTCTAACCAATATCTGCTTTATTTCAAACTTCATGTGATTTCTGCTACACCACACTGCCTTTGTAGAGTATTGTAAAGTAGAGACAATAATTATGGTGTGGATAATTGGATGTTTGTTCCCAAGCCTCTGTTGCACAGAATGGGAAGTAAAGCTAAGTTTATGGTAGAAAATGTGTGTTGGTGAGTGATACAAAGGAAAGAGATGCCTTGGTGAATCCGGCCTGTTGAACTAAATGGAGTAATATGTTACCCTGGTTGTCTATCATAACATAACAGAAATATATTGGCAGCACTGTCATCTTTGGTTTGAGAATGGGACGGACCGAGAGGGTGTTCTTGAGATCATGCTACTGAATGAGATCATGCTACTGAATTTATCTCCAGAGATTGGGCACGTGGTCGAAAGAGACTTGATATGTCAAATGAAAGAGAAACTACTGCTTCTTTCAAGATTTCTTTTCTCAATAACGTGAAACTCTTGATTATTGCTAATGATTTTTTTGAAGAATATAGTAACTGTAAGCCAAAATTGAAAGGTTAAAAATGATTCATGTAACCTTTCAGAAAGTTTCATCAGCAGTTTGAATAGGCTTTGTAGAGAATTGTTAATCTCATCTAATTCATGTATATTTCTTTTATCCCATTATGCTTGCTGTTTTTCTCTTATTGCAACCTATGGGAACTGCTGTTATTAGGCCAGAAGTTAAATACGTTATTAGGACTATTCGTTGTTAAAATTTATTTTGAGTTAAATGCCAGTGTTTGTTTTTTTCATATGGGCTGAAAGCCAGACTGCCACAAAAAATAAACACTTTAGATCTGTGCACTTTTAATTCTAGACAGGGCTAAGGAATGTATAAATTTGAGTTGCAAATATTTCAGAAGACTCTGATGCATTATTTACTAACAAATATATTTTAGAAATAAGATTCTTGTAGTTTGGACAGAGATACAATTTTGAAAAATACCTTCTCTTTAGAATTGTCTCTTGTCTTTAGCCGTTTAACAAATTCTCTGAACAAGTTGCCTTCTCAACTCTTCAAATACATGCACATGATAAGAAATTTGTGACCAGGACTTATACAATGATGTGGAAACTCTGCCTTTTAAGTATTTTGGGGGCATAATATCAGCAAAAGTTGTACATTTCCTTTTATCTATGTATGAATAATGGCGCTTCATTGATTTTATGGTTTCATTTGTGAAGGAACTAACCTTGATCTTCCTATCTCTATGTTTTATAACTTTTTAATAACATAGCTCAAGATGGGATTATATGACAGATGAAGTTACAAAGAAAGCAGTAATGAAGACATTAGTTATCCCATAAGGTTTGGTTTGCTGCAGAAGCTTTTAAAAGCACAGTGGACTCAACTATGAAAAATGAGGTATTCTGAATATTTCTTCCCTCTGGTACTTTTGAGGTAAAAAATAAAAAATTAGCATACCCTTGTTTGTTTAGCAAGTGAATAATAATAATTTTGTAAGTGTGTTCGACTAAAAATGTTAAATAAATAATAGAGAAAATGCTGCTTCATGCAATTTTTTTTTTTCAGGGCATGATGAAAAAGTTGATTAAACTTACAGGTTGTTGACAATTCTGAATTTTAAAAATGCTTATCAAAAATTTGGTGTTATATAGCTTCTCTTCTTAGTGGGCTTCCTTTGGTATTGAAGATAGTTGCAAACATTCATGTCCTTTATATTTTGGTCAATTAACAAAGAGTCAGGAATGAGAATCTTTTTGTAAATGACCTTAACCACTTACTTTGGCCAAGCTTAATGGATATGAATAGTATTTGCTATGGAGGAAGTTTGCCAGTATTTTGGAAATGCAATTTGTGTTTGAAAATTGATTACAAGGCCCTTATCTTTACCATTGATCTGATATTAATTTTCATATAGATTCAATATGGGGAGACTTCCCCCCACCATATGTGATTAATTCAGAGGCTGTGAACTATTCACTTCTGAGTTCACTGCATTTCTATTTTATGCTAATGTGTTTTATGTCAGATTTTTGGGTAGTGGCATGAAGAATGGACTGATGAGGCACAAGGTAAGATATAAGGAGACTGGATAGGATGCTACTGCTGACCTGTTAGGATGCTAGCCAAAAAAGGTCAGAGGTTTAAACAAATAATAGTGTCAGTAAGGATGAGCTAATAAAATAATCTTTATTTATTGAATGCTTTCTATGTGCTATGCACAGTGCTGTGTATGGTTCATGGACTGTTGCATTTAATACTCACCATGTCCCTGTGGCAGCACCCTGGTGGCTCAGCAGAAAAGAAGCCTGCCAATGCAGGCAACGTGGGTTTGATCCCTGGGTCGGGAAGATTCCCCTGGAGAATGAAATGACAACCCATTCCAGTATTCTTGGGCTTCCCAGGTGGCACCAGTGGGGCCTAGGAAATCCCACTGACAGAGGAGCCTGGTGGGCTACCATCCAAGGGGTTGCAAAGAGTCAGACACGGCTTAGCAACTAAACACACACACGCAGACACACACACATCCTTATGAAGGAATATTCATCCCCATATTACAGAAGAGAAAAATGAGGTCTAGAGAGGCTAGACAACTTATGTTATGGAGTCAGAAAATGGTATAGCTGTGACTTGAGAGCCCAGGGAACTCAACCTCCATCAGTTCAGTTCAGTTCAGTTCAGTCGCTCAGTTGTATCCGACTCTTTGTGTCCCCATGGACTGCAGCACGCCAGGCCTCCCTGTCTATTGCCAACTCCCGGAGTTGACTCAAACTCATGTCCATTGAGTTGGTGATACCATCCAGCCATCTCATCCTCTGTTGTCCCCTTCTCCTCCAGCCTTCAATCCTTCCTGGCATCAGGGTCTTTTCCAATGAGTCAGTTCTTCGCATCAGGTGGACAAAGTATTGGAGTTTCAGCTTCAGCATCAGTCCTTTCAATGAATATTCAGGACTGATTTCCTTTAGGATGGACTGGTTGGATCTCCTTGCAGTCCAAGGGACTCTCAAGAGTATTCTCCAAGACCACAGTTCAAAAGCATCCATTCTTCGGCGCTCAGCTTTCTTTATAGTCCAACTCTCACATCCACACATGACCACTGGAAAAACCATAGCTTTGACTAGATGGACCTTTGTTGGCAAAGTAATGTCTCTGCTTTTTAATATGCTGTCTAGGTTGGTCATAGCTTTTCTTCCAAGGAGCAAGCATCTTTTAATTTCATGGCTGCAGTCACCATCTGCAGTGATTTTGGAGCCCCCCCCAAAAAAGTCTGTCACTGTTTCCACTGTTTCTCCATCTATTTGCCATGAAGTGATGGGACCAGATGATCTTAGTTTTCTGAGTGTTGAGTTTTAAGCCAACTTTTTCACTCTCCTCTTTCACTTTCATCAAGAGGCTCTTTAGTTCTTCTTTGCTTTCTGCCTTAACGGTGGTGTCATCTGCATATCTGAGGTTATTGATATTTCTCCTGGCAGTCTTGATTCTAGCTTGTGCTTCCTCCAGCCCAGCGTTTCTCATGATGTACTCTGCATATAAGTTAAATAAGCAGGGTAACAATATACAGCTTTGATGTACTCCTTTCCCTATTTGGAACCAGTCTGTTGTTCCATGTCCAGTTCTAACTGTTGCTTCCTGACCTGTCAAACTCCATACAACAGACCAATGTTTAAGAGGTAGAGTTTAGCCACTAATTAGAAGCAGAGAGGGGCCTGGTGTAGAGCTCAGGTGTAGCTCTTTGGATTCTGGATTGGGTACCCTAGTGAGTGAAAGCCCTTGTCTCTGGGTCAGGGAATACGGAATGAGGAACACATTTGAAAGATTAGGGACTTCTGGACACCTCGAATGTGAGGTGCCTTTGAGACACATCAAGAGAGGTCAAATGGGTTTTGTGGCTCTGGAGCTCTGGCAGGAATCTGGGTCAGAATGCTTGGCATGATGCCTGGCAGAGAATAACTGTCAATGCATATTTGTTGGGTGAAATGACAGACAGCTGGAGAGGGAAAGAGAGAGAGAGGGAGGGAGTGAGCACAGAGAAGTGTTCATTATAAGGGTACTTGGACCATGGGAGTGGATACAGTTTCTCAAAGGACAGTGTATCAAGTGAAAAACGAAAAGAACCCAGAGTAACTTAAGAGTCAGATAATGAAAGAGGAACTTGAAAAGATGACAGAGGAGGAGGAGAACTTTAAGAGAATAATATCACAGAAGCCAAGGAAACTGAAGGATTTTAAGGATATTATTAATAATATTAAATACCATAAAAAAAGGCCCAGTAAAATAATAATGATGAGTAGCTTACAACTTATGTTGCTATTACTATATGTCAGGCTGTGCTTTGAGCCCCTTCAACTTAAGGGGCTTCCCTTGTGGCTCAGACGGTAAAAATATGCCTATAATGCAGGAGACCTGGGTTTGATCCTTGGGTCAGGAAGTTCCCCTGGAGAAGGAAATGGCAACCCACTCCAGTATTCTTGCCTGGAGAACTCCATGGACATAGGAGTCTGGTGGGCTACAGTCCATGGGGTGGCAAAGAGTCAGACATGACTGAGTGACTAACACTTTCACTTTCACTTCAAGTTAAATCTGTGCTATAAGTATTTTTATTCACCATTATTCATGGATAAGAAAATAGATGAAATAAGTTGCCTAAGGTAAGTGGCAAAGTCAAGATCGAGAACCCTGGAAGTGACTGCATCGTTGATGTTCTTAAACCACTGTGTTATTCTAACTTGCAAAAGCAGGGGCCAGAATGTGCCAACTAGATGTGACAGGAAATTGTTTTTGACTCGAGAAGTGCAGTCCAGTGAGACAGTATAAACTGAACCAGGATGCTGAGGCAGGGAGGAAGTTGGAAGTACATGGGCTTTCCTTCCTGGGAACTTGGTGGAAAAGAAGAAAGAATTTGCCAAAGAAAACATTGGGCAGAAGGACTTGTTTTTAGGATGGGGGAGATTTGGGGCTATTTGTGTGGTAAGATAAAGCATATTAGAAGAGAGATTGGGGGAAATACTGGAGAGACATGGCAAAAGAAGAGATGGTAAAGTATGGGCTATAAGCACCTCAGGAGATTTTCTGCTTAAACAGGAGCAGGGAGCACCTATTTTACAAAAGGAGAGGGTTAATAGCTGGGTAGAGATGCAGGTAGGTCTTTCAGACTTGAGTGAGTAGCATGCTTATCAAGTTCATACATATTCCCCCTGCTTCTGTCTCTATGAACAATCACCTCCCACCTTTTTTTTTTTTTTTAAATAGCAACCCTTCCCTTAGTGGTATTTCCATCCCACTCTCCACTCATGTGAATTTTCTGGATTCCTGCTGTCATTAGATTTTGTTCTCTGCTCTCTGTGACCAAGGCTAGGCCAGGACTTCCCTGGCAGTCTGGTGAGGGGGACTTTGCCTTCCAGTGCAGGGGTTCAGGTTCAATCCCTGTTCTGGGAGCGAAGTCCCACATGCCTCACGGCGAAAAACAAACAAGCAAACACAACCATAAAACAGAAGCAATATTGGAACAAATTCAACAAAAACTTTAAAAACAGTCCACATCAAAAAAGAAAAAATCTTTAAAAACAAAAGCAAATAGACTGCCAGATATTTCTCTAGTAGGGATGGGTTTATTTAGGATCAGCAGACTTGCAATCTGAGGGTCTATAGCCATGATGAGCCAACCTGCATGTCCCCCGCACAGCAGGGGAAGGAGAACTGTCTTATAGGCAGGAAACGAGGCGGGGAAGGCTCTAGTAAACAAAGAGGAGGCTGAGGCTCTTCATTGACTGCGTCCTTGCCAGCAAAGAAGAGGAGTCTTTCTTCTTCTGTTAGGCTGCTGTGCTCACAGGGCATGAAATCTCCCCTTCTGGTCTCCCAAATCTATTTCATTGAGGTTTCTGTTTATTAATTTTTCACAACTCATAGGGACAAGAGATGTTTGGAGTTGTGTCATTTCATGGTAACGATGTTTTGAGCTGACTGGATTCTTTTCCTTTCACAGATGCTTCCTGCTCAAGTCTCCGTCCAGTTACATGAGCTTCAGTAAGTCCTCTTTTTATTGTATTAAAATTATTTTACTTGAGGTAATTGCTTTACAATGTGGTGTTGATTTCTGCTATACAACAATGTGACTCAGCTAAAAGTATACATATATACTCTCCTTCTTGAGCCTCCCTCATAACCTCCTCTTTTTCTCTAATAATGTCTCTTTTGCTTAAATCTCTTGTTACATATCAGTTCAGTTCAGTCGCTCAGTCATGTCCGACTCTTTGCGACCCTATGGACTGCAGCATGTCAGGCTTCCCTGGCCATCAACAGTACCCAGAGCTTACTCAAACTCATGTCCATCGCGTCAGTGATGCCATCTAACCATCTCATCCTCTGTCGTCCCCTTCTCCTCCCACCTTCAATCTTTCCCAGCATCAGGATCTTTTCCAGGGAGTCAGTTCTTCACATCTGGTGGCCAAAGTGGAGTTTCAACATCAGTCCTTCCAATGAATATTCAGGACTGATTCCTTTAGGATGGACTGGTTGGATCTCCTTGCTGTCCAAGGGACTCTCAAGAGTCTTCTCCAACACCACAGTTCAAAAGCATCAATTCTTTGGTGCTCAGCTTTCTTTATATTCCAAATCTCACATCCATACATGACTACTGGAAAAACCATAGCTTTGACCAGATGGACCTTTGTTGCAAAGTAATGTCTCTGCTTTTTAATATGCTGTCTAGGTTGATCATAGCTTTTCTTCCAAGGAGCCAGTGTCTTTTAATTTCATGGATGCAGTCACCATCTGCAGTGATTTTAGAGCCCCCCAAAATAAAGTCTGTCTGCACTGTTTCCCCCATCTATTTGCCATGAAGTGATGGGACAAGGTGCCATGGTCTTAGTTTGCTGAATATTGAGCTTTAAGCCAACTTTTTCACTCTCCGCTTTCACTTTCATCAAGAGGCTCTTTAGGTCTCGCTTTCTGCCTTAAGGGTGGCATCATCTGCATATCTGAGGTTATTGATATTTCTCCCAGCAATCTTGATTCCAGCTTGTGCTTCATCCAGCCCAGCGTTTCTCATGATGTACTCTGCATTTAAGTTAAATAAGCAGGGTGATAATATACAGCCTTGAAGTACTCCTTTCCCTATTTGGAACCTGTCTGTTGTTCCATGTTCAGTGCTAACTTTTGCTTCTTGACCTGAGTACATATTTCTCAGGAGACAGGTCAGGTGGTCTGGTATTCCCATCTCTTTGATAATTTTCCAGTTTGTTGTGATCCACACAGTCAAAGGCTTTGGCATAGTCAATAAAGCAGAAGTAGATGCCTTTCTGGAACTCTCTTGCTATTTTGATGATCCAGTGGATGTTGCCAATTTTTTCTCTGGTTCCTCTGCCTTTTCTAAATTCAGCTTGGACATCTGGAAGTTCTCGGTTCAGGTACTGTTGAAGCCTGGCTTGGAGAATTTTGAGTATTACTTTGCTAGTGTGTCAGATGAGTGCAGTTGTGTGGTAGTTTGAATATTCTTTGGCATTGCCTTTCTTTGGGATTGGAATGAAAACTCACCTTTTCCAGTTCTGTGGCCACTGCTGAGTTTTCCAAATTTGCTGGTATATTGAGGGCAGCATCATCTTTTAGGATTTGAAATAGCTCAATGGGAATTGTATCACCTCCACTAGCTTTGTTTGTAGTGATGCTTCCTAAGGCCCACTTGACTTCACATTCCAGGATGTTTGGCTCTAGGTGAGTGATCACACCATTGTGGTTATCTGCGTCATGAAGATCTTTTTTGTATAGTTCTTCTGTGTATTCTTACCACCTCTCCTTAATATCTCTGTTTCTGTTAGGACCATACCATTTCTGTGCTTTATTGTGCCCATCTTTGCATGAAATGTTTCCTTGGTATCTCTAATTTTCTTGACAAGATCTCTAGTCTTTCCCATTCTATTGTTTTCCTCTATTTTTTGCATTATTCATTGAGGAAGGCTTTCTTATCTCTCCTTGCTGTTCTTTGGAACTCTGCATTCAAATGGGTATATCTTTTCTTTTCTCCTTTACCTTTATCTTGTCTTCTTTTCTCAACTATTTGTAAGACCTCCTCAGACAACCAGTTTGCCTTTTTGCCTTTCTTCTTGGAGCTGGTCTTTATCCCTGCCTCCTGTAAAATGTCACGAACCTCCATCCATAGTTCTTCAGGCAATCTGTCTATCAGGTCTAATCCCTTGAATCTATTTGTCACTTCTACTGTATAATCGAAAGGGGTTTGATTTAGGTCATATCTGAATGGTCTAGTGGTTTTCCCTACTTTGTTCAATTTAAGTCTGAATTTGGCAATACACAGTTCATGATCTGAACCATTGTTGGCTCCCAGTCTTGTTTTTGTTGACTGTATAGAGCTTCTCCATCTTTGGCTGCAAAGAATATACTCAATCTGATTTTGGTATTGACCATCTGGTCTTGTCCATGTGTAGAGTCTTCTCTTGTGTTGTTGGCAGAAGGTGTTTGCTATGACCAGTGTGTTCTCTTGGCAAAATTCTGTTGGTCTTTCCCCTGCTTCGTTTTGTACTCCAAAGCCAAATTTGTCTGTTGCTCCAAATATCTCTTGACTTCCTACTTTTGCATTCCAGTCCCCTATAATGAAAAGGACCTCTTTTTTGGGTGTTAGTTCTTGTAGGTCTTCATAGAACTGTTCAACTTCAGCTTCTTCAGCATCAGTGGTTGGGAAATAGAGTGTGGTATTGAATGGTTTGCCTTGGAAATGAACAGGGATCATTTTGTCATTTTTGAGATTGCATCCACATACTGCATTTCAGCCTCTTTTGTTTACTATGTTGGCTACTCCATTTCTTCTAAGGGATTCAAGCTGCCAGTAGTAGATATAATGATCATCTGAGTTAAATTCACCAGTTCCAGTCCATTTTAGTTCAGTTCAGTTCAGTTCAGTCACGTCCAACTCTTTGTGACCCCATGAATTGCAGCACATCAGGCCTCCCTGTCCATCACCAACTCCCAAAATTCACTCAAACTCTCATCCATCGAGTCGGCGATGCCATCCAGCCATCTCATCCTCTGTCGTCCCCTTCTCCTCCTGCCCCCAATCCCTCCCAGCATCAGGGTGTTTTCCAGTGAGTCAACTCTTCACATGAGGTGGCCAAAGTACTGGAGTTTCAGCTTCAGCATCATTCCTTCCAAAGAACACCCAGGACTGATCTCCTCTAAAGGAGGACTGGTTGGATCTCCTCTAAAGAATGGACTGGTTGGATCTCCTTGCAGTCCAAGGGACTCTCAAGAGTCTTCTCCAACACCACAATTCAAAAGCATCAATTCTTTGGCGCTCAGCCTTCTTCACAGTCCAACTCTCACATCCATACATGACCACTGGAAAAACCATAGCCTTGACCAGATGGACCTTTGTTGGCAAAGTGATGTCTCTGCTTTTGAATATGCTGTCTAGGTTGGTCATAACTTTCTTTCCAAGGAGTAAGCGTCTTTTAATTTCATGGCTGCAGTCACCATCTGCGGTGATTTTGGAGCCCCAAAAAATAAAGTCTGACACTGTTTCCATGGTTTCCCCTTCTATTTCCCATGAAGTGATGGGACCAGATGCCATGATCTTACTAAAATGTCAATGTTCAGTCTTGCCATCTCCTATTTGACCACTTCCAATTTACCTTGACTCATGGACCTAACATTCCAGGTTCCTGTGCAATATTATTCTTTACAGCATCAGACCTTGCTTCCATCACCAGTCACATCCACAACTGGGTGTTGTTTTTGCTTCGGCTCCATCTCTTCATGTTCTCTACTTAATAAAACCTCTTGAAAGAACTTGAAGAGCGTGGCATAGAATAAAGACATTTGGGATATGGGATTAGCAGTAATGGCAAAACCAAAATACCCTGCACACAGATTCTTTATCCACTGAGCCATATAGGAAGTTCTATGATCCAACTAGAGACGGATGAAACTGAGAGATTTCGAGGCATTACTGAAGCAGGAAACCATTCCCTTCATTTGAAATTGCCTTTTATTTTTGTCTCCATCACTCCAACCCCCTATAGAACATGGAAAATAGGAAATGTGATAAAACTTATGAAAATTAGTTACCCTATTTGTAGTCATTACTTTTTAGTTAGGTGACCTAACTAAGAATAGTTTTTGAGTCAAGTTTCATTGGTTTTGTCAAAAAAACAAGCACCTTGTAAGAGTGTTTGAGTTAAAGATTTTCAAAAGGTAAAATTAATGTTTGACTTACTTGAAGCTGTTCAAATGTTGATGAAGTCTTAACCCTCAGCCAAATTCTTCATCGTAGATTGTTCACACTGTTAAAGGACATTTTCCCCAATTAAATCTGTGGGCAGTAATGTACTGTAGGCATATTCTATAATTTCACACTTAAATGACTAGTTTATCAAAAATAGAATCGAACTCCAGGGCATATGGTATTCACACAGATCATCAGTATGCAATTATTGTTTGTTGTCTGCCATCCCCATAAATAAATGTTCATGATTTTGTAGAGTTTTACAGCTCATATATTTCTTTACTCTTGATAACTTTTCACAAATTGTGAATTTGTAATACATTTTATTTTTGACAATAAATAAGAGAACAATCATAAAGTAAAATAGGCCAATAATAATAAAAAGTAAAATAACAACAATAATAATAACAATAATAAAGTAAAATAAAAGCAAAGTAGAAATGTGCTACTAGATGATTTAGTGAATAACTTTTCCAGTTTCACTTTGAACATGATCACCTTTCAGTGAAAGAAAGTTAAGCTAGACACTTAGAAAAATTCTTTGACTTCTAGAATTGTGCTTTTGATATTCAAGAAAAATTGAATGTCTCTGATGCTATGTGGGAGCTACATATATAACCTCTTTGTACTGGGAGTGTGCTTTTTTTTCTTTTTTTAAATGTTTTTTGGGGGATGTGGATCATTTTTAAAGTCTTTATTGAATGTGTTACAATATTGTTTCTGTTGTTTATGTTCTGGTAAGGTTGCGAGGCATGTAGGATCTTAACTAGGTCCCTGAACGGGTACCCCCTGTATTAGAAGGCCAAGTCTTAACCATTGGACCATGAGTGAAGTCCCTGGCAGTATGCTCTTGAGTGAATTATTTAACCTGGTTTTCTTACCTCTAAAATGGGATATTTATACTTCATAGTGTTATCATAGGTATAATCCAAGTGACCCCAAATAAAGTCACTGTAAAGTCACTTAAGCTTTTATTATGTGAGGTCCAGGTCATGATCATTGTCCAATATTCTAAGAGAGTCCTAGGGATATTTAAATAGCTTAAAACACTTTTCCTGGAAGCCTGCAGAGATGCTTATTTAATGTAAATGTCATTTTAAAATTAAGTTTTTATTTATTGCATGCAATTGCACAGTTGCCACTGTAAGCTTAAAAGAAAAGCAGTTATTCTCTCCTCTGCCTGCCCCTACCCCCAATTTCCTCTCCACTGCCTTCAACTCTTTTTTAGCTTTTTTCTCCTGTTATTTCTACAGTATGACTATATACTACTCTTCCTTGATTTTAATTTATATTTACTTAAAACACCCTAAAATAAAAAGTAAAAGTTAGACAATGGTGAGATAATGATTTGAAAATTTTGAACTTTCTTTTGATTGACTTCCTTCTGTGGAAGTTGAGGCTGTAACTCTCAGATGTCCCCCTCTGCTACCCACTGTATACACAGCCACACATTCTCTCTGTCTCTCCTCCCCATATCATAATTTTTGTGTAAATGAATAGTAATTGTATACATAGTTATAAACGTACAAATATTGTTCATAGCTAAGCCGTGTTTATGTTTCTTGTCCAATTTTTGTCTTTCATGAAATGAATAATTGCTTTGTTTAAAATATTGTGCTTCGTTTTCTGTGCTCCTTTATAAATTTCGCCCCTAGGTTTCCCACAGAAGTTTGAAGTGCTTTTCAGCACAGTCAGATGCAGTGGTAGTTTGTGAGATCTATGTTTTCCCTGTTGACAGCCCTCTCCGAGTCCTTGTTGACCCCTGTTGCAGTTGGCCTCTCTGTAGACCTGCTGGGGCCCCCCTCACCATCATGCTGGGCGTCCTCTCTGCCTCTGCCTTCATCTGCGTCCAGCTTTCCATGTCTTCCTCCTTCTTGGCTTACTACCTTCTTTGTTTTAGTGGAGCACATTCTCCAGTAACTACCTAAGAAATGGTTATTTGAAGTAAAATGGAGACCTTGCATGTTATAAAATATCTTTTCTATCCTTACATAGTACATAGTTTAGTCACTCAGTCGTGTCTGACTCTTCGTGACCCCATGGACGGTAGCCTACCGGGCTCCTCCATCCATGGGATTTTCCAGGCAAGAGTACTGGAGTGGGTGGCCATTTCCTTCTCCAGGGGTTCTTCCTGACCCAGGGATCAAACCGGGGTCTCCCCTACTATAGGCAGACGCTTTACCATCTGAGCCACCCTGGAAATCCTTAGACTCACTTAAAAGAGAGATTGGAGGTAGCATTATAGGAAGAAAATAATTTTCCCTCAGGATTTTGAAGGAATGCCTCTTTTGTCTTTTTTCTTCCAATATATACCACCTGCTGCTGCTGCTGCTCAATTGCTTCAGTCATGTCTGACTCTGTGCAACCCCATAGATGGCAGCCCACCAGGCTCCCCTGTCCCTGGGATTCTCCAGGCAAGAACACCAGAGCGGGTTGCCATTTCCTTCTCCAATGCATGAAAGTGAAAAGTGAAAGTGAAGTTGTTCAGTCGTGTCTGACTCTGTGCGACCCCATGGATTGCAGCCTACCAGGCTCCTCCGACCATGGGATCCTCCAGGCAAGAGTACTGGACTCTACCCCCTACAATTTGTAAATATGAGTATGCTGAATGAATGATGAATTTAGATTTAGCCCTGTGCCTTTAATTAAGGAGCTCTGAGTTTAGAGAGTGGGTAGAATTTAGAAAGCAGGTTAATATAGTTTACCCTATGTCAGTCAATAGTATAATGTACTATCTAATTTAAATTTTATAACATTTAACTTTATAATAAAGGAAGTGAAGTTCAGAGAAGCTGGGCAGTTTGTCTAAGAATCCTCAGAAGTTTAAGCACAAGTACAGCTGGAGTATGTCTCTTGCCCATCCTGTAAGGTTTCCTTCCAGCTCTACCAGTCACATTTTATCTCATTCAGCTGTTTGGTTATACTAGTGTCTTGGGACATGGATCCTGGCTTCATATCTGCCTCTTTCTAGCTGAATTATGAGTTGATATGTGTAAAATGCTTAGGGGTAGGAGATGCTGTATAATGTTAACTGAAGTCTTTAGTCTTTAAAATTGACTTGCATCCTGCTCTTCCCCTCCCATTCTGTTTGTCCAATTAACTTCTCATTCTTTTTTTATTTTTTTTAAAATGTTATTTTATTTTTAAACTTTACAATATTGTGTTGGTTTTGCCAAATATCGAAATGAATCTGCCACAGGTATACATGTGTTCCCCATCCTGAACCCTCCTCCCTCCTCCCTCCCCATACCATCCCTCTGGGTCGTCCCAGTGCACCAGCCCCAAGCATCCAGTATTTGCCATTTCACTTCCCTATTGAAACCATTCCAAGTAGAACAGCCTCACTCTCTCCAAAAGTGGACTAATTTCCACCTACCTCTCATTTTGTAAGGCTTCCCCTGTGACTCAGGGTAAAGAATTTGCCTGCCAATGCAGGAGACTCGGTTCAGTCCTTGGGTCAGGAGGATCCCCTGGAGGAGGAAATGGCATCCCACTCCAGTGTTCTTGCCTGGAGAATCCCATGGACAGAGGAGCCTGGTGGGGTATAGTCCATGGGGTCACAAAGAGTCAGACACGACTGAGCATGCAGCATGCATGCATACATTGTAAATATGAGACTTAGTGATTTTCCTTCATATGAAAGTTAGTAATTATATGTTTTTGTATTTGTTTCAAATCTTTTTCTCCTACTGCAGTCTAAGCCCCATGTCTGTTTTGCTTACTATTATACCTGCAGAACCTAAGAAATACTCAGAACACACGTATTATATAAATATTTGTTGAAGCACTGGTTACATAAATGAATACTGAGTTCAGGCAAATCTGTATTTTTTCCCTTACTGCAAAAATATTTTTTAATAGAAAGTTAATAAATAATAAACAATAGTAATTGCTATAATCTTTTCCATGTTTACTGTGTATGTAAGTATAGGGAGAAACCATTCTGCCTGTCTGCCTCGGTGAGGGTGCAGTTTGCAGGTCAGTTTAGTGGATTGTTTGACCAGCTTTAAAAAATGTCATGGACCAGAAGAGAAGATATCAGAGTGTATAACACATGTGTGCATGTGTGCTCAGTCGCTTTAGTCATGTCCTACTCCTTACAACCCCATGGACTGTGGCCCGCCAGGCTCCTCTGTCCATGGAATTCTCCAACAAGAATACTGGAGTGGGTTGCCATTTCCTCCTCCAGGGGATTTTCCTGACCCAGGGATCAAACCCGCATCTCCTGCATCTCCTGCATTGCAGGCAGGTTCTTTACCACTGAGCCACCCGGGAAGCCTGGGCTTCCCTCGTAGTTTGGTTTGATTCCTGAGTCAAGAAGATTTCCTGGAGAAGGAAATGGCAACCTACTCCAGTATTCTTGCCTGGAGAATCCCATGGACAGAGGAACCTGGCAGGCAGGGAGTCTCAAGAGTTGGACACGACTTAGTGACTAAATCACCACCACCACCAGGCAAGCCCATATAACACATAATAAGGGGTAATTATTGTCCTATGAAATTGTATATATCTGTATATCTACACACACACACATATATGATTATATGAAGCAGACTGCATTACAATAAAATTATTTTTTATTGTGAGTATGGTCAAAAAGTCTTGCCAAGTCAGTTGCTTTAGAGGTTGGCAAACATTTTCTGTAAAGGGCTAGCTAGTAGATGTTTTCAATTTTGCAATCCCTATGGTCTTTGTTACACTCAACTCTGTCACCGTAGCATGAGAGCAGACAGAGCCCATAAGTAAAGAACAGGACATAGCTGTTTCCAATACAGCTTTACAAAAACACAAGTCTGGATGGGTTTGACCCAAAGGCTATAGCTTGCAGACCTCTGCCCTAGAGGGACGGGTTGGCAGGGAAGATTCTGTCCCTCCCTCCACATTGTTCGTTGAAGGAGATGATTTGATTGATTTGGGGTAATCTGATGATTCTGACTAATCTGATGGTTCTTTCTTAGTGAATGAGAGAGAATAGGGCAGTAGGTTGCAGCCTGAGCTAAGATATCTCAAGCTCTTATTCTCTCTCTCTCTTAAAAAATTTTTTTTATTTATCTTTTTTTTTGTGTGTGTGCCAGGTGTTAGTTGAGGTATGCAGGCTCTAGTTCCCTGACCAGGGATCAGATCCCTGACCTGAGCCTTGTGCATTGGAAGCTTGGAGCCTTAGCCACTGGACTACCAGCGAAGTCCCAAACTCTTATCCTGTTTACTTTCCTTGTATTCCTATGTGATAGGATTGAAAGAGATTGGGCAGTGCTTTCCTCTGTGTGAAAAAGAGCTTGCCACTCTCTTTGCAAGGCCCTTGCCTGCGCCTCACGTGTTATGTGCTGCATAATAGTGTATGTGACCTGAGCCCCCTTCGAGTTGTGTTGCTTGGCAGCTCTGACTGCCTGACAAGTGGCTTTACAGTCTACTCTATGATTCTGCCTCTCTCCCTGAGAGGGTCTTACGGACCAGAGTTACAGTGTTACCAGGATGCCCACTTTAGGTCTGAAATCCAACCCACATTCTCAAATGCTGCTGTTAATAGAAAGACCTGAATTTTAAAGTGATTGGTATTTATCTAGATTGAATCAAATGACTCTGTGGTTACCAGTTTTATGTAAGAGTGCTTTATAGTTTAGAACACACAGAGGTGAGTTTAAGTTCTCTGAATGCTCAATATTAAGAATTGGATATTCAATCTGTATTTCATAATAAAAGGAAATTGGATTTCCCTCTATATCCAGAATAGTATATATCTCACAGATTTTGCTTACTTCAACCAACCTAAGAAATATGACACCCAAAGGTGATTCTGATCTAGAGTATGTGGACTTGTGGAGGGATGGGATACATGGAAAATAACTGCCTCAGAAGAGTGTGGCCAATATTATAGATGGGACTGTATCAGATTCGTTTATAACCACCCCCCCCTTTCTTTTCTTCTACTGCAGTAGCTGAAAACCTTAAAGATTCATGTTCCTTAGACTCTGTTGATGCTAGGATGAGCCATGTGATCAAGATGTGATAAACAAATCTCTTTCCTCCTTTCTTCCGGATGAGCTGATTCCTAGCAGGTGCCTGGGGTGCAGTGCTGCCTTGCACACTTGCACCCCCTGCCAAAGCTGTGAGCACAGGAGCTGGAAGGAGTCTCTTGGCTTGGTAACATCATCGAGCTTTTGAACTGCCAACCCTCAGACTTCCTGTGGCATGATGTTAATAAACCCCCATGGCTTAAACAACTGTTAGTCAAATTTTTAGTTATTTAGAGGTAAACATAGTCCTAACTGATACCAAAAGTAGATTAGCTTGTTAGATGGAAATTGTTACTATGAAATAATGTTAGGGACACATTACCCTAGGTTATGAAGGGGGAAAAGGGCACTGGTTTGAAATTTAATAGTTTGAATGAAAAGATGTAAGTTGCTTATATTGCTAAACCTTTACTTTTTTAAATTCAAGAAGTCATCTTGGGGGTCTTAGAACTATATAACTGTAGCATTTTCCAAACTAGAGAAAATTTAAGATCTCTTCTTTTACAGGGCCCATCAAATGCCTAGTATATTAGTTATATCCAATATATACATGTTAAATGAATAATTGAAAATGCCATTGAAGGAATAAATGAATGTGAAAGATACTTCCTCTAGAAGGTACCCTAGGTGACTTCACTAAGGATATTGGAAAATACCATGCAGGAAAGGTGTAGAAGTTTTCATCTTCATTCCCATTGATGTCAATAACTTTGAAAGACAGATATAGAACCTAACATCAAATAATTTTAATGTTTCAAAAAGTATGTTCATGCCTAATATGAGAGTGAGAAGGACAGTTTATTTAGTCTGGGAGTGTATGAACAAAATAAACAAATGGAAACATGACCTTTAGATTTTATTATGAAAGCTGAAATTAATTTCTAAGATGTCTGTACTTGTGCCAGATTATTTTCTGTAACTGAAAGAGAAACACAATGTAACAGAATATTAGGAAGTACAGTGAAATTTTAGAATATAAATGATGAGTAATGAATGGTTTTGACTCTCTATTTTACAAGTTACAGAAGAGTCAGAGCTGTATCCTTTATTCAGTTTAGTTCAGTTCAGTCGCTCAGTTGTGTCCTACTCTTTGTGACCCCATGGACTGCAGCATGCCAGGCCTCTCTGTCTATCACCAACTCCTGGAGTTTACTCAAACCCATGTCCATTGAGTCGGTGATGCCATCCAACCATCTCATCCTCTGTTGTCCCCTTCTCCTCCCGCCTTCAATCCTTCCCAGCATCAGGGTCTTTTCAAATGAGTCAGCTCTTTGCATCAGGTGGCCAAAGTATTGGCCACCAATACTTTGAAACAGTTTCAGTCCTTCCAATGAATATTCAGGACTGATCTCCTTTAGGATGGACTGGTTGGATCTCCTTGCAGTCCAAGGGAGTCGCAAGAGTCTTCTCAAACACCACAGTTCAAAAGCATCAATTCTTCAGTGCTCAGCTTTCTTTATAGTCCAACTCTCACATCCATACATGACTACTGGAAAAACCATAGCTTTGACTACATGGACCTTTGTTGGCAAAGTAATGTCTCTGCTTTTGAATATGCTGTCTAGGTTGGTCATAACTTTTCTTCCAGGAAGCAAGCGTCTTTTTATTTCATGGCTGCAGTCACCATCTGCAGTGATTTTGGAGCCCCCCCAAATAAAGTGCGTTACTGTTTCCCCATCTATTTGCCATAAAGTGATGGGACCAGATGCCATAGTTTTCTGAGTGTTGAGTTTTAAGCCAACTTTTTCACTCTCCTCTTTCACTTTCATCAAGAAGCTCTTTAGTTCTTCTTCACTTTCTGCTTTAAGGGTGGTGTCATCTGCATATCTGAGGTTATTGGTATTTCTCCCAGCATTGTTGATTCCACTTCTGTTTCTTCCATCCAGTGTTTCTCATGATGTATTCTGCATATAAGTTAAATAAGCAGAGTGACAGTATACAGCTTTGACGTACTCCTTTCCCTATTTGGAACCAGTCTGTTGTTCCATGTTCAGTTCTAGCTGTTGCTTTCTGACCTGCATACAAATTTCTCAAGAGGCAGGTCAGGTGGTCTGGTATTCCCATCTCTTTAAGAATTTTCCAGAGTTTGTTTATTATAAAACTATAATTGTAAGTCAGGCTTCCCTTGTCGCTCAGAGGGTAGAAATCTGCCTATAATGCAAGAGACCTGGGTTCGATCCTTATAATTGTAAGTATAATGCTTTTGTGAGTTCTGAATCATACCAGTGAGTGATAGAACCTGAAGGCGTCATGAGAACCATTGAATTTGCAGCCAGTTGACTAGAAGAGTGGGTGTCCTGGGGACCCCTTGAACTTGCTGCTGACATCTGAAGTCAGGACCATTTAGTGGAGGCACTAAGCCTTTAATGTGTGGTTTGTGCCCAAATTGTATGGAAGTTCACATGGTTTGTTGAAATGGAATACTGTTCATAAGAAATGACTGGTGTTTGCAGCCCAGTGGCATTCTTAGATTATGTCTGTCTGCCATTAAGTTGACTTTCTTGGGAAACACATTCCTTGTGTAGGAGGTTTATTGGGCAGTATTCTTAGGATCAGTACTTGTTGAAGGGAAGATAAGAGCAGGATTCAACAGGAGAACTCAAGCTGTGATACAGTCTTAACAGAAGCCTCCTCTGTCCCTTGTCTCTGTCTGCAGAGACAAAATTACCCCAGGTTAGAGTAATAGCGCTCGAGTTTGGGCTGGTTACTTTTTATGGGCTGAGTAATTTCATATGCTAATAAGTGGGAGGATTAGCAGTAGGAAGCCAAAGTTAAGTCTTGGCTCTGCCACTGAACCGCTGATAACTTTGGACAAATAATATGTTCTTTTTGGAAGAGCTAGATTTTTTCTGCAATTCTCTTCAGATCCTAATATTAAAATCCCATGATTTTTTCTCTAAACTTCTTTGTATAAAGGAGGGACACAATATCAGACACATGGTTGCAACTCGATAAATATTAGTTTAGTAAGGTAAAACCTACTAACTTGGGCATACAGAAAAATGATAGTTAATGAATGTAGCCTACAATTACTTTGATCTTTCCATATAAGCTCCATCATCTAATTGGAAGGCAGTGAAACCAACTTAATACCCAGTGTAAACCTTATCTGGCTCAATAATTTAAAACTGGCTTTTTAAGCAGTGTTTAATACTTCTTAGATAAAAATGTGGAGCCCTTCATACAACTTCCTCCTCTTGCTTGCCTTCCTCCTAAGACAGTATCAGTTTCTATGGGGAAAGGGATGATGAAGAGGAGGAGAATGGAGAGGCTAAAGCATCGTTATCAAGGTGGGGAAGAGCTGGCAGCTTCAAGTGCCATCCTTGGTCTCCTCTAGTCTCCAGGGGATGTGCCATGAAGCTAATCGAGAGTAGAATGGGAAATGTAATTAGGCTGGCTTTTAGTGCGTAGTATTCGTGGGCAGGAGGAGAAGGGGACGGCAGAGGATGAGGTGGTTGGATAGCATCACTGATGTGATGGACATGAGTTTGAATAGGCTCCAGGAGTTGGTGATGGACAGGGAAGCCTGGCGTAGTGCAGTCTGTGGGGTCGCAAAGAGTCGGACACGACTGAGTGACTGAACTGAATCGTGTGGTTTGTAGTCATTTCTGTATTACCAGCTATCATGGTATAGGGATGGGTTCTAAGACTGTCCCTAGCACTGCTGTGTCAGGTAACCCATTGTTATGATATAAAGCTATGAGACTAAAAGTCTTATGTCCAATGGGGCAAGGAACAGAAATAAGTGGTTAGTGGATGAAAAGCAAGGATTAAAATGTATGAGCACAGAAGCTAATCTATTGGAAAATTCTTATCTTTGTCATTTCATCTCAGAAAATGATGGGGCTTGGTTTCTCCAGAGTAAATCTATACATTTTCACAGGATTCCATCCCCTTCTTCCAGAACCTTGGTCTCTTGATTATACTAGTGTGTGCTTTTGGTATGGTATCCGACTGTTCAGATAATAAAAAATACGTTCCAGATTTAAACTAGATCAATTTTGAAGGATGTACCCATTTGTTAGGGCATAGTAGCACTGTGAAGTATCAGTTCGTTTATTTATTACTCAATAAATATTTAATAAGTATATGTGTATCAATGTTCTGTATAACAAACATTGTTATACAGAATGTTATACAGAGTGTTTGCTATATAACAAACCACCTCCAAACTTAGTGGCTTAAAACAAAAGCAGTGATTTCCATTGCTCAGGAATCTGTAAGTTGTCAGCTCAGTGAGAATAGTTGATCTTGGTTCCACATGTTTCTATCTGGGGTGGCTTTGTTGGGAGCTGGAGGATCTGCTTTCAAGATGCTCACCCATATACCTGGGAGTTCAACCAGCCTCTGCACCAGGGACATTGGTACCTCTTCACACGACTCCTCCATGAACTGCTGGGGCTTCCACATGGCATAATGGGTGGGTTTCAAGAGCGAGATCCCAAGAGAACAAGGCAGAAGCTATGACATCTTTCTGGCCTAGCTTCAGAAGTCACGCGGTGTCATTTCCTCTCTATTGGTTGAGGCAGCCATGAAAGCTCACTCAGCTTCAAGGAAAGGGGGTGTCACTCTGCTCATAGTTGGTGGAATGAGTGCCAAGGTCACCGTATAAGAGCATGTGGGATGTTGTATCAGGGCTTCTGTAACAAAGTACCACACACTGCGTGACTTGAAAGAATAGAAATTCTGTAGAAGTCATGGTTCTGGAGGCTGGAAATCCTAAAGCCAAGGTGTTTCCATGGGAGGGGAGAAACTCTTCCATGCCCCTCCCTCAGCTTCCTGTATAGTTGTTAACCCTTGGCATTCCTTGGCTTGTAGATGCAAAACTCCAATCTCTGCCTCTGTCATCACATGGTGATCATCTCTCCCTGTCTGTCTTTCTCTCTCCTTTTCTTATAAAGATGCCAGTCATATTGGATTGGTTCAGTTAAGTTGCTCAGTAGTATCCAATTCTTAGCAACCCCATGGACTGTAGCACGCCAGGCTTCCCTGTCCATCACCAACTCCTGGAGCTTACTCAAACTCATGTCCATCGAGTCGGTGATGCCATCCAGCCATCTCATCCTCTGTCGTCCCCTTCTCCTCCCACCTTCAATCTTTCCCAGCATGAGGGTCTTTTCTAAAGAGGCAGTTCTTCACATCAGGTGGCCAAATTATTGGAGCTTCAGCTTCAGCATCAGTCCTTCCAATGAATATTCAGGACTGCTTTCCTTTAGGATGGACTGGTTAGATCTCTTTGCTGTCCAAGGAAGTCTCAGGAGTCTTCTTCAACACCACAGTTTAAAAGCATCAATTCTTCGGCCCACCTTACCTGGTTGCTCAGATGGTTAAGTGTCTGCCTGCAATGCAGGAGACCCAGGTTTGATCCCTGGGTTGGGAAGATCCCCTGGAGAAGGAGATGGCAACTGACTACAGTACTCTTGCCTGGAAGATTCCACAGATGTAGGAGCCTGGTGGGCTACAGCCCATGGAGTCCCAAAGAGTTGGACATGACTAAACAACTTCACTTTTACTTTACTCTAGTATAGTCTTCCCTAGTGGCTCAGAAGGTAAAGAGTCTGCCTACAATGTGGGAGACCCAGGTTCGATCTCTGGGTTGGGAAGATCGCCTAGAGAAGGGAATGGCAACCCTTTCCAGTATTCTTGTCTGGAAAATTCTGTGGATGAAGGAGCCTGGTGGGCCTGAATCTATGGGGTCATAAAAAGTCAGACACATCTGAGCGACTAACACATTCACACTTACTCTATTATGGCCTTGTTTTAACTAACTATACTACAACAACCCTATTTCCAAATAAGAACACAGTCTTAGTTACTGGTAATTGGAATTTCAATATATCTTTCCAGGGACACAATTCAACCTATAACAGGTGACAAAGGTTGTATATTCTTTGGAAAATATAATCTGCCACATTGTACTAAATAGTAGTCACTGGGTTATAAATAGGTGATAAATTAGTGGCTTTTAGAATATAGACTCCATGAAAACATAACTTTGTCCAGTACTTAGAACATTGCTAACATAGCGTAGGTACTCAACAAATATGCTGAATAAATAAAATGAGTGAAAATGTATAAAGACTTTGTCTTAATAGAGTTTACAATTTTGACTAATATAAGGTATCAATCAAATTATCACACAAGTACAAGCTGAAGTACATGCGATTCATTCATATTTAACAAAGAGTTACTAAGCATATATATCTTGCCAGACATTGCTCTAGGAGGTGGGTTGAGAGCAGGGAACTGAACAAAGTTTCTGCCCTCATACAGTTGTTGTTCAGTCACTAAGTCTTGTCTGGACTCTTTTTGAGCCCATGGACTGCAGCACACCAGGCTTCCCTGTCCTTTACCATCTCGCATTACGTTTGCTCAAATTCATGTCCATTGAGTAGGTGATGCTATCTAACCATCTCATCCTCTGCTGTCCCCTTCTCCTTTTGCCCTCAGTCTTTCATAGCATCAGGGTCTTTTCCAATGAAACAACTGTCCTCATACAATATCAGACAGTAAATAAACAAATATACATATAATAAATAAGGTGATGATAAGTATTATAGAAACAAACAGAGAGAAAGGGGGCAGGATGGAGTTGCAGGTATTTTATGCCCTCCAGGTTCTCTATGGCTGAAGAGGTAGCATTTCTGCAGAGACGTAAAAGAAAAGTCCATGGAATTCTCCAGGTCAAAATATTGGATAGCTTTTCCCTTCTCCAGGGGATCTTCCCAACCCAGGGATTGAATGCAGGTCTCCTGCATTGCAGGCAGATTCTTTACCAGCTGAACCACAAGGGAAGCCCAGGGATACTGGAGTAGTGGGCAGCCTGTCCCTTCTCCAGCAGATCTTCTGGACCCTGGAATCTAACCTGGGATCTCCTGCATTGCAGGTGGATTCTTTATCAACTTGGCTATCAGGGAAGCCCAAAAGAAAAGATAAGATAAGCCATATACTAAGCTGGGAGAAATGGTCTCCAGGCAAAGGGCTCTAGGCAAGTTTGAGAACAGCAAAGAAGCTGAAATAGGAGAGGAAGGTGAAAATGGAGGTCAGGGACTTATAAGCAAGCCAGCGGAAGGACTTTGACTTTTTGCTTCAGTTGAAATGGCAAGCCATGGAGGGCTGTGAGCAGAGGACTGGCATGATCCGACTTAAAATCTCAGCTCAAACCTGATTTCAGCTTTCAGCTCCTGTGTCATCCCCTTAAATAAAAAGTTTAGATGAGTATGAGAATCTGTAGCAGGAGAATGTAATGTCGTTGCGGGGTGGGAAGTTTAGAGCTGAGAAGTGGGAGAAGACAGTTTTTCCAATTTTGTCTCAGTTTGATTTTCAACAAATACAAAAGTTGAATTATTTAATTTTCTCATTTTATATGTTAAAGATTGCCAGTACTTTAAATACCTATTCATTTAAAAATGAAAAATATATAATGACGGTTGTATCCAAATTACATTTTTATTTAGGAGCAATAAGTATTATTTAACCTGCAAATAGGAAATCGAAGTTTATTCTATTATCATTTGGAAAATGATGCTTGGCTCAAAGGGTAAAAAATAAAATATATGTTAGCTGTTAATGGGGAGAAAGTAGAAACCTAGTTTCATATATTATGGATATTTTAAATAAAGATGCTATGGTTATAAAGTCAACATAATGGTCTTTAATAATATGGTAATTTCAAATTACGTCTTTGTCCTATATACTGTCTATTAAGGATGGAATGGCTGTGTCCCCCTCAAAATTGATGTGTTGAAAATATATGGTGTGATGGTATTTGGAGATGGGACTCTTAGGAGGTTAATTAGGTCTTGAGGGTGGAGCCCTCACGATGGGACTAGTGACCTAATAAGAGACACAAGAGAGCTTGTCTCCTTTCTCTGTGCTCTCTGCCATGTGAGGTACAAGGAGACCGCTGTCTACATGCCAGGCAGAGGGCCCTCACCAAAAACTAAATCTGCTGGCACTTTGATCTTGGACTTTGCAGCCTCCAGAACTGTGAGAGATAAATGTCTATTGTTTGAGCCACTCAGTCTAGGTCGTTTGTTATAGTGGCCCAAGCTAAAACACTACCCACAAATGGAGAAATGATTTTTAAAATTTCTAAGTGGAAGTATATCCAGAAGTGTTTAAAGGTTATGCATTTGCTAGAGTATACTGGGAAACACAGTTCTAACTCAGGACTTGGCAAGCTTCAACCCATGGACCAAATTCTGCTCACTGTCTATTTTTGTGAATAGAGTTCTATTGGAATACAGTCAAGCTCATCCATTTTATTTTTAATGACTATTTTTTGTTTGTTTTTGCTACGATAGCATAGTTAAATAGTTATCCAGCTCTTTACAGAGAAAGTTTGTGGCTCTGGCTTATGTGGGTTGAATGCCAGGCCCGGAGAGGAAGGTCTCTAACTTTCCCTAAATCTTAGAAAGGTAACACGATTATTGCTAGTGAGGAGAAATTTGTAAAAATGGGAACTTCCATCATAGCTTAGTTGGTAAAGAATCCACGTGCAATGCAGGAGACCCCGGTTTGATTCCTGGGTTGAGAAGATCCGCTGAAGGGACTGGCTACCCACTCTAGTTCTTGGGCTTCCCTTGTGGCTCAGCTGGTAAAGAATCCGCCTGCAATGCAGGAGACCTGGGTTCTATCCCTGGGTTGGGAAGATCCCCTGGAGAAGGGAAAGGCTACCCAATACAGTATTCTGACCTGGAGAATTCCACGGACTGTATAGTCCATGGGGTCGCAAAGAGTTGGACACAACTGAGCAACTTTCTATTGCTGGTGAGGAGAAATTTGTAAAAATGAACCTCTGGCAATGAAAATACGTATAAGGAACAAATGACCGTGAAGGCCTTTATGCAAAAACATTCCAAATAGCTTTGTAGATTGCTCACAAAACCATTTCTGCTCCTATTTTTTATATCAGCCAGTGGTACCACCCGGTTACTCAAGTCAGAAACCTAGCCAGTGTCCTGAAGTCCTCTCATTCCTTCTCTGCTTCATCACCAACTCAGTCCTTCTCTCCATTCCCACTGTCACCCTTGGCCAGGCCACCTGGAATTCTGCGAACTTGCCTAGAGTAGGCAAACACTTCCTAACAGCCTCTCCCACCTCCAGACATCCTTTTGTTTCCAATCTCTATCCTACACAATGACTTTTTATTGTAAAAGCCTTCAGTCCCCTATTTATACGCTTCAGTGGTTTTCTATTGCCTTTAGAAATAAATCCAAATGCCAGAGCATAATTTTTGAGTCCCTCACAAATAACCTTTATTTGACTTTATTTCTCTTTACCCATCAGGTGTCAGCTTATCTAGCTCTTCCTCTGGGATCCTCCCCAAGTCTGGTGTAAGTCATCCTCAAATGTTCTCCCAAGGCCCTTTATCGTTTCTTGTTATAGAGCAGAACACATGGCCTTGTAATTGTTTGTTTAATTGTCTGTCTGAACACTGAGGGCAAGAGTCATGTCTTTAATAACTGGGGAAGCACTAGAGGGAAAAACAGACATAGTCTCTGTCATAGAGACACTGCAGCCTAGTGAGAGAAACTGATACTTACCAGGTAATTACTGGAATGTAAGTAGCAGTATCTACTTCTGGCTTCTCAAGTGGCTCAGTGGTAAAGAATCCACCTGCCAAGCAGGAAGCTCAAGTTTAATCCCTGGGTTGGGAAGATCCTCTGGAGAAGGAAATGGCAACCCACTCCAGTATTCTTGCCTGGAGAACCCGATAGACAGTGGAGCCTGGTGGGCTACGGTCCATGGGGTCGCAAAGAGTCGGGCACAACTTAGCAACTAAGCAACAACAAAATCCTCCTGCTGCTGCTGCTGCAGTTGTAAACTGAGGTTCCATGACCGTCTTTACTGAAATTATTCTCATTGCTTGTGGTTCTTCACCCATTCATTGATTGAGGAAGAAGACACAGACAGACTAGAATAATGAGGTCACTCTCAGTTTTGACATTCATAGTCCATAGGGAGAAAATAGTTTTGAAGGGCAGAGTTTCAACTGTGAAACTAGTCACCCCCAAAGAGAAAAGGGTTCCCCAAATTCCAAAAACTATTCTTTAATAATTAAGAACCAAAGACTGGGGAGCTAAGGAAGAATGTTACTATAAGCTCCAGAGCAGGAAAAATACAGGACACTTCACACAGGGAGAAGATAAAAGCTCTTTAGGGCCTGAGCAGAGAAGGCTGGAATGAGGGAGGGGAGTGTAAGTTCCAAGTGAGACGCCTTCTCGCTTTTTTGTCTCTTTCCCATAGAGTGTAGGTCTTTTGGGGTAACAGAAACCCCACGATGGAGTTGAGAAATCCAGAGCAAGATTTGTGCCTTACTTCCCTTTCCGTGACTCAAGGAAGGTGAGACCCAGTTAGAGGAAGAGGCCGTGGACGCTGCATGGTGTTGGACCAAGGTGACCATAGGTGGTTGATAGCAATGCGCGGATGCAAGTGACCCATTGAATGGCTTGACACAGGAAAGGGCTGACCCTCCCTACCTAAAGGCAGATGGAACTGTAGACTGGGAGGTCTGGACTAGTCTAAAATCTAGACCAGAGTTTCAGATCCCTTTAGATAGAGAGGGTCAATGGAGAAAAACAAAGGAACTGAAAGTCTTGCTTCTGATTGCATCACAAACATCTAGTACAGGTTACTGCCACGTGGAAGCAGACAATACATATTTATTGAGTACACTGAATGAATGAAGAATAGGAAAACAGGAAATTGAGTGTTTATTTAGAAGGACTTTTTTTTTTTTTTAAAGGAAACTGTCATGTTGATACTTGACATAAAGCCACTTAACTGGAGAATTAATCTTACTTTAATTTCAGGAAAGCAATTCTATAACCAAGTGATCTGAGAAAAAGTCAGCAAAACCTTAAATCCTTGGAAAATGCACTTGGCTGCAGAATCAGTCATCTTGATAAAACTATGACAGCTTACTTGATCTAATCCTTTAAGAAGCGATTTCATTTCTTACATTCTTAATTTCTAATATAACTGGCACTGTCTAGTGCCCAGCACAGTATGCTTAGAAAATACTTAAAACAAATTAGTTGAATGGATTGCTGAAAAATTCGTCTGATCTCCAGATCTGAAAACTTTGGAGGAATTAAAAAAAAAAATCCCTCTTCTCTTAAATCATAATTGTATTAATTATACACATAGCATCTGGAGTAAGTGAACAAAGAGAAAGAAGAGAAAGAAAATTTTAGCTTGCCTTAGCACACTTCTACCAAAGAGATGTTTCCAGAGAAATGATGTCAAGATTAAAATCTTCTATTTTCTATTTCCTTTGATATTTTTAATGTGCTTTTACCATGAAACCCTATGTTCAATCTTATGATAATATAAGTATTAGGAAAGAACATATATTAAAATAGTTAACTTTTTCTAATTCTGTCTTTAATGCTTTTTAAGGAGGATGGACTCTTAGGAAGAGCCTTTTGTTTTGCTGAATGAGATGATACGTGGGTATAAGATGTAGAATTGAATGAAGACCATATTCTGAACAGAAGGGGTGGAGGGACCTGGACATCAGGGTATATGGATGTTGCCCATATGACATCCTTGCTTTTCTCCTTGGGTATGGGTTGAGGCTTTTGTAATGTTTGTTGCTATAATCCCTGTGTTCTGTCTCTGTCTACTGCTGAGTTCTCTGCTTGGTAAACTTGTGCTGCAGTTTTTTTCACCTTGGTCCAGTAGTGATCACCCCTTTGTACTGATTTGGCCTCTCTTTAGCTCCTCATAGTGCTAAGTCCTGTTGAGTCTCTGTTATGCCCTCCATCTGACCTTGGCCAAGGATGTCCACTCTGCAGCAGAGGCTGTGGCTCAACTTTTCCCCCAACCATGGCCTGTGCATTCTCATCCCAGGAGCCCTGTTCCCAGGAACAGAGGTTGATCCTGTCTGTGGCTGACCATGCCTCTCCACTGTCTCACCCATACAGGGTGTGGCCATTTTTTGGTCAAGGGCCACTCTGCATTATGAGCCCCTCCCAGAGTCCTGAATAAGGAATGCTCCTCCCAGTCTGTCACCTCCTCCTCCTCCCCCTGCAGAGCTTTGAAGCCAGGAGGTTGGGCACACACCTGATCATTTATCTCGTCTACTTCTTTGTTTTATTTTTTGGCTGCCCTGCATGCCATATGGGATCTTAGTTCCTCAACCAGGGATCAAACTGGCGCCCACTGCATTGAAATTGCAGAGTCTTAACCACTGGACAACCAGGGAAGTTATAGTCCCTATTTCTATTCACATTCTCTCTTCACATTCTCCTCTATTCACATTTCCTCTCATCATATTGGAAAGGACAAGCTTTCCCCTTCTCTCCCTGGCTGATTAAAATATTCTGTGTCATATCCTTCACTTCCCCAAAGATCACTGTGTCTCTGTTTCTTCAAAGCTGTGATGTGAGTGGGTGTAGGGAGATGGAAAACCTGCTTACCAATAAGCGACACACATAGGAAGATATTTTAAAAGTATTATACTTGTCACACTCTGAGAATGGGTGATTGAGATTACAGCCAGATATACGGAGCTTTCTGTGGCTAAAAAAAATCTGCATATAATACTTGCGTGTGAAATGGAAGACTTTAAATTAATGTTTAACCCAATGTCTAGTGATACATGATTTCTCCAGTGATAGGAGTTATTCCTGGAAATGGAGCTGTACCAGTTTGATTCTGATTTCTGGAGCACTTCCCTTAACTCTGGTGTAGTGTGTTTGTACTTCTGTACCGTAGCACTTAACTTTCCTACTGTGATTACCTGTGCCTAAAAGTCTCTCTCTTTTAAATTTGTACGAATTAGAGCAAGGACTTCATTTTTCTTACATCTCCTATCACCACGTCTCCAGCAGTCAGCGAAATGCCTGGCGCACAGTGAGTACTCAGAAGGTGTTGAATGAATGACACCTTTAAACCTATGGTTTAAAAACTGTGTTTCACTTTAAAAGGAGCAATATTATAAAAGACCACAAGATGGGCTCATTACACTGTAGAAGTCTGTAAAACACTCCTGAGTCATGGAATTAACAATTTTCTGCAAAGTTAGGAAGGTTTCATACCTATTTCTGTATCTTAAAGAGGAACTAAAATGCTTCTAGTGGAAAATCCTGGTAACACTGAGTCATTTCTTTATTCATCTAAAGAATTGTATTAAAGGAAAACTGTAGTGTTATTTAATTATTATTCCCTCTATGGGTTTGAAAAAAAAAGTTTTATCTTTATCACTCTTTTCATATATTCCTCACTATAAAGTTGAAAGAAGTGTCTTCCTATTTATGGAATAGCAAATTATATTTCTTCTTCTTAGAATTTAAAATGGTATTTGCCACTATTTTTTCCCCCTTCAAAAGATTAAGCTTACTAAATTGAATAATCCTTTTTTTCTAAACCAGTGCTTCTTGAAAATGGACTATATGCCAGGACAATCTCCATCATTATTTCATTTGATACTTATTAACTCAACAAGGAAACTGAGGCTCTGAGAGTCTGGCCAAAGTCACCCAACTAATGACTACAGCTGCATTCTAGAAGAAGACAGATACAAATCAGATTAAAACAAAACACCATCAAAGAAACAGGACAATATGAGCTTGCTTGATAAAGTGTGACGATGCCATAGAGTGACTGAGGTACCATAGTAGGTTGGAAGGCCTCTTTGAGGAAGCGACACTGATACCAAGCCAGGGATGATAAGAAGTAGCCAGGTTTTGTAATTCTGGGAATGAGCTTTCCAAGCAGAAGGAACAGCTAGTACAAAGGCTGAGTTTGAGAAGTGATCACTCTCAATTTGGAAGGAAGACGGGCTGTGTGGCAGTAGAAGATTCGTCCAGTATCACTCTTATGTCCTTGACACAGTTGATACTAGACATCTACTGTCCTGGCTTCACTTGCAGATAAACAGATAAGTTGTGTCTTTGCAACAACCCAAGGATTGTCGCTTGTTTTAAGGGACTGGCCTCACTGCTGGGAAGAAAGAAGAACTCTTCTGGATTTGGCTATTAGGTCAGAGTTATATTGTATCATGATGATTCCAAGCCAAACAGGTCCTCCTGGCCCTACTGAAGTCATGATGAGATTGGAATACTTTTCATATCATCAATATGTATACATTTAATATCTACTGCCAGGCATAGAGTATAATGCAGGAAACAAAACCAAAGTCCCTTCCTTCAAGGAGCTTGCGTTTGGTGAAGTCATGACTTATGTAACATATACAAGGTTTGCTTCAATTCTTTTTAGTCCAGCCAGTGTTTAAGTTTAAAACTCTTTCATTTGTCGGGTTTTTGAACAAAAAAGGAAATGACACCGATCGCCAGTATTTCCATTCTCCTGCCGCAGTCCCAACTGGGCTCCTTTTATCGGGAATTTTCCTGAGGATAGATGTGGTGCAGTTATTCCTGCCTACAGAGGTCCAGAGCATTACTTCTGACATCAGCAACCAGACAGATACGGTGGCTTATTTGTACTGTCCTGGTCTCTAAGGCTGGTTCAGACTTACATGGTGCCCCCTTATTCCCTTCCTAGCTTCATCCGTCAGTTCAGGTCCTGTCTTCATGATCCGTGTCCCCTTAAGTCTATATGAAGAGAAGCAGAAATTTATCCCTTAATGACTCACATCTAAAACTCAGTGGACTATTGATTATTATAGACTTAACTACTTTTTCTGAAATCTTGCCATAACTTAGGCTACGGAGAAGAAACATCCAGAAAAGAAAAACCAAAATGCATTCCCACACTGACCTTTGGATGTGAGGAGCAATGTCATTTGCAAAGATGGTATAGTATATACCATACCTTGTCTATCCATTCATCTGTCGATGGACATTTAAGTTGTTTCCATGTCTTGGCTATTGTAAATAGTGCTGCTATGAACACAGGAATGCATGTATCTTTTCAAATTATGGTTTTGATTGGGTATATGCCTAATAGTGGGATTGATAACTCTATTTTTAGATTTTTTAATGGAACCTTCATACTGTTTTCCATAATAGCTGCACTAATTTACATTTCCACCAACAGTGTAGGAGGATTCCTTTTTCTCCATATTCTCTCCAACATTTATTATTTGTAGACTTTATAATGATGTTTATTCTGACTGGTGTGAAGTAGTATCTCATTGTAGTTTTGATTTGCAATTCTTTAGTAATTAGCAGTAATTAGATGAACATCTTTTCATATGTCTATTGGCCTTCTGTATGTCTTCTTTGGAGAAATATCTATTTAACTCTCTGCCCATTTTTTGATTGGGTTGTTTTTTGTTGTTGTTACGGAGTTGTAGGAGCTGCTTGTATATCTTGGAAATAAGTCCTTGTCAGTCACATCATTTGCAAATATTTTCTCCCAGTCCATAGGTTGTCTTTTTGTTTTGTTTATGATTTCCTTTGCTGTGCAAAAGCTTTTAGGTTTGATTAGGTCCCATTTGTTTATTTTTGCTTCATTTCTTTGCCTTGGGAGGCTGACCTAAGAAAACATTGGTACAATTTATGTTAGAGAATGTTTTGCCTAAGTTCTCTTCTGACCTCACTATTTATCTTGTTGATCCATTGAGTTTAAAAGCCAAATCTAAGGTCCAGGATGTCTCCCATGGGAAAAGATCCAGAAATGATCAGAAGAGGTTCTGAAATAAGTACACACAGTATTGATTATGTTCATTCTTAGGTCACACTTTCTAAAAGAAATTCACCCCCTGTTTCACAGTCCTTCTTGGATTAAGCAACTCAGTTAATAAAAGAGGATTATGTACGGATTCCAGTAATCCTATTAACACAATGGCAATAATATGAAAAGCTTGAAATCGAAATACTTTTTGTTTTTATTATTATCAAGTTTCCACGGTGAAATTGAAACCCTTAATGTGAAATCTTCCTTCCCATGTCTTCTTATTTTGCTGCTGGAACTTACACATTCCCAACAAAATCTTCAAAGGCTCTAAACCCAGCTCTCATGCATGTCCAAAGTTCAGAAAGTTACATGAGAACATTCCCACTGCAACCTTATACCCAGAATTTTATGAGCCAAATACAGTAAGTGCAGATTTTGCTTCATAATTTAGATCTTCTCAACATCGTAGTTCTGAGACTCAGAAATGGTTGTGGTTTTGTGCATGTTCCTGACATGCAGGGAGAGGCCAAGTGTGCACTTCCCAATGCATTGCAGACTACAGTTACCGGAGGGAACTGGTGGGGAGATGACTGTCTAGCCAGCATGTGAGGCCACTCTACTCATTTCATGTTAAATCACAGAATGCCCACCAATTGGAGATGCTGAACTGTGTTATGGAAGAAGATACCTCTTCTGCATCTCCTTAGGTGTGGAAATAATTCCTCATCTCTAGCCTACAGAGACCATCATTATAAAACAAATTTAGCTTGCTGCTCATAAAGTAGTTGTTATTATGTATTTATTGAGCATAAGCTAAATACTGGTATATAAAGGTGGATAAAGCAGACCTGATTCTAGCTCTCACCAAGCTTGAAGTCTAGTGGTAGACATAGACACTGAATAAGTGACAGTGAAGTTATAATTAAAAGTTATCGTAAGTGCTTATAAAAGAAAAACTTCTAAAAGGTGACATTTAATCTGAGACCTGAATGTGATGGGTGGAAAGGAACTAGTCAAGGGGAAACTATCAGGAAGAGGATCCTAGGCAGTAGAAGGAGCATCCAGTGAAGAAGAAATAGCGATTGCTTAGATCCTGAGGCAACACATAGATCCTCAGTTTTTGAGGACTCTCAAAACTGTGTTCTGGAGCCTGATGAGTGAGAGAGAGTGTGGTTTGTGTGTTTGGAAGAGAGTTAAGGAGGGCAGACAAATTGTATAGGCTCTCTTGGCCTTAAACCAACTTAAGAATTTTAAATTTTATTCTAGGTACAAGGAGACACTATTGAAGTATTTTCAAAGTGGGAGAGTCATGACCTCATGTACATTTTAAAGGTATCACACAGAACCTGTTTGGAGAATGGCTTGGATGGTGGCCCTAGTCAAAGCAGACAAGCTAGTTGGGAAACTGTTACAACCTCCTGTTACAGAAGGTCAAGGTCACGACTCTTAGACTAGAGTCATGACAATAGAAATTGAGGGAATCACATGGATTTGAGATACATATTTGTAAATAGGATCAACAGATTTCAGTGATGGATTGAATATGGTTGGATAGGTAGTGGTGGTGTTTAGGGATCAGGATAAAGACTTTTAGTTGAAGAGACTGTGAAGATAAGGTAAGAGTTCAAGTTAAGAAATTGTAAGCTTGAAATGTCTGTGTTACATCACAGGAACATAAGAAGCAGAAAACTGAACGCACTAGATAAACGGGTCTGGAGTTCAGGGGAGAGATTTGGGCTAGAGATTTAAACTTGAGATCACAGGCACATGTACTTTTTTTTCATGTTTTATTTTAAAATAATTTCAGATATACAAAAAAAAAAATAGTACCAAAAAATCTTGTATACATTTAGGTTTCCTAAATGTTACAATCTTACATAGCCATAGTACAATTATGAAAGCCAGGAAATTACCATTCACACAGCACTTTCTAATAACAAACATTATCCAGAGTTTGTTTGCCAGTTGTTCAACTTGTGTCCTTTTTTTGTATCCAAATCTAGGATCACACATTGCATGTAATTGTCGTATCTACTCAGTCTCCTTTCATCTAGAACGATTCCTTTGTTGTCATGACCATGACATCCTTAAAGAGTGCTGGCCAGCTGGCCAGTTATATTGTAAAATGTTCCTTAATTTGGGTCCTTAAAGAGTCCTCAGAGAAGGCAATGGCACCCCACTCCAGTACCCTTGCCTGGAAAATCCCATGGACGGAGGAGCCTGGTGGGCTGCAGTCCATGGGGTCGCTAAGAGTCGGAGACGACTGAGCGTCTTCACTTTCACTTTTCACTTTCATGCATTGGAGAAGGAAATGGCAACCCACTCCAGTGTTCTTGCCTGCAGAATCCCAGGGACGGGGGAGCCTGGTGGGCTGCCGTCTATGGGGTTGCACAGAGTCGGACACGACTGAAGCGACTTAGCAGCAGCAGCAAAGAGTCCTAACCAATGTAATGAGTAGAAGGGTAGCTTTATAAACACCCACTAAAACCTAGATGCTGTCAAAGAAAGGCCTTCCTGCTTTGAACTCAGAATTCCTGCTGCCATTCTAGTGAAACAGGAGGGAATGGGGCAGGGCACACCCTTTAAAAGAATGGTGTAGCCATAGGACAGGATATAAATGGTTAGAACCAACTAGGTCCACCATGGTGGACAAGACTTCCACTAGAACTTGAGCCTTAGTATATGCTCATTGTGACATATCAACAAGCTAAATGACACAACCACAGGTCCCTTGATGGTTCCAAGGTCAAACATAAAATGTCAACAGTGGGTGGTGGCCCAGTTGCTAGAAAAATCCCCACCCTTGCCTTCTGAAATGGCCTGTACTCCCTGGAGTGTGCATGCGTGTGTGCCAAGTTGCTTCAGTCGTGTCCAACTCTTTGCAACCTGTGTGTTTCTTTCAAAATAAATCTACTTCCTGCCTGTCACTTTGTCTCTGAATTCTTCCTGCTCTGAGGCATTAAGAACCTGAGCTTCATTAAGTCCTGAGACCAGGTGTGACCTCAATTAAAAGATTGTAGGTTCGAGTCTCAATTTGAGTTGCATGGTTTCACTAATGGACTGGGGTGGGGGTGAGGGGTAGAGATCCTTAGTGGGGAGAGGATGGGAGGATGGGGAACACAGAAGCAGCACACCCCAAAACCCTCTTTGCACAACAGATTCTGAAGCAGGCCTGAATGAACATTGGGAACATGTTTTGACTTTTCATGAATTTCAGAGTTTTGACTATTACAAATTATTAGACTATTCTTGGGACTGAAGTGACCAAAAGATTTTTATCATTTGTGATATAGGAAAGCAAAAATTGCTGTTCCCAAATGTGTCTCTTTGGCATGAAGAGTATTTAGGCTGATTTTTTTTAAGAAACAGAAGGCTCTAGAAGTCTTACTTTTTACCTCCTCCATAGTTGCCTAAAGAATTTAGATAAAGGATAGAGCTATCTCCAGAGATACTTGAAAAGAATTCAGACTAGGTGTGGTCCATAAAGATCAGAGTTCATTCTGCATACCATTTTCTCTACATGGCCCAGGAAAATTTATTTACCAGACACCTGCTTTTCCATCTCCATGCAGTTGCCTTCTTCCTCTTTCAAGTCCCAAAGTCCCACTACCCCTGATATCTTTTTCTTTTCTTCTTCTTTTGTTTTTTGTTTAAGCCGAAGATGATACTTCAGGTGAGGGTTTCAGCCATTTTGGTGAGTTACTCAGTTTTCCTAGGTCCCTCCCATGTATACATGTTACTAAATTTCTGTTTGATTTTCTCCCGTTCATCTGTCTCATTGTCAATTTAATTCTTAGACCATCCAGAAGAACCCAGAATGGTAGAGGAAATTTTCTTCCTCTCTGACAGAGATGAAGGAAAATGTTGTGAGTTTTGTTACAGAATTTATTGTAAAGAACTCAATAAAATTTTAATGGGCAAGAAGGACGTACAATTACTTGTTTGTATTCCAGTTTTTCTTTAATAGTTAAACATATTTGCAAAGAAAAAGGCTAAAAATTCGTAAGCTAAGTAGTCACCTAAATTTTTTAAAAGAGAAAAATAGAGTAAGCCCAAATGACATAGAAGAAAGAAAATAATAATGATATGGGCATGATTAAAGAAATAGAAATTAAAAAGCAATATAAGATCGACTAAATAAAAAGCTAATTGTCAGATGGAAAATACTAATAAAATAACTTTTTCTAAGACTGAATAAATAAAGAGAAAGCACAAATAAACAATATTAGGCATTAAATAACAGGCATCACTACATGTAAAGTAAAAGCTTAAGAAGAGAATGTTATAAACAGACATTCATTTTGATATATGGCAAAACCAATACAATATTGTAAAGTTAAAAAACAAAAAAAGCAAACAAACAAAAAATAGACATGTTAATGATTGAAAAAGGGCTGAAATACTTTTCTAGAAAATAGATTCAAAAGAAATTATAAAAGCTGTAAAGACTTATGCACACTAAAACACTGAATGAACATTCACATATTGATGCTCAACAGTGTCAGTCCTTTTCTTTTTTGTATCAAAACAAATGCCATGATTCTTAGAGCATCAGGTATTTCCAAACCAATTGACATGTTTGTATCTCAACTAATGGCAGTCTTCTCTGAACCTTTTATAGCTGAATTTTATGAAGCTTTTAAGGAAAACAATAATCCCAATCTTATAAGACATGTTTATTAACATATACAATAGTAGAAGAGGGCATGCTCCTCAGTTCCTTTCAGGAGGCCCAGGAATCGTGCTACCCCAAAAAAGTAGCATAAGAAAGGACAATTAAAGGCTAATCTTACTTATGAACAAAGTTATAATAATCTAAATATAATATTCCTAAAGTAAATCTACCACTGAATTAAAAAAAGAAATATCTTAACCAAGCAAGAATCATCTCACAAATGTAAGGATGATTCACTAACCGAAATTTTATAATTTACCATAATCATAGGTGAAGCAAGGTTAAAACTCAGTACAATAGCCCTTGTATCCTGTATTGCTGCTGTAAAGAAATCACCACAAATTTACTGTTTTCAAATAACACAAATTTAGTGTCTTATGGTTCTGGAAGTCAGAAGTCCAAAGTCAGTCTCAATGTGCTAAAATCAAGGTGCTTATAGGACTGCATTTGTTCTGGAGTCTTTAGTGGAAAATTCATTCCCTTTCTTTTTCTAGCTTCTGGGAGCTGCTCACATTCTTATGGCCTTATGGTCTCATCTACCTTCAAAGCCAGCCGTGTAGGCTATTTCAATCTCTCTCTCTCACCCTAATGCTCCTGACTCCCTTTTATAGGGAGCAGTGTGATTACATCTGATTTACCCAACTATTTCAGGACATTTTCCCCATCTCAGAATTCTTTTTTTTTTCTTTTTAATTGAGGAATTGTTGCTTTACAATATTGTGTTAGTCTCTGCTGTACAACACAGTGGATCAGCCGTGTATAGACATATATCTCATCCCTCTTGAACCCCACCCCCACTCCCATCCCACCCCTCTAGGTCACCACAGAGCACCGAGCTGAGCTCCCTGGGCGGCACAGCAGCCTCCCACCAGCTCTCTATTTGACACATGGTAGTGTGTATATGTCAGTGTTACTCTAAATTCGTTCCACTCCCCCTTCCTGTCCCTTCACCTGTGTCCACACGTCTGTTCTGTACAACTGCGTCTCTAGTCCTGCCCTGCAAATAGGTTAATCCGTACCGTTTTTCTGCAAAGTGCTTTTATTATATAAAACAAAATATTCACGGGATCTGGGGTTTAGAATGCAGCTATCTATTGGGGGTTATTATTCACTCTCCTACACCTTAGAAAAATAATTTGATAAAACTTAATGTGTTCATGATTTTAAAATAAACAACAATAATAAAAAAAACTCAGCAGTAGAAATAGAAAGAACTGTATCTTTAGGAACATTTTTGTTTTTTAAGATCAGGAACTAGGTAAGAATTCTCATTATCATTGATTCTACTCAATATTGTGCTGGAGGTCTAAACCAATGAAATAGATACAATAATGAAATAAATGGTAAAGCACTAGACAGAAATAAAGGAAAAAAACTGTTGATGAAGAAATTTCCACCAGAGAAAACTTAAGAATATCTCAGTTCAGTTGCTCAGTTGTGTCCGACTCTTTGCAGCCCCATGGACTGCAGCACGCCAGGCTTCCCTATCTATTACCAACTCCCGGAGCTTGCTCAAACTCATATCCATTGACTCGGTGATGCCATCCAACCATCTAATCTTCTGTCATCCCCTTCTCTTCCTGCCTTCAATCTTTCCCAGCATCAGGGTCTTTTCCAGTGAGTCAGCTCCTCCCATCAGATGGCCAAAATATTGGAGTTTTACCTTCAGCATCAGTCCTTCCAATGAATATTAAGGATTTATTTCCTTTAGGATGGACTGGTTGAATCTCCTTGCAGTCCAAGGGACTCTCAAGAATCTTCTCCAACACCATAGTTCAAAAGCATCAATTCTTTGGTGCTCAGCTTTCTTCATAGTCCAACTTTCACATCCATACATGACCACTGGAAAAACCATAGCCTTGACTAGACAGACCTTTGTTGGCAAAGTAATATCTCTGCTATTTAATATGCTGTCTAGGTTGGTCATAGCTTTTCTTCCAAGGAGCAAGCATCTTTTAATTTCATGGCTGCAGATACCATCTACAGTGATTTTGGAGCCCAAGAAAATAAAGTCTGTCACTGTATCCTTTGTTTCCCTATCTATTTGCCATGAAGTGATGGGACCAGATGATCTTAGTTTTCTGAGTGTTGAGTTTTAAGCCAACTTTTTCACTCTCCTCTTTCACTTTCATCAAGAGGCTCTTTAGTTCCTCTTCACTTTCTGCCATAAGGGTGGTGTCATCTGCATATCTGAGGTTATTGATATTTCTCCCGGCAGTCTTGATTCCAGCTTATGCTTCTTCCAGCCTGGCATTTTGCATGATGCACTCTGCATGTAAATTAAATAAGCAGGGTGACGGTATACAGCCTTGACATATTCCTTTCCCAGTTTGGAACCAGTCCGTTGTTCCATGTCTGGTTCTGACTGTTGCTTCTTGACCTGCATACATGTTTCTCAGGAGGCAGGTCAGGTGGTCTGGTATTCCCATCTCTTTAAGAATTTCCAACAGTTGATTGATCTACATAGTCAAAGGCTTTGCTGTAATCAATAACAGGTAACTATTAGACCTAATGAGAAAATCTGCAAAGTTCCTGTATACAGATGAATTTGTTCTTGTTACTATACATCAGCAGTAAGCAAATAGAATATGCAAGGCATAATTTTTAAAGTTCATTCAATCCCTACCTCATGTCATACACAAATATGAATTCCAAGTAGATAAAGGACATATATTTGACACAAAACTATGAAACTTTTCAAAGGCAATATGAGAAATTAGGTTTATAATATTGGAGTAGGGAAGGAGTTCCTAAATAGGATACAAAAAAATGCAACCTACAGAGAAAAAGTCTAAATTTATTCACTTTATATGATGAACTTCTCCATCAAAAGACACATGAAGGGAGCATAAAAAGTCATAGTGGGAAGATAATTTTCAGTATCTTCAATATCAGATATAATTGAAACAGGATTAATATTCAGAATACATAGTGATTTCCTAGAAATCAACAAAAAAGAGAGATGCAGTTTTGAAAAATAAGCAAATTTTTAAACAGGCATATCACAAAAGAGGAGATCCAAAAGGCCAATATACTTATGAAAAAGGTGCTTAGCTCAGTAGAATTAAAGAACTACAAATAAAACTGCAATCAGATACCATTCTATAGTTAACAAATGAGCAAAAATTAAAAAGCCTTATGCTAAGTGTTATCATTAATATGGAGCAGTAGAAATTCTCAATGTTGGCATCTAAAATGATACACTAAATAATAGTTTTCAATTTAAACATAAGTAGACACTGTGATTCAGCATTTCCACTCCTAGGCATAGACTTTAGAAAAACTAGTACAGTTCCCTGAAGATATACATATAACATTGTTCTTACCAGCAGTTTCTGTATAATAGCCCCGAACTGAAAACAACCAAAATGGCCATCTACAATAGAAGAGGCAAAATTTAGCATGTTCACTCTTGGAAACACTCCACAGCTATGACAGTTATTGAACAATCATCACATGTACCAATATGGTTCAGTTGAAAAACATGATTTTGACAGAATGAAGTGTAGAGAATACATACAGCATGATTTTATCTTACTGAGTTGAAAACCATCAAAACCTGATCAGTATATTGTTCACAGATACGTAAATAGCTGATAGTACAGTAAAGAAAAACACTGAATGTCTACACAAAATTTACAATAGAATTTAGAACTATGAAAGACGAAGGGAGAAGTAAGATCACGGAGGTAAGATTCCACATGAGATTCTGGTTAAGTCCTGGTTCTTGTGGGGAAGGAAGTAGATGTTTTTTTTATATTGCTGTTTTTACAGTGTTCAACATCTACAATGTTTCACACATTTTCTGTTTATATATTTCTTCCTTTGTTTCTTTCATATCCACACCCACACTCAAGGAACTCCATTCATGTTAGCAATAAAAACTAAAAATTACTTAGGAGTAAATCTGCAGAAGCATGTGTAACTTTTATGGAGAGAATTTTGAAACTTTCTTAATGGGCATACAGTGAGAAAATGAGCAACCGTGGCACTGGGACTCAGTTTGGTGAGTGAAAAGATGGTGATTCTTCTCAAATTAATTTTACATTTATGCATTTTCTTTGTTTTTCTTTTGGTGGACTTTTGATAAGCTGATCGTAAACTCTATGGAAAGGTAAAGGACCTAGACTTGCCAATGTAAATTGGAGGTACAGGATAAGGAATGAACTGGGAGAGAAGCATTGACTTATATACACTACCGTGTGTAAAATAGCTAGCTAGTGGGAAGCTGCTGTACAGCACAGGGAGCTCAGTTCGGTGCTCTGTGATGCCCAGAGAGGTGGGATGTGGGGGTCATAGGGAGGCTCAAGAGGGATGGGATATATGTTCACATATAGCTGATTCACTTTGTTGTACAGCAGAAACTAACACAACATTGTAAAACAATTACACTCCAATAATGAAAATAAAATGAAATAAAAATTAAAAAAAAATTCACACAACATGTATTAATCTATTTTGTTTCTTAAAAAATAAAAAAAGATGGGAATGAAGAAATTGAGATAACATTTGTAGACAAGCCTTTTGAAAAGGCCATATAGAAGAGCAGGAACACAATTTGTCAATACTTGCTCTGGTACACAGAAACGTTTCAGCTCATGGATCAGCTGGTCCCTGTGAAATTGAGACATAGCTTATGACACAGATAATCAAGCCCAGGCTTTTCCAGCCTTGCCTAGTCATGAGAATTGCCTCAGATGGTTGTTAAAACTGCAGATTCCTTTGCAACATTCTAGCCCCACAGAATCAGACTCTCCAAAGGAAGATCCTGGGAACCTATATTTTTAATAGCCTGCCCAGGTGGTTTTTCTGATTTGGCATGGTTGTGTAACACTGAGAACTTCCTTAAAGGATAATTGTTAGTATACTGTATTGGTGTTTTTCTTTCTGGCTTACTTCACTCTGTATAATAGGCTCCAGTTTCATCCACCTCATTAGAACTGATTCAAATGTATTCTTTTTAATGGCTGAGTAATACTCCATTGTGTATATGTACCACTGCTTTCTTATCCATTCATCTGCTGATGGACATCTAGGTTGCTTCCATGTCCTGGCTATTATAAACAGTGCTGCGATGAACATTGGGGTACACGTGTCTCTTTCAATTCTGGTTTCCCCAGTGTGTATGCCCAGCAGTGGGATTGCTAGATCATAAGGCAGTTCTATTTCCAGTTTTTTAAGGAATCTCCACACTGTTCTCCATAGTGGCTGTACTAGTTTGCATTCCCACCAACAGTGTAAGAGGGTTAGCATATATATGGAATTTAGAAAGATGGTAACAATAACCCTGTATACAAGACAGCAAAAGAGACACTGATGTATAGAACAGTCTTTTGGACTCTGTGTGAGAGGGAGAGGGTGGGATGATTTGGGAGAATGGCATTGAAACATGTAAAATATCATGTATGAAACGAGTTGCCAGTCCAGGTTCGATGCACGATACCGGATGCTTGGGGCTGGTGCACTGGGACGACCCAGAGGGATGGTATGGGGAGGGAGGAGGGAGGAGGGTTCAGGATGGGGAACACATGTATACCTGTGGCGGATTCATTTCAATATTTGGCAAAACCAATACAATATTGTAAAGTTTAAAAATTAAATTAAAAAACACACACACAAAATTTTATTAAAAAATTAAAAAAAAGAATAATTGTTAGAAAGAAACAAGTGATAAAACACAGTTGTAAAAATTTATACATAGTTTTAAAGTAATAGTAATCATTTTAGGTAGTCATGTATGGATGGGATCATTCCAGTAGTCATGTATGGATGTGAGAGTTGGACCATAAAGAAGGTTGAGTGCTGAAGAATTGATGCTTTCAAATTGTGATGTTGAAGATTCTTGAGAGTCCCTTGAATTGCAAGGAGATCCAACCAGTCCATCCTGAAGGAAATCAGTCCTGAATATTCATTGGAAGGACTGATGCTGAAGCTGAAACTCTAATACTTTGGCCACCTGATGGGAAGAAATGACTCACTGGAAAGACCCTGATTCTGGGAAAGATTGAAGGCAGGAGGAGAAGGGGATGACCAAGGATGAGGTGGTTGGATGGCATCACTGACTCGATGGATATTAGTTTGAGGAAGCTCTGGAAGATAATGAAGGACATGGAAGCCTGGCATGCTGCAGCCCGTGGGGTTGCAAAGAGATGGACATGAATGAGCAACTGAACAACAAATCATTTAGGAAAAAATGTATTTCCCATAAAGGAGAATTATTTCTGCAGAAGTTTGAAACTTGCTTTAGTTACTAAGAGACTCTTTTAGGAGAATGTTTTATAAGTATGTCTAACTTGACAAAATAAAAAAAGAAATGTACAAATCTTTAGAGGAGCAGTAAATATTTAATTCCATTTACTTAGGCTCTCCAATTAGGAGACCATTGGATTAATTATGTTTTTCTTTTCTACATTTTTATGGGAGGAGGTGTGAGACAAATTTTGGTTTGTGATTCTGCCCAGCGCAATTTGTGATTCTTCTGCATTTGTTGCATTCTAGGGAGAAGCTGGTCTAGGATGTGGCAACGTTTATAATTGATAGGTTTCTCACTCTTCTGAATTCCCATAGCCCTCCATTTGTGACTTTCGTTAGAGAGTGTTTTTGATTGTCTTCTCAACTACACAAATAATATGTGAATACAGCCTCACTATAATTGATTCAAGTAATTCAAAATTAATTAATAATTAATACTTACTAGATGAATTCTCTGTGCCTGCTTGGTGTGATTTTTGATGGGTTTCCTAATTGAATTCTCAGAATTCTCACCATTTTATGAATTATGCACAATAATTATTTCACAGAAGGAGAATCTGGATTTGTACATTTGGAAGGCAACAGAATCAGAATTTGACCCCATGTAATTTGACTCCGAAGACTGTTACATACTCTGAATTTCTCTTCAGTCTACTCATCAGCAGTGCATGGAGAGAGGCCTCCATGGGCCCCATGCTACTGCCTCTCTCCCCACCACAGATACTGTCAGATCTGTGCTGGGGATGATGTCAGATATCACCATCCTTGCAGCTTTTTTGCCAGGTATGAATATTTCTGTAGGATAGACTCTATGAAATGAAATTGCTTGTAAAACTATATGAACAACTTTGCTTGATCCTGCTAATTTGTATTCAACTGGCCAAACAATTCATTTGGGGTTTTCCATAAGATGTTACTTACAGTATACTTCAAATACTTTTCAAAAAAACAATTTAATTGAAGGATAATAGCTTTACAACATTATGTTGATTTCTGCTGTACAGCGTGAATCAGTTATAAGTACACATATGTCCCCTCTCTCTTGAGCATCCCTCCCACGCATCGCCATCCTGCTCATCTAGGTCATCACAAAGCACTGAGCTGAGCTCCCTGTGCTGTATGGCTGCTTCGCACTAGCTAGCTATTCTACGCACGGTAATGTATATGTGTCAATGCTCCACTCTCAATTTGTCCCACCCTCTACTTTCCCTATTGTGTCCACAAGCCCATTCTCTCCGTCTGCATCTCTATTCCTGCCCTGCAAATAGGTTCATCAGGACCATTTTTCTAGATTCCATATATCAGTTCAGATCAGTGACTCAGTCGTGTCTGACTCTTTGTGGCCCCATGGACTGCAGCATGCCAGGCTTTTGCAGTATGAAAAGGCAGAAAGATTCCGTATATAGGCATTAATACACAATCGAATACTTTTATTTTTATTTATTTTTTTGTTGTTGTTTTCTTTTTTTAATTTTATTTTTAAACTTTACATAATTATATTAGTTTTGCCAAATACTTCAAAAATTCTGTGAAGTTTATACTCCCAAGCTTCACGACATGCCCATTTTTCTGTATCCTCACCAGCACTTGATATTCCACATCTCTGTAAATTTTTGCCAATCAGATAAATTATATTTAATTCTCTTCCTTTCCTTTTTGTATTTTTTGTTCACTGCTGTATGTCTACTTGCTAGGGCAGTGGCTATCATAGAGGAAGACTCAATAAATACTGGTTGAATGAATGGAAGAATGAAAGTGTTGGTCATCGGTATCTCTATTATAGTTTGTCAGTTCATCTCTTTTGCCCATTTTTATATTGGGTTATTTTCCTTCTTATGTTTAATTAGAACTTTTTATACATTTTATTCTCAATAATGACCATCGTTTGTTATATTCTGCAAATGTTTTTTTTCATCTGTTGCTTGTTTTTAACTTTGTTCATGATGACATTTTTATTCAGAAGATCTTAATTTGTAGAATATTAAATTTTGGCATCTTTTCTCTTTATGCTTGGAAGGACCTTTTCTATTTTTTAAATTAGTTTTTTTTTTTTTTTTTTTTATCTTTTGGCTATGCCTTGCAGCATGTAGGATCTTAGTTCCACAAGCAGGGATCAAAACCACATCCCCTGCAATGTAAGTGTTGAGTCTGAACCACTGGGCCAGCAGGGGAGTCCTGGAAAGGCCTTTTCTAGAAGCAAAGATTGTAAGAATGTTCTAGTAGAAATTTTGCTAATACATGTATAGTTTTGCTTTATGATTCTTAGATTCATCTGATGTGTTTTAATGTGTTTTTATGTTCAGATAAAGTCTGTCTTTAAATTTTCCTAGATAACAATCAATAGGTAGTCCTTTCTTCTGTTGGGATTTGAAGTATAATCTTTTACATAATTAAATTTACATATACTCATGGAACTATTTCTGGACTCCCTCACATGGAATTTCTAACTTTTAAATTTTTATGTAATTGTTTATCTTTGGATTTTATTTATATATTTTGGGGAAAAAGACTAATTTTCTTGAATACAGGGATTCCACCTCATTTATTATTCATTTTTAAAATGCTTTATAGGATCTAGGGCAATTTCTAAAAGGTGACATGCTCTCAGCGAACATTTATTGAGTGAATCATAGAAGTAGTTGAGGAAGTTGGAGATTGTAGGAATTGTGTCTTTTTTTTTTTTTAAACTCAGGCATCATCTGTTCCCTGGTTGGGTCAGGGAGGAGGATTCTGATAGACAGAAGTCTATTGATTGATAAGAGAGGCCATGAAAAGCTTGCCATGCACCTGAAATTCTATCCCTTTGCCATAGCACTATTTTCAGAAGATTCCTGCTTGAATCTACAGTTGTTACTTGGCAAATAGAAAAACTGACATGTCACCACAGCATGGAAAAAAGATACTCCACCCTTTCTGCTGCCTCAGGCAGACCTAAAGCTATTTTATTACTAAAATGTCCCTGCCCTTCCTTTCTTTCCAGAAGGCACACCATAGTCAATAGATCTGATACACTGAAATGAAACTTGCAGCAGGCTTCTCCCTCTGACACTGGCACTGTGGGATGAGGCTAGTTTATGGTCAGGGGGTCAGTCCTGCTGATTATCTCCTGTATCATCCCTTTGCTGCAGAGTATGACTTTCTGAGAGCAATTTTCTAGGAACTCAATGAAAAAGACCTTGCCGCCAATGGGGAGGACAAATCAGGAAGAAAGGTGTAGACATTCAGCATAGAGTCAGAGAAACTTGAACAATGCCTTAAAAAAAGTTTCATATTTTTCTACCTGTTTGAATACTTTGTTTAAATTACCCTCCCTCCCATTTGTATGGGGCTTCCCAGGTGGCTTAGTAGTAAAGAATCCACCTCCCAACACAGGAGATGCAGGACGTGGGTTGGATCCCTGGGTCAGGAAAATCCCCAGGAGCAGGGAATGGCTACCCACCTCCAGTATTCTTGTCTGAGAAATTCCAACAACAGGGGAGCCTGGCAGGCTACAGTCCATAGGGTCACAAAGAATCAGACATGACTGAGCCACTGAGCATGCTCATCCCCATATGTATTCTTCTCTTTGAATTGGCAAAGCTGAACTTTTTGCATGAAGAAGTCTGTGTGTCTTGAGTTTTAAACTGTTTTTCTTCGTCTCAAGCTGAGCTTCTTTCTTCCTCAGTTAAAGGAGAATCTGTCCTCTGGCTTCCAGCTTTCACTGAATGAAAAGTTTTATTTTCTTTCTTCCTTCTTCCCTCCCTCTCCCCCCACCTCCCACCCCTCCCCTACCCCAGCCCCATCTCTCTCCTTCTGTTTTTTTTTCCTGTTGTTTTTTGTTTTGTTTTGTCCTGGGCCTTCCTTCTGTCAAGTATTGCCCCTCATATCCCACGGTCTTCCTTGAGGACAGCAGTGTGCTCAGTCGCTTCAGTAGTGTCCAACTCTTTGTGACTCCACGGACTGTAGCCAGCCAGGTTCCTCTGTCCATGGCATTCTCCATGCAAGAACACTGGAGTGGATTGCCATTTCCTACTCCAGAGAATCTTCCTGACCTAGGGATCGAACCCAGGTCTCCTGTGTTTCCTGCATTTCAGGCGGATTCTTTACCCACTGAGCCACTAAGGAAGTCCTGACTCTCCCAGGGGAGAGCGGAGGCACACCTAATTCATCACTGTCACTTGTGATTAATTCTTGTGTGACAACTTCTAAGATTGTAAGCATGTGTCAGTTTTATTTCAAACTTGCCGTAGGGAGAAGACTCCTAAGAAAGCCAATCCAAAGATTTACTCTTGGTAGAGACATCTTCTGGGGAAATAAGTGGTTAAGTAGTCATTGTTAAATTATATTTCTTTAAAAAAGCATGTCTACTTAGAGATCATTAGGCTTATTGCAAGATGACTATTAGCTGAGTGATGTTACTCAAATTTCTCAAAAGGAGTTTGAGTCTCATTATCATCTGTCATAAGATTGCTCCAGCATTTTATCATGAATACCAACTATTCCCCAGAAGGTGCTGCTAATAACATCACACCTCAGAATTCTGCCCCAGCTTAGTATGTGGTATTTTTCTTTCTCGGTCTTTTTTTTTTTTACCCCCACAGAAAAATTATTTTAAAAGAACTACCTTGGTCAAGAGAAGATTTATCTCATTGCATTTTTATCCTATGTGTATTAATTGAATTTGTCACTTTTTACATTTTTACAAATAGTGGGAATTAGACATAGGTTTAATTTGCACCATCAACATAGGCAATATTTGCACTTCCACTGTTAATATTCCATTTAGCCCTCTGTCTAGTGAATATTTCTGAAATAAAGGTACATCTTACAACTGAACACACACACTCAAACGAAAGTAATTATTAAGCTGATGGTGTGTCTTAAATAAGCTTAAAAAGTACATAGAATATTACACAACTCAGCACATATAGCTTTAGAGCATTAACTTCCTGAGAGTAGGATATTTTTGTTTCTTGGTCTGTTTTAAACCCTTCATTATGTGGCATACAACAGAAGGGTGGGATAATACAGTTTAGTCCCATTTGTGGGAGGCAAGAAGCTCTCACTGTTTGTTGACTCCAGTAAGAAAGTAGGGGGAGAGACTTTTTAACCCCTGTCTCCTCTAGGAGTAAGGGCTTCCCTGGTGGCTCAGCAGTGGAGAATCTGGCTACAGTGCCGGAGACTTGCAGGAGATGCAGGTTCTATCCTTTGGTCAAGAAGATCCCCTGGAGAAGGAAATGGCAACCCACTCAGTATTCTTGCCTGGAGAATTCCATGGACCAAGGAACCTGGCGGGCTACCATCCACGGGGTTGTAAAGAGTCAGACACAACTGAGCACACAGCACGTGCACCCCCAAGAATGTGTGGAAAACAGGAAAGGCTGTGGAGTCAGACCCAGACAGTAGTCCTTTCCCTAAATTGGTGATTTCCTTGTTGCTTGGGAGGCTCTTCTCATGATGGAGTTTTCCCCATCCCTGTCTTGGGTCTTATATAGTTACTAATTCTGTTCAGTCTTGTTCTGGTTAAGGTTGCCTGGGTATGCTTCTAATCCATATACACGCAGGAAGGAAAATTGCCCTCATCAGTCTAGCCTGTGGTAAAAGCATGTATAATAAAAATCAAGTTTGTACCAGAAATAATTGACTGTTCATAGTGCTTCTAAGCCCTACTGTTATTCTGCTAAAGGCATCTCTGTCTCTTTTCTCCTGTTTGAATTATATTACAACACGTCCCCTTCTGTAATCCCCGTTTGCACAAACCAGGCGCTGAAGGAAAGCGATGAAAGTTGACTGAAAACCCGGCAGAGCTGCATATTGTACACATCATAGAATTTCACGTGATGCTTGACACATGCTTAGTACTGGCGCCATTTTGCTGGTGGTAGGTTCTTGGGGCAGTGCTGGCAGGTGAGATGGGGCTTTTCAGCACTTCACTGCTGCCAGAGACTAATGCTTGACCTCCCAGTTCTACAAATGGGACTTTTTCAGCATATTCAGCTGTTCCATTGTTGACTCATGTTGCCTCAGTTCTCTTGATGTAGATAGATAAACCAAAATGTGATCTTAGTGACTGATTAATATGATGGAGGCTAAGTAAACCTACTATATAGTAACTGGGACGCTCGCTATGGTCTCAGGGAGCCCTCCTTCCTAAGTACTGAGAATGTGGAAAACTGGACTGTAGCTTGTGTACATGGAATCAGAACTAGGAGCATAGACAATATACTTGTGTTGGCGGGCTGGTGGGTGGGGAGGGGTAATCTAACCTTTAGAAAATAAAATATCACTAGCCCACAGCAGAGGGAGAACCTTTACTGATTGCAATTGACCAAAGTAATTAGTGTCAGTGACAGAATTGGAAGTAAGGAGATGAAAAGGGATTTAAAAGGGAGTTCACTTTACAATTGTAAGAAAAATAGTAACCTAAGTTTTATTAATGATGGAAATCCAGACATCCAGGACTTCTCCAAGAGCCCAGAATTATCAGTTTGCAATCAGTTCAGTTCAGTTTACTCACTCAGTTGTGTCTGACTCTTTGCGACCCCATGGACTGCAGCACGCTAGGCCTCCCTGTCCATCACCAACTCTTGGAGTTTACTCAGACTCATGTCCATTGACTCAGTGATGCCATCCAACCATCTCATCTTCTGCCATTCCCTTCTCCTCCTGCCTTCAATCTTTCCCAGAATCAGGGTCTTTTCCAATGAGTCAGTTCTTTGCCAAAGTACTGGAGTCAGGTGGCCAAAGTACTGGAGTTTCAGCTTCAGCATCAGTCCTTCCAATGAATATTCAGGGCTGATTTCCTTTACGATGGACTGGTTGGATCTCCTTGCAGTCCAAGGGACTCTCAAGAGTCTTCTCCAACACCACAGTTCAAATGTATCAATTCGTTGGTGCTCAGCTTTCTTTTTTTTTTTAAGCCTTACTCATTTTATTTTACTTTTCAAGAATCACAAATAGGACTATCTGCCATCAGAGGGTTCATGACAAACCTTTGTGATGTGGTGCTGTTATTTGTGTAGTATATCATGTGCTATGCATCATGCAAATACTCCCCTTGGGGATGACACATTTTTTATTTTTTTAATTAATTAATTAATTTATTTTTTGGAGGCCAATTACTTTACAATATTGTATTGGTGTTGCCATACATTGACATGAATCTGCCACGGGTGTACATGTGTTCCCCATCCTGAGCCTCCTTCCACGTTCCTCCCCATCCCATCCCTCTGGGTCATCCCAGTGCACCAGCCCCAAGCATCCTGTATCATGCATTGAACCTGGACTGGCGATTCGTTTCACATATGATAATACACATGTTTCAGTGCCATTCTCTCAAATCATCCCACCCTCTCCCTCTCCCACAGAGTCCAAAAGACTGTTTTATACATCTGTGTCTCTTTTGCTGTCTCCAGTATAGGGTTATTGTTACCATCTTTCTAAATTCCATATATATGCATTAGTATACTGTATTGGTGTTTTTCTTTCTGGCTTACTTCACTCTGTATAATAGGCTCCAGTTTCATCCACCTCATTAGAACTGATTCAAATGCATTCATTTTAATGGCTGAGTAATATTCCATTGTGTATATGTATCACAGCTTTCTTATCCATTCATCTGCTGATGGACATCTAGGTTGCTTCCATGTCCTGGCTATGATAAACAGTGCTGCAATGAACATTGGAGTATATGTGTCTCTTTCAATTCTGGTTTCCTCAGTGTGTATGCCCAGCAGTGGGATTGCTGGATCATATGGCAGTTCTATTTCCAGTTTTTTAAGGAATCTCCACACTGTTCTCCATAGTGGCTGTACTAGTTTGCATTCCCACCAACAGGGTAAGAGGATTCCCTTTGCTCCACACCCTCTCCAGCATTTATTACTTGTAGACTTTTGGATCACAGCCATTCTGACTGGCGTGATATGGTACCTCATAGTGGTTTTGATTTGCATTTCTCTGATAATGAGTGATGTTGAGCATCTTTTCATGTGTTTGTTAGCCATCTGTATGTCTTCTTTGGAGAAATGTCTATTTAGTTCTTTGGCCCATATTTTGATTGGGTCATTTATTTTTCTGGAATTGAGCTGCAGGAGTTGCTTGTATATTTTTGAGATTAGTTGTTTGTCAGTTGCTTCATTTGCTATTATTTTCTCCCATTCTGAAGGCTGTCTTTTCACCTTGCTTATAGTTTCCTTTGTTGTGCAGAAGCTTTTAATTTTAATTGGGCCCCATTTGTTTATTTTTGCTTTTATTTCCAATATTCTGGGAGGTGGGTCATAGAGGATCCTGCTGTGATTTATGTCAGAGAGTGTTTTGCCTATGTTCTCCTCTAGGAGTTTTATAGTTTCTGGTCTTACGTTTAGATCTTTAATCCATTTTGAGTTTACTTTTGTGTATGGTGTTAGAAAGTGTTCTAGTTTCATTCTTTTACAAGTGGTTGACCAGTTTTCCCAGCACCACTTGTTAAAGAGATTGTCTTTTCTCCGTTGTATATTCTTGCCTCCTTTGTCAAAGATATGGTGTCCATAGGTGCGTGGGTTTATCTCTGGGCTTTCTATTTTGTTCCATTGATCTATATTTCTGTCTTTGTGCCAGTACTGTACTGTCTTGATGTCTGTGGCTTTGTAGTAGAGCCTGAAGTCAGGCAGGTTGATTCCTCCAGTTCCATTCTTCTTTCTCAAGAGTGCTTTGGCTATTCGAGTTTTTTTTTTTTTTTTTTTTTTGTATTTCCATACAAATTGTGAAATTATTTGATCTAGTTCTGTAAAAAATACCACTGTAACTTGATAGGGATTGCATTGAACTATAGATTGCTTTGGGTAGTATACTCATTTTCACTATATTGATTCTTCCGATAGAATGAACATGGTATATTTCTCCATCTATTAGTGTCCTCTTTGATTTCTTTCACCAGTGTTTTAAAGTTTTCTATATATAGGTCTTTAGTTTCTTTAGGTAGATATATTCCTAAGTATTTTATTCTTTTCATTGCAATGGTGAATGGAATTGTTTCCCTAATTTCTCTTTCTATTTTCTCATTATTAGTGTATAGGAATGCCAGGGATTTCTGTGTGTTGATTTTATATCCTGCAAGTTTACTATATTCATTGATTAGTTCTAGTAATTTTCTGGTGGAGTCTTTAGGGTTTTCTATGTAGAGGATCATGTCATCTGCAAAAATGAGAGTTTTACTTCTTCTTTTCCAATTTGGATTCCTTTTATTTCTTTTTCCTTTCTGCTTGCTGTGGCCAAAACTTCCTAAACTATGTTGAATAGTAGTGGTGAGAGTGGGCACCCTTGTCTTTTTCCTGACTTTAGGGGAAATGCTTTCAATTTTTCACAATTGAGAATAATGTTTGCTGTGGGTTTGTCATATATAGCTTTTATTATGTTGAGGTATGTTCCTTCTATTTCTGCTTTCTGGAGAGTTTTTATCATAAATGAATGTTGAATTTTGTCAAAGGCTTTCTCTGCATCTATTGAGATAATCATATGGCTTTTATTTTTCAATTTGTTAATGTGGTGTATTACATTGATTGATTTGTGGATATTGAAGAATCCTTGCATCCCTGGGATAAAGCCCTCTTGGTCATGGTGTATGATCTTTTTAATGTGTTGTTGGATTCTGATTGCTAGAATTTTGTTAAGGATTTTTGCATCTATGTTCATCAGTGATATTGGCCTGTAGTTTTCTTTTTTTGTAGTATCTTTGTCGGGTTTTGGTATTAGGGTGATGGTGGCCTCATAGAATGAGGTTGGAAGTTTACCTTCCTCTGCAATTTTCTGGAAGGGTTTGAGCAGGATAGGTGTTAGCTCTTCTCTAAATTTTTGGTAGAATTCAGCTGTGAAGCCGTCTGGACCTGGGCTTTTGTTTGCTGGAAGATTTTTGATTACAGTTTCAATTTCCGTGCTTGTGATGGGTCTGTTAAGATTTTCTATTTCTTTCTGGTTCAGTTTTGGAAAGTTGTACTTTTCTAAGAATTTGTCCATTTCTTCTAAGTTGTCCATTTTATTGGCATATAATTGCTGATAGTAGTCTCTTATGATCCTTTGTATTTCTGTGTTGTCTGTTCTGATCTCTCCATTTTCATTTCTAATTTTATTGATTTGATTTTTCTCCCTTTGTTTCTTGATGAGTCTGGCTAATGGTTTGTCAGTTTGATTTATCCTTTCAAAGAACCAGCTTTTGGCTTTGTTGATTTTTGCTAGGATCTCTTTTGTTTCTTTTGCATTTATTTCTGCCCTAATTTTTAAGATTTCTTTCCTTCTACTAACCCTGGGGTTCTTCATTTTTTCCTTTTCTAGTTGCTTTAGGTGTAGAGTTAGGTTATTTATTTGACTTTTTTCTTGTTTCTTGAGGTATGTCTGCATTGCTATGAACCTTCCCCTTAGCACTGCTTTTACAGTGTCCCACAGGTTTGGGGTTGTTGTGTTTTCATTTTCATTCGTGTCTATGCATATTTTGATTTCTTTTTTGATTTCTTCTGTGATTTGTTGGTTATTCAGCAGCATGTTGTTCAGCCTCCATATGTTGGAATTTTTAAAAAGTTTTTCTCCTGTAATTGACATGTTATCTTACTGCATTGTGGTCAGAAAAGATGCTTGGAATGATTTCAATTTTTTTGAATTTACCAAGGCTAGATTTATGGCCCAGGATGTGATCTATCCTGGAGAAGGTTCTGTGTGCACTTGAGAAAAAGGTAAATTCATTGTTTGGAGGTGAAATGTCCTATAGATATCAATTAGGTCTAACTGGTCTATTGTATCATTTAAAGTTTGTGTTTCCTTATTAATTTTCTGATTGGTTGATCTATCCATAGGTGTGAGTGGGGTATTAAAGTCTTCCACTATTATTGTGTTATTGTTAATTTCCCCTTTCAGACTTGTTAGCATTTGTCTTACATATTGCGGTGCTCCTATGTTGGATGCGTATATATTTATAATTGTTATATCTTCTTCTTGGATTGATCCTTTGATCATTATGTAATGTCCTTTGTCTTTTTTCACAGCCTTTGTTTTAAAGTCTATTTGATCTGATATGAGTATTGCTACTCCTGCTTTCTTTTGGTCTCTGTTTGTGTGGAATATCTTTTTCCAGCCCTTCATTTGCAGTCTGTATGCGTCTCTTGTTTTGAGGTGGGTCTCTTGTAGACAACATATATAGGGGTCTTATTTTTGTATCCATTCAACTGGTCTTTGTCTTTTGATTGGGGCATTCAACCCATTTACATTTAAGGTAATTATTGATAAGTATCATCCCATTGCCATTTACTTTATTGTTTTGGGTTCGAGTTTATACACCCTTTCTGTGTTTCCTGTCTAGAGAAGATCCTTTAGGATTTGTTGGAGAGCTGGTTTGGTGGTGTTGAATTCTCTCCGCTTTTGCTTATCTGTAAAGCTTTTGATTTCTCCTTTAGATTTGAATGAGATCCTTGCTGGGTACAGTAATCTGGGCTGTAGGTTATATTGTTTCATCCCTTTAAGTATGTCCTGTCTTCCCTTCTGGCCTGAAGAGTTTCTATTGAAAGATCAGCTGTTATCCTTATGGGAATCCCCTTGTGTGTTATTTGTTGTTTTTCCCTTGCTGCTTTTAATATTTGTTCTTTGTGTTTGATCTTTGTTAATTTGATTAATATGTGTCTTGGGGTGTTTCACCTCGGGTTTATCCTGTTTGGAACTCTCTGGGTTTCTTGGACTTGGGTGATTATTGCCTTCCCCATTTTAGGGAAGTTTTCAACTATTATCTCCTCAAGTATTTTCTCATGGCCTTTCTTTTTGTCTTCTTCTGGGACTCCTATGATTAGAATGTTGGGGCGTTTAACATTGTCCCAGAGGTCTCTGAGACTGTCTTCATTTCTTTTAATTCGTTTTTCTTTTTTCCTCTGTTTCATTTATTTCTACCATTCTATCTTCTACCTCACTTTTCCTATCTTCTGCCTCCATTATTCTACTGTTGGTTCCCTCCAGAGTGTTTTTGATTATTTATTGCATTATTCTTTATATATTGACTCTTTTTTATTTCTTCTAGGTCCTTGTTAAACATTTCTTGCATCTTCTCAATCCTTGTTTCCATGCTATTTATCTGTAACTCCATTTTGTTTTCAAGATTTTGGATCATTTTCACTATCATTATTTGGAATTCTTTATCAGGTAGATTCCCTATCTCTTCCTCTTTTGTTTAGTTTGGTGGGCATTTATCCTGTTCCTTTCCCTGCTGGGTATTTCTCTGCCTTTTCATCTAGTTTATATTGCTGTGTTTGGGGTGGCCTTTCCGTATTCTGGTAGTTTGTGGCTCCTCTTTGTTGTGGAGGTTCCTCACTGTGGGTGGGGTTGGACGTGTGGCTTGTCAAGGTTTTCTGGTTAGGGAAGCTTGTGTCGGTGTTCTGGTGGGTGGAGCTGGATTTCTTCTCTCTGGAGTGCACTGAAGTGTCCAGTAATGAGTTTTGAGATGTCAGTGTGTTTGGTATGACTTTGGGCAGCCTGTATATTGAAGATCAGGGCTATGTTCCTGTGTTGCTGGAGAATTTGTGCAGTATGTCTTGCTCTGGAACTTGTTGGCCCTTGGGTGGTGTTTGGTTTCAGTGTAGGTATGGTTTGATGAGCTCCTAGCGATTAATGTTCCCTGGAGTCAGGAGTTCTGTGGTGTTCTCAGGATTTGGATTTAAGCCTCCTACCTCTGGTTTTCAGTCATATTCTTACAGTAGCCTCAAGACTTCTCCATCTATACAGCACTGATGATAAAACATCTAGGTTAATGATGAAAAGTTTCTCCATAGTGGGGGACACCTGGAGAGGTACAGAGTTACATGGAGAAGAGAAGAGAGAGGAGGGAGATAGAGGTGACCAGGAGGAGAAGAGAGGGAATCAAAAGGGGAGAGAGCAAGCTAGCCAGTAATCACTTCCCTATGTGCTCTCCACAGTCTGGATCCCTCAGAGATGACCACGGTGTTACACAGAGAAGAGAAGAGGGAGGAAGGAGACAGAGGTGGCCAGGAGGATAAAAGGGGGAATCAAAAGAGAAAGAAAAAGCTAGCCAGTAATCACTTCCCTATGTGTTCTCCACAGTCTGGATCCCTCAGAGATGTTCACAAAGTTACACAGAGAAAAGAAGGGGGAGGAAGGAGACAGAGGTGGCCAGAAGGATAAAAGGGGGAATCAAAAGCGGAGAGACAGATCCAGTTAGTAATCAGTTCCCTAAGTGTTCTCCACAGCCCAGAACACACAAAGAGATTCACAGAGTTGGGTAGAGAAGAGCAGGGGGAGGGAGGAGATAGAGGCGACCTGGTGGAGAAAAAGAAGAGTCCAAAGGGGGAGACAGCAGACAAGCCAGTAATCTCACTCCCAAGTAAAAATGGGTACTGAAGATTGGGTTCTTAAAGGTACAAAATTGACAACAAATACCAAAAAGCAAAGATTAAAAATCTAGAGTAGCAGTTAGATTCTCAAAAATACAATATTAAAGAAAAAAACAAAGTCACAAAAATTATAAAATATATATATATATGAAGTTTGCTTTAAAAATAGGGGCTTTTTGTTTTTGCAAAGTAATATTAGGTTATAAAAATGAAAATTAAAGGAGTAATAGAGGACTTAAAATTAAAAAAAAATTTTTTAATTAAAAAAATAATAGTAAAAATATATCTAGGACTTTCTCTGGTGTTGTTGTGGACAAAGTGGGGTCAGTTCATTTTCAGATAGTTCCTTGATCCAGCTTGCACTTCTCAAGATCTATAGGCCCCTTCCTATGTAGTCGGTGCTAACTGCAGGGTTTTAATTTGCAACTGTCACTTTCAAAGCGGTTCCCTCTGTTTATTTTAGCTTCTGTTTGCTGGCCTCTTCAGGTCTTAATTTCCACGCTGACACAAGGGGGCGGTGGTGGTCACTTTTTTTAGGCTCACTTTTTTAGCTGTGCTGTGGGGAGGGAGGAACACTGCAAACAAATATCACTGGCGTCTGTGGGGAGTGCTCCCAGTGTCTCGGCCACACCGGGTTTGCCCCTGCTCACAGCGTGTGTGATTTCCCAGTCTACACTGCTCAGGCTCTAGGTTGCTCTGCCGGGACTGTCTGAGGCTGGTCCTGGGTTGAGTGCACTTTCCAGTTCAAAGCTGCTCAGGTTCAGTTTCTCCGGTTCTCCACAAAGGCACAGACTTGGTTGGGCCTGAGTTTTGTGCTCGTCCCAGGTACGAGCAGCTCAGGTGACCAGGTGCTTGGCATGTATAGTTGCCCCCCAGTTGAAGGCTGCGACTTATCGCCTCACCTGTCCCCACCGCTCGGTTTTCTGGGTGTACAATGGGCTCACCTTCTCAGGTGTGCTGTGTGTCTCCTTTGGGGAGCTGATCCCTGGCTGCGACCCTCCTGGCGGATGTCGACCATCCAGAATCCCAAGGAGTCTTGGTTAGCAACGAAGCCTGCATGTGGTTTGGTAGATGATACCTCTCTGGGGCCATGATTGCCCCTTTCCGGCTCTGGCTGCCCTCATCTGCCTGTCTCCTGCAGGGGATGGGCCGGTCCATAGTCAGCTAGCTCTGCTCAGTCCTTTGTTCTGTGAGCGGGCCTGGTGGTGTCTTAGGTTAGGGCTTTTCACGGGATAGCTATCCCACAGTCTGGGTTGCTATCTCTAGTTAGTTCCCTCAGATTGCCCTCGGGGCATTCAGGCCTGGTCCTTACCCTAAGCAATGCAGCCTGGGGCTCCCTGTCCAGTCCCCTTTTGCTAGTGGCAGATGCAAGCATCTGCGCTGCTTCTCCGCTGGGAGTTGCCTTAGGCACATAATCTGTGAGTTTTAATTATTTATTTATTTTTCTTCCCGGTTATGTTGCCCTCTGAAGTTCCAAGGTTTGCCACAGATTTGCCGGTGAGAGTGTTTCCTGGTGTTTGGAAACTTCTCTCTTTTTTAAGACTCCCTTCCTGGGATGGATCTCTGTCCCTCCCTCTTTTGTCTCTCTTTTTATCTTTTCTATTTTTTCCTACCTCCTTTTGAAGACAATGGACTGCGTTTTTGGGTGCTTGATGTCCTCTGCCAGCATTCAGAAGTTGTTTTGTGGAATTTGCTCAGCGTTCAAATGTTCTTTCGATGAATTCGTAGGGGAGAAAGTGGTCTCCCTGTCCTATTCCTCTGCCATCTTAGGACTGCTCTCTCAGCTTTCTTTATAGTATAATCCAACTCTCATATCCATACCTGACTACTGGAAAAACCATAGCTTTGACTAGATGGACCTTTGTTGGCAAAGTACTGTCTTTGCTTTTTAATATGCTGTCTTGGTTGGTCATAACTTTTCTTCCAAGGAGCAAGCGTCTTTTAATTTTATGGCTGCAGTCACCATCTGCAGTGATTTTGGAGCCCCCCAAAATAAAGCCTGTCACTATTTCCACTGTTTCCCCATCTATTTGCCATGAAGTGATGGGATCAGATGCCATGATCTTTGTTTTTTGAGTGTTGAGTTTTAAGCCAACCTTTTCACTCTCCTCTTTCACTTTCTGCCATAAGGGTGATGTCATCTGCATATCTGAGGTTACTGAAGTTTCTCCTGGCAATCTTGATTCCATCTTGTGCTTCATCCAGCCCAGGGTTTCTCATGATGTACTCTGCATATAAGTTAAATAAGCAGGATGACAGTACATCACCTTGACATATTCCTTTCCCTATTTGGAACCAGTCTGTTGTTCCATGTCCAATTCTAGCTGTTGCCTCCTGACCTGTATACAGATTTCTCAGGGGGCAAGTCAGGTGGTCTGGTATTCCCATCTCTTAAAGAATTTTCCAGTTTGTTGTGATCCACAGTCTTCAAAAGGCTTTCAAAAGGTTTGTTGTGATCTACACAATCTTCAAAGCCTTCAAAAGGCTTTGAAGTAGATGTTTTTCTGGAATCCTCTTGCTTTTTCTATGATCCAATGGATGTTGTCAATTTGATCTCTGGTTCCTCTGCCTTTTCTAAATTCAGCTTGAACATCTGGAAGTTCACAATTCACATACTGTTGAAGCCTAGCTTGGAGAATTTTGACCATTACTTTGCTAGCATGTGGGATGCGTGCAATTGTGTGGTAGTTTGAGCATTCTTTGGCATTGCCTTTCTTTGGGATTGGAATGAAAACTGACCTTTTCCAGTCTTGTGGCCACTGCTGAGTTTTCCAAATTTGCTGGCATATTGAGTGCAGCACTTTCACATCATCATCCTTTCGGATTTGAAATAGCTCAGTTGGAATTCCATCACCTCCACTAGCTTTGTTCGTAGTGATGCTTCCTAAGGCTCACTTGACTTTGCACTCCAGGATGTCTGGCTCTAGGTGAGTGATCATATCATTGTGATTATCTGCATTGTGAAGGTCTTCTTTGTATAGTTTTTCTGTGTATTCTTACCACCTCTTCTTAATATCTTCTGCTTCTATTAGGTCCCTACCATTTCTGTCCTTTATTGTGCCTATCTTTGCATGAAATGTTCCCTTGGTATCTATAATTTTCTTGACAAGATCTCTAGTCTTTCCCATTCTATTGTTTTCCTCTTTCTTTGCACTGATCACTGTGGAAGGCATTCTTATCTCTCCTTGATATTCTTTGGAACTCTGCGTTCAAATGGGTATATCTTTTCTTTTCTCCTTTGCCTTTTGCTTCTCTTCTTTTCTCAGCTATTTGTAAGGCCTCCTCAGACAACCATTTTGCCTTTTGGCATTTCTTTTTCTTGGGGATGGTCTTGTACACTGCCTCCTGTACAATGTCATGAACCTCCGTCCATATTTCTCCAGGCACTCTTGTCTATCAGATATAATCCTTTGACTCTATTTGTCGCTTCCACTGTATAATTGTAAGGGATTTGATTTAGGTCATACTTGAATGACCTAGTTAGGTCTAGTGGTTTTTCCTACTTTCTCCAATTTAAGTCTGAATTTGACAGTAAGGAGTTCGTGACCTGACCCACAGTCACTCCTGGTCTTGTTTTTGCTGACTGTATAGAGCTTCTCCATCTTTGGCTGCAAAGAATATAATCAATCTGATTTTGGTATTGAGCATCTGGTGATGTCTATGTGTAGAATCTTCTCTTGTGTTGTTGGAAGAGGGTGTTTGCTATGACCAGTGTGTTCTCTTGGCAAAACTCTGTTAGTCTTTGCCCTTCTTCATTCTGTACTCCAAGGCCAAATTTACCTGTTACTGCAGGTATTTCTTGACTTCCAACTTCTGCATTCCAGTCCCCTCTAAAGAAAAGGACATCTTTTTTGGGTGTCAGTTCTAGAAGGTCTTGTAGATCTTCATCGAACCATTCAACTTCAGGTTCTTTAGCATTACTGGTCGGGATTTGGATTTAGACTTGGATTATTGTAATACTGAATGGTTTGCCTTGAAAACGAAGAGAGATCATTTAGTCGTTTTTGAGATTGCATCCAAGTACTGCATTTCAGACTCTTGTTGACTGTGAGGGCTAGTCCATTTCTTCTAAGGGATTCTTGCCCATAGTAATAGATATAATGGCCATCTGAGTTAAATTCACCAATTCCAGTCCATTTTCGTTTACAGTAGACTTTTAAAATACTCAGTTTGCAATAGACTTTTAAAATATCCTGCCTGGTCTTCAGATTTAAAATATGAAAAATACTTATTCAAAGAAGTTTATCATGAATGTCACAAGAAACTACCTCCAAATGTTAGAAATATAAGAATTTTTAAAAGTGGTATGACTGAAAAACATGGCTGTTGCTAAGTCGCTTCAGTCGTGTCCGACTCTGTGCGACCCCATAGACTGCAGCCCACCAGGCTCCGCCATCCATGGGATTCTCCAGGCAAGAACACTGGAGTGGGTTGCCATTTCCTTCTCCAATGCATGAAAGTGACAAGTGAAAGTGAAGTCGCTCAGTCGTGTCCGACTCTTCGCAGCCCCATGGACCGCAGCCTACCAGGCTCCTCCGTCCATGGGATTTTCCAGGCAAGAGTACTGGAGTGGGGTGCCATTGCCTTCTCAGGAAAAACATGGCAGAAATAAAATAAAATTAAAAACAGGGATCGTTGTAAGTAAAGCTGTGCCAAATTTTTTTTAAAACACCTACTTAAACAAGCAGGAATGTCAGACTGCCTGTAATTGCTACCTCTGAATTTCCTGTGAGTTTATTTTGCAATACTTTAGTTGGAAGTCTTTTACCCCAGTTTGTGGAGAGATGAAGGGAAAAAAGTAAATACATATTAAGAAAAAAAAGGAAAAAATTTAAATGTAAGAATAGAAGACCTAAGTTTCACAAACACTGGGGTTTATTAACATACAAAGAAGCTCTGCCCCAAGAAGCTAATGTCTGAGCAGATAAACAGCATAGGTGTTTCATTTTTCTAGTCTGAGCATGAAATCATCCTTGAGTTTAATGAAAGACAGTTGGATGAGCTGTATGAGTGAAAACAGAGGAAAGAAAAATAAACCAAGGCCCTTAAGGCAGTGGTCCCCAACTTTTTTGGCTCCAGACACCAGTTTCGTGGAAGACACTTTTTCTCCTGACTGGGGCTGGTGGGAGGCGGTTTCAGGATGATTCAAGTGCATTACATTTATTGTGTACTTTATTTCTGTTATTATTACTGCATCAACTCCACCTCAGATCATCAGGTCCCAGAGGTTGGGACCCCTGCCTTAAGGGAAAAAGTCAAAACAGCTATCTAATCTTGGGAAACAGTAATTATATAAATTTGGACCTGCTATTGCATTAATTCTTTTGGATATTAGGGATACTGAGAGAAACCTCTAGTTATCTTTGGTTCCTTATCAATAAAAAATAGAAAATAATCATATATTTTTCAGTGGATACTGAAATGTGAATTCAGGATTTATGGAGAAAGTTCTTAATGCTTTAGAAAAGAGCTTAGGAGAATATGGTGTAAGCGCATTTATTTAAACAGAATGAGCATCTTGAATGTGTTCATTTCATTCATTACTGTAGTGTGAACACTTTTATTTAGTGTTTGCTGTACTTTTTAAAACGTTATTGTGGTGTAATCTGCATGTAATAAAATGCACCCATTTAAAGTGCAGTCCACTGTCTTTCAATAAATGTGTATACTCACCACCCCACAGCCAAGACACAGAACATTTTCATCACCTCCGAAAGCTACTTCATAGTTGTTTCCAGTTATCAGCACTTAGTATTGTCAGGCTTTGGAATGTTAGTCATTTTAATGGAGATGTAGTGATATCTCATTGTAATTCCATGGAATTCTCCACGGAAGAATACTGGAGTGGGTTGCCATTTCCTTCTCCAGGGGATTTTCCTTACTAGGGGTTCAAACCTGGGTCTTCTGCATTGCACAGATTCTTTGCCATCTGAACCACCAGGGAATGATAATTAATAATATCAACCATCTTTTCAAGTGTGTGTTTGCTGTTCATGTATTTTCTTTGGTGAAGTTAGTTAACATATTTATATTGGGTTGTTAGTTTTTCTCTTATTTAGGTAATGTGAGTTCCATATATATTCTGGATATGAGTCCTTTATCATATAAAATGTTTTGGAAATAATTCCCCCAGTATGAGACTCACCATTAAATGAGATTTTTAGCTATAAATTTTCCACTGATGTCTTTTATCAGGTTGATGAAGTTTCCTTTAATTCTTAATTTGTTGAGAACTCATCATTAATGGTTGGTGAATTTTTGCTCAAATGCTTTTCCCACATCTATTGAGACAAATTATGTGGCTTTTCTCTTTTATTATGTTAATGTGGATAATTACATTGATTGATCTATAAATATTAAATCAACCTTGTATTTCTAAAATAAAACCTGCATGTTCATGATGTATTATCCTTTTTCTCTATTATTGGATTCTTTCTGTTAATATTTAAAAGAAATTTTGCATATATATTCATGAGAAATATAGGTCTATAATTTTCTCCTGATTCCTTTGCTTTTAGCATCAAGATAATATTGACCTCATAATATTAAATGAGTTGGGAGGTGTATTGGGATTCCCCAGGGCTATCTTCAGCTTGATCACTCACTGGAAGTCTCAGAGGACTCAGAAAACTAGTATACTTATGATTGGTTTATTACAGTGAGAAGTGAAAGTGAAAGTCACTCAGTCGTGTCCAGCTCTTTGTGACCCCATGGACTATACAGTCCATGGAATTCTCCAGGCCAGAATATTGGAGTGGGTAGCCTTTCCCTTCTCCAGGGGATCTTCCCAACCCAGGGATTGAACCCAGGTGTCCTGCATTGCAGGCAGATTCTTTACCAGCTGAGCCACAAGGGAAGCCCATTACAGTGAGAGAATACACATTAAATTCAGCAAAGGAAAAGGTACATGGGTTTAAGTCCAGGGGAAACCAAACCTAAGCTTCCAGTGTCCTCTTGATGGAGTCACATGATGTCCTTTATTCTCCTCACAATGATGTGTGATGACATGTGTTACCTACCAGGGGTGCTCACTTGAGTATTGGTGTTTAGATAGAGCTTCAAGGCAAAAACAGGTGTTCATCATAAATCACATTCCCATGAACATCTGATCAAACTCGTATCATGTGATCCAAGGCTTCATGCATATAAAATCTTTCTTATCAGTCAGAATATCCCAAGGGCTTAAAGCTCATATCCCAGGAAGTGGCCAAGGGCCAATACTAGAGAAAAGATGTTCTTGAGAATGTGCAGGGTTTGAACAACCCAGGCCTGTTGCATTAACCCTTTTCCTGCACAGGATGTATGTTTGTAGACTCGACTTTCTGAAAGAATTTGTGTAAGATTGGTCTTATATCTTATTAAATGTTGACTTCAATTTATCAGTGAGGCCATCTGGACCTCAAATGTTCCTTATAGAAAGATCTTTAATTAAAAATGCAATTTACTTAGGACTATTTATATTGATGTAGGACTATTTATATTGTCTATTTTTTCTTGTGTCTTATTTGTAATTTGTATCTTTCAAAAAAAATTTGTCCATTTTAGTTTGTTGTTAATTTTGGGGAGATATGGCCCTGCTGACACCTTGATTTCAGATTTATTGCCTCTGGAACAGTAAGATAATACATTTGTGTTACTTTAAGCTATAAAATTGCAATAATTTTTTTCAGCAGCCCAAGAAAAATAATACTTTCAGTTTTTATGGTCTGTGATAACTGTAATGGTATTGAAATTGGTAATTTGTGTCTTGAGTTTTTTCCCCTTTGGGTAGAAGTTTATTGATTTTATTGATCTTTAGGTTTTATTGGTTTATCTCTTGCTTGTTTAATTCATATTTAATTTATTTTTTACTCTTATCTTTATTATTTTATTCCTTTTGTATAGTTGGGGTTTAATTTTTTCCCTAGCTTCTTAAAATGGAATCTTATATCATTAAGCTTGCCTTTCTCTTTTTTTGTAATATTGGTTATTTAAATTTGTAAATCTCCCTCTCAACACTGCTTTAGAACCACAAACTTTGATATATTTTTATTATCATTAAATTTTCTAATTTCTCTTATGACCAAGGGATTCTTTAGAAACTTAGTGGAGGGATGAAGACCAACCTCAGCCACAAATTTAATCCTTATCCATCCTAGTACTGTCTCCATTAGTTTCTGTGGCCTTTTGGTTGTTAGTGTCTGACAATAATTGTTTTTAAAATATTCTGTCCAGTTTTTATAATTATTGTGTACAAGAGAGTTTGCTCAACCACTTTATGTCATGAAGGCAATAAAGAGAGGCCATTTGTTAGACATCTATCCACTGTATTTTAATTGCCTCTTTTCATGCCTGTTCCCCTTTATTTTATTGTAGGCCCTTGCAATGTGGAGACTGTATCGTATTCCATGTCTCATTCCCAGCACCTAGAGCAATAATACCTGGCGCTAAGCAGCCCCTCCATTAATATTTGTTGACTAAATTAATAAAGTTCTAGCAGGATCATTATGTTACATATGCCCAGAAGGATGCATGATTATGAGAATTATGTGAAGGAATTTTAAGTATGCAAATCATTATGTAAATGAAGAATCTATTGGCAATGAAGTCATGGTTCAGTGGTAGGGGAGCTAGGATGTCAATGCAGGTGAAGCTGAGTAGATCAAGAACTCACTGTGATACAACACCTATGCAGAGAGATCACTGGGAGGATCCTCATTAACACAAATGCAAAGCCTACATTTTTGTTCACAGTGAATATTAGGGCACTAAAGTGATATTTGTTTTTTCTGGGAACAGAAACAGAGGTTAAGAATTGCTATTTTAAAAAAGCAAAAAAGCAGTATCTCTGTATTCATGGTTGTCAAAGAGAAGTTTGTGTGTATTAAAATGTTTATGCTATTTTCACTGCTGTAACACTCTTTAACCTTATCGCTAGTAGTGGTTTTGAAATAGCAATAAAGCAAGGGTGAAGAGGGTGAGGTGTATGAAAAGAGTAACATGGGAACTTACATTACCATGTGTAAAATAGACAGCCAATGGGAATTTGCTGTATGGCTCAGGAAACTCAAACAGGGGCTCTGAATCAACCTAGAGGGGTGGGATGGGGAGGGAGGTTCAAAAGGGAGGGGATATATGCCTACCTATGGCTGATTCCTGCTGAGGTTTGACAGAAAACAACAAAATTCTGTAAAGCAATTATCTGTCAATAAAAAATAAATTAATTTTTTAAAAAAAACGGGTCAAATGGCTTTTTGTTGATTTTTGGATATTGCAAAAGATATTTTTATCTTAGGGACTAATTTAAAAGCATATAATATACAATAAGGGTGGTATGAAATAAAGAGAAAATTAAGTGTTTCTATTGTTTCAGTTAAATGTTGAATACGTACTAAAGTTACAGCTTATGGAAATGTCAGGAAGGAATTCCACAAAAAAGAACAAAGAAGAATAGGCATGCTTGCAGAGGGACAAAGTTCCATCTTGGGAATGGGCCTGTCAGATAACTCTGTTGATAAATCGGGCAGGACTGAAACTGAATGGATGCAGGATGTACTTCTGTGTAGTGCAGCTGAAGGTGCTCAGTGCCAGTTCTTTGTGTCTGTGGAACCAGAGCCTTGTTTTGCCAGTTCCTTGGAGAAGGAAATGACAACCTACTCCAGTACTCTTGCCTGGAAAATCCCATGGATGGAGAAGCCTGGTAGCCTACAGTCCATGGGGTCGCAAAGAGTCGGACACGACTGAGCGACTTCACTTCACTCACTTCATACTTTATCACTGGAGAAGGAAATGGCAACCCACTCCATATTCTTGCCTGGAGAATCCCATGGACAGAGGAGCTTGGCGGGCTGTGGTCCATGGGGTTGCAGAGAGTCGGACACAACTGATGTGACTAAGCACGCAGCACGCAAGTTGTTTTCGGTTCTGCTGATGGTTTGGGACATTCTTTAAAAGTTCCACATAATTCCCCTTTGATTTGCCTTATTTCCAGCTTGTACCTATCCTATGTCCATCCTGAGTTTCCCTGCTCTCTTTAGCTGGAATACTTAAAAAAAAATTTTTTTATTTTATATTGGACTCCAGTTGATTTACAATGTGGTGTTAATTTCAGTTTGTATAGCAAAGTGATTCAGTTATACATATACATAAATCTATTCTTTTAAAAATTCTTTCCCATTTAGATTATTGCAGAATATTGAGCAGAGTTCCCTGTGCTACATAGTAGGTCCTTGTTGATTGTCCATTTAAATACAGTGTGTACATGTCAATCCCAAACTCCCAGTTTATCCCTCCTCCTTACCTTTCCCTTTTGGTAGCCATGAATTTGTTTTCTATGTTTATCAGTCTGTTTCTATTTTGTAAATAATGAACCACTTTTCTAGTCTTTGAAAGATTCTTTACTTTTTTCTCTCTTCTTTTCTCTTCCCAATCTTCCCTTCCTCCCTCTACTTCCCTTCCTTTATTCTTCTTTTAAAATAATTCTTTTAAAAATAATTTTATTAAATGGAAAAATATGCTTCTACAGTCCTTTAATCTTGTATAGACACGGACACGCATGCACACACACCTTGGCATTTTAAGATTTGACATACGTTTATCTTGGGTTTTCAGTGAAGTGTTCACAAATATTTTCCAGCTTCCTGTGGATTATTAAGTTTTTAAATGTTATCTTTCAATATCTCCCTAACTAATCTCTACAGGTTTTTCAAGTGTTTTTTTTTTTTTTTTCTTAAATTGAATAACTGGGACTGATTTTTCTTTTGTTTTGCCTTCTCTCTTCCACACCACTGGCATGCTCAGTTTAATTGGCATCATCCCAGACATTTACTGGGGGCTACATGGTATGGTACTGTACAAAGGAATGGGGACCCAAAGAATATGGTATGCTTCTAGTTGCTTATAGGTCACAATGAGGAGACAAGCTATCACATGGAAAGATGAATAATGAAGAAGGTCATATATGCTAGGTAACAAAAAAGTAGTATAAACAAGTATAAGAATTCCTGAATAGGAGCATTATTGTAGCCTGAGATAGAGAAGGAAGGGCAGAATTAAACAGTCATTGAGTGTTTATTATGTTGAGGCTTTTCTTTTTTTTCTGAATGATCTACTAGACACTGCTTTATTTTGTGTCTTTTCTACATCTCCAATTTTCTGTTTATCTGTGTGTTCACTCTGCTTGGTGGTTCTTCAAAGGCTGGATATTTTTCAATCCCTCAGCAGTCAGTTTAGAGGTCACCATCTCAGAAAAGTCTTCCAATACCATTCCATTTAAAGTATCTTTCATCTTTCTACTCAGCATCACTAATAATTCCTGAAGTGAAACTGAAGGTAACAGTCACTCAGTCATGTCTGACTCCCTGCGACCCCGTAGACTGTAGCCCTCCAAACTCCTCCGTCCACAGAATTCTCCAGGCAAGAATACTGGAGTGGTAGCAATTCCCTTCTCCAGGGGATCTTCCAGACCCAGAGAACAAACCTGGGTCTCCTTTTTTTTTTTTTTTTTTTTTTTGTTCCTTCTCACTTTTTTATTTTTTTTTAATTTAAATTTATTTATTTTAATTGGAGGCTAATTACTTTACAATATTGTATTGGTTTTGCCATACATCAACATGAATCTGCCGTGGGTGTACATGTGTTCCCCATCCTGAACCCCCCCTCTCACCTTCCTCCCCGTACTATCCCTCTGGGTCATCCCAGTGCACCAGCCCCAAGCATCCTGTATCCTGCATCGAACCTGGACTGGCGATTCATTTCTTATATGATATTATACATGTTTAAATGCCATTCTCCCAAATCATCCCATCCTCTCCCTCTCCCACAGAGTCCAAAAGACTGTTCTATACATCTGTGTCTCTTTTGCTGTCTCGCATACAGGGTTATCGTTACCATCTTTCTAAATTCCATATATATGCGTTAGTATACTGTATTGGTTGGAGAAGGCAATGGCAACCCACTCCAGTGTTCTTGCCTGGAGAATCCCAGGGACGGGGGAGCCTGGTGGGCTGCCGTCTATGGGGTCGCACAGAGTTGGACACGACTGACGCGACGCAGCAGCAGCAGCAGCAGCAGCAGCATACTGTATTGGTGTTTTTCTTTCTGGCTTACTTCACTCTGTATAATAGGCTCCAGTTTCATCCACCTTATTAGAACTGATTCTGCTGCTGCTGCTGCTAAGTCGCTTCAGTCGTGTCCGACTCTGTGCAATCCCATAGACGGAAGCCCACCAGGCTCCCCCGTCCCTGGGACTCTCCAGGCAAGAACACTGGAGTGGGCCGCCATTTCCTTCTCCAATGCGTGAAAGGGAAAAGTGAAAGTGAAGTCACTCAGTCGTGTCCCGGACTCTTAGCGACCCCATGGACTGCAGCCTACCAGGCTCCGCCATCCATGGGATTTTCCAGGCAAGAGTACCGGAATGGGGTGCCATTGCCTTCTCCAGAGAACTGATTCAAATGTATTCTTTTTAATGGCTGAGTAATACTCCATTGTGTGTATGTTTTCTTATCCATTCATCTGCTGATGGACATCTAGGTTGCTTCCATGTCCTGGCTATTATAAACAGTGCTGCAGTGAACACTGGGGTATATGTGTCTCTTTCAATTCTGGTTTCCTCGGTGTGTATGCCCAGCAGTGGGATTGCTGGGTCATAAGGCAGGCTTTTCACACGTGCCATTTTCCACTGTGGGCTTTCTAGGTGGCCCAGTGGTAAAGAGTCCGCCTGCCAGTGCAGGAGACACAGGAGACACAGGTTCAATCCCTGAGTTGGGAAGAACCCCTGGAAGAGTAAATGGGAACCTACTCCAGTATTATTGCCTGGAAAATTCCATGGATAGAGGAGCCTGAAGGGCTACGGTCCATGGGGTCTCAGAGTCAGACCCGACTGAGCACGTACACAGCATTTTCCATCATTTAATCATTTCAAGAAACTGGGAGGTTTATAATGCTACCTCTTTTCAAAATGATTAAACAAGACTCAGAGTGGGCAAAATGGTATTCCCAAGAACCCAGAGATAATAAATTTCAATCCAGGATTTAAGATGAATAGTCATAACATGTTTCAGAAGTAAAAGTCTCAGAGAAGTGGAAGGCTTTTATGGGGTATAGTAGAAAGATCTTTAATAATAAAGACCGGATCATATAATGCTTTGAATGCCAGCTTCTTAGTGTGTATGTAATGTGTGCTAGAAGATTGATTTAACACTATTAAATGTTAATTTTACTTTAGAAAGGAAGAGATAAAATTCGTTGTATTTTTTAAATTTCTTAACTGAAGTACAGTTGATTTACAATGTGGTGTTAGTTGAGGTGTACAACCAAGTGATTCAGTTATACATACACTTAAACATATATATATACATTAACTCCTTTTCAGATTCTTTACCCATGTAGATTACTAAAAAATATTGAGTAGAGTTCTCTGTGCTCAATAGGTCCTTGTTGGTTATCCATTTTATATATATGGTAGTGATTACAGTGAATATTGCTCAGTCGTGTCCGGCTCTTTGCGACCCCATGGACTGTAGCCTACCAGGCTCCTCTGTCCATGGGCTTTTCCAGGCAATAGTACTGGAGTGGATTGCCATTTCCTTCTCCAGGGAACTTCCCGACCCAGGGATCAAACCCGGGTTTCCACATTGTAGACCGACGCTTAACCATCTGGGCCACTAGCGTAGTGTCCGTATATTAATCCCAAGCTCCTGATTTATCCCTCCTCTTCCTTTACCCTTTGGCAACCATAAGTTTGTTTTTTGCGTCTCAGTCTACTTCTGTTTTGAAAATAAGTTCATTTGTATCATTTTTAGATTCCATATATAAGTGATGTCATATGATATTTGTCTTTGTCTGATTTACTTCACTTAGTATGATAATATTCAGTTCAGTTTAGATCAGTTTTTCAGTCGTGTCCGACTCTTTGCGACCCCATGAACTGCAGCACGCCAGGCCTCCCTGTCCATCACCATCTCCCGGAGTTCATTCAGACTCACGTCCATCGAGTCGGTGATGCCATCCAGCCATCTCATCCTCTGTCGTCCCCTTCTCCTCCTGCCCCCAATCCCTCCCAGCATCAGAGTCTTTTCTAGTGAGTCAACTCTTTGCATGAGGTGGCCAAAGTACTGGAGTTTCAGCTTCAGCTAGGTCCATTCAAATTGGTGCAAATGGCATTATTTCATTCTTTTTTGACAATCATATTACATTATATATTATATAATATTACATTATATATAATATACATTATATATATATGCATATATATATGTATATAAATGCCACATCTTTATCCATTTATCTGTCAATGGACACTAAAATACTTCCATGTCTTGCTATTATAAATAGCGATGCTATGAACATCGACGTGCATGTATTTTTTCAAATTAGAGTTTTTATCCTTTCTGGATATATGTCCAAGTGTGAGATTGCTTGATCATATGGTAACTCTGTTTTTAGTTTTTAAAGGAACCTCCGTATAATACTTTGGCCACCTGATGCGGAGAGCTGACTCATTAGAAAAGACCCTGATGTTGGAAAAGATTGAAGACAGGAGGAGAACGGGACGACAGAGGATGAGATCGTTGGATGGCGTCACCGACTTAATGGGCATGAGTTTGAGCAAGCTCCAGGAGATGGTGAAGCACAGGGAAGCCTAGTGTACTGCAGTCCATGGGGTTGCAAGGAGTTGGACATGACTGGGCGATTAACAACAACAACAACAGACTGTTTTCCATAGTGGCTGCACCAATTTACTTTCCTACCAGCTGTATGGTAGTGTTCCCTTTTCTCCACACCCTTTCCACCGCTTATTATTTGTAGGCTTTTTGGTGGTGGTCATTCTGACTGGTGCGAGGTGATACCTCATTGTGGTTTTGATTTGCATTTTGTCTCATCCTGAGCAATGTTGAGCATCTTTTCATGTGTCTGTTGGCCATCCTGCATGCTTTCTTTCAAGAAATGTCTCTTTGCCCATTTTTTGATTGGGTTGTTTGTTTTTGTTATTGATTTGTTTGTATATTTTGGAAATTAACCCCTTGTGAGTCTCATCATTTGCAAATATTTTTTCCCAGCCCATAGCTTATCTTTTTGTTTTGGTTATAGTTTCCTTTGCTGTGCAAAAGCTTATGAGTTTAATTAGATCCCATTTGTTTATTTCTGCTTTTATTTCTATTGCCTTGGGATACTGACTTTAAAAAAAATATTGCTGTGATTCATGTCGAAGCAAGTTTTGCCTATGTTCTCTTCTAGGCGTTTTATGTTATCATGTCTTATATTTAAGCCATTTTAAAACAGTATTTTAGAAAATATCTTTTGTGTATTTTTTTGCCTAGCAATTCCTAGTGTAGCTATCTATCCTACTGGCATAAGTGTGCAAAGATGTATGTAGAAGGTGTTTATTATAGCATTGGTTTTAATAGTGAAAAAACAAAATTAATCTACATGGAATAGACTGGCTAAATACTCATGAAGCCTTCTTCTACTTCCTGTGCAAAAATTCAAACAAATTTTCCAGTCTTCTTGGTGGACTCCATAAATAGTTCTTACTAACAGAACATGAGTAGGAGAAATAAAGTACTTCTATCCATGGCAGTGAAAAGTGGAGTGTCTTCATATTTTCTCTTTCTCCTGTCTACTGGGTGACATTGAGGAAGAAAGGAGATTGATACTTGTAGGACCATGTGAAAGAGAATATCCCCTACTGACTCATTGGACTGTGACCTGAGTTCGGCCATAAACTTGACTGAGTTAAACTGTCTCAGTGTTATCTGTTATAGCTCTAGCCTACCTAATTAATAAAATCCGATATACATCTAGGGGAATGAATTAATAACTTGTGGTATTTCCATATTATGGATGGCCGTGTGGCCAGGATTGGGCAGATTTTTGATTCTGTCATAAAACACCACCAGCCTATGCTATTAAGTATGAAAAGAATTTCACAAAATAGCATGTGTAATACCCCACTTATTTATATGCACACCTGCCACCCTGAACTCTGTGCTTGCGTGTGCTTGTGCACAAACACACAGGGAAATGGTTGAAAGGACACTGGGCTTTACCAAGGGGGTCCCTCGTGTTTTTCTCTATGTACTGTATTATTTGAACTTTTAACAATAAAAATGTATGTAGGATTTTTATAAGTAATAAAGAAATCTGTTCAGACTTTTTTACAGGCTTGGTGTAAGACTCAATTAATGTAATAGTTGTAAAAATTCTTAAGAGAAAGTGCTAAATATATATGAGATATTTTATTATGACACACCTCTTCAAATATCTATTATTAAGATGTCTATTTAGATTTCTGCCCAAGCTATAATTTATTTGTACCATAGGAACATTTTCGAGCTGCAGTTGCTAGGCTGTCTTAGCGGCTTAATACAGCATCACTGTGACTACAATGAGATGCCTCGTGTCCTCTTATGCTTTTTTCCTGCATCCTCCTCCTCTCTATCTAGTTCTTCTGAAGGTAAAATATTGGGAAAGGGGGAAGAGTTCTTTTTCCTTTCTGACTAGCATAGAAACATTTTAGTAATTAAAGAAAAAAGATTCGTAAGTAGGGTAAGAAGTTGCCCATAGATGATAATGTTCAGCTCTCTGCTTCAGGAAGAGAGGTCATGAATAGTGAGGATATAACACTGTCAAAAGAAGCAGTAGATATTTCTAGCTTATAAGAATACCTGAAGGCAAACTGAGGTTGTCTCTTTAATTAGCTTGAATAGGAATTAATCCAAAGGCCATCAGTACACAGGCCAGTGTGTAGACAAGTCTTCATGATGAGAAACGAGAAGCAGCAGCATGCTGTGTTTCTGGCTGAGCTGGGTTTGAATTTTGACATAGCTGACTCCATTATGTGCAATTTGTCAGAATGAAATGTTTTTTCACGTATCTAGGTCAGTGTTTGATACGTTTGAAGCACTCCATCAATGTTGTTAAAAACAAGTTTTGAGGAAGTTATTTTTAAGGAGCACAGCACTTAAAGTAATTGTTTTCATATCATTGTTCCTCTGAACCACTTACCAGTTGCAAGAGTCATTCTACTATGTAGTAATTTTACTTGGTAGGAAACCTTAGGATCTGAGAAGAGGAGGAGGAGGAAGGAAGAGAAGAAGTAGAAAGAGGAGAAAAATGGAAGAGGGGGACAGGGAGGAAGAACAGAAATATAATTTTGGTCACTTCTACTTATGCCAACAAAGGTCCGTCTATGGTTTTTCCAGTGGTTATGTATGGGTGTGAGAGTTGGACTGTGAAGAAAGTTGAGCGCCGAAGAATTGATGCTTTGAACTGTGGTGTTGGAGAAGACTCTTGAGAGTTGGACTGCAAGGAGATCCAACCAGTCCATTCTAAAGGTGATTAGTTCTAGGTGTTCTTTGGAAGGACTGATGCTGAAGCTGAAACTCCAATATTTTGGCCACCTCATGGGAAGAGTTGACTCATTGGAAAAGACCCTGATGCTGGGAGGGATTGGGGGCAGGAGGAGAAGGGGACGACAGAGGATGAGATGGCTGGATGGCATCACTGACTCAATGGACATGAGTTTGAGTAAACTCCGGGAGTTGGTGATGGACAGGGAGGCCTGGCATGCTGCGATTCATGGGGTCGCAAAGAGTCTGAGCGACTGAACTGAACTGAACTGAACTTATGTGTCTAGATCCTAATTGTGGCCTTTCTGAGAATAACGTGGTTGAAAGAATGCTGAATGCATAGTGTATAAGCTACATGGGAGGGCAGAGACCCAGAATGGTGTGATCCTTGAAAGTCCCATTTAGTTTATGGACTCCCAGCAATTGACCCCTCCTAGGCTTGCAGAAAGATTGAAAAGCTTGGGAAAGATTGAAGGCAGGAGGAGAAGGGGATGGCAGGGGACAATATGGTTGGATGGCATCACTGACTCCATGGACATGAGTTTGAACAAGCTCTGAGAGATGGTGAAGGACAGGGAAGCCTGCTGTCCATGGGGCCGCAAAGAGCTGGACAGGACTGAGCAACTAAACAACAACAACAAGGCTTGCAGATACACAAACTAAAGATCTAGCCAAAAACTCAAGAGAACTTCTAGATAGATTTATGTGTTCTTTTCATAGCTGCCTCCTCTCCAGCACCCAGTCTAACGAACTTTTACTATTAGACCCTATTTGGTGTGGAACTCAAATTTCTATCTTAGAGTCAAGTAATTTCCTTGGTTAGAATGCATCCCTGCTGTCTCAACAACCCCTCATTCTGATATTTATATTCTATACCTAGTAAAACAGATTTAAGCTCTACTTCTCTGAGAGGCAGTTTGAAAGTGTGCCCGCATCAAAAGTCAGGGTGAAAGCAAAACTTGCTTTCTGTGTTTTCCTTGTGTCTAAGATTATATGCCCATGCTTGCTTTTGTTTAATGTTTGAAAACTTTTATTACCTATGTTTGTCTTGCTTTATTGTTATTGACTGAGTGAGTGAGTGAGTGAAGTCGCTTAGTCATGTCTGATTCTTTGCGACCCCGTGGACTGTAGCCCACCAGGCTCCTTCATCCATGGGATTCTCCAGGCAAGAATACTGGAGTGGGTTTCCATTTCCTTCTCCAGGGGATCTTCCCAACCCGGGGATCGAACCCAGGTCTCCTGCATTGCAGGCAGACGCTTTAACCTCTGAACCACCAGGGAAGCCCACTACAGGAGTGCAGATCTGATACTTATTGCCTCATTATGGGTGAACTTCCAGAAAACTTCTGGAAGTCAACTATCATTCTTCCTTGTGCCATTCTCATGTGTGAATGTGATACAAGGAAACTCTGCATCTTGTTGCTAGTATGGAAATGAATCTAAAACCTGGAAGAGGTCATGGTCCAAAGAAATTGAGCCAAATATGTTGAATTAAGACAACCTTGAAGAACATGTTGTCTCTGGATTTCCAGTTATGTGAAAATATAAATGCCTTCATTGTTAAACTTAATTGAATTACATATTCTGTTACTTGCAGGTAATCTATTTTAACTGATATAAGCCCACACATATATTTTTAAAATTGAAAGTTAAATCATGTTAAACATACTGTGAAAGAATATTAAATTTATTTTTTGTAGTGACTTTTTAATATGTCAATCATTACATGAAATAAGTGCTTCATTGGCTGGGGCTAAATATAATAGAGACTTTTCATAAAATCACATTTTTTTTTTACTAATTAATTCCTTAATGTTTTAAATATTTTAGCACTCTGTGAAGCTCTGGGGAACAACGGTATAAAACCAAAATAACACATAAATTTGTGTCTATAAGCACTTATGTATATGTATGCCTAGTTGTTGTTCTGTCACTCAGTCTTGTCCTATTCTTTGCGACCCCACGGACTGCAGCACTCCAGGCTTCCCTGTCTTTCACCATCTCCTGGAGTTTGCTCAAACTCATGTCCAGTGAGTTGGTGATGCCATCCAACCATCTCATCCTCTGTCACCTCTTCTCCTCCTGCCCTTAAACTTTCCCAGCATCAGGATCTTTTCCTGTGAGTCAGCTGTTCACATCAGGTGCCCAAAATACTGGAGCTTCAGCATCAGTTTTTCCAGTGAATATTCAGGGTTGATTTCCTTTAGGATTGATTGATTTCATCTCCCTGCAGTCCAAGGGACTCTCGAGAGTCTTCTCCAGCACCATAGTTTGAAAGCATCAACTCTTTGGCACTCAGCCTTCTTAATGGTTCAGCTCTCACATCTGTACATGACTAGTGGAAAAACCATAACTTTGACTATATGGACTTTTTTGGCAAAGTGATGTCTCTGCTTTTCAATATGCTGTCTAGGTTTGTCATAGCTGTTCTTCCAAGGAGCAAACATCTTTTCATTTCATGGTTTCAGTCACCATCTGCAGTGATTTTGGAGCCCAAGAAAATAAAGTCTGTCACTGTTTCCATTTTTTCTCCATCTATTTGCCATGAAATGATGGGACTGAAAGCCATGATCTTAGTTTTTCGAAAGTTGAGTTTTAAGCCAACTTTTTTATTCTGTTTCATTTTCATCAAGAGTCTCTTTAGTTCCTTTTCACTTTCTGCCAATAGAAAGAGTAGAGAAAAGTCTAAAAGATTGAAGGAAAATGTCTACAGGGTAGTAGAATTATAGATTATTTTCACATTTTGAAAGTAACTTTTTCTGCTATTTGAAATTTTTAAAAAAGATATGTACAGTACTATCTGGCACTGTAATAAATAATATATATTAATTTTTTCTTTTAATTTTCACAACAAAAGATAGGAATTATATTATTTTTATTTACTGATGAGGCAGCTGACACTTGATTTTATGTAAATTGTCCAAGACAAAACAGTTAATAAATAGTGGAGGATATATTACATTTATAACTAGAAAACAAATTAATTCTTCTTAAGAAAAATAATGTAGAAATATATTTTATGATGTGGAAAGATGTTTATAATATGTTCAGTTCAATTCAGTTCAGTCACTCAGTCGTGTCTGACCCTTTGCAACCCCATGAATTGCAGCATGCCAGGCCTCCCTGTCCATCACAAACTCCCGGAGTTCACTCAAAATCACGTCCATCGAGTCAGTGATGCCATCCAGCCATCTCATCCTCTTTCGTCCCCTTCTCCTCCTGCCCCCAATCCCTCCCAGCATCAGGGTCTTTTCCAATGAGTCAACTCTTCACATGAGGTGGCCAAAGTACTGGAGTTTCAGCTTTAGCATCATTCCTTCCAAAGAAATCCCAGGGTTGATCTCCTTTAGGGTGGACTGGTTGGATCTCCTTGCAGTCCAAGGCACTCTCAAGAGTCTTCTCCAACACCAGAGTTCAAAAGCATCAATTCTTCGGCACTCAGTTTTCTTCACAGTCCAACTCTCACATCCATACATGACCACAGGAAAAACCATAGCCTTGACTAGATGGACCTTTGTTGGCAAAGTAATGTCTCTGCTTTTCAATATGCTATCTAGTTGGTCATAACTTTTGTTAGTAAGAATAAATCTGTTATAATACACTGGTCTCAGAAGACCCTCATATTATCCTGGCTAGAGTCTGGGGATTTTCTTTTTTTTTTTGACCATACCACTTGGATGTAGGATCTTAGTTTCCCAACCAGGGATCAAACCCGTGCCCCCTGCATTGGCAGCTCTGAGTCTTAACCACTGCATGACCAGGGAAGTCCCCTGGGGACATTTTTGACATTGGACATGTTCAAATCTTTCTCCTCCAGGGGAAAAAAATGGGACCAATAAATTGCCATTAGTTTTCTTAAGTTCAGTACTACAGCAGTGTAGGAAACATGGTGTCCAAAAGATCTGTACTTATATTCTTTCTTCTGAGATTACAGTTTATATAGTTCTTTTAAAGGTTTTGCTAGGGAACAAAAAAGCCTGCCTGTCAGTGCTCCATGGAGTCAAGTTCAGAAGTCATTGGTTAGGGATATCATTTTTCTTTGAAGCAACTTCCTGAAGAAACCCCCCTTTCCCCCCCACCAAATATTTGTTCTGAGAAGGGTTCAGATGGTTTGCATATTTGAAAGAGAAAGTCTCACCATAAGTTGGTTGAGAAGCAGTTTAGGAAATCTGACCCAAACATCTGAACCACATCTAACATGGCCTTGGGTACAAAATAGACAGGAAAATCCCTGATTGACCTTTGTCTCTTAAACCTCTATCCTTATTTTGAAAAGTAAAAGTCAAATAAGACAGTCTTGATTTTGGCAAAAACCATGTTATCTTGTTTTCTCTAATGAGTGTTATATTACTTATGTAATAAAAATATATATTATTTTAGCATTTAAGGTTGTAGTGGGTATTAGATATTATCCAGTTCAAACTCCTTTTCGTCTTTTATAGACGAGTACACTGAGGTCTATTGAGGGTAAATGTTCATTTCATTGGAATGTGTAATGGTACTAATTAGTAGTATCTTGTTAAAAATTGTTGCTTGTGTACTCTCTAAAACATATTTAATTATTACATTGCAGTTTCTTGCTGCCTAATTGGAGAGTTTCTTGAGTTTGTTTTTTTTTTTAAGATAAAGGAGCAGTTCTTAGTGAGAAATCTTAGGTCCTGTGACTGCATTTTCTTTCCTTCTGTTTTTAAACTCTAAGGAGATTTCACCATCAGATTTTTAACATGGGTATTTTCTATCATTTTCTTCTTGCCACTTAAAAACTTTGCTGCTATAATCTCTAGCCCATCCAAAGACGTACCTGTTTTTCCATTCTTCTAGTATGCACTAAGGAGAAGGCAATGGCACCCCACTCCAGTACTCTTGCCTGGAAAATCTCATGGATGGAGGATCCTGGCAGGCTGCAGTCCAGGGGGTCGCTAAGAGTCGGACACGACTGAGCGACTTCACTTTCACTTTTCACTTTCATGCATTGGAGAAGGAAATGGAATCCCACTCCAGTGTTCTTGCCTGGAGAATCCCAGGGATGGGGGAGCCTGGTGGGCTGTCATCTGTGGGGTCGCACAGAGTCGGACACGACTGAAGCGACTTAGCAGCAGCAGCAGCAGTATGCACTAAAGTGCTCTTCCTATCCTCTTCCATGAATGAGCTCTCCCAGTATAAGGACTGTTTCCTTTGAAAGGAAATTTATCTGCATGGTTTACAAAGTCTTCAAAATTTTGAAAACACTGGCTCATGAACGTCAAGTGGTCTTCATAAAAATGGCATTTCACTGACTGAGATCTTCATTGACCTTAGGGTTCCTTTTGCCCTTGATTCCTCTTGGTACTTTGATCATGATACACCGCACAGTTTGTCTTCTTACAGGGACATAATTCACAAAATTCACATGTAGGTTTTATCTCTAAGGTCTCCTAAATTTAAAAAAATCTTTGTTTCACTCTTAAATTTTTTTGTCCTTTCCGTGTCAATTATTGAAGATATCTTTTGATTGTTAGAAACAAAAAGTTTGGACTGAAGCCACTAAAGTGTGGGTTTATTTTGGTCATGTAATAAGAAATTCAGAGGCAGTTGTCTGTGTAATTTCAGTTATTCTGGGATGTCCTCAAATACTATGATTCTTATATTTTCTCTAGCATTATTTGGTTGGTTTTTCTCCTCATCCTGGCAGTAAAATTACTAAGTAAATTATATCTAAAACTAAGTGAAGTTTTTGGATTTGGGATTCATATCTTTTAAGAAAATGACCCTAATCATATGGACTGAAGAAGGTGGACTGTGGTCTTTAAAAAAATCAAGACATTGTTTATCAGAATTGGAGGTGAGCTGGAGTGAAGGAATTAGAGCACTGGTTGCTGGGCAGACAGACCCCCAGGGCAATATCTAGCCTACACACACACACACACACACACACACACACACGTGTGATGTGGATCAGGTGACTTCTGATCTATGACCCTTCAAAAGGAAATAGGATGCTTTTTTTTTTCCTACTATAGGTGAATTGATCTACTAAAAATAATATGTCACACACAAATAAACACACAATTTAAATTTTATTGGAAGCTTTTGTTGTAACTGGGACAGGACACTATATAAAAATTCATTATATGACATTTTCAGAAGAAAGAAACATTGTTTCATTAAATAGGTTTATAATACTGTATTTGGCAGAGAAATGGAGGAATTAGGAAATAAATGAAGAGGGAGAAACACATGAAAGGAAACATTGATAGAGATTAAGAAGTTCCTCTGTTAGGGAGAGGGAGTACAGATTAGTAGAGATAAACTATCACAGTTTAGATTTTACTTGAACTTGTGAGCTAGGTATTTCAACTGTTTTTTTCCCCATGAAATCTCTGGCTCAAGATCAGTAAATAGGGATGTTTAAATTGTTATTTCCTCCTTTCTGAATCCATGATAGACACTGCTAATATATCTTGGCACTTCCTCTGAGTGACCTTGTGCTATGCTGTGCTTAGTTGCTCAGTCGTGTCCGACTCTTTGCGACCCTGTGGACTACAGCCCTCCAGGCTCTTCTACCCATGGGGATTCTCCAGGCAAGAATACTGGAATGGGCTGCCATGCCCTCCTCCAGGGAATTTTCCAACCCAGCGATCAAACCCAGGTCTCCTGCATTGTAAGCAGATTCGTTACTGTCTGAAACACCAGGGAAGCCCCTGAGTGATGCTAGGTTGTTCTGAAGAAGTTGCTGTAGGCAACCATCGATCAGAGTCACATGTAAAATTAAGCCTATTTGCTATCCTGGTCTTAGAAATCCATTATTACTGAGACATACAGGACTATGGCCTGGGATACCTTGACGATACCCTGTGTAGTATTATTAACTTGAAAACTGGATACATTGAACCTAGAATTGGGTCCAGTCCATAAACTGGTGCTTCTTCATTCATGAGTTCTAAAATTGTGTTATGTATCCTGAGCTATCTTGTAGCAGCTGGACTCTTCCATTCCAGGCTTATGCCAGCAGGCCAACAATGGGATAGCCAGCATTTTTTGCCTTTTCCCATTCCAACTGCGTAGCATTCAACTGCCTGATTCTGGAAACTGCACAGTAGTCACTGGAGTGTCCTGAGATTGAACTAAATGAATGCTATAAAAACTGATTAATGTTAAACCAGAAGAAAGAGTATATTACTCAGATTTCCTTTTTTTTTTTTTCTTTGGGTAAAGATATTGATTAACATATGACATCCTTATATGTGGCACCAAAAAAAGAAATGAAACAAATGAACTTACTTACAAAACAGTATGACCTAAATCAAATTTCTTACGATTATACATTGGAAGTGAGAAATAGATTCAAGGGATTAGATCTGATAGAGTGCCTGAAGAACTATGGACGGAGGTTTGTGACATTGTACAGGTGGCAGGGATCAAAGCCATCCGGAGGAAAAAGAAATGCAAAAAGGCAAACTGGTTGTCTGAGGAGGCCTTACGAATAGCTGTGAAAAGAAGAGAAACAAAAGGCAAATGAGAAATGGAAAGATACACCCCTTTGAGTGCAGAGTTCCAAAGAATAGCAAGGAGAGATAAGAAAGCCTTCCTCAGTGATCAGTGCAAAGAAATAGAGGAAAACAATGGAATGGAAAAGACTAGAGATCTCTTAAAGAAAATTAGAGCTACCAAGGGAACATTTAATGCAAAGATGGGCACAATAAAAGACAGAAATGGTATGGACCTAACAGAAGCAGAAGATATCAAGAAGAGGTGGCAAGAATACAGAAAAACTGTTCAAAGATGATCTTCATGATCCAGATAATCACAATGATATGATCACTCACCTAATGCCAGACATCCTGGAATGTGAAGTCAAGTGGGCCTTAGGAAGCATCACTACGAACAAAGCTAGTGGAGGTGATAGAATTCCAGTTGAGCTATTCCAAATCCTGAAAGATGATGCTGTGAAAGTGCTGTACTCAGTATGCCAGCAAATTTGGAAAACTCAGCAGTGGCCACAGGACTGGAAAAGGTAAGTTTTCATTCCAGTCGCAAAGAAAGGCAATGCCAAAGAATGCTCAAACTACCTCACAATTGCACTCATCTCACATGCTAGTAAAGTAATGATTAAAATTCTCCAAGCCACACTTCAACAGTACATGAACCGTGAAATTCCAGATGTTCAAGCTTGATTTAGAAAAAGCAGAGGAACCAGAGATCAAACTGCCAACACCCATTGCATCATCAAAAAAGCAAGAAAGTTCTGGAAAAAATCTACTTCTGCTTTATTAACTATACCAAAGCCTTTGATTGTGTGGACCACAAGAAAGTCTGGAAAGTTCTGAAAGAGATGGGAATACCCGACTACCTGACCTGCCTCCTGAGAAATCTATATGCAGGTCAGGAGGCAACAGTTAGAACTGGACATGGAACAACAGACTGGTTCCAAATCGGGAAAGGAGTACAACAAGGCTGTATATTGTCACCCTGCTTATTTAACTTGTATGCAGAGTACATCATGAGAAAAGCTGGGCTGGATTAAGCATAAGCTGGAATCAAGATTGCCAGGAGAAATATCAGTAACCTCAGATATGCAGAATATACCACCTTATGACAGAAAGTGAAGAACTAAAGAGCCTCTTGATGAAAGTGAAAGAGGAGAGTGAAAAGGTTGACTTAAAACTCAACAGTTAGAAAACTAAGATCATGGCATTTGGTCCCATCACTTCATGGGAAATAGGTGGGAAAACAGTGGAAACAGTGACAGACTTAATTTTTTGGGCTCCAAAATCACTGCAGATGATGACTGCAGCCATGAAATGAAAAGATGTTTGCTCCTTGAAATAAAAGTTATGACCAACCTAGACAGCATATTAAAAAGCAGAGACATTACTTTGCTAACAAAGGTCCATCTAGTCAAACCTATGGTTTTACCAGTTTTCGTGTGTGGATGTTAGAGTTGGACCATAAAGAAAGCTGAGCACTGAAGAATTGATGCTTTTGAACTGTGGTGTTGGAGAAGACTCTTGAGAGTCCCTTGAACAGCAAGGAGATCCAACAAGTCCAACCTAAAGGAAATCAGTCTTGAATATTCATTGGAAGGATTGATGCTGAAGCTGAAACTCCAATACTTTGGCCACCTGATGTGAAGAAGTGACTGCTTGGGAAAGACCCGGATGCTGAGAAAGATCGAAGGCGGGAGGATAAGGGGACAGCAGGATGAGATGGTTGAATATCATCACCGACTCAATGGACATGAGTTTGAGTAAACTCTAAGAGTAGGTGATGGACAGGGAGGCCTGGCTTGCTGCAGTCCATGGAGTTGCAGAGAGTTGGCCACGACTTAGCGACTGAAGTGAACTGAACTGAATACATACATATGGAATCTAGAAAGATGTTACCGATGAATCTGTTTGCAGGACAGAAATAGATTTGCAAAGATAGAGAATGGACTTGTGTACACAGTATACGTTGGAGGTTGGAGGAAGAATGCGGTGTGAATGGAGACAGGTGCATGAAAACATATACATTACAATATGTAAAATAGCCAGCCAGTGGGAATTTGCTGTATGACTTAGGGAGCTCAAGCTAGTACTCTGTGGCAACTAGAGGGGTAGGATGAAGTAGGAGGTGGAGGTTGGTTCAAGATGGAGCAGACATATTCATACCTGTGGCTGATTCATGTTGAGGTATGGTGGAAACCAAGACAATATTGTGAAGCAATTCACCTTCAGTTAAAAATAGATGAATTTAATAAAAATGTTTTTAAAAAGAAATCAAAGATGACCTATAATATTGGGAGATTGTACCTTATGATTTTTCCTGTGTGGTGTATGGTCTTGATTTTCCTATAGGTAGGTTCTTTGAGAATCATCACATTGTGTGATATTCATAGAAACAGTGCAGTGTCTGGAAAAATGAGCCTCTAGTCCTAGGCTGTGTCTTTAGTTTAGTGTGGGCTGATGTACCCACACACCATGTACCCAACACAAGTCCTGAGCTTTTGCTCCTTTCCTGCATCTTGCTAGGTCCTGCACTTATCTAATTCCTGAACCTTTGGCTTTATGCCCTGTTTTTTTTTTTTTTTTTTTTTTTAATTGAACCCGACCTTAAACATGACATGTAATTTGCTTCTTTGTGTGACTGTCAGCACTCTGCTTAGATTTTTTTTTTTTAATTTGCCTCAGGGTCAGTTAACTTCCAATTATTTGATAGCTGGAGCATAGAAGATCTGACTGAATTACCAATAAGCCTGGCCCTTATCCTCATAGGCCTTAATAAACCCCAGTGAGTTGTAGGCAGAGATTACACTTTCAGGTTCTTATGGTTCATTGCTCTGGTTCCCTAGACACAAACTTGATGAAGAAGATGAGTGAAGCTCTCCCCTTTACTTGATGACATGAATTTCTGAACAACCAGGAAGATATAATATATTCTGGGAGCCATTGTCAGATACATAACCAATATGATCTTATGTTTAAATCCCTTGGAATGTGAGATTGTATAAATATTGTTTTAATTTGATAGGATCTTGTGTGAAAGGACTGAAAAGATGGAGTGATCTGCAGCATCTTATACTATCAGATCAGTCCCTCAGTCGTGTCCGACTCTTAGTGACCCCATGAATCACAGCACGCCAGGCCTCCCTGTCCATCACCAACTCCCGGAGTTCACTCAAAATCACGTCCATCGAGTCAGTGATGCCATCCAGCCATCTCATCCTCTGTTGTCCCCTTCTCCTCTTGCCCCCAATCCCTCCCAGCATCAGGGTCTTTTCCAATGAGTCAACTCTTCGCATGAGGTGGCCAAAGTACTGGAGTTTCAGCTTTAGCATCATTCCTTCCAAAGAACACCCAGGGATGATCTCTTTCAGAATGGACTGGTTGGCTCTCCTTGCAGTCCAAGGGACTCTCAAGAGTCTTCCCCTACACCACAGTTCAAAGCATCAATTCTTCGGCGCTCAGCCTTCTTCACAGTCCAAGTCTCACATCCATACATGACCACAGGAAAAACCATAGCCTTGACTAGATGAACCTTTGTGGGCAAAGTAATGTCTCTGCTTTTGAAAATGCTATCTAGGTTGGTCATCACTTTCCTTCCAAGGAGTAAGCGTCTTTTAATTTCATGGCTGCAGTCACCATCTGCAGTGATTTTGGAGCCCAGAAAAATAAAGTCTGACACTGTTTCCATTCTTTCCCCATCTATTTACCATGAAGTGATGGGACCAGATGCCATGATCTTTGTTTTCTGAATGTTGAGCTTTAAGCCAACTTTTTCACTCTCCACTTTCACCTTCATCAAGAGGCTTTTTAGTTCCTCTTCACTTTCTGCCATAAGGGTGGTGTCATCTGCATATCTGAGGTTATTGATATTTCTCCTGGCAATCTTGATTCCAGCTTGTGTTTCTTCCAGTCCAGCGTTTCTCATGATGTACTCTGCATATAAGTTAAATAAACAGGGTGACAATATACAGCCCTGACGTACTCCTTTTCCTATTTGGAACCAGTCTGTTGTTCCATGTCCAATTCTAACTGTTGCTTCCTGACCTGCATACAAATTTCTCAAGAGGCAGATCAGGTGCTCTGGTATTCCCATCTCTTTCAGAATTTTCCACAGTTTATTGTGATCCACACAGTCAAAGGCTTTGGCATAGTCATTAAAGCAGAAATAGATGTTTTTCTGGAACTCTCTTGCTTTTTCCATGATCCAGCGGATGTTGGCAATTTGATCTCTGGTTCCTCTGCCTTTTCTAAAACCAGCTTGAACATCAGGAAGTTCATGGTTCACATATTGCTAAAGCCTGGCTTGGAGAATTTTAAACATTACTTTACTAGCATGTGAGATGAGTGCAATTGTGTGGTAGTTTGGGCATTCTTTGGCATTGCCTTTCTTTGGAATTGGAATGAAAACTGACCTTTTCCAGTCCTGTGGCCACTGCTGAGTTTTCCAAATTTGCTGGCATATTGAGTGCAGCACTTTCACAGCATCATCTTTCAGGATTTGGAATAGCTCAACTGGAATTCTATCACCTCCACTAGCTTTGTTCGTAGTGATGCTTTCTAAGGCCCACTTGACTTCACATTCCAGGATGTCTGGCTCTAGGTCAGTGTGATCACACCATTGTGGTTATCTGGGTCATGAAGATCTTTTTTGTACAGTTCTGTGTATTCTTGCTATCTCTTCTTAATATCTTCTGCTTCTGTTAGGTCCATACCATTTCTGTCCTTTATCGAGCCCATCTTTGCATGAAATGTTCCCTTGGTATCTCTAATTTTCTTGAAGAGATGTCTAGTCTTTCCCATTCTGTTGTTTTCCTCTCTTTCTTTGCATTGGTCACTGAAGAAGGCTTTCTTATCTCTTCTTGCTATTCTTTGGAACTCTGCATTCAGATGTTTATATCTTTCCTTTTCTCCTTTGCTTTTCGCTTCTCTTCTTTTCACAGCTATTTGTAAGGCCTCCCCAGACAACCATTTTGCTGTTTTGCATTTCTTTTCCATGGGGATGGTCTTGATCCCTGTGTCTTATACAATGTCACGAACCTCATTCCATAGCTCATCAGGTACTCTATCTATCGGATCTAGGCCCTTAAATCTATTTCTCACTTCTACTGTATAATGATAAGGGATTTGATTTAGGTCATACCTGAATGGTCTAGTGGTTTTCCCTACTTTGTTCAATTTCAGTCTGAATTTGGCAATAAGGAGTTCATGGTCTGAGCCACAGTCAGCTCCTGGTCTTGTTTTTGCTGACTGCATATAGCTTCTCCATCTTTGGCTGCAAAGAATATAATCAATCTGATTTCGGTGTTGACCATCTGGTGATGTCCATGTGTAGAGTCTTCTCTTGTGTTGTTGGAAGAGGGTGTTTTTTATGACCAGTGCATTTTCTTGGCAAAACTCTATTAGTCTTTGCCCTGCTTCATTCCGTATTCCAAGGCCAAATTTGCCTGTTACTTCAGGTGTTTCTTGACTTCCTACTTTTGCATTCCAGTCTCCTATAATGAAAAGGATATCTTTTTTGGGTGTTAGTTCTAAAAGGTCTTGTAGGTCTTCATAGAACTGTTCAACTGCAGCTTCTTCAGTGTTACTGGTTGGGGCATAGACTTGGATTACTGTGATATTGAATGGTTTGCCTTGGAAACGAACAGAGATCATTCTGTCGTTTTTAGATTGCATCCAAGTACTGCATTTCGGACTCTTTTGTTGACCATGATGGCTACTCCATTTCTTCTGAGGGATTCCTGCCCGCATAGTAGATATAATGGTCATCTCAATTAAATTCACTCATTCCAGTCCATTTTAGTTCGCTGATTCCTAGAATGTCGACATTCATTCTTGCCATTTCTTGTTTGACCACTTCCAATTTGCCTTGATTCATGGACCTGACATTCCAGGTTCCTATGCAATATTGCTCTTTACAGCATCGGACCTTGCTTCTATCACCAGTCACATCCACAGCTGGGTATTCTTTTTGCTTTGGCTCCATCCCTTCATTCTTTCTGGAGTTATTTCTCCACTGATCTCCAGTAGCATATTGGGCACCTACTGACCTTGGGAGTTTCTCTTTCAGTATCCTATCATTTTGGCTTTTCATAGTGTTCATGGGGTTTTCAAGGCAAGAATACTGAAATGGTTTGCCATTCCCTTCTCCAGTGGACCACATTCTGTCAGATCTCTCCACCATGACCCGCCCAAGGACTATATTAAAAGGGCAAATAGAGCTACAGGAAAATCCTACATTTTACTTAGATTTGTTATGATAATAGTACTATTGTAGTTCCAAAACTCTTTGTGCATAGTAGAAATAGAATAAATGAATAAATGTGTTGATGTTGTTAGGAATCAGAATTCTTATTGTAGAAGGGTGATAACATTATCGATTAGAGGCTATTAATGAAGAACCCTAAGGTATTTGGAATCAGATACATCAGGAATACATATTTCATTCAGAGGAAGTGATTTCATTTAGGAGAAATCCTGTTCAAAATGTATATCTGAACTTAACCTACATATGCTTGAAGTAATAACTAACACTCCTGGAGTGATGAGAAGGATTGGATAAAAGGAGAAAGGCATTACTTGTTAGCATTTTACTGTGAATAAATTCTATAAGCTTTTACTAATATAGCTAATAAACTCTAAGTCTTAAGAACAATGATAATGAATGATAATTCATTCCTCTGAATGAAATATGTATTCCTGATATATCTGATTCCAAATACTTTAGGGTTCTTCATTTATAGCCTATAATCCATAATTTTGTCACCCTTCTACAATAAGAATTCTGATTCCTAACAACACCAACACATTTATTATTGTTATTAGGCTAATAATGATAGTGAATTTACTGTGATTTGTGAGACTTTTGCCTCTTGAATATCTAGGAAACTTTGGTCAGGGCACAAAATAGTCCCCTCAAATGACAACTGAATAGCAAGATAACTAACTGTAGATGATGAAAGATCCATGAAACATTGTATGACAGTTATAATTAGAAAGGAAACCTATTGTGTGTGTAATAAACTTTTACTAATATAGCTAATAAACTCGTGAGTCTTAACAGGTCACAGTGAATTCTTTAATTTTTCCATCAGTATGCAAACATTTTTGTGTTAACAGTTACTGTGAAGATTATATGTCAGATGGAAAATTGATTGCGTGTGTTACTTGAGACTATAAAGATTGGGTTAAAGAGTGTGAAAGTGTTAGTCGCTCAGTCATGTCTGACTCTTTGCAATCCCATGGACTGTAGCCCACCAGGCTCTTCTATCTGTGGAATTTTCTAGGGAAGAATACTGGAGTGGGTAGCTATTCCCTTCTCCAGGGGACCATCCCAACCAACCCAGGGATCGAACTTGGGTCTCGTGCACTGCAGGCAGATTCTTTACCATCTGAGCCACCAGGGAAGCCCCTTGAATTAAAAGTTATTATACAATTAAGAAGTTAGAAGCATATTTTAGGACCAATTAATGCCTAATAATGATAGTGAATTTACTGTGATTTGTGAGACTTTTGCCTCTTGAGTACCTAAGAAACTGTGGTCAGGGCACAAAATAATCCCCTCACTGAATAGCAAGATAACTAACTGAAGATAATTAAAGATCCATGAAACATTGTATGACAGTTATAATTAGAAAGGAAATCTATCGTGAGTGTAATAAACATATAAAGCATGCTTATCCAAGACGTTTATTGTTATTTATGCTTGGAAATAATCAGCGTATAATAGAAATACAATAGAATGAAAGGCCTCTCATTAGTGGATTTAAGAGACCATGTCTTAGTCAATAAAGTATATGAAGATACAGAAGACAAAAGGGAGAACTCGAGAGATTACATTCTTGTGATCACAAAAATTAGTTGAGTGAAAAAAACACGTGTGATTCTTCCAAATGGAGCAAAGTAAACTGTGAAACTAAACTGTGCCCCGGGAGTTGGTGATGGACAGGGAGGCCTGGCGTGCTGCGTCCATGGGGTCAAAAAGTGAGACACGACTGAGCGACTGAGCGGAGCTGAGACTGTGCTGCCATCACTGTGGTGCCACCTGGTTATGGGAAGCCTCCATCTCTATCCCATTTGTCAACGAGTAATAAAGAAAGCAACAGGCAAGTAAAAATGTAGCTAAAGGCAGAACAAACTATGGTCTTCAGAGCTTCACCTTGAAGAAGAGATCACTGGGGAGTCTGGGAAGCTTTCAAATGGAAAATGAAGCATGGGTACTTTGGGCCGAGAAAGAGTTCAGGCAGTAAATAAGAGGTTGACCGAATCTGCCAAGAGTACCCTAGGAGTGGTGTCTGTAACCACTCTTGCTGGTGTGGTTGGCCAGAATGTTTGCCTGCTTGTTAACAGAAAGGAAATCCTAGAGGGTAGAGATGCCAGCTATAGGAGTGATTAAGTTATTGCTGAGATGTTAGAGTTGATTAGTCTTTTAATCTTTTTTAATTGCCAAACTGCTGATACTTCTTATTCAACTTAAACTAAAAATTTTGAGAAGCATTGCTGAATGGGCTTCAAAGATTTGTGACCAATTTTCTTCCCAACTAACTTGTGAATATATCTCATTTGGATCGTACCTCAGCGTGGGGAATTTCATAAATTCAGTTATGGTGTGTTGGAGGCAGATCAAATGAAATTCTAAAGAGGAAGAGGTCTGAGATTTTAGTGGGGCCAGAGTCTCGGTTTTCCAATCCAAACAAAATTTAGCTGAGAAGCAAAGCAGAGGATATATGAATGGTACTCCTTGCCCAATGCACCCACAGAGGTCTCCTAATCTGTGACTGTTGACCAGAGAAGAATGGATCCTGGTATCAAACCAAGAGAAGTAGGCAATCAAGGTGGGTGAAAGATGAGGAATACAACAGTGAGACTGAATTAGAGTTTGGTCCAGGAGTGTTTCAGAGCTGAGCAGATACTTGTAGTCATTTCATTTTAGATATCTGTACCAGTGTGTAGTGGTGTGTTCTTTATGGTAGAAAAACCAATAGAAGGGAGAGCCACTGTTAAAACATGGTGTACTCCAAGGAATTCCCTGGTGGTTCAGCGGTTAAGACTCCACACTTCCACTGGAGGGGGCACAGGTTTGATCCCTGATCAGGAAACTAGGATCCCGCATGCCACACAGACAAAAATAAATAGAACAGAATAAAATAAAGTAAAATAAAAATTTCCTGTTTTCCCATTTCCAGTTCTTTGCTAAAGAATTGGCTTTTGTTTTCTTTTAAAAGATTTTGGAATGTATCCAAGATATATTTTCTTTCTTCTTTTAACTAAAGGGATCTTAACCAATTGTTCTAAATTTGCATAAATTTGAATACTGTTTTGCATTGAGTAGTTTGCCCCTTAGTGTTTTCTAAGAACATAAAGTTTGATGGGAGTAGAATTGAAATGTAAAAATTATCACTTTCAAGTATGTTACAATGTCAAACAATTGGTAATTGTAAAATTTGGCTGTTAGTCCTGTGTTCCAAAAACTTGAATCACTATATCTATCAATATCTTGATTTCAGAGATAATAGCATTTCTGTCTTCCTTAAAGGCTATCATTAAAGTTAATAAATAATGCTAATAAATTTCTTGGCAAAACTTAGAAGCTAGCATTACATAGAAATCAGATATTGTTTATTATAAAATTGATTACTTATCTTCATATTTTAATTATGGGATGATAGTAACAGAATATGGAGAAGGCAATGGCGCCCCACGCCAGTACTCTTGCCTGGAGAATCCCATGGATGGAGGAGCCTGGTGGGCTGCAGTCCATGGGGTCGCTGAGTCGGACACAACTGAGCGACTTCACACTTTCATGCATTGGAGAAGGAAATGGCAACCCACTCTGGTGTTCTTGCCTGGAGAATCACAGGGACGGTGGAGCCTGGTGGGCTGGCGTCTGTTGGGTCTCACGGAGTCGGACACGACTGAAGCGACTTAGCAGCAGCAGTAACAGAATATATAATATTTAAAAATTTAAAATACATCTATTTGACATATCCCTCAATCAATGTCTATGTTTTTTTGTTTTTGCTTTTTTGGATTTTTTTAAAAGATATTTCTTACCTTCTGAAATTGCAAGTTACTACATGCTTATTTTGTATATTTCCTGTACCTGCTCATTCCTCTACGGAGCCCTGATTCCTTTTATTGGGAAATAGTTTTAGAAACTAAGATCTGGCACTAGACATTCCCTTTGGTATGGGGCTGATGTTACTTCTTGGCTCTCTCAACAAGGAAAAACAATAATAAAAAGGGAAGTATATGAGTACATATTAACCTGTGTCAGACTCTGCAACCCCTTGGACCGTAGCCTGCCAGGCTTCTCTGTCCATGGAATTCTCCAGGCAAGAATACTGGAGTGAATTGCCATTTCCTTCTCTAGGTGATCTTCCCAACCCAGGGATCAAACCTGTGTCTCCAACATCTCCTGAATTGGCAGGCTTGTTCTTTATCACTGTGCCACCTGAGGTTAATATACACATGTCTATAAATACTTACAAATGTATATGGAAATATGTAAATTTGGAAATATCCAGAAATAGAAATAATTCCATATGTAGCTATCAGTGTTATCTTAAAATTAAACATGAGTTCATACCAATGTCTCCAACCCTGGTTCATTACCATGTGGATCCTTCAGATCTCTTCCCCTTGCTTATGTGTACCTTCCACAATGAGAAGTCTGGCTTTCCACCATCTGTTTTCTCTTTACTTAATTGCTTAATTTTAGTATAGCAGTATCAAAATTGTTAATCCGTACCTCTGTGGCAAACACCATTATCAACTAGAGTACAGTGCTTCTGTAGATTTATTTTGGCTTTTATTTTACAGCCTCCACTCATTTCCGTAGTTAGTTAGGTCAACACCTTTTCTCTCCCAGTCTCTTAAGTGAGGTTGTTTCATGCATTTGCAATGCAGTTAGCTTGTTTTGTCACATTCTGTATTCCATTGTGGGATTCTTCCAACCTTGTAAATGAATTTTTAAAAAATGTGCACTTGTTAATTTTCACTCTGTGTACTGTAAATTTCTATGGGTTTTGATAAATACATAGTATTGTGTATTCACCACTACAGTATCATACAGCATGGTTTCAATGCCCTAAAATAATCTCCTGTACTTCACCTATTTAACACATCTCCTACATACCTAAGCACAAAGCAACCACTGATTTTTTTTTTTAAATCATATCTATCATTTTACCTTTTCCAGAAAATCATACAATTATTCATTATTTACTTTTTTCAGATTGGCTTGTTTCATTCAGCAATATGTATTTACAGTTTATCCATGTCTTTTCATGGCTCGGTAGCTCATTTTTTTTTTTTTTTTTAAATCACTGAATAACATCCTATTGTTTGTATGTATTACAGTTGTTTTTTTCACACCTATTGAAAGAGAACTTGGTTGCTTCTGGCTTTTCACAATTGCTATAAACATTTGCATGCAGGCTTTTTTTTTTTTTTTTTTTTGATTGGAGGGTAATTGCTTTACAATATTGAGTTGGTTTCTGCCATACATCAACATGAATCAGCTCTAGGTATACATATGTCCTCTCTTGAATCTCTCTCCCACCCACCACCCCATCCCACCCGAGGGTCCCATCGCATCCCATCCAGTGTCACAAAGCACTAGATTTGAGCTCCCTGAATCACACAGCTTGGAGAAGGAAATGGCAACCCACTCCAGTGTTCTTGCCTGGAGAATCCCAGGGATGGGGGAGCCTGGTGGGCTGCTGTCTATGGGGTCGCACAGCTGAAGCGACAGCGGCAGCAGCAGAATCCTACAGCAAATTCCCACTGGCTGTCTAATTTCACATATGATAATGTATATGTTTCCATGCTGCTCTCTCAGTTCATCCCACCCCCTCCTTCTCCCACTGTGTCCACAAGTCTCTTCTCTATGTCTGTGTCTCCATTGCTGCCCTGCAAATAGGTTTTTCTTCATCTTTCTAGATTTTTTCCAAGATTTTTTCTTCATCTTTGATTTCCTCTACTTTGAAAATGGTATGCCTACATAGAGTTATTTGGGATTTATTCTGCTAGAAGATCACTGTGCTTTCTGGATCTGTGATTTGGTGTCTGAAATTAATTTGGGGAAATTCCCAGTCTATTGTTTCAGATATTTTTTTCTGTTCCTTTCTTTCTTCTGCTTCTGGTTTTCTCATACATGTATAATATACATTTTGTAGTTGTTCTGTAGTCCTTGGATGGCTTCCCTAGTGGCTGAGACAATAATGCAGGAGACCTGGGTTTGATCCCTGGGTTGGGAAGATCTCCTGGAGGAGGACATGGCAACCCACTCCAGTATTCTGGCCTGGAGAATCCCCATGGACAAGAGCTGATTCATGGGGTTGCAAAGAGTCAGACATGACTGAGCAACTAAGCACGTTATAGTCCTTGGATAGTCTTTTTTTGGGCAGTCTTTGTTGGTTTTGCTTTTCAATTTGGAGGATTTATATTGTGATGTCCTCAAACTCAGAGATTCTTTCCTCAGCCATGAACAGTCTGCTTGTAAGCCCATAAAAGGCTTTCTTCATTTCTGCCACAGTGTTTTTGATCTCGGGCATTTCTCTTTGGTTCCTTGCTAGGATTTCCATCTCTCTGCGTACACTGTCCATCTATTTTTGCATGCTGTCTACTCTATCCATTAGAGCCTTTAGCATATCAATCATAGATCTTTCAAGATCCTGATATGATAATTCTCATGTCCCTGCCATGTCTGATTCTGATGCTTCGTCTGTCTCTTCAAATTGTGCTTTTCCCCTTTTAATATGCCTTGTAATTTCTTCTTTGATAGACATGAACAAAGAACTGTTGTAAATAGGCTTTAGTAATATGGTGGGGGGAGGGGCAAAGAGAAGTGTTTCAGGGTCCTATGATTAGACCCGAGTGTTTTAGTGAGCTCTGGACTGTGAACTTCACAAGTGTTTCTGTGTTTTTCTGTCCCCTTGGGTGGAAGAGGATGGCTTGTGTGGCCTCAGGTTGAGTATTTCCCTTCTCCCACTTGCAGGGCTACAGCTGACTGGAACTGAGTATTTCTCAGGTAACTCTCAGGTGAGTTGTTGTTGTTCAGTCAGTAATTTGTGTCTGACTCTATGCAACCCCATGGACTGCAGCACACCAGACTTCCCTGTCCTTCACTATCTCCCAGAGTTTGCTCAGACTCATGTCCATTGAGTCGGTGATGCCATCCAACCATCTCATCCTCTGTCACCACACTTTGCCTCCTGCCTTCAATCTTGCCCAGCATCTGGGTCTTTTCCAGTGAGTCAGCTCTTCACATCAGGTCGCCAAATTATTGAAGCTTCAGCATCAGTCCTTCCAATGAATATTCAGGGTTGATTTCCTTTAGGATTGACTGGTTTGATCTCCTTGCTGTTCAAGGGACTCTCAAGAGTCTTTTCCAGCACAATTCAAAAGCCTCAATTCTTTGGTACTCAGCCTTCTTAATGGTCCAACTCTCACATTCCTACAGGTGAGTTAGACTCTGATAATACCCCAGCCAGTTAAGCTCAGGTTAATTAGTTTCCCCTGAGGGCAGGCCTTAAGAAGAACAGATTGTCCTGGTATATTTCAAAATGGTTTCCTTTCCCTACTGGTGCTGGTAGCACAAGGGGATTTTTCTCTATTTACTGTGAGGATCTGGTTGAACTGGAGGTAAAACACATGAAAGTGTAGGCATCTCCCTACGACTGGGTTCCCTGAGTTTTTTAACTGTCAGAGTTGTCCACGCAGAGCCTCCAGCAATTCAATTGTGTAGGTCTTCTGCAGCACTGGTTTTCTTGGCAGTTTCTGCTTGTGAGTCTCTGCTCAGGTAAGCCATGACTTCCTGTATTCACCTGTCTGACTCGCCAGTCTTGGGGACAGTGGTTTACCCTGTGTTTTCCCCTCTCTTATGGATCCTAGCAGAGTTCTTAGTTTTTCATTCTGTTCAGCTTTTTACTTGTTGTTAGCATGGATGGGGTGACTTCCAAGCTCCTTACATCTGAAGTCTGCAGGCTTTTTGGTGAACATAAGTTTTCACATAAGTTGCATAAATGCCTAGGAGCATGACTGCTGCATTGTGTGGTAAGAGTATGTTTAGCTTTATAAGAAATTGCCAAACTCTCCCAAAGTGGCTAAACTATTTGCACCCCCACCATCAATGAATGAGAGTTGCCCTGCATCCATGTCAGCAATTGGTATTGTTTAATTTTTGGATTTTAGCTTTTCTATGGTGTAGTGGCATCTCTTTGTTGTTTTATTTAATTTGCAGTTCCTTAATGACTGGTTTCAAGCATATTTTCTTTTGTTTATTTGCCATCTGTTTCTTGTCTTTGGTGAGGTGTCCAGGCATTTTGCCCATTATTTTATTTTTTATTGTTGAGTTTTAAAATTTCCTTCTATATTTTGGCCAGAGAAAGATAATGTGTTTTTCAAATACTTTATCCTCATCTGTGGCTTACCTTTCTGTTCACTTAAAAGTTTTTTTCACAGGATAGAAAATTTTACTTGTAATAAAACCTAATTTATCTAGTTTTTCTTTCATGAAATGTGCTTTTGATATTGTATCTGAAACCTTATCACCAAATTTTAGGTCACACATGTTTTCCCTTACTTTAGTTCATAGTGATAAATTTCAGCATCTTCTTGCTTGCAAACTTCCCTTATAACCATTGCAAATAATTAAAAGCACCAAAATCTGAAGACTTTAGCCTGTTAATTATTTAATCTATAATTATTGATTTCTAAGTCTCCCCAAACAAGATGCAATCTAAATGTAAAGAACTTTCTCACAAAAAGTTTAATGTTTTTTAAAAACATTTAGTTTTACAATTTTTTTCTTCAAGGGTTTAAATATCTGAAGACAGGTAGCAAAGAAAAATTTATACTACCATGTGGAAGCTCTTTTTCTTTCTTCTGTTACTTTATTTCCACATTAGTTTTGTTGCAAAACTTTGTAGTCATTTGTAATGTATATATAAATTATTTGTAAATTTTTAAGACCTCCACTTATTTTTTAACTGGTAGACTATCATGACATATTTGAATTTGGTTATGAATTATGTGTGCACCATAATCAGTTCTAAGTATATTTCTTTGTTATATGTCTTAGTAAGAATGTTCTTATCATGCTGATGCACTCCATCAAAATTTGTATATATATCATTACTGGAAAAATAAATCCTTTTTTTCACAATAGGATTCATACTAATGTCAGATGTTTCACCTTAAATGGAATGATTTTTTTAAGTTTCACTTTGATTCCATAAATTTTATGGAAAAAAAAAACATTATTATTAGGATTGGCTTGTTTTCTATTTGAAGCATCTGATGACATAGATGTGAAACGGGTGTAATTAATCATTTGTGATTTGCTAATGCAGCCAAACAATTAACTGCTACCATTTCACTTTTTAAATTTATGTACAAGAAAGTAGAGAATAGAAAATTAGCTACATTAGCGTGAAACCCACTCCAGTGTTCTTGCCTGGAGAATCCCAGGGACGGGGGAGCCTGGTGGGCTGCCGTCTATGGGGTCGCACAGAGTCGGACACGACTGAAGCGACTTAGCAGCAGCAGTGTAAAAGCAGTGTCATTTGATCTAGATGAAAAGTCATTCACAGAATGATAGGTACTTACATCTCTATGGCTGCATTTTCTGTTTTCATCCGTGGACACACAGAGATGTTAAATATCCAAAGTAAAGTAGATGCTGGAATTTCTTTAGATTTCTGACTTCTGATTTTTATATAGCTACTGGTATCTCTGTTATCCTCATGTCGTGTGTGTGTGGTTAGTTGTTTAGTCTTGTCTGACTTTTTGTGATCCCATGGACTGTCAGCCTGCCATGGAATTCTCCAGGCAAGAATACTGGAGTGGGTTGCTATTCCTTTCTCCAGAAGATCTTCCCCACCCAGGGATCAAACCTGGGTCTCCTTCATTGCAGGCAGATTCTTTACCATTTGAGCTACCAGGAAAGGCCCATGTCATGGTAGATAGTAAATATTTTAAACAAGGTATATGTTATCATCACCTTTTTAAGAGTCAGAAATTTAGTACATGACTTTTCATTACATAAATTCAGTTTTGAGGTGAGGCTGCTGAAGGAGTATGTAAAATAAGAATTGCCAGTAAGCTAAATAGCTGTACAGTACTGCCATCTAACAGATGGCTAAACCGTGTTGCAGTGGGCTTCAGGCTATTCTCTGCATTCTCTGCAGAAGACCTGCGCTGCTGTCTCTGGCATGTATTTCATGTGTACCTAGGCTGTAGGTTCCCATTTTCACACTGGTCTGTTCCTCTGACTCCAGCTGCTCATCTGATGGTTTCGTGAATCTTGCAGACCAGGCTGGACTGTGCACAGCTAGGTGTTTTACCAGCTGACTCACAGGAGAGCGGTGCAGAATATCCTTTCTGATGCCTACCCGAGACTTGAAAGAGATGGTGGTCCTCATCATTTACCTCAAAAGACAGTCTATTTCGTAAGCAGTAGTCCTACGGTTGTCTTGAAGCATGGTGTTTTTTGAGCCTGGAAGTGATCAGTGGAGAAAGGCAGGTTGCTGCTGACTGGCTTTGAGATTTAGCTACACATTAAGGTGAGAATTCTTTTTAGTGCACACAGGTCTTGTAGGCTATTAGATAAACCCATGGCAGAAGTGGGGAGGTCAAAGTGGAGGTCTGCTAAACCCAGGCATCCTATTTTAATGCAACTGTTAAAAATAAAAACTTCATTAAAAATGAATAATCAAGAAAAAAATTGCCAAATTGAACAGGATCCTGGGGGAAACTTCCCATAAACTAAGACTATTGTGGCCAAAGCAGAATATATGGTCACCTTACTTATTACTAGATTTTCTAGAAATTACTAGAATTTCCAAAATTTTCTTGTATCATTTACCTGTGTCCTTCATTTTCCAACTTCCTATCCTTGGGGCAATTGCTTTACATTTTTTAACTTTCGAGGCATTTATTTCCATATTTTTAAATATGTGCAAGCTGTTTTAGAACATTATTGACTTATTATAGTAGATGAGGATTTTTCTCTCTATCCTTTTTCTACTCCTCCATATAAAATAGCAATTTTTGGTTAAATCTATTTTTGGTGTTTTCATTATGAGTGTGTGTGTGGGTGGGGGAGGGTAGTCACTGCTAAAGTCAAGTATTACAATATAAAAAGTTTGTTGTTAGACCTTTTTCCCTTTGAAGTTGATAATTGTCTCCCCCCTCCTTATTTAATTTTCTTTTAATTAAAAGCTGTCTTTCTATATTCTTTAACAGTTCTGTAAAATATTTATGAATCCAATATTCTAAGTAGTTATTCTAAGATAATCTGCCAGTAGCTTCACCACCATCTTTTACTTATTTTTGCTAACAGCATCCTTTCTGGAACGCTCCATCTTCTGTTCCATGACAGTGTGTGGTGTAGACTGCCTGCTCGGCTCTCATCTTGGGACTTCCTTTTGGCAAGTTCGTACAAATTCCTTTCATCTCTTTCCTCTGTAAGAAACTTGTTCTGGATTCCATGTCTTCTTTTTTGTGTATTTATTTAATTTTACTGTAGTATATTGTTCAGTAGCTTCTTACAAAAAGGTACCTGGGAAGTTAAAATTTTAGAGACTTGATTTTTCTCATTAATTGTGCTCCACTGCTCCGTTTTACGAGCATCCTATGTGTCTATTTGGAAATCCAGGGCTGTTCATATTTCTGAACTGGTGGAAATTAGTAGTAAGAAACATTTTAATTACTGCTAACCATATGCAAGGGGATATGTGTGCACTCTGGGTATTGCCTGGTAGTGTTATTAATGAAAAAAAAACAACAACTAATTTTTGTGTTCTTCTTGTATCCAGTAGTAATTTTTCAAGAGGCTCAATGGTGTGTAAATTGCTGTCTTTAAAAGTATATTTTTGATCAAATACTCTGGAATATACACAATATACTACAATTACCAAATTAGATTTCATCTCATGATGATTGTACTTAACATTTTGTAGAAAGAATTAATGATTTCATTGCTTGTTTGTATCTTGAGCTTAATTAGAATCTTGTGCGAGAGGAACATACCTACTGGTAACGATTACCAAGATGTATGTTATTTGTGTCATTTTATAATTACAAGATCTCTCAGTTCAGAACAAAAGTAAAATCATTAGAGATGACAAAATACTGATAAAATCTCACACCAAGAGTGAGCTTTAAATCATAATTAAAACAATGAAAAGTCTATTGCACTGACATAAATGCTCGTAGGTGAAATATAACGAAAGGAAATGAACTTTTTTTCCCCACATCAAGTTGGTAGAGGTGGGGACTCCATGTGATTTTAAGTTACCAATATTAAAGTTACTGTTGTTCAAAGAGCCTCAATAAAGAAAGCTTGTAATACAAAAATCAGTTAGAGCACAGTTCTTCCAAGTGTGACCTGGAAAACATTATGTCCCCAAATAGTTGCTTGTGAGAAATTTAACTTCAATGACATTACAAAAATATCTGAATACTGATTAATATCTTGTTTGTTAAGATAATTTACCCTCAACAAAAATGGACATTTGTCATAAATATTTAAAAAGTAAAACGTAGGTATTCTACTGAAGGTTTTGAAATGATGTCTTCATTTTAAGTGCAGTGATTGGTTTAATAGAGCAAGGGGCATAGAAATTTCTGCGTCTTAGTGAATATCTCATATAGACTCCTTGATAATGAAATAGAAAATAATGGCTTAACTACATATATATAATAGTAAGCATATTAAGCATTCCTGTGCACATATTAATTGATCAGGAATTATGAGAAAATTATAATGAATAATAATGACTTCTGCTTCTTGAAGTAGCAAAGGACTTAGAATCGGAAGCCTGAGAAAGATATTTGAGTTTGGTTGTTTTTTTTAGCAAGGGCAAGTAATATGACTTTTATTATTAAGGAGTAAAATAATTTTATTCCATAAATGAATGTTTTACATAACTATTATGTGGATGCTACTCCTAGGAAGTATTGGATAGGTTTTCAAAGAAATGATATTAGTCTGCCACAACAACCCCTAACTAACGTGGATGCATAGGATCTTTCTTTCCCATTTGCTCTTCCATACTAATCCTTTCAATATATTAGACTTTGCGGGGAATAATATTGCTGGTTGTAACACTTACTTGCTGATAGTTAATAAATTTTTGATGCTTTCTTGTTTATAAATGTAATGCCTCTGTTAAAACGTATTTGTTCATTTATTATAAGAAATATCAGGTCGCTAAGAAATACTAAGTTCTTATCCAAATTTGTCTAAGTGATTTTAGTACTTCTGTGCTTGGGCTGGAAAATATATACACTTTTACTGAGTCAGTGTCTTTTTGCATTCTGGTGATCAGTTCTCCACTCAATTCTCCAAATGGGAACAGATATCTTATTGGAGAACATTTGGCCCCATTTTTGTTTTTGCATTTGTTTCTTCAGCTAAGAATATCCCAGTATCTCATTTTCTTTTCTTTATTGCTCTTTTGCACGGGCTGATTGTTTCAATGGTTTTTCCCACATTAACAGTCACATCCTTTCCCTGTTCACTGTGCTAAATGATTGTCCCATTTAGCACATATTTGCTAGCTTGATTTCTTGTTTCTGGACTAATTATTTTTCTTTAAAGGGGCACTGGCAAATAGAAGAGACTGTTAGTCTAAACATTTACTATGGGTTCTATTATCTTCTCTTTCTATTTCACTAACAACAAATACAACATTTACTTAAACAATAGCAAACAAACGGCAAAATCTAGAAGTTGTCAAATCACAAGATGTATTCCCAGTGCTTCGAACTACCTCAATAGGAGATAATTTTTCACTCATGGGACTTTTTTGCCCCACTGATTGACCTTGGGGCATTCATCCCCCTCCGACACACAGACACACTAATTCAAGCTACATGGTTATAGAGAGAACAGCCATGTTAATAAAACAGGACTGGCCTCCTGGGCTCTGCACCGTGTTGGTCCAATCAGAACCTATCTGAAATTAAGCTGTTAAGTGTAGGTCTTACTCTGATGGGTCTTTTGAATTTTCAACCCTAGATTTTTTTTTTTTTTAATTGCCATGTTTTCTGCCAAAGGCAGACAACTGGCTGCAGAGATAAAAAGATAAAAAGACTAGAGCTGACTTTAACGAATAGCAATGGTGAAAGAGGGAGAAAAATCATGAACGGATTTAAACAGCTGGCTTCCCTTTGTCCTGAGCCCAGCCACATCCTTGAGTCTTTGAGATACTCTTACAGTCTTATATGATAAAGTACCCCTTTAAAAATTTATGCTACCCTGGTTTGGGTTTTCTTGTTGTTAATGAAAGCATTCTAAGAAATGTATTTCTCAAGACCCAAGATGTTTTACCTTAATATTGTCTATACTTCTTTATGGAGAAGGAAATGGCAACCTGCTCCAGTATTCTTGCCTGGAAAGTTCCATGCAAAGGAATCTGATGGGCTACTGTCCATAGGATCACAAAGAGTCAGACATGACAAAGCGACTGAGCACACATACCTCTCTATGTTATTACAAAACAAAATGCAAACTAAAAATGAAACATTAAAACCATGATCCCTCACTTGTGTCAGTCAATAAAGAAAAGTTTCTGGGCTATGATCCTTCCTAGATGATGTTGAACAGTCCCAAGCCCTTGAAATTCCATAACTGGATGTCAGGTGGTTGATGATATACCAGTGTTTTCCTAGTATATCAAAGACAACAATTTTACTTTATCCTGTAACAAACACTTTACATATTTTATTTATTCCTGAAAGACAATATTTATATATTGATTCGTATTTTTCTTTTCAGTTCAGTTCAGTTCAGTTCAGTCGCTCAGTCATGTCTGACTCCTTGCGACCCCACGAATCTCAGCATGCCAGGCCTCCCTGTCCATCACCAACTCCTGGAGTTCACTCAGACTCATGTCCATCGAGTCAGTGATGCCATCCAGCCATCTCATCCTCTGTCGTCCCCTTCTCCTCCTGCCCCCAATCCCTCCCAGCATCAGAGTCTTTTCCAATGAGTCAACTCTTCGCATGAGGTGGCCAAAGTACTGGAGTTTCAGCTTTAGCATCTTTCCTTCCAAAGAACACCCAGGGCTGATCTCCTTCAGAATGGACTGGTTGGATCTCCTTGCAGTCCAAGGGACTCTCAAGAGTCTTCTCCAACACCACAGTTCAAAAGCGTCAATTCTTCAGCACTCAGCTTTCTTCACAGTCCAACTCTCACATCCATACATGACCACTGGAAAACCATAGCCTTGACTAGACAGACCTTTGTTGGCAAAGTAATGTCTCTGCTTTTGCATATGCTATCTAGGTTGGTCATAACTTTCCTTCCAAGGAGTAAGCGTCTTTTAATTTCATGGCTGCAGTCACCATCTGCAGTGATTTGGGAGCCCAGAAAAATAAAGTCTGACACTGTTTCCACTGTTTCCCCATCTATTTCCCATGAAATGATGGGACCAGATGCCATGATCTTCGTTTTCTGAATGTTGAGCTTTAAGCCAACTTTTTCACTCTCCTCTTTCACCTTCATCAAGAGGCTTTTTAGTTCCTTTTCACTTTCTGCCATAAGGGTGGTGTCATCTGCATATCTAAGGTTATTGATATTTCTCCAGGAATCTTGATTGCAGCTTCTGCTTCTTCCAGCCCAGCGTTTCTCATGATGTACTCTGCATGGAAGTTAAATAAGCAGGGTGACAATATACAGCCTTGACGTACTCCTTTTCCTATTTGGAACCAGTCTGTTGTTCCATGTCCAGTTCTAACTGTTGCTTCCTGACCTGCATACAGATTTCTCAAGAGGCAGGTCAGGTGGTCTGGTATTCCCATCTCTTTCAGAATTTTCCACAGTTTCTTGCGATCCACACAGTCAAAGGCTTTGGCATAGTCAATAAAGCAGAAATAGGTGTTTCTTGTATTTTGGCTCTTTTCTAAAAGGAAAAGAGTTAGCTTTATTGCTTTTGAATGTTTGTATGTACACATACAAACATATGTGTGTATATATCTATAACCCACCTATATGCAATATAAGCACATGAAGTTTTGTGTGTACATATATATGTGTGTGTGTGTGTGTGTATATATATATATATATATATATATAAACTTGACATTTGTTAGAGCATTTAATTTTCCCCAGTTATTCCCATAAAGATCAAAGGAAATCTTGGCCCACATTAAAAAGTGCATAAAATTAAAGCAAAACCATTTCATTTTAGTGTGATTCCTCGCTTTCTTCAGAGGTTATAAAAATTTAAGCAGCCACACTACTTTTTTTCTTTCTTTATTTAGAAAATTCTAATAAAAGCAGTGATGTAAAAAGATCTTTCAAAGGTTTTCAGGGACTGCAGGCCTTCTTTGATTTGTAGTTCCAAAAGTAAGTTTCAGGATGACATCAGCAAGATGGAGACTAGGGAGCCCCAGACCCTCCCAAAAGAGACATCCATTCAACAATGCATGGAGCAGTTCCCTCTGTGAGAAATTCAGAACCAGTTAAGAGGCACTTGCACCCCAGGGGAGCAGTGAAACCAGCTAGCAACCAAGTCAGTAGGAAAATTTATGACACCCACTCTGCCAGGCTGCATCTGGAGAAAACTCCCAGCTCTTGGCTTCTTTCTAAGGAGGCAAAGAGAAGAATGAAACATACATCCAACTGTTTAGACTTTTGGGGGGAGTCTGCCTGAAGGACTTGTTTCTGTCTTGCCTGAAGCTAAGTGCTAATAAGAAAGGGTACCAGGTCCAGGGAAGCTGAGAATTAGGTGTTGATCTGGACTAGTCCCTCCCTCTAGCTCAATGCAGAGGAAATCCCCTACTCCCGGCCCTTCCCTGGGGAGGGAAAGAGTTGGAACATGTGTGCAAGGTTCAGTTTGGTTGGGAGAGGAAGGAAGTTCTCTCTTCCTTTACCTATATTTTTCTTAGATTTTTTAATCATCTCTTTATTTTTCATTTCATGCTTTTTTAAAAAAAAATTGTAGCAAAAGAACATCAGGAACACAGCATGAAATCTACCCTCTTAACAAATTTTCATATGTACAAGGAGAGTAATGTTGACTACAAGGCCCATGTTGTAGAGGCGATCTCTCAGACTTACTCATCTTGCATAGCTGAGCCTGGCCTGAGCATGTCTCCCCATATGGCATGCTTGTTGAAGATCATTTGACTGTAAATGCCTCTATTATTTCTCAAGATTGTTTTAGCTATTCAAAGTCCTCTGTGGTTCCCTGTGAATTTGGGGTTTGTTCTTTTCTATTTCTGCAGGAAATGCCATTGAGATTTTGATAGGGATTGTACAGACTCTCCATATTGCTTTAAATATTAGATCTTAACAATCAATGAACATGGGATGTCTTTCCATTTATTTGTTGTCTTCATTTTCTTTCAGCAATGCTTTATAGTTTTCAGTGTTCAGATCTTTCATTTCCTTGGTTAAGTTTATAATTATTTTATTATTTTTGATACTATTGTAAATGGGATTGTTCTATTAATTTCTTTTACAGACGGTTGTTAATAGAAACACAGCTAGTTTTTGTATACTGATTTTTATGTCCTGCAACTTTACTGAATTCATTTATTATTTCTGTTGTTTGAGATTCTGCTCTCACTTTTTTAATGATGACTTTTGTATTCTCTTTATCTTAATTGGAGTATAATTGCTTTACAGTGTTGTGTCAGTTTATGCTGCACAACAACATGGATCAGCTATATGTATACATATATCCCTTTCCTCTTGCATCTCCCTCCCGCCTACCCATCCCACCCTCTGGGTCATCACAGAGCTCGGGGCTGAGCTCCCTGTGCTGCACAGCAGCCTCCCACTGGCTATCTGTTTAACACATGGTAGTGTATATATGTCAATCCATCTCTCTCAGTTCATCCCACCCTCTCCTTCCCCTGCTGTGTCCGTAAGTCCATTCTCTACATCTGTCTCTCTATTCCTGCCCTGCCAATAGGTTTGTCAGTACCATTTTCCTAGATTCCATATATATGTGCTAATATGTAATATTTTTCTCTTTCTGACTTACTTCACTCTAACAGACTCTAGATTCATCTACATCACTACAGATGACTCAGTTTTGTTCCTTTTTATGGCTGAGTAATATTTCTAACTGTCTTTAGGTAGAGTCTGGGGTTGAGGTTTTCTATATATAAGATCATGTCATCTGAAGACAGGGACAATTTTACTTCTTCCTTTCTTCTTTGGATGCCTCTTATTTATTTTTTTTCTTGCCTGATTGCTCTGACTAGAACTTCCAGTACTGTGTTGAACAGGAATGGTGAATGAGAGTGAGCATCTTTACCTTGTTCCCAATCTTAGAAGAAAAACTTTCAACCTTTCACCACTGAGTATGATATTAACCGAGGACTTGTCATATGCAGACTTTATTATGTTGAGATACACTCCTGCTGTAACCCAGTCTGTTCTCTGCACCTCTCAGGCATCTAGAATATGCTGGGTCCTGGAAGTGCTCAGGGACAGGCAAGACAGAAGTCAGTCCCTTGGGCAGCCTCCAGAAAAGTTGGAATGTTGGATGCACAGTCCAATCTTTCATTTCCCAGGGAGAAGCGGGGATTTGGGGGTTTTCATCCATTTGCTGAAGGCTGAGTTACATGAGTGTGTGCATGCTCTTCCAAACTGTTATTGTTCTCAACAGGCCCCAACATATGACCTTTTCCTGGCAGTGCTCAGATTCAGGCAAGGCTTAAATAAATTCAGAAGTATCAGATCTTTGGCCCAGTCATTTAATTCCTTCCCCATGCTGAAACTGGGAGTTGAGGGTTTCCTTATGATTATGTGATGTTGTGTCAGGGGGTGGGCTTGTGGTGCTAGGGAATATCAAATTTTCCCATTGGTTTCAATAAGGTTGTTTTCATACTTGCTAGAAGTTTCTCAGCTGGTTTCTGGACTGCTTATAGAGAATCTGTGTATTTTTGCTGAATCTTTGTGTCCCTGGTGGGAAGGAGATTAGAGGACTTCTTATTCTGTCATCTTGTTGACATTATTCCTCTTTACCTTCACTTTAAAAACATTTATTAATTTGTTTCTGCATGTTGAGAATCTAAACTCTGGCGATTCTGAGGGTAAGTTTCATTATACAGACTGCCACAGGTGCTTTGTTCTTGTCATGATTTTCTTTCTTTTCTTGTTTTCAGAATAATAATTTGTTTCTTCATCTTCAAGCGGTGACCAATTAGTTCCTCTTCCTTTTGTTTTATAAAGCGTTGAGTATTGGAACATGTTTCAAACTGTTATAGTCAGTATTCCTATTGCTGCTCAATTTACTCCGTTTGTAAACAGTGGTACCCTTTCAAGTCGATTCTTGAATCCTTATGGTACGGTCCTAGTAGTAGTCTTTGATAATTGCTTGTCTTCTGGATAAGTTGTTTCACACTACTCTTGTACATTTCTTCCCTAGCTATGGGATTGGCCATTTCTGCAAAGATCTCTATTCTTTTTGGTAGGAAATGATACATTAAAAACTACTGTGTTGGTGCTATTCCTTAGAATTTTAAATCTTTGATTTAACATTCTCTCTTTTTCTCATTATCCTAGTTAAACTGCTCTGGCATCTATTGCTATGCAACAATAAACCCTAAAGCTTAGTGGCTTAAGGCAACAATTTGTTGTTATCTCTCAAAATTTTGTGGGTTGGCTGGTCACGTGGGCACTTCTTCCTTTGGAAATGTCTTTAGATTGCAGTTAGATGGTGCTCAGGCTAGAATCACTGAAGGCGTAAATGGGATATTGTACAAGATGGCATCTTCACTCGTATGTCTGGCACCTCCACTGGGAAGGCTGGAGAGCTTAGGACTGGCCTGTCATCTATGTCTTTCTCCATGTAGTCTCTCTACAATGGTAGATTGAGTTTCCTCATAGCCTGTGGATCTCAGAATTGTCAGGCATTTTGCTGTGGTTGCTGGATTCCACCAAAATAAGTGTTCTGAAGACCAAGGCAGAAACTACAGGTTTATTCTGACCTAATCTCAGAAATCACACAGAACCACTTCCACCACAGCCTAGTGGTTAAAACAGCCAGCCCATATTCAATGAAGAAGGGCACTAGACTTGTCTAAAAAGGATTCACAGGTTACTGGTAAGCTACTGGTAAGCCCATACTTGAACATTATATACTGTGTATACCATCAATGTTAAAAGCATCATTTAAAAGCATGCAGTGGGATTATATTAAATTTTTATTTACTTGACTATTCCTAGTCTAGTATGTGCAAGGGACTATTCTAGGAGCTGAAGATACAGTTGCCAAAAAAGATACTCACTCACACTCACAAATATACTGACTAATCTCAGTTTGCATTCTTGACCACCAACATTAAATTCAATATAGGGCAGAACTAGAGAAGGAAATACATATCGGGGGGCATGGTTCATTGTGGGACCAAATGTGTAGATTGGCTACCATGTATACCAACCTTGTTAATAACATCACTTAGACACTGAGCAATGTACAGTAGTGTTATTTCAAATTCTCACTTTATTCATTTACTTTAAAGTCAAACTTGCACATTCCCTCCACCTCGCTGTTATTTTAGCAAAAGCTGATTGATACAATTTTTACAAGATCAGTCTGGCTTCTGTGTTGAGAGGAGATTGGAGGAGGGCAAAGACAAAAGCAAGGAGAGTATTAAATAACTGATTGCAAAAATCCAGGTAGTAGATGATAGTGGTTTGGATTATCTAGGGCTTCTAGGAGATTTTGATGATCTCCGTTCCTCCTTTTGGAAGACATTTGTCAGGTCCCATGGCTTTCTAGTTATTCATAGGTATAAGAACAAATTCTTTTTTTTTTTTAGATCATTTATTTTTAATTGGAGGATAATTGTTTTACGGTATTATGTTGGTTTCTGCCATACATCAACATGAATCAACCATAGGCATACATATGTCTCCTCCTCCTTGAACCTTGCTCCCATCTCCCACCACACTCCACCCCCTAGGTTACCACAGAGCATGCTTTGAGCTCCCCAAATCATGCAGCAAATTCCCACTAGTTATCTATTTTGCATATGGTAGTGTATGTTTCCATGCTGCTCTTTCCATTTGTCCCACCTTCTCCTTTCCCCCAACAAGTTCATGTTTGAAATATACTGTTCTAACTGCAGCTCAAAGTCAAAACTCTTTCACCTCTGGCCACTGCCTCAAGCCCAATCCCAGGTGTGGCCTGTGGCTGGAGACGAATGGTGAGAGCCAAGGCAAGGTGTGATTTCCTGCTGCCTTCTGTATTTCTCTCTCCTCCTCCGCTGTCTACCTCTTTTGGTTCGCACAGAGTTTGGATGGGATGCAGGGGAATAAGAGAAGGTGTCAAAAGTCTTAAAGCTTGAACTGTGATTGTCACTGATGTCTTTGTGGACTCCAGAATGCAGGGATTAGTCCTTTGGAACACTGTAGGGACATCTTGGCCACCCTACCAGCACACCTGAAGTCTTCAGGCAGCCCTCTCACAGGACATCTGTGAGACCTTAGCACCTCCTGTACTGCTGCAAGTGAAGGCTCCTCCTCATTCTTCTCTCTCCTTGTCCCGCGCTTTCCATCTGCTCATGTTAGCTGTAGGGGACATACGTCAGGTTCTCTCAAGAGCGCCCTTTCCTTAACCCATTCAGCACTGGCAGTACCAGGGACTGTATATTCCATAGAGGTGGGGATGCCACTTTCTTGCCCCTCCAGGCACTCCTGATCTCTGTGACTGATTCTCTTGGAGACTCTCCTCAACAAGATTGAAATGGGGGAGTAGAGGGGGAGACCCACAATACTCTTGTAGGCTCACCGCTCACATCTCAGATCATTCTCTACTACAGAAACTTTAGCATTGTGAGCATGTGCATGTTCAGTCATGTCCAACTCTTTGTGACCCCGCGGAGTGGACTTCTGTCCATGGAATTTTCCAGGCAAGTCTACTAGAGTGGGTTGCCATTTCCTACTTCAGGGGATCTTTCCAACCCAGGGATCAAACCCATATGTTCTGAGTCTCCTGCATTGGCAGGAGTATTCTTTACCACTGTGCCACCTGGGAAGCCCTTTCTTTACCATTGCTTTCCCTTTAAATCAACTTGAGGTGGGTAGAGGGGGAGTGAAGGAATCATACCTGATTTTGGTTTCTTTTAATAAGCTCTAAAGTAGATATTTGGAAGCTCTTTGGTGTTCTCTTCAGAGTGAAATTTCTTTGAACTTTTATCCAATATTTTCAGACCATAGAAAAGTCTAATTAGATACCCTATTTAAGTTTTTTCTTTCTTGATTTAATTAAAAACATTAATTTTCTTATAATATCATATATCATCTGTGCTTTTGATTCATGTTCCATATTTATTTAGCAGGTTTAATATACTTTGGTTTCAGCTCTTCACAATTGGCCCCTAAGAGCCATGATATAAGAATATTGGATTTTGCTGATTTAAGAAAGTGGACTGAGGCAGGCTGGGTCTGAGTGCAGCACTTTATCTCTGTGTGGCTTTGTTATCCTCTTCTTGTCCATAGTGACTTGGTAAGTGATGAAATATGTGCTTCTTTGAGTAAAATGACTTTCAGGTGAGAGAAAACTTTAGCGCAAGTGGAAAAGGCAGCTAAATTGCTGAATAAGGATGTCTTGGGAACCACATGACTTTTAACTGGGTGAGTATATCACTGATCTGTGTGTAATGCCCGTTGTCTCACTGTTCACACTGTCTGCACTGTTCATTGAAGGTGCGAGCTGAAGGTAGCAAGGTGTGAGCTCAGAGGCTGGACGGAGACTCGAGGAGCTGCAGGAACTACAGACACGTTTATTCTCTCCTGGCTGATGCAGCGGCTGTAGCAGGAGACACGCTATATTCTCTCCTCTAGTGGTTGACCCAACAGACACAACCATGATGCAGCAGTAAAATACCCCTGCTTTCTTTAGATGGAGCTCATACATCTGTCAGAGAAAGCAATGTCACCCCACTCCAGTACTCTTGCCTGGAAAATCCCGTGGGCGGAGGAGCCTGGGAGGCTGCAGTCCATGGGGTTGTGAAGAGTTGGGCATGACTGAGCAACTTCACTTTCATGCACTGGAGAAGGAAATGGCAACCCACTCCAGTGTTCTTGCCTGGAAAATCCCAGAGACGGCGGAGCCTGGTGGGCTGCCATCTATGGGGTTGCACAGAGTCAGACACGACTGAAGCGGCGGTAGCAGCAGCAGCAGCATACATCTGTACCACACAAAGTAGCCCATGACCAAGTGAGCACTACATGATGAGCATATGAAGTGCTACAAATGAGGTCAGCTGTTACATAGTCATTATTTACAAAACATGGGGTGAGAGAGCCTGAACATACCATCTTGGCTAATTTGCTCTCTCCACACAGTGTGATTTAGAGGAAAGCCAAACACATTTTAATTGGTCACATACACACTTAAGTAGAGATTTTAGTTCCTAATCTCCCTGTAGCTAGGTGAGGCCACATGACTAAGTTTTGCCCAGTTAGATGTAAGCAAAGTAATGTGTGCGATTGCCAGTTTAATTTTGTATAAGGAAATGACTTGCTTTCCACACCTTCTATTAATACTTCCCATTTTCCAGGGCCTAGAATGTGCACACGATTGTCCTTGACAGTTTTAAGTATGTATATGAGGTCAACACTCCAGGAGATTGCTGAAAAAGGAGGAATCTGGGTTTGCATATGACCTAATGGATGTTCTGCTTTTCCCATCTGGGACTCTTACAAGAGAGAAAGGTAAACTGCAATGAGCCGCTGCATTTGGCAAGTCTTTTGTTATAGCTTCTTAAACTCCTCCCTGATTAGTACATGATATTTTCTTGTTTTCATATTTTAAATTGGTTGACATAGTCCTTTTATATTTCTGGTTTCTCATGCTTACTTTTTAATTTTTCTCTTAATATAGTGAAGAGATTTTTGTGTTTATTTTTCAGGTAGATATATATGGACAGTATATTCCCTAAACCATTTCATCATGTTATCTTGTCTGGGTATAAAATAATTGCCACATCATTTTTCTCCTCAAATTCCAGACAGTTGTGGTTTTATGGGTTCAATGAGAGGACAGGCCTGCCTTCTTTTTTATTTTTATTTTTTATTCTTCAAATGTAATCTATTTCTGCATGAATTTTTAAACAATCTTATTTTGAAATTTAAAATTTTATTTAGTTTATATTTAATTTATCCTATTTTACATCAGTTTTGCCTGGGATTTTGTAAACCTTTTAGAACTATCAATGTCTATGCTTCTTTTTTTCTACTTCAGGGTATTACTATTTTTTCCTTCTAATAAATCTTTGACAATTACTTCTACTCCCTTTCTTAGTTATGGTGACTATTTAAATGTTGAATTTTCTCTTTCACTGTAGCTATTATTTTCTTAGAGAATTTTTCTAGATTTTTACTGATTTAAATTTTATACAATCTTAATTTTGTACTTGTTCAATGCATATTTTAATTATTTAATCTTTTATTGTGCTTTCTTGAGGACTTTGCATTTTAATTTTTTTCTGCCAGCTCAATTTTCATTTGTGTCATATCTCTTATTTCACTGGCTCTTTGAGTTCTTATATTTTATTGAGATTAAAGAAAAAGAAATGATATAAGCTTTCCTTTTATTTCTTGGATGAATATTATTAAGAGGTATACATCTGTATGGTTTTTAGGGTAATAGCTGTGTTCTTTCTTATAGATCACAGTGGGTTATTATTTTAAAGTTCCCCTATTTCCCATTTCTTGATGATTTCTTTAAACTTGGATGAGGAATTATTTCTCTGGGCCTGATATTTGTCAAGTAATATGATGGCTTTATTCCCTTTGAGTTTATATATTAATCACACCTTTATTGCTAGAATTCCCCCATCTGCTCTTAAGCTGACAACCAACTTCATGAACACAACCTCCAGCAAATTTCTGGTGTATAGCAGGCATTCATTTAGGATGACTTTGTTGGATAATGAGAAATTTCTTCTGTTCCTGGTTTTTTATTCTTAACCTGTGAGAAAATAAGTTTATTCTGGGAATTTAAAAATATTTTGAAATTTGGCTAATTTTCTCTGGATAGTACATGACCAATATAATTTGTAGATGACATTCTTCACTCTGTTCTAACTGAAATTTTTATTTATCACCAAAGAGCAAGCACTACCCACTGTCCTCCACTAAGTGTTCAGCACAAGACATGGATGTTTCCTGAATGGATGGAAAGAGAGAGACAAAGGGAAGCATGCTGGAAAATCAGTATTAATTAAACTGGTCTGAGAGGACCCTTTCCAAACCATTCCTGTAAAATGGAATAGCTGTTTCAGAGGTCTTGTCAATGATTATTTAAGAACCTATTGAAGCTGTAATTAGAGTGGAAACCATTAATCAATAATTGATTTTTAAAAAATACTTATTTATTTGGCTGCATTGGTTCTTAGTTGTGGCATGTAGAATCTTCAATCTGTTGTGGTATGCAGGATCTTTGGTTGTGGTAATGCAGGATTTTTAGTTACGGCATGTGAACTCTTAGTTGCAGCATGTGGAATCTAGTTCCCTGACCAGGGATCAAACCCAGGACCCCTGCATTGGGAACATGGAATCTTAGCCATTGTACCACCAGGTATGTCCTAATAATTAATTTTTTACGTGGTTTTGTTTTTTTTTTTTGCTCTTAAGACTCTCCTTACTTCTTTTTCATTTTATGTAAAGATAGAGAAATATGCATCAGTTTCCATTAGTCAGCATCGTTACCTAAATGTTCTGAAATATTTCACCTCAATTTTGTTTGAAGTCTCTCTATGCTTTGAAGAGAAAAGTTCTTGTTTTTTGAACTAAACAAAACATGAATCGATGCAAACATCAAGCTCAAAATTGTGCAGAACTGGCGTTGACCTTCCTAAAGGTGCATAACTGCCTGTGAAAAAGACTTATTTTGTCTAAAAATCTTCTGAATGTTCATGAAAATTTATAGACACATTTTTGCATCTCAAAATGTGGGACAGTGGGACTGTCTTTTAGGTCTCTCCAGAGTAAGTAATGTGTGGAAATGACCACTTAGGGTGACTTTACAGAAATAGTTCTACAAAAGCAACTTGCATTAGAAGCTTATGACAAATACAAACATTTCTAGCAAGCACCTTAATCATAATGCATATCCACTGTCTTCAAACTTTTAAATGTTTCTCTCACAAAAGCACTTATAGGCTTTGCAGCATCTCTTACAGGCTTTGCAGAAGATTTCCAGAAATTGAAAGAGCCTATTCACCTGGTTTTAAATATCACCTAATCATGTGTGTATGTGTGTGTGTGTGTGTGTGTGCGCGCGTGCGTGTGTGTGTGTGCGTGCGTGTGTGTGCGTGTGCTGCACATGCGCGTGTTAAGTCACTTCAGTTGTGTCTAACTCTTTCGACCCTATGGACTATTGCTATCAGACTCCTCTGTCCATGGGTTTCTCTAGGCAAGAATACTGGAGGGGGCTGCAATTTCCTTCTCCAGGGGATCTTCCTGATGAAGGGATCAAAACCACATCTCTTAACATCTAATGCAATGGCGGGCGAGTTCTTTACCACTAGTAAAGAACCTGGGAAGCCCCACCTAATCATATTTCTTCATCTAATCAGATTAATCCATATAGTATTTTTCAAATGTGAACTACCTTCTGTATTTAGGTCCTGAACTGTCACATTGTAGAACTGGCTTTTATTCTAGCAGAAGTTCCCTGGTTAATCTGGTTCTAGTTCTCTCTTTACTATCTTAATCTTACATATTCTCCTAAATCCTTGTTCTTGATGCAGTGACTAGTCTTAATCTTTTGGCAACTGTGATTTCTCTAATCCCTATTTGTTTAATTTTGATCTCTAGTTCCAAGTTGGTTATTAATTTTCAGCCTTTTTTGATACCTGACCTCTCAATTCTGTCTAAACTATACCTTCATTATCTGAATTTGACTCCACTCTTAATTCTGTGGTCTCAACTATTGAAAGTCTTGGAACAACAATACCATTGGTGAATTTGTATTTACTGTATATGTGTGTTTGGGAGTGTGTGTGTATATGTGATTATAGCACAATTTAACAAAATAATACATATTACAAAATATCCTAAACTGTGCCCCCAAATTAACTACTATTCAAATTGAAAAAAATACAGATGTAGTTTTCCATCATGCTCTTATGTCTATGACTTCTCCAAACTCTATCAATTTCTTTAGAGACCTCAGTATTGCAGAAATAGAGGACTCTGCATTTCCAGCTGTTTGGCTGCCTCAGGATCGAACACAAAACCACACAATCATGCATCTCCTTCCTCAAATTAAGGATTACTGAAGAATATTGTCTCCTTGTTATATCACACCTTCCACTGCCTGAGAAGTAATAAAACTACCAAATTAAAAGTATCATTAGGTAGAGGAAGAGGGGGTAGGAAAGAAGAGGATTGCGAGATCTTATATTTATTCTTGGGAAACTGATGCATTAATGAAATTATATTCTTACTTTGGTAAACTTATTTCACCCCTTTTTAAGATGAGGGTGTTATCTCTCCTTAGATGGTTTGACAACTAGTGACAGAATTCTTTTGGGGTAACTTAGTAATAATTCTTGTTCTCATAATATTTTTCACTCCCATGAAAAAGACATAAAAATCATCTTGTCCTTGTATATTTCTTGTTTGGGATGTTGGTAATATATTCTCACGAGCAAATGAGTCATGAAGGTGCAAGGGCATAACATTTAATAACTGGTGAGCTTCATCTTGAACAGTCAGCACTTATTATAAATATATATGGGAGAAAAACAGAGTAGAAAACCGTAACCCAGGAAAGAGAAATAGTGACCAGTAGTTAATGATGAGTCTGTTACAAAATGTAACTATCACTGTGATCTTAATTTAAATATATTAACGTATTTATAGGAGAATTTCTAACAATTTTTCTGTATTTTGTTTTAAAGAAAATTCAGACCCTTTCTTTGTGTATCTTTCACCACGTCTAATTTTGACAGACATATTCTTCCTACTCTTGTGTTTGAAACTCCATGATGTTATATTTTGATAAGTTAGCTATTTTCTATTGAATCAGCTATTAGATAATTACATTATAAAATTGTCATGTTTTTGCTTCAGGATGTTTTTCATTTGGCTTCTGCTTTAGTTTGTCCTTTTACTTTTCAGTGCTCCATGTTTTCTCAATTATTGTGATTTTGCTCATTTTAATTGCTTTATTGTGGATCCCTCAACTGTTTTTTTTTTTTTAATGTCATTCATTATAAATATAGTGCCAGACAGGCACCATGCACTTTATATGGTTGTTGAATATGGGTAAGATGGGTCACTGCTTGGGGTAGAGCTTTCTGTCTTAGGATATGATGTTTTTATGGTACCTGTGATACTATAATTACTCTGACATTCCATGGAGGTAGAAGGCTTTTGCAGTAGAGAGTGACTATAATGAAGTCACAATTTCTACCTCAAGCCATGGTGATAAGAATGCTGAGTCTAATATTTTCTTATTATAGGAATGTAGTGTCCCTTTTAACCCTTTAAAATTATATGTCAGTATGCACTGATAAGGACAAGAACATATATTTATAATCTCATATATTTCCTCACCAATTAATAGGGTAGTTGAAAAAAAAATCACTATAGCTCAAAATCCCAAGGGTACCTGGCAGAGAAGCATAGTGTTCGATTTGCAGAAAAGCTTCCAAGCCTGCTTCTACATACAGTAAAATGTTTTACTGAGCAAAGTAAATCATGAAGGAGAAAGAAACAAAAAATGAGATAGAACACATGTCATTTAAGATTCTAAACATGTTCTTAAAACTACAGTGGGATCAGACATAACCTAAATGATCTAAATTTGTGTTGCTCTTAATAGTTTGTTTGAAAAAATTAACTCAGCATTTAGTTCTGGAGTTGAATTAAGGTATCTGTACATGACTGCAGTTTAATATTCTCTTGAGAGAGCAAATAAAGGCACAAAATAAACCCACTGCTTTGCCAAGCTGTCGCCAACACTCTGGGTGCAATATTCAGTTTCCTTAAGCAGCCAAAGCCCTTGTGATTTTAAATCCAAGATTTAAAAAACTGTTTTGGAACTCTTCCTACTGAGTGAAATTTCATGATTCTCTCTCACTGCCTTTGTTTAGTAACTGCACAGAATTTTTTTTTTACTGAGTCCCGGAGCACATGGAAAGAGGAAATCATTAAATAAATGTGTAATCCTTGTCTGGTAATAGAGGCTGGAATGGAGAAGGCAATGGCAACCCACTCCACTATTCTTGCCTGGAGGATCTCAGGGATGGGGAAGCCTGGTGGGCTGCTGTCTGTGGGGTCGCACAGAGTCGGACACGACTGAAGCGACTTAGCAACACTCACCAAAGAGAGAAAGCAGAATACCAGGGATGAGTCCAAAGTTCTTGGTCAGAAAAACAGGAAGAATGGTTGAGAAATACTGCAGAAATCTTGGGGTAGGGGTGGAAGGGACGTAAAAAATTTATTTTGGTCATGTTATGTTCATTTTACTTTTAATTTCCCTGCAGCTTTATTGAGATATAATTCATATATAACGTCATATAAGTTTAAGGTATAAATGTGATGACTTGATACAGGTGACATTGTGAAATGATTGCCACAGTTATGTTAGTGTATACCTCTGTCACCTCTCTGATTAGAGCTGTTTTTGTGTGTATGGTGAGAACACTTAAGATCTATACTCACAGCAAATTTCAAGTATATAATACAGTATATTAGATCTGCACTGTATGGTAGATCCATAGAACTTATCTTTTGGCTGGAAGTTTGTACCATTTGAACATCATCTCCTCATTTTGACTACCTCCTAGTCTTTGGCAGCCACCATTCTACTCCCTGTTTCTATCAATCTGAGTTCCCATAGAACTCCTATTGTCTTTGTTTCTATGAGTTTTTTTTTTTTTAATTTCACATATAAATGAAAGCATAAGGTATTTGTATTTCTCTGTCTGACTTATTTCACTTAGCATAATACCCTCTAGATTGATGCATGTTGTAAATGGCAAGATTTCTTTTTTCTCAGTTCAGTTCAGTCACTCAGTCGTGTCTGACTCTTTGAGACCCCATGAACTGCGGGACACCAGGCTTCCCTGTCCATCCCCTTCTCCTCCCGCCTTCAATCTTTCCCAGCATCAGGGTCTTTTCCAGTGAGTCAGTTCTTTCCATCAGATGGCCAACGTATTGGAGTTTCAGCTTCAAAATCAGTCTTTCCAATGAATATTCAGGACTGATTTCCTTTAGGATAAACTGGTTGGATCTCCTTGCAGTCCAAGGGACTCTCAAGAGTCTTCTCCAACACCACAGTTCAAAAGCATCAATTCTTCGGCACTCAGCTTTCTTTATAGTCCAACTCTCACATCCATACATGACCACTGAAAAAACCATAGCCTTGACTAGACAGACCTTTGTTGATAAAGTAATATCTCTGCTTTTTATAAGCTGTCTAGGTTGGTCATAACTTTTCTTCCAAGGAGCAAGCATCTTTTAATTTCATGGCTGCAATCACCATCTGCAGTGATTTTGGAGCCCCAAAAAATAAAGTCAGGCACTGTTTCCACTGTTTCCCCATCTATTTGCCATGAAGTGATGGGACCAGATGCCATGACCTTAGTTTTCTGAACATTGAGCTTTAAGCCAACTTTTTCACTCTCCTCTTTCACTTTCATCAAGAAGCTCTTTATTTCTTCTTCACTTTCTGCTATAAGGGTGGTGTCATCTGCATATCTGAGGTTATTGATATTTCTCCTGGCATTCTTGATTCCAGCCTGTGTTTCCTCCATCCCAGCATTTCTCATGATGTACTCTGCATATAAGTTAAATAAGCAGAGTGACAATATACAGCTTTGACGTACTCCTTTTCCTATTTGGAACCAGTCTGTTGTTCCATGTCCAGTTCTAACTGTTGCTTCCTGACATGCATATAGATTTCTCATGAGGCAGGTCAAGTGGTCTTGTAGGCCCATCTCTTGAAGGATTTCCCACAGTGTGTTGTGATCCACACAGTCAAAGGCTTTAGGGTAGTGAATAAAGCAGAAGTAGATATTTTCCTGAAACTCTCTTGCTCTTTCGATGATCCAGTGATTTTGGCAATTTGATTTCTGCTTCCTCTGCCTTTTCTAAATCCAGCTTGAACATCTGGAAGTTCACAGTTAATGTACTGTTGAAGCGTGGCTTGGAAAATTTTGACCATTACTTTGTAACGTGTGAGATGAGTGCAATTCTGCGGTAGTTTGAATATTCTTTGGCATTACCTTTCTTTGGGATTGAAATGAAAACTAACCTTTTCCAGTCCTGTGGCCACTGCTGAATTTTCCAAATTTCCTGGCATACTGAGTGCAGCACTTTCACAGCATCATCTTTTAGGATTTGAAATAGCTCAACTGGAATTCCATCACCTCCAATAGCTTTGTTCGCAGTGATGCTTTCTAAAGCCTACTTGACTTTGGATTGCAGGATGTCTGGCTCTAGGTGAGTGATCATACTATCGTGATTATCTGGGTTGTGAAGATCTTTTTTGTATAGTTCTTCTGTGTATTCTTACCACCTCTTCTTAATATTGTCTGCTTCTGTTAGGTCCATATCATTTCGGTCCTTTATTGAGCTCATCTTTGCATGAAATGTTCCCTTGGTATCTCTGATTTTCTTGAAGAGATCTCTGGTCTTTCCCATTCTATTTTTTCCCTCTATTTATTTGCACTGACTACTGAAGAAGGCTTTCTTATCTCTCCTTGTTATTCTTTGGGACTCTGCATTCGAATGGGTATATCTTTCCTTTTCTCCTTTGCCTTTTGCTTCTCTTCTTATCACAGCTATTTATAAGGCTTCCTCAGATAGCCACTTTGCTTTTTCGTATTTCTTTTTCTTGCGGATGGTCTTGATCCCTATCTCCAGTACAGTGTTACGGATCTCCGTCCATAGTTCATCAGGCACTCTGTCTATCAGATCTAGTCCCTTAAATCTATTTTTCACTTCCACTGTATAATTGTAAGGGATTTGATTTAGGTCATACCTGAATGGTCTAGTGGTTTTCCCTACTTTCTTCAATTTAAGTCTGAATTTGGCAATAAGGAGTTCATGATCTTAGCCACAGTCGGCTCCCAGTCTTGTTTTTGCTGACTGTATAGAGTGTCTCCATCTTTGACTGCAAAGAATATAATCAATTCTTTTTATGGCTGAGTAATATTCCATTTAATATCTATATATACCACAACGCAATTTGCTTCTATATCTTGGCTGTTGTGAATAATGCTGCAATAAGCATGGGAGTGCAGATATCTTTTCAAGATAGTGATTTCCTTTCCTTTGGATATATACTCAGAAGTGGAATTGCTGTATCATATGGTGGTTTTGGGGGGCTTCCCTGGTGGCTCAGATGGTAAAGAATCGGCCTGTAAGGTAGGAGACCTGGGTTTGATTCCAGGGTCAGGACGATCCCCTGGAGAAGGGAATGGCAACCCACTCCAGTGTTCTTGCCTGGCAAATCCCGTGGACAGAAGAGCCTGGTAGGCTACAGTCCATGGGGTCGAAAAGAGTCAGATAGGACTGAGCGACTAACGCTTTCACTTTCATGATAGTTCTGTTTTCAGGTTTTTGAGGCACTGTTCCCCACAGTGGCTGCACTGATTTATATTCTCACCAACTGTGCACAATGGTTTCGTTTTCTCCACATTTTCGTCATCCTTGTTATCATTATCTTTTTGATAAAAGCCATTCTAACAGATGTAATGTAATATCTCATGGTGGTTTTGATTTGCATTTCTCTGATGATTTGTGATGTTGAGTATCTCTTCAGGTACTTGTTGGTTATCTGTATATTTTCTTTGGAAAAATATCTGTTAAGGTTCTTTGCCCATTTTAAAATTGGATTATTAGGATTTTGTTTTTACTTTCGTTATTGAGTTGTGTAAGTCCCTTAAATATGTTGGATCTTAAATCCTTATTTGCTCTATGGTTTGCATATATATTCTCCCATTCCATAGGTTGCTTCCTCATTTGTTGATTATTTCTTCTGCTGTGCAGAAGCTTTTTAGTTTCATGTCGTCCGACTTGTTGATTTTTGCTTTTGATGCTTATGCTTTTGATGTCATATCGAAAAACTGTTGCCAAGACCAGTGTTGAGGTTTTTTGCTGTGTTTTATCCTAGGAGTTTTATGGTTTCAGCTCTTTCATTTATTCCTTTAATCTATTTCAGGTTGCTTTATGTGAGTGGTATAAAATAGGAGTCCAGTTTAAGTGGTAAAAGCAAAAGCCGTGTGAATAAGGTTGAAGGAACAATGAAATTCAGGACAGAAAATTAAGTTTCTGAGCAGTTTGGAATTGGAAAATAGGACAATAATTGAAGAAGAGTATGGAAACAATTTTTTAAAAGATGTCTGCCAGTGGTAGTGATCTAAGAGGAAAAATGATCATGGAAAAGAGGGAGTAGGGATAAATATTGGAGTGACGTATTTGAGCAGGTTAAGACCTTAGAGACAAGGGAAGGGGTTGGGGAAGAGCTTGGGTCATTCATTTTTAGCATCAAAAAAGAAAGAATGATGTAAAAGCAGATAGAGTGGTAAAAGCTTGAAAAATTTCTCTTATGATATCATCTGTCCTTTCAGAGAAATAGGAAACAAGACCATCAGCTAAGGAGAAATGGTCCTGGAGATTTGAGAACAGAGATGACATGAAATAATTATCTAAGTGAGCAGAAGAGTGAATGGACCAGGAAGACAGTTGCTGCTGCTGCTGCTGCTAAGTTGCGTCAGTTGTGTCTGACTCTGTGCGACTCCATAGACAGCAGCCCCCCAGGCTCCGCTGTCCCTGGGATTCTCCAGGCAAGAGCCCACTGGAGTGGGTTGCCATTTACTTCTCCAATGCATGAAAGTGAAAAGTGAAAGTGAAGTTGCTCAGTCGTGTCTGATTCTTCGCAATCCCATGGACTGTAGCCTACCAGGCCCCTCCGTCCATGGGATTTTCCAGGCAAGAGTACTGGAGTGGGTTGCCATTGCCTTCTCCGTATGAAAGGTTAGGGATTATGAAATAGAAGGGAGAAGGGTGAGCATGGTTGTGTGTTTTTCTTTAGCTCCAATCAGATGTCTGGGTGCCACAGAGGAGAGGGTGGGGAACCAGGCTTAATAAACACTGGGATTTAGCTAGTTGAGTATAATGGAAATAAAGGGAGGTAAGGAGTTGGTAGCAGAAAGGGGTGATTATAATATGAATGGCTTTATTTAAATTGTGTAAGCAGGGAGGCAGGAAAGCCAGGGAGATGAGGGACAATGAAAAGGTTATTGGGATCAAGGGATTGTAGGCAAAGGGTTGATGGAATGTTTGCCTAAGGGCCGGAGAATAAGATTGGAGGTTTTGGTTGGAGTGCTTATGGGAGGAAAGCAGATCTAAGTGCAGGTCTGTTTCATCTAATCCACTTTGAATTCTGTGTCTTGGTCTTTTTACATACATAACCCAGTCTGGGTACTCACTTGCTTCATGTTCAAATTCTTTTTATCGCCTTCTCTGTTCTGCAAACTATCCTGCTCACAGAGAGCAGGAAGAGACATCTTTCTGAAGAGTCATTTTGATCTTGCTAGTCAAATCCTTGGAAGTCTATAATGATCCTAGTCCATTTTAAAATCAAAATTTGGTGTTCTTACAAAATAGTATCATTATAACTTTTTGCTGTCACCCTTTTTACCCCATTATTTTTTGTTTCATTTTGCACAGATAAACACAGCATATTTTCCAGGAGTTCTTTAAATAAAAAAGGAATAGATTTCTCCCTTTATCTCCCACTGATTTCATTGTCTCATGTGAAAGGAGAAGCTTAGGTCTAAAGTTTCTCTTGTGCTTTTCTATGGCTCTTTGTAGTATTTTTCACCACCTCTCCAGAGTAATTGCACCACAATCTCAGACCTTGATCTCTAAATTTTGTTTTATTTCCTCCTGTGATATCTTATGTGCTCAAAGCATAGCATCAGGTTTTTTAAATCCAAATGTGTGGTAAGATTCAGAAACACAGTCTTCAAACACGGGGTGGGCCTTTGTCCTTCTGGTCCCTCTGGCCGTCCAAACCTATGTGATTCTTTCTGATGTGTTATCAAGGAATTCCAGATGGAACCCAAATACTTTTTTTCTTTTTTTTTTTCCTGCTTTCATCACTGTACCTTGCTCCAGGCTCAGTGTTCTAACTGGGTGTCTTTCCTTTTAAAGGGACACATATTAGGGCCTTAGGCTATTGTTTTTTTCTCTGCTAATTGGTTATTCTGAGTGATTAGTTCTCATCCTTATTTGACTGACCTCTTCTATAGAACCTTGGGACTAATGGCACTTGGGTAATTTTTTATGTAATAGGTTTTAAAGTGCTCTTCTTCCCTCATGTCCATTTCCCATCATATTTTCAGGGTGTTCAGATAAACCGCTACTCTGCTTACAATGACAATTTAAGAACTTAGAGGTTTTTTCTTGCTGCCTCTGGAGAGAGATTCAGGCTCAACAAAGCTAAGTTCTGATAGAAAATGGTACTTTTGATTTTTAGGTGATATTTATGAGGTCCAATAAAGGAAGAATTTATTAGTCATGGGACTTAGCGCCTTATTTCTTTTTGGTGGGTGTTATTAGTTTCCTAGGACTGATATAAAAAGCACCATCTACTAGGTGGCCTGAAGCAACAGAAATTTGTTGTTGTTTTTCTATGATCCGCACGGTTCTGGAAGGGCTTGCCAGGTGGTACTAGAGGTGAAGAGCCCGCCTGCCAATGCACAAGACATAAGAGGTGTGGGTTTGATCCCTGGGTCGGGAAGATCCCCTGGAGGAGTGCATGGCAATCCACTCCAGTATTTTTGTCTGGAGAATCCCATGGACAGAGGAGCCTGGTGGACTGTGGTCCATAGGGTCGCAAAGAGTTGGACATGACTGAAGTGACAGCTTGCACGCACAGTTCAGGAGGCCAGAAGTTCAAAATCAAGACGTTTACTGAGCCCTGCTTCCTCGGAAGCTTATGGGGATGATTCTCTCTTGCTTCTTCCAGCATCTGAATGTTCTAGACATTTCTTGACTTGGGATGGCATAACTCCAAACTCTGCCTCTGTCTTCACATGTCTTCCTTCTGTGTCTGTGTCCAAATTTCCCTCTTCTTAGAAGGGTAAAAGTCTTACCAGTTAGGGTCCACCCTTATCCAGAATGACCTTGTTTAACTAGTACATCTGCAAAGACCCTATTTTCAAGCAAGGTCACAGTCTGAGATTCTGGGTGGACGTGAAGTTTTAGCAAACATCCTTCATGCCAGTACAGTGGATACAGAACATACTGTCAAAATTGCATTACAATGGACCTTCCTACTCTCCATAGGAAGGTGTTTCAGGATGGTCTGTGCAAGGTTCTACCCCTTCCGCAGCCACCACCATTTATTCCTTTTATATGCAGACTCGACATTAAGGAGTGGGAATGACTGGGAATGACTCATTTCAGCCACTCAAGATGCTTTTCTCTGAGGACTCTCACCAAACAGTAGAAAAATGAATGCTTTGAGGAGAAAAGTGGGTTTGGCAAAATATTATTAAAGTGGAAACATTAATAAATAATGTCTTTGGTGGCTCAGATGGTGAAGAATCCGGCTGCATTTCAGGAGACCTGGGTTTGATCCCTGGGTTGGGAAGATCCCCTGGAGAAGGGATTGGCTACCCACTCTAGTATCCTGACCTAGAGAATTCCATGGACAGAGGAGCCTGGTGGGCTGCAGTCCATAGAGTCAAAAGGAGTCGGACATGACTGAGCAACTAACATATACTTAATAAATACCCTTTACCTGTGGGGGCGGTTTGGGGGCAGGAACTGATGTCTTTAAACAACTACTACTGACTCTCAGTAGTTGACTTAACCTCTTACTTTACTAAAAAGCCAGCTTAAAGGTACCCTATCAGAGGCGGAGTTGCTGCAGTATCTTCTTGTCTTCACTGCACACACTGCCCCTTTCTCTTTCTTCCCTCCATGAGGAAAGGGCATCTCTCTTCCTGGCAAAGGCTGATGTTTGCACCCATGCTCCTCATCGAAACTCTTTTCCTTCCTCTGAGGTTTCATTCCTTTGATTTGTCTTTCTCCTTTGTAAATCTAATCCTTCTCTCGACCAGATCTTTCCCACATGTTGATAAACACCTTTTGCTGTCCATCTCCTGACAAGTTTAATTTTTTTTCTTTTTTAACTCTGACACTCGAATCAATACTATTTTTCTCAGATTGCAATTCTCTTTTGTCCTCTAAGCAGCATTTGACGTGGTTACCATCTCCCTTTGAATTTTCTTTTTTCCTCAGCCCTCATTTCTTCTTACCTCATTGCTTGCCTCCTCTGTCTCCTTCACCAGCTCCCATCTTTCTACAGTGTCTTAAAATGGAAGTATTTACCAAGATTCTCCCCTTAAAACTTTCCCCCTGGGAATTGCCTGGTGGTCCAGCAGTTAAAGATACTGCACATCCAATGCAAGGGGTGGGTTGAAACCCTGGTTGAGGAGCTAAGATCCCACATGCCATGAGGTCAAAAATAAATAAATAAATAAACTATTCCTTTTTTTGTTAGTGTTTTCATCATCTTACATCTTCCATATATATATGGAATATATATATATATATAAAATGTATGTATCACACACATAAGCATATACACATAGAAGCTTTTGAAACCTATAGCTCTTGCTCCCAATTTTCCATCATGTCAGGAGAAAAAGCAGAAGCAGCAGCAATAACTAACTGCTTAGTGAGTGCCTGCGGCTTGCCTGGTGGCTCAGCAGTAAAAGAATCTACCTGCATGCAGGAGCCGCAGGTTCAATCCCTGGGTTGGGAAGATCCCCTGGAGGAGGGCATGGCAGCCCACTTCAGTATTCTTGCCTGGAGAATACCCATGGACAGAGGAGCCTGGTAGGCTAAAGTCCAGGGAGTCACAACTAGTTGAATGTGACTTAGCACGTATGCAGTAACTGCCTACTATGTGCTATCTCTAGTGCTATGGTGCCAGGTACTATTTCGTACCCTTTTTTTTTTTAAATCTTATTTCAATCTCAGAAAAGTCTATAAGGGATGTTTTTATTTCTGTTTTTCAGAGGAAAAAAGAACTATGTGGTTTTTTGCCTATGTATTTATGTTTTTGCCTATGCAAAACATAAAACTATGTTTTGCAAAGGCATATACTGAATCATGGTACAGAGAAAGCAAAGATTCTCTGCATAGACTTCCTCAACATCTCATTAAGCCCAGTAAACCTCCTTACCTCCTATTTTGTTGTTGTTGTTGTTAATAATACATCTAATTCCTTATTTTGTTAATTTCAAGGCTTAGTTTCTAAACCCTAGAGTTATTCCCCCACTTCCTTTTTCACAGAACTCTTCACACAATCACATAATTACTTGCCAAGTTCTTCATAATGTCTTGAGTCCAGCCACTCCTTCTTTTCCTGGGTCAGTGTTGCCACACTAGTTCAAGCCCTCAACCCTCATCTTTTGCCTTGTCTAACACACACACACACACACACACACATGTATATTCTCACTGCCGTCATTGGCATCCTGCACTGCACACTGCCACATGGTGAATGACCTTCCTGCAGCCCAGCTGGGGAGTGTCATCCACTTTCTCATGGTTCATCAAAATGTCCATGGCCTGCTGAGTTAGGTACAGACCCCTCACACTAGAAATGATGTGTGGAAGACCAGAATTTATTTTTTCAATTCATTTCTGTTTAACTAATGGATAATTGCTTTACAATATTGGTTTGATTTCTGTCGCGTATCAACATGAATGAGCATAGGTGTACATATGTCCCCTCCCTCTTGAAACCCTCCCACCACCCACGCTTTCCCACCCTTCTAAGTTGTTACAGAGGCCCAATTTGAGTTCCCTGAGTCATATAGCAAATTTCCATTGGCTATCTATTTTACATATGGTAGTATATATGCTTCCATGCTACTCACACCATTCGTCTCACCCTCTCCTTCCTTCCCCTGACCCTTGTCCGTAAGTCTTTTCTCTATGTCTGCGTCTCCATTGCTGCCCTGAAAATAGGTTCATCAGTACTATCAAAAAAGATCAGAGTTTATGTTGATGACCAGCTGAGAAGGTACACAAAACACTTAGCACAATGTTTGCATATGGAAAGAGCTTAATACATATTTTATAATTGTAATTCAGTGCTCTTCTCAATGTGGTTCTAAACTTACTCTTCTAGCTTACCCATTCCAAAGCCTTTCAACCTTACTGTCCATTTTAATAAGACACATGAATATGTATCCACTTTTCTGCTCTAATGCTTTTATTTATAATGTTTTTTTTTCTTATCATTATTTATCTCTGCCTTTCAATGATAGGTCTTTCTGAAAGGCTCTCTTCATGAGGATTTTCCTGGTTTGAGATTCTCTGATCCAAGTTGATAGAATTGTTTCTTACTTTAATCCCATGGCACCTTGTTTATAACTCGCAGATGACAAGCAACACAGACTATGTGGTAATGTACTTGTCTGAGGACTTGGCTCATCTTTTCTGGGTTATAAAGTCTCTGGAGGCAGAACTTGCATCTAATTAATACTGCATCTTTATAAAGCCTCACATAGCAATTTGTATAATACTTGCACTCAAAATACATTTGAATTTAATTTGTTATCTTTTTCTAAATTTATTAAGATAATACTAGGCTCCTACAACAAAAAGACCCCATATTGCTCTAGCTTGAATGAGATAGAAGTTAATTGCCTTGAGGGGAGGCAATCACCCTCGTCCCTCCACGAGTGGATCTGGGGACCCAGTTTCCTCTTTTTGTTCCATTTCCTTGGTTGCTACCTCATCTGCATGGTAGAAGCTAGCTTACCTGCTTCCTGTTCTCCATACAGCTCGTGGGGAGAGGACTAGGAAGTGGAAGGCAAACAGTTTTCCAATAAGGAAGCACCACAATAGATTAGATTATAATACAATAGATTCCATTGACACTCCAATGATAAGAGGTTAACCACATGCCACACTGAACTGCAAGGGAGACAAGGACATGTAGCCTGTAGATGAGTGGAAAGTCGTGTCCCATATACTCAGCACCTTTCTATGTCCAAAAGAAGACTCAGAAAATGAAAGGTTAGAGAATAATGAGCAGTCTTTGTCACACCTCCTCTTGAGGTCATTTGCTATTTTATACTATGATTTTATTCTCTCTGTATCTTCTTATAACTAGATCACTTAGATTAAATCATTCTAAATAGTTGAGTATTTTGGCTAGTTAAGTATGTATATGGCACTAAAATTTTTTATTTGAGTATTTTGAGTAGAAATCTCAACTTTTATTGCAGCTTCAGTGAAATTGTTAAGCCTATTTCAATCATTTCTTAAATGCTTAGGGTTATCTTTACAAACATTAACTATTTTACTGAGCTGAAATAGAGGTCCTCAGACATGGCGGTTCAGGTTCTTCTTAATAAATGTTCACTGCTCCATTGCAATGTAATAGAGTATTGCCCTTGGATACTCACCAGGCTTTTATTCTGTCGGCTTAAAAAATATTTACAACCTAAAAGTTGAGAGTTATGTTTTATTTGGTGGAAATTCTTCGGACTTATGCCTAGGAGACAGCATCTGAAGTAACCCTAAGAGAACTGCTCCAAGGAGGGGAGGAGTAGGAGCAAAATTATATAGAAGTTTGCCAACAAAGGGTAGGTAGTCATCAAAAGATTACTGTTAATTAAAGAAAACTAGATATCTCATTAAGGAATTTAGCACTTTCTTTGTATGGGAAGATGCAAGAGTCTGAGCTCACTGAAATCATTCCTTCCATATGCATGTCAGCTATCGGGGCCAGTATTCTGTGTTTTTCGCATCCTGAGGTCTCCTGGGGCTCACCGTAGGGAGTGGCTGCAGTCTGATGGCTGTCAGGTCGCAGGTATTCTTTCCTTTTTGAGGGCCCTTAGGCCTCACCGGCTCCCGTTGGAGGGCTCTAATCGCTGATGACTGTGACAGCCTTGTTTACTAATATGCCAGGAAATATTCCACTTCTCAGTTCCCACACTCCGTGTTCCCAGTTCTTACATCTGTTTTAAAGCAATACCCCATCTCTTCCCTTTGCTGTTAGACTTGAAGTGGGCCCTGCTTGCTGGGGTCAGTGCAAATGCCTGCAGAAGCTCTCGTCTCTATCCTTTTTGCTGTCTATTTTATGGGTTTAGAAATCAAACAAAAACTATGCCTGGAACAGTTCTAGGTATTTTACATATTTTAATTAATTTTATTCTAAAAGAACTCCATAAAAGATATTGTTTTCCTCATCTTATCAGTGATCAAACAGAGCACTGAGTTTAAGTAACTTAAGGTAACAGAGTTGGTGAACAGCAGAGCCAAGATTCAACTCAGTCTGACTGCAGAGTCCGTGCTCTTAATGATACTGTGCTGCCTTCTTCAAATTCTGTTTGAATTAAGAATGAATAGATTCTGAAAAATGGTGAGAGATACTCATGTAAAAATAGCACTTTTGGTCATTAGGACATTCCTTACTCTATTACAGGCAGATGGAATTGAAAGGAATTCAGGTTCCACAAAGGTGAGGTAATATGGCCAGTCATGTCAGAAACCAGTGAGGGAGCTTACTCCATACCATGCGAAGCAGCTCAATTATAAAGCAGGGATTCAGAAGTGAAATCCGGTGTTTCTTCTCTTCTATGTTTGACATCACTGTAATTAGAAGTCTATTCATTCTGTTTTTTAAGTGACCGAGTAATTTGTTGGCTCTTGACCTGGACTCCATGTGAAGCTGCTGTTTCTCATATTGGCTGTTCGTGTCACCAGGATGTCAGAGGGAAAGTTTCAAAGAAAGAAAGAAAAAGTCTAGAGAATGTCACTGGTGTTTTTCTTTGGTGCTATAGTATAAAACTTTCCATATAGGACTGATTTAAAGGAAAAAAAGAGGTCCCCTGTTGGTCAAGGGAAAAAAGTGTTTATCTTATGTGAATAGTTGGTATTAATACTATGCAAGGGAATATGCATTTGAAAAATGCAGTGTAAAGATTCTGGACAGTGTTTTTAATGGAAAGTATAAGTGACAGAGAGCATCTTAGAGGGAAGAGGAAATACTATTAATATCTGGGAACAATGCCAATAACCAAGAAAATTAGTGAAGTGAAAAAATGTTATGTAAATACTGTTGGTAGAGTAGACAGTATCTAAGATTGTTATAACTCCTTAATATTTGATATTTTCTAATGACTTTGAGGCTTTGCTAGTTTATTTTGACAACAAACAGTTTTTGGAGTGTTCCTGGGTCTTGACCCATTTTCTGCTACAAAACCACCCAGAGTATTTTCTTTTATAGCCGAGGTGACTGCCACTGATTGAAAACTAGGAAGCCTCTTTTCTTAGCTATGGCTGTGAATGGTTTTATTATAAGACAGCAGCATGTTTTGGAGGCCTGCAGTTTGGTTTATTAAATAAACAAGTATGGTAGTAGAATTTTCTATGAAATCACATACTTCTACAATTTTGCACTCCTGCACCTCATTAGCCTGTCAAAATGAGTAGTTACATTCATTTTTTATATAACAACACATATAATTACAAGTTATAAAGCTCAGACTGTAGCATATAAAGAAAATAAACTAGCCTATATAGCATGAAAATGAGTGTGAAGGGTTTAGTGGTCCAGTAGTAAGAAACTTTTTATATTTAGAACCTGATATTGGCAGACAAATCAAATCCCTTATGACTATACAGTGGAAGTGAGAAATAGATTTAAGGGCCTAGATCTGATAGACAGAGTGCCTGATGAACTATGGATGGAGGTTCGTTACATTGTACAGGAGACAGGAATCAAGACCATCCCCAAGAAAAAGAAATGCAAAAAAGCAAAATGGCTGTCTGAGGAGGCCGTACAAATAGCTGTGAAAAGACCAGAAGCGCAAAGCAAAGGAGAAAAGGAAAGATATACCTATTTGAATGCAGAGTTCCAAAGAATAGCAAGGAGAGATAAGAAAGCCTTCCTCAGCGATCAATGCAAAGAAATAGAGGAAAACAATAGAATGGGAAAGACTAGAGATCTCTTCAAGAAAATCCGAGATACCAAGGGAACATTTCATGCAAAGATGAGCTCAATAAAGGACAGAAATGGTAGAGACCTAACATAAGCAGAAGATATTAAGAAGAGGTGGCAAGAATACACAGAAGAACTATACAAAAAAATCTTCATGACCTGGATAATCACAATGGTGTGATCACTGACCTGGAGCCAGACATCCTGGAATGTGAAGTCAAGTGGGCCTTAGAAAGCATCACTACGAACAAAGCTAGTGGAGGTGATGGAATTCCAGTTGAGCTATTCCAAATCCTAAAAGATGATGCTGTGAAAGTGCTGCAGTCAATATGCCAGCAAATTTGGAAAACTCAGCAGTGGCCACAGGACTGGAAAAGGTCAGTTTTCATTTCAATCCCAAAGAAAGGCAATGCCAAAGAATGCTCAAACTACCGCACAGTTGCATTCATCTCACATGCTAGTAAAGTAATGCTTAAAATTCTCCAAGCCAGGCTTCAGCAATATGTGAACCGTGAACTTCCAGTGTGTTCAAGCTGGTTTTAGAAAAGGCAGAGTAACCAGAGATCAAATTGCTAACATCCAATGGACCATCGAAAAAGCAAGAGAGTTCCAGAAAAACATCTATTGCTTTATTGACTATGCCAAAGCCTTTGACTGTGTGGATCACACTAAACTGTGGAAAATTCTGAAAGAGATGGGAATACCAGACCACCTGACCTGCCTCTTGAGAAACCTGTATGCAGGTCAGGAAGCAACAGTTAGAAATGGACATGGAACAACAGACTGGTTCCAAATAGGAAAAGGAGTGTGTCAAGGCATTATATTGTCACCCTGCTTGTTTAATTTATATGCAAAGTACATCATGAGAAATGCTGGGCTGGAAGAAGCACAAGTTGGAATCAAGATTGCCAGGAGAAATATCAATAACCTGAGATATGCAGATGATACCACCCTTATGGCAGAAAGTGAAGAGGAACTAAAAAGCCTCTTGATGAAAGTGAAAGAGGAGAGTGAAAAAGTTGGCTTAAAGCTCAACATTCAGAAAACTAAAATCATGGCATCTGGTCCCATCACTTCATGGCAGATAGATGGGGAAACAGTGTCAGACTTGATTTTTCTGGGCTCCAAAATCACTGCAGATGGTGATTGCAGCCATGAAATTAAGACACTTACTCCTTGGAAGGAAAGTTATAACCAACCCAGAAAGCATATTCAAAAGCAGAGACATTACTTTGCCAACAAAGGTTCGTCTAGTCAAGGCTATGGTTTTTCCAGTGGTCATGTATGGATGTGAGAGTTGGACTATAAAGAAAGCTGAGCACCGAAGACTTGATGCTTTTGAACTGTAGTGTTGGAGAAGACTCTTGAGAGTCCCTTGGAGAGCCAATCTTTCCATCCTAAAGGAGATCAGTCCTGGGTGTTCATTGGAAGGATTGGTGTTGAGGCTGAAGTTCCAATACTTTTGGCTACCTGATGCGAAGAGCTGACTCACTGGCAAAGACCCTGATTCTGGGAAAGATTGAGGGCAAGAGGAGAAGGGGATGACAGAGGATGAGATGGTTGGATGGCATCATCGACTCTATGGATGTGGGTTTGGGTGAACTCTGGGAGTTGGTGATGGACAGGGAGGCCTGGTGTGCTGCAGTTCATAGGGTCACAAAGAGTCAAACATGACTGAGTGACCGAACTGAACTGAACTGAACTGGCAGACGTAAATGTTTCTACCTCAAACCATCAGATATTCCCATTTCTTTCTTCTACTCCCCATCTCACTTAACTATAAGAACACAAGTGTAGATTGGTGACTGCTGAGCCCCTTGAAAATTAAAAAACAAAATAAAAAAAGAGTATATTGAAGTTGTTGGCCTCCTGCCAAAGTGTGTATCAGCTTATACAGATTTCCTTCTATTTGAGCAGTAGGAAGCAGTATCTGTTTTCAAGGCTGTACTAGCTTCAAGCATTTAAACCTCTTCAGGGATCATACCACTATTCTAGATGGCTCTAGGAAAAAGGAGTGGCCCCAGATCAAAGCCGAAATTCTTGACTTAAAATGAGAATTTTAAGCTGGTTTATTTGGCCCTGTCTGTGAATTTGAAATAGAGCTATGTCAGGTACAATTTTGAGCATGTAGTTTTGTAACCTTGGTTTGATTTTTTGGATAATCATTTTCCTTGTGATCCGATAATCCATGTTAGATTCCCTGGCAGAGGCTGAGGTCATGCTTCACCTGCCGCGTTCACGGCCAATCTAAGTACTTTCCCTGTAATGTGTGACTGTGAATGTAACCCCAGTTCTGCTTGTTGCCTTGTCCTCTTGTTGCAGGAGAGGGTACCCCATCCAGAATGGACTCTTTCCAAGGAGAGACATGTGCTTACAAAGCAAAAGACTTTATTGGAATGGCGTGCCCGGGTGGAGAACAGTGCAGTAAGGGAAACCAGGAGAACTGCTCTGCCGTGTGGCTTACCGGCTCAGACCTCATGGTGAGGGGGTGAGTTTCTGAGTTGTCCCTGGCCAGTCGTCTTGCTTTAATTTGACTCAGAGTCCTTCCTGGTGGTGCATGCAGCTCTCAGCCAAGACAGATTCCAGTGTAAAGGATTCTGGGAGTTTGGTAGGACATATTATGGGCTGGTGTCTTCTGTATTTTGGCCCCTTCTGAATTTTCCCAGTTAGTTTTTTTCCGTGATAGCACCGTGTTCCTCACCGGGACCTCCTGCTGTGAGATAGCTCATGCAAGTGGTTATCATCGTGCCAAGCTAAGTTGGGCAGTTTTGACCGATGGTTCCCTAACACTCTGGCTTTTGTGTCCCTTAATTTTGTCTCATTTTTTATCCTATGTAAACCTAGATTCTAAATTCCATCATTTCACTGCATTTCAAGAATGGAAATATCCACTCACACCAAGATTTTAATGGGTTTCCTAGAACTGATGGAGGATTTGAGGGTCACGGTGATGATGCATTGTCCTCATGAGCGTTTGCCTCATTTTTCCTTCCTGTGTCTCACTCTTATTTTGCCTTGGAATTCTCCAAATTCTTTTTGTTACGTAGAGTATTCCACATTCCCTCCAAGCTTTCATCAATTGATAAGTAGGCCCTGAGGGGCTTAACTTTTACCCTAAAGATTTTTCATAAGTCTTTCCAGCAAAAAGAGCTCTCTGCCACAGAAGAATTACAGCCTCAGCTGTCAGCTGTTATAAACTTTAACTATCCTATTATTAGTAATAACTCAGTCATTTTATTAATTGCTTTCCTCCTTACATCTCTCTCTTCTCCTTTCATTATTTTTCATTATTCCTTTCTTCTCTCCTTTTTTCCATCCTACCTTGTACACCTTATATGTACTAGACACCCTTCTAGGCACTGAGATAAGGATGTATACAATAAGTCCTTACTTTCAAGAAGCATCAGTATAGAAAGGAGAGACAGAAGAACCCCAGAATGTGGGAGGTTGAGACGGAGGCAGAGAAACTTAAGGTCATTTCATGGTTGCTAATTTGGAGGATTGCTTTGATGATGTTGTTGTTTAGTCACTAAGTCATGTCTGACTCTTTGTGACCCCAGGGAATGGACTATAACCTGAAAGGCTCTTCTGTCCACGGGATTTCCCATGTAAGAATACTGGGGTGGGTTGCCATTTCCTTCTCCAATTACTTTGATAGGAATGCCATTACTAGAAAATATTATACAAGAAGAAGGTCTAGGCAGAAATGATAAGTTTGGTTTTCAACATGATGATGTTTTATGTACCTGCAAGACCCCTGAGAAGAAGAGAATTCTGTTTGGAGTTTATGAAAGAGATTAAAGTTAGAATGTAATTTTCAGAGTCACCAGCATATGTGGGTGAGATTATACAGGGAGGAGAAAGAGAATAAAAAGAAAAGGGGGTCAAAATAAAAGGGTGTAATTTTAAATAACATCCACATTTTACAGCACTCAGTAAAAGTAAAAAAGTAAAAGCAAAAGAACACAGTAAAAGTAAAACATTATGTGGAGACTAACCCATTTCATTTCCAAACTCTTGCCTTCTTTTTATGACCTTGAAACTTTGGAGACCATAGATATAAAAAGTGACTATCGAGGTAAGATGAGAATAGAGTTCTACTTTAAGAAGGAGAGGAGACTCATCCTAAGGGAGGGAGCAACTGACAGTATACCATGCTTCAGAAAGAAAAGGTTCACGGAAGACTGAAAGGGGGCCATTGAGTGAGTATTCTGTCTTATTTAACCTGTTGTTGTCGATTGTTACATCTTGTTCTGTTCCAGCAAAGCTGGAGGGCAGACAGCCACCAGCTGGGTCACTTTTTTGTCTTTTTCTTTTTTTCATGGTTTTCCATTAAGTCCCATTCTTTTATTTATTTACTTATTTTAATGCAGTGTGAGGTTTTTTTAAAAAAAATATTTATTTGGCTGCTCCAGGTCTTCATTGCAGCATGCGGGCTTTCTAGTTGTGTTACTCCAGCTTAGTTGCCCCATGGCATGTGGGATCTTAGTCCCTTGACCCTTGAACCCACCTCCCCTGCATTGGAAGGCAGATTCTTGACCATTGGGCCACCAAGGAAGTCCTAGTTCCATTCTTTTAAATATTATTTTGTGTGTCTTCTCAGAAATGTATTCTAGTTTTTAAAATTTCTATAAATTCCTTATTGAATCTTTATCTCGACAGAGTCCTACTAATTGAGTTAATGCTTCATCTGATCTCATTATGCTTTTATTAATTCAGTCCAAGATAGCAGTTGTTTATTTGGAAGCGTGATGAATTCCTGGGTCATATTCAACCTGTGTTGCCTGATTATCTCTGGACTTATTTTGTTTACGTTTCTGCATAGACAGAAGTTAGTAGACCTTAGTATGTCATAATAGCAACTTGTTTCAAAGGATATGATTAGAGGAAGCCTGAATATTTTTCATTTTGTTTGTTCTTTTGACTGATATGGAGGGATACAGTCTAAGTAAACATAATGGAAAAGACAAGAAAGACATTTATTAAAAAGGTTTTTCAGTTAACAGAATTCACACTGAACATTCCTATAAGCATGGAGAGTGGTCAGTAGAGCTTTTTCAAATTGACAGGAATAAATGTCTTCCCAGTCCTACAAGAACACAAGAAGTTGAACACTTTAGATGCTTAAAGACAGCAGAGAGTTGTCTTAAGTCATACATTTCTTTGCATTTGACATCTCACAAAAAAGTGATTTTATTCTGCTATTTTCTATAAAATATGTGATTCGTTTTATGATCATTTTATATTATTTTATTACTTTTATAAGGTCCTTGCAATAAATCTCAGTGTAGTTTTTACAAGAAGAACAAAAAGATAAAATTGCAATGGGGCTGAAATACTTTCTTTTTATAACTAAACATTTATACTATGTTTATGTAAAATTTTGTTATCACAAGGCCAGTGAGTATAAAGATTTATTTATATTTCATCCTTTTTCGGGGAAAGCATATTTCTAGTCAAAGTTGGATGCCAGGGTTCCTATGACCAAGACTCGAGTTCAATTCAAACAAATCATCAGGGATGGGGAAGAAGCTGCTGGAGGTCCTGGCCACAGCCTTTAGGGCCTCAAAGTCTTTCTTCAGGCTCATCCATCCCAAGGAGATGCATTAATCACAAGGGTCATTGATCCAGAGCAGTTTCTCTAATAAGACATGGTTGGAGCTGAGATGCTCAATTTTAAAGCATTTTTATGATGATCTTTTTCAAATATACAGCAAAGTTGAGAGAATTTACAATGAAAAATGACACCATATATAACCATAACCCAAATTCTCATTTATATTGTTCTATAGGCCCTTTATCACCTATTTATATATATCTTTTATCCTTCTTTTAATCCATTTTTTATTCTAATGTATTTCAAAGAAAATTGCAGATATCAGTAAATTACCCCTAAATATTTCAGCATGCATATAATGAACCAGAATTTAATACTGAATTACTATTTTTATATAAAGTTTATATATATAATAAAACATGCAAGCATTACCAGCTCAGGCATTGAGTTTTGACCAATGAATGTGCATGCTGAGTTGTTTTGGTTGTGTCCGACTCTTTGCGACCCTGTGGATTGTAGCTTGCCAGACTCCTCTGTCCGTGGAATTTTCCAGGCAAGAATATTGAAGTGGGTTGTCATGCCCTCCTCCATGGCATCTTCTGGATCCAGGGATTGAACTTCTCTTACATCTCCTGCTTTGGCAGATGGGTTCCTTTACCACTAGCACCAGCTGGGAAGCCCACCCAGTGAATGCACTTGTTAAAATCAAACCTATGTCAAGATATACGATATCATCTATGGAAGAAAGAAGATTCAGTTCTGCAACTCTGTTTATATTTTGCAGCTGATTTTCTCTACTGCTGGTCTCATACTATCATTCTCTTTTATTCATCACAGTTCAGTTCAGTTCAGTCGCTCAGTTGTGTCCGACTCTTTGCGACCCCATGAATTGGAGCATGCCAGGCCTCCCTGTCCATCACCAACTCCCGGAGTTCACTCAAACTCACGTCCATTGAGTCAGTGATGCCATCTAGCCATCTCATCCTCTGTCATTCCCTTCTCCTCCTGCCCCCAATCTCTCCCAGCATCAGAGTCTTTTCCAATGAGTCAACTCTTTGCATCAGGTGGCCAAAGTATTGGATTTTAACTTCAGCATCAGTCCTTCCAAAGAACACCCAGGACTGATCTCCTTTAGAATGGACTGGTTGGATCTCCTTGCAGTCCAAGGGACTCTCAAGAGTCTTCTCCAACACCAGAGTTCAAAAGCATCAATTCTTCGGCACTTAGCTTTCTTCACAGTCCAACTCTCACATCCATACATGACCACTGGAAAAACCATAGCCTTGACTAGACGGACCTTTGTTGGCAAAGTAATGTCTCTGCTTTTGCATATGCTATCTAGGTTGGTCATAACTTTCCTTCCAAGGAGTATGCATCTTATTAGTTTCATGGCTTCAATCACCATCTGCAAGTGATTTTGGGGCCCAGAAAAATAAAGTCTGACACTGTTCCCACTGTTTCCCCATCTATTTCCCATGAAGTGATGGGACCTGATACCATGAACTTAGTTTTCTGAATGTTGAGTTATTGAAGAAATTTTAATCGATTTCCATTGTCATCTTGATATTTATCTTAAATTCTGGGCAGTAGTGTCAGTAATTATTACCTTTTACAGATACACAGAGAAGCGACATTATCACACTTGGCTAACGTATAGAAATCAGAACCTAAGGCCAAATCTCCAGGAATATTTAATGGCTGTCATAGTCCCTTAGAAAAGGATGGAGGTAAAAATATAAAGTATTGGACATAGGATAGACAGAAATTTGCTGTGATACTATTCATAGCAGAAGTCCTGGATTTGGTAGGTAAAAATGAAATATATCAAAGAAAAGCAGTGTAACAAATACTTACCTTTTTGTAGTTATGCCTGGAAGCTATGTTATCATGCATTCATTCAACAAGTATTTACTGATGGCATACTATGTGCCAGGCAGTGTTTTGGGGGTTAGTGGTACATCAGTGAACAAAACAGAAAACAAATTCCCTCATAAAGTTTACATTTTGATGGGTGGAAACAGAAATTAAGGAAATAAATAATCATTTAATATTTTATGAGGTGATAACTGCTATTAAGAAAAATAATGAGGTGATAACTTCTATTAAGAAAAATAATGACTAGAACAAAACAAACATAGATATAGAGAACAAACTAGTTGTTACCAGTGGGAAGAGGGAAGGTGGGAGGGCAAGATAGGGATAGTGGATTAACAGGTACAGACTATTCTGTATAAAATGAGTAAATTGCAAGGATATTATTATGCAGTACAGGGAATATATTCAATATTTTATAATAAATTCAAATGGAGTATAAAAAAAAGAAAAATAATGCATATGGAGGGTGAAATTTTAAAGGGATGGTCTCATTAAGAAGAGAACATTTGAGCAAAGATTTGGAAAACACGAGAGTAATAAACTCTATGGAAATCTGAAGTACGATTGTCACAGGTTGAGAGACATGTGCTTGTATGAACAAGTTGAGGCCAGTGAGGCTGAGTGAAGTGGATGGTGTATGGGCAGTAGCTGCGAGCAGAAAGGCAGAAAGAGAGCCTACCGTTGTAAGGACTTGTGATTTATCCTCAGTAAGCAATTTATTCTGTGGAAGGAGTGACATGATTGGACGTGTCTAAATGGATCACTCTGGCTCTTGGTTGGGAATAGATTGAAGGGAGCAAAAATGCAAGTAGGGCTATCATCTAAGCATGAGTAGACCCTTCTCTGTGGCTAGAAAGTGTACAAATTTTGAGTTTAGTACAGATGGAGTGGGCCAAAAGGGAAACTTTTCTGGTGGCTTAGCAGTAAAGAATCTGCCTGCAGTGCAGGAGTGGCAAGAGAAGCAACTTTGATCTCTGGCTTGAGAAGATCTCCTGGAAAGGGGGACAACTACCCAACAATCCAGTATTCTTTCCTGGTGAATCCCATGGACAGAGGAGCCTGGCGGGCTACAGTCCATAGGGTCACAAAGAGTCAGATATCACGACTGAAGCGACTTAGTACACATGCAATAGGGAAACTACAATTGAAAAGATGACTGAGAATTTCTTTGTGCAAAGAGGCTATGGTGCATTTGTGTCTGCCATGTGTGCTGGTGGTGTTTGCTGAATGTGTACACTTTTTCTATGCTTATGGTGACTAAACCTGCAATTGTGAATTTATCTTTGCCCTTGAAATTCTGTTCTTTGCAGTTCTGTCCTTCAAAAGTACTTCTTGCATCAGTTATACCTGGTGGCTTATCTCACTGAATATTTGCTCAACTATCATTGAAAAATATTTTAACTCTGCTCAAGGACAAAAGCTTCCCCAAAACTAATAATAATGAATTTGGAAAGGTATTATGTTAGGGGCCCTTCCAGGACTAATGGACTAGGCAATCTCAGGAGTGTAATATTTAGAAGAGTATGAGTCAATAGAAATTAACTAAGTGTTTAAAATAGTAAATATTTTATGTCTAAGACAAATTGGGTTTTAAAAGTCATCAAGACTATGGAATTGAAGCAAATAATAAGGCAGTTCATTCTTTGCTGTGAGATATTAAGAAGAATATCAAGCTTTCAGGAAAAATGAAATACTAGACAGAAAAATTACTCATCAGAGTTAGTTATTTTTGAATTGTGGTATATGAATAATTAAAATGATCAAACCAGTAAGATCCAAAGCTTAAAGTAATTATATAGGTTTTAATTTAATTTTCCACAAATTTGGGAGTTCAAAAATATAATTGTATTTTTCTACAACTGAAATTAATTTCTGTCCCCTGCCTAGTGGCACGAATTTAACCATGGTCATTTAGTTAATTCAGCAATTTCTCAGTCCATTCAGGATTTTCTGCTTTCAATTCTGCCTAAGAGAAAATATATTGTATATATTCTGAGGGCCTTTCTCCAGTGCCCAGAACCAGAAGGGTGAAATATCTGTTCCGCAGCTGTCAGTTGTCCTTGTTGGCATCCGTTGTCACCTTCCAATGACTATCCGCCACCTCGGGTCACAGAGGCCACCTGTAGTTCCTGCAGGCCTCCTTCAGGTCATTATCTTGTGGGCTTCTTCTCACGGCTGCTGACTTCATCAGGCCCCCAAGGTCAGTCCCGCTATTAAAGGATTTCACCTGGTTAAGTCAGATCCGTATAGGATAATCCCTCTTTCGATAATAACTTCAAATCAGATTGTTTGAGACTTTAATTACATTGGAATACCTTGCACTTTGGAGCTTCCCAGGTGGCTCAGTGGTAAAGAATCCACCTGCCAACCAGGAGACCTGGGTTTGATTCCTGGGTTGGGAAGATCTCCTGGAGAAGGAAATGGCAACCTGCTCCAGCATTCTTGCCTGGGAAATCCCAGAAACAGAGGAGCCTGCCAGTTTATAGTCCATGGGGTCTCCATGAGTTTGCAAAGAGTCAGACTTGACTGAGCATGCAACCAGTCATGCAACCTTACACTTCTGCTGTATTCTGTTGGAAGCAACTCACAGGTCCCATCTGCACTCAAGGGTGATGGCATGGAGGCTACCCTAGAGTCCGTCTGACAGTCTGAAAGAGTTTCTTGATGTTATCTTCTGGAAGTTTTACTATTTTACATTTCACATTTAGAGTCACAATCTACTTGGAATTGATTTTTATGTGAGATAAAGATTAAGATTTATTTTTATTTTATGCAGATAAAAAACTGACCCAGTATAATTTATTTGTCATACATCAAATGAATATGTTTGCTTATTTTTCTAGACTCTTGTTTCTGTTCATTGACCTATTTATCACTACTGTGGCAAAATCATATTTTTTATTACTTTGGTTTATAATGCGTCTTGATAGCTGAGTAAGTATAAATCCTCCAAATTTGTTCTCTCTTTGTCTTAGCTAGTCTTTGTTTCTTTTTGAATTCCCATATAAATGATAGAATCAACTTGTCAGTGTCTACCAAAATCTCTGGTAGAATTTTTATTGGTATGTCTTTAAATTTATAGATTAATCTGGAAGGAATTGATAAATTTAAAAATTGAGCATTTCAGTGAATGGAATCTCTCTCTCTGGCTCTCTGTCTTTGAAGAATATCTTAGTACTGTCTTATATATTTCTATATAGAGTACTATATATCTTTCATTAGGTTTATTTCTTTAGGAAGTGAACCAGTAGTTCTCTATGCAATTAGAGCTTTTCCTTAATTTCAGAAGAGCAAGCATTTTTGAACAATGTAGCTCATTTAATTATGGGTATACAATGGTTAAATGGCAAGGCTCTAATTCATTGCAACAAGGAAGGATGCTTAATGTTATTCAAGAATTATGAAAACATCTATGTCTCTGCCCAAAGGAGCAAGCTGATGCCTGACCTCATAGTGTTTGCAGACTAAAGGAGAAATAAATCCCAGAAAGAACAGAGGATTATTTTTAGACCATATTGCGCTAAGGATTTTCAATATCTTCTTAATGAGGAGGCAAAGGAAAATCAGATCCCTAATGTATATGCATATTCATATGTAAATGTGTGTATGCATACATTTGTATTTACATTAACGTACGAAAAATTATCCTATGTATTAACACAAACTTATATTTCTTTTCTGTAAACACACAGAAAACTAAATCTTCTCTTCAAATATAACTGTTCAGTTCAGTTCAGTTCAGTTGCTCAGTCATGTCTGACTCTTATCAACCCCATGGACTGCCGCATGCGAGGCTTCCCTGTCCTTCACCACCTCCCTGAGCTTGCTCAAACTCATATCCATCGAGTCGGTGATACCATCCAACCATCTCAGCCTCTGTTGTCCCCTTCTCCTCCTGCCTTCAATCTTTCCCAGCATCAGGGTCTTTTCTAATGAGTCAGTTCTTTGCATTAGGTGGCCAAAGTATTGGAGTTTCAACTTCAGCATCAGTCCTTCCAACGAACATTCAGGACTGATTTCCTTTAGGATGGACTGGTTGGATCTCCTTGCAGTCCAAGGGATTCTCAAGAGTCTTCTCCAACACCACAGTTCAAAAGCATCAATTCTTTGGTGCTCAGCTTTCTTTATAGTCCAACTCTCACATTCACGCATGACTATTGAAAACCACAACTTTGTTTATATGGACCTTTGTTGGCAAACTAATGTCTTTCCTTTTTATAATGTGCTGGCTAGGTTTGTCATAGCGTTTCTTCCAAGGAGCAAGTGTCTTTTAATTTCATGGCTGGAGTTACCATCTGCACTGATCTTGGAGTCCAAGAAAAAGTCTGTCACTGTTTCCATTGTTTCCCCATCTATTTGCCATGAAGTGATTGGACTGGATGGCATGATCTTAGTTTTCTGAATGTTGAATTTTAAGCCAGATTTTTCATTCTCCTTTTTCACTTTCATCAAAAAGTTCTTTAGTTCCTCTTTGCTTTCTGCCATAAGGGTGGTGTCATCTGCATATCTGAGGTTGTTGATATTTCTCCTGGCAATCTTGATTCCAGCTTGTGCTTCATCCAGCCCAGCGTTTCTCATGATGCACTCTACATAGAAGTTAAATAAGCAGGATGACAATATACAGCTTTGATGTACTCCATTCCCAATTTGGAACCAGTCTGTTGTTCCATGTCCAGTTCTAACTGTTGCTTCCTGACCTGCATACAGATTTCTCAAGAGGCAGATCAGGTGATCTGGTATTCCCATCTCTTGAAGAATTTTCCACAGTTTGTTGTGATCCATAGTCAAAGGCTTTGGCATAGTCAATACAGCAGAAGTAGGTGTTTTTCTGGAACTCTCTTGCTTTTTCTATGATCCAGAGGATGTTGGCAATTTGATCTCTGGTTCCTCTGCATTCTCTAAATCCAGCTTGAACATCTGGAAGTTCTGTTTGTGTACTGTTGAATCCTGGCTTGGAGAATTTTGAGCATTACTTTACCAATGTGTGAGATGAGTGCAATTGTGTGGTAGTTTGAGTATTCTTTGGCATTGCCTTTCCTTGGGATTGGAATGAAAACTGACCTTTTCCAGTCCTGTGGCCACTGCTGAGTTTCCCGAATTTGCTGGCATATTGAGTGCAGCACTTTCACAGCATCATCTTTTAGGATATGAAATAGCTCGGCTGGAATTCCATCACCTCCACTAGCTTTGTTTGTAGAGATGCTTCCTAAGAACCACTTGACTTCACATTCCAGGATGTCTGGTTCTAGGTGAGTGATCACAGCATAGTGGTTATCTGGGTCATTAAGATCTTTTCTGTATAGTTCTTCTGCGTATTCTTGCCTCCTCTTCTTGATATCGTCTGCCTCTGTTAGGTCCATACAGTTTCTGTCCTTTATTCAGTCCATCTTTGCATGAAATGTTCCCTTGGTATCTCTAATTTTCTTGAAGAGATCTCTAGTCTTTCTCATTCTATTGTTTTCCTCTATTTCTTTGCATTGATCACTGAGGCATGGTTTCTTATCTCTCCTTGCTATTCTTTGGAACTCTGCATTCATATGGATATATCTTTCCTCCTTTGCCTTTCACTTCTTTTCTTTTCTTAGCTCTTTGTAAGGCCTCCTCTGATAACCATTTTGCCTTTTAGTGTTTCTTTTTTCTTGGGGATGGTTTTGATCACCACCTTCTGTACAATGTCATGAAAGTCTATTCATAGTTCTTCAGACACTCTATCAGATCTAATCCTTTGTATCTACTTGTCACTTCCACTGTATAATCATAAGGGATTTTATTTAGGTCATGCCTGAATGGTCTAGTGGTTTTCCCTACTTTCTTCAATTTAAGTCTGAATTTGGCAATAAGGAGTTCATGATCTGAGTCACAGTCAGCTCCCAGTCTTGTTTTTGCTGACTGTATAGAGTTTCTCCTTCTTTAACTGCAAAGAATATAATCAGTCTGATTTTGATAGTGATCATCTGATGATGTCCATGTGTAGAATCATCTCTTGTGTTGTTAGAAGAGGGTGTTTGCTATGACCTGTGCGTTCAAAACACTATTAGCCTTTGCCCTGCTTCATTTTGTACTCCAAGGACAAACTTGCCTGTTACTCAGGTAGCTCTTGACTTCCTATTTTGCATTCCAGTCCCCTATGATGAAAAGGACTTCTTTTCTTCTTTTTTTTTGGTGTTAGTTCTAGAAGATCTTGACCCATTCATCATAGACCCATTCAACTTCAGCTTCTTCGGCATTAGTGGTTGGAGCATAGAGTTGGATTACTGTGATATTGAATGGTTTACCTTGGACACAAACAGAGTTCATTCTGTCATTTTTAAGATTGCACCTAGGTACTGTATTTCAGTCTCTTTTGTTGACTATGAGGGCTGCTCCATTTCTTCTAAGGGTTTCTTGCCAACAATAGTAGATATAATGGTCATCTGAATTCAATTTGCCCATTCTGATCGGTTTGAGTTCACTGATTCCTAAAATGTCGATGATCACTCTTGCCATCTCCTGTTTGACCACTTCCAATTTAGCTTGATTCATGGACCTAACGTTCCAGGTTCTTATGCAGGATTGTTCTTTACAGCATCACACTTGACTTTCATCACAGTCACATTCACAACTGGGCATTGTTTTCTCCCTGGCTCCATCTCTTCATTTTTTCTGGAGCTATTTCTCTTTCTTCTCCAATAACATATTGGGTACCTACAGATCTGGGGAGTCATCTCTCAGTGTCCTATCTTTTTGTCTTTTCATACTCTTCATGGGGTTCTCAAAGCAAGAATACTGAAGTGGTCTGCCATTCCCCTCTCTAGTGTGCCATGTTTTGTCAAAACTCTCCACCATGACCTGTCTGTCTCAGGTGGCCTTACATGGCATGGCTCACAGTTTCATTGAGTTATTCAAGGCTGTGATCCGTGTGATCAGTTTAGTTAGTTTTCTGTGATTGTGGTTTTTATTTTGTCTGCCCTCTGATGGATAAGGAGAAGAGGCTTGTGGAAGCCTCCTGATGGGAGAGACTGGCTGTGGGGTAATCTGGTTCTTGGTAATCTGGTTCCAGTGGGTGGGGCCATGCTCAGTTCAGTTCAGTCGCTCAGTTCTGTCTGACTCTTTGTGACCCCATGGACTGCAGCACGCCAGGCTTCCCTGTCCATCACCAACTTGAGCTTGCTCAAACTCATGTCCATTGAGTCGGTGATGCCATCCAGCCATCTCATCCTCTGCCATCCCCTTCTCCTCCTGCCTTCAATCTTTCCCAGCATTAGGGTCTTTTCAAATGAGTCAGTTCTTCGCATCAGGTGGCCAAAGTATTGGAGTTTCAGCTTCAATATCAGTCCTTCCAATGAGTATTCAGGACTGATTTCCTTTAGGGTGGACTGGTTGAATCTCCTTGCAGTCCAATGGCCATGCTCAGTAAATCTTTAATCTAATTTCATGTTGATGGGTGGGGCTGTGTCCTCTCCCTGTTGTTTGGCCTGAGGCCAAACCATGGTATGGTGGTAAACCTCCTTCAAAAGGACTTACACATCACTGTTGTAGTCAGCGCCCCAGACCCAGCCACAGGCCACTTTGATCCATGCCTCCACCAGGAAGACTCCTGGACGCTCACAGGCAAGTCTGGCTCAGTCTCTTGTGGGGACGCTGCTCCTTTCTCCTGGCTCCTGGTACACAAAAGGTTTTGTTTGTGTCCTCCAAGAGTCTGTTTCCCAGTCCTATGGAAGTTCTGTAATCAAATCCCATTGGCCTCCAAAGTCAAATTCCCTGGCATTTCTCAGTCCTTTGCTGGATCCCCAGGTCGGGAAATCTGTTGTGGGTTGCAGAGTTTTCATAACAGTGTGAGGACTTCTTTGGTATAATTGTTCTCCAGTTTGTTGGTCATCTGCTCAGTGGCTCTATGGTGGGGCCAGTGGCTCTATGGTGGGGCTAATGGTGACCTCCTCCAAGAGGACTTACACTACATGGCGTGCCTCCCAAGTCTGCTGCAGCCAGAGCCCCTGTCCCCGCAGTAGGCCACTGCTGATCCATGCCTCTGCAGGAGACACTCAAATACTCAAAGGCACGTCTGGTTGTTTGAGCCCTCTGACTATCTCTGTGGTGGGTATGAGGTTTGATTCTAAACGTAATTTCGCCCCTCCTACCATTTTATTGGGGCTTCTCCTTTGCCCTCCGACATGGGATATCTTTTTTTTGGTGGGATCCAACATTCCCCTGTCGATGGTTGTTCAGCATCGAGTCGCAATTTTGGAGTTCTCTCAGGAGAAGATGAGCGCATGTCCTTCTACTCCACCCATGTTATGCTTCTTAAATATAACTGTAGAAAGCATTTATTAGGCTTAATTTGAGTTGTGAATATAAACACTAATCATTAGTCTAAATAATTTGAATTATGGGAGTTTTGCTACACACTTTTTGGTATGCAGTGTTTTAGTATAATTACATCCAGAAGATACAAGTCCTGAAAGCAAAAGCTATTGATCTGAAGCTTTTAAATGTAAGAGGACAACTTTATTAATCATTTATAACATTATAGATGTTTTAATTACAAATTATAAAAGAGGACTAATAGGGATACTCCCCAAGCCCAGATACAGCTAAGGTAAACAAAGTATGAATCCAAACACCTGGAGGAGAGGTCAGGATGAATACATAGGCTGTTTTTCCCCAAGAATTTCTAAAACTTTCTGCTGCCATTTAGTCTAAGGAAACATACGGTGCAGTCTATCTATGGTCTAGGTTTATTTGGTTAACTAAGGAACCTGGGATACAATTTGCAATTTCTATTTTTGGAACCAAGTATTTTAAATTTAGAAACCTCCTTGACATGTTGATAAGCATTTTGCACAGTGTGAGCTGTTAATAGCTATCATGGAAAAAAGGATTTGCGATCACGTCAGTGTGGGATGCATCGGATACTGTCTCCCTCTGTTAGAGAGTCACCACCTGCATGAACATATGTTAAGGGCTTCAGGAAGACTGCAAGTTATGAAACATGTTTGTGCTTAGCCTAGATTTCTTCCCAACTTTTTGGATGATGAAGCAGTTTGTTTCCCTTATAGAAGATTTGTATTCAGAAGTGATAGTATTCTAAGGGAAAAAATTGGGGAAACAACTATTTTAATCTGTAATTTATTTTTCCATTATTTTTTGGAATCACTTCTCATTGGGCTTTCCTGGTGGCTCAGACAGTAAAGAGTCCTCTTGCAATGCACGAGATAGGGTTTGATCTCTGGGTTGAGAAGATCCCCTGGAGAAGGGAATGGCAACCCACTCAGTATTCTTGCCTAGAGAATTCCGTGAACAGTGGAGCCTGGTGGGCTACAGTCCATGGGGTTGCAAAGAGTCGGACATGACTGAGTAGATAACACACTCTCATTGTTTCTGACATTTCTAATCAAAATAGCTGTATTTCTGTCATTTTTATAGACTTCTACTGCTGCTGCTACTGCTAAGTCACTTCAGTTGTGTCTGACTCTGTGCGACCCCATAGACGTCAGCCCACCAGGCTCTCCTGCCCCTGGTTTTTTCCAGGCAAGAACACTGGAGTGGGTTGCCATTTCCTTCTCCAATGCATGCAAGTGAAAAGTGAAAGTGAAGTCACTCAGTCTTGTCTGACTCCCTGCGACCCCATGGACTGCAGCCTACCAGGCTCCTCCACCCATGGGATTTTCCAGGCAAGAATACTGGAGTTGGGTGCCATAGACTTCTAGAGCTGGCTAACTTGAGGATACCTCAGGGAGAGAAATTAATTTTTCTCTGCATGTTGATTCTTGCTTGGTTGAAGATATGTGATATTTTGTATTTTTATCAGCAGTTTTAAAAAGTATGTTGGTAGAATTTATCAATCCAGTAAATACTTTGATTATTAGTGGCTTAGTTAAGTACTGTACAGTGCCTTTCATTTTTATTTTAAAATTTACGCAAATAATCTATGAAAATATACCTGTTATTAAAAAACTTGACAATTCAGAAATTATTAAACCATAAAAATTTCACACTCATAAAGATAATCTTTGAAAGCATTTTCGGTTCTTTGGGGGCCTTTTAAAAACACATTAAAAATATTTCCTTTCTGAATTTTAGTACACATGTAGAAAGGCCTCCCTTATCTCATGATTTTAAACAAAATAATCATATTCATTTTCCTTAAACAAGATGACCTGGAAATTCTAGAAGCTTAAGTAAATATGCATAATAAATGGCTTATTGATATTGGGTTATGATAAATTTGTTCAGTGGCATTCATGATATATTCAACATGTTGTTCTTTATTAGTGTTACATAGTTCAATGCACCACAAATTTGCAAATGTGATACATTAACATGAAGTTTCCAGAAGTCCCTGCACACGTACCTGTGATGCACTAGTTTGTATCTCTGGTTTTCACTGGGTAAATTTGTGCTTCTAGCACACCTCAGAAGACATCATCAGAGCTTCCGTTTGTAAATATATATTTATGTTTATATTACATTGTAAATAATAATAATATTTTAGTCTGATGTGAAGAGCCGACACATTCAGAAAAGACTTTGATGCTGGGAAAGACTGAAGACCAAAGACGCGGGCAGCAGAAGATGAGATAGTTAGGTAGCATCACCAACTCAATGGACAGGAGTTTGAGCAAACTCCAAAAGACCGTGAAGGACAGGGAAGCTGGTGTGATGCAGTCCGTGGGATCACAAAGAGTCAGACATGACTTAGCAACTAAACCACACAAGGTAAATAATAATAAATATGTATATTTTATATATATATATACACACACACACACACAAACTTTATGACTACTCTGTACTTTTTTTAAAAAGGTCTTTTAAGAATGTTTATCTGTTTGACTCGTCTAGAGTTGAATTTTGTATATGGTGTGAAGATAGAATCTACATTTAAAAAATTTTTCTTCCAAATGAATTGTCAGATGTTCTAATACCCTTTATGGGACAATTAAGATGGGATTTGTGTATGCCCATCTTAAGATGGAAGATAAAGGTTTGAGAGTCATCCACAAAGAGGTGAAAGTTGAAAGTGTAAAGGTGGATGAGATTTAGGGGTGGGGGTAAATAGAAAGATGGACAAAGCATGGCATCCTGAACCTTAGGACATGTGCTTCTTTAGAGGGAGAGAGGAAGAAAAGGAGTTAACCACAGGTAGCAGAAGGACCCCAAGTGGTGCCATGGAGGTTGGGGAGCTGCTGCTGCTGCTAAGTCGCTTCAGTTGTGTCCGACTCTGTGCGACCCCACAGATGGCAGCTCACAAGGCTCCCCCATCCCTGGAATTCTCCAGGCAAGAACACTGGAGTGGGTTGCCATTTCCTTCCCCAATGCATGAAAGTGAAAAGTGAAAGGGAGGTCGCTCAGTCGTGTCCGACTCTTCGCGACTCCATGGACTGCAGCCTCCCAGGCTCCTCCGTCCATGGGATTTGCCAGGAAGAGTACAGGAGTGGGGTGCCATCACCTTCTCCGGGAGGTTGGGGAGAGGGTGGTACTAATCAGTGGGCCAGTAAGATTCTGTTGTGAATGCATGGAACAAAACATTTGATACATTAGTTATGCAAGTAATTGAATTCTGTGGTATAACTAGCTTTTGGATTATTTGGGGTTATCCACAATATATTCCATTGTTTCCATCCATGGACATGGATGATGTGAGTTAACTGCAAACATGGTCCATTTTGGAGTCATAAAGTGAAACTCTCTAAACATATTTTAAAATGTCATTTTATGAAAAGTTAATTTGTATGGTTCATTTGAAAAATATTTACAATGAAAACTCAGTGAACATACAAAGACATAATATATACAAAAGAGCTTTGGACCTAAATAAACCATGAAAATAAGAGATGTGGTTTGTGTATGTAGCGTATGGTGGCTATTCCTCACCCATTCGGTGAAAATGCCGAGCGTTCTTGGCCAGGCCTCTTTGCCTCCCTGTGTTTGTCTGCACACGCACTAATGCTGTAAAAGACAATTTAAGCTTGCTAATTATTTGTTTTTAGAAGCTGGTCATTTCTAATGGCTATTTGTGACTCACTTTTCCCTGTTTCCCTCTTCAAAAAGAGGTAGGGTGAGGTAGTGAAATTGTCCCATTAGTGTGGACATACTGTTTGATCAGTCTGTGGTTATGCCGTGAGGATGATAATCACTGCATAAATGCAGAACAGCCCTGCATCCCACTAGCCCTTCCCAGCTGCCCTGGAAAGCAGCCAGTCGGCAAACACGGAAGAAGCTGCGTGCACCGCTCTGCTCAGCTGCACCCTGGTTGAGGATGGATGACTGGCGGAAGTGGAGCAGCTGCTCTACAGCAAGACTCGAGCAGAAACCTCCAGCCAGTCACTCCCCGAGAAGCCCGCAGCACTTGTGGGTGACACCAAGGGAGCTGCTGCTGGCGATGCGTGAGGGGTACTGTCTGTGGACAGACAGGGTACGCGGTGATGTGACAGAGGGGGCTCATTGTGATTGAAGGTATTGAGCAGCCGCTGAAGCTGGGAACATCAGCAAACAGTGATAGCCCCTGTATTGGTGCCTGGAGTCCGAAGGCAGGGCTCGACCAGCTAAGCGTCTCTGTTTAGAGCCATTTGCAGTTTTTTTTTTAAAGCCATATCCATAAATATGGAAAGTAACATTGCCAGCATCATTATAATCATATACGAAGGAAGAAGATGCACATTCATAAATTATACTAATGAATACCAGCTAATGGTGATGGGCTGAGCACTGTATTCCATATACGGCTTAAAGTCATTTGCTATCTGCTTCTCTTGATTTATTTTCTTCACAGCCTTATCTTTGCCAGATACAATATACTTATTTATAGATCATGTCCTTCTTAGCCCCTACCATGGAGAAGTTCCAGGGGGTACAGTCTTTGAATGGTTTTGTTTTCTGCTGTATCCCCAGTGTCAAGAACAGTGCCTGTACACAGTAAGCCCTGAAGATATATGCTTGTGGTAAAATGTAAAAAATTCAGTCTAGTATATTTCTAATGATTTCCCATAATATTAGTAAGGCTCAAAACGTCGATTTAGAATAAGAAATGGGCTCATTAAGTGAACAGTAATTTTCTTTAAAGTGATTCCTACATAGCTGAGCTTTCCAGTATTCAAAATGTATAATGTCATATTTCTGATGGGTTTAATCAGTTAGCATTAACAGTTTAGTTAGTGAACTCACTGTTTTGTGCTCATGCTGCAAAATAACAGGTTTTGGCTAAGTTTCTCTCCTCCCCTTTCCATCCCTCCCATCTTGCACTGGAGAGAATGTTGTCATAGCACAAAAACTTTCATCCAACTCATTGTCAATATATTGATAACAGGAATCAAAAGATCTACTCCCTTTTATAGATTGGGTGTTCTCTTACAGTCTGTGTATAAAAGGCAGTAGGAAAAAATATCAGTTTTCCTCAGTTCAGTTCAGTCACTCAGTCGTGTCCGACTCGTTGCAACCCCATGAATCGCAGCACGCCAGGCCTCCCTGTCCACCAACTCCCAGAGTTTACTCAGACTCATGTCCATCGAGTCGGTGATGCCATCCAGCCATCTCATCCTCTGTCATCCCCTTCTCCTCCTGCCCTCAATCTTTCCTGGCATCAGGGTCTTTTCCAATGAGTCAACTCTTTGCATCAGGTGGCCAAAATATTGGAGTTTCAGCTTATCATCAGTCCTTCCAATGAACACCCAGGACTGATCTCCTTTAGGATGGACTGGTTGGATCTCCTTGCAGTCCAAGGGACTCTCAAGAGTCTTCTCCAACACCACAGCTCAAAAGCATCAATTCTTCAGTGCTCTGCTTTCTTCACAGTCCAACTCTCACATCCATACATGACCACTGGAAAAACCATAGCCTTGACTAGACTCAGTTTTCCTAGGTAGAGAAAATAGCAATGTTTGTAATTACTTTAGGTGGAAATGGTTTGGGCTCCCATTGTACACCACCAGCTTGGAGGTGTTCGGCAGGTATAGGAAAAGCTCTGTCAGACAAAGGAAAGCTAAGGACTTCCTAAACCAGCCTGGGCAGCAGCCTCGTATAAAAACATTAATAAATAACAAAACTACAAAAACAAAAAAAAAATAGAGAACAAGAGCAAACAGATTACAAGTTCACATTTTGAAAGTACACCTATGGAAGTATTGGATTCCATATTGAAAACAAAACAAGACAACTCCTCAGGTGATTCTCACGTAGGTAAAGTATTAAGAACCATAAGACTGGAATTCAAATTTCAGATGGAAACTTGGACCCGATCAGGTACTACCTGAGAACATTTGTAATTATTTAGTCAAGGCTTTTCTCACTGGGAATTCTATTTCAGGTGTGCACGGTTGGGACCCAATAATCTTTTTCCACTTTTTAATTTAGAAAATTTTAATAAGATATTCCAGGTGATTCTGGGATCCTATAATAGTTCTATTTTTAATTTTTGGAGGAACTTTCATACTATTTTCTGTAGAGGCTGTACCAATTTATATTCCCAGTCCTAGGGTTCCCTTTTTTCCACCTCCTCACCTCACTTATTTACTGTCTTTTTGATGACAGCTATTTTATTTTAACAGGTATGAGGTGATATTTCATGGTTTTGATTTGCATTTCTCTGGATGATTAGATATTGAGCATCTTTTCAATATGCCTGTTGACCATCAATGTGTCTTGTTTGGAAAAGTGCCTATTGAAGTATTCTTCTCATAATCAGTTATGTATCCAAAGACAACAAAAGTGCTAATTTGAAAAGATATATGCACCCCAATGTTGATAGTGGCATTATTTACAATAGCCAAGATATAGAAGCTACCTAAGTGTTTATCAACAAATGAATGAAGATGTGTATATTTTTGTATGCATACATACATATATATATATTATAATGTAATATTTCTCAGCCATAAAAAAAAGAAATTTTGCCATTTGCAACAACATGGATGGACCTGGAGGGTATTATGCTTAGTAAAATAAGTCAGAGAAAGACAGATACTGTATGTTTTCACTTATATGTTGAATCTAAAAATTAAAACAAATGAATGAATATAACCAAACAGAAACAGACTCACAGATACAGAAAGCAAACTAGTGGTTACCACTGGGGAGAGGGGTAGATGGAGAGGCAAGTTAGGTGAGGGGATTATAGGTACAAACTACTAGTTATAAAATAAATTGGATACAAGGATATGATACACAGCACGGGGAATATAATCAATATTTTATTACTTTATGGGAAGTATAGTCTGTAAAAATATCAAGTATTATGTTGCACACCTGAAACTAATATTGTAGATCAACTATACTTCAATTTTAGAACAAGATTACAGATGATTCTTATTTTCAGGCTTAAATGGGAAGAATTAATCTAGAAGACCTTAAGGTACGATCCAGTCCTCAGATTCTGTGATTATTCAAATAATTTAATTCTCTACTTTATCTGACTGTAGATACAGTTTTTAAACGATTTTGGCAGTGGGGGAAGTGGTGGTGGTTAGGAATCCTATAACTGAAATCACAGTGGTTTATAAATTGGGCTGTTTATGCTTGGCTTAAGAAGGCATGAACAAATAAACAGGCCTCATTTCAGGCATACTTCCCTGTGGAATGACACACCCTCTGGATCATTGGGTCCAGTAACATTTTTCATTTATTTGTGAGCACGCTTGATGGGCCTGCAGCCGTGGTGTACAAAGGTTAAACTCAACAGCTAGAAAAACGATGACAGTAACAAAGTTTAAATAACAAAAAAGCGTGGTGCATGAAAACCAATCTTCAAACTCTATAAAACTCCCCATGCCCATTCTTCATTATGTTTTTAACTACATCATGATTATACAACTTGAACTCCCTACGAGTTGAAAAACAAATAGCCAGTACTTAGAGTAATATTTCCCAAAGATAGTTCTGCTTTGAATTTTCTTTTTATTTCTTTTTTCACTATATATTTCAAGTGGATTAAATAGAGAATTTTAATTAAGAAAACAATGTTCAGAACCCTATTTGCTTCTCAGATGCTGTACTCTATGGTCTAGTAAGTACTTTAATGAGTTGTAAAGCTGCAAGATGTTTCGACTTTCTTAACATCCTTAACTCCATCAGCATATATTTCTGCCAGACTTATAAAATGAATTCTATTTCCCCCAAATGGATAATTTTTAACAAAGAGCTTCATTCTATTTTTTTTAAGTGCCTAATTTAAGGTATAAGCTATTCTTAACCTCAAATAGGATTGAACTAATTTTTTCCTTTGCTATCTTACATAGCTATTCACATGGCAGAAGTCTTTGGATGATTATTTTATCTTCATTTTAGGTCTTTAGATACTGCAGAGAATAATTATGCAAAATTTGGAATTTTATCATTTGAAAAAACATTCAAGATAGTTTATTATAATCTTCAATTTTCAGATATGAGGACTGAGACTCAAAGGGACTAAGAGACTTGCCTATGGCCATTGAATTCAAGGAAAGTCGGTGCTTGCACCTGGACTTTCAGAAGCCAGATTCTAAGTTCTTTCCAACTCATACATGGACTTCAAGTGCCTTCACCCTAACAAGACCAATTGAATAGCTTAAAAGAATAATTCAGATCATACTTGATAGCAAGAGTGAGAAGCTCCATAAGACTCCTTGCAAAACTTTGGCCAGTGATTACAGCTCAGCATTGCCCAGGGTGGACCCTCAGCTTCCATCCCAGTCTGGAAGGGAAGTGCTCAACACCTTAAGACAAGAGCTCCTAAGACTCTTCTTAGGTACCTATAAAATGGAAATATCCCCAATTTAGCTTTGGCTAAAGAAATGACCATTTCCTTGGATGGATGGGGAAACTTCATGGGGACTGTAGAGATAAGTCACAGTGACCCCTTGAACAGATCAAGGTAAATGAGTCCCTGGAAAAAGGCTGAAGATGCCAGCATGAACCAGGTGGCTGGGGAAGGGGAGCGAAAGGGCTAGCTGTGCCCAGGCCTCCTAAACAAGGTTTGGCAGAGGATGCCTCACCCACATCCTGGTCCCAAACCCAGGCCAGAGGAGGGTCAGTAAAGAGTGTCCCCAGAGAGATGTGAGGGCTGAGGGGCTTCTGTCTGCCCAGAACCTTATGCATTCTGCCTGGGGTGCCAGGAAGAAATGCTCCCCTCTACGCTTTGCACTGCTTTGTCTGTGAAATACCATTTTTGGGGGCTCTGCCCTGAGTACACATGAGCTCTTGGTAGAAGACTAGGTTCCTACATTCTAGAAAAAGGTTACTGGAGGACAGCCATATTTGCAAGGGACAGCAGAGATTTTCCTGGGAAAGTGAACCATGGACTAGAGGGCGAGTCTGACTCTTCCTCATTCTGGTTCTGCGAACGTTGGGTCTGGATTCCACAGCTTGGACACACAAGGTGCCTCTGCCACATGGAGACAGTGAGAAATCCTGAGAGAGATTCTAAAAACAAGATGGTCTTGTGAACCCCAGGGGAAGCCACATCAGGAAATAAGTTATGCATTAATCTCTGGATTGGGCTCATGGTTTTCTCCTTACTCTTTGTGAATCATCGTGGAGACTTACAGCTTGACTGAGCTGTGCTGTGGAGAAGTAACAGAAGTTCTCATTTCCTGACTAAGTGTAAAAAGATGCTTGTGGCAAAAGGTACCCCGGTGGTGGCTTGTGGGGCCCAATGTAGTAGCCTCTGAGGAGGTTGACTGACCGGGTGCTGCAGAAGCCACTCCTAAGCAAGTACAGATGCTTGAGGAATGACAGGGGCCAAAGTCATGTGCGTTATTACTATTGCTGTTGGCATTTATTACCTGCTGTGCTGGTACAGAAAAGAGGGCGCATCTTTGGCCAAGCACCGCCCACTATGCTAATCTATGCTAATTGCACAACAACCATCCGCACAGCGCAGGGCAACAGAGCTTCTTTCATAGCCATCCATCCATGCATGCATGACATGAAGGCCCACACCCTGCCCGCTCTGTCTTTTAAACACCATAAAAAGCCTCTTCAGTCATCCTGTGTCCTTGTCCCTATTTCCTCAGCCATTTTCATTCGCTTATGGCACCATTGTTTCTTGATGTTCCCTATAAAGTTCCAAAGAGTTCTCATCAGTCTGTTTCATGGACTCCCTGCCTCGCTCCAGCCTTTCAAATGTTGGTGTCTCAGGGTTCTGTCCTCTTTCTAGCTCTCTTGTCCCTGTCGACACTGTCTCAGTCGGCTACTGCCAGGATACCTACACATCACAGTTTTCTCTCTCCTCACAGATCTTCTTCCTGCTCTGAAGTTTATTGAGAGTTTTCTAAAAAAGATATCTGAGATGTGGTCTTTTTCCTAGATAGTTTAACTTATTTGCTATAAATGCATATTTTAATAGGGGACAAATATTGTCCTTAGGTCTGCATTTAACTATTCAAACTATTTTGATTTTTAGTTGAATTTAGAACACGATAATAAAAATTTTGTAGTTTATTTAAATCATAATTATACGTTAGATACTTAATATGTACATTTAATTTTTATTGGTAATAAAAATCATAACACTGAAGTGAGGATTAAAAGCCACTTAGGGGGATAGAGAAATATTCATAACATCTTACTACTTATAGTTAATAGAATTATTCTTTGAAATTACCTTGTCTCAAAAATTAAAGCATAAAATGAATTTATAGTCAGTTTTTAAAGCACTTTTTATACATAGGAAAACTTAGTCTTTTACATGGACATAAATGCTGTTTATGAGGAGAACACATGTTTCCTGGGTAGCTAACCATAGGTATAGTCACCAATGGAAAATGGAGATGCATTTTCCTTACTGCCTAGATATATCCAGATAATTTTTTTCAAATAAAAAAATGAGTTTATGCCCCTCAAAATTTTCTGACAATAGTTGATCCCTCTGAAGCTAGAGCTCAGAGAAAAATTGACTCTGGAATTAGATAATTCAGGAAAATATTTCATTTCCATACTAAGTACTTAGTTTGTGCGCTGAGTCACTTCAATTGTGTCCTACTCTTTGTGACCCCATGGACTATAGCCCTCCAGGCTCCTCTGTCCATGGGATTCTCCAGGCAAGAATACTGGAGTGGGTTGCCATGCCGTCCTCCAGGGGATCTTCCTAACCCACATCTCCTGCATTACAGGGGGATTTTTTTTTTTTTTTTTTAACCACTGAGCTACTGGGGAAGCCAAGTACTTAGTGTAAACCATCCAAATTTGAGTTTCACTTTTTTTCAAAGATTTTAGTCTTAAGTTTTTCTTATTTATTTATTTATTTTTTAATGTTACCTACAGATGACCTGGGCATAGAAAACAAAGCCAGAGCAAGGCCCAGGAGATAAGACAAGCATTCTGGCTTGGCATCACTGCTGAAACCGTAAAATGACACATAAGGAAGTACTCAAGTCACAAGCTATAGTGCCTTTACACTATAAATATAAAATATTTGCAATAAAAAAGGCAAACACTAAGCATAATGCACATATGCAGCTAGCACTGTTCTGGCTCCTCAGAATCAGTGAGGGAAATCTGTTTTAGCTCCAGGTGTCCACTTGAGCAGAGAGATGGCCTTGTAAACAGATTGTGACATGGCCACAGCCATCTGTGCTGCTCGGCAGACCTGCCTGCAGTCCACCGGAAGGGAGGAACTGAAGCTAGTGCCCCGAGCCATCTGTGCATCTACGGACGAGCTGTGCACTTCTGCTTCAGGATCAAGAGATACCTATCTGCACATCTGGATCCATTTTTGAGTTATCCCCATGGCAACAGGAGTTCAGAGATGTTTGGCTGGCTCAGCTGTCTGGGGCAGCTGTGAACTCAGCGGAAACCCAAGTCTTAGAGCACGTGCATTTATTGCTGAGAAGACCCAAGCCTGACAATGAAAGTAAATGGAATTTAACTAGTTGGTCTGTTCATGGAAGTGACGTCCTCATTGGCTGGCAGGGCTGGTGATTTGTCAAGGCTGGGAAAGAAAAGAGAAGGAAGGAAGAGATCGGTGAGAAGCCACCCTAGAAGAGGTGGGGATGCTACATAGACAGGAGCTAGATGCCGCAGGGCAGAGAGAAGAAATATTTCCCAAGCAGAGTTGTGAAGTGGTTATGAGCTGGATGTATTAAGCTAGACTACCTGGTTTCAAATTACAGTTCTCATGACCTTGGAGTCATTTGCCTTCTGTTTGCCTAAGTTTCCTCATCTGTAAAATGGGAATAGCAGTCTTCATCTAGGAGGGTTGTTGTGAGATTATGAGTTCATATAGATGAAGGACTTAGAACAGCATGAAACACTCAGTAGAATTGCTCAGTGAGTTGGAACGTTCATTAGTTAGTGATGAAGGTACTTACATAGCACCTGGACATTTATGCTTTTCTGCCTCCCCCTGACCCAGACACATGGCGCAGAAGCCATGGGTGCAGAGTGTGGGGACCTGCAAGAGTCCTTGAGTGCATCCCTTTCTTTAAGCTTTTTTATTTCAGCCTCACCTTGCTTCACAAGATCTTAGTTCCCTGCCTAGGGATCAGACTGAGCCCCAACAGTGAAAGGGCTGAATCCTAACCACTGGACCACCAGAAAGAAAGAAAGTGAAGTTGCTCAGTCATGTCCGACTCTTTGCGACCCCATGAACTGTAGACCTCCAGGCTCCTCTGTCCATGGGATTCTCCAGGCAAGAATACTGGAGTGGGTTGCCATTTCCTTCTCCAGGGGATCTTCCCAACCCAGGGATCAAACTGGGTCTCTCGCATTGCAGGCAGATGCTTTACACGCTGAGCCACCAGGGAAGCCCACTGGACCACCAGGGAGTTCCCTAAGTGCATCTCATTATTCGAGGAACTGCCAGAGTAACATCAGATCACCTTCTAGAGGATGTGAAATTAGGGGAGCCTTTAGTGCAAGGCTGTATAAATCTTGCACACTTTGGTTATATCTTTGGGCCTCTTTGTGGAAAATGCACACGTACACACATACACACATGGTGAGCTCTTACTACACGAAACACATTCTGTTAAATTCTTTACATGTATAATTTTACCTGTGTGTTGCAGCAATTCTGTGAGGCAAGCCTAATTATTGTCTTCATTTCAAAGATGAAAAATCATAGGTTTAGGTCACCAAGGACCCAACAGCTGTTAAGTAGTATAGCCAGGGGACTTCCCGGATGACCCAGTGGTTAAGACTTCACCCTCCAGTACAGGGGACATGGGTTTGATACCTCATCCAGAAAGACCCCGCATGCTGCAAGGCCACTAAGCCACTGTGCCACAACTACTGAAGCCCATGGACCGAAGAGCCTGTGCCCTGCAACAGGAGAGCAGCCCCTACCCACTACAACTAGAGAAAGCCTACCCATAGCAATGAAGACTTGGTGCAACCAAAAATAAACAAATTGAAAAGAAGAATAATATAGCCAGAGTTTGGACCCATGCACTCCTGACTCTGAAACCAATGCTCTTAATTGTTATATGGGACGGTGTACAGAACAGTGGTCCTAGGAAGGCCAGGATGGGGGCGAGCACTGCCTATCATGCTCTGGGGAGATCACCACATTTTCTGGAATATGTGAGCTAAAAAATGTTAAGCTGTTAAGCTGTGTTCTTTATCTTACAGGGTGGAAACTTAAGTCACAGCAAATCAGCGTGTACAACCAATAGAGTTTTGTCTCCTGTATCTGAGATCAGTTTCTCTTGGGCCCCCAGTGCTGCTGATGGTGGGAAAGGCACACTCCTTGCCTCCACCATCTAAAGCACTCCCAATACCTTCTGTCTTAGAAAAGCGAATATGCACTTGAGGCAGAGTTCACTTCAGTCTTCACTTGATTCGAAGGTCAAACTTCTTAAAAAGGTTTCTTCTATCCAGTATTCTTCCCCTTCTGCTTCCCAAGACAGGCAGGTAGGGTATCCTCGGGGCAGGGAGGCAGCAGACTGGTTTCTCTGCTGTATGTGTCTAATGGGGTGGGGGTGGGGGTGGGGGAGAACTTCCTCTTACTGTTATCACGGTCATTACTCCTTTCTTGCTGACTGAGCGCCTCCTCCCTTGTCCTCGTGATGTGGTCCACTTTATGTGGCATGGTCAGGCGTCCTGTTTCATCCCTAGGCATTTACCCTGGGCCTCTGCTCTTGGGACACTTTATTTTTAAGAGGGACCACCGTTTGGATGAAGTACAGGCTGGAATCAAGATTGCTGGGAGAAATATCAATAACCTCAGATATGCAGATGATACCACACCTAGGGCAGAAAGAGGAGAACTAGAGCCTCTTGATGAAAGTGAAAGAAGAGAGTGAAAAAGTTGGCTTAAAACTCAACATTCAGAAAACTAAGATCATGGCATCTGGTCCCATCACTTCATGGGGAATAGATAGGGAAACAATGGAAACAGTGATAGACTATTCTGGGGGGCTCCAAAATCACTGCAGATGGTGACTACAGCCATAAAATTAAAAGACGCTCCTTGGAAGAAAAGTTATGACCAACCTAGACAGCATAATAAAAAGCAGAGACATTACTTTGCCAAAAGAGGCCCATCTAGTCAAAGTGATAGTTTTTCCAGTCGTCATGTATGGATGTAAGAGCTGGACTATAAAGAAAACTGAGCACAGAAGAACTGATGCTTTTGAACTGTGGTGTTGGAGAAGACTCTTCAGAGTCCCTGGGACAGCATGGAGATCCAACCAGTCCATCATAAAGGAAATCATTCCTGCATATTCATTGGAAGGACTGATGCTGAAGCTGAAACTCCAATACTTTGGCCACCTGATGCGAAGAACTGCCTCCTTGGAAAAGACTCTGATGCTGGGAAAGATTGAAGGTGGGAGGAGAAGGAGACGACAGAGGATAAGATGGTTGGATGGCATCACTGGCTCAATGGACATGAGTTTGAGTAAGCTCTGGGAGTTGGTGATGGACAGGGAGGCCTGGCGTGCTGCAGTCCATGTGTTCGCAAAGAGTTGGACACGACTGAGCAACTGAACTGAACTGAACCCTTCACCTGCTCCCCCTGTGGCAACAGTTCAAGTCAACATCCTCAAGTGATTTTCCCTCTTCCTCAGGGGTGTGCAAAGTCATCCTCGGGACTTCCCTGGTGGTCCAGTCATTAACAATCCACCTTTTAGTGCAGGGAATATGGTTCAAACCCTGGTTGGAGAGCTAAGATGCCACGTGCTGTGGGGCCACTAAGCCCTGGAGCTACAACTCCTGAGCCTGTATGCCACCCTTAAGACCTGATACAGCCAAATAAATAAATGATTAATTAATTTGTCCTCTACCCATTGCTAGGAATATAGGGATTCTCCAGGCAACTTCCCTCAGCCATGTCTATGCTTTGGCTGTGGTGCCATGTTGGGAGCTATACCACAAGGCAACCTGTTTCTCTGAGAGGCTTATTCCCAACTTGCCCAGCAAGGGAAGCAAAGACCCCTCTGACTCTGAGAGACCCCACAACTGTCTTCACGTTTCAGCCACTCTGCCTCCACCCGAGGACTTTTCCTGCAGGAGTCGGTTTGGCCCCAGTGGATTTATTTACTCTGCATTCCTCTCCCCTCTCTTCCTTTTCCTCAGAGAGAGGCTTAGCAGTTGAATGAGAATTTCCTTCAGTACGGATCTTGACTGCTCTGCATGATGATCTGCTATGTAGAAAACCTTCCAAATTTTGTTTGCTGATATTTGAGGAGAAGATTTTGAAAATCCAGGGGTATGTGTGTTGGGGAGGGGCAGTTCTCTTGCTCAAGGAAGTCGGACTTCCAAGACTATTTCTCACTATGAACTTTACAAATCTGATTTAACACTCAAATCTGAGCCATTCCTTTTCTCTAGGTATTATGGGCTCTTCCCTTCAAGCAATGAAAGCCCTTGATTCAATGACTCAGAGAGCCATAGGGAATTAAAAATACATGGTTCCATTATTTTCAAAATATTATAGCTATTACATATACATCTGGTTTAATGTTAACTTTATATGTGGATTTCCCTTTTGTGATCTTCAAGTTTCATAAAATTTTGATTTAACTGTTCCAGTGTGATTTCAGTTGTAGTTTAGACTACAGCATTAAATGGGGAACAATAATGTTCTCTACCGCAGCCGGCATGGTGGTGGCACTGGAAATAAGAGAAGGAGAAAGCGATTCTAGAGCGAATCGAGGTGGGATGTGAAGTCCACTTGCGCATCCTTACATGCCCGGAACCTTATTCAAATAGTAGCCCTGGAGGTTCTAGGTTTAATTTTGTTAATCAAAGAGGCTACTTGTGTCTAGGAAAATACAGTGTTTGGCAATGTTTTTGCTACTTTTCTGACAGCCAACATTATTTTTGGTTCAGCATGTGTGCTACAGTGACTGGAATGCAAAATGCACACTATGAGACAGAAACAGAATGTTGTTATAGGAGAGATTTCATATGGAGATCGGGCCATCGTGTAGGCATTCCAAAGAACTTAATCCTACTGTATTGTTCAAGATGGCATTTGATTGTGGTTTGTACCTAGTGTTCCTTTAAATCAAACTTTCATAGAGAGTAGAGCCTGGAGAATCCCAGGGACGGCGGAGCCTGGTGGGCTGCCATCTATGGGGTTGCACAGAGTCGGACACGACTGAAGCGACTTAGCAGCAGCAGAGAAGATAGTGGTGTCTTATGTTTACAGAAGTGTGTGTCTCTGATGATGAAAGGAAATTTAGAAACCTCTGTATAAAGTGTTTCCAAAATATTGGCTTATGTTTTTGTATTGTTTAGTGATACTCTTTCCATACACGTATCCTCACTTGCCTTCTTCCCAATTTGCCACCACTCCTGACCACATCAAAACCTAATGGGTTTTACCTCAATTTACCATACTAGATTTGTGAACGAACATTTAGATAATCATTTTCTTTGGATAAGGCAATAATTTGCTTTGTAAGCTATGGCTTCCTTGTATTCAACTGGCTTCCTGCATTTCCTCGATTTATTTTGACACCACTGGTTAACTTAAGGAATCTTAAACTATCCCTCTAGTCCAGTGAGAAGATGAGAGAGCAAAACTTATTGCAATGGGTGGCAGCCAAACAAGACATCTTGTGAAATGCAAAGCACCGCCTAAAGATAAAACAGGCACATCAGTATATCCTCAGACACACCCATTATTTTAATACTAATAGCTGAAAAGGGGACAAGAAAGGAAGTCAAGGAGAAGGGAGGTCAATATGACACAGACCCAGGAATGTCAAAGAGGGAAGCAGGAAGGGAGTGATCAAGAAAGTGATCCAGCAACTATAGATGCAGTGACTGAGAGAATATTTGGCAATATTCTATATGATCTTTGCAGCATCCCCATGTTTATGAATTTTATTATTCTCTACTGTCCATCATGAATCTGTACCTTTAGATCAATTGGAAACACTATGTTGCTCAACGGAGAAGGTGATGGCACCCCACTCCAGTACTCTTGCCTGGAAAATCCCATGGACAGAGGAGCCTAGTGGGCTCCAGTCCATGGGGTCTCGAAGAGTTGAACACGACTGAGCGACTTCACTTTCACTTTTCACTTGCATGCACTGGAGAAGGAAATGGCAACCCACTCCAGTGTTCTTGCCTGGAGAATCCCAGGAACGGGGCAGCCTGGTGGGCTGCCGTCTGTGGGGTCACACAGAGTCAGACACGACTGAAGCGACTTAGCAGCAGCAGCAGCAGCATAGTTCTTTACCAGTAGCCAGATGGTGCTACTGGTAAAGAACCCGCCTGCCAATGTAGGAGACAAAAGAGATGAGGGTTCGATCCCTGGGGTCCGGAAGATCCCTTGGAGAAGGAAATGGCAACCTGCTCCAGTATTTGTGCCTGGAGAATCCCATGGAGAGAAGAGCCTGTCCATGGGGTTGCAAAGAGTTGGACACAACTGAAGCGAGTTAGCACACATGCAAACCAGAATTCAGGAGTGGTAACAGCCAGGTGCACTTATCACACCTAGGTTTGAAGGAACAAGGGGAGAAAGGGTTAACCAGATAGAGTTTAGAGAAAGGAATGCATCCAGATCAGAGCTGTGAACTTCAGTTAAGGAAGGCAGCCAGCCAGTGGTTACATTGCAGGGAGGGAGCAGCCGGAATAAAAATCCTCATTTAACTCTCCGTGCTGGTCCTCCTGGCTCAGCTGTTAGATGAACTTGGACCAAGAGTGCAGAAGCACCCTCTCAGGACAGTGGTGGTGTTTCAGGTATTGGGACTGGCACCGGATCAGTTGCTGCTAAGTCGCTTCAGTCGTGTCCGACTCTGTGCGACCCCCTAGACGGCAGCCCACCAGGTTCCCCCGTCCCTGGGATTCTCAAGGCAAGAACACTGGAGTGGGTTGCCATTTCCTTCTCCAACGCAGAGCTGGGCTCTAATAAGCCTCAGAAATTCTGAGTATTTTCCTTTCTTTAGGGCACACACAGTCAACTGGCAAAATGACTCCACGTTCCTGTGGGAAGGACTGGGGTGAGATTTAGGATAGCAGCTTCTGGCTGGGTTCCATGTTCCTTTAAAGATCCCAGCCATCCCTGCAGTCAAAGGCCTCTGGATTTGTGAACTGGCCTCATTCTGGATGGATCAGGTATACATTTTCACTATGGGGGTTTAAGTTTCTGATGACTAAATCTAGAATATTTCTGCCGATGTACATATAGAAATGCCTTAATGGGTAAGTTGTCTGCTTTATTTCTAGGGATCCCTGATGATTCCATGGTCTATTCACCAGTTTTGATCTTTGTGGGTCGAAACAGGCTGACTTCATTTTCCCCAGAGGCTTACTGCTTAATTGCTAGCACCTTATCGCTGACAGTTAATTGCCAACACCTGGTCTCTCCCCCTCTGGGATCACATTATTTCCACTGAGATCAGGAAACTAAATTTTAATACAGCATCCTCAGTGTTATCGCCATCTTGCAGAGGACATCAAACGCAGAGCTTTTCAACCTTCTGGTGCCTTTCTTATCAATGCCTTGGTAGAGGAAGTATTTTCTGTGCCATCCTATGAGGTACGGTTAGGGTGGTGAGCAAGTTGCCATATAATGGATTCATTCCTGCCTTCTATTTCCCAGTAGGACTCCTTCCTCCCTTACAACTTCTGAGCATTCCCACATTTTGACCTCAGTGATATAGATCAGGGGTCAGCAAAGTTTTTCAGTAAAGGGCTGGATAGCAAATATCTTACACCCTTGGTGGCTCAGTGGTAAAGAATCCACCTGCAATACAGGAAACACAGGAGACACAACATGGGTTCGATCCCTGGGTTGGGAAGATCCCCTGGAGGAGGAAATGGCAACCCACTCCAATATTCTTGCCTGGAGAATTCCAGGGACAGAGGAGCCTGGCAGGCTACAGTCCATGGGGTTGCAAAGAGTTGGGCTCAATTGAATATGCATGCACTCACTCATGAGGACCATATAGTCTCCATCGAAACTACTCAGCTCTGCCATGATAGCTCAAAAGCAACTGCAGACAATAGAAAATACGTGAGTTTTACTGTGCTCCTATGAAGTTTTATTTATATAAACAGATTGAGAACTGGATTTGGCTGACAGGCCCTAGTATGATGGGCCCTGATGTAGATAGCTTTTAGGTCCAGCTGTAGTTAGAAAGGGCTTCCCTGGTCGCTCAGTTGGTAAAGAATCTGCCTGCAATGCAGGAGACCCCATTTCTATTCCTGGGTTGGAAAGATCCTCTGGAGAAGGGATAGGCTACCCACTCCCGTATTCTTGGGCTTCCCTTGTGGCTCAGCTGGTAAAGAATCTGCCTGCAATGAGGGAGACCTGGGTTCGATCCCTGAGTTGGGAAGATCCCCTGGAGAGGGGAAAGGCTACCTACTCCAGTATTCTGGTCTAGAGAATTCCATGGACTCTATAGTCCATGGGGTCCCAAAGAGTTGGACATACTTAGCGACTCTCACTTTCACATTCACAGTTAGTAACTTAACAAATTTTTGCGAGTCCTATGTGAACAGATGCTAGTTAGTGAATTCAGCTGGATCAAGGTTTATGTTTCATTCTGCTAGATCTGATGTTCTCAGAATCTGCTTCCATATATGCTCCTCAGCTATACTAGCACTTGGTGTATCTCTTTTGTTGGATAGATTACCTCCTTTGGAGCTGACTTTGTATTCCTCTGTCTGCACTATGTAGGGCCTTTAACTCTTGTTAGTATCCAGAGTCAATGAGGAGTGGCTGGGGTGTACTCTAAGAATAGATTTGTGGACTAATTCTTCCCAGTTAGTTATTGAAAGGCCTTTACTAAGGATTAAGTGAATCCCTTGGAGGGAGGGAGTATTCTTAAAGGAGAGAGTTCCTTGAACTCTACAAGGGATGCTCAGAAGGTTGTGGGTTTAAAATCTTCAGCCTCATCTGTATCTGCTCCTATGTCCTATCCCATAGCTCAAGGTCCTGTTTCTTCGCTTTTCATTAGAGACTTATATTTGGAAGTGTTGAGCATTTAATTGTTGATATAGTTCCTTAAGGTCAAGTTTACAATTGAGTAATTTGGTAAGCATTTATAAAGGGATTATTTAAGGATTGGGCAGGGTTTGAGGAAAGCGCTTAGGATAGTACAAAAATCCAAGGCTAATCTCAGAAGGGCGTTTCCCCATCGTAGATCTACAGGGGTCATGAAGGGCTGCAGGGGAAGCTGTAAATGGATGGCCACTGATCAGGAGGCATCCAGGGCACATCGACCCAGCAAGAAAGCTTTTAGTGAATCAATACCACAACCCTACTTTGCTTTCTTTCAACTCTTTGCAGTTCTATTAACTGAAACCAATGGAAAGGCAGACAAGAGGGGACTCCACTGGTACCCTAGTATCAGACTATGGGCTCAAACTTGCATTTTATCTCAGAATTCCCCTTTGTATTTACCCATGGTAATGTATAGAACTGCCCCCCCCCCAAAAAAAACCCCACATTTTATATATATATACACACACACACACACACACACACACACACACATACATATATTGATAGATAGATGAGCTTTCTGCATTACGGGAAGGGAAGAGCTGGGGCCCTTTGTCAGTGGGGGTATTTAACTCCATGGAAGGCGATGGCCTTAAGGAAAAGAGAAGAATGTAAGGAAGGAAAAGTGATATGACAAGTCAATCTGATCTGGACCCTGTATATATTTCCTCCTAGCTTTTGAGGAATGGGGAGAGGAACTTGACCAGCTGGAAGGCTGGTGATGGTGGTTGGATGTAACCAAGCACCAAAAGAGATTGTGCTAAAGGCATATATTCCAGACTTGCAGAGTCAAATTCAAATTAATCAAAAGGAGAGGAGATGCTTTTATATAATTGCAAACATTCAGAAAAGTTTCAAGAATTGTACATGAAATACCAATAAACCCTTTGCCCAAATAAACCAAGTGTTTACATTTTGCCCCATTTGTTTGTCTTTTTCTCTCCTTCTATTTTCTCATGTGTGTGGAAACTTTTTTTCTGAACCATTTGATAATAAGTTGAGGCATTATATTTCTTTATACCTTCATAATTCTGTATGTATGTCCTCAGAAAAATAGTATTTTAATTTTTATTATTAAAATCCAGAAATTTGACATTGACACAATGCCATTATTTATCTATTTATTGTCTATTCAAATTTATCCATTGTCTTTTACAGCTTTTTTTTTTCTCTTGACCTAAGATCAAATCTAGAAGCATGGTGGTTCTTATGATGAATTTAATTTTAATCCATTGAGACCATTCCTGTCTTTCTTTGTTTTTCTAGACATTTTGAAGAGTACTTGATAGAGTGACATTTGACTTAGTTACTGGATTTTCTCCTAATTTCAGATATTTAAAATTTCGTTTTTAAGTATTTTTGGTAAGAAAGCACCTAAAGAAATGCTATCTGTTTCTTAGACCGTCATCTTCAGAGGCACATGATGTCAGTTTGTTCTAATATTGGTGATGTTAGGTTTCTACACCGTAAGCTATTTTTTATTTTTGTAACAAGTAATTTATAGGAAGATACTATGCAATTATATAAAAATCATGTTCCTCACCACGTTTTTACTTCCTAGTTTTGTAATCCACTGTTGATTTTGCTGCTCCATAATTCTTTCTGTATTAGTTGTCATTAAACTATAAGAGATTTTCCTCTTTTCCACTTATTTTATTATTAATTTATATCAGAATGAACCCATGGATTATTATTTTATTCATTGGGTTATAGTCCATTATTATGATTAGTTTGTTGCTCAGTTTGTCTCAGATTTGGCCAGTGGGGTTCCTTCTGATTCCTGTGATCTTTTGCCAAATCGCCATGGTTATTTCTATACTTCCTTACTTTTTGGCACAACAAAATGCTCCAGGCTCATCCTGCACTTTTCCTGAAGCATTCCTGAAATCAGCCATTTCTTTGAAGGATTTTTGGTTCATTGAAGTAAGAATGGCATTTGAAAAGCAAGAATTTGGCTCAAGATTGCTCATTGCTGCTGTGTGTGATTGATTTTAGGCCCTCTCAGCAGACAAGAGATAAGAAATATACAAGTGTGTATATATATATATATATATATATATATACACACACATATCAGTTCAGTTCAGTTCAGTCACTCAGTGGTGTCTGACTCTTTGTGACCCCATGAATCGCAGCACGCCAGGCCTCTCTGTCCATCACCAACTCCCGGAGTTCACTCAAACTCACGTCCATCGAGTCGGTGATTCCATCCAGCCATCTCATTCTCTGTCGTCTCCTTTTCTTCCCGCCCCCAATCCCTCCCAGCATCAGAGTCTTTTCCAGTGAGTCAACTCTTCGCATCAGGTGGCCAAAAGTTTCAGCTTTAGCATCAGTCCTTCCAATGAACACCCAGGACTGATCTCCTTTAGAATGGACTGGTTGGATCTCCTTGCAGTCCAAGGGACTCTCAAGAGTCTTCTCCAACACCACAGTTCAAAAGCATCCATTCTTCGGTGCTCAGCTTTCTTCACAGTCCAACTCTCACATCCATACATGACCACTGGAAAAACCATAGCCTTGACTAGATGGACCTTTGTTGGCAAAGTAATGTCTCTGCTTTTGAATATGCTTTCTAGGTTGGTCATAACTTTGCTTCCAAGGAGTAGGCGTCTTTTAATTTCCTGGCTGCAATCACCATCTGCAGTGATTTGGGAGCCCAAAAAAATAAAGTCTGACACTGTTTCCACTGTTTCCCCATCTATTTGCCATGAAGTGATGGGACCAGATGCCATGATCCTAGTTTATATATATATATGATAAATAGGTGTGTGGTCTTTATTGTCTTAGACACAATTATAGCAAAAAATAGCAAATATTCAAAATAATGGTTATTTTGAAAATAACCATTGAGATACTCAAGTCCTGGGTACTTGAGTAACTCTTAAGAGTGTAAACTTTTGGATAATTATAGTTCTTAGATCTCCTATTAATAAATACATACAGAGTTGGTTTGACTTGATTTCTAAAAAAATCAACAAATATTGATTGAGAACTACTATATTCTCCCCTTCCAGATACAGAAATAAAATTTTTTAAAAATCACCTAGTGAATTCAAGATAGACAGAGAGGTACTGTAGGGCACGTACATGCCCTCAATTCCAGAATGCAGTTGAGAGTCCTGGAGTTAATAATTTCTATCATATTTGTAAAGAAAATTTTCAAGCTCAATATCAGATGTAAGGGTTTACCTTAAAATTAAAGGAATTTTATTTCTACTTGCAGTTTTAGTTCTTGATTTTCCCTATTGTTTAACATTTCATTGTTTATATAACTTTAAAAAAAAATTCAGTCTTTCAGTGAACATTTGAGTTGTTACTGTTTGTTTTCATACATATGAGAATTTTCATTGCTTTCTCATCAGCACTTCTATGATCAGATTATTGTTATCATTACTGTTTCCCAGTCTGGCAGTTGTAAAGTGCTATTTCTTAGCAGCCTTGATTTGTGTTTCTTCGAGAGAAATTTTCCTTTGTTAGCTTGGAACCATTGTGATGCTTCTAACATGAGGCCACCTGAGCCCCATTTAAGGGGCCCAGTGAGACTCTTGGTTTAGCTCCACCACCTCAAGTCAGGCCCCAAACTAGATTCCTGTCCCAGACCTGAAACAGATCTTTACAGGGTAACCCTGGTCTTGTGTTTCCTTGATGCTGACATTTCTAATTTTTTTGAACTCTTTCCCAATAGACTGAACTTCCTTTCTGTACCCAGCAATGCATGATAGTACTTCATCTGGGATCTGGTTGTACTTTAGTAGATCTCAGAGATTCTAATCCACTTCATTTCCAGGGGTTGAAGTCAATGATTTATAATTTTTTTTTTTTAGCAATACAGATGAACTTCACAAACACTGTTTTCCCTCAGCCCGAACTTCTATAATCTAATAATTTCAACCCCTTTCCAACTCAGAAGTTCATCTACTTACATCCATTGCTAGAAGAGTACAGTATAGTTGCCCTTTGAACAACATGGGTTAAACTGCATGGTCCTTACTTATATGCAGATTTTTAAAGAAAATATTAATACATCCTACAGTTTGTTGAATCTGTAGATGTGGAACCACCAATGAGGAGGGTCCCTAGAACTTCAAGGAGATCCAACCAGTCAATCCTAAAGGAAATTAGTCCTGAGTATTCATTGGAAGGACTGATGCTGAAGCTGAAACTCCAATACTTTGGCCACCTAATGCAAGGAACTGAATTTTCTTACACATTAACCAAAACCCACTCCCTATCCACCACCCAACCATCTTTGCTTTCTTCACCTGTAGGAGTCGTGGAATTCAGGGCATTTTCCTGATAACCTTGAGGAGGACACAATCACAGTATGTGTCTAATAAAGCCAGAATCTTTCAACTCTGAAGCCCTGAGGCCACAAAATGCCAGAAGCTTCTGAGCAAATAGTTGAAATGACAAATTTCCTTTGTCTATCTTGAAAATGGTTACATCTGTCCCTTGAATTGGTGGCTCATACATTAGAGAATCTGCCTGCAATGAGGGAGACTCAGGTTCAGTCCCTGGGCTGGGAAGGTTCCCTGGAGAAGAGAATGGCACCCCACTCCAGTACTCTTGCCTGGAAAATCCCACGGACAGAGGAGCCTGGTAGGCTGCAGTCCATGGGGTCGCTGGGAGCCGGACACGACTGAGCGACTTCACTTTCACTTTTCACTTTCCTGCATTGGAGAAGGAAATGGCAACCCACTCCAGTGTTCTTGCCTGGAGAATCCCAGGGATGGGGGAGCCTGGTGGGCTGCCGTCTATGGGGTCGCACAGAGTCAGACACGACTGAAGCGACTTAGCAGCAGTAGCAGCAGCAGCAGAGCGACTAAGACTAAAGGTACCAGTAAAAATCCATGTATAACTTTACAGTTGCCCCTCCTCATTGGTGGTTCTGCATCTACAGATTCAACAAACTGTAGAATGTATTAATGTTTACTTTAGAAATCTGCATATAAGTGGGCCCATGCAGTTTAACTCTCACATCCATACATGACCACTGGAAAAATCATAGCTTTGACCTGACAGACCTTTGTTGGCAAAGTAATGTCTCTGCTTTTTAACATGCTGTCTAGGTTGGTCATAACTTTCCTTCCAAGCGTCTTTTAATTTCATGGCTGCAGTTACCATCGGTAGTGATTTTGGAGCCCCCCAAAATAAAGTCTGCCACTGTTTCCACTGTTTCCCCATCTATTTGCCATGAAGTGATGGGACCGGATGCCATGATCTTAGTTTTCTGAATGTTGAGCCTCAAGCCAACTCTTTCACTCTCCTCTTTCACTTTCATCAAGAAGCTCTTTAGTTCTTCTTCACTTTCTGCTATAAGGGTGGTGTCATCTGCGTATCTAAGGTTATTGATATTTCTCCTGGCAATCTTGATTCCAGCTTGTGCTTCTTCCAGCCCAGCGTTTCTCATGATGTACTCTGCATAGAAGTTAAATAAGCAGGATGACAATATACAGTCTTGACGTACTCCTTTCCCAATTTGAAACCAGTCTGTTGTTCCATGTCCAGTTCTAACTGTTGCTTCCTGACCTGCATATAGGTTTCTCAAGAGGCAGGTCAGGTGGTCTGGTATTCCTATCTCTTTATAAAATTTCCAGAGTTTCTTGTGGTCCATACAGTCAAAGGTTTGGGCATAGTCAATAAAGCAGAAATAGATGTTTTTCTGGAACTCTCTTGCTTTTTCGATGACCCAGCAGATGCTGGCAGTTTGATCTCTGGTTCTGCTGCCTTTTCTTTTTTTTCTATTTTAAATTTATTTATTTTAATTGGAGGTTAATTACTTTACACTATTGTATTGGTTTTGCCATACATTAACATGAATCCACCACAGGTGTACATGTGTTCCCCATCCTGAACCCCCCTCCCACCTCCCTCCCCGTACCATCCCTCTGGGTCATCCCAGTGCACCAGCCCCCAGCATCCTGTATCCTGCATCGAACCTGGACTGGCGATTTGTTTCTTATATGATATTATACATGTTTCAATGCCATTCTCCCAAATCATCCCACCCTCTCCCTCTCCCACAGAGTCCAAAAGACTGTTCTATACATCTGTGTCTCTTTTGCTGTCTTGCATACAGGGTTATCATTACCATCTTTCTAAATTCCATGTATATGTGTTAGTATACTGTATTGGTGTTTTTCTTTCTGGCTTACTTCACTCTGTATAATAGGCTCCAGTTTCATCCACCTCATTAGAACTGATTCAAATGTATTCTTTTTAATGGCTGAGTAATACTCCATTGTGTATATGTACCACAGCTTTCTTATCCATTCATCTGCTGATGGGCATCTAGGTTGCTTCCATGTCCTGGCTATTATAAATAGTGCTGCGATGAACATTGGGGTACACATGTCTCTTTCAATTCTGGTTTCCTCGGTGTGTATGCCCAGCAGTGGGATTGCTGGGTCAGCACCTCATGCGAAGAGTTGACTCATTGGAAAAGACTGTGATGATGGGAGGGATTGAGGGCAGGAGGAGAAGGGGACGACAGAGGATGAGATGGCTGGATGGCATCACTGACTCGATGGACGTGAGTCTGAGTGAACTCCGGGAGTTGGTGATGGACAGGAAGGCCTGGTGTACTGCGATTCATGGGGTCGCGAAGAGTCGGACATGACTGAGCGACTGAACTGAAGGCAGTTCTATTTCCAGTTTTTTAAGGAATCTCCACACTGTTCTCCATAGTGGCTGTACTAGTTTGCATTCCCACCAATAGTGTAAGAGGGTTCCCTTTGCTCCACACCCTCTCCAGCATTTATTGCTTGTAGACTTTTGGATCACAGCCATTCTGACTGGCGTGAAATGGTACCTCATTGTGGTTTTGATTTGCATTTCTCTGATAATGAGTGATGTTGAGCATCTTTTCATGTGTTTGTTAGCCATCTGTATATCTTCTTTGGAGAAATGTCTATTTAGTTCTTTGGCCCATTTTGGGTCATTTATTTTTCTGGAATTGAGCTGCAGGAGTTGCTTGTATATTTTTGAGATTAGTTGTTTGTCAGTTGCTTCATTTGCTATTATTTTCTCCCATTCTGAAGGCTGTCTTTTCACCTTGCTTATAGTTTCCTTTGTTGTGCAGAAGCTTTTAATTTTAATTAGGTCCCATTTGTTTATTTTTGCTTTTATTTCCAGCATTTCACCCCAAAACAATGAATTTCACCTTTTTCTCAAGTGCACACAGAACCTTCTCCAGAATAGATCACATCCTGGGCCATAAATCTAGCCTTGGTAAATTCAAAAAAATAGAAATGATTCCAAGCATCTTTTCTGACCACAATGCAGTAAGATGAGATTTCAATTACAGGAGAAAAACTATTAAAAATTCCAACATATGGAGGCTGAACAACATGCTGCTGAATAACCAACAAATCACAGAAGAAATCAAAAAAGAAATCAAAATATGCATAGAAATGAATGAAAATGAAAACACAACAACCCCAAACCTGTGGGACACTGTAAAAGCAGTGCTAAGGGGAAGGTTCATAGCAATACAGGCATACCTCAAGAAACAAGAAAAAAGTCAAATAAATAACCTAACTCTACACCTAAAGCAAATAGAAAAGGAAGAAATGAAGAACCCCAGGGTTAGTAGAAGGAAAGAAATCTTAAAAATTAGGGCAGAAATAAATGCAAAAGAAACAAAAGAGACCATAGCAAAAATCAACAAAGCCAAAAGCTGGTTCTTTGAAAGGATAAATCAAATTGACAAACCATTAGCTAGACTCATCAAGAAACAAAGGGAGAAAAATCAAATCAATAAAATTAGAAATGAAAATGGAGAGATCAGAACAGACAACACAGAAATACAAAGGATCATAAGAGACTACTATCAGCAATTATATGCCAATAAAATGGACAACGTGGAAGAAATGGACAAATTCTTAGAAAAGTACAACTTTCCAAAACTGAACCAGAAAGAAATAGAAAATCTTAACAGACCCATCACAAGCACGGAAATTGAAACTGTAATCAGAAATCTTCCAGCAAACCAAAGCCCAGGTCCAGACGGCTTCACAGCTGAATTCTACCAAAAATTTAGAGAAGAGCTAACACCGCTGCCTTTTTTAAATCCAGCTTGAGCATCTGTAAGTTCATGGTTCACATACTGTTGAAACCCGGGTTGGAGAATTTTGAGCATTACTTTACTAGTGTGTGAGATAGGTGCAATTGTGCAGTAGTTTGAGCATTCTTTGGCATTGCCTTTCTTTGGGATTGGAATGAAAAATGACCATTTCCAGTCCTGTGGCCAAGAACTTTTATTTCTAACAAATTCCCAAGTGGTGCTGATACTACTGGTTCTGGGAGTGCACTTGGAGAGCGACTGGCTTCCAACTTTGAGACCCGTGTATTTCATCCTTCGCAGCTGTTGATAGGATGGTTGTTAGAACACTAGTCACAATGCTACAACGAAGAAACCCAGAAGATCCTCACTCAGTCAAGAGAGCAGTTTATTACTTTCCAAAGTAAGAGTACAGTAGCGAGCGATCCAACGCTAATAGAAAAGGTGTAACTTTTCCAGGGGGCTTCCAACTTTGTCCCAGTCATCCCCAGTTTCTGAGGAGATAAGAAAGGGCAAAGGCACAGTCCAGGCAAGTAGTGATGATTCTCAGGAGATGACCTGGATATTACCTGTAGAATTTCGGCTGTTATCTCGTCAGCCAGCGCTGTTAGTAGCCACACCCTGCTTCAAGAAGGCTGGAAATGCAGTACTATCTGGATGGTCACATGTCAGGCAGAAATGTTGTGGTGTTTACTAGTAAAAAGAAGGCTGTCACCACCTCATTTGAGGTGGCGATATCTAGCAGGCAATACTTAAAGGGACAAGTGGAGGTATGACATGATATATGGCCTTGGATCCATATATCTTATGTTTGGGGGGAGTTGATTGAGGACTGAATTTGGAAATTCATGAATGCATTTAGTTTAGGATTTTCATGTGAATATTCAATAATCTAAGGGCCATTTATTCTTGGGAGAAATTATACAGTAAGTGCTATTCTGTTGTTATTAAAGCTTATTGTGACAGTCATACTTCATTTTTAATATATGCTTTATCCGATCGTGATTTGTTTTTGTGAGTTTATTTTATATTTATATTAACCTTTTCAATTAAGATCTGCACCGATGAACAGACAAAAAGTCTAGAAGGGTTATTTGTTTTAGGCAAGTTGCATTTTACTTCATTCAACATGGGTAATACTTTCAAGGTCTCAAAACAACTTTAGTATGTACATTTAAAGGTCTCAAGCTCTGATATCTTGCCTTTCCTACATAGTGGGGAAACATATTTACTTTTATTCATGCAAATCTAAATGCTGTTGAAGGTAATTCATAAGAATTTGAAATGAAGGCAATATTAAAAATACAGAACGCACTATGATAAAAGTGCAGTTTCATTTTGACATTACTCTTTCTGGCTGATGTTAGGATTGGTGCCTAAAAGAGATTATTTTGACACTTGAAATATTCTAAGAATGATGTATCACATCTACTTGACATTATCATTTCTGATGATGCTTATCATTTTAATTTTAACTCTGGAGGGCAAGAGGAAAGGTTAGTCTTTTTCAGAAAATTAAAACATATTTTTAAATCTTATTTCTCTAGGCTAGGTAGAATGAAGACTTGAGAAATTATGTAGAAAAGTCAGTAATATTTTCAGATCACCATGTACATGGTGCTACCTTATTTACTTTTCATGTGGTATCATGAGGATATTATTACTTCTTCCATTTTGCAGAGGAATTAAGTCAGGTTTAGAGATATTAAGTGAAGTAACTCATTCAGCAACACATATTTACTTGGCAGAAAAATCAAGAATAAGGCAACTTCTGTCTCCAAATCCTATACACTTTCTACTATACCAGGTTGCCTCTCATTATAGTAGACAGATAAACATGATAATTCATATTAAAAAAAACTACCTGTTATCTGACTAGTCACTGAATTTATCACTATCTTTTTTCAGATTATATTCCATTATAGGTTATTACAAGACATTATGTATAATTCCCTGTGCTGTACAGTAAATCTTTGTTGCCTATTTTTATCACTTTATTTTCTAGTGTAAATTTCCAAAAAGAGAACTTGGAGTGCCTAAGTTCTTGGATTTAGCTTTCTATGTCATCATTATTGTTGTTTATTTGCTAAGTTGTGTCTATCTCTTTTGGTACCCCATGGACTGTAGCCCACCAGGCTCCTCTTGTCCATGGGATTTCCTAGGGAAGAATACTGCGAGGGTGGGATGATATGAGAGAATAGCACTGAAACATGTATTTTACCATATGTGAAATAGATCGCCAGTCCAGGTTTGATGCATGAGACAGGGTGCTCAGGGCTGGTGCACTGGGATGACACTGGCAGATGGGATGGGAGGGAGGTGGGAGGGGGCTTCAGGATGGGGAACACATGTTCACCCATGGATGATTCATGTCAATGTATGGCAAAAACCACTACAATATTGTAATTAGCCTCCAATTAAAAAAAAAAAAAAAGAATACTGCAATGGGTTGCCATTGTCTTCTCCAGGGGATCTTCCTGATCCCCTGAAAGAGAACCAGTGTCTTCTGCATTGGCAGGCAGATTCTTACCACTGAGCTACCAGGGCAGCCCTTTAGCTTTCTATAATAGTTATTAAATATTTTCATACTCACCATCCATGTTAAGTGCTATCTGTTGTATCTCCTGATTTGAACTTTGGGCAAAAATGAATATGCTCAAGAGTTACAGGTGCAGTTGAACAGCTTCTGGTGGGATATGAACAGCCTCTGGTGGGATATGAACAGCTTCTGGTGGGATGTGAATAGCTTCTTTCTCTAGTTGTGGCATCTGTATAGAATTAGGAAGTGTTCAACATGAGAAGGTAAAACTCACCAACTTTCCATAAGTTAAAAAAATTAAAAAATCTAAATTATTGTAATAACATTTGGCAAATTAAACATAAAATATTGAATTTCTGAAATTATAACAATAATCTCAGTGAGATTGTATTACTTTACCTTTCCCCAGATTAGAAACACCCAGTTCCATCTATAGTTTGAGTTACTGATCAAGTTTTGCTTTCTCTTTTGTTGTTGTTCGTCACCAAGTCATGTCTGACTGTGACCCCATGGACTGTAGCCTGCCAGGTTCCTCTGTCCATGGGATTCTCCAGGCAAGAACACTGGAGTGGGTTGTCAGGCTTTCCTCCAGGGGATCCTCCCAGCCCAGGGATTGAACCTGCATCTCTTTCATCTCCTGCATTGGCAGGTGGGTTCTTTACCACTAGCATCACGTAGGAAGGGTATTACTTACTATTGAAAAAAATCTACATATACATTGGCCAGTGAAAGTCAAACCTGTATTGTTTAGTATATACCTGTCAACTGAGCAAATAGTTCGTGATAGAAATGTTCTCTTTGACATAACCAAATTCCTCGTTTGAAATGTGAGCCCTTCATTCTCATAGTGTGCACTTCATGTGGACAAGTATCTCCTGTCTTAGCTGACCATTTCTTTACATGTATGCTGAGTCACTTGAGTCGAATCTGACTCTTTGCGACCCCATGGACTCTAGCCCACCAGCCTCCTCTGTCCATGGAATTCTCCAGGCAAGCATACTAGAGTGGGCTACCATGCCCTCCTCCAGGGGATCTTCCTGACCCAGGGATCAAACCTGTGTCTCTTATGCCTCCTGTATTGGCAGGTGGGTTCTTTACCAGTAGCACCACCTGGGAAGCCCCATTCTTTATGTAGCATGCTGAAAATCAGCTTCTCAGAAACTCTCAGTATTGGACATGAGTCTGAGTGAACTCCGGGAGTTGGTGATGGACAAGGAGGCCTGGCGTGCTGCGATTCATGGGGTTGCAAAGAGTCGGACACGACTGAGCGACTGAACTGAACTGATCCTTTGTCTGCCAGTTATAGTATGGTGGGGTGCTTATCGAGGGCCTTTTGTTTTGCTATTCAAGGTGAAATATTTGCATCCTGTGCAGAGAAAATAGTAAAGAGTTGGTCTCCAGTGCCACACCAGTGGCCAGCTTCCACCAGCTTGGCTCTGATAAACCACAATTGCTGGGCTTCCCAATTCTTAGCTTCTGGGGCTGATTTCAGCCTTGCCCATTCCCAAGCCTATTTCTCTGGCCTGCTATTTCTCAATTCTTTGAGCTCCTGTTACCATTCTAATATGCTTATTTTTATTTAAATTGGCCAGAAATTGGTTTGGTCGACTGTAACAAAAGAACTTTGACCTGATTATACTAAAAAATTATTGCCATTTCCTGCAACATCAAATGAATTCCAGCTTCTTTATTTTTTGTTTTGATGAAGAAGTTTGATATTTTAGTGCAGAAACTTAACTTAATAACACTCTTTCTGGCTGCACAGGTAGTCACTGCTACTTAACTATGTCATCTAATACACTACTTCTAGCTACATCATGCCTCAAAAACTTAGAGCTAAAATTTTTTAAAAGGCCTTTTCTCCTGTAGTATGACATTTTAGCGCTAAATGTTACAGGAAATCACCAATTTCCCTTCACGACTTTGCCATCGGTTCTCTCTCAGGCCATAAGCCGGGCAGCTGAGGCAGCCAGAGCTCGGCCCCTGATGGGCCTTGAGAGCCTGAGCTTTGACCTGGAGGCACCACAAGTTCAGGAGAGCTACTGACAGCAGCTTCAGGCTGCTCTACAAAAGCAACTCCAGGAAGACCCTAACTACAGCCCCCAGTGCTTCCCTAATGCCCACAGGGCCTGTGCTGATGATCCCTAGCTCTTTGCTCTATGGCCCTCCATCATCAGGGAACATTTCCCCCTTCTTCCTTCACAGTATTTAAGAAATAAAAAGTCAGGGAGAGGGTGGGATGATTTGGGAGAATGGCATTGAAACATGTATAATATCATATAAGAAACAAATCGCCAGTCCAGGTTTGATGCAGGATACAGGATGCTCGGGGCTGGTGCACTGGGATGACCCAGAGGGATTGTACGGGGAGGGAAGTGGGAGCGGGGTTCAGGATGGGGAGCACGTGTATACCCGTGGCGGATTCATGTTGATGTATGGCAAAACCAATACAATATTGTAAAGTAATTAACCTCCAATTAAAATAAATAAACTTATATTTTAAAAAGTCAGATTTTCCTGGCTAAAAAAAAAAAAGCAAACAAACCAATTTACACTGTACATCAATGCTTTCTTCCAAACACAAGGTGAACTATGTGGTAGGATACATATATATTTGTAATTCTACATGCTGTGCTATTAATATTTGGTGACTTACACCTAGTTCACTGGGTTAAAGGAATTTGGCTAGTGGCATTATTACGGGCTGCATATTTGTGTCACCCCTGATTCACATGTTGAAATCTTAATGCCCAGTGTGAAAATATTTGGATGCGGGGCTTTGGGGAGGTGGTTAGACTTAGATGAGGTCATCAGGTGGGATGGAGCCCCCACGATAGCTTTGGTGTCTTCATAAGAGTAAGGAACCCCAGCGCTCTCTCTGCTGCATGAAGATACAATAAGATAGCTGTCACTTTTAGACCAGAAAGATGGCCTTCACCAAAAACCTGACCATGCTGGTACTCTGACCTTAGACCTCCAGACTTCAGAACTGTGAGAAGAAAATGTTGTTTAAGCCGTACCGTCTCTGGTTACTCAGTTACAGCAGTCTGAATTGATCAAGAGAGATGTGTTCTGTTTCCTTTTTAGCACAATGCTTTTCACTAGCCTCAGAGACTTCTCTCCAGCAATATGATTTCTATGTTTTTGCAAGAAAGTGTGCAATCATGTATATTGCTTCTATATTTTTGTCTCCTCTCCTTATTTAGTAATAGCTTTCACTAAATATTTTCCTTAGGAACATTATTTTGTAATTTTTCTGAAAAAAACAAAACAAAACAAAACAATTGGTTTACAAAAAAGGCTGTTGTGCTTTGTTTGGAGATGAAGCAGAAGCCTTGACAATGTTTTATAATTCAAACTGCCATGGAGACCGGAAGGAATTGAAACACAGGTCCAGTGAAATTCAATATCAAGATGTATGTAAAATAACCATTCCCAAAGCCTATTTTGTGTTTGCTCTGCAGTCATATTCATTATGTATGTTTATGATATTATTCTCTACAATATTTAGATTAATATTTTCTTTAGTACTATTATGCTTCAATAAACTAACTCTAAACAATATTATCTGCTCTTGGGGCTTAGCAACTTCACATTAGTTGCAACAGAAATGCAACTAAAATGCAACAGAAACAATAAAAATCCAGTAATAACAAATGTAAGTAATAAGCACACAGTTGATGGGAAAACATCTTAGTTGAGATGAACTGCAATCTGTTTGTTAACTGGATGTTAGTTCTGGTGACTAATCAGCATAATCTTTGTAGTGGATGTGTACACTTAATGCTATAATAATTGGAAGAACTTTAGAGACTTCTTGTTAGCAAGTAAGAGCTTGAATGCTCTTGAAATTCATAGATAAAATTACATCTAGTCTTTGTGAAATGGTTGCAAAGAAACATAATTTTTTCCTTTGAAATCACCTGCAGGTCACTTGGTTATTCATAGAGGCATTTTGAAGAGCACATTTTGAGAAATTTTGGGTTAGAACAGTGCTTTCCATGCTCTTTTAATCACACACCCTTTCCAGTAAAATCTTGACTATAAATGTTTGTCTATTAATGATAATTGTATATGTTTACTTCTCTTCCAAAATTTTATGTACCTTTAAAACCAACACAAAATTATAAAATAAAAACAAAGGAAATTATGTTTTAAAAATACTTCATATTACTGACACAAAAATGTGCTTTCAAATATTTATCTTTAAATATAGTATTTTACTAAGCTCTGTCTTGTTAAATATACTTTATTAATTTTGAAAACTATGGTCAACACTTTGTGATACAACAAAGACTAAAAGGATTGGCTCTAATTTCAGTTTATTTTGATATTTGGTTTTAATGGATTGTTCTAACTGTGTAGAAATGTTTTCTCACAAAAATAAACAGATTCCAAAGGAGGAGGTATAACTTGGGCCATATTTAAAATTTTTGATAAAATTCTTTACGCCTACTGGGCAATTTCACAAATGTATTAAAAAACTGCTTTCTTCATATTTATTTGTGCTTTCTATAATAGTATTACTGTTAATCTGTGGCTTCTTTGCAGGAGTCTTTTCAAGACACTTCATTTTTATGATAATTAGCTTGTCAGAATTATGTAATCTGTGAATTCACTTAACTAGCCACTCATGAGGAGAAGGCAATGGCACCCCACTCCAATACTCTTGCCTTTAAAATCCCATGGACGGAGGACCCTGGTAGGCTGCAGTCCATGGGGTAGTGAAGAGTCGAACACGACTGAGCGACTTCACTTTCACTTTTCACTTTCATGCATTGGAGAGGGAGATGGCAACCCACTCCAGTGTTCTTGCCTGGAGAATCCCAGGGACGGGGAGCCTGGTGGGCTGCCGTCTATGGGGTCACACAGAGTTGGACATGACTGACATGACTTAGCAGCAGCAGAGGCAGCCACTCATGAATGGTGATGCATAGGGATACATCCAAATACATTGAAAGTATGACTGAAAGAACCGTGGGCATTCACACAATGCTTATCTCAAGAAGTCATGCGATTTAGAATCAGTGCCAAGCCACATGTTAATTATCAGTAAGACTTAGTTTCTTTCCTTTTTCTTTTTAAAGTAAAGCAATGATTCTAAGATTTTCTTCCCACACCATTATGTATCATTTTGCACACTTCTTGGAATGTCTGCACACTCATTTTGGAAACTACTTCCTTCATCTGTATCTACTGCTGCATCTTGGGATCCATTTAGGCCTGGGAAGTAGCTGTTCTTTAGCAGCCAATTCAAAAGCAAATAGTTATAAAGGTTATTATCAACTGCTTATCTTCCTTTATTTTCATGAATAGAACCTAGCATGACTTTTCACTCGGCATATGGTTCACCCAGCTAGAAACTGCGTTTTCCACCCATCTTGCATTGATGTGTGAGTGGAAGTCATGTGTACAACATCCAGGTCATGGACTTAAAAGGTCTCTTTGCACTCCACTTCTGCTTTCCCCTTCCCACTCAACTATAATACTATAGTGGGTTTCCATTTCCTTCTGCGAGGGATCTTCCTGACCCAGGAATTGAGCCTGGGTCTCCTGCATTACAGGGAGATTCTTTACTGACTGAGTTACGAGGGAAGCCTAAGCTTCCTAACTAGCGTTCAGTTCAGAGCCTCTTGATGAAAGTGAAAGAGGAGACTGAAAAAGTTGGCTTAAAGCTCAACATTCAGAAAACTAAGATCATGGCATCCAGTCTCATCACTTCATGGCAAATAGATGGGGAAACAGTGGAAACAATGACAGACTTTATTTTTTGGGCTCCCAAATCACTGCAGATGGTGACTACAGCCACGAAATTAAAAGACCCTTACTCCTTGGAAGGAAAGTCATGACCAACCTAGAAAGCATATTAAAAAGCAGAGACATTACTTTGTCACCAAAATGTGTCTAGTCAAGGCTATGATTTTCCCAGTAGTCATGTATGGATGTGAGAGTTGGACCATAAGGAAAGCTGAGCACCAAAGAATTGATGCTTTTGAACTGTGGTGTTGTAGAAGACTCTTGAGAGTCCCTTTGACTGTAAGGAGATCCAACCAGTCCATCCTAAAGGATATCAGTCCTGGGTGTTCATTGGAAGGACTGATGTTGAAGCTGAAACCCCATTACTTTGGCCACCTCATGTGAAGAGTTGACTCATTGGAAAAGACTCTGATGCTGGGAAAGATTGAGGGCAGGAGGAAAAGGGGACAACAGAGGATGAGATGTTTGGATGGCATCACCAACTCAATGGACATGGGTTTGGATAAACTCCGGGAGTTGGTGATGGACAGGGAGGCCTGGCGTGCTGTGGTTCATGGGGTCACCAAGAGTTGGACACGGTTGAGCGACTGAACTGAACTGAATGCTAGTTAGGAAGCTTGGGAATTTTCAAAATACTCTCTTATTTTTAATCCCCAAACAACTTTATGAATTTGAAATATTTATCCCTATTTTACAGATAAAATATGTTTGTCCAGAGGATTTGAAGGCTATACAGTTGAGAAGATCTAAAAATCCAAAGTCCTTGATATCTTTTCATTCTGACTGCCTTCCTAGATCTATTTTTTTAAATTAAGTATAGTTGATTTACAATGTTGTGTTAATTCTAGGCACAGTGATTGTTATACAAATATATAGATATTATATTTCATTATGGTTTACTACAGGATATTGAATATAGCTCCCTGTGTTACACAGTAGGACCTTATTGTTTATCTATGTTTGTATAACAGTTTGTGTCTGCTAATCCTGACCTCCTTATTTATCCCTTCCCCACCCCTCTCCTTCCTGACGAGCACAAATCTGTTCTCTATGTCTGTGAGTCTATTTCTATTTTGAGATAATTTCATTTATGTCATATTTTAGATCCCACATATAAATGATGTCACATAGTATTTTCTTTCTCTAACTTACTGCACCTAATATGATAATCTCTAGGTCCATCCATGTTGCTGCAAATGGCATTATTTCATTCTTTTTTATGGCTGAGTAGTTATATCTGTTTTAAAAATAAAAAGTGTAACTTGATGAGTGGGAGGACAAAGACTTGTCATTTCTTTTTAACAAAGGAAATTTCTGACTTTTTAAAGGATACCGACACTCTCTATCATTGTGAATCTACCCTACAAAGAAACAGAAAAGCAGTTTGGTTTGACATATCCAGGCCATTTACTCCATCAAGATGAATCATGTTTGACCTGAAAACTTGGTCAACACGATCTGCTACTGAGGTCACCATCACAAATAAATACGTCAGGAGAAGTTACACAAAAATCCTTTGATTTATGTCAAGTGCATTAATTTTCAGAGTTGGATGGATAATTAAAAGGGCCTACAAGGTTCTCCATGGTATATTCACTTAAGCTTAATAAAGGTGAAGAATATGGTATAGCAAGAGGGAAAATGCACAAATATCAGACATGTGTAATACTTTCCAGTCAGCTCTCAGGTTCCCTTCTTAGTCTTAAAATACAAGTACCCTTAAATCTCAAGGAAATCAGAGTTTCAAATGAGGAGATGTCTTTTATGCCTCTCTGGCCATGTAGCTTAAACTAGCTTTAAAGGCTCAGTAACAGAAACCAAGAGAACACACAGCAACCAAGCGCAAACTGTTTTTGTTTATTATAAACTTACTGATAAAATGGCACAGGATGCCATTAGTCTGTCTTGGGCCCTAGCTCAGGACTATATTCATCACTTGTTGGTACATTTCATTCAAGTTTGGCCATGACTCGAAGGGTCTCTGGGGATAATAAACATAAGATTGCAACAGGTCAGCTGAGAGTAACTCTGTTCTTACAAATCCAACCCCCCGCCCCCTGCCCCAGCCTTTGGTGGAAATCTCTTGGTTACAAATTGGTCATCGTTATTCCTCTTTCTGCCTTTTATGATATTTATAGAGCAGAAAAAGCAGAAAGATAAACACCAAACTACTGGTAATTTTCACTTGTAACATTCAATGAGGTTTAGGTATTGTGTCAGCTTTTCAAATATTCCATCAAAAAAAATGTTCATTATTACATACAAACTTGACAACTCTTTTTCTTTGTCCCTCCACTACCAAAAAAATATCATGAGAAGAATATGGTGATTGGAGAAGCAGAGAAGGTCTGGGTTAGGGATACACAGGAAAGATCATATATGTGAGTATCCTAGATGTGTGGAGCATGGTGTTATGAAATCTGAAAGAAGCAATAGGAAAGAAATCAAAATTTGTTTGGCACAAGGGTGATGAGGAAGCACTCGGATGAAGAGCTCAACCATGGGACCGTAGTTCAGGACAGTGCACTTACTCCTAGAACCGCTGCAGAGCAAGGCAAGACCTCAGAAACATCAGGCGATACATCAAGATTCACTAATTTGAATTCAGTTACAAGAAGGATGTGGTTTTAGAGCTCAGCTAGGACACTAGAGAATCCACTAATTCATTCATTTACTCATTCTTTCATTTTCAGTCTTTCAATGCTTATTTATAGAGTACCAACCTACGTGGTAAAAACTAGGGCAGGATACACAAAGGGTTAAGCCAGACAGAAAAAAATCACTGTTCTCAAAACTTATATGCTGATGAATGACTAAGGAAGAGTTACTTTGATTTTGCTAAGTCACATCCGATTCTTTGCAGTTCCATGGACTGTAGCCCACTAGGCTCCTCTGTCCATGGGATTTCCAGGCAAATGGGTTGCCATTTCCTACTCTGGGGAATCTTCCCAACTCAGGGATTGAATCCACATCTCTTCTGTCTCCTGCATTGGCAGGTGGGCTCTTTACTACCAGGGCCACCTGGGAAGCCCATAGGGATGCTTTCAGTTCAGTTCAGTTGCTCAGTCATGTCCGACTCTTTGCGACCCCATGAATCACAGCACGCCAGGCCTCCCTGTCCATCACCAACTCCCGGAGTTCACTCAGACTCATGTCCATCGAGTCAGTGATGCCATCCAGCCATCTCATCCTCTGTTGTCCCCTTCTCCTCCTGCCCCCAATCCCTCCCAGCATCAGAGTCTTTTCCAATGAGTCAACTCTTGCATGAGGTGGCCAAAGTACTGGAGATTCAGCCTTAGCATCATTCCTTCCAAAGAAATTCCAGGGCTGATCTCCTTCAGAATGGACTGGTTGGATCTCCTTGCAGTCCAAGGGACTCTCAAGAGTCTTCTCCAACACCACAGTTCAAAAGCATCAATTCTTTGGCACTCAGCTTTCTTCCTAGTCCAACTCTAACATCCATACATGACCACTGGAAAAACCATAGCCTTGACTAGCTGGACCTTTGTTGGCAAAGTAATGTCTCTGCTTTTGAATATGCTATCTAGGTAGGTCATAACTTTCCTTCCAAGGAGCAAGCGTCTTTTAATTTCATGGCTGCAGTCACCATCTGCAGTGATTTTGGAGCCCAGAAAAATAAACTCTGTCACTGTTTCCACTGTTTCCCCATCTATTTCCCATGAAGTGATGGGACCGGATGCCATGATCTTCATTTTCTGAATGTTGAGCTTTAAGCCAACTTTTTCACTCTCCACTTTCACTTTCATCAAGAGGCTTTTGAGTTCCTCTTCACTTCCTGCCATAAGGGTGGTGTCATCTGCATATCTGAGGTTATTGATATTTCTCCCGGCAATCTTGATTCCAGTTTGTGTTTCTTCCAGCCCAGCGTTTCTCATGATGTACTCTGCATATAAGTTAAATAAGCAGGGTGACAATATGCAGCCTTGACATACTCCTTTTCCTATTTGGAACCAGTCTGTTGTTCCATGTCCAGTTCTAACTGTTGCTTCCTGACCTGCATATAGGTTTCTCAAGAGGCAGGTCAGGTGGTCTGGTATTCCCATCTCTTTCAGAATTTTCCAGTTTGTTGTGATCCACACAGTCAGAGGCTTTAGTGTAGTCAATGAAGCAGAAGTTGATGTTTTTGTGGAACTCTCTTGCTTTTTTGATGATCCAGCGGATGTTGGCAATTTGATCTCTGGTTCCTCTGCCTTTTCTAATCCAGCTTGAACATCAGAAAGTTCACGGTTCACGTATTGCTGAAGTCTGGCTTGGAGAACTAAAGGGATGATTTAGTTCTTCCCAGATAAGAATTATACTGGTTCCAGAGTAGGAAGATACTGAAAGGAAAGGGCTTCAGCATCCTTAGGTTTGAGCTTCGGCGAGATATGCCAGCAGAAACTCTGGCAGATTATTTCACTGCCTACATCTTCAGAATGGAAGGTTAAGAAATTACATAGTTTGTGTTAAAAAATCTAAATCCAGGTAGAAAACTCAGTCTCCCAAATCTTCTTTTATTGTCATGATAGAATTGTGTCTTGATGTTCAACATTGCATTTGACTTTGTTATTATAGATCTAGACTAAAATGAAGCACAGACAGAAAATGTATAACATTTTGCTCCACTGATGGTTGTTTTTAGAAGTTGTTGTTTAAGACAAAAACTCTGCTCAAGCATGGTGGATCTGTTATGACAGTCAAACTTAATGAAGTCCTTCGGCCTCATCACTTACTATGGTAAGTACGTACTATATTCAAGCTCCATGGGTTAAGAGATTCAAACTTAAATATCTTCTATTGGCTATTGAAATATAGCTTTCATATTATCTCAATTCCTGTAACTTTGATAAGCTGACTTATTTATTCCACTTAACCTTATTTTTAATACCAAAATAGGGAGCACCCGTTCAGGTAGTTTCACTTGGTAACAGTAAAATCAGAAACTTCGCTAGCCAATCAAACTTCTTGTTGCTTAATGATGAGGGAAAGGGCCTTTATTTCCATTTCATTAAAACGTTGACTGCTACTTTCCTTTCTTAAAGAAATAAATTCTCATGGAATTAGCTGGCAGTTTTAAAGACTCTTATGCAAATTGGTAGCCGAGCTTAAGCTGTTATAAAAGAAGCTGATAAGTGTGGCAAATATGAAGAACAGGAGTGCTTTGACTTATATACACATATGTGGCTGCATTTAAATGTTGAATATGAACCAATAGCTTTGTTAGGAAAAAAAATGAGGTTTCTGAAATATATGCAGTGAGCAGAATGAAACCAGTATATTTGCAAAGAAAATATAAGGGAAAGGAAGACAAAATAAATATAGTGGAGTCTTGGAAAAAATATTGCAACAATAATATATCTTCAAGGATTAAAAAAGGCAGGCACTGGGTAAGAAACATGTACCCATGATGACTTGGGTAGTTTCTATTTTCCTCCATTAGAAACAATGGATCTTATCACCATGCTCAAATCTGTAATAACAGCTTTTTATCACAAGAAAGTCATTCTGGATTTGTATTTTGGTTTATACATTTATGTGCCATTTGTCTGTCTTTTGATGAATGACCTACCCATACTTCAGAAATGTAGATCTTATTTTCAAAAACTATTCTTAGGGAAAAGAATGGTATATTTTGAAGGGGCGAAAAAGCACAGCTTTGCTGACTCTGGAATTCTTAGCTCATTTTTCATTTGTTTCAATTATAAAATCTAATTAAACAATAACCCTTGCACATTTCGTTGTAAGAAAGATTATGTAGCAGATGCCAAGGTTAATTATTGGACAGTTGACTCTACCAATGAACGGGGGATGTTGTATTTAGATTCTTATAAAGAAAAAAGTATAAACTTACACTTTTTGCATGTGTGAAGTCGTATCAGAAATGTATAGGCTACAAATAAACAATAAGGAATAGAATTCCCTGCCTCCAGGATCCTTAGCTGGGCTTGGCATGCACCAGTTGTTTCTTAGGGAGAAAGCTTAGTTAGCTTGTCTCAGTGCTGGATTGAGTCTACATTTAGGTGTGGACTCTCATTCCTAGGAGATTAGAATCCAGACAGTGAACAAGAGCCTACAATACAAAGCGTAACTTTACTATAGAGAATACAAAGAAGTCAGGATTTGGAGTCAAATGAAGCTGGCTTACTTGTGTAGCTTTAGATATACTGTACACATCTTCTGGACCCTAGTCTCTTTAAAATGGAAAAGTTGGATTCAATGGTCTTTAAAATTTTCCCTATCTCTAAATTCTGAAACCTGTTATTATTTTTTTTATTTTTTACCATTTTTGTAATTATAGTGTAATTGCAACAATCAAAAATGGGAGATGAACAAATATAAATGTTAAGAAGTAAATGATGTGAAAACACATTTAAGAAAATAGCTGTACTCTGTTACCTAAAAGTTAGCTGAGATGAACTGATCAGTTTTGTTCAGCCCAGACCTCAGAGCATGTGTGCAGTGATGTTAAATCATGGTTCTATAGAATCCAAATCTTACATTTCCAAATCATTGTTCAAAAATCACAGTTCTGTGGCATTCATATGTTACATTTAAGCAAAATACATTTTTCCCTATGATTATTTATGTTCTGTTATATTTATCTCCATAATAACTGAATCGCCTACTGGGTCTTTAATAAACCACCTGGTTTAGTTGCTAAGTCGTGTCCAACTCTTGCAACCCCATGGGCTGTAGCCCACCAGGCTCCTCTGTCCATGGGATTTCCCAGGCAAGAGTACTGGAGTGGGTTGCCATTTCCTTCTCCAGGAGATCTTCCTGACCCAGGGATCAAACCCAGGTCTTCTACATTGCAGGCAGATTCTTTACCAACTGAGCGGACACCCACAAACCACATTTTGAGGATTTTTACTCCAAGCAACGTATACAGTTTTCCCTTTGAGGCTACAGAATATAGATCCAGGTAATTAGCCAAGTTTCTACCCTGAGGTCACGCAGCTAGTTAATTACAACTGGCAAGGGCTCCAACCTCCTCATCCACCTGTCTCACTATGGCACTGGCCTCTCACTGCACCATGTACCTATACCCCCTGCATAGATTACTGGCAGTCTGCCTGGATGGCCAGCAGCTCTCAAACGCTGGTGAGCATCAGAGGCAACTGGAAGGCTTGTGAAAACACACATTACTGGGCCCTACCCTAGAGTTTCTGATTCGGTACTTCTGGGGAAGGGCTAAAGATTTGCATTCCTAACAAGCTCCTTGATCAGGGGTCCCCAGCCTCTGGGATCTAATGCCTGATGAACTGAGGTGGATCTGATACAGTAATAATAGGATAAAGTGCACAATACATGTATTGTGCTTGAACCATCCTGAAACCATTCCCCAACCCCGCCCTGGTCCATGGAAAAACTGTCTTCCGTGAAACCAGTCCCTGGTGCCAAAAGGGTTGGGGACTTCTGTCCTAGATGGTGTCGCTGCTGGGAGAGGCCTCTGGCCCTTGGAGAGGTGTCTCAGTCCTCTCTGATAGTTCTCTAAAAGAGTGCTTCCCAAATTTTAATAGGCCTGCAGATCACCCAGGGATCTTGTTAAAATGCAGTTCTGCCTTTCTGATGAATTCATAGATAAACGCCAGTGCTGCCTGGATCAGCTGCACATTTAAGAAAACTCCAAAACATGCTCAGCTGCCAAGTAAACACCAGGAGGACACACTAGAAACTTGTTGGTTGGGCCAGAAACATACAGAATTCTTCAACTGTAGCATCACTTCTATGCAACTTGTTTTTAAATTCTACCTTTGAGACCCTTCCTGGTCAGCTCTGTATTTATTAGGAAAGTGAAGTCGGGTGTAACTTTAGGCCACTGGTATTTCAGAAGTGTGAGTGAGATGGAGTTTGGATGGCGATACTATTATAATCACACCATTTAACTTTAGTAAGAGATTTGCTTCTGTTTCTACTCATAAAAATCCCATATCGGCTCAGTATTTGAAAACAATGCAATCTATCACTGTGTAAATCATCTTCCTCATGCTGTGAGCTTCTTGAATAATGAGACATTGTGAACAGCCTCATCTCAGGAGTGTTTCTTGAGGGATCACCATTCAGTCATGATTTAAATAATGGTTATCTTAGGTAGCCAAAGAATCTGATTTTGGAAGTTATTGAGTATATCACTTTAGAATACAAAAACAGAACATGAAAAAAATCTATTGAAGCTACATATTTGGTGGTCTAAGATAGCCAAGTTAAATCATTTCCACCATCAATTTCAATTAAGAAATGATTGTTGACTAGAGAAATGTCTAAGAAATATTTTTCCTGGAAAATGAAAGTTTCAAATACATTCTCAAGAACATTTTAATAAATATATTCTTTTACTTGAGCTGTCACAGACAATACAATATCAAGTTCTGAGAAAACAAGCCATATGATCATCTCCATAAATGTTGAAAATCTTTAACCCCCATTCTAGATAAAAGCAGAAAGCATAAAAAATAAGAATTGATGTATTATACTTACTTAATTATGATTTATGTAAAATTATATATTAATTAATCTGATATATAAATTATGTATATATATAATTTTATATCTATCTACCTATCCCTATATTTCTTAGTCCTAAAGCTAGAATTTTACCTAATGTTGAAACACTAGAGGCATTTCCATAATAGTATGAAGAAAAGAATGTTCTTATTTAACACGGTACTGGACATATTAGCTAATGGAATCATATAAGAGAGAGCTATTAACGGCATAAAAATTAGAAAATAAGTAAAACTATTTTATTTCTATTTGTACATAATATGGCAACATACCTGAAAATTCTACTAGAGAATCAATGATAAATTCATCTTTTATGACAGCCAATAATAACTAAAACAATAAAATAATTCACATTTGCAGTAAGATGTAAAATTAGCATACACAGATCAACAGTCTTCACATACATCAGTTATAGCCAGGATAAGATATAGTGGTTGAGAAACCTCATTCAAAATAAAAGAAGATAAAATTAGTAAGATAAACCTAACAAGAATGTGTACATTTATATGAAAAATACTCTAAAACTTTTGAAAGACACAAAATTTGACGTGGATAAGTGAAAAGACATTTCTTGTTTTGGGATAGGGTTACTTAGCATCATAAAGATGTTATTTATTATTTTAGTGAAATTCCAATAATGACCCAAACAACCAGCTTTTTTTCTGAAACCAGACAAGTTAATACCAAAGTTCATGTGCAAACACAAACATAAGAGAATAGTTAAGAAAATACTAAAATAGAAAAGTTATGACGACTTCACTGGTGGTCCAATGGCTCTGACTCCATACTCCCAATGCAGGGGGACCCAGGTTTGACCCCTGGTCGGGGAACTATATCCCACATGTCACAACTAAGAGTTCACATGCCACAACTGTTGATCCTGAGTGCTGCAACTGAGACTCTGTGCAGCCAAATAAATAAATATGTTTTTTTATAAAAGGTAAATTAAAAAAGAAAAGTTATGAAAGATGTGGGACTAGTCCTTCAGGCATTAAAATGTAAAGATAAAACTTCTGTAATAAAAACAGTAAATTATAAATAGACCAGCAGAATCAAATGGAAAATTAAGATGGACCCAAATACACAGGAGATGATAAAGGTGTCATCTCAAATCTGGACTTGAGATGACAAAAGATAGATAAAGATGAGACAAAGATGGACTTTTTAATAAATGCTGCTTGGACAATAGTATAGACATCTAGGAAAAGATCAAATTTGCTTCATGTGTCACACTGGGAACAACTCCAAATGGGTGGGAGATTTCAGTGTGAACAGTGAAACCAGTAAGTTTGAGTGGCTGACTTCCTCTATAATCAGAATAGGGAAAGGCTTTCTGACTATGGCTCCAAATCTAGATGTGATAGAGAAAAGATAGATAAATTTGATTACCTAAAAGTAGATAACTTTGGTATGGTAAAAAACACCATTAAGTTTTTTAAAAAATGATAAATAGGAAGATAATAGTAAGACATTTAGAAAAAGTACTAATATCTCTAATGCATGAAGAACTTTTAAACATATAGAGAAAGAGTTTACATTCACTAGGATGGTGATAATAAAGTAAGACAAATAATAACAAGTGTTGGTGAGACTGTTGCGAAACCAAAATCCTACATTTCAGTGTGATTGTAAAATGGCATAGAGCTTTGGAAAATAGTCTGGCAGTTCTTCAAAATGTTCAACACAGAGTTACCATGAAAGTGAGAGTGTTAGTTGTTAAGTCATGTCCAACTCTTGCAAACCCAGGGACTATAGCCTTCCAGGCTCCTCTGTCATGGGATTTCCTAGGCAAGAATACTGGAGTGGGTTGCCATTCCTTTCTCCAGGGGATCTTCCCCACCCAGGAATTGAACCTGGGTTTCTTGCATTGCAGGCAGATTCTTTACCATCTGAACCACCAGGAAAGCCCATATGACCTGGCAGTTCTACTCCTAGTTATGTATCCAAGAGACTTGGAAACATATGTCCACCTCAAAATTTGCACACTAATGTTCATTGCAGCATTATTTAAAGTAGCTAAAAAAAAAAGTGGAAACAACCCAAATGTTCATCATCTAACACACGAATAAACAAAATGTGATCTATTCAAACAATGGGATGGCCTGGCGGCTCAGATGGTAAAGAATCTGCCTGCAGTGAGGGAGACCTGGGTTTGATCCCTGGGTTGGGAAGATCTCCTGGAGGAGGGCATGGCAACCCACTCCAGTATTCTTGCTTGAAGAATCCTCATGGACAGAGGAGCCTGGCAGGCTACAGTCCATGGGGTCTAAAAGAGTTGGACACGACTGAGCGACTAAGCACAGCACACAGCACATTTAAACAGTGCAATATTATTTGACAATAAAAAGGAATGAACTTCTAAGACATGCTACACCATTGGTATTTGGTGGTGGTGAAATGCTCTTTGCTGTTGCCTCTGCTGGCCATTTGGTTGTTCAGTCACTAAATCATGTTCAACTCTTTGTGACCCCATGGACTGTAGCACGCTAGGCTTCCCTGTCCTTCGCCATCTCCCGGAGTTTGCTCTGACTCATGTCTGTTGAGTCGGTGATACCATACCAGTCATGTATATTGTGGCTTGTGCCTTTGCCTCTGAGATACACAAAGAAGCTTCAGGCAGAGAAATTCTTTGTGCCAGTAGCTCAGGGCAAGGGCCGAGAATCTGCTGGATGAATAGAGATCACTGGCTTCATCAGACCAGCATTCCTAGAACTCAGAGAGAAGCCTGAGTCCCCAGCTCTTCTGCATCAAGATTTGGCATTTGCTCTCCTTCAGCAGATTTGGGTCAGCAGCTACATTCCCACCTCCTCCTGGCTTCTCCCACTCCTGCTTCCTGCAAAGGTGGCCTGTCTGTCAGGATCCTGGTTTAGTGGTGCCTCTCTGCCACTCTGGGCTGTTGGGTTGCAGGGTCAGAGATGCTCAGCTAGTCTTCTTGTATTCCAGACTCCAAGCAAGGGCCATTCGCTTGCTTCCTCTTGGTTTGCCACTTACTTTCTCTTGGTTTGCCACTTTCGGAGAATTCCTCAGGATGCCTGAGACCTGCATGGAAATATATTTCTTCTTAATGTCCTTTCTTGATTTGGTTTTAAATTTGGTGGCTATTTTATATAGATTCTGAGTTGGGGCTGTGGTGCTTTCTAGTATCAATATTTTTTTTCCCTTTCTGTTTTTAGTTGTTGTCATCTTCTCTAGGTATCAGTGAGTGGAATGGTGGGAGGAATTCACTTTATGCTTCTGTTTTATCTCTCTCTTACTACCCTCCGTCCCCACCCCCCCAAACCCTGCTATCATCAAATTGGTCTTTAGGGGGCTGACTATCCATCTTATACAAAGACGAGGCCAGACTACTTTTCTTCTTCTTTTCTACCTTTTCTTCTTCTGGATTCATTTTTTCTTGTTTCTTTCTGTCTGTCTCTTTCTGTCTTTAATACATAGGCTCAGATATATACACTCACTCCAGTGTTAGATCAGAATAGAAAATAAATTTCTTATTTAGTATAAGGTAAGTTGTAAATGGGCTTCCCTGGTGACTAAGCAGTAAAGAATCTATCTGCAATACAGGAGATGCAGGAGACACAGGTTCAATGCCTGGGTCAGAAGATCCCCTGGAGGATGGCATGGCGACCAACTCCAGTATTCTTGCCTGGAGAATCCCATGGACAGAGGAGCCTGGCGGGCTATAGTCCACAGGGTCACAAGAGTTGGACATGACTGAAGCAACTGAGCACCCACGCACAAGTCGTAAATACTTGTAGGTTAGCAATGAAAAACTAAGATTTGGTGCTGAAACAGAGGAAATAAGTAGCACAAAAATTTTTGCTGAGACTGACTCAAGTAATGCTTTTTGAACTCTATCAGCTGAAGTGGGCTTTCCCCCTTTCTTTAAATCTCTGTTCCAGCTGATTACTTTGAAGCTCTGATGTTGCCTAAATAAGAAAGAGATTTTGGGAGCCTATGTAAATGGACTTACAATATCCTTTGAAGGACAATGAGCATGAATGAAGGACAATGACAATGATTTTTTTAAAGATATTTCTAAAAAGTATAGCTCCATTTCCATTCAATTGCTCTGATACTGTCATTCAAAAAATATAGATGAAAAGAAGATATCATGTATCTTTGCTGAATAGTTCTATCTTTTGGTTTTCATTTTTTTCATGTGAGATGAATGTTAGAAAAGTACTTTAAATACTTAAGTCATAGAATGCTTTTCAGATAGACCATATTTCATCCTAATCATTTGCAGGGTTACGGACCATTGGAAGGGCTTTAGTGTTTCATCTGTGTGAAATAAGGAATAACTGTAGGGTTTTGAGGAGTGACATGATCTGACCTAACAAAGTCACTATGGTTGATGTGTATAGAGAATAGATATATTCTGTGAATGAATATAAAATTGGAAGATCAATTGGATGCTACTGAAGTAATTCAGGTATGAAATGATGCTGACTTGGACCAGAGTGGTAAGAGGTAGTATAGTTAGGAATATATTTTAAAGTAAGATTTGCTAGTAGACAAGATGAGGGGTATAGGAAGATGGAAGGTAAGGATGAGATCAAAATTTTTGTCCAGTGCAAATGCAAGAGTAGATGTGCAATGACCTGAGATGGGAGGACTTTAGGAGGAACTGATCATGTGGAAAATGATGAAAACTCCCTTCTGGACAGATTTTGCTGGGATGTTTAGTAAGCGTCCAAGTAGAGAGGTTGAAACTCCAGTGGGACAGAGGGATCTAGATTTCAGTGGAGACATTTGAACTGAAAATATATTTTGGGTGCCTCTGGCTTAGAGATGGCATTTAAAGCCACGAATGAGATCACAGCTAGGGAGTGTATGTGGAAGTAAACTGGAGAAATCCTTGAGCACATCCAGTTTCAGAGTTTGAGAGGTAGACAGGGACCATTTAATGAGAGGGATCAAGGCAAAAGAAAAACTAAGGGAATGTGAAATCCTGCTTTAATAAGGAAAGAGTGATCAACTGTGTTAAATCCTACTGATGAGTCACGTAAGACCAACACTGGGTATTGAGCCTTAGAGTTAGCAATGTCGAGGTCCTTGGAGATCTTGAAAAGAGCTATTTATAATGACAGGTGTAGAACTTCCCTGGTGGTCCAGTGTTTAAGACTCTGTGCTTCCAATGCAGGGGGTTTGGGTTCGATGCCTAGTCTAGGAACTAAGATTCCACGTGCTGTGTGGTGTGGCCAAAAATAAGTAAAAAAAAAAAAAAAAAAAAAAAAGAATTAATTAAAAAGTAATAAGTATATGTATTCATTTAATCATCATCTTCTCTTTCATTAGTAGCCAAGTATCATCAAAACGAGCTTCCCTGAAAGCTCAGCTGGTAAAGAAAGAATCCACATGCAATGCAGGAGACCCAGGTTTGATTCCTGGATCAAGAAGATCCCCTGGGGAAGGGATAGGCTACCCACTCCTGTGTTCTTGGGCTTCCCTGGTGGCTCCGATGGTAAAGAGTCCTCCTGCAATGTGGGGGACCTGGGTTCGATCTCTGGGTTGGGAAGATCCCCTGAAGAGAATAGCAACCCACTCCAGTACTCCTGCCTGGAGAATCTCCACGGAGAGAGGGGCCTGGTGGGTTACAGTCCATGGGGTCAGAAAGAGTTGGACACTACTGAGTGACTAAGCACGCACACATCATCATCATCAAAACACTGTATCTTCTTTGGTCACCAGAATATCCATCATTTAGCTTAATCAGATCAGATCAGATCAGTTGCTCAGTCGTGTCCGACTCTTTGCAACCCCATGAATCACAGCACGCCAGGCCTCCCTGTCCATCACCAACTCCCAGAGTTCACTCAGACTCACGTCCATCGAGTCAGTGATGCCATCCAGCCATCTCATCCTCTGTCGTCCCCTTCTCCTCCTGCCCCCAATCCCTCCCAGCATCAGAGACTTTTCCAATGAGTCAGCTCTTCGCATGAGGTCCCAAAGTACTGGAGTTTCAGCTTTAGCATCATTCCTTCCAAAGAAATCCCAGGGCTGATCTCCTTCAGCATGGACTGGTTGGATCTCCTTGCAGTCCAAGGGACTCTCAAGAGTCTTCTCCAACACCACAGTTCAAAAGCATCAATTCTTCGGTGCTCAGCCTTCTTCACAGTCCAACTCTCACATTCATACATGACCACAGGAAAAACCATAGCCTTGACTAGATGAACCTTTGTTGGCAAAGTAATGTCTCCGCTTTTGAATATGCTATGTAGGTTGGTCATAACTTTCCTTCCAAGGAGTAAGCGTCTTTTAATTTCATGGCTGCAGTCACCATCTGCAGGGATTTTGGAGCCCAGAAAAATAAAGTCTGACACTGTTTCCACTGTTTCCCCATCTATTTGCCATGAAGTGATGGGACCGGATGCCATGATCTTCATTTTCTGAATGTTGAGCTTTAAGCCAACTTTTTCACTCTCCACTTTCACCTTCAAGAGGCTTTTTAGTTCCTCTTCACTTTCTGCCATAAGGGTGGTGTCATCTGCAAATCTGAGGTTATTGCTATTTAGCTTAATAAGCACTTGTAAATGTTTGTTGAATGAGTGATTTCATTAAAGATGGGACAAATTTTAATCTTTATTTGAGACCCACTTCTGAGCTCTTATGTCATTCATAAAACATTCAAAACATTCAGGGAAAATTCTTTCCCGGATTTACCATAAATTTACTCTAGATTTATGTGAATATGGACCAAGCTCTGAGCTTGGCCTTGGAATTGTAAAAATAAATCAGATAGGGTCAGTCTCCCAAAGAAGTCAGTCATAGGTGGGGAGGCAGACAGATGAATGGACAATTAAAATGCCCTTGGGTTCATGTAGTGATAACAGAGGAAGGACTCTGTGAGGAGGTAGAAGGTGCCAGGTGGCTGGGGGGTGAGGGCAGTGGGAGTGTGGGCAGGTGGTGATGTGTCAGAGCCACATCTTTGAGCCTAGTTAGTGGACATCACCCAGGTGAGGGCTTAGAGGAAAGGCAGACCTCAGAGTTGCCCCTGCTGCATGTCTGGGTGTGAGGAACCACACCCTGTAGATAAACACATATTCCTTTCTTTGATTTGAGCCCATCCTCCCACTCCCATATCTCCCATTCCCTGCAGCTCTAGCCTAGGTTTTTAATTCCCGGTTTGTTTTGCTTCTTTTCTTGCCTTTTCTCTGTTCTGCCTCCTCATTTATGGCTGACCTCTCTTCCCAGCACAGTGCTTTCTTCGATTTCCTCTGTAGAAACTCATTTATTTGATTTAAACTTGAGTTGAATCTAATTACCTTCTTCCATATGCAGCCCTGATGAGCATTGCCCAGACTTTCATGCCTTCTCTTCTTTTCAGAGGGGCCCCAGACCCGGATTATTCTTCTTTCCTCCTCCGCAACTTCATCCTAGCTTTATTCTCCAGCAAAGTCCGACTACCTGAAGTTTCCTAAATATGCCATCTTGTTTAAATCTTTTCAACGCCTCCTATGCCCAACTTGAGCTTCCTTCCCAACACACCCTCCCCTCCTCTGGTGAGTTAAACTCACTCTTATTTTGCAAGATAATTTATACATCACCTCAACTACAGTGTATTATGAAGATAGACAAAGTTAGGTTAAAGTAACAAACATCATCAAAATCTGTGTAAGTTAACATAGCAAAAGTTTATTTCTTGGGTCTGTATAGGTCTGGGAGATGATCTTGTGATGATGTGTTTTTCGTGGCAGTTCAGCATCCCTCAGAATCTCTCCATCTTGTATCCAATCCACATCGACAAGTGCTTGCACGACCACCGGACTGGATGGAGAGTTGTGAACTGGCTCTTAAATGCTCCTGCCTGGAAGTGACACCTGTCATTTCTGATCACATTTCAGTGGCATGTGTCCATGCATATTTTCAAAGAGAAAAGTGCCCTGAAGGAAAAGAGAACCAGAAATGTTAGTGATTGTTAGTAACTTTTATCTTAGGGGATATATTGGTAAATAGTAATTGTGGGGATCCTAGAGGAAATTTTGCTATTGTCACTATCATCGGTAACTTATTTGCTGGGAACATTACATAATTTACCTCTGCCTTGTTTCTTCAGCTAGAAGATCAGGGTCATGACGAGAGTAAAAGTGCTTAGAACTTAGCACAAGTTGAGTTAGCAAAAAAGTCATTATTGATTTGTACTACGAAGCCTTCCTTGAGCTGTCCGCCTCAACCCATCTTGCAGAGTGAAGTATTTTCTCTTTAATGTTTTCACACTTCTTTGTGTACAGCCAAAGCTGGTTGCCTTTGTCTCATAATGTATTATTTTTAGATACGAGTGTGCGTTCCTTAAAACTGGGGTTTTGTCTGTTCAACACTGTATTCTGGAATCTAGCACAGTTCCTGCCATAGGGGAGGTGCTCGATATACTTCATATACATGAATGAGTAAGTGAATAAGGAATGAATGAATGAATGAATCTGTGGTTTCAAAGCTCTGTGCTGGGGATCCACAATGTTTGGCCTTACAAATACCTCCTACTCTTTTTTTTTTTCTCCTAGAGTTCTACTCTTTGGTGATATTATCACTCCTAAACTGCTTGTGTGTGACCTGTGGACAGAATGCAAGCATTCTTGACCTGGATATTGTCATCTTTACAGATATGTTTTCTCTGCTAAAGAACTCAATTACTTTTTCCCTTGGTGTGCTCCAAAGACTAGCAGCTTTGGTATCACCTGGGATGCCTATTAGTTAAATTTCAGACCCCGCCCCAGAATTGCTCAATCAGAATTTGCATTTTAATAAGATTGTGGCTGATTTGTATGCAGGTTAGCATTTGAGAAGCACTGTTCTACAGTTGTTACTCAAGGTATCAGAATGAGGTTCTATGCCCTCTATACACATGGGTGAGAGTTAGGGACTGAGAGAATGCGGTTATCCTAAAGTTGTGTGGGGTTGATATTGTTAACTCTATTACTGAGGAAAAGAACTTGCTTCTAATTGACCTAATATTAGCAGACTATGTTTAGTATGGGGGGAATGATGGATTTAGAAATGCCTGTCAGGAAGTTGAGGGGTTTGCCAGTTGATTATTATTTAATGCCAATTGGTTTGTCATTTCTTCATCACTGGACATGCAAAGCATACCTGAGAGATTTCCAGATTTGGGAAAGTTATGGAAGCAACAGATGGCTTTTGCCAGATGGTTTCATGATATGTAAAGTTGAGCTGTTTCTTCGTAAATTAGTTGACCTTAACATTATAGAAATCTTTATATAGGTTCTGTGCAATTTGAGAAAGAGATCAGGCAGCTGGGCTTCCTATATATCCATAAACTGGGCAGTCATTGTTATCCTATGTAAAGACCTTGGAAACAGTTTTAAAAAGTACTCACCAAGTGTATTCCCTGCTGTAAGTATCTTTCATGTGAGTGGTTGGGAGTGATGCACAGTATCTGCCTTGGTTCAAGGCAGACCAGGGGCATGCCACAGTTGGTTCACATGTAAGTGAAGAGCAATAAGGAAGCCGATAGAATCTAGTAAAAGACCGATTGGTGCTGCTTAAAATTTATTATTTCAGGAACCATTCAAGGACAGATTTTACAAGAAAGTCCTCTATTTTCTGATCTGTCTTGAAGCTCCATGTAGAAGGAAATCTCCCTTCATCCCTCACAGTGAGTAACATCATTCAGCATAGTCAACATTAGTACAGGGTTTATGGGGAAATTTTCCTTTCTATATGAAAAAATAGCCAGAAAATTTCCCATAGCTTCAGGATGCATTTGGTTAAAGGAGTTAATGCAGGATTTTGATATGATTGTGTATAAGTGTGGTCCATGGCTATTTAATAGCAAACTCTACCCATGAATCATCAGGCTAGTTTTGAGTCTAAAAATTGCCCCCTTGTTCTTAGTAGCTGTATATTTTTGGCCTGCTGAGATTGCTATGCTCATTTTGTTTCTCTCACAGATAAAAAAGTCATTAAAGATTCATGGGATAATATATTCATAAATAAGTGGTAAACATTCAATATTACCTATCAAATAAAGAAGCACATGCCAATTTTTATCACATTTGTTTTGCCTCCTTAGCATGCTGTGCTGTGCTTAGTCGCTCAGTTGTGTCCGACTGTTTGCAACCCCATGGGCTGTAGCCTTCCAAGTTCCTCAGTTCTTGAGGATTCTCCAGGCAAGTATACTGGAGTGGGTAGCCTATCCCTTCTCCAGGGGGTCTTCCCGACACAGGGATTAAACTGGGGTCTTCTGCATTGCAGGCGATTCTTTACCAGCTAAGCCACCAGGGAAGCCCTTGCTGCTGCTGCTAAGTCTCTTCAGTCATGTCCGACTCTGCGACCCCAGAGATGGCAGCCCACCAGGCTCCCCCATCCCTGGGATTCTCCAGGCAAGAACACTGGAGTGGGTTGCCATTTCCTTCTCCAATGCATGAAAGTGAAAAGGGAAAGTGAAGTCGCTCAGTCGTGTCCAACTCTTCGCGACCCCCTGGACTGTAGCCCACCAGGCTCTTCTGTCCATGGGATTCTCCAGGCAAGAGTACTGGAGTAGGGTGCCATTGCCTTCTCCAAGGGAAGCCCTTATTCCCACTAAAATAGCTATAATTAAAAAGATAACAAATGCTGTCAAGGATGTGGGGAGTCAGAAAACCTATATTCCTGTGAAAATATAAAATTATATGGCTAATTTTGAAAACAGTTTGGCAGCTTTGACAAAGTTAAACATAAATTTACCATACATTTCAGCAATTTCATGCCTAGAGATCTATCCTGGGTAAGTGAAGACATATATCCATGCTAAAAAAATTGCATACAAGTGCTCATAGCATCATTATTCCTAATAGCCAAAAAGTGGAAATAGTACAAATGTAGGAAAATGTGTATGTTCATACAATGGAATACTGTTTATCAGTAAAAAGAAATGAAGTATTGATATGTGATACAATATGGATGAACCTCAAGAGCATTATGCTAAGTGAAAGAAGTCATACTCCTAAATGTGTGTTTATATGAAAAAAATCCATCACAAATGTATAATAAAGATGTAAAGTGGATAACTAGCTGCTTGGGACATGAGATATGGGGTGAAGACAGGGATTAAGAGCTAATGGGCATGAGGGATATTACTGGTGTGATGAAAATATTCTAAAATTACATTGTAATAGTTGCACAACTCAGTGAATTTACTAAAAAATTGTTGCACACTTAAAATGGGTGAATTACGTAAGTATGTAAATCATACCTCCATAATTTTTTGGGAAAATCATGTGAATGATTAAAACAAGTAAAATCTAGGTCTTGTATGTCATCTTGATATCCACTTGGGTGCATTATTGTTGGAACTTCCTTGTTATCTTAATATTTATACAGGTCCCAAATGATCCCCTGCCTCCATCAGAACGTCTCTCTCCTCATCAGCATTTGCAGGATACAGCTATAAACCCAGGAAGATTATGCCCTTTGCAGCTAGAAGATGTATAGAAACTTTCTAAAAAATATTTAGTTATCATGTTCCAACTGCTGATGGACCTGAAATTCACTCTTCTCCTTATTTCATCCTATTCATATTTCAGATCTCAACTCAAACCATACATCCTCAAGGAGTTCTACCTTCTTCATTATGCACCCTTGCCTGCCTTCACATTCATAAACTAATCCTTTTGCTGCACTGACCATCTGTTGTTTAGATTTTTACTTTGTTCCAGCCAGGGATGCCATTTGTTACATTACTTTTAGCACAGTAATTCTCTGATACAGTGTCATTAAAATTTATTAAATACTAATTACCTGGGACTTTGTTACAAATGTAGATTTCTTTGTCTTACCTATAGGACTTCTAGTGGGTGACTTACAAATGAGTCATTTTGATGAGCTCAAATTATGCTTCTGTGTATGTAATATGTAGTCCGTGTACTGTTTTTGAAACATGGAGATATATTGCTGAGGATGGAATCCATTAGGATGTTTTTTTCAGTGTAAGTTTATTGAGGTATATTTTACACATCATATCATCCACCTATTTAAAGCACAATGTTATGATTTTTAAAAGTGAAATATAGTTGATATGCAACATTGTGTTAGCTTTAGGTGTACAGCAAAGGGATTCAGATTTATATTTCTGTATAGGTATACGTGTATATACATGTCTGTGTATATATATGCATATGTGCATGCTAAGTTGCTTCAGTTGTGTCTGACTCTTTGAGACCCCATGGACTGTAGCCACCAGGCTTCTCTGTCCATGAGATTCTCCAGGTAGGAATACTGGAGTGGGTTGTCACGCCCTCCTCCAGGGGCTCTTCCCAACCCAGGGATCAAGCCTGAGTCTGCTATGTCTACCTGCACTGGCAGGTGGGTTTTTACCACTAGCACCATCTGGGAAGCCCGTGAAAGTGAAAAGTGAAAGTGTTGTTCACTCAGTAGTGTCTGACTCTTTGTGACCCCATGGACTGTAGCCCACTAGGCTCCTCTGTCCATGGAATTCTCCAGGCAAGAATATTGGAGTAGAGTAGCCATTCCCTTTTCCAGTGGATCTTCCCGACCCAGGGGCTGCACCTCGGTCTCCTGCATTGCAGGCAGATTCTTTACCATCTGAGCCAGGAAAGAATATACATATATATTCATATATGTATATATGCATATATTCATATAAACATATGTATATATGTATTCTTTTTCAGAGTCTTTTCCTTTATAGGTTATTACAACATATTGAGCAGAGTTCCCTGTGCTATACAGTAGATTCTTATTGTATATCTATTTTATATAAAGTAGTGTGAATCTGCAGAGAAGGCAATGGTACTAGAGCACTCTAGTACTCTTGCCTGGAAAATCCCATGGACGGAGGAGCCTTGTAGGCTGCAGTCCATGGGGTCACTAGGAGTCGGACACGACTGAGCGACTTCACTTTCACTTTTCACTTTCATGTGTTGGAGAAGGAAATGGCAACCCACTCCAGTGTTCTTGCCTGAAGAATCCCAGGGACAGGGGAGCCTGGTGGGCTGCCGTCTATGGGGTCACACAGAGTCGGACACGACTGAAGCAACTTAGCAGCAGCAGCAGCAGCAGCAGTGTGAATCTGTTAGTCCCTAACTCCTTAATTTTTTTAATTAAACTTACCAAGTTGTACAGCCATCAGCATGAATCATTTTAGAACAGTTCTATCACCCTGGTCATCTTTCTTATGTCCCTTACTTCTACTCTCTCCATCTGCATCTCACTACCCTGCTCTAGGCAACCACTACTCTACTTTCTTTTTCTACAGATTTGCCTTTTCTGAATATTAAAAAATACTGGAATTATATGGTTTCTTCTACCTGGCTCCTTTCCCTGAGTGTAATGTTTGACAACTGGTTGCTTAAGAACTGAAATGTCAATAATAAGTGAATGAAAAGGCCCAGGACTGACATCGTGACATGTATCAGTGGTTTCTTCCTTGTTGTTGCTAAATAGTATCCTGTTGTATGGGTATACTACATTTCATGTATCGAATTGTTAATTGAGGGACACAGATTGCTTCCCGTTTTTGGCTATTATGACTAATACTGATATGAATATTCATGTGCAAACTTCTGTGTAGGTAAATATTTTCTTTTTTCTTGGGTAGATACCTAAGAATGGAATTGCTGGGCCTCATAGTAATTTATTTTAAACATTATAAGAAATTATCGAACAGTTTTCCAGTTGGCTATATACTATTTAACATTCCACTCACAGTGTGGGAGGCTTCCTGATTCTCCACATTCTAGCCAACACCAGTCATTATCTGTATTTTTATTATAATGGTATCTCATTGTGGTTTTAATTTACCCTACTGATTAAGGACATTGAGAATCATTTCATGTTCATTCATTTATTGTTTTTGGTGAAATCTCTATTCAAATCTTTTGGCCATATTTTGATTGGCTTGTTTTGTGGTTCAGTTGTAAGGGTTCTTTACAACGATGTATTCTAGTACATGTTCTTTATCAGATGTGTGTTTTGTGAATATTTTTTCTGTTTATGGCTTGTCTTTTCATTTTGCTAATGGTATATTTTGAAATGCAAGAGCTTTAAATTTTGAGGAAGTTTATTAAAAATCAATTTATTGAAAAATTTTATGGACCATAATTTTAGTGTTGTATTAAGAAGTCTTTACCTAACCTAAGTTCTGAAATATTTTCTTTTACCTTCTAAAATTTTTATTGATTTAGGTCTTTAATCTATGATCCATTTTGTGTTCATTTTTGTGTATGATATAAGATTAAAGTTCATCTGTTTTGCGTGTAGATATCCCCTTGCCCCAAAACCATTTGTTCAAAAGAAAAATGAGTTTTATATGTAAAAAATGATATGTCTATTTTATGCCAAAACCACACTGTCCTGATAACTGTAGTTTTAGATTAAGTTTTGAAATCAAGAAGTCAAAGTCTTCCTACTTTGTTCTTCTTTTCAAAACTTTGGCTATTCTAGGTCTTTTGTGGTTTTGTATACCTTTTAGGATCATCTCATCAGTTTCTGGTGAAAAAAGACCTACTGGAATTTTAATAGATATTGTCTTGAATTTATAGGCCAACTTGGGAACAACTGTCATCTTATGACTAATGAGTATTTAATTTAATGTAGATGGACTCTCTCTCCAACCATTTAGAAATTTCCTCAGCAATATTTATAATTTTTAGTGTACAAGTCTTCTACCACTTTTGTTAAATTTATTTCTATGTATTATATAATTTTTAAAATCTCACTGGAGTATGTTGGATCTGTCATGATCAAAGATGGTTTTAGACCTATATACTTAGATATGTTCAGTGGTTGTGTCTGATAATGCAATAACAAGTAGTATAGTTTTACTTTAAAATTTTGTTCATATTTTCCAAATTTTCCAGAAGTTTCATGAATTCTTTTTTAAAGCTAGTGATGCCCCCAAACATAATAAATCATCAGTATATAAAAGGAAACATGTAAAAGGGAAAACCTTAATGATAGTAATTAAAGCAATTATATACTACACTCTTACTATATACCAAGAATCTTTCCTAAGTTCTTTACATATATTACTTCATTTAATCGTCTCAATGACTTCATGAAATATCTCTATTATAATGCCCATTTTATTGACATGGAAACTGAGTCACAAAGCAGTTAAGGTACTTGCCCAAAGTCTCAAGGCTTGTAGTAATCTGGACTGGCTCTAGATTCCATGCTCTTAACCACTGAATATTGGAATAAAATCTACCAAAATATTACTACTAAATATCTCTGAATAGGTTATAATAGATAATTTAATTTAAAACACTTTCTGGAATTTTCTAAATAAGTGTGAATACTTTTGTAGATAGAAAAAAAATTGAAAGTATCATAAAATAATTCAGTGGTGGACTCCATCACTTGGAATACTTTTCCTTACCTGTTCTATTATCCTGAAATTCAGTCACCAGTGGTGACCCAATGAGTTTAAAAACATTTTATCTTTCTTTCTTTGTGAACTATCTAATCTATTACTGTAATCAGAATTTCACATTTAAATCTTGTATTACTTTACCCAAACCAAAGGCCATCCAGTAGCAATTTCTGTAGTGTAATAAAAGGAAGTGCATATTTAGATTAACATATTTAGACAAAACAAATAAGGAAAGCAAAGAAAATTCAGGTATTAAATTTTTTGAAAAAGACATAGAACTCATTTTCTTTCATTCATACACTGTTAAATGAACTCCTATGTAACATTTAAATTGACATTTTCACTCATGTTTCTTCTGTTTTTGTGTCTTGTTAGTGAACTGGCATTTTAATGTCCCAAAGCCATAAGGTCGCTAGAAAAGCCTTGTAGACTATAATTAAAAATCGCTATTCCTTGAGCTGTTTTGCTCAGCAAAGGCATAGGGCACAATCTTTTAGAGACATTGCTCCTGAGATGAGAATAAAAGATTTTGACCTTTTATTGCAGCATTCATGAGTCGGAAGAACTTCATTTATTTTAGGTAAAGAGCAAATGGAGTATTGGCTATTTTCAGTAATTCAAGAGCAGCTGAAGTCACCTATGGCTTGCCAGTCAATAGTCTTTTGTAATGTTTTCCATTTAGAAAACTATTGTACTTGTCTTTAAAACATTAGTAGCTCTTAGCTAGCAATTTGAACACACACCCACATACACACACACACACACACACCCCTCTATGTAACAGCAGTCCAGACACTGGTGAGCTATCCTTATAAAGAACACTACCCTAATGTGTGAAAATTTTCCTCTTTCTCCCTCAGAAAAGACAGACTCTTCAAAACTAAGAAATCATTCAAAGCTTGACTTAAAATGTAAACTAACTAGAGCCTTGAGGCTGCATCTAGTTCAGTGTTTTAATGTGGGGGAAAAAAGGCCTAAGATCTATTTGATATTAAATGAACTCTATAAGCACAAGAATATTGTGCTTGCTCATATATAAAATTAAGGGCATGGCTAATCTCAGCATTAATAATCATTGAAAAGTGGTAAGAAAAGATTTCGTCATTTCCACCTTAGTCAGTAAGTCGCATATTAAAGCTATATGTAAGCGCTAAGAAAGCTAAGTCCACTCTCTGATTTGTTTAAACCACATGCGATCGCAGATACCTAAAAAATATGGAAGTTCACAAGGTGTTTTAGTATCTTGAACTCTACAGCCTGAGAAGAAGCAAATCTTAGTATAGGAAGCTCGGTTACTAGGATTCACCACTGCTGCTATAAACGGTCGATATAAATTGCCGCATAATTAGCCCAGCTGCAATAATCCATTGATCCGGGAGACAAGCTGCAGAGAACCGAAGCCATGGTTCGATGCAGCCCATTGTGGAACACCTTGGTAAGCATGTGCCTGGCGGACCTGAGAGGAAATACTAGGGAGATGTAGCTGTGCCACGTGGTTTGCTTTTGCCTTGGAAGAGAGTGCAGCGATCATTAAAAAGAGAATTCAGAACAAATAGAAATGTCTGTTTTTAAAGGTTTGAAAGTACACGAGGGTGGGCTTGGGAGTTTATTACTCCTGATCAGAAAGACAAAGTCAATGCCTCCCTTAAAAGAAAAAGACTTAGGGGTGATGGAGATAGTGGGGACGGGGGAGACAATGTGTTGAATTCTAAAACAGCATGGAAAGAGAAATTCCAAGTGATATTAATAATGTGTGAAAATTATGTAATTTCTGAAGGCTACCCTTAGAGCAATCCACAATTTGTTTTTAGAATCAGACGTGTCAGACACATTTACACAAAACCAACTTCCTAACTCCTCAAAGATAGAAACCTTGGAACTACATGCTGGATATGTCATCTCCAAGAAATATACAGTGATTGTTTTAGAACCAAATTTCTATATTATTGGTGGCACATGTAATAATTCAACAAAAATCTCAAATAGAAATAAAACAGGGCTCCTTTATCATAGTGTATTAATTGTGATATAAACTATGTACAAGATCAAGAATAAAATTCTGTAATAGACCAGTAATTAGGAAGACTCAACACAGTTGGAAAAAGCTACCATTTTCAATGGGCTCCTTTTAAATTCTGCTGTGACTAGTACAGAAAGGTCATGGAGTAGTGAGGGTAAGAGTGATCTTTGTGTGATCACTGACAGAAAAAAAACTTTATGAAACCTAATTATGTGTAGAAAGAAGCTACATAATTTATTTTGCACTAGATTCTTCAGAAAAATCTTAAGTTCAAACATAAAGCCTCCAGAGTCAATGTGTTTGGAAGAAAAGAGATGAGCTCTTTAGGGTAAATCTGGTTACCAGTGGATGGCTGACCAGCATAATAATTGAATCAGAAAAAGTATACCATCTTGTATATGTACCTGGTTTAAAAGGAAGATGTAAGATATTATTTAGTTTCTAGATATGAACTTGATAGATGTTAATATTGTTATGTTCCTAAGAGATGACATGGACCTCTTTGAGAATTTGGAATAGTGATCCAAAGCGATGTCATTAAAAAGTCTTTATCAATATATCATGAGATTGGCTGCAACATGTCCAAATTGCCTGATTTGGGGTTGGGTATGTTAGTAGAGTCTTTTTGGTGGATGGAATAAAGAAGGTAGCAAGCAGTAAGGGAAGGAAAAGCCCAACCTAGTAAGCAAAAAACTGCATGGAAAGACTAAAATAAGGAGAAGCAGGTAATAATAGTCTAGGAAAGGAGTTCATATCAAGGGGCAGTTTTAATATCAAATAGTTAGGAGGAGGATATTTGTCTAATAGACAGAAATGAACTATCCTGATGGCATTAGTGGTAGATAATTCACCAGCCAATGCAAGAGATGCAAGACAGGGCAGGTTCGAGCCCTGGGTCAAAAAGATCCCCTGAAGTAGGAAATGGCAACCCACTCCAGCACTCTGGCCTGGAAAATTCCATGAACAGAGGAGCCTGGCGGGCTATTGTCCATGGGGTCACAAAGAGTCAGACACGACTGAGCACATGTAGAAGGAGAGGAGACAATCTCAGTTCAGTGCTCAGTCATGTCTGTGAGTCAGACTGCATGGACTGCAGCATGCCAGGCTTTTCTGTTCATCACCAACTCCTGGAGCTTCATCAAATTCATGTCCATCGAGTCGGTGATGCCATCTAACCATCTCATCCTCTGTTGTCCCCTTCTCCTCCCTCCAATCTTTCCCAGCATCAGGGTCTTTCCCAAGGAGTCAGTTCTTCACATCAGGTGGCCAAAGTATTGGAGTTTCAGCTTCAGCATCAGTCCTTCCAATGAATATTCAGGACTGATCTCCTTTAGGATCTCCTTTAGGATGCAAGTCTTCTTGCACTCCAAGGGACTCTCAAGATTCTTCTCCAACACCACAGTTCAAAAGCATCAAATCTTCAGCGCTCAAATTTCTTTATAGTCCAACTCTTACATCCATACATGACCACTGTAAAAACCACCAGTTTGACTAGATGGACCTTAGTTGGCAAAGTAATGTCTCTGCTTTTTAATATGCTGTCTAGGTTGGTCATAGCTTTTCTTCCAAGGAACAAAAGTCTTTTAATTTCATGGCTACAGTCACCATGTGCAGTGATTTTGGAGCCCCCCAAAAATAAATAAAGTCTGTCACTGTTTCCATTGTTTTCCCATCTATTTGCCACGAAGTGATGGGACTGGATGCCATGATCTTAGTTTTCTGAATGTTGAGTTTTAAGCCAACTCTTTCACTTTCATCAAGAGGGTCTTTAGTTCCTCTTCACTTTCTGCCATAAGGGTGGTGTCATCTGCATATCTCAGGTTATTGATATTTCTCCCGGCAATCTTGATTCCAGCTTGTGCTTCATCCAGCCCGGTGTTTCTCATGATGTACTCTGCATTTATATTATTAAATAAGGAGGGTGACAATATACAGCCTTGACATACTCCTTTTCCTATCTGGAACCAGTCTGTTGTTCCATGTCCAGTTCTAACTGTTGCTTTTTGACTTGCATACAGATTTCTCAGGAGACAGGTAAGGTAATCTGGTATTCCCATCACTTTAAGAATTTTCCACAGTTTATTGTGATCCACACAGTCAAAGGCTTTAGCATAATCAATAAAGCAGAAGTAGATGTTTTTCTGGAACTCTCTTGCTTTTTTGATGATCCGATGGATATTGGCAATTTGATCTCTGGTTTTTCTGCCTTTTCTAAATCCATCTTGAACATCTGGAAGTTCACGGTTCACATACTGTTGAAGCATGGCTTGGAAAATTTTGATCATTACTTTGCTAGCGTGTGAGATGAGTGCAGTTGTGCAGTACTTTGAACATTCTTTGGCATTGCCTTTCTTTGGGATTGGAATGAAAACTGACCTTTTCCAGTCCTGTGGCCACTGCTGAGTTTTCCAAATTTGCTGGCATATTGAGTGCAGCACTTTCACAGCATCATCTTTCAGGATTTGAAATAGCTCAAGTGGAATTCCATCACCTCCACTAGCTTTGTTCGTAGTGATGCTTCCTAAGGCCCACTTGACTTCACATTCCAGGATGTCTGGCTCTAGGTCAGTGATCATACCATCATGGTTATCTGGGTCATGAAGATCTTTTTTGTATAGTTCTGTGTATTCTTACCACTTCTTCTGCTTCTGTTTTTACATTTCTGTCCTTAATTGTGCCCATCTTTTAATAAAATGTTCCCTTGGTGTCTCTAATTTTCTTGAAGAGATCTTTAGTCTTTCCCATTCTATTGTTTTCCTCTATTTCTTTGCATTGATCACTGAGGGAGGAGACAATATCAGAGCAGTCGATATACAGAATGTGAAAGACAGGCAGGTTGACATCAGGAGGCCCCATCAGCGGGTAGCAGATTTCCAATCACAGAACCCCACCCCCACCCCTGACCCCTGAAAAAGTACCGGAGCGGGTATTGCAGACTGGCTTTTTTAGAATCAATTCCCACCTCTTTCTAGTGTGGCTTCCTATATTCTGGAGGCTGGTGAGCTAAAATCTACATATCCCACATTTCTGGATGTGATTTATTCTCTGCCAACCAAATGCCTTTACAGAAGACTAAAATCCAGAACTGAAATAAGAGTGGAGGGATGAGACATGAGGCTCCTCTTTTTGCTGGTGCAGATTGAAGTGGAAGTGAGTCGATCTTGAGCTAGCACCTGTCATCAAGACTTCTGGCTTCATCAGGCAGCTTCCTGATCATGGCCAGGGCAACAGCAGTTCTGCATTATGACTTAAGAGTTTTTTATCTGAATGATCAGACTAAATTCCCTTTGGTTTATAAACAATTTTATAAGCCATTTAATACCCTGTAAAACAAATGCCTTTCTGCTAACACAATCTGGAGTAGGTTTTGTTCTCTATAATTGAACCTTCACAGGGTAATTACTGGCTATCGTGATCGTAAGCAACAGACTCTCAAAGAAATGAGATTCTTAGGTTGGTTAGCTCACCAGTTTGAAGTTAAGGCAGCTAAGATTCTACTAGTATCATGAGACAGACACTGGTGCATACTGGCAATGTATTAACTTCAGTCATCTCCTGGGGTTTTGTAGAATAAGAGACCTATCAATGTCAGGGTTTTGGTGGCTTAAGTGATGCTAGTCATTATGGGAGAAAAAGGGATGTAAAGAATGTTGTGGGTACGTGTAGTGGATTCTTCTATGGGTTATATAGAATGTAAAGTTGTTGTTCTGTCACTAAGTCGTGTCTGACTCTTTGTGACCCATGGACTGCAGCATGCCAGGCTTCCCTGTCCTTCACCGTCTCCCAGAGTTTGCTCAAACTCATGTCCATTGAGTTGATGATGCCATCCAACCATCTTATCCTCTGTTGCCCACTTCTCTTGCCTTCAGTCTTTTCTAGTATCAGAGTCTTTTCCAGTGAGTCAGCTCTTTGCATTAGGTGGCCAAAGTATTGGAAATTCAGCTTCAGCATCAGTCCTTCCAGTGAATATTCAGGGTTGATTTCCTTTAGGATTGACTGGTTTGATCTCCTTGCAGGGACTCTCAAGAGTCTTCTCCAGCACCACAATTCAAAAGCATCAATTCTCCAGTGCTCAACCTTCTTTATGGTCCAACTCTCGCATCCATATATGACTACCTAAAAAATTATAGCTTTGCTATGTACCTTTGTTGGCAAAGTGATGTCTCTGCTTTTTAATACACTGTCTAGGTTCATCATAGCTTTTCTTCTAAAGAGCAAGCGTCTTTTAATTTCATGGCTGCAGTCACCATCTGCAGTTATTTTGGAGCCCAAGAAAAGAAAATCTGCCACTGTTTCCATTTTTCCCCCATCTACTCACCCTGAAGGAAATTAAGATTTAAAGTGTTCTGCTTAAGGTATGTTCAGAGTATCAGGGAACTTCCATGGCTACCTGCAGGAGTCTCCTTTGTTTTGTAACTATTGAACTGCCCAAAAGTTAAGGCCAAAAGTTAGAAACAGACATATATGTGCAGGGTGGATTCACAGGCTTTGTGTCTCATGAGAACAAGGCATTTGGGGTAAAGAATGGGACCAATAAAACTGAAATAGAGAATTTGGTAGATCTTATGACTCTGAATACCTGAAAAGCCCACATCCTACCAAGTATTCCTGGAAAGCAGAAGCAAACCTGTTTCCCATTTCACGGAGGCTTCCTCTTTCTTGCCACAAGTCCCTGTGGTCTCTCCACGCAAGCGAGTTCAGTCGGTAGGAATGCCAGCCCTCCCTGGGCCCTACGTCCCAGCACTGCCTTCAGAGCTTTAGCTAGAATCCAACCCCAGCCTGCTGGTGTGGTGGCAGATACAGTCAAAGCTGGAGAGAAAGGTTTATACAACAGAAAGAATCACAGGATTTTGCTCATTTGGGATGGCAAAAACCTGCAATCTGTGTGGAAGTGATTTCTGAGGATGTCAGACCAAGAAGAGAGAAGCTTAATTTTAGATCAGGTTGATTATCTTGCATTGGGTGTACTTGCCAGAGATTCTGAGTTCAATGTGCTCACTTGAGCAGCTCAGCATATTTGATAGAAATGTGGGAATGGTAGCCAATAGCTATCATACTCATAGCTGTACTCATAGCCCGAGCCAATGCTTAAGCTATGATGCCAGAAATTTCTTGGGATGATGTAGAGAAATGGATGTAAAGATAAGGAAATATTGGGGTATCTTTATAATGTGTAAATCACTCATCTACATCTAGTCATGTCCCCCAGGGAGACTAAAGTATCATTCCTTCAGTGAGGCACTACCTTCATCAAGAAATATATATATATATATATATATATATATATATAAATTCCAAATTCCCATTCCATCCCTTCCCTACCCACCTACCCCTTGGCAACCACAAGTCTGTTCCCTAGGTCTGTGAGTATGCTTTTGTTTTGTAGATATGTTGATTTGGATTGTATTTTAGATTCCACATATAAGCAATATCCTATGATGTTTGTCTTTCTGATGTGCTTCACTTGGTAAGATAATCTCTAGGTCCATCCATGTTGCTGCAGATGATGGATAAACAAGGTCCTACTGTATAACACAGGGAGCTAGAGTCAATAACCTGTGACAAGCCATAATGGAAGAGAATATGAAAAAAAATATATATATGTGTGTGTGTGTGTGTGTGTGTGTATATACACACTATATATATATACACAAACTATATACTATATATATACAAACTATATATATATATATATATAGTTTGTGTGTGTGTATATAATGAGTCATTTTGCTGTAGAGAAGAAATGAACACAATGTCATAAAACAGCTATAGTTCAATAAATTTTTTTAAAAAGAAATACCTTGAAAAGTGCCAGAGTGACCATCATCCAAGGGTAGGAACTACTGCCAAGGAAAATGGCTCCCTGATTTCTCTGGGGTGACGGGGTCCCAGGCAGCAACGTCCAAGGACAGCAGAAGGACAGGACCAAAGACCGAGGCAAAATGGCTGTGGTTTCCATAATAGGCAGCAGAGCTGGAACAATGATCGTGGGTTTGAATGTCACTGATGGTTTTTCCAGTGGTCATGTATGGATGTGAGAGTTGGACTGTGAAGAAGGCTGAGCGCCAAAGAATTGATGCTTTTGAACTGTGGTGTTGGAGAAGACTCTTGAGAGTCCCTTGGACTGCAAGGAGATCCAACCAGTCCATTCTAAAGGAGATCAGTCCTGGGTGTTCCTTGGAAGGAATGATGCTAAAGCTGAAACTCCAGTACTTTGGCCACCTCATGCGAAGAGTTGACTCATTGGAAAAGACTCTGATGCTGGGAGGGATTGGGGGCAGGAGGAGAAGGGGACGACAGAGGATGAGATGGCTGGATGGCATCATCGACTCGATGGACGTGAGTTTGGGTAAACTCCGGGAGTTGGTGATGGACAGGGAGGCCTGGCGTGCTGCGATTCATGGGGTCACAAAGAGTCGGACACGACTGAGCGACTGAACTGAACTGATGTTTGGCTGTGGTAAACGGTGTACGATGTGCCTAAGACTGAAAGAAATGTGTAGACCTATTATAATCCTTATTGATCTGGGTAAACTGACACCAAAACAAAAGCAAAATTCTAGGTGACCTGAGTAATTCTAACTCTACTGCCTTATAGTCCCACAGCCCGTAAGGAAGGTGCTCTATGATGCTGCCACAAGCACTGTTCATCTTCTTTCTTTTCCCCTAAAAAGGACAGTCTGACATATTCTTGCAGTCATTTGTCAGGAAAATGGCTGTCCCCAGAGAAAGGAACCACCCCGATCTCTGTGGGATTTCACATGAGCTGTGGCTAATGAGAATTCCTCAGGACCCAGAAATATCAGTGTGGCCCCCTACTCAGAGGGGACTTACTGAGGTTATGGAGTCTACATGGAGGCTTGGTTTGGGTTTACCTCAACAGTGGGTCAGCGTGGACCTCCTGGTGATTCATCCTGTGATTACTGTCCCAGTTCCCACATGTATAGTTGGAATAGATGTCCTCATCAACAACTACATGCTGGCTGCTGGACTTGTGGAATGAAGGCTCTAGATGAGCAAGGGATAGCTTCTCTTCTCAGATGGTGTCACGTTAGTTGACTTAAAGCAATACCCACACCCCTGGAGGAGTTGTAGAGATGAGTGTTAATATCAAATCCTTGAGTAAGGCTGGGATTATAATTCCTATTACATTCCCCAACTCCCCCTCCTGCATCCTCATTAAGCTCTCCTGTTTGACCAGTGAGAAAACCGATGGGTCTTGAGAACAATATCAATGGATTATCAGAAACTTAATGAGAGGGTGATTCCAATGAAAGCTGCTTTTCCATATGGGGTTGATTTTCTGAAGCCAGTGCACACAGACCCTGATGCCTGATGTGGATTTTTCAAGTTGGCAAATGCTTTTTTGAAATTAAATACCCCAAGAGACCAAGGGCTTGCCTGGTGGTAAAGAATCTGCCTGCCAATGCAGGAGACATGGGTTTGATCCCTAGGTCAGGAATATTCCCTGGAGAAGGAAATGACAACCCACTCCAGTATTCCTGCCTGAGAAATCCCATGGACAGAGGAGCCTGACAGGCTACAGTCCATGGGGTCTCAAAATTGTCAGACACAACTTAGCTACTAAACAAGAGACCATAGACACAGTTTCCTTTTAACTAGCAGAGGGGAGCAATGGGCAACCAGCTGCATCAACTCTCTGGCTCTGTGGGGTCATTTAGTTCAGAAATTGGCTAACTTTTCCTGTAAAGGGCCAAACAGTAAATATTTTAGGCTTTGTAGACCATGCAAAGTTTCTGTTGCATGTTCTTCTTCCTCTTTTTATTTTTTTACTCACCTCGACAAAGTGAAAACTACTCTTAGCTTGCAGGGTTTGCAGAAGCAGGCTGCAGGGCGGATTTGCCCTTCAGGCCATAATTTGTTGGCCCCTGATTTGGTTCCTGGGCTGTTTAGCCATTTCTCTAGTCTACAGGATACCACTCCACTCTATGACGTTGATCGAACTGTAATTAAGAACCTAGGAGACAGCAAGTAGCCCTGGATATCTCGGTAAGACATATTGATGTCAAAAAATGGAAGAGAAGTCCTTGAAAAGTTCCATGGCCTGTTTCCAAATCACAGAGCTGATTTTCAGAAAGCCATTTTTCATTCTAGGTTTTGGAAACTGGGAAAATGCTTCAGGAGCCCCGGACACAAGGTCCGAGAAGGATGAACAGTAAGTTTGTCTTGAAGCTGGCCTCCCCTGTGTGGTGTGGCTGTCCTTGAACCCTTCTCCCCAAAGGCCTCTGGAAGAGAAATGGCCGAGTCCACACAAAGGTGTCAAGTGGCTCCAGCTGCAAGGAGAGGAGAAATACAGTGGCTGGGAACCAGGCACTTGATGAAATAGGTCCCTGCAGTATTGATTTTGAATCTCTTTCACCAGTTAGCCATTTTGATTGAGGGTATTGTCTGACACTGGGATAGAAGGAAGTCAAAACTTGCCTTGAAGTTTATCTCTCAGATTCCCAGGGAGGGGGAAAAATACCTTCACATAGGTAATATAAAAATAGCTATGTTCCAAGGGAATTTGAAAGAAATATTCAGAGATTGCTGAAAACCATATAATTTTGTAGTTGTACATGCAAAGATGACTTTTCTTCTTTATTCATTGTAAGAACAGTTTAAATTGGTTTGTGCACAATAAAAATTTAGCCTTTCATCAATAGTTGGATAAATGGCAGCCTCCCTGGAATATAGATTATCAAGGGACCATCATACTGTGCTTTGCTATTTCATGTAGTACGCTTTCTCTTTTGAAACTAGTAAAAGCCACAACTGCATGCTTTATTATGAAAAACAGAACAAAAACTGGCCAGTGTTTTTCTTACTTCAGAAAGACAAAGCTCAACAATGAACAACATAATAGGAATTTGACCTGAACAGTAAGAGATTTGACTTTCTTGTTGCCAGGTTGGCTTAACCCCATCTGTAAGTGTGATCAGTAGTAATGAGAGGTACTTGAACCACTTTCCTTGATTTCATGACCTTTAACAGAAACATATTTCACTGTATGTGTGTATGTTTTCACCAAAGCCATTTTCTTATATATTAAGGATCTTTACTAGCCTGGTGCCCAATATGCCTAGTCCATAGTACCCTGCTCTTGGAAATGATGCTAGGTTGTCCTTTATATGCTCCAGAGAAGCATGGATACCTAATTGAAGACTAGTTTAACCATACATTAGCAATATACCAAGTAGTCTGCTGGTCTCTCTTCTTAATAGCATAGAGATTAATTCTCTTAGTTGATCTGATGCTATCCTTTGCAATTCGGACTGAGAATGCAGAAGATCAATTCAATTAGTGGTAGGAGGACAAAGAGGAACCTCCAAAAAGAAGCATAGACAATGAAAGCTGCTGAGAAGTATTAATGTTCAAAGAGAAGGATTCAGATAAGAGAGCAAAATTGTGATTCTGAATGGTAGAATCCCCCAAGTTGTCTTTCACCCCTCCACTCCTAGTTGTCCAGTATAAACTGACCAGGATCCAAGAAGCAGAGATCCTAGTGGCTTTCCTTTTAGAGAAAAATGAGAGGTACAGAGAGGGGACCCATCAGACAGGCCAACACTATGGATTCCTAGTATTTCACATCTGCCCCATGTACCTCTGTTTATTTTAAATATCACCCAAATGCGTGTGGCTTCTCCAGCTTCTAGGTTCACACTTCTTTGCAATTAAGATGTGTGGAATTTTAAAAATACAACAAACAAGTGAATGTAACACAAAGAAGCAGGCTCTCAGAGAACACACTGGTAGTTATCAGTGGGGAGAGAAAGAGGAGGAGGGGCATTACAGGGGTAGGGGATTGAGAAGTACCAACTATCAAGTATAAAATAAGCTACAAACATATATTGTACAACACAGAGGATATAGCCAATATTTTATAATAATGTTAAAGAGTGTATAATCTTTAAAAATTATGAATCACTATATTGTGTGCCTGTAACATATAATATTGCACATCAACTCTATACTTCAATGAAAAAATTTTAAAAAGGAATAGCTGGAGCTGGTATCTCACTTGATATTTCAAAGTCTAGTATTTTTTTGATTCAAAGGATGCTTATCTGTTCTACCAATTTGATCTCATTTAGTGAATCCCTTCAACCAATCATCTGCTGGTTCTCTTCATGGTAATTCAAGTTCTTTCTCTGTATCTTCTGGCTTCTCCACACTGTTGCTGCCTTTGGATCCACCCAGAGACAGGACAGAGTCACCCAGGCTCAGCTAAGATCCTGCTGTTGAGTTTAACTTCACTTCACGACACGTGATGGATGCAGAAAGGAATGACAACGGATGAAGAACAAGCAAAGAACAGGACACTTCTTAGGACTTCTTCTAAAGTGTGCAGGCCACATCCTTCTATGGGGGTAGCTGGGATGTGGCCACAGGGACAGAATCGGGTGGGCAGGGGAGGCGACATGGTAGACAAACACGGTGCAGAGAGCACTCGGCACCCTTGAACGAAAGTGCCTTTGGTCTTGAGCTTCCTGCCTGGAGTTCAGTTGCCCCAAAGTCTTCTGAGTCCAGCAAGAGACAGATCTACTTTCTCTCATCTGCCACTCCTCACCTCCAGCTCAGAGCTAGCCTCCAGGAAACATAATCCTCTTCAGAGATGTAGTAGGGCTTGGAATGCAGAAGACCTTTTTCATTGTTATGTGGAACTGTTTGCTTCCTCACTATTTTGAATGTCCCATTGTAGAATAATATTCTTTTTGGCTGTATCATTACCACCAGTGGATTACCACCACTTTATCAAAATCCACCAGGGTACCTTGTTCCCCCTAAATCAAAAGCAATCTGACATGTGGTTCAAGTTAAGCTTCCATTTGGAGAACTTGATAAAATGTTCACAGTTCTAAAATAGTGGTGTTTCTTGGCTCTCTGCTCCCAATCACCTCTGAGTACCCTATCGAGGTTTTTTCTTTGTTTGTTTTTGTTTTAAATAAAACATGCAAGTCTACTCTCAGCTGAAGCTTTCCATTACAAAACCAGAAAAGGCTAGCTCAGGGAGGTTTTTATTTTTATGTTATAGAAAGCATAAAATGAGTCAATCATTTGTTTTCATTATAACTTTCAGGAAAATGAAATTCAGCCTTATAAAATGTTACTTCATTTTAGACCAAATAAAATGGTTGTCTTTTCACACTGATGAATTTCCTCAACCTTTTCCTAAGGTTTCAAACGATCCTATTTGCCCACAAGTGCTGTGTTTCAAAGGAAGAGCACTTTTGAGTTATCTATAATGATTTCTCAGCTTTTACCTTAGAGAATATTGCAATGCGTTCTGCGTGAGAAGCTTATATTCTATTTACAAAGAAAAATATCTGTAACTTTATGCTTTGCTGGAATATGTTATAGAAACCAATACTCGAGTGTACATGAAAAATTTACTCTGGAATTTCTAAAGTCTTCAAAAAGTTAGTGATCACATACACACACACACACACACACACACACACATGCATGAGCATATACACATTCATTCATCAATTTGTGTAACATGGGATGAGGTTTTGAAAATAACCCATATGAATTTACTCTTCATGGTCACTCAAATTCTTTCTCTGTATCTTCCCTGGCATTATTGTTACAAGAAAGGGAAATACAAGTGCTACTAGAAAAAGAGGAGGCTATGAGGTAGGAGCCTTGATGAACAGGGTAGCAAAGTACAAAACGAGAAGGGGAGAAAGGGCTGGAGATGAGAAAAGGGCAGGGATACACATGTGATCATCCTGCTTCTCCCTTAGAGGTTAATCTTCAAGGGAGGGAGTAGATACATGTTCTGAAGAACCCCAAACCTGGCCCCTCTCAGAGAAGTTCCATACCAGGGGAACATGTTAGAAAGCTTTGACAGAGGAAGGTTCTAGATGGATGGGCCATGGTTTCTCATGACCTTCATGTGCTACGTGCAGGTCTAAAGTTCCTGATGACCTTGCAATGAACACAAAAGTGCTGAGAGAACCGTGGGTCAGAGATGTCTCAGGACTAAGTAAACCCCCTTCTAAGCGGAAGGTCAAGAGAGGTGAAGCAGACCCTAAAAACTGATAGATTTTTCAGCAAGTGTAGTGAGAGGCTCCAGTTGGATATGGCTTCCCTGGTGGCTCAGTGGTGGGGAGTCTGCCTGCCAGTGCAGGAGACGTGGGGTCAATCCCTGGTCCTGGAGGATCCCACATGCCATGGAGCAACTAAGCCTGGCGTGCCACAACTATTGAGCCCATTCTGTAGAGCCCAGGAGCCGCAACTACCGAAGCCCACGTGCCTAAGGCCCGTGTTCTACAATGAGAAGCTACTGCAATGAGAAGTTTGTGCATCTCAGCTGGAGAGTAGTCCCCACTTACCGCAACTTGAGAAATAGCCCAAGCGGCAATGAAGACCCAGCACAGCCAAAAATAAATAGATAGATGTAAAATACTCTAGGTTCCCAGTTCTCAGAGTTTTCTGGAACTTTTGTATCTGTTGTATAAAACTGTCTAAAATATGGTTTGTCCTCTTAGGAGGAGCTTGCCACCCAGTGAGGGAGACACACGGGTGAACAAATCCAATGCAATAAGTGGTACCACTGAGGCTGGTTCACGGTGCTGGGGAGGCGTGGTCTCCTCAGAGTGCTGGAGAAGAGTCTTGAGAATCCCTGCAAGGAGATCCAACCAGTCCATCCTAAAGGAAACCAATCCTGAATATTCATTGGAGGGACTGATGCTGAGGCTGAAACTCCAATACTTTGGCCACATGATGTAAAGAACTGACTCATTGGTAAAGACCTTGATGCTGGGAAAGATTGAAGGTGGGAGGAGAAGGGGATGACAGAGGATGAGATGGTTGGATGGCATCGCTGATCGATGGACATGAGTTTGAGCAAACTCCGGGAGATGGTGAAGGACAGAGAGGCCTGGCGTGCTGCAGTCCATGTTGTCACTGAGTCTGGCACGACTGAGCGACTGAACAATAAATCCTGGGAGTGGGTGAGAAGGACTGCTCTGGTGGATGAGGTTTTCTCCACATACCATGTACTGAAAGGCCTCCCTGTGGAATCTGTGCCAACCTCGTTTCCTGAAATCTCTCACATATCAAACAGCACCTCCTTCGTGAAGATTTTTCTGATCCTTCCAACTAGATTTGATTTCTCGTCTCTTGATTTTCATGGCATGCCAGCTTAATCTCTCTACTTGTTTTATGCCTGTTTGTATCCTTACTCTGTCCTTTCAACTAAATTTTATGCTCATCCCTGTGTTGCCCCTGTACCCTCTGTGTACAAGACAATAAATGTAATGTTCAAGTGAATTGAGTAGTAAAGAAATAAATTGAGAGGCTAGGTTTAGAAAAGTCAAGTCTAAACCTAGTAAATGATGTGCTCTCTGAAGACAAATTTTACTCCTCCTTTACCTCTTTATTCCCAGAATTTAGTACAATTCCTGGCAAACAGTAGGTGCTCTGGGAATGCTTGTTAGAACTGAATAGGGAAGGGAGTTGTAAAGATAGACTGGGAGTTAGAAGTGGTTTTGCAGAAGGTTTGTATTTCAAGCTTTTTGGAAAATTCTCCTCTCAGATGCCAAGACTTTAGGCAGATTCTTCAAAACCATGTGACTCTTTACAGGTGCCAATCAATATCTCTGTGACAGATGTCAGGTTGTAGGTAATAGTGAAAATAGCAAGTTGCAGACATATACATTAGAAGGTTTCACATTGAAACTCTCATTGTGCCCCTTCCCTGTGCATGTTCTTCAGTCTTGGCAAGAGGATACTGGTAGACGTGTGGGCAAGATGGGTGTCAGCTCATTTTGTGGCCTTGTATGTCATGGGGGTCTCAAAATTTCTCTATGAGGTAGGTGCTACTGTCCCCATTTTTTCAGATAAAGTGACCCCCAAATTTGAAGGCACTCACCAAAGGTCACACAACCAGTGAATGGGAACACCATGGTTGAGCCCTAATTTGATTACAAATTACACATCTTGTCTTGATGAACAAAAACAAATTGTCTTTTTTTTCCCCCGACACTGAGCAGCTTGAGGGATCTTAGTTCCCCAACCAGGGATCAAATCCAGTGCCCCCTGCATGGGGAGTGGGAGCACAGAGTCTTAACCACTGGACCACCAGGGAAGTCCCACAGATTAAGTCTTGGTGGAGAGGCATCTCTGGAGATGGAGATACAAGTTTTCTTGGGAGATATAGTTTGGTCCAATTCTGTGTTACTCTGGTGATCAAAATTGGTCTATTCCAGCCTAAGTCAGTTCACGAGGAGATGACAGAGCTTGATTATACCAAGGAAGAAGGGACCCAGGATAGGAAATTGACAGGCAGATTGGATGTAGGGAAATTTTTTGAAAATAGAGTGAGAAGAATCTGTTTGTATGTTTAAGAGTGGAATGCAAGAGAGAGACACTGATGAACAAGATATAAGAAAATATTCAGAAATATCACTGCAATTAATGGCCCTGATTACCACAAGCCTTCCCTACAAATATGTCTGACATGTAAGCTTCTCCTTCATTTTATGATACTACTGACATATAATTAGGTAATAAAAAGTATTTGCTTGGAAATGGGGAAGAAGAAAAACAATTAACTCAGATGTTTTCATCTTGAAGACTTCTGTTAAAAAGCTTTTTATTTCTCAAAGTAAAGCAGCATGATACTGTCACCTCCATGTGAATATAGCTATCTTTACCCGGTGATTGTCTATAATTTCTCTATTTATGATTCTGTTCTTTCTCTGGCATTTACTAAACACAAGCACACGAGCCATTGTGCTGTAACTTATAGACACTACTCTTTCAGAAAATAGAATTTCAAATAATACATGAGTGGAAAATTATGTATATTAACAGGTATTTTTTCAGTTAAAAAAGATTCTTCATAAAGCCAGATTAATAAAACCAGATCCCCTAGGGCATACATTCTTAATCTGCATTCATAGATGGTACATGCATGCCTGGGTGCTCAGTTGCTCAGTCATGCCTGACTTTTTGTGACCACATGGACTATAGCTTGGTAGGTTCCTCTGTCCATGGTATTTTCCAAGCAAGAATACTGGAGTGGGTTGCCATTTCTTTCTCCAGGGGATCTTCCCGATCCAGGGATCAAACTCATGTCTCTTGCATCTCCTACACTGGCAGGTGGATTCTTTATCACCGAGCCACCTGGGAAGCCCTCATGGTGCTATTCCAAGAGATTTACAGACTTCTTGAAAGTGTGTTACACATGTGAAGTGTAAAGGATCTATTCTTAAAAGTCAATAGTCCCTAAATCTCAGGTACAAAAAGTGAAACAGTTTTCTACAGTAAAATTAACTTAGAGGCACTCATTTGTACTCAGAAACAGAAAACTTCATTTAGTTTTCTTAGTCCTCTCCAGTCATCTAAAGCAAACCTATCCTAGTTTAAAACTTACCAGTTTTAGACACTTTTGTTCCCTCTCTTCTTTCTCTCTCACCTCTGGGGTAGCTTGTTGGTCCTTGGGAGACTTTTGGAGCATCATGACACTGGGGGACACATCTGGGTGTTGATGATCTCTCTCATCTTCTGCAGAATGACTTGGCCTCTGTTCTCCAGGTGTGAGTGATACACGGCATTGCTCTAGGGCACCGCCACTGACTATTCTGAAGTCCCTGCTTTGGCCCCAAGCCTGCCGTGTGCCATACCATGGAATGGTAGCCACATCTCTGCATACCAGTCTTGTCCTGTGTCTATTTGCCCTCCTAGGTGGCCTTTTCCGTGTCTTGCTGGCGCTCTTTCCCCAGTAACTTCCAAGCCTCCTGCAGCTTGCAGACACCTCTTCATCACCACTCAGGCACTATGAGAAAGCCCAGGGGGCTGGCAAGGCTGTGTGATGCTAGTGGTTAAGAACCCGCCTGCCAATGCATGAGACGTAAGAGACGCGGGTTCCATCCCTGGGGTGGGAAGATCCCCTGGAGGAGGACATGGCAACTCACTCTAGTATTCTTGCCTGGAGAATCCTTTGGACAGAGGAGCTTGGTCGACTACAGTCCATAGGGTCTCAAAGACTCGGGCATGACTAAAGTGACTTAAGTGACCCACATGCAAGGCCTGGTGCAGCCATTTATATTCCTACTTTATACCTTTGTGTTCTGGGTTTTTCTCAAGATTGAGATTTCCCAAAATATCCCAATGAGAAAACAGGACACAAATTTCATTACTCTTGGGCTCTCAATATAAAGGGGTGATCTCTATCTCATCTCCATTCTCAGACTCTTTCTGGAGTTTGATTCTTGTCAATTATGGGTTGAATTGTGCCTCTGCCCAGTTCATATATTTGAAGCCCTAACCCCTCAGAATGTGGCTGCCTATTTGGAGAGAGGGTCTTTACAGAGGTGATCAGACTAAAAATGAATCTGTTAGGATGGGCTCTAACCCAATCCTAAGAGGCCCTTCTAAGAAGAGGAAATTTAGACACAAAAAGAGGCACAGCCATGCTGGTGCACAGGAGAGCCACATGAGGACACAGAGGTGAGTGGGCACCAGGCTAAGGAGAGAGGCTGTGGAAGAAGCCAGCTCTGCCAGCATCTTGATCTTGGATTTCCAGACTCCAGAACTGTGCAACATTTATTTCTGTTGTTTGTGACAGCTAGTTTGCAGTATTTTGTTGTGAGAGTCCTAGCAGCAGGCTTCCTAGGTGGCAAGTGGTAAAGACTCTGACTGCTAAGCAGGAGACACAGGTTTGATCCCTAGGTTGGGAAGATTTCCTGAAGAAGGGAATGGCAACCCACTCTAGTATTCTTGCCTGGAGAATCCCATGGACAGAGGAGCCGGACAGGCTACAGTCTTTGGGGTCACAAAGAAAGAGTCCGACACGACTTAGTGACTAAACAGCAGCAACAGCGATCGTAGCTTCTCCCCATTGTTACTTTCGTCTATCCTTCTAAGAGCTCTGTCTTCTTGCCTTACCTCCACTCATTTGGATCTCTTCGGGGCAGGAGTTGTGGGTGGTGGGACTTTTTTTTCCTCAAGTTCACATATGCTCCAGCGCTCCCCACCCCCAACTTTTTTTTTTTTTTTTTTGTCTGCATCACATGGCATATGCAGGATCTTAGCTCCCCCACCAGGTATCGAATCCATGCCCCCTGCATTGGGAGCTCAGAATTTTAACCACTGGACCACTAGGAAAGTCCTCCTGACCAATTTTTTTACTTACTGGGCATTTGGAATCTTTTGTTGAAGAATCTGGAGTCCTTGTTCCATTTATTCAGATGGAGGAACTCAAAGGAAACACGATATGTGAAGTTACAGATGTCAAATAAATATGTTAGCTATCATCCCGCTATAATATGTGTTCATCCAAACTAGTATCTATGCAATGGATAAACAACCAGGTCCTTCTGTGTAAAACAGGGAACTATATTCAATACCCTGTAATAAACAAAAGAACATATGTGTAACTGAGTCACTTTGCTGTACAGCTGAAATTAACACAATATTGTAAATCAACTATACTTCAATAAAATTAAAAAAAAATATGTGTGCATCTGCTCATATTTTTTTCTAGGGAAAATCCACAGCCCTCTTCAAATTCTCAAAAGTGGTTTCTGACCCGAAAAAAATGTTACGATTCACCATCCAATTACATTTGATATATGATTCGATTTCAAATATATGATTTATATACATTTTAGAAATAACTCTTATGTAAATGAGAAGGCAGAATGTTTATCCTTGATAAATGTAAATGATATCACACTCATTTCCTTCAGTTAAAGAAAAAATCTCTTATTTAATTTGCCATGAAAAGAGGCGCTAAAGTAAACTCTCTGTGAAATGCTTGGTTCTGTCCTCATGCTCATCTAGTCCCACGTCGAGAGATCATAAAATCTTTTATGTTACTTTTAGTGGGACCAGCATCTTAGGGTACCCCCATGAGCAAGAGGCATTATCTGTCACTCAGGATTTAAACATGCATATGCATTCTCCTCCCCACCTCCATCTGCCTTTGTGCCATTATTCAGAGAACAGCAAATGTTCAGAGATGCTAGTGGTCAGGGGAGGGGGTCAGGAAGCCCTCCCCATGTTGTGGGAATATTTTCCTTCCCTTCCTGCCTCAGCCCACCACTATTATCCATGTGATTGCTTCAGTAGTTGCTATGGGAATGCAACTTGACCATGCCCCCTAGCCATGCTTGTCTGCATTGGAGTTTGGCAGTCAATCATGGTACTTCCTTGAGAATCTGGAACTGGCCCATGGGTCATGAAGTTCAAGACCTGTGAGTAATCATGTAACTCAGTGCACACCAGAGAAGCAGAGAAAGTGTATGGGGGGAGAGAGAGCAAAGGAGGAGAGAGAATGGAGCAGGTAGGGTAGGGGGAGAAAGGGAAAGAGAAACTCGTTAATGCATGTCTCTATTTCCAAGTTATCACTGACACCCAGTTGCATTCTTATCCTTGGATTCCATGGATAGCTAAGTGTCTTTACGTTAGTTCCACCCCTTTTACTGAAGTTGGGTCAAATTTCTATTTCTAATAACATCTCCCATGGATTTAATTACACATACACATATGCACACACAAGAGATGATCTTATTGTTGGAATATCAAAACAACTCTCCCAATACTAAGTTTTTAAAAATTGGGATGAAAGCGGACTTGACCTACAAAGTTACCATTAGTATAAATAAACTGATGTGGTAAACAAAAAACCACTATGCCATACTTGATGCTATATTTTAGAGGAGACTTTTCATGACGAAGGATCACAAAAGTGGAGAGTCCTCCTTGTACCGTAGTTATCTCATCGGAAATAAAAATCTCCAGGAACAATGAATCTATACAAAGAAAGAGCATGAGGGGCTGCTGCTGCTAAGTTGCTTCAGTCGTGTCCGACTCTGTGCGACCCCATAGACGGCAGCCCACCAGGCTCAGTCCCTGGGAGTCTCCAGGCAAGAACACTGGAGTGGGTTGCCATTTCCTTCTCCAATGCATGAAAGTGAAAAGTGAAAGTGAAGACGCTCAGTCGTGTTCGACTCTTCGCAACCCCATGGACTGCAGCCCACCAGGCTCCTCCATCCATGGGATTTTCCAGGCAAGAGTACTGGAGTGGGGTGCCATTTCCTTCTCTGGAGCATGAGCTACTTCCCTGAAAAAGGAGGGTGTGATGCCAGCCCTGCAGATTCTGCTGTGATTTTATTGCTTTAGACTGCAAGGTAACTGCTGGGAATCACCTTTGACCTGTGTCCCTATAAAGATATATCAAAAGGAAATGAAAAATATTCTGTCCTTCATTGGCAAATGGAGTTATGTTTTGAGGGCACAAGTGGCTAAAAGTTCAAGGTTTGTAAAAATGGATGCTGAATGAGTTTAATAAGCCATAGAAGAATCTGAATCTGCTAAGATTATTCAAGGGAAACACTGCCAAATAACTAAAAAAGGTAAATATCAGGCTGATGGATGGATTTTTAAAATGTCATGTGGTACATGTATTTGCTTCATCCTCTCTGCCTAGAATTTAAACTTCCTAGATGATATGCATAGGTATGTTGCCTTTTCCCCAGCAGCCCTGTGAATGGTCTGTAAAAGGTCTTGGTCAGCATGATGAATGTCTTGGTTTTAATTATAAGAGGGTTTTCTGGGTATCTCACTTTAAGTGTTCATTTCCACAAAGACAGTTGCTGCATCTGTTTTACAGCTCTGTCTTTTAGAAGGAAAGGTTTAATACTTCTGGCACTGTCTTCACGGACATTCCTCCCAGCCCCACACACCCACACCATCCACCCAAATCTCCATTCAAAGTTAGAAGACAGCTATGCCGAACATCTTTTCAATTTAGTGGCAAAGCTCTGGCACCCTGATATTCTGATATTCTTTCACTATTTCTGCATTTCTTTTTAATAAAAAAAGGCTGAAACTCCTGCCCAGTGAAAGTTGCCTCATCTTGCCATTAGATCTCTACAAACAGGATTTATCCATTGCATCAAGTCCCAAGTATGACAGAGGTGGTTTTTTTTTTTGTTTGTTTTTTGTTTTTTGCTTTTCTTGAGAGGAGTGTGTTCTGTACTACCCCATGGAGGGGAAATTTCACTGTGTAATGGGCTCCTCAGTTATGATCCCTATCCTCCAGGGCCTGCATGGATTGCTTGCCTATTTTGTTTCAGCTTCTCTCCATCCACCTCACCTGTGATGGTAGCTGAATGTAGCAGAAAGAGCTTGAAGAGAAAGAAGGGGAAGGGCTGCAGGGGGAGGATAGGCCAAGCACAGTTTCTGGTCCATAATGTTTATTTATTCATTCTGTAAACATATATGGAAGCGACAGGATGTTAAGCGTTGTTCTAAGTTATGAGGAAGAGTGATGGGGGAAAAAATAGAAAACACAACACCAAACACCCATGTCTGTGCTCTCATCGGTAGAGCTTCGACTCTAGAGGCAGTTCAGCGCTTGCGGAGTGAAGGGACGCCTAGACGCAGGGAGTGACTGCAGAGGTGACAGCTGGGGGCAGCTCCAGCTTCGGGCTTTGTGTAACTGTTGAGTCCTGACTTACCCAAATCGACTTCTCCGTCCCAACTTGGGGAGTCCGGTCTCTCTGCGGAACAAACTGTAAGCCGTAGGAGCATTCTCACTTCTTTTTTAAAATGTAAACTGCTGCTTGGGAGGGGAAAGGCTTGAGGGTGCCTGTCTGGACCGGCGCTCACCTTCCCGACACCCCCATTACCTTTGAGCCTCTGAGTGGAAACCTCTCCAAGAGAACCGCCAGGTGGCACCTGTAAGGCGCAGATGGGGAGAGCTGTTTGCCCCACACCCCACAACCCGGAATAGCCCGGCTGCTTGCCTTCGCCTGCGGGCTTGTGGGCTAGGCGGTGGAGGAGAGTTAGCCTCCGTGCAGCCTGCGCGATTACGTACCCTGTTTTCCCGACACCCCAAACAACGCTGAGTGTAGATCTGTCCCCAAGCGCCCGGGCTGCTCAAGGCATGTCACATGCTTGTTGGGAGCGGCTCGGCCTCAGTCACCGAGCCGCGACGTGGGGGCTGTTGGTGGGTGGCCGGGGACCGAGCCGAGTTGGAAGCCTCGCCGGTGCCCAGGTCTCCTCCTCTCGACTTCATCCTGGGCCACGGCGAAGGAGTGGCGAGACACGGGTTCCAGGGCGGTGGCAGGCAGAAGTCCGGGGAACAGGGGACACCTCCTTCCACTCTCTCCCGACCCCACCTGGGTCTGAGCCAGGATCCGGGGCGCCTCCTCCCGCGGCTTAAAAGGTTCGGTGGCCCCAGGAGCAGTGTGCCGGCCTCGGGTCACCCCTCCCTAAAGCGCTCCGCAGCGGCGAACCCAGCAGCCCAGCCTGGGGACCATCCCCGCTAGCAGAGGGGCCCAGCAGAAGGTCGGGGAGCGGGGAGGCCACCCACGGAGCACGCGTGTCAGGGTCGTTGTGGATTGGGCGGCCGGGTCACCAACTCCACTCCATCGGTAGCGGGAAGCGAGCTGCGCCAGTTTCGAGACTGTGGTTGCCGTCGCTGCCTCTATTCGGACGCCGGTGACATTGGGAGGAGACCGCTGGGAAAGGGCCGAGGAAGAGGAGGAGGAAGAGGAGCAGGGAGGGGTGGGGCGGGGGGCAGAAAGTAGCGGTTGTGCCAGGGGGCGTGTGAGCAGCCGGAGAGGCGGCTGCGCCGGCGATAACTTCTCCCGGGCGCGCGCGGCCGGTGAGGGAGCTGGGAGCGCGGCGGGACCCGGGAGCCCGAGGGAGGCGCGGGAGCCTCGGGAGCCGCCGCCCGCGCCCTGCGCCCTGCGCCGCCGCCGCGCCTCCGGCTCGCTTCCTCCGGGTTCCCAGCCCCGGGTGCTGAGGCTCCGGTCTATAAATAGCAGGTTACTGCTCCTGCTCGGCGCTCACAGGCTCACCAGCGAACGCCGGAAAGTCAGACTAAAAGTGTCTGCTGCTGCCGCTGCTGCTGCCGCCCCCCACTCCGCCTCCGGGAGAGGTAATTACCCGCCGGGGCCCCGAGGACCCGGTGGGGGCTTTGGCGGGGTGGGCTGGGTGATGGTGGGGGATCCGTGGGTGCGGGGACGTTGGAGCGGGTCTGACTGAGAGCGCGGGGGCACGTCCTGGCAGGGGTGCGGGGGTTGTGGGGTACAGCTTGTCTGTCTGGCATCAAGTTTCTCAGCCTGGCGGCCCCGATAGCCCCATCCAGAACCTCGATCCTGAGGGGTGTGGTGTGCTGTGCTGCCTGACCTGGGTTGCCGGGGTACCCCTGACACCCGCGAACCTTCTGGCCTGGAGCCCCTTGGCCGGGGCCGCGCGCCGGTCGAGGTTCACCGTCACCCTCACCCCCTCACCCTCGCTCTCTGGGCCCTGCGTTAATTCGGAGCTCTCAGAGCTCCCTGACCTTCCAAGGCGGCGCCCACCCTCGCGGTCCTTTTGAAGAGGCTGCGGGCGCCCGGGGAACGCGCTCTCAGCCCCATCCCGGCGGCTAAGCTGCCGCCGCCGCCGCCCGCCTAGGGAGAAGTCGTCTTCCAGGCAAGGGCAGGGGGTGGGAGGTGGGAGTAAAGATGATTGATACTGGGGTCTCGGTTGCCTCAAGTTTTGTTTTTCCCTAAAGAGCCCCTCTCCATGACCACCCCCATCCCACTCCAAGAAACTCAATTCTGGCAAAGAAGCCCGGGGTACGTCTCTTCTTGGCCTCCAGGCATCTCTTGAGAGGTCTCAAGAAAAGGGTTAGAAAGCGAGGGCAGTGGCTGGAGGGCGGGGGGTCGTGGTCGTGGGGGGAGTTGTGGCGGGGCGGGGAAGAACGGTTGGTTGGCGTCTGAAAACTGCGCTGCAGAGTCCACGGGCGCGCTGGCACCTCTGGCAGAGAGGGCCAGGCCAGGGATGTTAGGAGCCAGGGGCTGGTTCCTGAACGGACTTTCGGGCTTGCAGCTGGGACTAAGATCAGAAAGCTGGAGCTCCAGGTACCTGCTTTTGCCTCTCCCGATGCCTCTGAAATCTCCCTTTTAGGGGGTGGTTTCTGTGGAGAGGCACTGGCAGTTACTGTCTGGGGACAAGAGGTTTATAAGGGTGAGGATGTGCATAGTGATTAGATTGTTGCTGCTGCTGCTGCTGCTGCCGCCCCATACTTACTGGAAAAACCTGGGAGGTTTTTCTATTACTCTTGTCTAAATGATGCAGATTCACTTTGCCTGTCTCCCCCTAACCCCCGCAGCCGAGCCAAGTTTCCTCCCTCTTTCTGAGGTGTGTTCTGTGAGGTCATTACATTACATTACGACTTCTCTCCAGGTGTTAAAACATTTTGCATATCTCCTTCCTCTCCTGATAGAACTTGTTTGTAAAGGTGTGGCTCTATAAACTAAGTGAAAACCTGGCAGACAGGGGTGTCGATTGTCCTCTTCACCTCAAGAAGGGCACTAGGTAGCTTGTTTGTAAGCATAGGGTTACATTTCAAAGACCCTGCTTGTAATAGGGTTTTTCTTAATGGATCCTGGAACAGCAAGAGTAGTAATCTGTCTGTGCTAAAGTGGGCATAGAAGGTGCAAGGAACCACCAAGAGGGCAGCTGGCTAGTGCAAGAAGTTAAGTAAAAACAGGACTGGGTAAGTGGGCATTGCCTTACTTAATAAACAAAGAAATGCATTACCATGTGTTTCTTTGTGGTGTACTCCCTTAAGGTAAAGCATTGATGTAAAATTAGAGTAAATCATCTATGGCTTCCTGATATGTACTTGAGCACTAAAAACTGAACCTCTTGGATCTGTAGTAATGTACAATGCCACTGCAATGGAATGCTTTTTCAGGGTATTTCTTTAAAATGTGATTTAGAACATTGTCCTTGAAAGGTTATGAACTGTGCATGGGAAGAGAGTCTAGATCCTTAGTGTTGTTCGGAATACTATGTGCTGATTGAAATACTGCTCTTATTTTTGAAGACTGTTCTCTGTGATTAGGCAAATCAATACTTATTTGTGATAAATTAATGACCAGTTAAGATGTACATATTTATAACTGTGTTTTGCTTTTGATCCTTTGATAAAGTATAAGAAAAACCAGAGAGACCAAGTTTAGTCTTGTTCTTCCAGCTATTTAAGGAAACACATGGTCAAAGTTATAGGCAGAAAGTACTTTCTATGTTGGGTTTGAGCTTCACTTTGGGGATGTAAATTGACTGAATGACTTCATATCTCATAAGAGTTTTGTTAAAATACTCATAACACAGACTCATCAGTTAAATTTGATTATAAAATAATGCTATTATATTTGAGATGTGTGAAATGGAAAAATCATTAAGCTTAGAGAAAAGCCAGATATTTGTTCTAAATTGTGCAAATGGAAAGTAATTCATTTCCTTTCTGAGACCTGGGAGTTTTTCTAGTACAAGTAATATTAATCCCCACATGGTGACAGAAGTAACTTTCACTACTTTAAGACAAAACCCAACAGGGCGATTCTCCTAAAGACAAAGAAAAAAGTCCAGACTGATCTTATATCTCTTAGCAACCGAATAGATGTCAGTTATTAGGTGACATCTGAGAATACAAAGTTTAAAAAATTATGAGATAATTAGTGAGTGAAATGCTTACTGAATATCTATTATATTTTCTAATTTCATAGTGCAAAATCCCCAGCCAGTACTAATATTATATATACAAATATCATAATTTTTGTAATCTGTGTGGAGTAAATTCTTATCTTTCATAACCATGGGAATTTTAATAGCTAGAAATGTGCCATTTTAAATAATCTCAAGTTTAATATTAATGTTCACTTATTTGAAAGCTGTACTTGTCTCTTCTGTATTCCATACCTTAATTTTTCAATGTGTCCTATTTATCTTTCTGAAGCCCCAGGGAATCGGTTTTATAGCCATTTTGATACTACTTTTTAATATTGAGTTAGAAATCTTTGATTATAGATCTCTTTAGGACACATAAATATACACAGTTTCATATTCAGGCTAATAAATGAGGTTATCAGACAAATAATTTCAGTTTAAACACTTATTTTCAGGCAAATACAAATGATGATGCTATAATTGCATTTTTGAATGCAAGCTGCACATAGCTTTTGTTTTCCAAAACTTTAAATGCAGTATGTATGTACCTAAAAACACATTAAGGTATGGGAGAAAATTTTAAGGAATCTTCAGAGTCTCAGGTATAATTGTCATTTGGATTAAGACTTGTTAGTTCATTTACTTTATATGTTTCCATGACCTTGTAGGTCCAGCAGGAACATTTTAAAATACCTGTGAAGTTTCATTATTTAACTATCTTGTTTGTGTACCTGCATCTGCTGTGGAATTTTCCTTACATAAGGCACAGTTGTAACTTCTGTCTTACCTCCTAGAAGTAGCTTGTCATACATGGTATACCATAAGGCCCAGGATTATCCAGTAGTTGAAACTTCAGACTTTGTTTTTTCCAACTGACTGTAGTTTTACTGAACACTGACAGATGTAACCCCAACATAGTATGAAGAGTTGAATTTCAATGTAAAATGAGTTCTTGAATCATGTTTTCCAAACTGAGTTTCTTAAATTGCAATATTTTGAGTAAATTCTGTCTCCTGCATTGGCAGCCTTGCCTGCTAGGTGTCCTTACTGTGCGGTAGAGGCCTCAAAATAGACCCCAAAATAGACTAAGTGGAAGAGACTTGGCAGCATTTATTTGGTTAAGCTGATTAAAGGAAGTCGTGAGAAGTTGTCTAGATCATGTGGCTTTGATCAGAGATTCCTTTGGGAATTATCTAAATTAATGATTTCAAGAGGTTGGAGGCAAGGAGAACTTGCCTCCCTCTGTTCCCCCTCCCCTGCCTCTCTCCCTCTCTCCCTTTGCTTCCTTTCTTTCTCTTTCTTTCCTTCCCTCTGTTCATTTGTTTCCTACCTTTCTTTCTGTCTTTACCGGCCCTTCTGGTTGTTAACATGGAGCTCTGCAACAGGCCTCGTGTTGAAATTACTGAGCTATGTGCTCTATTTTCAACGTTTCCAAGAAGGAGAAGTTCCTGGGATATACAGGCAAGCCCTAATACTCACTGTGATTTTGAGTGATCAGAGTAACAACAATAACTTCCCCAGATCAACATAAAATATAGTTCTTTAAAATGTCCATATATGAGTTGTTTTAATACAGCCATTGTTTATAGATGATAAGTCTGAGCTATGTGCTCTATTTTCAACGTTTCCAATAAGAAGTTCCTGGGATATATAGGCAAGCCCTAATACTCACTCTGATTTTGAGTGATCAGAGTAACAACAATAACTTCCCCAGATCAACATAAAATATAGTTCCTTAAAATGTCCATATATGAGTTGTTTTAATACAGCCACTGTTTATAGATGATAAATACTTTAAAAGGAGAACCTGAGATTTTTCTGGGTCTCGAAAGAGACTGTGATTTTTTTTTTTTTTTTAAGTAAAGCAGCAATAATTTAAAGGGAATCCTCTGAGCATTTTTTGCTACATTGAACAAGTGACAGAAATGTGAGTCTTTTACCTTTCACCTAAGTTCTTAAGATAAGTAGTTACAGTGAATTAAGTAGACCAAATTGGAGACTACCATTGTAAAGCAAATAAAATGTACTCCCTTAACCATAGTCAAGTTCTCTATAGCAACCCGTTCTTTAATCCAGTCTGTCACATGTTTCTCATTTCATTTTCTTGGGTCTTTACTCTTATAGTCAAAAGATCAGAGACAGGTTTGAGCAATTAACACAACCGAACCACAAAAATTATTCACTGCTGTGAAAATAAAGTATAACTAAAAACCAACGACATCTTAAACTGAAATAATAACCCATTGATGAGGGAGTCTATGACCTTAAGAAAGCTTGAAAGTATCATTTGTGATTATTTAACATCCTATGAAGCCCTTTTGAATATTTTCATATGCCAAACTTGCTAGATAACCACATATTCCACTTTGAGTACTGGTGTATATCACATTCATAATAAAATATGTTACATACTTGATGCATAGTATTAAAAAGTAACCTTTTAAAAATTTCATGTCTTCATTAACAAAATCTATAACTTTTTATGTTTACTAATCTAATCAAATCTTTTTTGACCTAAATTTTTGAGACAGTGATGATTTTATGGTATGTGTAATTTCATTTCTCCCTCATAGCCTTCTTCCTTTTAGCAATTATGAATAAATATGTTCTAGAGCTGTCTTTTTGGATAAGTTTGCTTTAAAATAAAACATTTCTGCTTTTCAGAAGGCGTCCATTTGGAGAGGAGACAGTCACCACTAGGTGGCACTATGCAATGCTTAGTAGCTATGAGTCCTTTTATTAATAATTGCAATATGTTTATTATTAAAGCTTTTCTTTTACACGGAATTTATTTACATCATGAGCAAGTTAATGAAATTAAAATCAACAGGCAGCTGAATCTTTAGCAGTAGCAGTATATTTAGAAGATCTATTATTTGTAATACTTTAAAGATTTGATTGTAATATTTAACACACTCTGCTTTTATGTGAGGTCTGCTTATGTGAGGCATTGCTAGGAGTTAATTGACCTAAACATGCCAGAATTCTGCTTATAACTGGGTAAAAGAAAGGGAAAAAGAAAATTAAGTGAACACGATAGAAACCCACCCCTGGCAAATGGTCATTCTAAAACAGACGTTGTATTAACCATTTGCATTAATCTTAATCCTCTCATTAAACGGGCTGAGCAGAATTTTTTTCTAGGTGTTGAAGGCTGTAATTGTTCATTTTCTCTGTCTTATTGCCTTTGGGACAATGCAGAAAAGAAAAAAAAAGGTGCAGATTGTCTCACTGACACTTCGGCAGTTCCCTAATGTCGTCTATAATAGTGATGGCCTGGCCACCACAGTGACCAAATTGGATTAGCCATGTAGCAGTGTAATTTACTTTATTGTGACAGCTGAAATTTATCCAACCCACTTCTTGGTTAATCTGGATGTCGGCATCCATTTCTTTGGCTGAATGATTAAATCATGGACCAGGGCAGAATTAAAATTTATTCCATCATCTGTGCCCCGGAAGGGGAACCTATGCATTGGATGACCACCTGATTCAAACCTCTTCAAGATCAATATGGTATGTATTTCAGCCATGTTTTTTGGATGCAGCAGTTGTGGGAATGGAAACCAAGGGACAAATTGATCCACGTAAAATGACGTAATTAAGAAATAATACTTCTTTGAAAGCATTTTACTATGTAAAATTTTAAACATAATAAAAAAAGAGTACCATGAGCTCTTACGTTCCCATCAGCCAGCTTCAACAATTGTCAAATCATGGCCATTCGTGTTTCATCTACAATCTCACTCACTTTTCTCCTCCCTGCAGTTTTTGGAAGCAAATCCTAGAAGTTTTATTAAAGAAAATATACTTGTGAAGCAGTTATTTACAAAAATAGGTATCATATGAAGGGCGATTTTTAAAAATTACTGAAGCAAGAACACTACATATTTCACCTAAAAAAATTAGGAATCTCAGCATGAGATAAATGATGCACAAATTATAAATTTGTTTCAGGAAGATATGGCAGGCTGAATAATTAAGGAATAGATTTCAACTTAGGCTCTTGGTCATATTTTTTTAATCAACAATGGTGTACAATAGGGACTTCCCTGGTGGTCCAGTGGTTAAGAATTTGCCTGCCAGTCCAGGGGACACAGACTCGATCCCTGGTCTTGGAAGTTTTCACATGCCATGGGACAAGTAAGCCAGGGCTCCACAACTACGGAGCCTGCATCCAGCAACGAAGACCTAGTACAGCCAAAAGTAAATACATAAATATATATATTTTAAAAAGCGTGCAGTAATGTTCCTTGAACATGGTAGGTAGTCAGGTAGCTATTAGTACGTGCTTGATAAACCAAAGACTGCGTTAGGCTTCTTAGATTAAAACCAATATTGACTGTCTGCATACCTTGTCATCACAGTTTTCTTATATAACATTTTACTTCTAAAGAGGCAGAGTGTGTAGATACAGCAGACCCTTGGCATGCAAGAATTTAGCTTGCATGAACCAAGATTTTACCATCTGTCTGAAATTACTGAAATTACTTATATATAGTAATCTATAGTTTTGCTGAAGTGTGAATTTAAATCACACAGTCCTGGAAACTGATCTTTCAGTGAATCCAGCCAATGGCCCAGCAGTCATACTTCTGGGTTACTCTATGGTCTAGGTGACATGGCAGTTCACTTTCTAGAACTAATTACCCCTGGTGAGTGTGTTTAAGGATTTGGCAATCTGAGAAATTGTTTGGTCCCCCCTTTGAAAATATCATGGATCTCTTAAAATGTACCTGTTGAATTTTGTGTTGAGTTGAAATTTTAAATGAATAGGATTTCTTCAGATTTCAAAAAAATTGACAGTAACCATTATGTATAAATCTTTGTGATATTATGTAAGAGAAAATATAATTCCATGGTAGAGAAAACAAGTAGTTTGTATCTAAAGAGTTTATGCCATGCCATATTTTTCATATGTATAAATTATATAGGCAAAAAGCCCCTGTATAATTTTCTTAATACTAGACACAATTTTTTTGGCTGTTTTGAAATTTACTATAATGTTTTCTTTCCTGGGCTATGTTTTAAAGATTGCCTCCCAATTTATTCATACTATTCATATTCCGATTTCCCATTTTATGTTTTGGGTGGGAGTGAAGAATGGTACATACTCAGAATAGTGTAACAAGAAATAATTGAGCCAGTTGGCTTCCAGTTGATTTCTTTCTTTTTTTTCCTACTCTCCCCCCCACCCCCAGATTATAAATGTAATAGCTCTCTATTGGGGAATAAAAGATGGCAAGTAGAGAACATTCTTAAGAGGCAGAAAAAAAATCACTGAAGGACATATTGTTAGCATTTTATCATATTTGTTCCTAGAATCCTGTCATTCTAGAATTTTGTCATTATAGTAAGTGCATGTGTGTGTGTGTGTGAGAATGTCTTCTGACTTGTTCCACTTAGAATTCTGTTGTTCAATTCAGTGTAGAATGTGATTGCTCACTTCCTGTGTCCTGGGCTTCCCAGGTGGTGCTAATGATAAAAAACCTACCTGCCAGTGCAGGAGGCATAAGAGATGTGGGTTTGATCCCCGGGTCAGGAAGATGCCCTGGAGGAGGGCATGGCAACCCACTCCAGTATTCTTGCCTGGAGAATCCTGTGGACAGAGGAGCCGGGCAGACTATAGTCCGTAGGGTCGCAAAGAGTTGGGACACGACTGAAGCGACTTAACATGCGTGCACTCCTATGTTCTAGGTACCATGCTAAGCTCTATTCTGGTTTACAGCAATGAATGAAAAAGAAAATCACTTTGCCCGTTTCTGTAAACACTCCTCTAACCTCTTTTTTAATTAAAATTTTTGTTATTATTTAGTTACTATTTGGTGGTTAGGCATACAAATCACACTCATTAGTTTAGCTATTTCTGCAATTTGACTTTTACACTATTGGCATTTTTTTCCATTATCACACTGTGATAAATCTTTTCTGTATGACCTCATTTTCTAATATCCCTTGTCTATCATTTTACTGTTTTCTTAGGAATGATTCCTAGAAATAATGTACTGGATAAAAGTATGAACCTTTCAAAAATTCCTCATACAGGTATACGTGTGTTCCCCATCCTGAACCCTATACCTGTGGCGGATTCATTTTGATATTTGGCAAAACTAATACAATTATGTACAGTTTAAAAATAAAAAAAACTTAAAAAAACATTCCTCATACATATTGCCAAACTGCATTTTTTTAAGGACTGCACCCATTTCATTCTCCCTGGAAGTACAATAGTCACAGCTCCATCCTCACCGGCATTGAGGGATATGAGTATTGTTTATTAAGTTTGTTATTTGGAGTGAGGAAGACAATTGTGACAATATGAAACAGAACAAGAACACTTATTGTGCACCTTGTATAGGCCACTCATCACACAATAACTTGATCTATATTAGCTCATTTAATCTTTGCAACAGCTATTAAGAGGAGGACACTATTACCATCCCATTTTAAAAGTTAGGAACTTATTTTTTTGAGAGGTTAAGTGACTTCTCCAAAGTCATATATCTAGTAAGTGGTTGAATTGGATCTTGGGCCAAGACTGATTTTACTGTAAAGTCTAGGCTTTAAAGTACTGCATTCTTCCACTATTGTTTTTTTAAGTGAGGCTGAACATAATTTTGTTTCAAAGATCCAACTTTTAAAATTTAATTTGATTTATGTATTTTACATGTAGTTGATTTACAATGTGTTAGTTTCAGGTATACAGCAAGGTGATTCATATATATATATATATATATATATACACACACACACACGTATATCCTTTTTCATATTCTTTTCTATTACAGGTTATTACAAGATAGTGAATATAGTTCCCTGTGCTATATACACTAGGTCCTTGTTGTTTGAGGCTGAGCATTTTTGAAATGCTTATTTTCATTTGTACTTTAAATATTAATTTATATTTTTTCCTGTTTGCATATTGGGACCTTGATTTTCTTTTAATCAATTTTAGTGTTTCTTTTAATGATACTGTATTTTTGTCATTTGTTATCTGTATTGCTTTTCTTTCTTATATTTTTTAACATATGAAAGTTGAAAATGTGTGGCTTGAATGGCATATTTCTTCCATTGATTTTTTTTTTTTACTTAGATAATACTTTCTCATTTATAAAACAGATTAACATTTACCTAAATTATCCTTCCCTTAATTTGGAAGTGGGTTGCCATTTCCTCCTGCGGGAGATCTTCCCAACCCAGGAACGGAACCCATATCTCTTGTGTCTCTTGCATTGGCAGGTGGTTTCTTTACCACTGTGCCCCCTGGGAATCCCTAAGAGCCATACTAGACATCAGTCATTTTGTACAAGTATTTTCCTGTTTCAAGATTCCTTCTTCAAAATGACCAGGGAGTTAGGCAATATGTACTGTGGCATGGGCCCACTTGAGCTTTGCTCATTCCTGTTCAGTGTTTGGCTTAATGGCATCTCATTGTCCAGGAAAGGGGCTTGAAAGCTTCTCTTTCCCATGATTGGGCTATAACTTTTCTCTAAACGTATTTTTATTTTAAATTAGTTTCTTAAATTACCCTAGGAAGATACATTCAGTGTAAATTTTTAAAACATCAAAATGCAATAGTTCTACTTCTTCAACAGCTCACCAAGGAGTTATCATAAAATTGTTCAAATGTAATGTATATGTAATATCTTGTATACAAAAAAAACAATCCAGCAAACATTGCTCAGTTTGATATTTGGTTTCCAGTTGTCAAAGCTGGTTAAAGTACCTCCAAGATCATCAGTTTTGGCACATTATAATGTATTGACAGGGTTGGGTAACTAGCATGAGTTGTAGCTTATTTATTTAGGTCTGTACTCCAGTGAGATAGATAGATAGATAGATAGATAGATATAAAATGAATGTCCAGAAAGATGTTCATATATGCAATTAGTTTCTGTCTTCTTAAAATGCTACATAACTATATACTCCAGCTCTCTTTCACTGACCCTGGTATATAAAACAATTTGCTTATTGGAATCATGCAGAAGAGAAAGCCTTGCTTTTATGAACATGAGTCCTCCAGGTTTTCTTGAAGCCAAGACTTGTTTATCTCAGGCTAAGGACAGGAGGTGCAGGATACGTGGGTTCAGTCCTTGGGTTGGGAAGAGCCCCTAGAGGAGGAAATGGCAACCCACCCCAGTATTCCTACCAGGAAAGTCCCATGGACGGAGGAGCCTGGTGGGTCACAGTCTAAGGGGTTGCAAAGAGCACTTGAGCATGCACAATGAACCCCACATCTGCTGGTGCCCTGTCTCAGGAAGCTGCAGACAGACAAGGGGGAGGACCATGATGTGGGGGGTGTCTTTAGCCCTGCTCATCCATACCTCTGATTCCAGTTATATTATTTTCAATGGCAGTTATTCTGCCCAGTGACCTGTACATGTCAGTTACATTCAAGTTACAGACACTGGGTTGTGGTAAGAACTATGTTCATCTCTGTGTTTAAAACTATAGGGACTTCTCTACGGATGGGTCACTAAGTCAGATTCTAGTAACATACATTTTCCATTTCATAGACTAGATCACTGAGCTCAACAACAAATGAAAACAAGTGAAAGTGTTTCTTATAATTTGCTTCTGTTAAGACTTTCTGATTTCCATGCTTAGGATTCTGTATTTCTTTTCAGTTGAATGCTTGAAGCAATGATGCACTAGCAGTGATGACAATCCCCCCAAAGCCTCAGGAGAGTCTTTCTCCCGCTGGTTTAAATTTCCCCGTCAAAATTTCTCAGGTAATGTGATACCGAGGAAAAGTGTGCATGTATGAGAGAAAAAGATTGACCAATGTGGACAGGGCAGGGCAAACACACTACAATGGGGATCATAAACCACGTGACACTTGGGATTCCAGCCCTTACAGACCTGTATCGCCATAGTGCTTTCTGCATCCAGCATATAAACATTAATCATAATTTAAAAATGACTTAAAAATCACTGAAAGATACTCCCTTAGTGCAAGAAGTTACCTCTAGTTTAACTATTTCCATGCCCCATTTTAGATGCCCAAGGTTTTATTATTTATTTAAAGTATAAAGTGTTGTGTTAATTTCTGCTATAGTGCAAGGTGATTCAGTTGTACATATACACGTTGTTGTTTAGTCTCTAGGTCATGTCTGACTCTCTATGACTCCATGGACTGTAGCCCGCCAGGCTCCTCTCTCCATGGGATTACTGGAATGGGTTGCCATTTCCTTCTCCAGAGGATCTTCCTGACCCAGGGGTTGAACCTGAGTCTCCTGCATTGAAAAGCAGATTTCTTTACCACTGAGCCACCAGGGAAGCCCCATACACATATTTATATATATTCATTTTAAAAATAGTCTTTCCATTATGGTTTATCATGAGATATTGAGTGTAGTTCCCTGTCCTGTAGAGTAGGACCTTGTCATTTATCCATTCTGCAAGGAGATCAAACCAGTGTATCCTAAAGGAAATCATTCCTGAATAATCATTGGAAGGACTGATGCTAAAGCTGAAACTCCAATAATTTGGCCATCTAATGTGAAGAACTGACTCTTTGAAAAAGACCCTGATGCTGGGAAAGACTGAAGGCAGGAGGAGAAGAGGACAACAGAGGATGAGATGGTTGGATGGCATCACTGACTTGATGGACATGATTTTGAGCAAGCTCCAGGAATTGATGATGGACAGGGAACCCTGGCATGCTGCAGTCCATGGGGTTGCAAGGAGCTGGACATAACTGAGCAACTGAACTGAACTGTTTTAATAGCTTACATCTGTCAACCCCAACCTCCCACTTATCCCACCCCCAACCTCCTCCCCCTTGTCAACCACAAGTCTGTTGTCTATGAGGATGACTAATGTTTTGATTTGCTTAGACCAATGTGTGTTTCAGAGCAGGAATCTGAAGAGACCTGGTCAAGTGGACTGATTGTTTACCTTATTGTCACAAAAGTTTAAAAAGTATAGAGAGATTAATAGGTAGAAGTTTTCAAATAATCTGTTGTACTCAGTAGAAAGAAGAGAGAGTTTTTGGTATGTAAAAGTTTTACTTGAACATTCTACAAATAATTATCACTCCAGAGAAGGTACAAAATCTAGACTCAGGTTGTTCTTTGCTGGCAGAAACTGAGTTTTTTAAAAAAATTTATGTACTTATTTATTCATAATTTATTCCCTGAATACTTCCAAAAATGATTTGAGATGGTTTACAGTAAAACCCCATATAAAAATACCGAGTTTTTACAGTAGTTCAATACTAATGTAAAAGACATGTTTTGGAACTTGGCTTAAAGTACTATGCCTTAAAAATTAAATTTGAGGATATGAATACTAACCAGTACAGGATCTGAGGTGCTGTAGGCAGAGAAACACATATTGGAATATTTAAAATCACTACCAAGTCCCACAATTTTGGATACAAATATAATAATTACTTGATGTGACAAGATTTCCATCAGATGTCTGGGTGAACTATCATGGGTAGGACCCAATAGACAAGAATTCTGGGCCCATCCAAACAAGGCTGGTGGCGTTCTTTCACAGGCGTGTTTTTGTTTCTGTCTCCACACATTCTAGCTTTAGATATGTCTGTGTTGCTTTGAAAATACTGTTCAGTTCAGTTCAGTTGCTCAGTCGTGTCTGACTCTTTGTGACCCCATGAACTGCATCACGCCAGGCCTCCCCATCCATCACCAACTCCCAGAGTTAACCCAAACCCATGTCCATTGAGTCGGTGATGCCATTCAACCATCTCATCCTCTGTTGTCCCCTTCTCCTGTCCTCAATCTTTCCCAGCATCAGGGTCTTTTCAAATGAGTCAGCTCTTTGCATCAGGTGGCCGAAGTACTAGAGTTTCAGCTTCAGCATCAGTCCTCCAATGAATATTCAGGACTGATCTCCTTTAGGATAGACTGGTTGGATCTCTTTGCAGTCCAAGAGACTCTCAAGAGTCTTCTCCAACACCACAGTTCAAAAGCATCAATTCTTCAGCTAAAGTATTTTAAAATGCTGTTAAATAAAGACCTACTGTAAGCCTTTGTTCCTCCAAAAATAGACTACAATGATTTTGATAAAGTCATTGTAACCTTTCTGAGCCTATTTTCTCATCTGTTAAGTATAGATAGTGATAATTATCTCACAGATTTTTAAATTAAGTAGGACTGTATGCAAAAACTATAAATTATAATTTATAAAATACACTTATAAAAACATGGTATTAAGTGTATTGGCAACCACTAATGTAATTCCTATTACTCAGAACGGTCATTTGGGATTCAGTTACAGCTTAACATGTAACCAAGAAAACTATGTAGCTTCACAGTCCACTCTGATGAATTTTAATCCATAGCCTCCTTATCTATAAACTGATTCATTAACACCCACCTTACAAAGATGTTTGGAGAAGGAAATGGCAACCCACTTCAGTATTATTGCCTGGAGAATTCCGTGGATAGAGGAGCCTGGTGGGTTATAGTCCATGGGTTCACAAAGAGTCAGACACAACTGAGCGACTGATACATGCACACATACACACACACACACACACACACACACACATACACACACCACATGAAGATGTTATGAGGATTAAATACAATAAGAATAAAAGCACACAGTGTCAGGCCATAGTGAGTCTTCAATGAGTAGCAAATCTTCAAATTATTTTATTACTATAATTAATACCTTTTATTTTATATGAATGAATGAGAAATGGATATATTATTGTTATCTAACATTGTATTTTCTAAAGTTTTTGCAGTTAAATTTTAAATGAAATCCTAGTGTATAAAGTAGATATAAAAATAATATTTTATTAGTACAGATGTATTTTGTGAGGTCACATTCTAAAAATATGCTTATGGACAAGATTGATCAATGAAAACAAGGGAGTTCCTTTGTGGAACACAAATTACTTCAGTTCAGTTCAGTTCAGTGGCTCAATCGTGTCCGACTCTTTGTGACCCCATGAATCGCAGCACACCAGGCCTCCCTGCCCATCACCAACTCCCAGAGTTCACTCAGACTCATGTCCATCGAGTTGGTGATGCCATCCAGCCATCTCATCCTCTGTCGTCCCCTTCTCCTCCTGCCCCCAATCCCTCCCAGCATCAGAGTCTTTTCCAATGAGTCAACTCTTCGCATGAGGTGGCCAAAGTACTGGAGTTTCAGCTTTAGCATCATTCTTTCCAAAGAAATCCCAGGGCTGATCTCCTTCAGAATGGACTGGTTGGATTTCCTTGCAGTCCAAGGGTCTCTCAAGAGTCTTCCCCTACTCCACAATTCAAAAGTTGCATGATTATACTGACTCCATCTTGAAATTTATTTTTTACCTGTTTTCTTTTTATATTTTGGTGCCTTTGATTTTGGTTTATTTGGTGTCTTTATTCTGTGTCTTTGGTTTTTATAGAGTTTCTTCCTCTAGATTATAAATTCATCAAGAATGGGGAGAACCTTAAGTTTATCTTTTGGACCCAGTACGCAGTAGAATGTACCACACATGGTAGGTCTCAAAAACGTTTTGTGGATGAATGCATAATCAGCATAGTTGGGCTTATTTTAGCTGAAAAAGGCCTTGTGTTTTTAAAGGTGTTAGGGTATGAAAAGGAAAGGAAATGAAATAATAAATGACTCAATCTAAAAATAATGCCTTTAAAAAAAATAATTCCTTCTTGATGACGATCTCAAAGAACTTTATAAGTAAAGTTCTTGCTACACTAGGGAAGACTCTGGCCTTTGAAAGCTGTGTGTGTGTGTACGCATGCATGTGTGTCCTCCTTCACGCGTGTGGGTTTATGAGAGTAGATGAGGGACAGAGTGGAGGAAATGAAGGGAGAGCATGTTTGTGCAGAACCCACCATGAGCCAGGCACTCGCCAAGCACACTGCCTTGAATATTATCTGTTATTAGGGATTTTTGCTGCATCAGAGCCTGCTAAAGTACACCCAGGGAAATGTTGATCATACTTTGACAGGTAGACTGCGGGAAACAATTACAAACTATTTGTTGAACGGTGGGGTCAACTGTGTACTTTTTGAGGCAAAGTAATTTGTAGAGTTCTTTATCATTCTTGTCTTATTCATGAGAACCAGCAAGAAAAAGTTGAACTAAATTGGAAAAAAATAAATCCTCATGGGAACTCACATATTTACTCTATCCTGATAAAAATAATAATCACTGGCCTTTATTGAATACTGTGAGTGTTTTACTTATATTAACTCTTTCACATCCCACAATTGTCTGAGCTAGGCACTGATGTTACCCCCATTTTACAGGTGAGACTGGTGAGGCCAGAGAGGAAATGGATCAAACATCCTTGCAGTCATTCATTGAGGAAATGATAGACCTAGAATTCTGAGCAAATTCCTTAAGCATCCACCCCTCAGGACCCTACCCTTGCAATCTGATTCTTTGAATATCAGCTGTAGAAATAAGAGGAAGCCTGATGTTCTTGCCAGTTCCATATCCGGGTTTTTCACTTCAGCTTCAACTGATAGGAGAGGAAAATGCACCCTTGAGCTGTGGTGCCAGGAGCAGGGCATATTCTCCTTGTTGTGGTCAGGAATGGCCAAGGTGATTGTTTCAGACCTGGAAGAGGGAGGCTGGCTAAAACAATGTAGGTATCTTCATTGGACATATCTTCAAGGATCCTTCTCTTTGCTGTTCAAGTTGGGGAAAATAGTGATTATGCTAGGCTCCTCTGTACATGGGATTCTCCAGGCAAGAATACTGGAATGAGTTGCCATTCTCTTTTCCAGAGGAACTTCCCAACCTAGGGATTGAACCTGGGTATCCTGCATTACCTGCAGATTCTTTACTGTCTGAGCCACTAGGGGAGCCCAATTTAGTTCTAGTTGGATCCATTTGTTGAGCATATGTTGTGCTGTGCTATTCTGTGTAACCTTGTGGACCTCGCCCACCTGGCTCCTTTATTCACGGGATTCTCCAGGCAAGAATACTAGAGTGGGTTTCCATGCCCTCCTGCAGGGTATCCTCCCAACCCAGGGATTGAACCTGTGTCTCTTACGTCTCCTGGCAGGTGGGTTCTTTACCCCTAGAGTTACCTGGGAAGCCCTTGTTGTTGAGTGTGTGTGTGTGTGTGTGTATAATACACACACACACTACCTAGAGATGCTATAATGATTATGAGCATAAAATTGCTCAGTGATTGGAAACCCTTACACATATACTTTGAATATTCTAGTCAACATTTTTGTGGCCTAAAAAACATCCTAGGTGGAAGGGGACATTTGCTGAGTTTTTCATGAGACCTGTGGCATCCACTCTGCTTCATTTACACGGTCACTTTATGTGCGCTGAGCACACTTAAGAATTTTACCGGTCAGTGAATTTTCTACAAGAACACCTCCCATATGTAGAAATCAGTGTTCACCTCTGTAAAATCTACTGGTGAAAGCCCTCTGTAGAAGTTGGCAGCTCAGGGTAGAAAAGCCACTGCATGGGCTGGATTGCTTTTCCCTCCTGCTGTCTTAGAAGATATATCTTGAGCATGAAATGTATTTTATTTTTAGGGAGGATTTGTTTACACCGTATGGTGCCAACGCTGCTAAGGTTTATTTGTGCCGCGGCTGCTTATAGTACAGATACTGGGGGACTTTATCTGTGCTGTAAGAACAATTTATTGGAAGAAAATGAGCACACCTTGGGTGACAGCTCTTCATTAAGATAAACGTGCATTAAATCTCAGTCTATGAAGAATCCTGTGTTTCTTAATGGAAGGTGGTGTTGCGAGCCAGCGTTGCATGACCATTGCAGATTTATTTGCTGGTCTCCATGGGGCGGCTCATTCGCTGATCACCCAACATAGAGGCTTAATCTTGGGAAGAGGAAAAATATGTGTTTGGTGAAATTGGTGTTTTCAGTCTGATCATAATTCATTGAAAGCATGAGGGGATCTATGTGAACCATGTTCTTGAAATGAATGGGGAGCGAGAAGTCTTTCTTCACCCTTGTGAATCCTTGTAGAAGACATTTACAGAGAAATTACTGGAGCTGTGCCCCCATGGGGAGATTAATGTTTTAATATGCAAAAGCAGACAACTCTCAATTCCTTTACGCCATGGCGCTTGGAGCTGCATGGTCTTACTGCTTTATTTTTCCCTTAAAGCTCGTCTGCCTAAACACTTTCGCAGACTCAAATAGAGCCACTAATGCCAAGTCATATCCTTGGTCTAGACTTGAGGACTCTGCTCCATGGCACCACCAAGCTATTTGTGACCTCGCTCTCGTGGAATAAATCTCTGAAGGTACTGAGATTTTCCTGCTCATCAATTTGAATTTACTACTCGATTTACCAGCATCAGAGTTAGGCACCCTTAGGGAGGAGTGTGTTTTTAGGCTCTTTAACCACTAATTTCCAGTAAAAGGAAAAGCCAACAAAAGCATGACCTTTAATAACTCACCACCTATCTACTGTACTCTTTCATCTTACCACCCTTCTTTCCTTTTTCCTGTCTGGCTAAACTAAACACCATACCTCTGCACTCAATCCTGTTTCTTTCTGAAATCTCAGGGTTCTCTACATGGCCATCATTTCTTATCTCCTGTATGTTTGCTTTGCAGACTCCTTCCAATTAGCAGTGAACACCCACAAGATTCTCATATATTAGAAAGAATAGAACATTGCCATTTGCCAAGACATGGGTAGACCTAGAGACTGGCATCCAGTATAAAGTAAGTCAGAAAGAGAAAAACAAATATATGATATCGCTTATATGTTGAATCTAGAAAAATGGTATAGATGAATTTAATTGAAAAGCAGACATAGAGACACAGATGTAGAGAACAAATGAATGGATACCAAGGTGGGTAAGGAGGAGGGGTTGGAGGAATTGGAAGATTGGGATTAACACAAACACTATTGATATTATGTATAAAATAGAGATACTATGTATAAATTAGTTTTTACTATGTAAAAACTGATGAGAATGGTTTTATGTAGCACAGGGAACACTCCTCAGTGCTCTGTGCTGACCTAACTGGGAAGGAAATCCAAAAAAGAGGGGATATGTGTGTACACAGAGCTGATTCACCTTGCTGTACAACGGAAACTAACACAACATTGTAAAGCAGCTATGCTCCAATAAAAATTCAAAAATAAGATAGAACACCCTTCTCTACTGTGTATTCTGCCCCAGCTATGCTCATTTCTCTTCCATGAGAGAGCCAAGCATCTTAGCAGAGATACTTAATGTTTCCTATGCTTTCCTATTTCATTGTAGTCTGGGCTTTTATCCCCACAGCTCCAGAGAAACTGTTTTGGCCAAGGTCACTTAGAGACTCTGGGTTACATTCCACAAGTGGTTCTCTTGTCTTTCACCACTTGGCAGTATCAGATCTATTAACTATTCCTTAAAAAAAAATTTCTTTCTGATTTTCTTGATACTGAGTATATATGTAAATAAATATATGTATATGTGTATGTATTTGATTATACGTGGGCTTCCTAGGTGGCGCAGTGGTAAAGAATCTGCCTGTCAGTGCAGGAGACATGGGTTTGACCCCTGGGTCTAGAAGATCTCCTGGAGGAGGGCATGGCAACCCACTCCGGTATCCTTGCCTGGAGAATCCCATGGACAGAGGAGCCTGGTGGGCTACAGTCCAGGTGGTTGAAAAGAGCTGGACACGACTGAGTGACTGAGCACACATTAGATTATGTAAATGTATAAAAAATGTATTTTTTTGGGGGGGTTTCTTCATTGCGGCGAAGGCTTTCTCTAGTTGCAGTGAGCAGGGGCTTGTCTAGCTGCGGCACATGGGATTCTCTTGTTAGAGCTCATGGGGTCGGGAGTTGCAGCGTGTGAGAATAGTTGCCCCCATTGCATGCGGGGTCTTAGTTCCCCCGATTAGGGATCCAACCTGCATCCCATGCGTGGGAAGGCAGATTCTTAACCACTGGACCACCAGGGAAGCTCCCCCTCCCCCAAATGTCTGTATATTATAAGAAAGAAATAATCAGCATGCTTGTACACCTCTCTCCCAATTCTGTTACTCTCTTTGACTGGAACCGCAATCAGATCCATGTTGATTCATTTAGATCAGCTTGGGTAGATTTGACCTCTTATAATATTGATTATGATCTTTGTATGCATGAACACAATGTATCTCTCTCTCCTTAAGAGAATTTTAATACAGTTTAAACATTTGCTCCATAAATGCTGCCTACATCCTGTGTTAGTTGTATTTTTAGGTATCTCATTTTTATTGTAGTTGTTCAAAATGGCATCTCTTTTGAAATAACATTTTCAAACTATTTGTTAATGGTGTATAGAAATATTATTGATTTTAATGTATTGATCTTATAATCAGCCACTTTGCCAAAGTCTTTTATTCTGACATTGTATTTTCTGTAGCTATGCTATTTTCTAAGAATATTTATTGCAATAAGAGACCATTGCTGGTAAACGCTCCTGGTTGCTGTTTACCTTAAGCTGCCTTTATTTGCGGCTTGCTATTGAATAATAGTGCTGTACAATTCCAGGCTGATGGTTTTCGTCTCGGCACTCTGAAGATATTGTTCCACAGTGTTCTGGCTTCTATTGTAACTAGTGAGAATTTTGCTGCCAGTGTAATTGCCATTTCTTTGTAGTGAGCTAGCTTTTCTTTCTGGTTGGGATAAAAAGAAACCACAAGGAAGAAGGCAGACTCTCAGGAATACCAGCAACGGGGCTATCAGAGAGGAAGGTGCTACTGGGAGAAGGGAGGGTTGTGTAGCACAAGAACCCTAACCCTCTGTTAAGAGGCATCGCCAGTCCCTGGGGCTTCCCAGGAAAAGAGCCAAGACCCTAAACACCTGTATTCACTCCCCTTCCTCCCAAACCCCTGCCTGTGCTCCACATTAACTAAACCCAAGCAGAAGCCAAGGGTCATAATATAATTAACATTAATGATGAATACACATCAGATACGTGTAGGGGGCAGAGAGCTTCGTGGAAAAGGGTGGACAGTGTGGATCTGGAGGATTCAGTGTAGGTATTTAGTCCATTGTATTTAGTTTTCTCTTCACATCTGTCTAGTCATTTTCAGTCACTTTTGTTCCTTTCTCAAATTTCAATCCTATCTTTTATTTCTTTAGGCATCTCATGCATAGTTGTTTATATTAAATCTGTTAGGTCTGATATCTTAAGCCTTGAGGTTCTACTGCTTTTGATGTTTCTGCTAACTCTTGTCATGACGGCTTTTTTTCCCTTAAGTTTATATTCTTTTTTAAAAAAATTATTTATATTAATTTTTAACATGAGCACATTTTGGCTAAAATCTGTGGGGTTATTTAAATTTTTAAATTTTATTATTTATTTTTGGCTGTGCTGAGCCTTCTCTGCTGTGTGCTAGCTTTCTATAGTTGCAGTGAGCAGGGGCTAATCCAGTTGTGGTGTGCAGGCTTCTACTGCAGTGGTTTCTCTTGCTGTGGAGCATGGGCTGTGGAACACAGGCTCAGGAGCTGGGTGCATGGGCTCAGTTGCCCCACAGCGTGTGGGATCTTCCTGGATTAAGGATCGAACCTGTGTCCCCCCCTGTATTGGCAGGTGGATTCTTAACCTCTGGACCACCAGGGAAGTCCCAGTGTGATTCTTATGGGACCTGAGTGGAGGATCTTTTCTCCAAAGAGGAATTGCATTTATTTCTGGTATATACCATGAACCTCCACAGCCTCCTCTGTATGAGCATGTCATTTAAACCTCAGAGTCTTATGAAAGAATAATTATAAATACAAATACAGTTTTTCTCTTTGTTGATGTGTGGAAGTTTTCTAGCCCATGTTTTACAAACAGTACTTCATTTTTGAGAATTGCAGTTCTGTGTGGGGCTCAGAGTCCTCCTCCACCAAAGACGCAGGTCCCAGCACTTGATACCTATTTCCTAAACCTGGACCTTGGATTTTCCAAGGTCTAGTTCCCTGGTGTTAATGTTCATCATACTGTTTATTTTAATTTGCCGTTGAGGGATTTTATTTAATGTCTTGTGGATTCAGCATTGTAAATATCATTGCAGTTTATCTGACATCTAAGACTGATGTAGAAAGAGATTTCCAGTTCTCCTTTTTTTTTTTTTTTTCAAAGCTTCTTGTCTTGCCCTGTCATCCTTCCCAAAGTCATTTCTTTGCCTCTTCTTCAGACTCAAGGTACTTCAGAGTTATGTCCAGTTCTCTCTTCCTGCATCATCTTACATGTATAAATCAATTATTACTTTAATTCACAAGCTTTGAAATCTCTCTGTAGATAGGGATTTTGTTGATATTTTTTCACCAGTATCTTCCTAGTGTTTACCATAATATGTAGCACAATAGTAAGTGTCTGGTTCGTATTTGTGAATGAATGAGTGAATGGAAGAACCATTAATGTGGTCTCCATAGAGAATGATTAGATTGTTGTTCTGTCCGTGAGAGGGATTGGGACAGTTATGGTACTATGATGGATAAATAACTTCATTTTACTTAATTTTCTTGAGGTTTACACTTCTCTTGAGGAAATATTTATCTTTGGGTTTGTCTCTACCTTCATGCTGCAGGCAATGAACTCAACTTCATATTGAGCATTTTTACCTCTCTCTTAAATATATGTTTGTCCATAATAAACATGGACATGTAGAATTCTTAACAGCTTTAGTTAGTAGTGGGATTTTTCTGTCTGCTGAGGGCAATGTGTTCCATTTGGTATATTGTAACAAGTTAATTGTAACTCAGTTGGCCTTTTTTCCTGTTAGTATTAAGACCTTCTAGTTTGCATGTGACCCCAGATAACCCTAGTGGTAAAGAATCCACCTGCTAATGCAGGAGACACAAGAGATGTGGGTTTGACCCCTGGGTTGGAAAGATCCCCTGGAGTAGGGAATGGCAAATCACTCCAGGATCCTTGCCTGGGAATTCTATGCACAGAGAAGCCTGGCAGTCCATGGGGTCACAAAGAGTTGGATATGACTGAGCGCACATTTTAATTTTTTTAAATTTAATCCATTTGATGGTTGGGCTTGAAGACAGCTTCACGTAGAGCAGATAAAATAAAATTAACTTCTGCTAATATTCAGAGCAGACAACACCTGAATATACAGAAAAGGACTTTAAATGCAGAAAGGTAGCAGGCTAGGGTGAAATCTGTCTTGATCAATGTTGCTTTCTATGATAACAACACAGGACTGGGTTGTATCTATGAGATCCACCCTACAAAGAAAAGGATGGAGAACAAGCTCCTGTTTGGCAGAGACAAACCAAAGACTTACCCTCAACATGAAGAACTTCTGGTTTTTCCAAACAAATGGTGACTGACCTTGAAAGTGAGTAACTATTAGAAGCAATAACACAGGATCTGATTTGTATTCTACAATGAGCCTTGAAAACAATGGTGGGGCTGTTGACTTCGGGAGTCACAGGTCCTGGAGAAAGGCACCAAGAAATCTATGGACAAAGAGATGCTGCTATCGTTTTCAGGAGCTGCAAAAGTAAAGCTATTTCAACAACAGCGACAAGATTCCAAGAGCTTTTAAAGATGAAAATCATCACTGTGCTTTACCTTGGCTATGTTGAAGAGCTTGCTGGGTTATTCATTTTCTCTATATGTCAGAATCTGGTAAGTTGAGTTTGTGAAGACCATAATGGAGACAGCTATTGTCAAAGTGGCTCAGACAGCAAAGAGTCTACTCTCAGTTCAGGAGACCCAGGTTCAATCCCTGGGTTGGGAAGATCCCCTGGAGGAGGAAATGGCAACCCACTCCAGTATTCTTGCCTGGAAAATCCCACGGACAGAGGAGCCTGGTGGGTTATAGTCCATGGAGTTGCAAAGAGTCGGACATGACTGAGGGACTTCACTTTTCTTTCTTTCTTGTCAAAGTGAATAGAAACACAGGCTTAGCTCACTGAAAGTTTCTCTAGAGACATTTGAAAATAACAGTATTAAAGATGAAGACACTGCAACCAAAATATCAGAGAGCTCAAGCCTGTTCAGGAGAACAGATACTGCGAAATTTTAAGGGATGAGAGTAGGAAAATTTTCCATTCATTTTGTTTGTGTTTGAGCTTAAGAGAACAGTTTAGCATTAGGAGAATGGAAACAGGGTAGGGCTCAGCGTGGACCAGGACAGAGGGTTTTGGAAACAGCTGGCAAAATCTCCAGGAGCAAACTTGAAGGACATTAACCTCTCAGGTAAAATGACTGAACTCACATTACTCATTTTTTGGTGGCATTGTCCTGATGTATACGTGAGTGCATGCTAAGTCACTTCAGTCATGTCTGACTCTTTGTGACCCTGTGGACTGTAGCCCACCAGGCTCCTTGATCCAAGAGATTCTCCAGGCAAGAATATTGGAGTGGGTTGCCATGCCCTCCACCAGGGGATTGAACCCGCATTTCCTATGTCTCTTGCATTGGCAGGCAGGTCCTTACCGCTAGCACCACTGGGGAAGCCCTTCCTGATGTATAAAGATATTCAAAATGAAGAATTCACTTAATGAGATTGAAGAGTATATAAACCTCATTCCCCTGTGCAGCCAAATACATTTTTTTTCCATTAATTTGCCACTGTTTTTTTTTCTTTTTTACATGTATTTTTAAATTTTATTTTATTTAACTTTACAATATTGTGTTGGTTTTGCCATATATCAAAATGAATCCACCACAGGTATACATGTGTTCCCCATCCTGAACCCTCCTCCCTCCTCCCTCCCCATACCATCCCTCTGGGTCGTCCCAGTGCACCAGCCCCAAGCATCCAGTATTGTGCATCGAACCTGGACTGGCGACTCGTTTCATATATGATATTATACATATTTCAATGCCATTCTCCCAAATCATCCCACCCTCTCTCTCCCACAGAGTCCAAAAGACTGTTCTATACATCAGTGTCTCTTTTGCTGTCTCGTATACAGGGTTATTGTTACCATCTTTCTAAATTCCATATATATGCGTTAGTATAATCAACTAAAGTTTGGGGAAAGGATTTACCATCCTGAAATTTTGGCTGTGAGACCTGGAAAAAGAAAAAAGAAAGTGCGGCAATTATTTCTCATACATATGTATATTTCACAGATGAATTTGTTAACTTTCATTCCAGCTACTTGCATTGAAATGATATTTGAGCCTGTTCATGGAAAATAGGCCACATAATCAAATAAAAAAGGAAGCTCAGTGTCTAGAGCAGGGTACGTAAACAAAGAAACATGTGAAAAGAGGCTGTTATTTTCCACATCTGTAAAAACAAGAGCTTGAACAAAGGGTCACTGAGCTCCCTTCCAGTTTGAGCATTATATAGCTCTGAGAGTCTCCAGTTTGCATTTTATTTCCTGTTTCTCCTTTGCTGTGCCCTACCCTACAGGCACACAAGGTTCCTTAATTTTTCCCAAACATAACCCCTACTTATTCATCCTTCCTTCTTACAGAGTGTTCTTCCTTCCCAATTCTGTCTCTCAAAATTCTACTCATACTTTAAGGTGCAACCCAGGTCATCTGTCATTGTTCCACAAAGCTGTCCCCTGGTTTTCCAGCCGACAGTGACCTCTGAAAAGTCTGTGCCCCAAAGGACTTGTGGTTCTGCTGTCATGCTTTTCTCATGCTTCTTTGTCTTTTGGTTATTTGTTTATATTCCCATTGACTAGATAATACACTTTTTGAGGTCAGAGATTCCATTGTTAGATTCTTAATAATATAATATAGCATTGTAGACTTGAAAAAATATTCATACCCTAAAAGTTGAGTTATGTTTTATTCCGTGGAAATTTTTAGCACTTCAAGCCTAGGAGACAGCATCTTAAGGAACCCTGAGAGAACTGCTCTGAGGAGGTGAGGGGAGGAACCAGATTATATAGAAGCTTTGCAATCAAGGGCAGGAAGACTGAACATCAAAAGATTATTGTAAATTAAATCCAGACATCTCAAGGAATTTAATGTTTTTCTATGTATGCAAAAGTTCACTGAAATCATTCCTTTGATATGCACTTCACCTACATAGGGCCAGTATCCTGTATTTTCACAACCCTAGTCTCCGCAGGGCTCCCTATAGGGAGTGGCTGCAGTGTGATGGCTACTAGACAGCAGGATATTCTTTCCTTCCTGAGTTTCCTCAGGGCTCACAATTGCTGATGGCTGTGAAAATCCTTTGTTTACTGATATGGCAGGAAATATTTCAGTTCTCAGAATCATGTTTTGTACATAACAGGCCTTTTCTCTTTATACAGTGAATTGAAAAGTTGAATAAAGAAAGTGATTTCCTGGTAGACCAACTAGATAAAAGTACAGCAAAATCTTAAATTTATGTAATACATTTAGTGAAAATAATCAAATTTTATAGTCTAGACTCTAAAACAAGTAAATGGGATTTATTTTGGCATTTCCAGATGATGAGAAGTTGGATTAGCAGTACTCACATTAAAGTAATTCTAATAAATGTATCACCTCTTGAAAAAGTATTAAGGCTTCTAGAAGTCAAAAGAAAGAAAATAAGATATCACATTCACAAAATGCAAATAACTTGCCCTTTAAAATGTGTCAAAAGGAACATGGTTCCTAGAAAAATCTAACATGAACTTTAGCCCATCAAAAGAGATGAGCACACAAATCTAAGGTTGTAGTTCTATTGCACAAAATTGCCTTGTTTTCCCCCCTCTGGTATATTTCCCAGCTTTAAATTCTTTGAAATGAAACAGGAATGGCTTAAGAAAATCCTCAACACTATGTCAAGAAATGTATCTCCAAACCCAAACAGCAAGATTTCCATTTTGAGCTATTTCTAATTTATATCATTAAAATTAAGGTTTATATTTTTTTTAGTTCTGAATTTTTTCTTTAAACAAGGATAAGATTCTATTTTTTAAAAAAGAATTGTTTCCATTATCAACTGAAAAAAATTACACAATATGAGAGTTATGCTGCTGCTGCTAAGTCGCTTCAGTCGTGTCCGACTCTGTGCGACCCCATAGACGGCGGCCCACCAGGCTCCCCAGGCCCTGGGATTCTCCAGGCGAGAACACTGGAGTGGGTTGCCATTTCCTTCTCCAATGCATGAAAGTGAAAAGTGAAAGTGAAGTCGCTCAGTTGTGTCCGACTCTTCGTGACTCCATGGACTACAGCCTACCAGGCTCCTCTGCCCATGGGATTTTCCAGGCAAGAGTACTGGAGTGGGGTGCCATTGCCTTCTCTGGTGAGAGTTATGAGTTATGTATTATTTGAGGCTGAATGAGGACTATAGCCTGGGAGACAGATGAGCCTCTCAGATGGCCCTGAGGAACTGCTCCATGGAGGTATGGGGAGGTCAGTATATATGTGATTTTGATGAAGAGGGGTATGTGCAGTCAGACACGTTTTGGCAGAAGCTTTCTGCTGGTCACAAGAAGGTTGCTACTAGTCATGAAGAGCAGATTCACTGTTAATGATTTTAGTTCTTTTCTAGAGATGAGAAGATGCAAGAAATTTGGCTTATAAAACCTTGTCTTGAAAATAGCTATCTGAGGGTCTGTTCTGCCAGTTTTTCCCAGGGCATAGAGTCCCTCATTCCTCATTTCCACCCTGAACTCCTTTTAGGTTGTGTTGAAGGTCAGCAACTACAATGGCTAGTGACTTCATTCTTATAGAACCAAATGGTGAGTGACACTTTATAGTTGGCAGTACAAAGCAGAATAATGTTGGGGTTATCAAACTGTCTTTTTGAGAGACAGGCATTGAACTTCCATATCTGAAAAGGGAATGGGGAAACTGAATTAGCATGAGATCGCCAAGACAGCTCATAACCAAAGAAATTCACTCTTCTGATATTGTGGAGAAATAGCTTTTGGATTGTGCCTTTGGAGGAGGTGACTCATACCAGATAAGCAATAGCTCTTGAGGCTGCAGTTAGGGTTAATTCTGAATTCCAAAATAGTCACTTATTTAATTGAGTAGGTTGAAGATGGCACTTAGCAACCAACTGCTTTAACCTGTTCTGGAGTGTTTTAAAGCCAAGAGGATTTAGAAGAAGGAAAACATGGCTTAGGATAAGAGCCCAGAGGGCAAACTGCTCCTGCCTGGTGCAGACTTTGCTTTTTTTTCTCCTTTCTTAGACTTTTTATTTCGTATTGGAATATAGCTGATTAACAATGTTGTGATAGTTTTAGGGGAACAACAAAAGGATTCAGCCATACATATATGTGTGTGCATTCTCACAGGAGACTGTCAGAGCAGGGGAACAGCTTTTATCCTAAAACACTGTAAATGCAAATGAAACAACCCAAAGTCTGTTGTGTCCTCAAGGCAGAATAGGTGTTGGCGAATTAGTGTTGAAGGTAGAGGTCATTTGGAAGAGAAACTATTTAGTGATTTAGATAAGCTGCAAACAACAATAAAGCATGTTAATGAAAAGTTATCTTCATTTAAAATGATCAAGATTGATAGAAATTTGGTCAAAGCATTTCAAACCCTACGTACTAAAATGGTGTCATTAACTCTATTTCAGTGGATTGTTTCAGCAGTAGGTAGACCCTATCATGTGCTCATAGTATTTTATATCTTACTTGTGTGTGTGTTTTGTTCAAGTTAGAAGAAACCCTATACTTTCAGAAGAGGTATGAATACTGTGAAAGAGAGAAAAAGGGACGGTACCATCATGATACTGTGCTGTCGCGGAAAGTTTCCTCTCTCCTGAATTATCTGGAAAAAACATTTTGAGAAAATGTAAGGTGTCAGCTTTAAAAGTTAATTTTTAAATTTTTACTCAAGTATAGTTGATTATCAATACTGTGTTTCAGATGTACAGCAAAGTGATTCTGTTCTTTGTGACCCTATGGACTGTAGCCCGCCAGGCTCCTCTGTCCATGGGATTCTCCAGGCAAGAGTACTGGAGCGAGTTGTCATGCCCTCCTCCAGGGGATCGTCCTGACCCAGGGATCAAACCCAAGTCTCTTACTTCTCTTGCATTGGGAGGCAGTTTCTTTACCTGAGAAGCCTGCGTATATCTATATTCTTTTTAAAGTTTGTTTCCATTATAGTTTATTACAGGATACTGAATGTAGCTCCCTATGTGTACAGTAGAACTTTATCAGTTTTATAGTGTGGATATATATATATATACACACACACACATATATATATATATACACATATGTAACACACACAGTATGGATCTGTTAATCCCATACTCCCACTTTATCCCTCCTCCTTCTCCTTTGATAACCATAAGTCATCAACTCTTGAATGAGAGAATATTTGAAAAAATTGTAGTGAATATATATAATCATTAGTTCCCTTCACTCCCTGCTGAGCTACCACAGGGTTACACCTGCCAGTCCCTTGTGTTTGGGTAGCCAAGTGATGAGTCTGACCAGTGACTTATGAGTAAAAATGGTTCTTGTATCCCTTCTTTCCCTGAGTACTTAGATGGCAGTGTGGCCCTCTTCAGAACTTTCTTTCTTGCTTTGCTCTGGCCACAAACATATTTTGAGATGGTAGCTACTCCATCAATCCAGATCCAGCATTAGGAGATGTGAAGCAGGCAGGTGCCCAGGCCAGCCCATAATGAGTGTGTACAGTGACTGAGAAAGAAACTTTTGTGTGAAGATGAGAACATTTAGGGTTGTTTGTTCATAGAGTACAACCTTGCATATTTGTATGCAGAAGGAATTCTAGACTGTAGGACCAGGTTAGAAGACTGTGTGAAAAAAAAAAAATGGGGTGTCCAACTTCACCGGTAGTTGAGAGAAACCAAGTCAGGTTTACTGTGTCCTAGGAGGCAATATAACCTCAAGAATAAGGGCAGCCAGGTCCTCTAAGAGGGTGAGCCACTATTTGCCCAGCTATGAAATGAGTACCGTCTTAGCACTCACCTCCTGAAGTTGTGATGATTAAATAACATAATTCACTTGAAGAGCCGCATACAGTGCCACATGATAAACTGCAGGAAGCTTTTGTTATTATTATTTTTTATTGTTGCAGGTGTAAGGACCTTGAATTCTTCTGGTCATTTGAGGAATCACTGTGATTACATTTCAAGTAGTTGTCCTGCTTTTCCTTGAAGTCTCTAGTAATGGAACTTGCTGCTTTCTGAAGGAGGCAGAAACTTCTCTTGGAAAGGGTAGCTTCCCATAGCTTCTACCTATTGGTTGTCATCTTGGCCCTATGGGACACTCAGGGCAAATCTAATCTTCCTTCCACAGAATAGTGCCAATTCCTTTAATCACCCCTTCTTTTTTAAATAAACTTTTAAAAATTAATTTTTATTGGAATATAGTTGCTCTACAACAGCTTGTTGTTGCTGTTGTTGTTATTCAGTCACTAAGTTATATCCAATGCTTTCTGACCCCACGCACAGCAGCATGCCAGGCTTCCCTGTCCTTCACTATCTCCTGGAGTTGCTCAAACTCATGTCCATTGATTCAGTGATGCCATCCAACCATCTCATTCTATGTCGCCTTCAGTTCAGTTCAGTCATTCAGTCATGTCTGACTCTTTGCAACTCCATGGACTGCAGCATGCCAAGCTTCCCTGTCCATCACCAATGCTTGGAGCTTACTCAAACTCATATCCACCGAGTCAGTGATGCCATCCAACCATCTCATCCTGTCATCCCCTTCTACTCCTGCCTTCAATCTTTCCCAGCATCAGGGTCTTTCCAAATGAGTTAGTTCTTTGCCTCAGATGACCACAGTATTGGAGTTTCAGCTTCAGCATCAGTCCTTCCAATGAATATTCAGGGTTGATTTCCTTTAGGATTGACTGGTTTGATCTCCTTGTAGTCCAAGGGACTCTCAAGAGTCTTCTCCAACACCACAGTTCAAAAGCATCAATTCTTCAGCGCTTAGCTTTCTTTATAGTCCAATTCTCACATACACACATGACTACTGGAAAAACAATAGCTTTGACAGAATGGACCTTTGTTGGCAAAGTAATGTCTCTGCTTTTGAATATGCTGTCTAGATTGGTCATAACTTTTCTTCCAAGGAGCAAACATCTTTAAATTTCATGGCTGCAGTCACCATCTGCAGTGATTTTGGAGCCCAAGAAAATAAAAGTCTCTCACTGTTTCCATTATTTCCCCATCATTTACCATGAAGTGATGGGATCAGATGCCATGATCTTAGTATTTTGAATGTTGAGTTTTAAGCCAGCTTTTTCACTTTCCTCTTTCACTTTCATTAAGGGGCTCTTTAGTTCTTCTTCATTTCTGCCATAAGGGTGGTGTCATCTGCATATCTGAGGTTATTGATATTTTTCCCAGCAATCTTGATTCCAGCTTGTGCTTCATCCAGCCTGGAATTTTGCATGATGTACTCTGGATAGAAGTTAAATAAGCAGGGTGACAATATACAGACTTGACATACTTCTTTCCCGATTTGGAACCAGTCTGTTGTTCCATGTTGAGTTCTAACTGTTGCTTCTTGACCTGAGTACAGATTTCTCATGAGGCAGGTGAGGTGGTCTGGTAGTCCCATCTTTTGAAGAATTTTCCACAGTTTGTTGTGATCCACACAGTCAAAGGCTTTGGTGTAGTCAATGAAACAGAAGTAGATGTTTTTCTGGAACTCTCTTGCTTTTTATATGATCCAGTGGATGCTGCCAATTTGATCTCTGGTTCTCCTGCCTTTTCTAAGTCCAGCTTGAACATCTGGAATTTCTCAGTTCACATACTATTGAAGCCTGGCTTGGAGAATTTTGAGCATTACTTTGCTAGCATGAGAGATGAGTGCAACTGTGTGGTAGTCTGAGCATTCTTTGATATTGCCTTTCTTTGGGATTGGAATGAAAATTGACCTTTTCCAGTCCTGTGGCCACTGTTGAGTTTTCCAAATTTTCAGGCATATTGAATGCATCAATTTAACAGCATGATCTTTTAGGATTTGAAATAGCTCAACTATTCCTGTCACCTTATTGTACAGTAAAATGAATTAGCTATACATATACATATATCCTGGAGAAGGCAATGGCACCCCACTCCAGTACTCTTGCCTGGAAAATCCCATGGACAGAGGAGCCTGGTAGGCTGTAGTCCATAGGGTCGCTAGGAGTTGGACACGATTGAGCGACTTCACTTTCACGCATTGGAAAAGGAAATGGCAACCCACTCCAGTGTTCTTGCCTGGAGAATCCCAGGGACGGAGGAGTCTGGTGGGCTGCTGTCTCTGGGGTCTCACAGAGTCGGACACGACTGAAGCGACTTAGCAGCAGCAGCAGCATACATATATCCAGGCTTTCCAGGTGGCTCTGTGGTAAAGAGCCCACCTGCCAAGCAAGAGATCTGGGGTCTCTTGGACCCCGGGACCAGGAAGATCCCCTGGAGAAGGAAGTGGCAACCCACTCCAATATTCTTCCTGGGAAATCACATGACAGAGGAACTTGGCCAGCTACAGTCCATGGGGTCACGAAAAGGGTTGACATGACTTAACGACTAAACAACAGCAATACATATATCCTCTTTTGTTTGGATTTCCTTCTTGTTTCACCACCACAAAGCAGTGGAGTTCCCTCTGTTATACAGTGGTAGTAGCAGTTCAGTAGCTAAGTCATGTCCAACTCCTGTGACTGTGTGGACTATAGCCTGTCAGGCTCCTCTGTCCAAGGGATTTTGCAGGCAAGAGTGCTAGAGTGGGTTGCCATTTCCTTCTCCAGAGGGATTTCTTCCCTACCCAGGGATTGAACCTGGGTCCCCAGCATTGCAGTTGGATTCTTTACCATCTGAGCACCAGGGAAGCCCATGCTACACAGTAGCTTCTCAGTCAGTGTTTAGGTGATGAACCTTCCAGATGCCTTTACTTCTTCAGATGCACTTTGATGACCTACACACAAGACATCTGAGCGAGCAACAGCCCTGCCTGTTAGTAGCCAAGCTAGCATTTAGTGAGTGCTTACTGCCTGCCAGGCTGTGTCCTCCCCACAATTCTATGAGGTCATTTTTATGATTATCTCTCTTTTATATTGAAGAAACTGAGAAAAAGTAAAAGTGCATCATTTTTCCTATTCATAAGGCTGTTGACTACATAAGAAACAATTTGTATTTACAGTTATAACTGGCAATTCACAGAAGAAACTGTAAAAATAAAAAATATGTTAAATAAGACTCCCTAGTTGATGGCAATTTGTGAAAGAAAATATGAAGATAATGATATATTAATTTAATCAGATAAGCCAATAATATAAGAAATGTGTATTATTATCAGGTTGGTAACTTCTTGGATTATTCTAAGCAGCAAAGAAAGAACATTCTCCACCAAAAAGAATATAGCCACCTGTGATGTCACTTTAATTAAGGCAGTGTGTATTTCTAACATAATGTGTGAAAATATAAAACTGACTGAAATATAAACCTAACTTTCCATGAGCAAGTGGTGTATAAATCAAATAAATAAATTCACTGAAGAGAATTTAAGCTCAAGAGAATGTAATGAATGCTATATCTTCATTGAAGCTTTTTATGTTGTTACTAAAAAATGTGAACTAAATATAAAAAAAGAAATTGACCAAGTTCTCAAGAGGCATTATAATTCCTATGGGAAATAACTGACCAGACAGAAGCAGGCTTGCATATTGTGAAGATAATTCACATGGTTTGCTAATAAAATGCAGGAGACAGATTAAATTCTTAACTGACTATAGCCAATATAAAGTTATAATAGAAACCATGAAATAGAGTCCTTTTAAAATCCATCAAATACCCAAGGCCAACTTCATAAAACAAGCAAAAAAAAAAAAAAAAGTTAAATTAGAATCAGGGGACTCTGTGTTGGCTAAGTTATTTTAGAGTCAATTTTTCTACATTAAAGAATTAAAAACAAATGCACACTACTATATATAAAATAGATAGCTATTAAGGACCTACTGTATAGCATAGGGAACACTTTATTCAGTAAAGAATCAAAAAAAGAGTGGATATATGTATATGAGTAACTGATTTACTTTACTGGACAGCAGAAACTAAGATAACATTGTAAATCAACTCTACTCCAAAACAAATTTTAAAAATTAAAAAAAGAGGATGTTAAAAACTAATGTACCTGTCAAAAGGCATAATGAAAAAGAATGTGAAAAAATACACACATATATATGTATATATACACACACACACACAACTGAATCACTTGGCTTCACACCAGAAATGAACACAACATTGTAAATCAATTATACTTGAATTAAAAAAAAATTAAACGCAAAAAATAAGTAAAACAAATGCACAAGGAAAAGTCAACCAACCAACTATATGTGCAGAAAAGAAGCAAAAAGAAATTGTGTTATAGTACACTGCAGGCATTCACTGGAATTGAGCATGCCCAGTTTCCTCCCCAATACTGTTAACAGCATAAATGGGAAGTGAACTTGTCCATTGAAATAGGAAGAGTTCCTCCACTGCATACAGAATCATTATAGATGATGATATCATTACTCAGAACCTGATCAATTCAAGTGACCTTAAAATGAGGTAGGATTTATTCCACTTTAATGTAATTTAAACTGTTCTAATTTGGGGTTTGAAGTCAATAGCTGACCTGGACATGGACTGTTTTATGTTGGGCTTTCAAAAGCAGAGCCTGGGACATGGACTCAGGTGCCATGATTTGTTGATGGGATGCTTTTCTGGAAGAAACCCTAGGGGAGGAGGTGAGGGAAGGGAGAAGACCTGAGCAAAGAGGGGGTTTCAGGTAAATTTTAGTCTTGGCTAAATGTGGGGTAAATTCTAGCCTGGCTAGATGTTGACTCACAGTGGGAATGAAAAGAGAGATTGTATGGGTATAAACCACAACACAGATCCCACTACATCTTGAGTGGTCATCCAAGGATGCCAGTCATCGACTGTGGACTGTGTGTGTGTGTGTGTGTGAGAAGTTGTGTGTATGCGTATGTCCCTGTAGGGTACTGGGGGAAGGGCATGTGAGAACTTCCTTAATGAGGTGCCTCCTATCTACCCTGGTCCATTAAGGATAGCCTTTGCCACAGATACATTTTAAAGTAATACATGTATTTATCTGGCTGCTCTGGGTCTTAGCTGTAGCACTCAGGATCTTCATTGCATCACGTGGGATCTTTTATTGTGGTGCACGGACTCTCTAGTTGTGGCTCTGGGGTGCTCAGTAGTTGCTGCATGTAGGTTTAGTTGTTCTGTGGCATGGGGGATCTTAGTTCCCTGACCAGGGATTGAACCCATGTTCCCTGCATTGCAAGGCGAATTCTCAACTTCTGGGCCACCAGGGAAGTCTCCGCGTATACATTTGCATTTTAGTTTTACCAACTTGCGATGGTCTGCAGAAATACCTTTCTGATATATCTTGCTTGAGGGAGAAGGAAAGCAGCTAGAATTTTCAACCTAAAAGTGGTACTGGTGTCTCATGTACATTGGTAGAGAGCTGTGGATTTGGATGCTGTGGGAAAAGTCTTCATTTAGATTTCTGGTTTGATAATTCCCTGAGACTCGCTTTGAGTTTTCTATTGCTGTTTAAAGACCTCCCGCTTTGTATGCCTCATTTCTTTCCCTGTTGCTTGGTGAGGGACTCAAATGCTAACCAGAGCCTTCGTTCTGTCTCTATGGAGTGTAAGCCTTTAGAAGTTGATTTGAAAGAAATGAATCAAACATCTCAGTACCCGTTCCCCAGGCCATGTGATAAGAGTTGCTGAGCCCTGGTTGCAGCTCCTCAGGCCTCATGTGAAGCTGTTTATTCAGATTTCAGAATCTATTAACTGTCATCAGTGTATGCTGCTGCTACTGCTAAGTCACTTCAGTCGTGTCCGACCCTGTGCGACCCCAAAGACAGCAGCCCACCAGGCTCCTCCGTCCCTGGGATTCTCCAGGCAAGAACACTGGAGTGGGTTGCCATATCCTTCTCCAATGCATGAAAGTGAAAAGTGAAAGCGAAGTCACTCAGTCGTGTCCAACTCTTCACGACCCCATGGACTGCAGCCTACCAGGCTCCTCCATCCATGCGATTTTCCAGGCAAGAGTACTGGAGTGAGGTGCCATTGCCTTCTCCATATGTGTTTAATGATTCTCCATATGTGTTTAATAAATATTTAATCAGGAGTTTACCCAGTGCCAAAGTCCTTTTCTCTTGCTAAAATTATATTAACTTTTACTGTAATATTATCTTGCCATTTTTACAGTTAAAATTTGAAGTATACAATTAACTTAAATTTTGGTTCCTACAGCAATTGTAATTCTACTGAAACACAGATTTAATTGGTAATGCATGTCCACACATGTGAGAGCTTCCCAGGTGGCCCTAGTGATAAAGAACCCACCTGCTAATGCAGGAGACATAAGAGGCGCAGGTTCGAACCCTGGGTTGAGAAGATCCCCTGGAGGAGGGCAACCCATTGCAGTATTCTTGCCTGTACGGTCAGAGGATCCTGGCCGGCTACAGTCCATGGGGTCGTGCGATGTGAAGAGATGTGGCATGCATGCAGGCACGAATCCACACATGTATATTTAAATTGCTTTCTTGCTTTGTAGAAAAACCAGGCCTTGAAGAGCCTCTGATAAGAAAAAGCTATGGAAATTTTACTTTGGTAGAAATGCAAATAATGGAGTCAAAAGCTGACCTCATGCTGTTTCTGGCAAAGCAGGCCTTGCTCAGTGAAGGAATGATGGCCTTTGAAATTTGGGTGATATCAGAGGGGACATGAAATGCTGGCAAGGGAAAGGGGTTAGAGCAGACCCCAGGGCTACACAGAGTTCTAGATGTTTCTCTCCCACTTTCACATGTAGTGCCAGGAAGAGCTGCTTTCTTGTCAGCTTTTTATTCTTTAACAGCACTGAAGTTTCCTTTTTTTTTTTGGTAATTTTTGACTGAGTTTTCCCCCTACCCTGTTGCTTTCTTGTTATTTGTGTTCTTTCTCCCTTTTCCCCCACCTCTTTCTCTCTCCCTTTCCCTCCTCTTTATGGAAAGTTGGCTGTTTATTTATTTATTTTTCTAGTTCTAGTCAAAATAAACCCCCAAATCCCCTGGGATAAGTTGATCTAAGATGTTCCAATTTCCTGGTGTCTTTTGTTGTTATTTTGGTTCCCTTTTTATATCAATATATAGCAGTCGTAAAAGAGGTTTGGGTGTTTTAATTTTTTGTTTTTTTTTTTTAGTTAAAATACATCCGGAATATAAAGTGGCACAGTATGATGATGGAAGAGACCTGAGAAATGTTAATGCTGTTTAAAACGGATTTAGTTCTACTTGAAAGCTGACTTCCTGGGTGATGTGCTGCCGAGAGTCTTAATCCCTGGCTCCGTGGTTTCTGTGGTTGGCATGCTAAGCGTTTAATCACTTAGTCATCATTCTACAGAAGGGCTTGTTGTGCTCCAAGTGTTATTATAGTCAGGCTGTCACCTCCCTGGATGTGCTCCTTGGAACGGGGATGAATTGGACTCATGAAAGGTGTTTAACAACTGGGGAATGTCTCAAGCAGCTGCATATTCAAAGATAAAAGTACTTCCTATGCGGTTTGACTTGGAAAAGATTGCATGTTCCAAGATTGTTCAAAGATTGTTGTTTGTGCTTTATAATTTTACATCAAAGACAAATATTTTGATACGAAAAGCTTAGTGCGTATCAGCATTTTAAAAAGTACTACTTAAGCTGAATCTAAAAGACCCTGATGCTGGGAAAGATTGAAGGCAGGAGAAGGGGACGACAGAGGATGAGATGGTTGGATGGCATCACCAACTCAATGAACATGAGTTTGAGCAAGCTCTGAGAGTTGGTGATGGACAGGGAAGCCTGGCAGGCTGCAGTCCATGGGATTGCAAAGAGTCGGACACAACTAAGTGACTGAACTGATGCAAACTCGTATATGTAGGATGGATAAATAACAAGGTCCAAAAGTATAGCACAGGAAACTATATTCAATATTCTGCAACAAACCGTAATGGACAAGAAGATGAAAAAGATTGTGTACATGAAAAAGAATATATAATAGAATGTGTACTTATGCTCAGTCGCTAAGTCGTGTCCAGCTCTTTGCAACTCCGTGGACTATAGCCCACTATATCCCACCAGGCTCCTCTGTCCATGGGATTTCCCAGGCAAGAACACTGGATTGGGTTGCCATTTCCTTCTCTAGGGGGTCTTCCCAACCCAGGGATTGAACCTATGTCTCCTGTGTCTCCTGCCTTGGCAGATGCATTCTTTACCACTGAGTCTATAACTGAATCACTTTGCTATACAGTAGAAATTAATACAACATTATAAATCAATTAGACTTCAGTAAAATATATGGAAAAAAAACTACCCAAACTGAATCCATCCTTACAGAAATTCTTGTTTGTGTGTATCTTTATCTGACCCACTGTATTAGTTTCTAGGGCTTCTGTAACAAAATATCATGAATTTGATAACTGAGAACGATAAAAATTTGTTCTCTCACAGTTCCGGAGTTAGAAGTCTGAAATCCAGGCAGAGCTGCTCCCTTTCTGAAGGATCTGTAGGAGGGTCTTTCCTTGCCTTCCTCACTTCTGGTAGTTGCTGGCTGTCCGTGGTGTTCTTGGTTTGTCGACGCATCGCTCTGATCTCTGGCTCTATCGTTGGTCTCGTGGCATTCTCCCCGTATGTGTCCCTCTGTGTGTTTTCTCTTCTTTACATGAACAGCAGTCATGGGGTAGGGGCCCACCCTGATCTAGTATGACTTCATCTTAATTTAACCAATTAAATCTTCAAAGACCCTATTTCCAAATAAGGATGAATATTTTCAAATTCATCATGAGATTCAGATAGACATGAACCTGGAGGGACTCTATTCAGTTACTAACCCAGTAACTGCCACCCCCATTCCACTAGATTATAAGCCTTTTTGAAAGACAGGCCTATACCTTAATTTTTTAAGTATATCTACAGTGGCACCTGAAACTCAGTAGATGCTGCATAAATGGTTGTTAAATGAAATAACAGATTTACTTTGAACATTCAAATGTACCATGAAGAAAAAATAACCAGAGATTCAAATGGTACCCAAGAACATTTCTCTATGTGTAATACACACAAAAATATATACATATATATACAGATTATATATGAATATTTTTATACATGATTTTTTGAAGAAGTTAGGCACCATGGAATATTGTTACTATTTTTACTATTTTTCCTTTTACGATGAAAAACAGTTCAAGCTTGAAGGAAATGACTAAGTAGATCCTTTTCCTTTCTGGCACTAAGTTTTAACTTTTCCTATAACATATTTAACATACTGGTATGGAAAGTATGAACACATACTTGATTAAATATTTATAGAGTATCATCATAATGCTCTTGATGAAATAATCTCGTATGAAATGGAAATTGGCTACTTTGGAGTTTAACCTGCTTTATTCTGTTCTGAGAATGACCTCAAGTTACTCTCCTAGGAATGTGTATTCATGAATGCTCAGTCGCTCAGTTGTGTCCAACTCTTTGCGACCCCATGAACTGTAGCCTGCCAGGTTTCTGAGATTTCCCAGGCAAGAATACAGGAGTGGGTTGCCATTTCCTTCTCCAGGGGATCTTTCCAACCCAGCGATCTCGTGTCTTCTGCATTGATCTTGTGTCTTCTGCATTGGCGGGTGGATTCTTTACCACTAGCACCACCTGGAAAGCCTGGGGAGTGGCAAAACATTCCTCCAGTAAGACACCTGTGCCTAAAGACTCTATCATGGTACAAAGGTGGAAACAGTATTTCCCCAAGAGGGCACACCCAAAAGAGAAGCAGAAGATGCATTTCTGTTCTGATAACTTTTCTGACATCAGTCTGTTGCCATAGATATAATCATGGTGACACAAATTTAGCATCATGACTTCCCAACAGAAAGTAGAACTTCTCTTTCTTTACACAGTAGATGGACAAGACCCACTGTGGTGAGGGTGAGGGGGAGTTATCTGCTTTGAGTACAAAGTCAACAGTTTAGAAAAGTGGATCGAAAATGAATAACTACCTATGGGGGAAAATGAGTTTTTCTTAGTTGATTTTTGTCTATCTTTTAAAGCCGGATATCTTAATTTTTAAATTATGTCTATGAAAAATACACCTGACTTGTAATAAATAAAAGGACAAAGATAATGAAGCTAATACATATAAAGACGTGTGTGGAACTAAGCCAACATTCTGTCAAGCTCACCTAATTTGTCTTTGTAAGCTTAAATATCTAACGATGAGTAGATAGAAAGACAGTTCGACTGGGATACCAGATTTATTTTTCTAATCACAACTTATGTTTAATAGAATCAAAATAGAATCAAAAACATGAAAGGTAATTGCTTCATTCAACCGAAACATGAGGAGCATGATAGATTTGTATTTGTATTGCTTTCATTAAAATAAACTGCCTATTTTAGAACAATATTCCATTTATGGAAAAATTATGAGGTAATACAGAATTCCCAGGGAGCCCATACTGTTTTTCCTATTAATAACATCTTACATTATTATGGTACATTTGCTCAAGTTAATGAACCAGCATTGATTCATTATTATTAACCAAAGTCCATACTTTATGCAGATTTCCTTAGTTTTTATCTAATGTTCTCTTTCTGTTCCAAGATTCCATTCAAGATATCACACTACATTTGAGTTGTAATGTCTCCTGAGGTTTCACTTGGCTGTGACATTCTCCTCAGACTTTACTTCTGTTTGATGACCTTGACGATTTTGAGGAGTGTTAGTGGGGTATGTTGTAAGATGCCCCTATGATGGAATTTGACATTTTCTCATGATACCACTGTGTATATGGGTTCTTGGGAGGAAGGCCATGGAAGTGAAATGCCATTCTCATCATATTGTACTATCTACGTCTCAGCACTGTTGAGTTTATCTTGATCATCGTTAAGGTGGTGTTTGTCAGTTTTCTCCGCTGTAGATTTATTCCCATCCCCATTTCCATATTGTATTCTTTGGAAGGGAGTTGCTGTGTATAGCTCACACTTAAGGAGCCCTGTGGGGCAGCAGGGCCGCCCATCTTCAGGGGATGCTCCATCTTCTTGGAGATGGAGTATCTACTTAGGTTACCTCCTGCACAGGAGAACTGTCTCTTCTCCTCTCTTTATATATTTATTCAATCATTTATTTATATCAGTGTAGACTAGTGGATGGGCTTCCCTGGTGACTCAGCAGTAAAAAGTAGCCTGCAGTGCAGGAGACCTGGGTTCAATCCCAGGGTCAGGAAGATCCCCTGGAGGAGGGCATGGCAACCTACTCTAGTATTCTTGCCTGGAGAATCCCCATGGACAGAGGAGCCTGGCAGGCTACAGTCCATAAGGTCGCTAAGAGTTGGACAGGACTGAAATGACTGAGCACCCCCACACACAGACTAGTGGATATTTACTTTATGCTTTGGATTATAATCCCATACTACTTTATAACTGTATTTCCTCAAATTGTTTCAGCTTAGGCTACTGAGAACTCTTTCACTGGGTTTCTGTGTTCTGTGTGAAGTTGTAGGAAGACCAAGTTGAATTTTAATAGTCTATAACATTTCCTTCTGTCTTCATACAATAGCTATATAAAATAATTTTGTACAAGAGGATGGATTAATTTCACCATGGTGTTAGTGGGTAACTCAACCAGATAGTAATGTCTATTTTTTATTTTTGTTTTAATTTTTATCATAGCATTTGCTAATTTATACCATCTATCAAGAAAAATACATAAAATTTTGAAATTTATGTTAATGTATGTTTGTCCATTAAGTCACACTGTAGGCAGTTGTTTTTTTTTTAATGTCTTGGGTGTTGGGGAAAAGACTGGGGATGTTGATAGTGAAGGACCCTCACCTTCACCAGAGTTGAACTTTACCACCAGGGGGAGTTCAGTTCAGTTCAGTGGCTCAGTTGTGTCTGACTCTTTGTGATCCCATGGACTGTAGCATGCCAGGCCTCCCTGTCCATCACCAACTCTGGGAGTTTACTCAAACTCATGTCCATTGAGTCGGTGATGCCATCCAACCACCTTATCCTTTGTCGTCCCCTTCTCCTCCTGCCTTCAATCTTTCCCAGCATCAGGGTCTTTTCAAATGAGTCCGTTCTTTGCATCAGGTGGCCAAAGTATTGGAGTTTCAGCTTCAGCATCAGTCCTTCCAATGAACACCCAGGACTGATCTCCTTTAGGATAGACTGGTTGGATCTCCTTGCAGTCCAAGGGACACTCAAGAGTCTTCTCCAACACCACAGTTCAACAGCATCAATTCTTCCGCACTCAGCTTTCCTTATAGCCCGACTCTCACATCCATACATGACTACTGATAAAACCATAGCTTTAACTAGATGGACTTTTGTTGGCAAAGTAATGTCTCTGTTTTTTAATAAACTGTCTAGAGGGAACTTCCGGAGAAGGCAATGGCACCCCACTCCAGTACTCTTGCTTGGAAAATCCCATGGACGGTGGAGCCTGTTAGGCTGCAATCCATGGGGTCGCTAAGAGTCGGACATGACTGAGCGACTTCACTTTCACTTTTCACTTTCATGCATTGGAGAAGGAAATGGCAGCCCACTCCAGTGTTCTTGCCTGGAGAATCCCAGGGATGGGGGAGCCTGGTGGGCTGCCATCTATGGGGTCACACAGAGTCGGACACGACTGAAGTGACTTAGCATAGCATAGCATAGAGGGAACTTCACCACAATTCCCTCTAGTCTTCCACTGACATTGTATTTTTTCTTGAAGATCCTGTAGTTAAAATATGATCTCTTCCATAGAAACAGAAAATGTGTGGTCCTCCTCTATCCCCCTCACCTGCTTTCTTACCATTCTTCCCCCCTTTTTTCTTTTTTGCACAATGAAGAGGAAACACCTCATTAGAGCAGAGATTATGTCCTATATTCCAGCCACTGCCCATTTGCAGCCCCACCTCAGTCTGCTGCAGAAAGCACTGGCAATCTGACCCCACCTGGGGGAAAGGTCTTGACCTTTTTGGTAGGTGACTTTCTCCTTCTCTTAGGGTAAAGGCCAAATTGGGAACAACCGGTGGTTTGGAGCAGAGTGTTTTTAGGGTTTGTAGAGAAATTGGTATCCTGATTTTTAAAGTAGTTACTGCCATGCTTTATGTGATATTAGGATTTCAGTTCAGAATATAAATCCTGCCCAAAGACACAAAGTGCAGCATAATAAAAGGAAGTGAGAGATCAGAGATGGAGTTCTTCCATTGTTACTTTATTGGTTTTCAGTATATAGGGCACTGATATATTGTAAACCATTGATTTAGTATTCATTTATTTTGTTGTTGGCACTATGATCTTTGAAAATGAAACTTTTTATTAGCTTGGGTCTATAATGTGTGTCACAGGAAAGCACCTCCAACTTCTTTTATGTGTTACTGTTTATTTCTTTATGCTTTTATTGTCAGTGACAAGGTAGAGAGCAAAGCTCAACTGAGTAGCACAGGATACCGATACATCACTTAGTAACACAAGGGTGATGGAAAGACATGGATAGATTGAAATTAGAGAAACACTGTGTTATACTTGCTTCATTAACCCAACCAGTCTGGGCTCTGTTTATCCTGAGATTTTTAGCTCCATGTGGTGACTTGTCAGGAGAGGTTTTCCCTAAAAGACCCATTAACATTTCTTTACCTTTTGTCAAATGAATGGTGAGGAATGACAGAGCAGGTTGCTATAAAATGCTCAGAAAATCATGTTAATTTCCATTCCGGAATGACATAATGTTTATGAAAACTTTAAAGGTTGCATGATAGTATTATTTTTACTTATTACTGGCTTGGGAAATGAATAGAGCATGTATAAGTCTCCTTGATGGGTTCAAAGAGAAGGTCTCGGGCATTTGAGAGGAGTGGAAGAAACTCCCTGTACAGTGAGAGTGGTTTGAAATTTCACTTTGAACATTTTTAGGAGTGAGATCACAAGCACTCAAGGAGAAGCTGAGGGAGGGCATATGGCATTAAATACCTGGATATACCTTATGTTATGGGTATGAATTTGCTGTTGATCATAGGAAAGGCTTTCATTTCTTGGCATCTAAATGATAGATGAAAATCTTCCATCTGTGACTGGTGAGATGTTCCAGAAAGGTGTTCTTCTGATAATTATGAAGGGTTGTCATGCTTTTACATATATACAATCTGTCAAATTCATATAGCTGAAGATGTTGGGAATGGTCTATGGATTTTAGAAGTCTTTATTGCTCAAAAATGCTTTAGTAAAATCAGGTGTACTGATGTCTTTTTTCCTTTATTTGTTATGAATATGTATAAATAAGGCAGCAATAAGGTAACATAATTGTTTGTTTTCCTTTCGTGGTAGCCTCATTGTTGATTAAATCCTTTACGCCTCCCCGTTGTTTGTTTCTCAAAACGAACAGGCTATGTTCACGTCGGTTACCACACTTTAGGCAAGAAGACCAATATGTGTGCAAGAATGGGATCAAACAGAATCTAGTGGCATTAATGAAATATCTATATTTATTAAAGATCCATAATATTATTTTCTAACTTTAAAGGAGGGAAAACAAAGCAAATCCAAGAAATTTGGTGATGAAGCAACCCTCATGGCTCAGTGAGTCAGAAAATGCAAATGTCTTCTCGAACCACAGCTGAGGGGAGCAGTGCTTCCGGGCAGTGGAGGACTTTCAGGCACAATCCTGAAATGCTGAAGTTTTTATCCACTGTCAGGGCTAAAATACCACAGGTGTGTGGCCACATGCATACTGTTAGGTATATTGGATTTTGAAGAGCCCATTGTTATTAGAATGGAGAGTTCAACAGAGAAGTGTGCTATAAATATTAGGATTTTAATTTTTATCAAGAAATTATCTTATTAGATTTAAGTTTGTTTGAAAGCAGAGACCAGGTAATTCTTCACCTTTGTACCCTGATCCCCTAGAGAAGGGAATATCTACCCACTCCAGTATTTTTGCCCTGAGAATTCATGGACAGAGGGGCCTGGTGGGCTACAGTCCATGGGGTCACCAAGAAGTGGACATGACTGAGCAACTAATAGTTTCACTTGAAAATGTTAACTACTGGTTGAGTATATACTTATTCAATTATTTAATCATATATTATATAATATTTTGAGTCCTTTCATGTGCCAGCACAATGCTTTTCTTTGGGGATATGCTGGTAAGCAAATGTAGATATAAGTGGGGAATTGAGAATTAAATGAAAAAATTAATATTAAAATAATATTTTGATGCTGGAGAGGGTGTGGAGAAAAGGGAACCCTCTTACACTGTTGGTGGGAATGCAAACTAGTACAGCCACTATGGAGAACAGTGTGGAGATTCCTTAAAAAACTGGAAATAGAACTGCCTTATGATCCAGCAATCCCACTGCTGGGCATACACACTGAGGAAACCAGAAGGGAAAGAGACACGTGTACCCCAATGTTCATCGCAGCACTGTTTATAATAGCCAGGACACGGAAGCAACCTAGATGTCCATCAGCAGATGAATGGATAAGAAAGCTGTGGTACATATACACAATGGAGTATTACTCAGCCATTAAAAAGAATACATTTGAATCAGTTCTAATGAGGTGGATGAAACTGGAGCCTATTATACAGACTGAAGTAAGCCAGAAAGAAAAACACCAACACAGTATACTAACGCATATATATGGAATTTAGAAAGATGGTAACAATAACCCTGTGTACAAGACAGCAAAAGAGACACTGATGTATAGAACAGTCTTATGGACTCTGTGGGAGAGGGAGAGGGTGGGAAGATTTGGGAGAATGGCATTGAAACATGTAAAATATCATGTATGAAACGAGTTGCCAGTCCAGGTTCGATGCACGATACTGGATGCTTGGGGCTGGTGCACTGGGACGACCCAGAAGGATGGAATGGGGAGGGAGGAGGGAGGAGGGTTCAGGATGGGGAACACATGTATACCTGTGGCGGATTCATTTTGATATTTGGCAAAACTAATACAATTATGTAAAGTTTAAAAATAAAATAAAATTAAAAATAAAATAAAATAATATTTTGAATAATATTTTAAATAATATCCCCAAATTAATACTTATACTAATCAGATGGTCAGATGAATTAATCTATAAACCAGTCCACAAGAAAAAAAATTATATATAATTATTTCATTTTCTAATTTAACTGACTTGTATCAAAATATAGCTTGTCTAGTGATGCAAGTTATAATTTAAATTCATTTAAATTGAACAAATCACTCTTGGTGCCTCTGCTGCTGCTGCTGCAACAGTGAATCACATCAAACTTTTCCAGTGACCTCTTCAGTTCAGTTCAGTTGCCCAGTCATGTCCGACTCTTTGTGACCCCATGGACTGCAGTACACCAGACCTCCCTATCCATCCCCAACTCCTGGAGCTTATCAAACTCATGTCCACTGAGTCAGTGATGTCATCCAACCATCTCATCCTCTGTCATCCCCTTCTATTCCTGCTTTCAACCTTTCCCAGCATCAGGGTCTTTTCCAAGGTGTCACTTCTTCACATCAGTGGCCAAATTATTGGAGTTTCAGCTTCAGCATCAGTCCTTCCAATGAATATTCAAGAATGATCTCCTTTAGGATGGACTGGTTGGATCTCCTTGCTGTCCAAGGGACTCTCAAGAGTCTCCTCCAACACCACAGTTCAAAAGCATCAATTCTTCAGTGCTCAGCTTTCTTTATAGTCCAACTTTCTCATCCATACATGACTACTGGAAAAACCATAGCTTTGACTAGACAGACCTTTGTCAGCAAAGTAATGTCTCTGCTTTTTAATATGCTGTCTAGGTTGGTCATTGCTTCTCTTCCAAGGAGCAAGCGTCCTGTAATTTCATGGCTGCAGTCACCATCTGCAAGTGATTTTGGAGCCCCCCAAAATAAAGTCTGTCACTGTTTCCATTGTTTCCCCATCTATTTGCCATGAAGTGATGGAACTGGATCTCATGATCTTCATTTTTTGAGTGTTGAGTTTTAAGTCAGATTTTTCACTCTCCTCTTTCACTTTCATCAAAAGGCTCTTTAGTTCCTCTTCACGTTCTGTCATAAGGGTGATGTCATCTGTGTAAATGAGGTTATTGGTATTTCTGCTGGCAATCTTGATTCCAGTTTGTGCTTCATCCAGCCTGGCATTTCACATGATGTACTGTGCATAGAAGTTAAATAAGCTGGGTGACAATATACAGACTTGACATACTCGTTTCCCAATTTGGAACCAGTCTGTTGTTCCATGTCCAGTTCTAACTGTTGCTTCTTGACCTGCATACAGATTTCTCAGGAGGCAGGTCAGGTGGTCTGGTATTCCCATCTCTTTAGGACCTCCTCATTAAGTCTCCCCTAGTTAGCACATCTGTGCAGTTTGAGGGGAGCTGGCCTGATGGCCTTTGGTCAAAGCAGGATACACACCTGGATATCAAACCATTGCTTTTTGACCCAGACTTGATGAAATGCTGACTTGGCTCTGGAAACAGCACTTCTACCAATGCTGTCTGCCCCACCATCCACACCCCACCCTGCCTGCATTGTGCTACTCGGAGGCGGTGGCAGCCATGGCCCATAACTTCCTGCTGTGGTCACCCCTCGGTGCACTAGGCAGGTATATGAGTGGATGTAGGGGCCACGTATTCACCAACACTACACCTGGCCCCATTCCCAGCCTTTCCTGACACTGCCCCATGAGAGTATCCTTAGGGAACTCCTAATACAGCATTATGTGGAACTCAACAGTTGGAGTCACAGTAGATTAATATTTTAACAACCAGTGCAAAAAAAAAATGTTAGCATTGTATACTGGTACCTATATACATGTGTGGCTGCTAAGTCACTTCAGTTGTGTCTGACTCTTTGTGACTCTATAGACTGTAGGCCGGCAGGCCCTTCTGTCCATGGAATTCTCCAGGCATGAATACTGGAGTGGGTTGCCATTTCCTCCTCCAGGGGATCTTGCCAACCCAGGGATCAAACCCATGTCTTGTATGTCTCCTGCATTGGCAGGTGGGTTCTTTAGCACTAGTGCTACCTGGGAATCCCAGTATCTATATAATATCTTTAATTTTTAAATTGCTAGAAAAGAGCTTTTTTTTGGTCTGGGCATGTATAATTAGTAAAATCAGGAAGAAATACTGTTAAACTAATTTATCTTTGTTGAATGACAATTTGTATTCAAGTAATTTTTTGGGAGGGAAGGTAAGAGAATTAGGGGTTTGATATAAGTATAGGATACATATGATAACAACAAGATTTGGTCTTAGAAAATTTCCATAGTGACGTTGGGATCATAGCATGGGGTTAATAGCAGCTTTACATACAAATATACTTACAGTATGAGCGTAAAGCTTTCAAGTTATTCAGCCATATATTGAGGTGACAATAAAAGTGTCTGAGAGAGTCCTTTGTGTTCTCTGGGAACTCAGTAGATGTTGGTTGAGCTGATTTTATGAAGCCACTGGCACAGCACTGAAAATATGACTGTATATATTAGCTGTGGTCCCATAACTGAAATGTTAATCTCAGTAGATTACTGTTCATATTTATGGCAGTAAAATATTTATATCCTAAATCAATGAATAAATAATGCTGATGGATCCAGATTGTAGTTCAAGGTTATGAGTAAAAGAAGCTAATACAATAGGAACAAAACTTTATGTGTGGATACATAGTGGGAAAATGTGAACTAATTCATAATTAAATGTTAAATGACAACATTATTAATAAGTGTTTTGATTATAAATTCTTTTTTTATTTTGTAGTAATGTATCCAGTACTCTTGCCTGGAAAATCTCATGGATGGAGGAGCCTGGTGGGCTGCAGTCCATGGGGTCGCAAAGAGTTGGACACGACTGAGTGACTTCACTTTCACTTTTCATTTTCATGCATTGGAGAAGAAAATGGCAACCCACTCCAGTGTTCTTGCCTGGAGAATCCCAGGGATGGGAGAGCCTGGTGGCCTGCTGTATATGGGGTTGTACCGAGTCAGACATGACTGAAACGACTTAGCAGCAGCAGCATACAGAACATAAAATTTACCATTTTAACCATTTTTAAGTCTATAGTTCTGTGGCATTAATTTCATTTATATTGTTATACAATTTGGTGGTAAATTCTTATTAAGACCAAGGTCATATTATATACTGTAGGTGTTTCTTTTTGTTTTTAATATGGGAAAACTAAGTCTTTTAGAGTCACCAACTACAGCTTGACTGAATCTTGTTGATCCAGGAACATCAGTCACGAGGAGGATACCTGGGAAGAATACAGATAACTTGGTGCAAACTTCACCACTTTGAAATAAATTCTAGTATATATTCTAGGATGTTAGTGCAGTTTTTTTCTTTGCATCTGAGCCAGTAGTTTCTTCAGGTGATGACAGATTACTATTAATAGTTTATGGATGGAAATTCAGTCTATGAATCCATCCTTAGTAATCTACATATATATCAAATGGCCAGTGCCTGATCATTTTACTGTTATCAGGAAATACACAGAGATGGGTAGGAAGTCTGTTAAAGGAATAAACGTTTGTCCTGAATATAATGTTGTAGGTATTAAAAACTAATGAAGTTCTGGAGTGCTTCTTAGAACAGCTGGCTTTTTAGAAGACTTGTTTTTTGAGTGAAATGAACATTAATTATAGATATTAAGGTAATATACAAAGTTGTGATTAAAGTTTGACACTCATAATTAGTCCTGTTAAATATATTTTCTTATACTACATAGGTGGAAATTAAATGAGAAGAAATGTGATTTTGTTTTAGAATCTTAAAATTTTTACGTGTTTTTCTTAAAAACATTGGCCATCTTCCTTTTTATTACACTAGAATTCTTTCAATATGCACTGGATTTCAGATCACATTTCATTGATAAAAATCAATACCCAGGTGGGTATCTACAGAAGCCAGAGTCAAATGAATTTTGAATAACATATAGATAAATCTCGGAGAAGGCAATGGCTCCCCACTCCAGTACTCTGGCCTGGAGAATCCCAGGGACGGGGGAGCCTGGTAGGCTGCCGTCTCTGGGGTCGCGCAGAGTCGGACACGACTGAAGCGACTTAGCAGCAGCAGCAACGGTATAGATAAATCTTGGCTTTCATGTATAATTCTAGTATAAATGTTGACCTATTTAGATGAAATGTTCCAAAATGCTAGAGCTGTAGGTGTATTGATTCCTACACTATTTTATTTTTCAAGCTAAGGTATTATCAGGGAAAAGTTAGATGATGCTACAGTCAGTGGCTATTGGGTGGCACTATAGGAAATTTACCGTGCATGTCATTGAGTAGGACACCAAGATGAACCTGAAGGAAATATCATTTTCATTATGTATCAGTAGACAATTGCATTTTTCATTTTTGTTCCTTCTAAATTTTGCCCATTGCTTGGCTGGTGGGCACATGAATCTGGTCCTAATTTTCTCTCTGCTGAAAGCTTTTCTGGCTCCACATCTTCCAAGGATGGGGGGTATGAGCTGTTAAGGTGTTTGATAATTTGCTCTTTGCTCTCTCTCCTACTTGTTTTCTTAAGATTTTATACCAACGTATGTTTTAGAGACAGATGTTTTTTTCCTTAAGAATTTATTTAAATTTTTGAATAAATAATACTTACATAAAATCAAGCATCAGCAAATATAAAATATTCTATCAAAAGTCTCAACTGTCTTTTCCGTTTGTCCAGATCCATCAGCCCTAAGAGATAAAAATCATCCAGAGAAATTTTGTGCTGTGTGAACTCATACCCACATACGTTTATATGCTATTTCCCCCTCTATTTTATTCAGTTTTAATTTTTTATATTGATGTATAGTTGATTTACAATGTTGTGTACAGAAAAGTTATTCAGTTATACATATATATACACACACATTCTTTTAAAATATTATTCTCCATTATGATTTATCATGGGATGCTGAGCATGGTTCTCTGTGCTATACAGCAGCAAGCACCTGGTTGTATATCCCTTCTGTATATAAAAGCTTCCATCTGCTAGCCCCACCCACCTCCCTCTCTATCCCTCCCCCTCTCCTTGGCAACCCGCAGTCTCTCCTCTGTGTCAATGTTTCTGTTTCATAGATAGGTTCATTTGGGTCATATTTTCGATTCCACATATAAGTGACATCATATGGTATTTGTCTTTCTCTTTCTAACTTATTTCAATTCAGTTCAGTTGAGTTCAGTTGCTCAGTCGTGTCCGACTCTTTGCGACCCCATGAATCACAGCATGCCAGGCCTCCCTGTCCATCACCAACTCCCGGAGTTCACTCAGACTCATGTCCATCCAGTCGGTGATGCCATCCAGCCATCTCATCCTCTGTTGTCCCCTTTTCCTCCTGCCCCCATCCCTCCCAGCATCACAGTCTTTTCCAATGAGTCAACTCTTCACATGAGGTGGCCAAAGTATTGGAGTTTAAGCTTTAGCATCAGTCCTTCCAAATAGATTGATAATCTGTAGCTGCATCCATGTTGCTTCAAATGGCATTATTTTGTCCTTCTTAGGCTGAATAGTATTTCATCGTACTGCATCTTTTTTTTTTTACTTTTTATTTTGTATTGGGTTATAGCTAATTAACAAAAAGTGTTGTGATAGTTTCAGATGAATAGCAAAGGGACTCACTATACATATACATGTATCCATTCTCCCCCAAACTTCCCTCCCATCCAGATTGCCACATAACATCAAGCAGAGTTTCATGCGCTATACAGTAGGTCCTTGGTGGTTATCCATTTTAAATAGAGCAGTATATATGTCCATCCCAAACTCTTTAACTATTCCTTCCTCTCTATTCTTACCCTCTAGCAACCAAAAGTTTGTTCTCTGCAAGTCTGTTTCTCTTTTGTAAGTTCATTTGTATCATTTCTTTTTAGATTCTACACATAAGGGATGTCATGCAATATTTCTCTTTCTCTCTTTGACTTACTTCATTCAGTATGACACTTTCTAGGTCCTTTCATGTTGCTGCAAATGGCATTATTTCGTTCTTTTTAAATGGCAGAGTAATATTCCATTGTATATATGTACCACATCTTTGTCCATTCCTCTGTCAGTGGACCGTTAGGTTACTTCCATGTCTTGACTATTGTAAACAGTGCTGCAGTGAACACTGGGGTGCATATATCTTTTTGGATCATGTTTTTCTTGGGATGTATGCCTAGGAGTGGGATTGCAGGGTCATATGGTAGGTAGTCTATTTTTAGATTTTTAAGGACCCTCCATACTCTTCTCCATAGTGACTGTACCAATTTACATTCCCAGCAACAGTGTAGGAGGGTTCCTTCTCTCCACAGCCTCTCCAGCATTTATTGTTTGTGGAGTTTTTGGCAATAGCCTGGAATGAGGTGATGTCTTTTTGTAGCTTTGATTTGCATTTCTCTACTAATTAGTGATGAACCTCTTTTCACGTGCCTACTGGCCATCTGTATAAGTCTTCTTTGGAGAAATGTCTGTTTAGGTTTTGACCCGTTATTTGAGTGTACCACATCCTCTTTATCCATTCATTTGTTGATGGGCATTTAGGTTGTTTCCATGTCTTGGTGATTGTGAACAGTGCTGCTGCAAACATTTCCTTTTAAAGCAGAATGTAGCATACTATCCACACTCTTCTGTACCTTGCTTTTTTACTTGACAGTATATCTTGGACAGTTTTCTGCATGAGTGCTTTGGCCAGTATAGGTTATTATGTTGATCCTAAAATCTGTGCCTTAAAATAACATAGATTTATATTTCACTCACATTGCATGTCTATTGTGAGTCATCTGTAACCTTGGTCAAGGTCACTGTCTCCTGAGAATTCTGGCTGATTGAGCAACATTTATCTGGAACATTGCCGAGGTAAAGATGGGGGGTGGTGGGGTGGGGTGGGATAGCTTAAAAAAATCATGTCTTTGCTCTTAAATCTTCTGTCTGAAAGTGACACATGATGTATATGCCTACATTTCATTTGACAAGGCAAGTCATACCTTTCCCCAAGTTCAACAAGGATGGGGATATTTCATTCTCCTGCAGGGAGAAGCATCACAGTAGGAGAGTTTTGACTAACTGGTGAATGGTAACCCAGTCTGCCCCAATCAGTATTAAAGACCTCGGTATCATTTTTACAGCTGCATCACATTCCACTAAATGGATGCAATATAATTTAACTACTTTCTTGTTAGTAGACATTAGCTTTCTTTTAATCTTATTACAACAGTCCTGAAAGGCATCGTTTCAGGAGCATGAGTACTTCACTGGGGTAAATTCTGAGCAGTAGAATTATTGATACATATATTTGTAATGTTTGTAATATTGTTAATTTGCCCTCCAATTTACACCAGTGGTACATGAGATTGCATTTTTTTATGCTTACCAATAATACAATGTGTTATCAAAACTTCTGAAACTTAACAGGTCTGTGAGGTGTAAATGGTATCCTGGTATAGTTTTTTTTAAACTATTTATTTATTTGGCTCTGCCAGGGTCTTAGCTGTGGCAAGTGGGACTTTTGGTTTTCATTGGGGGCATCCTTGGGCTGGGAAGATCCTCTGGAGAAGGGAATGGCAACCCACTCCAGTATTCTTGCCTGGAGAATTCCATGGACAGAGGAGCCTGGAGGGCTAGAGTCCATGGGATTGCAAAGAGTTGGACATGACTGAGTGGAACTAACACTTTCTTTCATGCAGCATCTTTGGTAGTGGCTTGTGAACTCTTAGTTGTGGCATATGAGATCTGGGTCCCTGCCCGGGGATCAAGCCATGGTCCCTTGCATTGGGAGCACAGTTTGAGTCGCTGGACTATCAGGGGAGTCCCTATCCTGGTATAGTTTTAATTGAATTTTTCATAATTAACATATTTAAAGACAATTTGTATTTCTTTTTCTGAACTCCTTGGATTTCTATTTTGCTCCTTTGATTGGTTGAATCATGTGCCAATATTATATTGTTTTGATTATTGAGGTTTTATAATATGTTTTAAAATCCGAACAGTCTTCTCTCACTACTCTTAATTTAGAGAGCTTTCTTCTTATGATTTTTTTTCATATTAACTATAGAATCATCTTACTTATTTCAAGAAAAAATATCTGCTTGTATTTTATTGGCACAATTTTAAATGTATACATTAATCTAGGGAGAATTGACATTTTTACAACATGCATTCTTTTTTTTTTCCAGCTGCCATTTCTACTCATGTTTAGGTTTTCCTAATAAAGTTTTGCACATTTATTTGAAAAAGAATTCCTAAGTACTTCATCTGTTATTTTGTATTATTGTTTCTCTTGTAAATTGGACCTTCTGTTCCATTATATCTTTTAACTATTTGTACATATGAAGATTATTGCTTTCTATGTGTTACTTTATATACTGATACCTCTCTAAATCTTACGTTCATTTTGGTAGTTTTTCATTTGACTTTTTAACTCCAGTTTCATCATCCTCTCGAAAAGTGAAAGTGTTAGTTGCCCAGTTGTGTCTGACTCTTTGCGAACCATGGACTGTAGCCCACCAAGCTCCTCTGTCCATTGAATTCTCCAGCCAAGAACACTGGAGTGGGTTGCCATTCCCTTCTTCAGGGGTTTTTCCCGATTCAGGGATCAAACCTGTGTCAGGCAGATTGCAGGCAGATTCTTTACCCACTGAGGCTTTGAGGAAGCCCATAATGCTCTTATCTCCAGAAAATTATAGTTTATTCTACTCATTCCTTTTGTGTTAATAATTTCTAGTTTAACTGAATCCACTAACATATCTCTAGAGTTGGACTGTGAAGAAGGCTGAGTGCTGAAGAATTGATGCTTTTGAACTGTGGTGTTGGAGAAGACTCTTGAGAGTCCCTTGGTCTGCAAGGAGATCCAACCAGTCCATTCTGAAGGAGATCAGCCCTGGGATTTCTTTGGAAGGAATGATGCTAAAGCTGAAACTCCAGTACTTTGGCCACCTCATGCAAGAGTTGACTCATTGGAAAAGACTCTGATGCTGGGAGGGATTGGGGACAGGAGGAGAAGGGGACGACAGAGGATGAGATGGCTGGATGGCATCACTGACTCGATGGAAGTGAGTCTGAGTGAACTCCGGGAGTTGGTGATGGACAGGGAGGCCTGGCGTGCGACAATTCAGGGGGTCGCAAAGAGTCAGACATGACTGAGCAACTGAACTGAGCTGAACTGAACATATCTCTTGTAATGTTAAGTGTTAGTGGTAATAGTGAGTACCCTTTTATCTGATGGTAGTGGAATGTATCAGTGTTTCCCCACTAAGAATGTTCTGGAGGTAAATCTTAAGGATTTAGCCATTACTTTCTAATTTGTTGAGTATTTAACAATAATATATATTTATTTGTCAGTGGCTTTTCAGTTTTGATAAAGAATTCCATGTGACTTTTCTTCAGATATACTAAGTAATCATTTCATCATTTAAAAAAAAATCAATTGAATGCTAATTATGTTTCAGGTACTCTTGTTGGCGTGCAGGATACATTGGTGAACAAAGCAGAAGCCTGCTCTTTTAGAGTGTATATGGTGACAGGAGAAAGAGACAATAAATAAAAGTTGTGATGTATCAATACATTGAATCAGTTGTAGAAGGAGATACAGAAGTGTTGTAGGAAAAAAAGGATCAGAAGCATCAGGGGTGGGGGTTGAACAGTTGCAAATTTAGGCAGAGTGGGCAGCATAAGCCTATGAGGAGGGTGTCATTTAAACAGAACATGGAAGGAGGTGCGGGATTAAGCCCCATAGATAACTGTGTACAGTGTTCCAGGCAAAGGGGATATAGCGGTGCAAGTCCTTTAAGGCAGGAACATCCCTGGATTATTTGAGGAACAGCAGTGTCCAGTGTGGCTGGAGCCGTGTGACTTGAGTAGAGAGGGTAAGAGACAGAGGCAACACGTTTAATAGATTGCCAGGTTATATAAACCAGTGGTCCCTAATCTCTTTGGCACCAGGGACCAGTTTAGTGGAAGACTTTTTTTCCCTACAGACTGGAGAGTAGAGAGAACGGTTTCAGGATGGTTCAAGTGCATCACATTTATTGGGCACTTTATTTCTATTACTGTTACAACAGCCCCATCTCAGATCGGCAGGTATTAGATCCTGTAGGCTGAGGACCCTTTAGGTTATATAAGAGTTTATACGTTTTACTCTGAGTAAAATGGAAAGTCTCTGGAGGTTTTGGAGCAGAGAAGTGACATGATCTGACTTAAATACTAAAGTGATGTGTTTAATATAAGCAGTATTAGTGCATTTTCTCAGATTCCATGATCTCAGGATAAGCCATATTTGATTGTGATGTACTACTTTTCTTTTTGAAGAAGTATTGATGGATTTTGTTTGCTAATATTTTCTTTAGGACTTTTACATTGAGGTTGGTCTTTGGAGTTTTTTTGTGTGTGTGTGTGTTTGTGTATATGTGTGTTTTGAGTAGTAAATGTATCCTCAATATTAATTTCAGAATTTTGCTTCATAAAAATAATTGAAAGGCTTTGTTTTTCTGTGTATTGCAGTGCTTAAAGAAAATTGACATTATTCTTTTAAAAAAAGGTTTCCTGGCATTCCCCTGGGAAACCAGAGACAGATTTCTTATCTCTATTCCTGTCTTAGAGCACAGAAGGGAATTCACTTTGTAGGGTTCTATGTCACAAATTCAAAAGTAAAGAGTAAGGATAGTTAGGTTTAAAACTTTTTTTAAATGAAAAACTACAAAGAAAGTCCATGAGTTTTTTCCTTATACAACAAGGAAACTGAAAATGATTTTGCTGATAATTTTTCAGTGATTCTCATGTCAGATGAAATCAATAGAAAGTCTTTGAACATCTGTGTGATTATTAAATTAATATAGGCTGAAATTATATTATGCCTGTGGCCAATTGAGTATTGCAAAAACCCATTTTAAAACTTGTATATTATATAGGGTGCTTTAAAGAACCAGTTCTTGATATTTCCTACCTTACATCCTACCAATTCCTTCATTCAGTTTTATTATTTTTGCACAGAGAGGATGGTCAGTACTATCTTTTAAATTATTGTTATTTTCTGATTAGAAACTGAAAGAGGAGAAGGGAACCCCCAGTCTAAAAGCTGGAGGCTCACAGCAAGCTGACATGTTGGCTCACATTTCAAGATACTATCCATAAAATGAAATCATTATCTTGGAAAGATATCTGCACTTTCACATTCAGTGCAGCGTTATTCACAATGGCTAAGACATGGAAACAACAAAAGAAATGTTTATCAGCCATAAAAAAAGGAGATCCTGCCTTTTGTGACAGCATGGATGAACCTGGAGGACACTGTACTGTGAAATAAGCCAGGCACAGGATGACAAGTACCGTATGATCTCACTAACATGTGGAATCTGAAAAAGCTGAGCTCGTAAACGAAGAGAACAGTTGACTGACGGTGGGAGGAATGGGGAGGTGTTAGTCAAAGGGTATCCAGTTTTAAGACAAATAAGTTCTTGGAATCTAAGGTACAGCATGGTGACTTTAGTTCACAGTAGTCTTTTGTCTACTTGGACATTGTTAAGAGAGATCTTAAATGTTATAACCGCAAAATGGTATAATTATATGAGATGATGGAGAAGTTAACTAACTTTATTTGTAATATGTAGGTACATTAAGTCATCACATTGCATACCTTAAACTTACACAGTGTTATTTGTCAATTACATCTGAATAAAACTGGGGAAAAACTACTTTCCATTACAGTAGGTGAACTGTTGGAGGAAAATTTTGGTACCTACTGAATGCTTTCAGTTTCACAAATAGGATTCTCGACCAAAGTGGAATAAACAACGTGGGGTTATTTTTCCCCAGGGACAGCTGACGAGATAGGTGACTCCAGGATTGGGTTCAGCCACTCCACAAGGCCAGACCTCTGGGGAAGCGTCTCGTCAGTTCTCTTAACTTTCCCTCATTCTCACAGTGTGGCTGCCATAGAACCAAGCATGAACATCTTTTCACCAGTTTTCAAGAAGAAAGAGGTGAACGTTTCTTTACACATTTCTTTCCTCTTTTTATCAGGAAGAAAATCTTTTCAGGTACATTTCCTTGGAAATGAGTAGGTCAAATGCCTACTAAACATTCTCTGGCAAAAGAAACTATGACTTCCATATGTCAATCATGATTTATTCTCTGGGCTTGATTTCTGGCCCAAACCTGAACCAAAGTAGGCTCCTGTTTAAGGGATCCCACAAAGAGAAATGTCTTCTGAGTGGGCATTCAAGTGTCTGCCTCAGTACTAAGAGCCAAAACCTTAGTGACCTTTGAGGGGGAAGATGGAATTCTCTGTTTCATTTCTGTATCCTCATTTTCACTGGTCACCTGATTCAAGAAATCATGCTATTGCTCCCCAGCAGGGTCTTCATTAATCTATTGTACAACCTGATGGACATGACCTCATTTCTCCAGTCAAGCTCTCTCTCCTGAGTTCCAGATCCATGTATTTATCTAATTATCTAATTCATAATTAGGCTTTCTAAGGATGGATCATGATTACAAAAACTCAAAAAACTACTGGATTTATTCATTTTTACTCCATTCTGCTCCTCCTCCTGGAGTCCCTACTGCAGAAAATGACTCTACTATCTGGGGTCACCTTGATTCCTGTATCTACTAAAACTCATATCTAGCCACTGAGTTTTAAGATTCAGGACTTCTAAATCTCTCTCAGGTCCAATCACCTATGGCCATCTGTATTAGTTTGCTAGGACTGATATAATAAAATACTGTGGACTGAGTGGCTTAAAAGCAGATTTCTTTTCTCACACCTCTGGAGACTTGAAACCCAATATCAAGGTGTGTCAGAGTCGAGGCCTCTCTCCTTGCCTTGCAGATGGCTGTCTCCTCACTGCCTTCATATAATCTTTTATCTGTGCACACATATCCTTGGTGGCTCTCTGTGTCTGTATTTCATCTCCTTATAAGAACCCCATAGGGTTGAATTAAGACCTGCTCTCACAGCTTCATTGAATCTATTCACCACTTTCTAGGTCCTATCTCTAAATGCAGCATGTTCTGAGGTACGAGGATTTAGTGCATTAGCATCTGACTTTTGGGGAACACAATTTAGCCCATAGCACCTTTCCAGTTCTACTGTCTTAAATTTGGCTGTCATTGTCTCTTGCCTTGATTATTGATTGAAACCACTCTTTTCTTCCATTTATTTTTAAAATTCTTCAGCTAGAATGTCCTTTAAAATGACACCCTGTGTTTAAACATTTTATTTATATATATATATTTAATGGAAAGATATCCCATGTTTACGGATTGGGAGAATCAATATTGTTAGAATGTCTAAACTACTCAATGGGATCCACAGAGTCAAGGCAATCCTTTTCAAAATGCCACTGACATTTTCTTTTTTTAAATAGAGCTAGACCCCATGGACTGTAGTCTGCCAGGCTCCTCTGTCCATGGGACTTCCCAGGCAAGAATACTGGAGTGGGTTGCTATTCCCTTCTCCAGGGAATCTTCTTGACCAAGGGATTGAACCTAGGTCTCCTGCATTGCAGGCAGATTCTTTACCATCTGAGCCACCAGGAAAGCCCTTAAAATACATATGGAGCCACCAAAGAACCCATTTACAAAATCATTCTTGAGAAAGAATAGCAAAACTGGAAGCATTGTAAGTTCCGATTTCAAACTATTTTACAAAGCTACAGTCATCAAAACAGCATGATATGTTGTCTTTCACATTCATGATTTTTTACTACTTTAACCTGGTATACAAAGCCCTTTGTGAACCTCTCCATCTTTATCTCTGAACAATTTTTCTTCACCAAATCCATTTTCCTGCCATTTTCATGCCTTTTAGATCCTGTAAGTGATGTACTTTGCAGACTCTGAGTCCCTAAACATCCTCTTTGTTTGTAACATACTCCAAATGTGGAGTAATGTCCTATTTTTTACTCATTCCATCATTTTGAATTATCACTACTATCCAAATACTTTTAATCACTTAATGAGAATTTAAGAATTGCCAAGCATAGTACCAAGGCAGAAATGCTAAAAGAGTTTCCTAACATTGAACCCCTAAGTAATTAGCAGAAATCCCTGAAACAGATGTTAACATCATACTGCCAACATCCTATGATGTTTTCAAGGTTATAAGCTAAATAATATGAGATCAGTTAATGTTTTTCCTTTAGAACTTGAAACACTAAGAGTTCATTGAATATCTTTCTTTCCTTTCAGAAATCTGCATATACACCTCAATTCTTTAATATCTCTTGAAAAAATGACTCTGTAATACATCTGGTGATCCAGTTTCCATTTGATTAGTTATACACACCATTACCTTGGCATAAGGAGAACCGTGATTTGTAAAGGGACCTTTTAACTGCTTTGTAAATAAGCACTGGTGCTTTACCATTGACTCTGAATCTTTACTTGCCAAACTGCTTTCATAGAGATACAAAGTGAAAGTGGCTCAGTCCTGTCTAACTCTTTGTGACCCCATGAACTATACAGTTGCTGGAATTCTCCAGGCCAGAATACTGGAGTGGGTAGCCTTTCCCTTCTTCAGGGGATCTTCCCAATCCAGGGATCGAACCCAAGTCTCCCGCTTTGTAGGTGGATTCTTTACCAGTTGAGCCACAAGGGAAACCCGCTATAACTTTAATATGCTTAAATACTAATTGATTTACCAACCTTAGGCATTACTTCTACTTCTCACTGTGAAATATAGTTGTTTACTTCATTTATACAACTTTCTTCCCTTTTCAATTTAAAATCCGTATTTTAGAAAGGTTTTTCAATTGTGTATCTGTATAATTTTGATAATGCATTTAATTTCTACTTTTCTTCTCTAGTCTTTAGATAAGGTCTCTTTATTCCTCATGATGACTAGGGAGGATATTAATACCTTCCCTCTCCTGTTTACTTCTTTCCAGTTCCATCTGCCAACCTGTTGGCTCTAAGTTTCCTTGTATATTATCCAGGTAGATAGCATTTACATTCTGTTCTGAAACCACAGTCAGTTCCTTCATACTTTAAGAATCTAAGTAGATTCTAAAGATGATGAGTTAAATTACTTTTCCTTCTAAGGGCCCAGTTACCCATCCCTCATACCTCTTGAATCAGCCTAACATTAAGTCTAAGGAGTTCTGTTGTGATCTCAAATTCCACTATCTGCTCAAAGTCACAGTACATTTTGCTTTGCTTTTATATGAAAAATAGCTTTCTTGTAGAGTTTTCTATCTTTTCTGATGTTTCTATTCCTCCCTCTCCTTTCCTTCCTTTGGTAATTGTAAACAACCTTTTCACTATATCATTAATCTCATTTGACTAAATTTTATAGTGATTGGGATCTACCTCATTTTTCTTCTTTGGGATTTTCTACTGGTGGCCGTGGGCTTTCCCAGTGGCTCAGCAGTAAAGAATCCACCTGCCAGTGCAGGAGATGTGGGTTTGATCCCTGGATCGGGAAGATCCCCTGGGGAAGGAAATGGTAACCGACTTCAGTATTCTTGCCTGGAAAGTCACATGGACAGAGGAACCTGGCGGTCTATAGTCTGTGGGTCTCAAAGAGTCGGATACGACTTAGCAATTAAACGACTGGTGGCCCTGTGTCTTGTCCTGATACGAGTTGCTTTCTAGACTTGCTGCATAGCTATTTTTCCTTTCACTGTGCTTTGCTTTTCTGTTGTTGTTGCTATTTCTTACACCTTTCTCTTTCTCAATTTCCATTCTTGTTTTGGTGAAGCATCCTCAATGATTTCCTCTGAAAGGTGGATGTGAGATCAATGTTCTGAATTTATGACCATCTGAACATATATTTCTTCAACTTCACATATTTGAAAATAGATAATCTGCATGCCAACAATTTTTCCTTAAACTCTGAAAATATTGCTCTAAATTTATTCCCTAGCATTTAATGCTGACAATGGCAGAATGACTGTCAGGCTTTTTTTTTTTTTTTTCTCTTAGTGAACTTTTATTATTTTTTTCACTTTGGAAATATTGAGGATATTCTCTTCTTGTTGTGGAGTATAAAATACCATAAAATTATGTCTAGATTTTTTTATTCTGTTGTTATTTCTTGACCTGGAAAGTTTGGTGACCACTGCTCCTGTGAAAATTCATATCTTGTCTTCATCCTCTTGAACTTCAGTCACTGGGATATAGACTTCCCCTCTCCCCACCTCCACCCAACCCTTTTCTGTAGATCTTTTGTTTTCTCTTTGCTCTGGGAAAGTTCCTTGACTTTGTCTCCGAGTTTTTCTCCTGGTAATGATTTTAACATTTGTGGAAACTTTTATCCCCCTCAACATTGGTCTCTCCTAAAGAAAGGGTCTTATTGTAAACATTGTACAGGAATGGGTCTTATAAGTGGAGAGTCTCTGTTCAAGGGTGAATGAAAAAATAGCTTCCTCTTAAGTCAAGCACTCATGAATGTTGGGGTGGTTAAGTGCCTGCTTCAACACCAGTAGTCTAGTTTCTGCAGCACTTATTCAAATCTTCAGAAAGAACTCTCTCAGTTTCTTTTTTCTTTTTTTTCCTGGCTGTAAATGTTATGCTGCTAGAAGCTCTGCCTCTCTGCCTTGGCAGGAGGTGGAGGTCTCCTTAGTCAGACTTTCACTTAACTTCCATGTTCAGCACTTTTTCTCCTGCATTTTTTTCCCCTACCATCCATCCCTGCTGATTTCTAGCCCAGAGCATGTTCAGGACTCTCACTCCCTGACTGTAGATTTTTCCATTCTGTTTCATTCAAAGCACATTTCTCAGCTACTTTCCAACTCTCAAAATTTTGGTGAAATCTTTTGACTGCTGAACCCCTGATTCCTTCTAAAGATTTAGTCCCTTTCATGTTGGTTTTTGTCACATTAATGGCACTGTTGTCTTGGAACAATATGACAGAGGCAAACATATCTGCCTTGTCCTATAACTTAAACAGGAATCCTCCGTGTCTGTGTACCCATTAGTTCATTCATTTTTAAATCCGTCATTCATTCTTCAAACATTTTTTGAGCACATATAAATGCTCTTGTCACACAGAGCAAAAAGGTTGGGTATAGAACATTGATCAAACTAAGATCATGGCATCTGGTCCCATCACTTCATGGCAAATAGATGGGGAAACAGTGGAAACAGTGACAGACTTTATTTTTTGGGGCTCCAAAATCACTGCAGATGGTGACTGCAGCCATGAAATTAAAAGACACTTGCTCCTTGGAAGAAAAGTTATGACCAACCTAGACAGCATATTCAAAAGCAGAGACATTACTTTGCCAACAAATGTCTGTCTAGTCAAAGCTATGGTTTTTCCAATAGTCATGTATGGATGTGAGAGTTGGACTATAAAGAAAGCTGAGTGCCGAAGAATTGATGCTTTTGAACTATGGTGTTGGAGAAGATGCTTGAGAGTCCCTTGGACAGCAAGGAGATCCAATCAGTCCATCCTAAAGGAAACTAGTCCTGAATATTCATCAGAAGGACTGATAATGAAGCTGAAACTCCGATACTTTGGCCACCTGATGCAAAGAAGTGAGTCACTGGAAAAGACCCTGATGCTGGGAAAGATTGAAGGTGGGAGGAGAAGGGGATGACAGAGGATGAGATGGTTGGATAGCATCACCAACTCAATGGACATGAGTTTGAGTAAACTCCGGGAGTTGGTGTTGGACAGGGAGGCCTGGCATGCTGCAGTCCTTGGGGTGGCAAAGAGACACGACTGAGCACCTGAACTGACCGACTGATAGAACACTGATGATATGTGACCCTCATCCTCAAGGTGCTCACGTTCATGGTACATGAATATTAAAACACAGTTCAAAGACGAGGGGCCTTTTTTTGGGAGGAATGGATATAAAAATGGAATGAATGTGGAGCATTGTACATTTCCTTCATCTTAGAAAGGAAATTAAAAGGCCTTCATCTTAGAAAGGCCTTAAAAATAATGGCCTAAATTAGGTGAAAGTATATGAGACATATTGAGTAGAGGCAGTAATTGTGGAAGGTTTAAAAAGAGGGTTTGTAGTGACACCAGGAGGATATATGAGATTTAAAAAGTAGCTGAATAAAGTCATAATTCATCAATTGATTTCACATTTTTAAAAATTATTTTACTTTTGGCTGCAAGGATGTGGGATCTTAGTTCCCCAACCAGGGATTGAACCCATGCCCCCTGCATTGGAAGCTCAGAGTCTTAACCACTGGTCAGCTAGGGAAGTTCCACATTTTGTTGGTGGTATTGTAGAAAGGATTAAAGCATTGGGTAATCAGAAAAGCCATAAATTGCTTTGGTCACATTGATAGTTGCCTTGGTAATAGTAGATATGATGATATTAATGATGATAATGTGCTAAGTTGCTTTAGTCATGTCCGACTCTGTGCGACCCTGTGGACTGTAGCCCCCACAGGCTCCTCTGTCCGTGGGATTTCCCAGGCAAGAATACTGAAGTGGATTGCCATTCCCTTCTCCAGGGGATCTTCCAATCCAGGGATTGAACCGGTATCTCTTACACCTAACCTGCATTGGCAGGTGGGTTCTTTACCACTGATGATAATAATAATTAGCAATCATTAAGCACCTACTATGTACCAGATACTATCCTAAGATCTGCTCTGTTTTCACACAGCCTTGTGAGGTAGATATTATTAAAACTTTTTCTCCGAACTATGGAAGCCAATTTTAAAAGGGCAAGTTATCACTGCAAGGACATTAAGGGGACCTTAGATAGCATTCTCTTTTATATTCTGTTACCCGTCACACAAAACTAAAACTATAAAGTATGCATAATGTTGTAGAGAGTGAAAATTCAGCAATCTCTTGCATACCTACCACTCAAGTGACAGGACCATTGCTTTCGAGGCTCCTTGGAAGCATGACCCCTTGTCATCACCATCTATGATTCCTAAGAGATAAATATGTATTACCATGGATTTTTGTCATATAATCCTCTTGCTTTTTCACCATAGTTTTATCATATATATTTCTATCCCTAAACCTATGCTGTTCATCTTTTCATGTGTTTGGAGTTATATAAATGAAATCTGTGTCTTCTTCCATAACTTTCTTTTCCACTGGACCTTACGTTCCTGAGATGTGTTCATGGTGTTACATGAAGTTGTAGTTTGTTTATTTTTGATGCTATACAGTGTTCCACAGAATGAATACACCACAAATTTATTTATTTAATCCATTGTACTCTTGGATCATATTTTTCCCCTACAAAGAATGTTGAGTGAATACTCTTGTGAAGTGTTCTTTAAGATGTGTGTGTGTGTATTTCCATGTGTATCTATCTAAGCTAAGAATTCAACTCCTGGTTTCATATACACTTATATCCTTGTGTGTATATATAAAGCCAGGAGCTGTATTTTAGCTTATAGTGTATGCACACACTTAACCCTACTGTCTACTGCCAAATTATTTTTCAAATTACATTCTCAAATTTTTAGGTTAGTTTTTATTGCCTCTTTTGCCAAATGCTGCCAGTTTTCTTCTTATATTGTTTGTCTTTTTGATTGATTTGAATATGTGCTTTGTATATTTTTATCCTCACATTTAAAAATATTATACATGTTACCTCCCAGTATGTGACTTGAATTTTCATTTTCTTTTTATATCTTTCAATGAACAGAATTTCTTAATTTTAAAATAATCTACCACATCAATATTTTCCTTTATGATTTGGGTTTTATATGTTTAACTTAAGAAATCATTCCCTGCCCTAGAATATTAAATATATTCTCTATCTTTTGAACATTTTATTCTTTGGTCTTTTATATTCAGTTCTTATATACACAGAAATTTTTGTGTATAGTATCAGTACAGATTTAATGTTATATATATTTTTTCTCATTTTGTCTCAGCCCTTTTTATGGAAAAGTTCATTCTTTTTTTTTTTTTAACTGATCTTCAGTTGAGGTCTGTAATAAATCAAGCTTCCATATCTTTGATTCTAGGTGCTTTATCCTATTTGTGTATCTGCAATCCACAACATCTTCAACTTCAACTTGATAAACTTAATACTTCACATATAGCTTAAATATACTTAGTTCTTTGTATCTGGTGAGACACATTCTCCTACCTTGCTTTTATTTTTCTTTCACTATTCTTGGCCTTTTGCACTTCCTTAGACACATTTTACAATGCACCTTAATTGCTTAAGACCAGTTTCCTGTTTTTTCCTCCTAAATTCACCTCGGGGTGCATGCACCATTGGGGCTGATGGCTTGAAGACTCAATGGCGGACAACATTTATTGCTTATCAAAATGGCAGGCAACACTTTTTGTTTTTTGTCCATCTAAGAAAGTTTTAAAGTTTTGTCTCTGTAGGTTTTGTAAAATTTGTGCTGTTAGTTTTTTAGTGCTTTTAATTTGTTCACTATAATGATTGATATCTTATTCTTAAATGAAATTTTATAACTGATTGTTAGTGGTTTGGAAACATTTCTGGATTTTTGTAAGTTAATCTGTATTTCAAAACCTTGCTAAGCTCTATATTAATTCAGTTTCCTATTGATTCTAATGATTTTCATGTAGATGATCATCTCCATTACATATAAGATTTTTTTGCTTGCTAAGTCACTTCAGTCATATCCAACTCTGACCCCAGTGACTGTAGCCTGCCAGGCTTCTCTGTCTGGGGGATTTCCAGTAAAGAACACTGGAGTGGGTTTTGCTTCTTTCTTTCCAATCCTTATATCTCACTTTTATTTTAAATGATAATGACAATAGTTATCTTACTTCGAAATTAAAGACTGGATCAAAATAATTCTCTTAAAAAGTGTGAAATTTACTGTAGTGTTTAGAGATTAACCATATTATCAAGTTTGTTGTTTAGTCACTAAGTAATGTCCAACTCTTCGCAACCCCATGGACTGCCAGGTTCCTCTGTCCATGGGATTTTCCAGGCAAGAATATGGGAGTGGGTTGCCATTTCCCTTTCCAGGGGATCTTCTGGACCCAGGAATTAAATCCATGTCTCCTGTATTGGCAGATAGGGCTTTACCACTAGGCCTCTAGGGAAGCCCATTATCAAGTTTAGGAAATGTTTTATTTATTTATTTTTTCATATATAGGTTGTTGAATTTAAGAAATACCTTTTTTTTTTAACCTGTTGAGATAGTTCTTTTTCACTTAGTTTTCTTTAATTTTTGAATAAAGCTTTAATATTTTTCATAAAAGTTTTGCATATACTTCATTAGATTTATTACTAAGTACTTTGTGTTTTTTATGCAACCTTCATTACATTTTATAATTCCTTGTTGCTGGTGTTTAGAAATGCAATTGATTTTTGTATATTGATTTTGTTTTCAGCAACCTTGCTAAAATGTTTTGTTAATCTTAGTAACAAATGCAATCTACTAAGCACTGCACCTCATTTATTTATTTTGCCTTTTCTGTTTGACTTTTGGAATCACAGTTTTCTATGCACAGTGGATTAGAATGCTTAGGATTGCTGTCATTCTAGGACTTTGAAGCTTCTGAGGAAATTCTTACAGATGACATTTTGTTACTTGCAAGGTCTGAACCTTAACAGCTGCAACAAATACAGCATTTGCTTTGTTTTGTCCTTAATGCTTGTTAAAATATGTGCCCTGTCATGTTGGTAATGTTAGTTACCAACTTAGTTAGTAGTTACCTTAAAAGACGCTTACTCCTCGGAAGGAAAGTTATGACCAACCTAGATAGCATATTCAAAAGCAGAGACATTACTTTGCCAACAAAGGTTTGTCTAGTCAAGGCTATGGTTTTTCCTGTGGTCATGTATGGATGTGAGAGTTGGACTGTGAAGAAGGCTGAGCGCCGAAGAATTGATGCTTTTGAACCGTGGTGTTGGAGAAGACTCTTGAGAGTCCCTTGGACTGCAAGGAGATCCAACCAGTCCACTCTAAAGGAGATCAGCCCTGGGATTTCTTTGGACGGAATGATGCTAAAGCTGAAACTCCAGTACTTTGGCCACCTCATGCGAAGAGTTGACTCAATGGAAAAGACTCTGATGCTGGGAGGGATTGGGGGCAGGAGGAGAAGGGGACAACAGAGGATGAGATGGCTGGATGGCATCACTGACTCGATGGACGTGAGTCTCAGTGAACTCCGGGAGTTGGTGATGGACAGGGAGGCCTGGCGTGCTGTGATTCATGGGGTCGCGAAGAGTCGGACACGACTGAGCGACTGATCTGATCTGACCTTAAAAGAAGTGGCCTGTGAACAATTCTGTTTCCCTGTTCAGTTTAACCTTTACTGAGTTTCTGCTGTGGCTAGTTTCTGTTCTGCTGATCCAGACAGTGGGCTGAGTGCTGAGGATACAAGAATGGTGAAGTCTGTCCCTGTCTTCCCAGTAATTTGTGGGCTGGTGGGCTTTTGGGGAGGTTTCTTCCTGATTAATTCTTCTATGTTGCAAAGGGTAATTTAGTTTCTTCAGGGAGCTTTGTTTCTGACAAGCTGTTACTGGAAGCAAATCACTCTGTGTGGGTGTTTCATGCTTTTTTAAATTTCGTGTTTAAACAAATAAATGTGTGTGGTGTTGGTCCATGCCGGGTTCTGTAGCATGTTTGCCTTTCGCTTTTTAATTTCATATGGTGTTTGGGACACTCGAAAAAGTTAGATCAGTATTTTGCCAGAAGAGAAGTTGGATCTTTCAGCTCCTGGGTTTGGTCACAGACTTTGTCTGGTGTGAAGACTGGCTGTGCAGAAAGCTTGCAGAGCCCAATCCATTTTGAGATCACCTTTGGAGATTTTAAATCTTATATTTCTAAAACTATCTCAGGCACTTCATTTTAAGTATTGAACTTCAGAGCAATGTTTGAATTGAGTTTGATATTGTTGTCACGTCCACACTTTACCAGAGTATCTACTTATGCTCTGTGGCTTGGAAAGGCTGTTGTGCTCAGGTATGGAGTGATTTTTCCATCTGGCATGTCTCTCAAGATATCAACCACTCTAATGTCAGTGACAACACGGCCAAAAAAAAATCTGTTACCTTCTCTGAGCCCATGAAATAATAATGCTTTTCATTCCTTAGGCAGTGATTCTGTGTAACCTCACCTGAAAACAGTTTTCTTAAACTAAAAGGAAAAAGACCTTGGGGACATGATTAACTCAATAATCATTTAATGAAAAATCATGTGGCATCTACAAACATTTTCAAGGAATTTTTAATTTCAAGTGAAAATGTTTATGATAAAGTACTAAATGAGAAATAAATGAGTCTTAGTATTTTTCTGTTGCCCCTCGAACCAAGTTCTCTAATTTGGATGTGTTGTTTTGACAATTGGGGGAGATTTTCTAACAAAATTAATAAAACATATTTAAAAAAAACCATCACACAGACACAGCTATAACCAGTGAGATTATATGTGAGACATTATAGGGTTAATTGCTTTAGAACTTAAAAAAAAAATCTGAAATTAACTTTAAACAAGTTTCTCTTGGTTACTGCTATTTGAAGTTTATTTTGTAGTTTCTATTAACCATACTTGGGTACTAAGGTCATTGGAGGTAGGCTAATGAATTCAAGAAGGCAGTATGAGCCAATCGAGGGAATCTGGGTGCAGAATCAGTGTTTGGGAGGATCGTATTGATGGTAGCTGGTTTAGGAAACAGTCAATGGGTGGGTAAGTAGCAGAGCCCAAGTCTCAGGATCCAGGCTCTTCTGTGGGACTGTGGCTCTGGAAATGATTCTACTTGAGAAGGAAGACAAAAAGCAGGCCGCGCCTTTTTTTTTTTTTTTTAAATTGGGATGTAGTTGCTTTACAATGTTGTGTTAGTTTCTGTTGTACCATGAAGTAAATCAGCTATATTATGCATATATCCCTCCCTCTTGGTCCTTCCTCCCACCTCTCTAGGTCATCACAGAGCACCAAGCTGAGCTCCCTGTGTTATACAGCAAGTTCCCACTAGCTTTCTGTTTTATACATATCTCAATCTCCCAATTCATCACCCCATCTCCCTGTCCATTCTCTATGTCTCTCTCTCTATTCTTGCCTTGCAAATAGGTTCATCTGTGCCAGTTTTTTAGATTCCACCACAAGGTAATAAAAAAATGAGTGGAAGGCCTAAACAGACAATTCTCCAAAGAAGACATACAAGTGGCCAAGAGGCACATGAAAAGATGCTCAGCATCACTAATTATTAGAGAAATGCGGATCAAAACTACAAACTATCACCTCACATGGATCAGAATGGCCATCATCAAAAAAGTCTACAAATTAAAAATGCTGGAGAGGATGTGGAGAAAAGCGAGCCCTTTTACACTGTTGGTGGGAATGTAAATTGACATAGCTACTATGGAGAACAGTGCAGAGATTCCTTAAAATCTAGGAATAAAACTACCATATGACTCAGCAATCCCACTGCTGGGCATTTACCCTGAGAAAACCATTAATTCAAAAAGAAGCCATTCTTAATCTCTTGGGATGTAGTACAGGGAGCCAAGGTACTAGAGAGTACTAGAGGGTTCTTCTGTAGAAAGATGTGGGCAAGATATTGAACCAATCACTGAATTAGAGCTTAGTCATCAAGAAGAAATGGCCATCTGTTGACCAGAGCATGGAATAAGCCTACTGGATGGAGGTCTTGGTCCTCAGGTACACATCCCAGACTTCTTCAATCTAACTCCTCTCCAACTGATCTGTGCCTTGCTGGCCACCCTGTACATACACCCGTGGTAAAATCCATCCTGGAATCTGTGTGGGCAGTGTGCTTAATGCTGTAGGTGGAATCCCAGTTTAATTGCTGCTGTTAGAATCTCTGACTTTCTAGTGTGACACTATTTCCTTTTCCTGGTTAATTGCCCCAAGAACAGGGTATTTGCTGAATTGCTGAAATGAAATGAAGCACAAGCCCGTCTAGAGCAATAATATTTAAAAGTCCCACTCCATACAGCAGTACTTTCCTGAGATAAAATCTTTGATGATATGAAATTAAGCTTTGGTGATAAAAACTAGTAACTCATGCCATTTCTTAGGCTTCTGATCTTGAGCATAGCATGTCATTGTTCCAAGTTTCTCTTTTCCTTTCTGTAAAAGCATGATATGTTTTACCCTGGCTGTGAAGTCTAATGTCAAAGATAGTAATGTATGTGAAAACACATGGTAACATTTACATAAATGTCAAGTATTATTGTTATTTAATGTAGAGCATTATGAAACGTGGGCGTGTTTCTAAGAGTGTGTAATGGAGTTAGGGATTGGCATTGGGGACGTAGGATTGAGGTAAAGTGTTAAAGTGTGGTGTTTTCTTATTAACTCCTGTGCCCACTTGGGTTTTGTACTTCTCCCTTTCAAGCTTTTAAAGGAGAAAGGAAAACAGGGCAGTCCCCAAAGGATCTCAATCAAAAACAATATTCTGTTTTGCACCATCCAGAAATAGACATTTGTATAAATGTTAATAAATAAGGTGGTTTAATAGTCACTCAAAATATCAGTTTTATGTCCCAGTTTGTGTTTCTTTTCCCCATACAGGCCCACTGGCTCTGAAAATATATTTTTTAGAAGTTTTGTAGTTCTTCTAACCTTTTAAAGAACATTCAAAGGTTACCTACTAAAAGATGCAGCAGAACCAAGAGACAGTCCCTCTTGTATAAGTCTCTGGGAACTCAAATGTTAGTCTCGGGTCTCTCTTAGAGTCTGTTTTCTTAATATTGGCCTTCTGGAGCTCCTTCTTTTACTACTTCCAAGAATGATGAAAGGTTAAGTAACATTATATTTGAAAAAGATCTTGAGCTTTGTGGAGTAAAGATACATGATTAAAGTTATTAACATTGGCTTTGAATTTACAAAGTGTTTATTGGCTGGGGTATCATAATTGTTATGCTTTCAGCCCCATGGGTAAGCATTCTTGGGGACATTGCAAGTGGGGGTAATGTTCAGATTTCTCGTGCTGACTTTGAGACTTTCTATACTTACAAGTGCTTCAGTTGCTCCCATGTGAGTTTCGGGATTTTTCTCCACGCCATCTGAATTTCTCTATTCTCCGTACTGGTCACATCTCTGCCCTCTCTCTCTTCAATTCTGTGAATCTTGTACTGATTTCTCTATGACACATTTTCTATTTTTTTATTAATTAATTTTTATTGCAGTGTAGTTGCTTCACAATGTTAAGCTTCTATGGCACATTTTCTGATTGTTCAAATCTACGCCAGTCTTTCTGAACTTACACAGCGCTTACATTTACTTGATTTTTACTGTATTTTTACTATATTCTTTTGTATGAGTATGTTCCTTCCTCTACCCCTCAACTTGACAGTAGGTTTTCTTTGTTTGTTTTAGGGCAGTCACTATCTCCTATAGGATTTTTTATCCTTTAAACACCAATATAAGATTTTTCTCAAAGTAGGATTCAGAGAAAGCTTTGTCATTGACTACTCTAATCCCCAACTACTGTTGTGTAAACTGAGGCACAACTGATCGTTCAAGGTCAAAAACTAAGCTGGTAACGTGGATAGGAGTGGAACCCAGAACATAAGACTTCAGTCACCCTCAACCTGACATTTATTTTTTTATTTTTAATAATTGTATTTATTTATTTGTTTTGGCTCTGCTGGGTCTTCGTTGCTGCACAAGGGCTTTCTCTAATCACAGTGAGTGGGGGCTACTCTCTAGTTGGGGTGCTCCGACTTCTCATTGAAGTGGCTTCTCTTGCTGTGGAGCACGGGCTCCAGGGCACACGGGCGTCAGTAGTTGCATTTCCCAGGCTCCAGAGCACAGGCTCAATAGTTGTGGCACATGGGCGTAGTTGCTTCACAGCATGTGGGATCTTCCCGGACCAGGGATTGAACCCGTGTCTCCTGCATTGGCAGACTGATTCTTTACCACTGACCCACCATGGAAGCCACCCTTATTTTAATAGAACTTTAATTTTTAGGACTATTTTAGATTTACTTCAGTACTGAGAAGATAGTATAGAGAGTTCCTGTATGCTGCTGCTGCTGCTGCTAAGTCGCTTCAGTCGTGTCCGACTCTGTGCGACCCCATAGACGGCAGCCCATCAGGCTCCCCCGTCCATGGGATTTACCAGGCAAGAGTACTGGAGTGGGGTGCCATTGCCTTCTCCAGAGTTCCTGTATACTCCTACATATAAACTTACCCTGTTATTAACATCTTAGAGCAATGTGGTATGTTTGATATAATTATTGAACCAATATTGGTACATTATTATTAACTGAAGCTCATATTTTACTTACATCTATATGGTACATGGGTTTTGAAAAATGCATTGTCATAAATCCACCATTATAGTATCACACAGAACAGTGTGGTTAGTGGTAGTTTAGTTGCTAAGTCATGTCTGGCTCTTTTCGACCCCGAGGACTATAGCCTGCTGGATCCTTTGTTCATGGGATTTCTCAGGAAAGGATACTGCAGTGGGTTGCCATTCCGTTCTCCAGGAGATTTTTCTGACTCAAGGATAGGATCTGGGTTTCCTGCATTTTAGGAAGATTCTTTACCAACTGAGCCACCAGGGAAGCCCCACAGAATAATTTAATCACCCTAAAAATCCTCTGGGCTTCACCTATTCATCCCTTCTTGTCCCCTTCTGAACTCCTGGCAACCACCATTTTTTTTTTTTTTTTTAATATAAAGATATTATTTTGCCTTTTTTCAGAATATCATGTAATTGAAGTCATACAGTATATAACCTTCTCAGGCTATCTTCTTTCACTTAGCAATGTGCACTTAAGGTGTTTCTAGCAGTTTCTGGCTCCAGCAACTTTTGTTCTAGGTAAGCTAGTTTGGGGCTGTGATTCTCGGTCTTTGCTTGTTTCTACAGATTTTGGAGTGGTAGCTTGTGGCCTCAGTTCTCTGGCCTAAGAATAGTTGATGACTTTTAGTTCCCCACCCCTCCCAGCTTGTTTTCTTTCTAGAAGCATGGAATCCATGGAACCCATGACTTCTAAGCTCTTTATGTGCAGAAATCAAAAGTCTCTGGCATTTCTCTTAGAATTAAAAATCCTAAAACCTCTTCTTCTTCGAAAGCAGTTTATCTCTTATTCTTTTTCAGTGATACACCTTTACTTGCTCTCAACCACACTGCCATTCCTCCTTCTCCATTCTTTAGTTAATTAATTAATTTGGCCACGCTGTGTCTTAGTGGTGGCGTGCAAGATCTTTGGTTGTAGCATGGAAACCCTTAGTTGCAGCAAACAGGATCTAGTTCGCTGACCAGGGATTGAACCAGGACCCCCTGCATTGAGAGTGTGGAGTCTTAGCCCCTGGACCACAAGGAAAGTCCCTTCCTCGCCATTCTACCCATTTGCCACCCAGACTTAGCACTTTATGGGGCTGAGCCCACTTGAGCAATTGGCAACACAGAGGTGGGGAGGTTTGAGAGAAAGCATATACCGTGCTACATGAAGCATTATTAAGCTCTCTGGTCTTTCCGAATGCATATTTTTTTTGTCATTTTAATCTTTTGCAGAGTACACAGAGCAGTCTAAATTTCCTTTTATCATAATCCCAGGGTAGCAAAATGTGGTGTTTAAAAAATAATCTGCCACAAGGGATGCATAAAAGTAAAACTGGAAACTAAGAACTGAGATGAGGGGAAAGAAAGCCAGGTCAATAAAAATTGTCTCTGTGTGGTTCTTTAGTCCTTCCTTTAACATAAATATTTCTGACGTAGAAGATACCAAACTTCATCTAAAATAAGTTTGTGGATTTCATTTAAACATAAGTTGTGGACTTCATTTAAAGTAATTTTGTGGTGTTCCAGTGGTTAAGACTTCGTGCTTCCAATTCAGGGGATGTGGGCTTGATCCCTGGTCAGGGGATTAAGGTCTCATGTGCCGTGTGGTATGGCCCCCACCCCCACCCCAACAAATAAGCAAAACAAACAAACAACAGCAAAATAAAATAACATTGCTTTTGAAAAGCTTAGCAAAAAAAAAAAAAAATAGAGGAAGTCAGTCAGTCCAGCTGAACCACTGACTAGCAAGTTAGCAATGGCCTTTCTGTAGTAATTCTTTAAAGGATAGTCATTACATTCTTATTGTAAGTGCTTGTTTTCTCATGTTAAGTCCATATTCATGAGGTTATCTTTTGTTTTGCTGTAATATCCTACATGTTTAATGTTGTAATGCCAATAGTACACACCTTATACATATTTTATTGAAGTACAGTTGATTCACAATATTGTGATAGTTGATTTACAATATTGTGTTAGTTTTGGGTGGATAGCATAGTGATTCAGGATTTTGACAGATTATGCTCCATCATAGGTTATTACAAGATAGTGGGTATAACTCTCAGTGCCATATAGTACATTCTTGTTGCTTATCTAATTTTTATCTGTTAATCTCACACCCCTCATTTGTCCCTCTCCCTGTTTAGTAATCACAAGTTTGTTTTCTCTATCTGGAATTCTGTTTCTGTTTTGCATATACATTCATTTGTATTACTTTTTAGTAATTACAGATTCCATATGTAAATATCATATAGCTTTTTCTTTCTTATTTCAGTAAGCATAATATTCTCGAGGTCCATCAATGTTGTTGCAAATGGTGTTATTTCATTCTTTTTTATGCCTTTTTTATATTCCGTTGTATATATAAACCATGTCTTCTTAATCCAATCATCTCTTGATGGGTACTTGGCTTGCTTCCATATTTTGGCTATTGTAAATAGGGCTGCTGTATCTTTTCAAATTAGTGTTTTCATTTTCCAGATATGTACCTAAGAGTGGAATTGTTGGATTGTACGGTAGTTATTTTTTCCTGGGAACCCTCTGTACTGTTTTTCAAAGTGGCTGCACCAATTTACATTTCCAGCCAATGGTACACAGCTTAGATAAAGGCTCACATCCTAAATGATAAAGATGCAGTCTCATGGAATCTCACAGATTCTTTTTTCCTTGCTAAGTTCTCCATCCAATCTGATTTTTTTGTCTTTGATTTAAAAAAAAAATATTCCTCAAGTTTCATTAAATCATAGATGGGAAATATTTATCTAATCCAACCACAATCATCCATTTCCTATTTGCCTCTTATATGTGCCAGTGAAGGGTCTGAGGGTTTCTGGTGACAGAAAATCACCTCCTTATAAGACAACCCATTCCATATTAATCGTCACCTCCTTATAAGATAACCCATTCCATACTGAACATCACCTCCTTTTAAGAAGACCCATTCCATATGGAGGTTCCTTCATAAAATGACTGTAAGTGGTTGCCTCCTGTTTCTTTCTGCCCAGAGTGAGTATCTGTTCACAGCAGGACAGCCAGTCAGGTGGGAAGAGGTGAGCCTTGCCAACTGGACTAGATAAGCAATAGGAAGATGACTCATCATCAGAGGAGAACTTGGGAGGGACAGGCAGACTGCCTGTTTTTATTGTTGTTGGTTTATTGTTGTTTGTTTTGTGATTTGGAGAGGGGGAGAAGTGTCCACCTAGCCATCTCTACAGGATATATATCTAAATGAACAACCTCAACCCAAGCCTGCTTTCCTAACAGCCATTCTTATGCCAACATTCAACCCCACCATGGTCTTGTTGAAAATCTGCCAAGTTTTAAGACTCCCTCACACACATGTAAAGAACCACAGCAATAACACCATGCTTTGTTACAATTTTTTTTTTTTAGCTCACAAATTCAGTGAGTTTTATGAGATTGATTTCTCCAAAGCCTCTAAGGTCTTGAGATAAATGAGCTCATAGACTCTGTCTCTAGTCTCATTAATTTCATATTCGCAACTGAAAAAGAAACAATCACACAGCTTCTGACACCTTTATGAGAAGTACATTAAGACCAAATTCAGTCTAGACAGAATTGAATTTTGGTTTAAACTGAAAATCATGTTACTGGAGTTTATTAATGCTTTAATTCCTTAGTGCTAAATGGATGTGTACTCAGCATGTATCAAATCAAACATAATGTTGCTTATCTGTCCTACATTCCTCACCATTTTTTATTTTGAACAAGTCCTGTTGATTATACGCCTGAAATTTATTTGAATCCACCTCCTTCTCTCAGTTCTCCCTGATATTCAGCCTTAGTTGAGATTCTCATTACCACACTTTTGGAATTCTGTTGAAGGTCAGAGATGAGAAGCCCTACTTGATTGTATCAGCTGTAAAGATTCAGCTACTTAACTTTATGAAATTGACATTAATAAACTGTGAAAATCATGTTCACTTTAAAGAAAAAATGTAATTCTCTCTAAATGCCCCTGAACTTGTTTGAGCTGTCATCGAGGTGCCAGAAGTTGCCCTATTCTTTCTTTCTTTGTGTGAATATAAAAGTAATGGTATTTATTTAATAAATACAAGCTCATTTCTCTTGAAGGCACTGCAGGCTGTGGACATTTCTCAGAGCTGCCTTAGTTTCTTGCTTGCTAAGTTGCTTCAGTTGTGTCCGACTCTGTGTGACGCTGTAGACGGCAGCCCATTAGGCTCCTCTGTCCCTGGGATTCTCCAGGCAAGAACACTGGAGTGGGTTGCCATTTCCTTCTCCAATGCATGAAAGTGAAAAGTGAAAGTGAAGTCGCTCAGTCGTGTCCGACTCTTAGCGACCCCATGGACTGCAGCCTACCAGGCTCTTCCGTCCATGGATTTTCCAGGCAAGAGTACTGGAGTGGGGTGCCATTGCCTTCTCTGCCTTAGTTTCTTAGTTTATGGCTTAACTTTCCCCAAGTCTAGTCTTTTTTAATTGATTGTCCCTTTTCTGCTCTCTGCCACTGTGACCCTAACATGGCCACATGACTTTAAACAATCCTCTAGCTTATTGTTTTAATCTTTCCTGTTTTCTGGCTTTCATTTTTCTCCTTTGTTCATTTTTCTCTTCTTGTAATCTACTTTTCTGTTCTTTAAAAGACGGGGTGATGAATGGTAAATGGACCTGGTGGTAATGACTTTGCATTATATACATATATCAAATTATAATGATGTATACCTGACTTGTACATCAATATAGTATTGATATAATATAATATACTATTATAAACAAGTTTTACCTAAAGAAGCCAAATACAGCTTCCTGATCTCTTAGAACATGAAATTTTGGAGCATGGACCAATCTCTCATGGTTTCAGCCACTACCTTTTATTCAATGAACATGGAACATAGGAAAGGAGGGGAAGAATGCCACACCATATTGACCTCAGTGTACTGTGTTGGTACAAAATAATTATAGTAAGTCCCCTGCATACAAACAAGTTCCATTCTGAGAACATGTTTGTAAGTCCAACAAAATTAGCCTAGGCACCCAACTAACACAATTGGCTATATAGTACTATACTGTAATAGGTTTATAATACTTTTTACACAAATAATACGTAAAAAAAGAAACACAAAAAATAAAACCTTTTTAATCTTACAGCACAGTACCTTGATATGAAGATGACACCACCCTTATGGTAGAAAGAGAAGAACTAAAGAGCCTCTTGATGAAAGTGAAAGAGGAGAGTGAAAAAGTTGCCTTAAAGCTCAACTTTCAGAAAACTAAGATCATGTCATCCGGTCCCATCACTTCATGGCAAATAGATGGGGAAACAGTGGAAACAGTGGCAGTCTTTATTTTTTGGGGCTCCAAAATCACTGCAGATGGTAAATGCAGCCATGAAATTAAAAGATGCTTACTCCTTAGCAGGAAGGTTATGACCAGCCTAGACAGTGTATTCAAAAGCAGAAATGTTACTTTGCCGACAGAGGTCTGCCTAGTCAAGGCTATAGTTTTTCCAGTAGTCATGTGTGGATGTGAGAGTTGGACTGTAAAGAAAGCTGAATGCCAAAGAATTGATGCTTTTGAACTGTGGTATTGGAGAAGACTCTTGAGAGTCCCCTGGATTGCAAGGAGATCCAACCAGTCCATCCTAAAGGAAATCAGTCCTGAATATTCATTGGAAGGACTGATGTTTAAGTTGAAACTCCAATACTTTGGCCACCTGATGCGAAGAGCTGAGTCATTTGAAAAGACCCTGATGCTGGGAAAGATTGAAGGCGGGAGGAGAAGGGGATGACAGAGGATGAGATGGTTGGATGGCATCACCGATTCAATGGACAAGAGTTTGAGCAAGCTCCAGGAGTTGGTGATGGACAGGGAGGCCTGGTGTGCTGTAGTCCATGGGGTCACAAAAAGTCAGACATGACTGAGTGGCTGAACTGAACTGAACAGTACCTTGAAAAGTACAGTAGTACAGAACAACAGCTGGGATACAGGGGCTGGCATCAAGTGAACAGGCAAGAAGAGTTACTGACTGGAGGAGGGAGAGGAGGTGGGAGATGGTAGAGCCGAGGATCGTCAGCAGGAGGGCACAGGAGATGGAGGGCAAGCTGCATGTGACATACATCCAGCTAATGTATGCTGGACATGTGAACTAGCTTACATGATTGGATATGTGAGCATCTTTCAGCTTCATAATTTGAAAGTTCATATGTAGGGAACTTACTGTAGTAGTCATAAAGCTAGTAGTCATAGATTTGTAGAAAGAATAGAAAGAAAAATTTTCTGCTAGGGTAGTAAACATATATCACTAATGCATCATTAAAAAAAAATAATCTCCTTTGGTCTGTACTACTGATTGTTGTTTAGTTGCTAAGTCACGTCTGACTTTTTATGTGACCCCATGGACCGTACCCTGTAAGGCTCCTCTTTCCATGGAATTTTCCAGGCAAGAATACTGGAGTGGGTTGCCATTTCCTCCTCCAGGGGATTTTCTCAACCCAAGGACCAAACCCACATCTCCTGCATTAGCAGGTGGATTCTTTACCACTGAGCTACCCTGGAAGCCCAGTAGATTCATGTGGACCCCAAATTATGTGAAATCTGCATTCCGAGTTTCTTCATAAATGACTTACTTGGGACCTTATATAATTAAAGCATTTTTACAGTATTTAGGATCCCAGATCAGCCCACAAAACTCCATTTAACTGATTATAATGAATTTAAGCCAAAATTTTAATAATTTTCATGTTTGTTACTGGCATTTATAAAATCATCTTAGAAAAGAAAATAAATTTTGTCTTCGGATGCCAGGGACATTTGGCTGTCACTAACTAAGTGACTGGGTTGGAATGGGTTATGGCAGTGGGTCACTGAAAAATCAAGGGCACATTAATTTTGCTTATGCACATAGAAAGTTACCCTTTCTGTTTACATGAAAGAAAAGAAGTTGGTAATTCAGACTACTTGCCAGAAGCTACATTGGTTCTTACACTTATGGGGTTGAGCAAGTATAAATGCTCTGAATTTAGATGCTCAGCCATCTTTTTCAGCGTGAAACCCTCTCTTTCTCAGCCTTAAAAGTCATATGTTGTCTGTGTAAAAACTTACATGCTGAAGAGGTCAAGAGTAGCAGTTTATAAAATACTGTAGACTCAGGAAAAAATGATATACGAAACAAACATAACTTTGTACATCCCTGGAAGGCAAACTGTATGGAGATCTTTCTAAAATAATGATTCTTAAGAATAGTGGTGAGTTGTATGCTTGCCTTGTCAGAATCACCAGGCAGAATCTTCTTCAGTCTACCCACCTGCCTTCTTTCTCACAGCTCTGCCTTCCAACCCCCTCACTTACCCAGCCAAGAATCTCTGTTGTGGTGTCATTGATACAGATGAAAACGTGTCACATTGTTTGGGAGTAGTGGCTGGAAGAGAACTCTCTAACTACCAGCTTATGCAAGGAAGGTCATAAGATGACATAGATCTATGCTGGAAAACCTTAAGATATTTCTGTATCTGTGCTGTGAATCTTTATGTAAGGTACCAGTATGTTTAAACTAATAAAGCAGGATGAAGATTCTGAAAACAAGCCTCAAAAGAAATCATCACCTTTTGGCTTTACCTGTCACCAGTGTGTCTTGAGACAACTGAAGTTACTCCAGTATCTGTGTTTGGAGGGAAAAAACAAAAAGAACAAGGAAGCATGTGTGTGTTTTAAGGCTGGTAGTTCAATAACAGTCAAACAGAAAGGAAGATGTAAAAAGCAAACGTTTATTGAATACTTCCACTAGGCCAAGAACTTCGACAGACACACATTTCACAGTATTATGTGCTGCCTGTTACTGCATGCCTGCATTTTTCGCAGAGTTCATGGAGGCTTGGTTTGAATAATTTGCTCAGTTCAGTTCAGTTCAGTTGCTCAGTCGTGTCCGACTCTTTGCGACCCCATGAATCGCAGCACACCAGGCCTCCCTGTCCATCACCAACTCCCTGACTGTACTCAAACTCATGTCCATCAAGTTGGTGATGCCATCCAACCATCTCATCCGCTGTTGTCCCCTTTTCCTCCTGCCCCCAATCCTTCCCAGCATCAGAGCCTTTTCCAATGAGTCAACTCTTCGTATGAGGTGGCCAAAGTATTGGAGTTTCAGCTTCAGCATCAGTCCTTCCAATGAATATTCAGGACTGCTTTCCTTCAGGGTTAACTGATTTGATCTCCTCGATGTCCAAGGGACTCTCAAGAGTCTTCTCCAGTACCACAGTTCGAAAGTGTCAATTCTTCGATGCTCAGGCTTCTTTATGGTACAACTCTCACATCTGTACATGACTACTGGAAAAACTATAGCTTTTACTATATGGACCTTTGTTGGCAAAGCGATGTCTCTGCTTTTTAATATGCTGTCTAGGTTTGTCATAGCTATTCTTCCAAGGAGCAAACATCTTTTAATTTTGTGGGTGCAGTCTCCATCCATATTGATCTTAGAGCCCAAGAAAATGAAATCTGACACTGTTTCCACATTTTCCCCCATCCATTTGCCATGAAACAATAGGACCAGATGCCATGATCTTAGTTTTTTGAATGCTGAATTTTAAGCCAACTTTTTCTCTCTCCTCTTTCACCTTCACCATTTCTGTGAGTTAGGAATCTGGGCAAAGCTTAGCTGGGTCCTCTGCTCAAAATGTCACCAGCCTGCAATCAAGGTGTTGTCCAGGCTGTGTTCCTTTTTGGAGCTCAGGGTCTTAGTTTTTTGAATGTTGAGTTTTAAGCCAGCTTTTTTCAGTCTCCTTTTTCACTTTCATCAAGAGGCTCTTTAGTTCCTCTTCACTTTCTGCCATAAGGGTGGTGTCATCTGCATATCTGAGGTTATTGATATTTCTCATGGCAATCTTAATTCCAGTTTATGCTTTATCCAGTCCAGCATTTTGCATATATGTTGAATAAGCAAGGTGACAATATACAGCCGTAACAGACTCCTTTCCCAATTTGGAACCAGTCCGTTATTGGCACCAGGACCCAGGGACCCCACGGGAGACTGAGCCAGATCTGCCTTTGAGTTTTTGAGTGTCTCCTGCAGAGGCATGGGTCAGCAGTAGCCTGCTGTGGGGACAGGGGTTCTGGCTGTAGCAGACCTGGGAGGTGTGGTGTGTGAGCCCCACCATATTGCCACCGAGCAGACAACCCACAAACTGGAGAACAGTTATATCAAAGAAGTTCTTGCACTGTTGGAAAAGTTCTAGGGGCCACAACAGATTTGCCAACCTGGTGATCTGGCAAAGGGACTGAGAAACCCCAGGGAATTTGACTTCAAACGCCAGTGGAATTTGATTACAGAACTTCTACAGGACTGGGGAAACAGACTCTTGGAGGGCACAAACAAATCTTTGTGAGCACCAGGACCCAGGAGAAAGAAGCAGTGACCCCACAAGAGACTGAGCAGACTTGCCTGAGAGTGTCCGGGAGCCTTCGTCGGAGGCATGGGTTGACACTGAACTGCTGTGAGGTCAGAGACACTGAATACAATAGTCCTGGCATAAGTCCTTTTGAAGGAAGTAGCCCTACCATAGTTTGGCCTCAGGGAGGGATCATAGCCCTACCCATCAACAGAAAATTGGATTAAAGATTTACTGAACATGGCCCTGCCCATCAGAGTAAGAGCTAGATTCCCCCACAGCCAGTCCCTTCCATTAGTAAGCTTCTACTAGTCTCTCATCCTTATCCATCCAAGGGCAGACAGAATGGAAGCTTCGTTAGCTTTCCAGGAAATATGCCTTTGTTTCTCACTATATCCTCACTACTCAAGTGATTCATGGACCAGCAGTGTTGCTACCCCTGGAAGCTTGTTTTTTTTTTTTTTAATTTAATTTTATTTTTAAACTTTACATAATTGTATTAGTTTTGCCAAACATCAAAATGAATCCGCCACAGGTATATATGTGTTCCCCATCCTGAACCCTCCTCCCTCCTCCCTCCCCATACCATCCCTCTGGGTCATCCCAGTGCACCAGCCCCAAGCATCCAGTATCGTGCATCGAACCTGGACTGGCAACTCGTTTCATACATGATATTTTACATGTTTCAATGCCATTCTTCCAAATCTTCCCACCCTCTCCCTCTCCCACCGAGTCCATAAGACTGTTCTATACATCAGTGTCTCTTTTGCTGTCTTGTACACAGGGTTATTGTTACCATCTTTCTAAATTCCATATATATGCATTAGTATACTGTATTGGTGTTTTTCTTTCTGGCTTACTTCAGTCTGTATAATAGGCTCCAGTTTCATCCACCTCATTAGAACTGATTCAAATGTATTCTTTTTAATGGCTGAGTAATACTCCATTGTGTATATGTACCACAGCTTTCTTATCCATTCATCTGCTGATGGACATCTAGGTTGCTTCCATGTCCTGGCTATTATAAACAGTGCTGCGATGAACATTGGGGTACACGTGTCTCTTTCCCTTCTGGTTTCCTCAGTGTGTATGCCCAGCAGTAGGATTGCTGGATCATAAGGCAGGTCTATTTCCAGTTTTTTAAGGAATCTCCACACTGTTCTCCATAGTGGCTGTACTAGTTTGCATTCCCACCAACAGTGTAAGAGGGTTCCCTTTTCTCCACACCCTCTCCAGCATTTATTGCTTGTAGACTTTTGGATCGCAGCCATTCTGACTGGTGTGAAATGGTACCTCATAGTGGTTTTGATTTGCATTTCTCTGATAATGAGTGATGTTGAGCATCTTTTCATGTGTTTGTTAGCCATCTGTATGTCTTCTTTGGAGAAATGTCTATTTAGTTCTTTGGCCCATTTTTTGATTGGGTCATTTATTTTTCTGGAGTTGAGCTGTAGGAGTTGCTTGTATATTCTCGAGATTAGTTGTTTGTCAGTTGCTTCATTTGCTGTTATTTTCTCCCATTCTGAAGGCTGCCTTTTCACCTTGCTAATAGTTTCCTTTGATGTGCAGAAGCTTTTAAGGTTAATTAGGTCCCATTTGTTTATTTTTGCTTTTATTTCCAATATTCTGGGAGGTGGGTCATAGAGGATCCTGCTGTGATGTATGTCAGAGAGTGTTTTGCCTATGTTCTCCTCTAGGAGTTTTATAGTTTCTGGTCTTACATTTAGATCTTTAATCCATTTTGAGTTTATTTTTGTGTATGGTGTTAGAAAGTGTTCTAGTTCCATTCTTGTACAAGTGGTTGACCAGATTTCCCAGCACCACTTGTTAAAGAGATTGTCTTTAATCCATTGTATATTCTTGCCTCCTTTGTCAAAGATAAGGTGTCCATATGTGCGTGGATTTATCTCTGGGCTTTCTATTTTGTTCCATTGATCTATATTTCTGTCTTTGTGCCAGTACCATACTGTCTTGATAACTGTGGCTTTGTAGTAGAGCCTGAAGTCAGGTAGGTTGATTCCTCCAGTTCCATTCTTCTTTCTCAAGATCGCTTTGGCTATTCGAGGTTTTTTGTATTTCCATACAAATTGTGAAATTATTTGTTCTAGCTCTGTGAAGAATACTGTTGGTAGCTTGATAGGGATTGCATTGAATCTATAGATTGCTTTGGGTAGTATACTCATTTTCACTATATTGATTCTTCCAATCCATGAACATGGTATATTTCTCCATCTGTTAGTGTCCTCTTTGATTTCTTTCACCAGTGTTTTATAGTTTTCTATATATAGGTCTTTAGTTTCTTTAGGTAGATATATTCCTAAGTATTTTATTCTTTCCGTTGCAATGGTGAATGGAATTGTTTCCTTAATTTCTCTTTCTGTTTTCTCATTATTAGTGTATAGGAATGCAAGGGATTTCTGTGTGTTGATTTTATATCCTGCAACTTTAGCTTTGATTATGTTGAGGTATGTTCCTTCTATTCCTGCTTTCTGGAGAGTTTTTTCATAAATGAATGTTGAATTTTGTCAAAGGCTTTCTCTGCCTCTATTGAGATAATCATATGGTTTTTATTTTTCAATTTGTTAATGTGGTGTATTACATTGATTGATTTGCGGATATTGAAGAATCCTTGCATCCCTGGGATAAAGCCCACTTGGTCATGGTGTGTGATCTTTTTAATGTGTTGTTGGATTCTGATTGCTAGAATTTTGTTAAGGATTTTTGCATCTATGTTCATCAGTGGTATTGGCCTGTAGATATAACAATTATAAATATATATGCACGCAACATGGGAGCACCGCAGTATGTAAGACAAATGCTAACAAGTATGAAAGGAGAAATTAACAATAACACAATAATAGTGGGAGACTTTAATACCCCACTCACACCTATGGATAGATCAACTAAACAGAAAATTAACAAGGAAACACAAACTTTAAACAATACAATAGACCAGTTAGACCTAATTGATATCTATAGGACATTTCATCCCAAAACAATGAATTTCACCTTTTTCTCAAGCGCACATGGAACCTTCTCCAGGATAGATCACATCCTGGGCCATAAAGCTAGCCTTGGTAAATTCAAAAAAATAGAAATCATCCCAAGCATCTTTTCTGACCACAATGCAGTAAGATTAGATCTCAATTACAGGAGAAAAACTATTAAAAATTCCAACATATGGAGGCTGAACAACACGCTGCTGAATAACCAACAAATCACAGAAGAAATAAAAAAAGAAATCAAAATTTGCATAGAAACGAATGAAAATGAAAACACAACAACCCAAAACCTGTGGGACACGGTAAAAGCAGTCCTAAGGGGAAAGTCCATAGCAATACAGGCATACCTCAAGAAAAAGAAAAAAGTCAAATAAATAACCTAACTCTACACCTAAAGCAACTAGAAAAGGAAGAAATGAAGAACCCCAGGGTTAGTAGAAGGAAAGAAATCTTAAAACTTAGAGCAGAAATAAATGCAAAAGAAACAAAAGAGATCATAGCAAAAATCAACAAAACCAAAAGCTGGTTTTTTGAAAGGATAAATCAAATTGACAAACCATTAGCCAGACTCATCAAGAAACAAAGGGAGAAAAAGCAAATCAATAAAATTAGAAATAAAAATGGAGAGATCACAACAGACAACACAGAAATACAAAGGATCATAAGAGAGTACTATCAACAATTATATGCCAATAAAATGGACAACGAGGAAGAAATGGACAAATTCTTAGAAAAGTACAACTTTCCAAAACTCGACCAGGAAGAAATAGAAAATCTTAACAGACCCATCACAAGCACGGAAATTGAAACTGTAATCAAAAATCTTCCAGCAAATAAAAGCCCAAGTCCAGATGGCATCACAGCTGAATTCTACCAAAAATTTAGAGAAGAGCTAACACCTATCCTGCTTAAACTCTTCCAGAAAATTGCAGAGGATGGTAAACTTCCAAACTCATTCTATGAGGCCACCATCACCCTAATACCAAAACCTGGAAGCTTGTTAAAATGCAGAGTCTTAGGCCTCATGCACACCTGCTAAAGGAAATCCTTCATTTAGTAAGATCCTAGGTAATTTATGTGCATATTAGTGTTTTGAGAAGCACCAGGATACATCACATATTGAGCAGCATTGCTTCCTCTGTGGGCTGCACCCAGCTTGTTTTTTCTTGGCCAGAGCAAGTGGGTAATAGACCTTAACCCACAGCTGGTAACAATCTTAAGAAGAAATAGTAAGATCATGTCAAGCTGCTTTAAATTAATACATGTTTCCAGGGTCAGACAAATTACATCCTTGGGATATAGAAAAAAATTTATAGCTGTGATTAGAGAAACACCATCAGTAATCTCTGAAGAATCACAGGGAACCATAGAGGTTCCTTTTTTTTTTCCTAAAGAAAGAAAAAGATAAATTCTGAAAATCACTGGGTAATGAATCTGACAGCAATTTCCTACAATATTCTGGAAGGAATTATTAAACAGGTAACTTGTCAGATCTTAGAAATAGAAGTGGTGATTACCAGGAATTATGCTAAATTAACTTCATTTATTTTTCTTATAATGTATTTCTAAGAGTGGGAGGTTCACATAGGCATGGTTTTAGATAGGTATTTACAAATCTTCTAATAATATCTTTATAGATCATGTGCAGAAATGTACAGATAATAGCACAGCCAAATTCATGGTTTGTTGAATGATTATTATCTTGTTGTTTAGTCACTAAGTCATGTACGACTCTGTGACCCCATGAACTATAGCCCCATCAGGCTCCTCTGTTCATGGGATTTCCCAGGCAAGAATGGAGTGGGTTGTTATGGAGTGGGTTGCTATGCCCTCCTCCAGAGGAGCTTCCCAACCCAGGGATCAAACATGCATCTCCTGTATTGGCAGATGGGTTCTTTACCACTGAGCCACCAGGGAGGCCCGAATGATTATCTACTGCAAGTTTAATGACAAATATGAGGAAAGGTGTTGATAGTAGGTCTGTATGTCAATCATGGTTCAGTTATAGAAGAACTCCTAGGAATGATATGAAATAAGGCACTGATTATTATACATTGACCTTACACAATTCTGGGAACTGGTTAAAGTGTTTATGTGCTTTCCCTGGATCTGAAGTCAGCATGGCAAGAAGTCAGGAAGAAAATATGGATGAGAAGTTGGTGAGAGCACAGACAAACAGGAACGTGTGAGGAGGATGGTCTGACTCCTGCTTCAGCCTCTAGGTTTCCAGTTCTGTGATGCAGATATCTGGCAGGAGAAGCAGAGGTCCAAATGAGCACCTGGCCTGGAAGTAGGAGAAGCTGGAGTTGTGGCTCTGGCAGGTGCTGCATCCAATGAACTCAGCCAAATAATTCATAACCCATCTGTAGGAGCTACAAAAGCATCTGACCCAACCCCAGGCTTCCATGCTCAAATAAGGCTGCTGTGTCATTTTTGCCTTCTGATGTCACCTAAACCCCTCCTGTGGCCAATCATCTCAGAACCACGAGGGAAAGGAATTCTGGGAAATGTAGTTTCTGCTTAGCCAAATTGACAGTTCAAAGCTAATACCAGTTGCAAGCTTTGTTCTTAGCCTTACTGATTATTTTCAATAATGCAAAGCTGTGAATGAAAACACATGCTGGATGGTAGGATTCAAAGGAAAATCTCAATAAACTGATATCTCATCTTTCAGTTCAGTTCAGTTGCTCAGTCATGTCTGACTCTTTGTGACCCCATGAACCACAGCATGTCAGGCCTCCCTATCCATCACCAACTCCCGGAGTCCACCCAAACCCATGTCCATTGAGTAGGTAATGCCATCCAACCATCTCATCCTCTGTCGTCCCCTTCTCCTCCTGCCCTCAATCTTTCCCAGCATCAGGGTCTTTTCCAATGAGTCAGCTCTTTGGATCAGGTGGCCAAAGTATTGGAGTTTCAGCTTCAACATCAGTCCTTCCAATGAACACCCAGGACTGATCTCCTTTAGGATGGACTGGTTGGATCTCCTTGCTGTCCAAGGGACTCTCAGGAGTCTTCTCCAACACCACAGCTCAAAAGCATCAATTCTTCAGCACTCAGCTTTCTTCACAGTCCAACTCTCACATCTATACATGACCACTGGAAAAACAATAGCCTTGACTAGATGGACCTTTGTTGACAAAGTAATGTCTCTGCTTTTCAATATGCTATCTAGGTTATAACTTTTCTTCCAAGGAGTAAGCATCTTTTAATTTCATGGCTGCAGTCACCATCTGTAGTGATTTTGGAGCCCCCAAAAATAAAGTCTTTAGCTCACATTAAATGTAAGAGGCCCCTCTTGACCACACTCAGAGAACTAGGATCTCAGCCTCCAAAATCATCCTATGTTCTCAGACTTGTCATATTTTCCCTATTTTTCTTATCAGTATCCATTGTATGTAGTTATTGGTTTATTTATGTTTTGTCACCTCCACCAGAATGCAAGTTTCACAAGAGGGCCTTGCCCATTTTGTTCAATGCTCAGTCTTCAGCACCTAGAATAAAAAGTCACAAAGAAGGCACTCAGTAAATATTTGTTGCATAAATCTATAATGAAGTTTAAGAATATACATAACATCATATATTAAGAGATGAAAAACCACCTCTATAAGTGAAGAATAATTCATGAGAGAAAGTAAACTTGGGGCTTTTGTTGATAGCAAGTACAAATTTCTAATCAAATTAGAAAATTAATGCATGTTATATTTATATTGGAAACCCAGGAGTAAAGTTCACATTATGCTCTGTATGGAAGGAGATGAAGTACCCTGTTTTTAAAAGATAAAGAGCTGCCATATCAATAGGCTAAAGAAAAAAATAGTATGTGATCATATCTATCAATGCAGAAAAAGGAGTTGACAAAATCCAATACCCATTTATGATAAAAAAAAATAAAACCTTATCAAACTATGAATAGAGAGGAACTTTCTCAACTTGATAAATAGCATCTACAAAAAAACTACAGTCAACATTTTACTTAATGGTGAAATGCTGGGTACTTTCCTCCTAAGATTTGAAACAAGACAAGGATGTTCACTATTACCAATCCTAATCAACCTCATATTAGAAGCTAATACAGTAAGACAATAAGAGATAATCAGAGGTATAGAGATTGGGAAGGACTTGTTTGCAGATGACATGATTGTCTATGTAGAATTCCAAAGAATTGACCAAAAAAAAAAAAAAAAAAAAGCCCAGAAGACAATCAAGCATAGCAAGTTCAGTTCAGTTCAGTTCAGTTCAGTCGTTCAGTCATGTCTGACTCTTTGCGACCCCCTGAATTGCAGCACGCCAGGCCTCCCTGTCCATCACCAACTCCCGGAGTTCACTCAGACTCACGTCCATCAAGTCAGTGATGCCATCCAGCCATCTCATCCTCTGTCGTCCCCTTCTCCTCCTGCCCTCAATCCCTCCCAGCATCAGAGTCTTTTCCAATGAGTCAACTCTTGCATGAGGTGGCCAAAGTACTGGAATTTCAGCTTCAGCATTGTTCCCTCCAAAGAAATCCCAGGGCTGATCTCCTTCAGAATGGACTGGATGGATCTCCTTGCAGTCCAAGGGACTCTCAAGAGTCTTCTCCAACACCACAGTTCAAAAGCATCAATTCTTCAGCGCTCAGCCTTCTTCACAGTCCAACTCTCACATCCATACATGACCACAGGAAAAACTATAGCCTTGACTAGATGAACCTTTGTTGGCAAAGTAATGTCTCTGCTTTTCAATATGCTATCTAGGTTGGTCATAACTTTCCTTCCAAGGATTAAGCGTCTTTTAATTTCATGGCTGCAGTTACCATCTGCAGTGATTTTGGAGCCCCCAAAATAAAGTCTGACACTGTTTCCACTGTTTCCCCATCTATTTCCCATGAAGTGATGGGACCGGATGCCATGATCTTCATTTTCTGAATGTTGAGCTTTAAGCCAACTTTTTCACTCTCCTCTTTCACTTTCATCAAGAGGCTTTTTAGTTCCTCTTCACTTAAGGGTACAAAGTGGATAAACAATATTAATTGTTTTCTAATTGCCAATAATTACACTACACTTTATTGACAAAAGCATGAAAAATGAAATGCATAAATGCATAAATTTAAGAAAAATAGATACAGGCTCTACAAATGGAAAACCATAAGATTCTGATGAAATAAATAAAAAATATCTAAACAAAGAGATAATCTGTGTTGATAGATTGGAAGACTCAATATTGTCAAGATATCAATTCTTCTGTTTGAACTGTACATTCAATGTAATCTCAACCAATATCCCAGAAATCTATTTTCAAGTTTATATGGAAAGATGGGACACCTTGGATAGCCATATAACACTGAGAACAAAATTGATGAACTTATACCAAGAGATTTCAAGACTTACTATATAGCAATAATAATCAAACAAGCATGGAATTAGTGAAAGAATAGACACATAGATTAATGAAATAGAATATTCATTTATCTCACCCAGAGATAAGCTAATATAAATTGGTCCTTGACAAAAAAAGGCAATTCAATGCAAAATAGATAGTCTTCAACAAATTGGTGCAGGAACAATTGGACATCCATGTACAAGAAGAAAGATCTAAACACAGACCTTACAAGTTTTACAAAAATTAAATCAAAATAGATCAAAGAGCTAATTTTAAATTGTAAAAGTACAGAATGTAAAATGTGAAACTACAGAGCTTTTGGAAAATAACATAGGAGGGAATTCCTCGGCAGTCTAGTGCTTAGGACTCAGCGCTTTCACTGCCATGGCCTGGGGGTCAGTCTCTGGTCCGGGAAACTAAGGTTCCACAAGCCATTCAGTATGGCCAAAAAATAAAATAAAAAAATACAGGAGAATATCTAGGTGACCATGGGTTTGGTAGTGACTTTTGAGATAAAGTGTCAAAAGCATGATCCATAGATTAAAAAAAAAAAAGTATTATCAGTTGGACTTCTTAAAAATTAAAAACTTATGCTCTGTGAAAGACACTTGTTAAGAGACTAAAAAGACAAGTCATAGATAAGCAGAAAATATTTTTAAAACACATATTTGATATAAGTATTTTATCTAAAATATATAGAGAATTTTAAAATTAAAAAATCTGATTTTTAAGGTGGGCAAAGGATCCAGACTGATACCTCACTAAGGGAAACATGCAGATAGTAAATAAGGATATGAAAAGAAACCCAACATCACTTGACACTAGGAAATTGCAAGTTAAAACAGAAATGAAATAGCATTAAGGCATGTAGGTTGAATTAGCAAAGTGTCGGAGATACTTAAACAATTTTGAATTAAGTTATAAGGGTGGATACCTGACACTGTGCACTTATCAAAACCCATAGAACTTTCCAGCACAAATGAACCTTAATATATGCAAATTAAAAAAATTGTTAGTATGCTGGGAATATTTTCAGCATAGAATGCAGATTTTAACAAAATACATAACTGTATTATAAAAGTATGAAACAGCTTCCCTGAATGGGGTAATGGGAAAAGGTACTGATTAAGCAACTTTGCAAATGAGCTGAATTCATAAAACTAAAGTTAAAAAATATCATGTATAAGCACTGCATAAAGTTGTTTCTCACCTGGGGACAGGTTACAGTTTGGGTGTTGCTTTACAAGTATACTGAAATTGAACAGTTAGGTAAGTGGGGGAAGAATGATGGGAGCCAGATTTCTCAAAGTTGGAGTGGAAATTTACAGATAAGCAAGGAAGGAAGCTAGAATGATTCATGTAATGGTTTAGAATTGGAACCATCAGTATGAACTCATGTTTAGCTTAATATAGGTACAGATAGTTACATAGCGAAATATTTTTAGATATGCATATAACATGAGTTAAGTATACACACGTATTTTTTGCTCTGTGAGCTGAAAGGACTTATAAACAACTTCACCCCAATAGCAGCAAGCATATCTTAGTTCTTTTTTTAAAAAATAATTACTTATTTACTTGTCTGTGCTGTTTCATCATTGTTGCATGGGCTACTCTCTAGTTGCGATGCTCGGACTTCTCACTGTGGTGCCTTCTCTTGCTGCGGAGCTTGCACAGACTCTCGGGTCCTCAGGCTTCAGTAGTTGCGGCTCCCGGGCTCTAGAGCACAACCTCGATAGTCATGGCACATGGGCTTAGTTGCCCCACGGCCCTTGGGATCTTCCCTGAACAAGGATCAAACCTGTGTCTCCTGCAGTGGCAGGTGGATTCTTCATCACTGAGCCATCAGGGGAGACCTAACTCTTAGTTCTTGTTTTCTAATACTATTCTTCAATAAATAAACAGGCAAATACATAAAATACGACATCTAGGGGAAATGGTTGATTTTAGATTTCAGGTAGGAAATATATTAATACAGTTTGATTCCAGAGAATGTTATAATGCCTGAAAATAAGGAAGTACTTAAGTAAAATCAAACAGATAAAAGCCCCCAATGATGAAGATATTTCAAAGAAATAAAACCGCCAAATGAAAGTGCTCCCAGTTACCAAAGCTGGGAACAATTCGAGGAACCAGATAAAAGAAAACAGTACTAAATTATAACCCAAAGTATGAAATAAATATCCATGAGTCTGTAAAGATGTAAATAAATGTAATAAGTAAATGAGGGTCCAAGACAAACATCCCATGCAAATGAATTCCAAATAATGTATATTGATATTCCATCCTCAAAGAAACGAGGCTTCACCTCCCAGTCTTTAAATATGGACACTGCACTGTGATGTTCTTCCAAAGAACACAATATGGAGAGGCAGGTGAGGGGAGAGTAACTTTGTGGAGGAGAAACGTGATGAACACTACCTCTCTAGGTGATCAAGGTCAGCTTCAACACTGATGTCATGATCATAGTATGTACTTTTGACCTGCTGTGTTGAAAGTGTCACTTTACCTCCCTTGTTTTTATCCGTGAGTCCATAATCCCAGTCTAACCGTGAGAAAATCTTCAGACAATCCTGACTGAAGGACAGGACATTCTACAACATATTTGACCTGTATTCCTCAAAAATGGCCATGCCATTAAAAAACAGGAAACTGTCATAGTCATGAAGAACCTAATAAAATGTTATGTCTAGATGGGATCCTGGACATTGGGTAAAAACTAAGGAAATCTGAGGATTTTAGTAAATAATCATGCTTCACTATAGGTCCATGAATTGTGACAAATGTCCCATATTAATATATATGAGATACTAATAATAAGAGAAACTGGGTATGCATGGCATACAGAAAATCTCTCCTCTATCATTGCAATTTTTTTTTTGAAAATCTAAACTACATTTAAGAGAAAAATTTCATTTTATAAAAGAAAAAGTGCAGAAGACAAAATCAGTGAGTGACTCTTGTAGCCAGGTTATAGATGGAATGGCTGATATAAAAAAATAGAGACTATGTATGAGGTACTGATAATTGAATACTTGCTTAGGCAGTACTGGAAATTGAAGTACTGGTCATTTTTGCCTTCAAATATTTCAGATGTTGACTGTAAAGGCATCATACTCAATGTCGTTTCCAGTGGCTTAATAAGAATAAATTGATTAAAGTTACATGAAAGCAGATTTCAACTCAGATTGAAAGACTTTTTGGATGATCTGAGCTGTCCAAACATGACTAATCTGCATTTGGAGGGAGACAGAGCACTTCCTCCTTCTGATCTTCAAGCTGAAGCTAAAGGAATGTCATGGTGAAGAACAGTTGGAGGAGAATGAGTCCAAAGGTGTCTTCATCACAGATGCAGTGAGTCCATGAGTGTTACCCAACACCGGTGCAATCACATTGGTTCTCGTGGCTGCAAGGCAGGCCTCTGAAACAAGTTATTTTCTTAGGATGTCCAGATGGCAATTTTTTCTCTCATCATCTTGGAATTACACACTCTAGATAGGAAGGGAGAAATGATTGTTGAGCACTGTGAGAAATGAGGAGAAGGCAATGGCACCCCACTCCAGTACTCTTGCCTGGAAAATCCCATGGACGGAGGAGCCTGGTAGGCTGCAGTCCATGGGGTCACGAAGAGTCAGACACGACTTCACTTTCACTTTTCACTTTCACACATTGGAGAAGGAAATGGCAACTCACTCCAGTGTTCTTGCCTGGAGAATCCCAGGGACGGGGGAGCCAGAGTCGGACATGACTGAAGTGACTTAGCAGTGAGAAATGAATTTAAGGAAAGCCTCTGAGATTACATTTATGGACCTGCAGTCTTCTCTTAAAAATAACACTAACAAAAAGGGAAAGAAAACAAAATGGACCAAGTGGCACTAGTGGTAAAGAATCCACCTGCCAAGGCAGGAGACATAAAAGATATGGGTTCGAGCCCTGGGTTGGAAAGATCCCCTGGAGGAGGAAATGGTAATCACTTCCCTCTTCTTGCCTGGAAATCCCATGGACAGAGGAACCTGGTGGGCTGCAGTCCATGGGGCTGCAAAGAGTTGGACCCAACTGAGTGACTACTGCTACTGCTAAGTCACTTCAGTCGTGTCCAACTCTGTGCGACCCCATAGATGGCAGCCCGCCAGGCTCCCCCGTCCCTGGGATTCTCCAGGCAAGAACGCTGGAGTAAGTTGCCATTTCCTTCTCCAGTGCATGAAAGTGAAAAGTGAAAGGGAAGTCGCTCAGTCGTGTCCGACCCTTAGCGACCCCATGGACTGCAGCCTACCAGGCTCCTCCATCCATGGGATTTTCCAGGCAAGAGTACTGGAGTGGGGTGCCATCGCCTTCTCTGAACCGAGCGACTAACCCTCACTTTTTCATTCTTCTTTTAAAAAGAACACAAACAAAATGAGAAAGAAAGCAGAATGGAGACATAAAACAAACTACCCACAGTGGTTTCATACTGGGTATTATCCCAGTTTTCAAGATTACTGGCATTGATGATGCTTGAGGCCATCTACATTGATGAGGGATAACATTTGAAGGATGTGTGTGCTTGCTAAGTTGTTGCTTCAGTCATGTCTGATTCTTTGCGACCCATGGACTGAAGCCCACCAGGCTCCTCTGTCCATGGAATTCTCCAGGCAAGAATACTGGAGTGGGTTGCCATTCTCTCCTCCAGGGCATCTTCCAGACCCAGCGATCAAGCCCGTATCTCCTGCAGCTCCTGCATTGCAGGCAGATTCTTTACTGCTGAGCTATGGAGGGGAAACCTTTTTAAGAGCAAGCATTCACTACTCTTTTACATAGGACCAGATGGCACTTAGCCTCTGGAAATTCAGATCAGTTTCATTCTCTTCTGAAATGAATAGCACCAGCAGAAATTTTTGGTTACTGCCCTTCTGCTGTGCTGTGCTTGGTCGCTCAGTTGTGTCAGACTCTTTGTGACCCCATGGACTGTAGCCCGGCAGGCTCCTCTATCCATGGGATTTCCCAGGCAAGAATACTGCAGTAGGCTGCCGTTTCCTTCTTCAGGGGATCTTCTCCACCCAGGGGTTGAATCGGGTCTCCTGCATTGTAGGCAAATTCTTTACTGACTGAGCCACCAGAGTAGCCCTCCATCGTGTCTGCTCTCTAATAAATGTATACATTGAATACCAGGCAAAGTGTAGGCCTTCACATAAAAAATAATTTAGCCAGTAGATCTCAGATCAAGCAGTATGTCGGGGGACATCCCTGGCGGTCCAGTGGTGAAGACGTTGTGCTTCCACCGCAGGTGGTGCAGGTTCAAGCCCTGGTTGGGGAACTAAGATCCCACAGGCTGCATGGTGTGGCTAAAAAGTTCAAAAAGAGAAATATCTCAGGATATTTGCTATAGAGAGAGTAAGATTTGCATATGTAAATGAGTGTGTGTATGTATAGCCTGTGAGATTTTTAGTAATAAAAACGTCTATTCAGAGAGTTGTACCACATTGAAATGTAAGTACGTAAGTACACAGTAAGTAGTCTGTCATTGTAGACTCTACCTCTTGGCAGTGGTTTGCATGCCAAGAGTACATGTAAATAAGGTAATTTTTTAGTAGAAGATCCTGACCTTTAGATTTTATGTCCACTCTCATTCTAATTTCTTTGCTGATATTAATTATAGTCAAATTAATGTTATGGTGTATGACAAAGGGCAGAAGACAGGCCAGGCCTGTTTTTTATTGAGAATTTGCAGGCATAACAGCCTGGCCTCTCTGACCCATCTCGGTCTTATCTCTAGTCTAAGAGGGTTTTTTTATTTTTTATTTTTATCTCCAGCATCAGTTTCTAAGAGCATCCATTTCCTAGGTTCATACCCCAAGGGCAATGGTACTCCTAGCATGGGTCTTCAAAGCATCAGCTCCCATGGTATCAACAGGCTTTCATACTTCATCCACATCCTTCCTCTTTGGAGTGTCGCTTTCATTATTTGTGTCCTTGCAGTTCTCCTTACATAGACTTTAAACTCCTTTACCACTGGGGACAGTGTTGTGTGTATTTGTTCATTCCTTCCAGCTCCATGATGGTGTTTTGTATTTGTTTTGTACCTCCCTGCTATTGCCCAGCCTGGACCTTCAACCCTTTCCCTCTTCATCAACCTATTATTATCCACATATTATTTAAGGGTCATTTGAAATGTCATAGCCTCTGAGAAACAGCTTGTTCAGTTGGAATTAATCACATCTTTCACTGTATTCCCACTCCACTTTGCTTTGGTCTCTTTTATAGCTTTTCCCTTCTTCTGTGTATTTTACTTATTTGTATCTCACACCCACCCCAGAAACACACACATACACACACTCTGTTGGCAGCTTCTTGTAGACAGCCATCCTACTTATCCCAGCACAAGGACTAGTATCAGCTTTACACATTGCTGCTGCTGCTAAGTCACTTCAGTCGTGTCCGACTCTTTGCAACTGCATGGACTGCAGCCTACCAGGCTCCTCTGCCCATGGGATTTTCCAGGCAAGAGTACTGGAGTGGGTTGCCATTACACATTGCAGATGCCTCATAAATGTGAATTGAATGACACAACTCAACATCTAGTTAATAACTATTCTCTAAGGGCTCAAAAAATTCTATCCCTGGCTTGGACCTCCCCTTTACCTATCTTGTACTCATTCTTCAATTATCTGCTTATCTTCAGTTGGCTTTCTAATTAGAATACCCAACTCACTATGACCAGGAAACTTCTGCTATTTTTCCTTACTCTGTGTGGGTGTGTGTGCACGTTCAGTCATTCAGTAGTGTCCGACACTTTGTGACCCCATGGACTATAGTCTGCCAGGCTCCTCTGTCCATGGAATTCTCCAGGCAAGAATACTGGAGTAGGTAGCCATGCCCTTTTCTAGGTGATCTTTCTGACCCAGGGATCGAACACAGGTCTCCTGCATTGCAGGCAGATTCTTTATTGTCTGGGCCACCAGGGAAGCCCCCTTTTTCTTTATGGAGTCTTCCTTATCTCAGTATAATTGAGTACCACCTGTAGTGCCGTTCAGGCCAGACCTGACAGTAAGCCTTGATTTGCCCTTTCCTCGTATTGCATATCAAATTCATTAATATGTCATGTCAGTTCATTACCCAAATATATCTTGAATCTTATACATTTCACCATCTCCCTCTCCATAGTCCTGGTCCAGGCCACTGTGATCTTGCCCCTGTGTTAGCACCATTATCATTTTACTTCAACTACACAAGATCCTAATCAGTGTCCTGGCCTCCATTGTTGGTCCCCCCTGAAATAGGTTCTCCACGCAGTAGCCAGAGAAAGCTCTCTATGGCATACATCAGACCATAGCATTCCCATTTGAAAGCTCCCTAATGGCTTCTATTTAGAATGAAATGAAGACTTTTACTTACATTACCTAAAAGCCCTCATAATCTGTCCCTGAATACTTCTGACTTTCCTTCTTTCTTTGCCCCCTGTTCACTGTGCTTCAATGACATACTTCCTTCCTGTCCTCCAGACACGGCCAAGTAGTTTGTTCCTGCCTGGGAATATTGTTTTTGCTGTGGTTTCAGTTCAGAGCCTCGTATGACCATGTCCTGACCGTAAGCCCCCTCAATCATCCTCTTCCATGATCTCATGTCTTTCTAGCACTTACTAGGTGCAGGATGCTCATGTCTTTCTAGCACATACTAGGTGCAGGATGCTCCCCTACTAGGCTGTGATCACTAGTATCTAAAATAGCACCTGCCTTAATCTGTATTTCTGGTTGGCTGATAGGCTAATGCAATCTTGTTGGAGTATTGTTGCTTTACAATGTTGTGTTAGTTTCTGTTGTAAAGCAAAGTGAGTCAGCCACACATATACATATATTCCCTCTTCCTTGAATTTCCTACCTGTTTAGGTCACCACAGAGCACTGAGTAGAGTTCCCTGTGCTATACAGTAGGTTCTCATCAGTTATTTATTTTACACCTGGTAGAACATTTATGGGCTTCCCTTGTGACTCAGCTGGTACAGAATCCACCTGCAATGTGGGGGACCTATGTTCAATCCCTGGGTCAGGAAGATCCTCTGGAGAAGAGAATGGCAACCCACTCTAGTATTCTTGCCTGGAGAATCCCCATGGACTGAGGAGCCTGGCGGGCTACAGTCCATGGGGTCGCAAAGAGTCGAACACAGCTGAGCAACTAAGCATAGCAGCATGCCAATCCCAGTCTCCCAGTCCATATGTTAGTTCTCTACATCTGCATCTCTATTTCTGCATTGCAGATAAGTTCATCCATCTGCATCTTGCATCTCTAGGTAGTGGGTTCCCTTTTCATGGTTAAGGATTTTTGCCCTGTCTTGTGGTGATTTGTGCACCTCACAGCTGTTTCCTGTGACCGCGAACCCCTTAGAAGTAGACACCACGCTTGTCTCACTACTGCTGGTCAGAGAACTCGGCCCAGAGTTGTACCGAAATAGATGAGCATGTATGTTTCTCTTTAATCCCATAATCACTTTTTCTCCCTCATTCTTTTTCTAATGGAATTGCTTGTTAGTTATAGGAAACTTAAATCCCTATTAGAGCCTTTTAAAACTGAGATTGGAGAATTGATGAGGCCTATAATTGGTAAAAGAAACTCTGACCTGAGGTGCTTGCCTAATGAAAGAAGGTAGTAGGAGGACAGTGGGAATAGTTTCACTTAATGGAGAAGATGAAGAGTTGATGCCCATGGTAGCAGTTTATTAGGCAGGAAAACCACTGCTATCAGTTCATTGAAAAAATGATCTGTCATAAGAGTTCATCTGCTCTACAAGCTGAGAGACCAGCTTAGGTATTTTCACAAATTGCTGCCTTTTACTTATATGAATGTGATTAAATGAAGATTTATCTTTATTGTAAAATTTTATATCACATCACTTGATATTTTAAATTAAACAATGACAATGGACCTTCATCAGTGGCTTTACTCCCAACCAAGGGAATGACTTCAGGGTTTCTTGGCAAACTCTCATGACCAAGAAGCAATCTGATCTTGTTAATAAAAAAACAAGAAACAGACTATTATCAATATTCTGCAAGCATAGCCCAGTTTGTTTTTAGTGTTTTCAAGTTAGTTTTCTCACATCACACACTGTACTAGATTTTGAAAGTTGACCCCAAAGAGCTTTATTTCTCATTTCTTTTGAACGTCACCCAAGTCCATATTCCCTCCAGACAGGTTCTGGGCCTTGTGTTAATGACTTCTGATCCTGAGGAAAAATTAGGAACTCTTTCCAAGCTGTCCTCTCTTTGTGCTTCAGACAACCTCATTCCTCCACTCCCATGTCAAAGCTGCTGTTTCCTTAGTGTCTTTCTTCCAACTAGATGAATGAAGGAAAAAAATAGATTTGTCGATGAGTAATGACACCTTCATGTGTGGATCCAAACGTACTTGCACTTTTAAAATAAAAGTTCCTAGAGGGATCAATATTTTAAGAGTAATAAATTATCAGTGGTAGAATTTTAGACACCACATTAATCCATATCATATTTTGAAATGCCCATTATGCACCTAATGTCTAATGAGGATAGAGTAAATTAGTGGAGATTTAAAAAGTAGTTGCATGTAGTTTACCTTGTTAAAATATCACAGGTTTCCTTTTTATGGTCCAGTGTCAATTTGATGCCCAGAAAAGTACTCGAAAGTGTCCTCAATGCATCATGGGGAGCCCTGTGCCCTTCTCCGTCAGCATGGCCCCTCTAAAGTTAAATGTGGAAACAAGCACAGCAGCTATGGGCTACATGGGCTTGGTAGAGCCTCAAGATTGACATATGCAAGATGAACTCATTGTTTTTTTTCTTCCTTTCTCTGAGACATATGTTAGTTGCTGAGACATATGTTAGTCTCTCAGTTGTGTCTGACTCTCTGCAACCCCATGGACTGTAGCCCACCAGGTTCCTCTGTCCATGGGATTCTCCAGGCAAAATGCTGGAGTGGGTAGCCAATTCCTTCTCTGGGGGTGGGGGTGGGGGGACCGGTCTTCCCAACCTGGGAACCGAACCCAAGTCTCCTGCATTACAGGCAGATTCTTTACCATCTGAGCCACCAGGGAAACCCCATCTGAGACAGTCTCTTCTTTATTTCCTGTCTTTGTTAAAAGCATCAGCAAATAATCATCTACTTAAGCCAGAAACTAGAGGTGATCTTAAGAAAAATTATTCTTTCTCAACTTCCAGATATATCTATTCACCAAAACTTGTAAATTCTACCTTTTATCCTCACTGCTGCTCATCTAGATTAGTGTTGACCTTCCTCACATTGACCTTGGGCTATTGAAGTAACCTTTCATTACCTGCAGAATTAACACAAAACTAAAGCAAAAACTCGTGTTGATCCTTCATGATCTTGCTTTGCTTCTACATGGCACGGCTTTGTTACCTGACATTCATCAATGGAAGTGTATATTCCAGGTGTTTCAGTTTTGCCTGAAATGTTACTGACTTTTAATTTTTTTCCAGATGTAAGCAAAGCTGTCCCCTTAAATATAGCTATGACACAGAAAGTTAAAATTAATAAATAATATGGGTACTGGAACCAGAAACCTAAGTCTAATTACAAATTAGATAACAACAGGGCTAAGGGTCTTATTAGGTTCAAATAATTGTAGGTAAAGAAGGAAAGAAAATTGTGCTATCTACTAAAGAAAATTCCCTTCCCAAGGGTGATCCATTCCATAATCACCCCTTGAGCCCTTACTGGTCTTTAAAAGTTCTGTATTCTTTCTTGCCTTGTGACACTCTTCTATATATGACATTCTCACTACATGAAATTCTTCTCCTCCTGAGCCCATTCCTACGTATCTGTCAAGATTCTTTGCAGACACAACATCTTCTGTGAAATTTGACTGTTCTGATATTTGGACAGAGTGGGTTTCTCCCTATATTGTGTAGCCATTAGACTCAATGTATGCCTTTATCATAAAATGCATTGCTTTGGGTGACAAATGCCTGATTCTTTGCTGCCTCTAGTAGACATTGATGAGATTTAAAGTCTAACTGAACAGGACACTCTGGGGCCTTCCTGGGACAGACCCCTCCCCGCATGTCCTCTGCCTGCCTCTTGTTTGTAGAAAATCTGTTATCACCCAGGCCATTTCCCCTGAGCCAAAAAATAGTTGGCTCAAAAATTAATGAATAAAAGGATGTGAACATGTACTGACAAAAGTAGCAGTTGGGCCAGTAGAGCTGATAAGAATTTAAACTGTAAATCAGCCATATAGCAATCACAGAGTCTTTAGTTTCTCCCTGAAGTACATAGATTACAGTACCTGATGCATGTTCCTGAGTTGTTTTACAGATACTAAAACCCCCCATCAAATGAAAGAAGTTTGCTTCCTTCTTCTTCATGCTCTTCTCATGAGTATGGCCGTGCTTATGGTCATCAAACATCAGCTTGCATGACCATGAGCATGCAGCCCCAAGACCACTGGAACCTGAGAACTGATAATTTGAACCCCTGTGACATGACCCTGTTACCTCATCATCAAAAACCAGAGAATTTTGCATGAGCTCATCACATACCCTGTGACTCCCTTCATTCAACTTGCCCTTAAAAATTCTTCCCTGGAACCCATTGGAGAGTTGGGGTGTTTTGAACATCAATGGCTTGCACTCCTTGTTTGGCACCTGTGATCAATGCTGCACTTCCCTTCACCACAACCTGATGTCAGTAGGTTGGCTTTACTGTGTATGGATAAGTGAATCCAAAGTTGGCTCAGTAACAAGAGCAGAATCTGTGATATTTATTTATTTATTATTTTTGTATAACCTGGTACACCATACCTGGCATCTGGTAGGTGCTTCACAAATATTAAAAGACTAATCATCATAGCTAACATGAGTTGATGTCTTATTGTGAGATTCTAACCATTTCAACATGAATGACTTATTAAATCCCTACCACAATGCTTGGAGGTGAATAATATAGCAGTGCTTCCAGTGCCCTGTCAGTGTTTTTTTGGCTTAACTCTGATCTCAATCATTGCTTTGTCAGATAGTTTTGCGAGAGCTCAGACTCGTGCTGAGTGTCTCACCTCAAGCGCTATGTGTGCCCATCTGCTTTCTGTCTCGGGCCTTCTCCACAGCTGCAGGGAGCCACTAGATCTGTTTGTGAGCCTAGCACAAAAGTGAAGGGGATTTAACATTGTCAGGGCAAGCCTCGGCGGAAGCTGCTTAAGAGCTGGTGGGTAAATACTGCAGCTTCCCCACCAATTCTAAGAGGCGTTTTGTATGCTCTCTGAGGTCTCAGCTGAATCAAGCCTCCATTGCTTACGGAAGCAGCTTTGATAATGTGCTCTTGCATAGCTCTGTCTCACTTGTTATTTCTCACTCCTTCCAGAGGCACCATTCAAGTAAACAACTTATACATGATATCTCATCAGGTTCTATTTTGGGGGAATCCAGATTAAGACAGGTACTACTATTATCCTCATTGTATTGGAAACAGAGACACAGGAAGGCTAAATATCTTGCCTAAGGTCTTAACATCTGGAAAGTGAGAGAAACTGGGTTTGAACTCAGATAGTTTCTCCACAGAGCTCAGTTTCTTGCCTCCTGAGAAGGGATTCTAACAGATGCTAGGGCTTCCAGGTTGAATGATATAAGTCACCTACACTAATTGTGTTTACAATTTGTTGTTGATAGATAATAGTTTATATTCCTCCCTTAGGTTTAGAGTACAATAGTATATTGCTTCTTTGAACTTTTTTCCAAGTGAATTCTCAATATTAAGTTCCAGAGTGTGGGTTCCAGAGGAAAAAGAGTTCATAAGAGTGACGGTGTGTGTTAGTCACGTAGTCATGTCCGACTCTTTGTGACCCTATGGACTGTAGCCCACCAGGCTCCTCTGTCCGTGGGATTCTCCAGGCAAGAATACTGGAGTGGGTTGCCATTTCCTTCTTCAGGGGATCTTCTTGACCCAGGGATCCAACCCAGGTCTCCCGCATTGCAGCCAGATTGTTTATCATCTGAGCTATTCCAGAGGAAAAAAGAGTACAGAAGAGTGGCAGAGGAGACATTAAAGTCTTATAACTTACAATTCTTAAAAACTCCATTTTTTCCTTGTGTCTTTGAAATTTCTCTCTCCTGATTATACAATTAGCAATTACAAGTGTGTTCTTAAGAGGAACAAAAAATATAAAGGAACAGAGAAATATTTGGTATGTATGCAGTTACACCCAGACATAGCTATTATTTTTTCACATTCTCTCTCAATAATATCATCAGTAATCCCCCTGAAATGAGCATACATGGGTTTATAGATGCATATATTGTATGTCTGAAATTTCTGGAAAATATAAGTAAATTACTATTTATACTGCTCATTAATTTTTGGCTCTTTCATATTATTATTTTCACATTCTCTTGATTCCTTTCTCCCTTTAGGGTAGTGTTGTTAACTGTTAACCCTGACATTAGAATCCGCAGGAGAGTTAAAATTCCATTTTAAAGATTTCCTGGTGAAGGCCTCTGAATAGTGGTGGGGAAAGAAGAGCAGGCATTTAGACCACCATCTGAGAGGCCAGCATCTGAAGCATTAAGTAGTTCCATGTGCTTGGGTGACTTTTATTCCCCAATCTGGGTCTCCATTTCCTAAGGTGCAGAAGAAAAATAAAGAGTTTATTCTACATGTGTAGGTTATAGAGACTAAATCTCATGGGCAGAATAAAGTGGCTATTCTTACATTCTTTTGGAGCCATTGGACTCACTTAAGAATCTGCTGCAATCTCTGTATATTGTCCCTACTGACCCTTCCCTGACTCCAAATGCACGTGTGCAAGGGCAGGAATGATTCCCCCATGTAATTTGAGGAGCTGGTGTCATCTGTGGACTTTCTGGGTTTAAGAACCCATAGACATGACATCTAAGTTCCATTTCAACTCTAGCTTTCTATGGTCTTAGGTAAGGAAGCACTCTGAATTCACCCTGTTTAAGATTTTTCTCTAGGAAAAGAATTTATGCCTTTTGCTAACTTCCAGACTCACCATGAACAACTTCTTAATAAAAGTCCAGGTGATTTTTAAATAGACATTAGCAAGAAGAAGCAAACATTTGTATATTACTTATATCTTATTCTTTTATTTTTCTGTGTTTGGATATCTTTTTAAACCATGGCAGTGGAATATGTAAATGACCGACAGATGGGCTATGCTGTACAAATAATATTTGCTGTACAATATAAATGAATTTAAAAATATGAAGACTGTGATTGAATAAATAAAAAGGTATTCTCATATATTTCTATCCAGTGTCCAAATTTAGGAGGTTCATGGAAATTTTGGTCTGCTCTGTACTTTTCTATAGGAGGCTATATTGATTCAATATCTCTATTTTCTTTAGGGAGAAAAATCTCATTAAGTGAGAATCTAATGGTCTGGAAAAAACCAACAGACCAACCTCGATGAAGTAATATATTTATTGAAAAAAACAGAGCACCTCATTAGCTGGAAATGAATGGTAGTTTTGATTTACATTGTGTTCACCCTGTGTTTTCATAAAGCTGGTAGCTTTTGCTGACAGTTTCCTATAGACTTTTTATGAGCTGAAATCTTCTTATAAAAGAGAGATAATGATGATCAGTAAAACGATGCTCAATTTTAATTCAGTTGACATAAATAAAAGAAGGATGGCATAATATGCTATTGTACTGGTTTAGTTATTGTTTCTCTTCAGAATGATAGAAATTGTGATGGTGTTGGCTTAGGTGGTGCAGTGGTAAAGAATCTGCCTGCCAATGCATAAGCCACAGGTTCAATCTCTCAGTTGGGAAGATCCCCTGGAGGAGGGTATGGCAACCCATTCCAGTATTCTTGCCTGGGAAATCCCATGGACAGAGGAGCCTGGCAGGCTATAGTCCATGGGGTCGCAAAGAGTCAGACACAACTGAGTGAGTGAGCACACACGTAGCAATGAAAATCCTATCTACTTTTTCTGAATCTAACCAAAACTAATTCTATTTTGTTAGATTTGTTTTATGCCACACTGGATCTCAGGTCGATTGGAGCAGGGTGAGGAGATCCATCTATTCCAACCACAGGGATCACCTTCCACCATTCTGCTGATGTTCCGTTACAGCTCTTCCTGCAAATACCAGTCTGATTTTCTGTGTTGTGTTTGGGAAGATTATTTGCATGTAATCCACCACTCAGTGTAGCTTAGGACTCAGGGCATACTTAGGTGACCATGACTCTTGCATTATTTTTCACAGTATTTCAGATCCCAGTCCTTCAGCCCCTCCCTCCAATATCATTTTGGCTCGTAAAGCACTTTATAGATTTCACCTGCCTTGTTTGTCCCTCAGGACCTATGATCAGTCATTTCTGCCTTTCTGTTGCCTGGCTAATCTCTAATGTTGGAGCACCCCATTGCTCTCTCCACTGCCGGGTAACCAAGCTTTGTTGCAGAAGGCCATGACAGTTTTTGGACTGGAGTCTATGTATTATCATGCTCTCTTCTCTCAGCTGTGTCCTCGGTGTGTCTTTTATTTATTTATTGTCTGTGCTGGGTCTTTGTTGCTGAGTGGCTTTTCTCTAGTTGTGGCGAGCGGGGGCTACTCTCCAGTTGCGGTGCACAGGCTTCGCATTGTGGTGGCTTCTCCTGTGAAGCACGGGCTCCGGGGTGCACGGCCTTCAGTAGCTGCAGCTCCCAGGCCCCGGAGCACTGGCTCAGTAGTTGTGGCACGGGTGCTTATTTGCTCCGTGACAGGTGTGAGATCTCCCCAGATCAGGGATTGAACCCGTGTCTCCTGCATTGGCAGGCAGATGCTTTACCTTTGTGTCACCAGGGAAGCCCCTCAGTGTGTTTTAACCTCCTATTTATCTCTCACAGCCTTTCTAGAATATTTCTGTGAGCAGTTGCATGAAATAATTTTCCCTATTTTTCAAACACTTAATTCCTTATTGCTCCCAGCACAGATGATGTACTCCACTTTGAGATTAAGTGTGTCCCCTGTTTTTATTTTTAATTATTTTTTTATGGGAATATAATTGCTTTATAGTGTTGTTTGTTTCTGCTGTACAGTGACGTAAATCAGCTGTATGTATACATATATCCCCTCTTTTTAAAATTTCCTTCTCATTTAGGTCACCACAGTTCACTGAGTAGAGTTCCCTGAGCTATACAGTGGGTTCTCATTAGTTAAGTATTTTATACCTAGTATCAATAGTGTATATAGGTAATCCCAATCTCCCAATTCATTCCACCCCCACCCATTTTCCCCCTTTGTTTCCATATGTTAGTTCTCTACATCTCTATTTCTGTTTTACCAGTAGTTCATCTATACCATTTTTCTAGATTCCACGTATATGCATTAAATAGGACGTTTGTTTTTCTCTTTCTGACTTACTTTACTCTGCATAACAGTCTCTAGGTGCATCCACAGTTCTACAAATGACCCAGTTTTGTTCCTTTTTATGGCTGAGTAATGTTCCATTTCATATATCTATCACATCTTCTTAAGCATTCCTTAGGTTGCTTCCATGGCTGTTGTATATAGTGCTGCAATAAACAGTGGGAGTGCGTGTGTCTTTTGGAATTATGGTTTTCTCCAGATATATGCCCAGGAGTGGGATTGTATGTTCCCTGTTTAAGGAGTTAGCAGTCCTTCACTGCCCTTCTCACCGAATCCAACTTCTTTACCACATACTCAAGGCCGTTCGTGATCTGGTCCCAACATCCATGCTCTTGTGTCTCTATTTGAGGGTCTCCAGTTTCTTAAGTTTCCTGAAGGATCTCAGGATAGGCTCTGATCATCATTGATAGTGGGAGGTGAAAGGGTGGGAATAGAGACATGCATAATAGAGAAACCCTTGGCGATCAAGAACATCTCCCGAGGATAGTGGCTCTCTGACTTCTAATATGCTCTGGGGAGAACAGCTGGTTGTTCTTTGCTCTTGTCAAAATAAGATGGTTATAGTCACAGGGTGGGATACCAGTATAATCAGAGCCCGAACTAAGTTATTATGTAACTATAATATCAACAGCTTCTTTGATGTCTTCACAGTATGGTGCTGTGCTAGCTATTTTTTGACAGTTGCCTTGAATTTTTCATGACTGTATAAAGTAAGAAATGACCTTTGAGGGTTTCAGTATCTGTTTGATGTATCTGTTCATTCATATACTTTTTCAACCACCATTTTAAAAGGGTCAAGAAATGAGCACAACAATTTTAGTCAGAAAAAGAGCCCTTACTGTTGTCTTGGGTTTATTTGTACTTTTTTACTTACAAAGTACAGTTAATTCAGTTTATGTTTTGGATGTGAATTCTTTATTTTTGATTGCATACACATATGCACATGTGTAATTTTGTCTGACGCATGGAAAAGGGAGATAGGAAATATCTTGAGAATGTAATAAAGCTTTTTCTAGGGAAGAACAATTTATGCTCTCATAAATTAAGTAATAAAATTAGCCTTTTGTTATAACTTTTTGAATTTGAAATAAAGCATCTTAAAACTGAATAAGCTCAAAGAATTTTAAATAGCAGGATAGAACTTTCAGAAAGCTGTCAGTGAATATGTTTAACCATTAATTTCCTATGGAACTTTCTTTTTGTTTCTTTTCTGTAAAGTTGGAATAATTTCATCTCTCTTGACAATTTATTTGTTAAATGTTTTTGTTGATTTTTTCATTTAAAATTCCCTTTTCCTAAGCAAAACTTGTATTATTTTACTTGAAAAATGTCCTAGCTGAGGAGAGATGTAAGCATAACAATTGAAACTTAGTTAAAATTAGTTTTGGCATAATTTTAATTCTGGTGACATAGTATGTTGATTTGTCATAAAGAGTTTCTGACTTAAAGAATAAATATTCTTTATTTCTCCTTTAGTAGAACAGCAAGTCCAAGTTGAATATGTTTATGGTCTGAGAGTTCTTCCTTAAGATATGATGTTATATTGTAATTCTCAAGGTCAGTTTCCCTTCTTAATCATGTATCAGTTTCTCTGGCAAAACTTGAACTCTGCATCTGCAAGGGTAGCATCTGGGTTCTCTATAGTGTGTTTTATTGTTTATTCATTTGGTCTTACACCTTATTACTGAGGGTTAAATCCAAACAAGGAAGAAATTAATATAATATAATAAAAGAAATAGTATTTCTTTTAAATACTGTTTTATTTTATAAGTAAAATGTGTTGATGAGTTTAACAAAATTATGAAAGTCTTCCATTTGTGCTGACAAGTTAGTATACTTGGGAAAAGACCTTGAATGTATTTAATGATGAATTTTCAACCAATAGTCACAGTATTTGTGCAGGGTGCAAGTAAGAGTGAAGTTGCAAACAGGTAAAAACATGCTTAGAGAATTTAAATGACTTCTCCAAGACGACACAGCAGGAGGCTAAGATTTCATTCTTGCTTTGATATTCTTTTCTCCAGAGTACACAATCTCTTGAAATGTATGATATCTTCCCTCACCCACCCATATAAATTGCATTCTTCTGCAATGATTAGAGATAACATAGTTGTTATCCTTCTCTCATAGAACTGTATGCAGCAGTGGATTAGATCTACTCTATCCAGGCAAGGAAATTCATGGAAAAATTTGGGTGGCTGGCTAAGAAGAGTTTCTGCAGAATTGCTTCACTCCTGACAAGATGCCATAAGGCAGCTTTAACCAGAGGAGAGTTAGCTCAGGGAAGCTGTTTTTAACTCTCGAAATTCACCTTGGGCCTTCCTGGTGGCTCAGATGGTAAAGAATCTGTCTGCAACGTGGGGGACCCCGATTCAGTCCCTGAGTTGGGAAGATCCCCTGGAGAAGGGAATAGCAACCCACTCCAGCAGTCTTGCCTGGAGAATTCCATGGACAGAGGAGCCTGAAGAGCTGCAGTTAATGGGGAGTGTCAGACACAACTGAGCAACTGACACACACACATGTACTCACCTCATAAGATTATGGAGACTCCCAGAGTTACACTGAGAGTTTCAATCACAAAGATGATCTACCTTCCCAAGGTTCTTCTTCTAAACTTTAACAAACCCCATGCATCTGCGTTTGAGCCTGGGCATTTGGGGAATGCAGTTGGAGAACTGATGTGAGTGTGGTCATGGATTTCTCTCACTCTGATTGGTTATCAGCCAGTGTTGCCAAAAGCCCCACGGCCTCTAACATGCTTCCAGAATGCCAGCAGGATGCAGGATGAGAGCCAGAGCCCCTCACACAGAAATGCAGAGTGCATAACTATGAACAAATGGAAAGTGTGGGCATGTCTGCGGGCACCTGATGTTTGCTACAGTGACTCTCTCTGAGACAATAAGGGCTCTGACCCCCTAAGCCATGGTCTCAAGTCATGTAACACATTTTTGCTTTAAACTAAATTGGGTCAGGGATTTTTGTTCAAAATAGATCAGAAATGATCATTTTTGGTGAGCATGCTGTACCTGGCTAGCTGCCATGTCTATGCAGCTGGCGTTGTGTTCTGAAAGATTTTGAAATGGTTTATGTTCCACCATTAGCTAATACTGTGTTTTCATGTCTTTACCTATGTGTGATTGATTAATATTTGAATGGACACAAAGTCAGAGCTAACCCAGCTTTCCATTTTAACAGGGCATCCATAATACAATTCACTTAATATAACACCTGACAAAGGACTGTGTAATCTGTCTACCTATGTCAATGTGTGAAATACAGAAACAAACTTTCAAATGAATTTTCCTCATATAGAGTGAGCTTTAAAAATCACTCATAGCAATGACTACAATGAGATCCACTGTGAAGATTTTTTTTTAAATACAAAATTAATTGAAAATATAAGACCTAGTCATGTGAAATTCTGTTATGAATGCTAAAATGGAGATACATTTCTCTGTCTTGGCCACATGCCATTGTGACGCATTTGTGTAAAAAGGCATTCATGGTAAAGTTTTAAAATAAATCATAGGATATTATACATTTTCTCTGTTTTCAAAATGGGAAATCAATATGAAAAAATATCTATAGAGATCTGTGCACAAAACTTCAACCAGCTTTTCAACTTATCCAAAGAACTGAGGTCTCCTGCTGTCATGGCCCTGAGATGAAATGGAGAATATTGCAGGATACAGTTAAAACTGTTACAGATGTGTATTTTTTTTTAATGACAATGAAAAAGATGTTAGGTTCATCCTGTGTTTTGGAAAACATACTAGATGCTATGTCCTGGCTTGGAAGGCTCTTATAGTCTATGTATGTGTGTGTGTGTCTGTCTGTGTACAAGATGCGGGCAGTACAAATAAATACGAGATGGAAGGACATTTGCTTTGTGCTGTGTTAGGGTCAGCACAGAGTGCTAGGGATAATAATCATATTGGAAAGGGCATACAGCCTGGTTTTGGGGAGGATGTTCAGAGAAGATTCTCAGACTTGTCATATGAAACTTAAAGAGTGAGTGCAATTTAAAATAGCCAGGAAATGGAAGGAACCTAGGTGTCCATCCACAGATGAATGGATAAAGAAGTTGTGGTACCTATACATAATGAAATAATACTCAACCATAAAAAGGAATGCATTTGACTCAGTTCTAATGAGGTGGATGAACCCAGAGCGTACTGTATAAGTGAAATAGTTCAGAAAGAGAAAGACAAATATCACATACTAACACACACGTATGGAATCCAGAAAGATGGTACTGATGAACCTGCAGGGCAGCAATGGAGATGCAAACATAGAAAATGGACTTGTGGGCAAGGAGGTGGGGGGAAGGAGAGGGTGACATGAATTGAGACATATACATTACCATATGTAAAATTAGCTAACCAGTGGAAATCTGCTGTATGATGCAGGGAGCCCAAATCTGGTACTCTGTGACAACCTAGAGGGGTGGGATGGAGTGCAAGGTGAGAGGGAGGGGACATATGTATACCTGGGTTTGATTCATGTTGATATATGGCAGACCAGCACAATATTGTAAAGCAATTATCTTGCAATTAAAAATAAATAAATTTTTAAAAATGCACATGTACCAAAAAAAAAAAAAAGTAAGTGCAATTCAAGCAGAGGAGAAGAAGTGGGAGTGGAGAGTGGTAATTGACAATAAAATGCTTCTTGCTGTAGTAACACCATTACTGGGCCAAAGGCAAAAAAAAGAGAACACAGTTTGTTCAGGAAACACTTTTCTTCAAGAAATGTATTTTCAGTGGTTTTACATCAAATTTATTGTAAGAACAGTTGGAATAATTAAAATACAAGCTTCACTTTTATTTTTTGCAATTGACTCTCTTTATATATTGGACTTCTTTATACCATGACTATTTCATTTTTTTGAGTCAATCGTTGAATGTATTTTCAGCATAATTTATTGCTTCTTAAGAGTGTCTTGGCTCTTCAGCATAATTGATTTCCTCTCTGGAACTGGCTGTGAAGGCTTTTATAAATGTTGACACTAACTTCAAGTATATGGCTGGTCATTCATGTAAATTGCCAATTTATTTAAAGCAATAACCTTTCACAATAATTTGCATATTTTGCTATGTTTCTCTACCAAGTTCTCTGATTTTACATTCTTTTGTATGTATCTCTTTTGTGGGTTGAAAGAATTTTTTTTTTATTTTTAGCCTTTTTCATGTGTGACATGCAGAGAAGCTGTTAAAATGATTTATTGCTGGTTCTTAATATGATGGCATATGAACAGCATTTTCCAGATTTGTTTGTTCAGGGACTGTGTTCTGAACTCCACGATACTATCTACTTAATTAGAAATGTAAGTTTCTGGATATTTGCAGATTTTGGCAGTTGACTATTTAGTGACTTCACTGACAGATCTGTGCTTGGCTTTCATTATTTAAGTATTATTCAAAAATATGAAAACAAACATTTTCTGGTTTTCTTTTTTTAGAGAAGAAAACAGAGAGTTATTCTTAAAAATATTTGCCTGAATGTTTTTGCTACTCTTTGGAGAGCTGGATCAAGAGTGCATGTGTTCTTTTCTTGTTTCTAGTTAACTAATTTCATAGCAGAATTGCTTCATGGTACAATTAAGTTATAATAGCAATAAAGTAATAAATAATGCTTAAATAAAATTATAAAAACTCTAGAGAATATGTCGGCTCAGGTTTGGTAGAAATTACTTTTGGGATCTTGGGCAAGTCACTTAAATTCTTGGTAGCTCAAAATTTTCTTTTCATTCATTTATTTAATTGAAAAGTATGGACTGTTCACCATGTGTCTGGTGGTACATTTGATTTTGCAAGAATTTAGTGGGGGATTTTAGAAATTAGTAGAAAAAAATATGCATATGAAAGTTGTTATTAGTTGGACACACATGTACACACACATGCTCAGTAAATACAAAGCAGAAAGTGTTAATATTGCCAAAAGAGATAGCATAGAATGCAGTGGGGCTTCTAGGGATGGAAAACTTGACTTCAAATTGATGAGGAAAGACACTCAAAGAGGAAGTATTTGCACTGGTCCTTGAGTTTGAATTTAGAGATATGGAAAATAGAAGAATTCATGTCAGAAATAGTTTTAGAGATGGAGGAACAGATTTAATATAAGGCTTAGAGTCAGGACAACTTGTGCCTAGAAGGAAATAAATAGTTCAGTTTAATTTGATTATAAAGTGAATTAAAGGTAAGGAAAAATAATGTTGAAAATATAGGTTGGTAAAGAGCATAGCAATTCTTAAATACAAAACAAGGGATTTAGTATCCATTTTATGGATCTTGAGAAATCATTGAGGGTTGTTGTAAAAAAAAAAAAAAAGGAGAGACTTTGTGAAGATAAAGTTTTGTCTCTTACACTTAATATTTAAATATTTAAGTTAGATATTTAATTTCTCAAAAAGTTGGTTTCCTCATCTGTTAAGTAAGACTAACAAGATCTTTCTGATTTGTCACAAGAATTGGAGATAATGTGTATATAGTAGCTGTTAGCAACTGTTATCCATAGGACGAAGGACTTTGAACATGTGAATTCCAAGTCTGCTTTCTGTGCTGGGTTTCTGTGATCTTTCTGTTGTGTATTTGCTCTAAGTGTCTTAGACTCGCAGAGTCAAAGGTAAGCTCAGAGGTGTTCTAGTCCACTTCCTGTTGAGGGCAGGTATCTCCTCTGTAGCCTTCCTAATTGTGTTCCACAATGTCAGTCATCTGACCTCTTGAGCGAATTTACAATTATGAGACAATTGCTATTTTTCAAAGCAGTCTTTTCCATTGTTGACCATTTAAATAGTTGGAAAAGTTTTCTTTATATCGATCTGAAATCTGTCATTTTCTAACTTCTTGTATTAGTCTCTAATCCTTTATTTCAGAGCTATAAACCTCCTTCACAGGTCAAATCTGAAATATCCAATGTGTGTGTGTAGCTTTCTTTCATGAGTTCCTTCTGAGTACTTCCACTTCTACATCAAATATCCTTGGGTCTTTCATCTACTCATCATATGACATAATTACAAGACTCCTTACTCTCTTGGTTGGCTTTCTCTGTGTGCATTTCAACTTTTAAATGTCTCTTTGAAGTTGTGGTTCCCAGAAGTATATAAAGTTTCACTGATGAGACCTATATAGAGATCAGTTCAGCCGATTTTGCTTGATCTGGAGTCTAGACCAGTTCATTGACTGTACTCATAGAATTTTACAAAATGCACAAAGCCAGAGAGCCAGCTCCAAAATATCCCGATTCACTGGGCCTGAGCCATATATTTGCATTTTTTAAAAGACACAGATAATTTTGATATCCAGCCGGGGCTAAAAACCACCTGTCCAGACACCATGTTCAATAGTGTCTAGAAGGCAGATTGCATGATGTTTACGGTGGTCACATAAGCATTATTTCTGTGTCCTGAGCTTAGGAACAACTAAGACTACTAAGGCTCCTTTTTATCTCTTTCCCAAATTTGTACACTGCCTTTTCTAGGACCAAGATCTAAGACTTTTGCATTTATTTCTGCTACACCTCATCTTGGGCATTTCTCGCCATCATTCTGTTGATCCATAGTGTGTTTAATCTCACATGCTGTATTCAGATAACCTTTAAGATTCATTTGTTCTGGGTAGGCACTGCAGAATGATAGATATGACAAAAGCTACAAATTTGGGCCTGTCCTTATTTATCACTACTCTTCTCTGGTGAGTGTTATGTATTGCTCTCACTCTTTCATTTTTTGGCATATTTATTATTTGGCCTAATGCTTTGAGTCACCTTTCCTAAGTTATGATAACACATGCGAATAGAGTTGAAAGCTAATGGAGAATAGATCTTGGAATGCTGTAAAGTGAGGGCAGAACCCCCCAGCCTAGCACTAAAGTACCGATCATCTTTTAGCCCTTCAGGTGCATCTCATAAAATGATATTTCTGTAGCTTTGTTAGGCTATAACAATTTGGCTGCAAGCTTTAGGAACCCCAACTTAAAGTGTCCTAAATACTGAGGATATTCATTATCTTACATAGCAAGAACCCCAGGGGCAGGGCAGTCCCAGGGTTAGTTAATTCAGCAGTTTTCTAATGTCACCAAAATTCGACTTTACTTTCCTCTGCGTTCTGCCATCCTCAGCATTTCCTTGCAGACTAACTTTTTTCACGGTCCCAAGATGGGAGCTGCAGTTGGAACAATATGGAGACATGACAGTGTGTAGGAGCAAAAAGGAGCCCTTTCTCCTCTGTTGTCTCTTTAGAGTCCTCTCATCCTCTCATCAGTTGCCCTCTTCTATCTCACTCTCCATACCTGAACCAGTGAAAAGCAGACACTGGCAGAGGAAACTGGATGAACTGTGGTTTATCCCCCGGGTCTAGAGATGGAGCTGGGTCTAAAAAGGAAGCCACTTCCCCTGAAGCTGATGGAGGGGTTGAGACTTGGTCATTATTGAGATTTAATAAGCATGACATTGAAGAAAATTGGGATTCTGTGAGCGAAGAAGAAGGTTGGTGTGGGAAATGATTTCTCGGTAAGCAAGTACTGGTATCTATTATACCCCCAAGCTCAACAGCATTTTCTCAACAGAGTAGGTGTTGTTACTTTGTCACTGAAAACGTTACAGAATAGTGAGATGCTAAGACTGTTGGCTTGTTGCTGAAGATCAGATGACCATTTTATAGGGCAAAGGGAACGGAACAAATCATTCTACTGACCATGTGGTAACATTTTCTTTTTCTCCAAAGCCAATTGATTAAAACCTAATTAAAAAATAATTTGTGCATAACTCCAGATTAATCATCTATTTGTGATTGTGAGTCGTATGTACACATGCTCCATCCTTGCTGAGAAGGGACGACCTTCAGCTCTTAGAAGCAACAACACCTCCATTTTTAATTTTTTCCTTCAGCCTTAGAACAACTCTTTTAAAAGGAGTTAAAACTATAGCTTTATAACTGGGAAGTAATGGGGGAAAAAAGGGCTAACTGAGATCCCTGACAGAGGAAGAGAATCTGGAAGAGAAAATATAATCTTCAAAGAGCTGGATAATTAAATGTAAATTAAAAAATTTATTTCAAAAGTTATGAAAAGTAAATGGAATATTATTTCCAATTGATCCCAGTTAAATCTAGAGTTTGGAGACTGAAAAATTATAGTAGACTTACAGTCTGAGGAATTCATGAACTATAAATTACTCAATGCCATTTGGAAAGAAAACCCTAGGTGAGTATAAGTCTGGGGCTATTACTTGCTTTCAGTGCTAACTTGGAGAAAAGACTCACGGATTTATGAGAACAGATAGAATAGAAATGTATGTTATCCACAGAAGAAAATGAAATAAGTAACAGGAACAAGAGTTTCCATTTACTGTAACCTTCATATGTGTCAAAAACTTACTTGCATTGTTTCGTTGAATCTTCACAACCCTTTAAGACAGGTGCAATATGAGACAGGTATAATTATGAAGAATTATGTAATTTTAAATTGTAATGTGCCATACAAATGCAAGATATTTTTAACCCAGTATTTTCTGCACCCCATGTCAGTCTATTGTTGGGCGTGCTGACTCTCCTCCATTCTAAGGTGAATGCACAAAAGCCCATGCATAGGTCAGAGGTTAGCTATATGAAAATCACTACACAATTTTACCTGATACATAGCCTCAGAACCTCACTGTATTGAATAAATCCAGTTCAGCAGAAATGACTTCCAAAATGAAATTCACAGCCATACCCCACCTTGAGACTGAATCCTTTCATACTGCAAATAGGCATATATTTTAAAATTGGCAACTAGTATATGAATCCCTTAAATGCTTCAGTATTTTTGAAGTATTAAGATTTTTTTTTTTGGTTTTGGAAAGGAATACATTTTGCTAATTAGCATAGAGCAGCATTTAAAATCCTGCCCCAAGAGTATTCAAGCGTAGATGTGGCATAACTGTGGAAAAATGATACATACAGCTGATGGTAAATATTGACGTGGATGAGGGGAGAGGTGGATAAAGAAGGGGAGAAAAAGTAGGTATACATTTCAAAGTGCACTCGATTAGTTCAAATACAAACGTGGTATGTGGGTTCCAAGCAGTTATTTTCACTGCTTTCCGGCACTCAGGGTCACCATTGCTTCAGCCCAAATAAAGAAGCTCATTAGTAAAAGATGTCCCAGAGAACAGCACGACTCATTTACTTGAGAAATCACATGCAAAAGAAACCCCTAGCTAATAATATTTTGCAGTTATTTTTGAGAAAAGAAGATACAGGGGAATGGTTAGAGTTATAAAGGGAAATTCCAAATGAAAAATTCACGCTCTTCATTCCAGATCAGCTAGTTTGGAAAGAAGCACGATTTCCACACAGGCCATTAAATATGACCTTACTTGGACTTGTACCCTTGCTATTCTTAATTTTCAATTGCTGAAGGTGGAAAATCATTCACTAATGTGGTGCCTTCTAGGGTTTTCTGAGGAATTAGCAAGACCTGGACTGGACAGTTTTTTAGGAACATTACACATAAAAAGCGTTCTAGATTTTTTGTACCAATTTACACAAAGAGAAAATTATATAGATACAGTTCTTGAGTATTTTCTTTGTCATACATATACTGATATCAAGTTCATCTCTCTCTTTTTTTTTTTCCCCCATTGGGGGACAATTCATTAAAAAACATTTCATTGTTTCCCTGAGAAGCATATTCTACCCTAGAGGAACCTTTAACAGTAAAATTTATCTAGAAAATAAATTTGTGAAAGATTTGACATTTTCTCTCTTTGAAAAGATGTGTATTTCCAACTGTCCCTAGATCCCAGCAAGCCTCAACTGGAGCCGGAAAGGGATAGGAAAGAGAGGAACCGATGTGTAAATTTGTTGTGAGAGGCTCTCCTGGGCTGACCCAGAGTTCCTCATGCCAGCTGGACTGCTGATGCCAAGATAGTCAACAGGTTGACAACAAATCAATTTTGGCTTCACTTTTATAAAGTGAAACCTAACAAATAATCCAAGAGCCTCAAGGTGGCTACCAAGTAGTGCTGGATATACTGAATTATTTTGACAAGGACGACAAAAAACACATTACATCATCACTGCTGACTCCCATGTACTGTTAAAAGTTGAACCTTAAGAAAAGCAAAGATTTGAAAGAAAATTTACGTTATTTTATTCGAGCGAAGAATGACTGGTTGATGTTAGGCCAACTCTGATCGTTGTAAGCATGACCATATAAAACTAGTGCTATGAGTATCTTGAAACTGTTACATCTTAGTAAAGTGTTTATTCTGACTAATGAATTCCTGATTTAGACATTTATAGGTCTGCCAGAATAAAAGCTTTATCGCATGCCCTGAGACTTAAAGCTCTTGTCTGCACAGAACTGTTTCCACCTGGGCAGGGGGTGACAGGAATAATTGACAATATTCTGAACTGGATCTCTAAATCCTAACCCTGTGCCTGGCCCAAAGGAGATACTTAGGAAATGCCTCTTGGATCACTGAATTCTAGGACTGTAATGTTACTACCTGCTGTTCCTGACATTTTTCATAGGAAAAAAATAGAGAGAAAATTTGCTATTCTTCAAAGACTCTCAGAATATGAAGGAGAATGGGGCCAACAAAAAAGACACATCTGGCCCTTCTTTGTTGGGCAATTTGCCTGAGGTAAAACCTCAGCTGTTTGGTCATCAGGAAGTGATCATGTCGAGTACGATGTTATCAGAAGAATTACAGAAGGATCTGTAAGATTCCTGTACAACTCTTGAAACCTGACAGCTTCATTCTGTGGCTCTTCCAAGGACAAAAGAAGGGCTCATTAAATCCAGTATTTCCCCAGCTAGTTGCTTAAAATCAGAGGTAAAACTGAGAAAGGATGAAGCTTCCTTCTCCTCCAGCAACCAGTAGGGAGTTTCACTTCTGACACATTAAAAGATACAGAGTTCCAAGCCTCAGGGATGGGGCCTTGGGTAGAGATTCAGGCTGTGATGCTTGAATCTAGACAAGCTGCAGCTGAAAAAGATATATAGACAGGGAAACTGAGGACACGCCTAGCCCCTGGACTGTCTCTACTCAGGAGATTTAATGCTGATCTTCAGAAGATTATCGGGACAGCCTGCTCCTGGATCAGAATATTTTTCCCCAGACCTGCATCCCTCTAACTACAAGGCAACTTGAACCTCCTAAATCTTGGCGCTCCACATGGAACAATTTAATTTTCTTTCTCAGCCTCATGTGATGCAAGTCACTGATCTTTATACCTTACTTGGCTAGCTTCCATTCTACAGCTCTGAAAAATGTCCATATCCTTAAGCAGGTCTTAAAAGAAACCTCCACTTGGATGTCTCAAGGCTTATTTTAGACTTCTACATTACAAGGCAGGCCCCCAGGTAGAAATGCATTCATCTAAGTCGCTTCAGTCATGTCCAACTCTTTGCAACACTATGGTCTGTAGCCCACCAATCTCTTCTGTCCATGGGATTCTCCAGGCAAGAATACTGGAGTGGGTTGCCATGCCCTCCTCCAGGGGATCTTCCTGACCCAGGGACTGAACCATGTCTCTCAAGTCTCCTGCATTGGCAGGTGGGTTCTTTACCACTAGCACCACCCTAAAAATGTGAAGCTGTTTAGAAGATAAATTTTCTTTTTAAAAATATATTTCAGATGCATTTTAGTTGGGGTTATTATAACAAATACTAGGTGGTTTATAAACAACAGAAATTTATGTCTCACAGTTCTGGAGGCTGGAAGTCTGAAATCAGGGTGCCAGCATGGTTGGATTCTGGGTTTCAGGTCGCCAGTCGCTGACCTTTCATTATGCGGCAGGAGAGTGAGCTGGCTCTTTGGCCTCTTCTTATAAGGGCATTAATCCCATCCATGACAGCTCTGTAATCATGACGTAATCACCTCCCAAAGGCCCCACCTCCCCGATACCATCACATTAGGGATTAGATTTCAACATGGCATTTTGAAAGTTAGCAAAGAGCCCATAAAACGATGTATGTTGTTGTTGTTTAGTTGCTAGGTTTTGTCTGACTCTTTGTGATCCAGGAAGGGGTGGCAGAGGATGAGCTGATTAGATAATATCACTACCTCAATGGACATGAATTTGAGCAACCCCCAGGAGATAGTGGAGTACAGAGGAGCCTGGCCTGCTGCAGTCCATGGGGTCACAAGGAGTCTAACACGACTTAGCTACTGAACAACAACTACAGATTTATTGCAGAAATCAGCTAATCAGTGTATTTCTCCCAAGCTCTCTCTATATACTTGGAGGCTATTGTCATTATTGGGCTTATATTTTGACTCTGTTAGCCCCCATTACTTTAAAAATTACAATAGCAACATCAAAACTTCTATTTTTACCCTGTAATTTATACTGTTCCTAATTCTCACTTCTAACACTTGACAAGTGAAGCTACCCCACAAAGTTCTTATTATAAAGCCTATCCTGGCCCCTTTTATTATCATATTCCTTTGTGATATTTCTCAACATCACATTATTTTTACAGTTGTACTCCAAATATATTCTGTGTCTATAGACTACATCTGGATCTTTCTACAGTGTTGGTACTTTACATCTTTTGTGTGTGTGTTAGTCACTCAGTCGTGTCCGACTCAAACCCCATGGACTATAGCCCGCCAGGCTCCTCTGTCCATGGGATTTCTCAGGCAAGAATACTGGAGTGGGTAGCCATTCCCTTCTCCAGGGGATCTTCCAGACCCAGGGATTGAACCCTGGTCTCCCTCATTGCAGGCAGATTCTTTGCAGAATCTAAGACACCAGGGAACTCTATTCTTCCCGACTCTATTTTTAAAACACTTTTCCTCATTAAGTTCTCTCATCTGATATTTTACATGTTATCTCCCTGTTTCTAGACTCTCCCATGGGTTTCACAAATTAAATGATCTACAAGACAGGAGCAGAGGTCATAACCTTTCCTTCCTTATGAACTTCCAAAGCTCCCCACTACCTATGAGAATAATGTTGAAATTCCTCATGGCATCCATGCTCATCATCTGACTTCATAGACTCCTGATTCACTAGGTCCCCTAAGGAACCAAACAATCTGATCAGACTCATCTGCCCAGGGCCCCTCCGAAACGATCCTTCAGCCTGCCTTCTGTGTCTATGCCACTCCTGCTCTCAGACCCTTTCCATTGATTCTCGGTCATCTGAAGCCCATGCTGACTTTGTCCCAGCCTATTATTTCCTCTGACTCCCCTCAGGGGCTTCATCCCATCCTGTCACCTTGTGTAGGAGACTCCTGCTCCTCCCACTGCCCCCCAGAGCTCCAACCCCTCCGCCTGCATCTGCCCTTCAGAGCCATAGCCATTTGGTGGAAAGTGATGGTCACTCAGTCAGTGTCTGACTCTTTGTGAGTCCATGGACTATAGCCCGCCAAACTCCTCTGTCCATGGAATTCTCCAGGCAAGAATATTGCAGCTATTTGGTAAGTATCATAAAATAGTACAGAGCAAGATTTTTGCCTTTTCCCCACCATTTTCTTACTGAAATACATTCTTTTTTTAAAAAATAGAACTCTTGTTCTGTCAAGGTCATTTTAAAATGTTTCATTTTCCTGAGTGGTGCAATTGAGTGACTAATTTTCTTCTCTGTATACTTTTGTATTTTCCAAATAGTCTTTGCTAAAAAAAAAATTGCAGTTAGTATTTATAGCAATAACAACAAACCCTGACTATATGACAACAACCATATAGAGTAAATATTTCTATCCCCATTTTGCATGTCATGTAATTTATTTGAATATTTGAAACTGATCCTTCTGTCTGACTATACACACTGAAGCTTTTTACCTGTTAAATGCTTTTCAATAATCATGGAAAAAGAGAAGCTTTAAGCACTTTAAAAAAAAAAAAAATTGAGAGCGTTAGTAATGTCTTGTCGGAGAAGGCAATGGCACCCCACTCCAGTACTCTTGCCTGGAAAATCCCATGGAAGGAGGAGCCTGGTAGGCTGTAGTCCATGGGGTTGCTGAGAGTCGGAAACGACTGAGCAACTTCACTTTCACTTTTCACTTTCCTTCATTGGAGAAGGAAATGGCAACCCACTCCAGTGTTCTTGCCTGGAGAATCCCAGGGACAGGGGAGCCTGGTGGGCTGCTGTCTATGGGATCGCACAGAGTCGGACACTACTGAAGTGACTTAGCAGTAGCGGTAATGTCTCATAATTTAGTATCAACTATAAGGTTATATGGAGAAGGCATTGGCACCCCACTCCAGTACTCTTGCCTGGAAAATCCCATGGATGGAGAAGCCTGGTAGGCTGCAGTCCATGGGGTCTCGAAGAGTCAGACACGACTGAGCGACTTCACTTTCACTTTTCACTTTCATGCATTGGAGAAGGAAATGGCAGCCCACTCCAGTGTTCTTGCCTGGAGAATCCCAGGGACGGCGGAGCCTGGTAGACTGCCATCTATGGGATCGCACAGAGTCGGACATGACTGAGCGACTTAGCTGCAGCAGCAGCATAAGGTTATATATTTGCCATTCCTTTGTCCCGGTTCATGATATTTTGACCACACCAACATATAGATATCTCATCCCACATGTTGTTTTTCATTTGACTAGCATGCCTCCCATTAAAGGTGAGGTCTGTTACTTTCCTCTGTGAGTAGGGCTTTATGATTCTTCCAACTAATAGAGTGACGAAAGCATAATTCTGTGTCTTCTGAAGCCGGGTCACAAAAAGCATATGGTTTCTACCTGGTTCTCTCTGTCTCTTTCTCTATGTCTCAGCCCAGTCACAGTGCTGTGGATGGATAAATGCCAATAATAAAGAGGGTAAGGACTCATTCTGGAAATTAGAGCAGAGCAGACAAGATTTTAAGGAAGAAGTAAATTGTTTAATTTCATATAAAAAAAAAGACATGTATTTTGAGGAAACAAAGGGAAAGAAAATGTCTAAAAAATAAATGTGAGAAAAAGCTGAAGCAAGAAAAGAGATAGAGGGTACTTTTTAAGACATGTTTATTTAGGCAGCACACAAAAATACTTTGATTGTAATGTTGTTGACAGATGAGAGTGAAAGTTAATGATGGGTGTAAGTGCTAAGAAGACAGATGCATTGTTCCTGACCCTTGTCATTTTTAAAAGCTATATAGTAGAGGAGCTTCCCTTGTGGCCCTAGTGGTAAAGAACCTGTCCGCCAATGCAGGAGATGCAAGAGACACAGGTTTGATTCTTGGGTTAGGAAGATCTCCTGGAGAAAGGCATGGCAACCCACTCCAATATGCTTGCCTAGAGAATCCCATGGACAGAGGAGCCTGGTGGGTTACAGTCCATATGGTTGCAAAGAGCTGGACGTGACTGAAGCAGCTTAGCATGCATGATGGTACACATATCAGAAACTGTTTTGGCTTCTTGTTTGGTTGTCTTTGTGGTTAACCTCTACTTTTATTGTGATTAGAGTAAGAGTCTAAAAAGAACTTAATATTTAGTCATTTTGGGTAAATATTCCATGTATACTTGAGGAAAACATATTATCTCTTTCATATTTATAGGGCTTTATTAGAATATTTCTATCATTTGCATGTTATTAAATATATATTCTATATTTCTATCATTTGTGTTCAAATATTTGGCATATTTATTCATTTTTATTTCCTTGTTATATTAAAGTACTCAAAGACATTTTAAAATATGTTGTGTGCTAAAATCTCACATTATGGTAGTGTGATGGTACTATTTCATTTTGTTCTTATAATTCTATTAATTTTTATTTTATATAGGAAGGTGAATACAATTTTGTATTTATTCATTGTCATATTTTCAGGTGAATTGGATAATTTTTTCCTTAAGTAGAGATCTTATTATTTCTAATACTGTTCTTTGGCTTAAAATGTATTTTGTCTGACATCAGGTAGTAATATGACTACATCACTTGCCTTTAGTCTTTTTATTCATTTAGTGTATTTTTATGCATTATTGTTTCCTAATATACTTGAAATTCCTTCTGCTATTATTTTGTCCTTCGTATTTGCCTTCGTTTTTCTTATACTTCTGTTTATTTCCCCCTCTGTTTATTATATCTTATATTTTTGTGGGAAAGTTTCTGATAATGAATTCAATTATTTAATAGAAGGAGGAATATCATTCAATTTTCTATTTCTTCTTGATTCAGTTTTGGTAAGTTGAGGTGTTAAGAGAATATGTGAATTTCCTCTAAGTTGTTTATTTACTTGGCATAAAGTTGTTCGTATTTCCTTTTTCCTTTAAAATCTGTAGAATCTCCAGCAATATCTATTATTCTATTACTAATTTTCTTCATTTGTTCCCCTCTTTTATTCCTATTAGTTTTCTAGGGGTTTATCAGTTTTACTAAACTTTTAAAGAACCAGCTTGTGTTTTTAAAATTTTTTCTCTATTTGTCTAATGTTTCTTTGGTTTCTCTCTTGTTTGTCTCTTTAATGTTTCTTTTGTCTCTGTGGTTTCTTTGGTTCTTTAGTTTTGCCTGTTTAATATTCTCTATTGCTTGTCTATTTAATGTTGCTTTGGTTTAATGTTTGATTTTTAATAGTTCTTTTCTTCTCTACTTTGAGTTTAATTCTTCCTTTATCAGATTCTTCAGTCATAAATTTAGATCATATTTTATAATATGGGCACTTAAAGCTATAAGTCTCTTTCTAATTAATGCTTTAGTTATGTACCATACATATTGCTGTGCTGTGTTTATGTTTTCATACAGCTTGCACATTTTGTAGTTTTACCATTTTTTCTTTGGCCCATGGGTTATTTAGAAGTGGGGTATTTAATTATTTTTTTTCTATATTAGATAACTGTTATGTATTTTAAATTTAATTTCAATTTGGGAAGAGAACATAGTCTGAGATTTCTTGTTTTTTAAAATATATTGAGGTTTATTTTCTGACTGGCATAGATCATGGAAAATATTCCATATGTTCTTGAGAAGAATGTACTGAGCTTTTGGATATAGAATTCTATAATTATCAACTAGGTCAAGATGGTTGTGTTGTGCTGCTAAGATTATCTTTTTATTGACTTGTTTATCTTCTTATATATGAATTATTGATAGAGGGATATTAAAAATCAATAATGATTATGAATTTGCTTATTTCTCCCTCTAGTTCTATCATTTTTGCTTCATGAACTTTGAACCTGTATTATTAGGTGGATACATATTTAAGATTCTCTATCTTCTTGATTATCTTCTGTTACCCAGGTGGCACTAGTGGTAAAGAACCCACTTGTCCGTGTTTGATCCCTGGGTCTGGAAGATCTCCTGGAGGAGGGCATGGCAACCCACTCCAGTGTTCTCGCCTGGAGGATCCCATGGACAGAAGAGCCTGGTGGGCCACAGTCCATAGGGTCCCAAAGAGTTGGAACACACAAATGAAGCAACTTAGCACACATGCATCTTCTTGATGGATTGACCCTTATAACGCTGTGAAATATCCATCTCAATGTATTTTTGTTTTGAATATAATTTTGTCTTGAGATCTGCTTTGTCTCACACTAATATAATGACAACAGCTTTCTGATGTTTCCTGTTTATATTGTAGATATTTCCCTGTTCTTTCACTTTCAACTTATTTATCTTCTTTAAATTTAAATTGAATTCTTTTGTTGGCAGCATGTAGTTGGATCTGACTTTTTAATTCAGTCTTGTAAAATCTGCTATATAAT